>NC_069135.1:575000-1915652 GCF_026914265.1 Mya arenaria | reverse complement strand
TAAATTGTATAATGATATTCTAAACGCTTTAATCGATACATATTATTATGCAAGACCGATTATGATTAAAGTTTAATTATAGATGTATTCACCTCTCAAAATACCAATGTAAATAGAAAATTATCGATGTATGTTACATTGTATTTAAAAAAAAATCGAGTTGAGAAAGCCTACTATATTTATTACGGATAATATTCATTTGATACCCTCGCTATGTGCATGTTGCGCTATAGTACTTTCTTTTTAAATCTATCTGCAATATACAATTTAAAGAATGACTCACATTTGACTATGTTATTTGCATAAACATATTTACTGATTGTGTAGGCATAGGAATCTTGCCTTTTGTATTCTCAAATAAACTCAAAACTCTATAAATTGCTTACATGTGCCACTGTCGTGACAATAATGCCCCTTTGAGTTCCGTTTTATATTCATTTATTGGTTAAAATACTTTTTATGTAGTTTTTCATTTGTATGTATATGTATCATTCACAGTAAAAATGAAATATTATATCATTGTAGGAAATATTCTGGTTCTTTCCGTAAGTGGATAATTACTCTTGAAAAATACCATGAATGGAAGGTAATTGACAAATGCTTTATTCACTTATTCACAAATACCTATATTCATATAGCGTCATATGCAGTTTCTAACACAAGCACATGTCCAATGATAAAAAACAATTAGATGTCAATTAAACAAGGCTTAGTCATTAGCAAAATAATTGTAACAATTCCATTAGTTATCCTTTAGTTTATACATAAATTCGTTTCATAAAAAATCATTGATATTTACATGAAAAACTAGAAAAAAACAAGTGCAGTAGTCGAAAGTTTAAAGATATAGAACACAAAAAAACTCACAAACCAGAAACATGGACCAACAGCACAATACTCAACAAAGCACAAATAACCCACTACATAAAATTATATAATATATGAAAAACTAGGGGTGTTTGAAATAATAAAAACCAATAGTATACGTATATAACTGCAAGGATTGAGAAGATAGCTAAAAGCTTATACTATTACCGCACTTCTCCTCTTATATGTTGCAATAAATTGAGTTTACACTATGAACATGTTTTTGAAAATTGCACTTAAAATGTGAAATTACTTTTCATTTCATTATTATTGTAAATAGTTTAGCTTTATATATTAAGGATAAATGCATAACAAAAGAGTAATTGACTCGGTTCCGATGTTGAGTATAGAAGGGGAAAAGGAAAGTTGAGAATATGTAAAAAGGTTAATAGAAGAAGAAGAAGAAGACGAAGAAGAAGAAGAAGAAGAAGAAGAAGAAGAAGAAGAAGAAGAAGAAGAAGAAGAAGAAGAAGAAGAAGAAAAAGAAGAAAAAGAAGAAAGTGTATTCATACGAATTATACCATACAGTACATATCTAAAATAGGACAACACGACAAAAGTGATCAAATTAATGGCTTATGAATATGTATGGCGGAACATATGTATAAACAGGTTTATTAATATCACAGTGTTAACAACTATATCTATATATTTTAATATAGTGTTCTGACTATATCAACAATAAGTTATTTCTCTACTGTATATCTATGAACGGTATGACTTTTATTGTACATACATATTCGATTAAGAACACTTCGCCCATGATCAAATTCATATTATAAATATGTCCGTAAGTAGATTTTCATTTGCGAGCAAATAAATGAATATATAAACAAATACGACTATGTGAACTGGTTCTTCTCAAAAACAAGGAAATCTTGAGTAGGCCTCGCATAAATTAAGGAAACCTCTTTGGTGGATATGAATTTGTGAACATGGCTAAACATGGCTAAAATGGTTTAGTTTGTACTATCGCTGTAAACTGTATTTACAAATAAGAGTGTTTGGATTGTTGTAGGCTCATTTAAATGTATATATTTAAGAATGTTGTGTCTGTTCTGAAGATTGATGTTGCCATGAAAGAAAGAGTATTTAGTTGATTAAATTTGATCAACTGACAAAATGGACTTCAAATCATATTCTTTGAAACAAGATTTTGCCGTAGGATTCTTTTATATGTTCTTGTGCGCGTATGATTGATTGGGTCTACACGTTTGTCTCTGTAGATATACACCGGTACATTCGACCTACGAAGTGTCGAAAGTCTCTGTTTGAAAACGGGATGTGTTTCAGACGATCTGACGTTCGTCGGATGTTCATTCCAACGAAAAAGAGTTGAGGGGATGAATGCGTTTGTAAATAATTGTGTATTACAGACAAATTTCCTTGTAGAAGAAGAGTTATGTAGATCCTAGGAAGTAACATAATACACCCGTTCTATGATAAGGAAGTCTCAATGAAGTTATCATTTCGTACATCTTTGTAAGGCTCTGCTGCTCTCAATTTTTGCTGCTCCGGCGATTATTCTGATTTCCCCAAGCTGGACTTGTTCTCAAGGGTATCACCCGATGGGTCAGCTTCCCTCACACAACATCGCCGTATTCAAAAGTTGGTCTGATGAATGACTTATAAATCATTTTAAGTGATTTCCTATCAAGTAGGAGTAATGAACACAAAGCGTAAACCTGTTTTCAAACCTTTCCTGCGATATTGAGTGTATACATGGTTTTGCCAGATATCATTGATTGAGAAAAAGAGGTCAATGACTTTATGTGAGGTAACGTCTTGTACATGTATAATATGAATTCGAAAGGGAAGCCGGATTCGTTTGATACATATGTATGATATAAATAGTAATTATGTTTTACTCGGTTTAAATAAATTAGCCATTTGTCAGCTCATTGCCAACTTATATAAATGTCAGTGTTTAGAGATACCGAAACAGGGTCTCAGGCAACAGCATATAGACCAGTGTCGTCCGCGAAGAGACGTATGAAAATTATCGTTCGTATGAATGTGCCTACCAACATACACTAACCCTTACTTGAAAGAATTCATTGAGACAGCACAATGCCTTTCGATGTTGTATTTTTTCTGAATGAATAGTAAGTTGAGATGTCAAATGAAATGAGGAGAGGTTTTTATCGTCAATATTACAAAGCATTTTAGTAGTGTTATACTGGCGAAGAATTTGAACTATCCATTCACTTTCCACAAGGAATTGTATTACATTTTTTGCATTTTCACAGAACATGTGCGTATGGGGAGCATCCTGTGCTTCCAGTGATACTCTTGTTAACTATTGTTAAATAAGCTTTCATTTAAAAGCCTATATTAAAAAATAATATAAAAAATAAATGTCCGAATTTCGTACAGAAAACAACATTGCAACGCCGTATCATGTCATGTTGCGTTTATATACCAAATAAATCGCATTTTATGTACGTATATTGTGACAATATTTCGGGTCCTAAATATACATAAACAAATCGTATAAATAGTAATGCTTAGTTTAGCGTATTTGGTACTAGTTATAACCTACGATTATAAACTCGACGATATAAAGTATGCCTTTTATCTTTTTTTTGACAATAACTACATGTAATAATTCACATTGTTTGTTTCCGCAGGACAAGATTGATTATTAAAATAGGTAAAATTTGTATATAAACACAACATAAATAAACACATAAACACTACAGTACTTTATATGTACTGAATTCTGTGTATCAACCACATGCACTCCAAATATACTCCTTCATTTGTTACTGGAATCCTCTTTATTGCATGAGTCTACATACAAAATAATGACACATATTGAATTTTGCGTAGAGCTTTAAGTTTAAATAGGCGTTTGATTCGCATGTAGTCGTTAAAAGCACCCGAAAAGTCCCTGTACCGACGAAAGGGATGGCTTTAGCCTGAGAAGTATTGATTGATAATGTCTTCATAATAGGTTTATGTTTACATTAAAATGCCAACGTACTGTAATGTTGGCATGTTTTTCTTTATAGACATGTTCTTACGTTTGAACATAGCGCTTAGAAAAAAGATGACGGCTCGTAAATAGAGAAGCGTTAGTATTAAAACCTTAAGAGGAGGTATATAACCAGGAGCGTGTTTAAAGTTCAACACCCCAGTGAGTTATTCTGAATTTATTGGAGGAGTGACATAATGCTTGCGCTTTTAAAATGTTATGCGGAATATTAAATTTATCTCCGCTGGAGAGGACGGGCTGGAGTATGGGGATTAGCAGGGCGCAGAAGGAGAAAAGAAAGTTAGATAACCAACTAAAGCATGGGATTCAGGTTCTTTTACATGGAGAACTGCATATTGAATATCCATATAATATGGAAAGAAGTGACCACTGAACCTAGATTTTAGTGTGTACATACATCTTTATTGTATGAGTACAATTGTTTCCCATATTTATGGTGCATTTTTCTCTTTTAAGTGAACAAGACACGTTGCCTAGAATCTGTGTAGGGGATATTCACATTTTGAAATGACACTATAACTGGATCAAAAGAGAGGTCATTATATTAAATTTCCGATTGTTTGCCAAGTTAACTCGGAACAAAGGAATGAAGTCTGAGTTGAGTTTTCTTAACTTGAATGTCTGCACATTTAGCGACTTATTTTTCCGAGAACTTTGCGAAGGATGAATACCTGCAAACGAATCGTTGATCTAGGTAGATATAATTATATCCGCCTTCCGGTAAAATACCTCAGAAGCTCGCTGATCATGAATCGTGTCGGGGACTCTAGGGCCAAACTCTGGAAAGCCCGAATCGCTGTAATCTGCTATGTCGACGTCATCTTGTTGGCGTCGTAGCTCCTCAATCTCTTTACAAAGTCTACGAGCCTCAGCCGACTGGCGACGCTCTTCAACAAGCTGTTGAAACCGCGTTCACTTACGCAAAAGTTCTGAGTTCAAACGCGCCTCTGCATTTAAAGGACCAACCAGCTGATCTTGAATGCCTGTTGTACGCTTCGACACTTTGTCTTGGGGTCGAGTCCCAGTATCCGTCATTTTTGACAACGAACAAAGAAATCAAACGTCCGAATCGGATTAAAACTGAAGAACAAGTGACGAAGGCGTCAAAAGAAGAAGGGCGGATACATTAACCTACGGCAATGAAAAAGAGTTCACTCCCTTAATAATAATAATTAATAATTCCCTTTTAATTGGTTAAGTTGTTCAGTTAAGGGTCAAGAACAAATGTGGAACCGAATATGCCGTAATGAATTCAAAGTCTGGTTATGCTAAAATACATTTTCTTTCTATAAAGTTCATCAAATTTCAAATATGTAATTTTGATTTCATTGTTGAATATACTTTGCATTTAAATTTGTTTTAAAGATATTAATATCGTCACTTTCCATGACATTTTTGATACAGTTTGCACAGTAAAGTTTGACTTTTGACCCAAATATTACGTAAAGAGCGTACAATATTCGGTACCCAGGTGTTTCTGTAATTAGGTCTTCTTTGAAGTTGTAATATGCGTTGGAATATGTGTTCTCATCTTATAAAGCCTAACTCTCAGTGGTAGTGGTAACAATGTAATTTTCTCACCATGGTAACAATGGAACAATGGAACTCATGGCTTAACAGACAATGGTACTTGTCGCATTAAGACGTGCTGTTGCTCGTCAGTTTATCCCATTTCAATTCAACACTCTATGTTATTAACAATTATACTTCACTCATTATTCTACATCAATACATACATTTTCATCGAAAAGATTTCTTAAAGGCAAAAAGGAGTCTGTATTTGACATGAACATTACCCGATCGATATTAACCATTTTGTATTAAAAGCATGCTCCATATATTGGACAAGATGTTGAAATGGCCATTATGTGATCGGTTTTAGTGCTTTAATTGATCACAATGGTTTCTTTATAAATTAATTATGGAAGGCATAAAGAGTGGAGGGACAAATCAAAGCTCTGCCAGCGCATTTCATTGGGTAAAGGTTTTAAGGTTTGGTTGAGAGAAGTGTCCGCGCATGTCATTTGGCAAACGTTTTTAGATTTGCTATAGAACACCGCTCGCGCATGGCAATGGGGAAAATAAGATTGCTCCACAGCACTGCCCGCGCATGTCAATGGGAAAATATTTATATGAAAAAATACCGAAACAAGCTCAGTAGCCGAAAGTTTAAACAAAAACTCGTTTTAATGGCACAGGGTAAACGCCAAAGACATAGAACACAAAAACAAACAATCATTAACATGAAACATGGAACAACATCACAAAACTCCACAAACAATACAGTACATATATACTATTTAACACTTCCAGCTCTTGACATTGGGGAAAAGGTTTTAAAAATTGACCCCAGAGACCTGCCCGTGGACTTGGTTGGGTCAATTGCTCCAGAGCACTGCATGTGCATTTCTGTCGCCGCAGATTTTAAGATTTGCCCCCAGAGCCCTCAACGCGCATGTCAGAGGGTAGAGGTTTTAAAACCTGTGAATATATCAAACGGTTATCGCATTTCATCCGTAAATGATTTGAGCAACAACGCTAAATAACACTATACACGATGCTAAAATAAACGGAATCTCAGAAACACGTATGTACACCTTGGTCCTATTTTAAAGATGAAATAAAGACAAGCCATACAACTCATATACAGAATAAGTATTCACCATTGAAAAAAGTGGTTGGGATGTACAAAAAGGTTAAACATTGCAAAGCCTTATGTTGAGGTACAGAGTTCTGCGAGGGCGAAACATAAATCATTTGCAAAATATACTGGTATTCTATATGGTTTTGTACTTTAGGGAAGTTAAGACTGCATCGTTATTTGCATGAAGGCCGCAGGTTTTTATTGCATCTGTTCTTGTAAGTATTTTTCTTGGCATGTGTTTCTAACTATAAATTTTCGCCAAATATCGGAGTTGTTTGACTTAAGGCTATTTAGGCATTTTGAGACTTTTTTGATTTTTAAACTGTAGTAATTCAAAGTTATGTTATGCTAGATCATAAGTAGGAGTGTCCCCTTCTGATTAATCGGAAAAAATATAGATACCTTTTGGTCAAATAACATTAATTTTTATACAAATAATATGACACCAAAGAAGGAGTTTATTTCCAGCGACTGTGGCATTTACATGTTTTATTAACATATTTTAAACAGGGAATAAAGTCAATTCTTTTAAAACCAATCCTATTTCAAGAATTATATTATATTGAAGACGAATCTTGTGTATAATGGTGAAATCTGATTCTACTTTTTGCCATTCATTTCGCTTAATATACAGTGGAAGGAAAATGGCCCGAGGCCTTGCTAAGAATGGTAAATAGTATATTATTACACCTACGTTCCATTTACTTTCGTGTAGTATTTTTATGATTCGTCTAAATCAGCTACAGCCTCTGTGTCTTGGGGAGAATTTCGCGAGACATAATTGAAAGCCTTATATGAAAAGCCGTAATTTGAAAACAAAAAGGATAGTTCATTATTTATGCGCGAAGATGTGTCCTTGAGGTTTGCGTTGATATCTCCTTGTTGTGTGAAGATGTGTCCTTGAGGTTTGCGTTGATAACTCCTTGTTGTGTGTTTGAACGATCGGCCCTATCTTTTGTGACAAATAGCCAACGAAATAACGAAGCCGTGCATACCTGAATCGCAATCATTAAGAAAGAAAAGGGTCTCTTCAGTTAAACTTGTTCCGGGAACAGCCGAATCCTTTGCTGTGCTTTGTGTAACATAAGCCTGAAAAAAGGTAATAAGAAGACCACTTGAAGTTTAATAAGATTTCAGAAATACGCAAGCATACCTTGGCTCTGTCATTTTCATTTGTATTTTAGCTACCCACCAGCTGACAAAAACGCAAATTCAAATAAATCAAGTGGCAAAATGAGCCTCGCGACGTACCATTTATGACATCATTTATCACGTGGTATACACACACTGATAATGGAAACAACAAGTACCTTGTGAGCAACTTGTAACGCTCCGTCAATAAGAACGTTCTCTTGTTTCGTTAAAATATACCTACAAAATAAAACAATCGGGGCAACATTCAATATAATTATTATTCTTATCACTTGATATACCTTACTGATTCATATCATACCATTGGTCGGTTATTTATACAGTCCAATCAAAACACTTGGAATCTAATCTTAAAATGAAGTTAAATCTAAAGTGTTGTTAAATATATCCCCATCACTGTCCATACAATGTCCATGTCCGAATTACTGTTGGTATCATAGCATCGTGTCAGGCAAACAAGGAACTCCAAAAATAATATCTGTTAGTTTAGTTTGTTTACCATGATTTTGGTACTCTGGTTCTGAAAGCACCCAACGTGTCTTGAAAAGCCAAGATGTTGCTTGATCCACCATGTAGGTGGCGCTCCGTCGTCAAGATCACCTGATGGAAGTGAATGGGGTAACAGTTTAGCTTTTTGAAATCTGACTTGACTTAGATAATCGACACACATTACAATAATAAAATGGGAACACACTTGAAAGCTATGCCTGCTGACGTAGGGTAGGGAAATCGATAAGGACATTTATTGGAGTATTTCGAAATATTAAATAATGTACAGGTGTCGGTAAATGTACATGTATACACTAATTGTTGAGTTATCTCGTGGTACAGGAATACGCACCTTTTCAAGAGGTATTGGCATAATTGGGCTCAACCCACAGTAGAGGCATGTTCTCTTGGCCCCTCTTAAGATATCTAGTACTGACTCTAGTCTGAGAGTAACTCATATTTAAGGTAACAGCAATCTGCACAGTCGAGCTAAAAAACTACTTCATGTATAAACTATATTGTACCTGTCAGAATCTTTATGAATTCTTCTGCCATCAACATTCCCAAGCGACCATATGTCAAAAAGTCTGGGTTGTGTTTTTCAAGGAACACCGTCACACCTGTCGAATACCTGTAAGAAATAATTTTATAAACTTTACTTTCATTGTTTACCAAGTACCATGCATGTTACTTATTTTACGAATTACCAGTAACCGTTTGATTTTGCTTTGCTTTTATAAATGGCATTAGGATCATGATAACCATAAACTTCTACGGCTTCGCAAACGTAAATACATATTACACTAATCCATAAGTAAAATAATAAGTTTTATCAAATACCTACCCAATGTATGAAACTGTGGATCATAGTGCATACGATAATCAGACCAGTCCATTTCAATTTGGTTCAATCGACTGCCCAGTTTTCTGTGCTCGACGTTATGATTTTGCTGTTTCAAATTCGCAACAAAAACAAGAAAAGAAACCAAGTTGTTTCTCAGTATAGGTGTATCTTGAATGTTGGATTTTAAGGGTGAAAAGTAGAGTCTCAGCTGTTTGGCCAGCGCTGATGCTACCAGCACGAGATGGCGGGACGGATGTGGATTCTGAAAGCAGCTGTTGGAAGGCTTGGCTCACTGACTGGTGAACAACTGTAATAATTAAGCGATCATCTAAAACCTTCTTTGTGAACTGTGAGATGAATGCGGCATGCATCTCCTCTTTGGCTAGTTCATGTGCAACATTAACACAATCGACGCTTGTTAACTGCTTGTTTAATTTAACACTGGGAATATCTAGTTTATCTTCGTATGGAACGAATTTCCACATTTCCAACAACGCTGAAATGAAGATGTACCATTTAACTTCATCCCTATCTACATCGGCAAGTAAAGATTCAAGTTCGGCAAAGTACCCACTGTCTATAAGTTCTACTAACACTTCTCCGTCCTCCATATCTAAAGCATAACTCCAATTGAAAAAAGGGAACATAGTATTTAAGTCTAATGCCATCACAGTTGTTGTTTCTAACTTAATATCATGTTGACGCTTCACTGTAATGTCCCGATTATTCAGAACCTGGAATGTGTATTAAAACAGTCATAAGTGTCTGCTTAAGATAATATGAATTATTTTGCAAAACCAAACCAAATAATTGCAACTAAAAACACAAAAATATATGATAATTAGGCAAAGATGCCTATATATTTTGCGAAACAAGCATTATCATGACTTCTTAAGCATATATTTCTTTATATTTTCTTACCTTTACCAATTGCAATTTTATGTAGACGAACGCAGAAGCCATCTTTGCCGCTATTTTACTTGTTATATCGTCTACAAATAGATGGAGTCTCTATTAAAAACAATATATTGCAGTGCAATAAGACAAACATGAAAATAATCAACTTTTTTTGGCATTTCAAAGACCTCTGTTTTTTACTAAAGAAAGTACTACAGTTGGATAGAAAATTCAGCAAATCTAGCCGTTTTGGCATTGAGTCTAGAACTCTAAATGAAACAAAGTGTGTGGCTTACCTTGTTGACCTGTATTAACAGAACGAAGAAACTTGGTGATTATTGTTGTGACACCGTGTATGTAGGTATCTGATGTCTGAAAACAGTTAAGACATGCATTCATGATGTCCAATCAAAGACAAGACAAGTTGTGTGCATGTAATAAACTACAAATAAACTGTTGGACATTAAGTGGAAGACATTTTCAAAACAGCAAGCTAAATAATTATAATAATATTTATAATAATAAAACACGATAACTTGCATTTGCTGATGTTTGTTTCCACAAGTAATTAGAATCATCTACTTCGTTTAAAGCGTTCAAACTCAATGTGAATTACACATACTCGTAATGTATATTGTTTGTTTGAACAGTTTCCTTGACCGCATAAGATATGCCTATATTGTTCACATTGCCAATGCATATATTTGATATTGCAAGTTATATTAGAGTCTTGGGGTGTTACCACTAAAGTCCCATTTACGACGTGTAGTTCCAAGTCGGCGTCTGCTGTTGGAGGCTCAATCTGAATACCGGAAGAAGAGTATAATTACAAAACACTTTACCATACAGGATGATTTAACGATGACATGTGTCGTTAACCAAGATCCCTATAAAGTTGCTTGCTGGACTTGCTCCATATATACAACTGCATTATGAATCGATATTTGCAAAATGCACTACTTCTAATAATCGAGATGTAACTGTAGCAATACAAACGTGATATGGTACAAGTACCTTTAGACCGAATTCCTGCTGATCTTTTGAGTTGAACAACGGTTGGTATGATAGTTGAAAGAAAGGAGTGACTCGAAATCTATTTAGCACAACCCTCAGTAATTCCGGAACACTGATATCAAGCGAAGCGTTTTCGTGCAAGTCTATTACGGCAATTATGGTCCTGACATCCTGCATTGCTATATGATCAATAGAACGAGTGTGTGTGTGTAAGAATGTTACAGGTTGCAAAATATCAAAGAAAAATCACGTCGATCCTACGCAACTTCATAATATATACTTGTTAGTAGTAGTAGTGTAGTATGATGCGGTACTTTACAAGCAAGCAACTTGATTCCACATGCTTATACCTCTTTTTTAATAAAATCGTTTTAATATAATATATAATAAAAAAATAATAATAAAAATATAATGTATTTATGCACATTCATTTCCATTACATTAAGTTTTGAATGAAAATTTATCTAGTCATGGCATTGGATTTGCCCCGAATGCCAATTATGATAGTATTACCGTCGTGTTGCGGGATTCCTGTTCCCTCTGTGTTGGCTTGCATACATCGTTTGTAGACAGACTTGACCAACAGCACTGCAAAGCTATCTTTTTCCAAATGCGGGAGTTCAACAATTTCTAAAATATAGTATTAACAAATAAACAAGGATCATAAATACGAATCTAATGATAACCTGAGCCTGTGAAAGTGGTACACAGAAAACTGCAAGAGCTTTAATAGGGTTATACCTTTTATATAGGCAGCATGTTATGTTGTATTTCTTCTCGGACAGAGGATGAAGGGCTATTGGAAGAAACGTCGATTGATGAGCGAACATTGTCTTCCCACTTCCCACATGCATGATGAACGAAGTCATCACAAGGAGACGTTGAAAAATCAACCTTGCTCAAAGTTTCTCTGCTTGCATTGCACAAATGGTCCAGCAGGATGGAGATACCATCTGTTTTTCAATTGGAACAGCTGTTACATTTGATGGTTGAATAGTGTGTGTTAACAGTAAGAGACATTGTTGTTGAAACGTAAGAACTATTTGTGATTAAGGGAGAACTTGTCGTATAGCTAAGGTGGTTTAAATGTAGATGATTTGCTAAATTGAGTTATGGGTGACTTTGTGAAATTACTTCGCTGACTGTTTTGCGTTGATAGCCTGTTCTTCACTTCTGTAAGAGTGTGAAAGGTTGTGGCAGTAGTTTTAGTTTCAGTAAAAGCTTCCGTTGTGAGGTTTGAATTTGGCCAAACTTATATTGGCGAAAAAGGAATGCGATACGGTCGACTCAATATCTGGTGCATTTTTACTTGTTGTCATGTTGCTTATTGACTTTGTGTTGGCGAGTTCCGATGTTGCTGACATTGTAATTGGATTGTTTGTTGATTTGTCGGCTGCTGTAGTCCTATGAACGTTTGTTTTTACCGTCATTTGGATTTGACGTTGACCCAAATCAGGTAATTCGGGGCCTGTTATTGATCCATGGTTTGCAGAGGAATTGTTCTGTAAATAAACGATTGCGTCGGTCAATACATATCCAAAACTAATTAAATCGATTTGATAAAATGGCCTTTAAGTTTCAATCAATAACCTTAATTTACTTTCAATTACGTAAGATTGGCGACATTACTTCCAAAGTACTTCACTAATAAGAGGTTTGTTTAAGATTTCAGAACTACACACTGTGTGCTTGTTTAATGCAAGCTTAGCTTAACCATGTCTAAAACTGTAATGGGGACATGTAGACTTACAGTGGTGTTGTTTGATGACAAAGTCGAAACTAGAATGATAATGATTATCAGCAGGATGATAGTGACAAAGGCGAAGTAAACGGAGAATCCAAATATCGCCTTTTCTCTCTGTGTACATTGGTCGTTTTCATTTCCCTTTCTACAGAGGAGGGCATCTTTAATATCCGTCCACCTTCTCTGAAAGTATAATAGTTTCAATTTTTCTTTTAATACAATTGAGACGCATGTACAAATTTAAAAAATTCTTACTAAAGAGACAAGTATTAACCTACTACTATATCAGTTGAACAATTGCTGTAGTTATCGAGTAATTTTACATGTACATCAACACATGAAATTGATACAAACACCATAAGCGTACAAGACTATGAGTTGTACGTACTTATATTGTCATATTGAATTATATATGCATCGATAACAATGAAATATTTAGATTTACTTAACATACATTCTTGCTGTATATGTTTATTCGATATTTAGGATTTTTTTTAGTAAAGTGTGTATTATGATTGATTAATCTGAAAACATTGTATTGTATAATAATTCGCCCACATGAACGATTGCCTAATTCCTAAAAACATGAATCGTGTCAATACTTACGTGAAAAAACTACAGAAACAAGTTCAGAAGCCAAAGGTTTAAACATTAACCCCGTTTAATGGCACAGAGTAAACGCAAAAGACAGAGAACACAAAAAATCACAAACAACAAACATGGAACAACAGCACAAAAGTTCACAAACAGCACAGTGCATATATATGATATAAAAAAAACTTGGTATGTTTATCGAAGGTTGTTAGGTACCGCCCTGGAACGGTCCTTAAAATTTAAACTTACAGAGGGTTAAACCAGTTTATGCACAAACCTCACTCTTATCTCAAAAATCCTGAATATAGAAAAAAAACGTAAGATAAAAAAAGATAAATGCACAGTAAGTGTTAGTATGTTGTATACTAACCGTTTGCTTCTATCTAACTTTTGGTGTATTCCGTGGTCGTCTGGTAGATTTGCTGACCGGAACTAGATCTTTTGGTGGCGATACTATCACAGGGTCCACATGGCGGGGAAACTTTTTACACGTGTAGCGGCTAACTCAGCAGGCCTTGTTGACAAACATAGCAAATTGCATAGATCTTTATCGGGCTGACTAGGCAAGGATTTCCTAGCTGCGCGACGGATGTCCGTAAAATAACCGCGAAATGTTTCATATTTCCAAGGCTCGATTCGTTTTTGTGCATCTGGTATCGTCCATCCAATACTCATAAGAAAGGATGCTTATATTTAACAGTGTTAAATATCATTTTAGAAAACTGATCTTAATAAATCCATTTTGAAAAAAATGAGCTGATTTTGATATTATAATATAATAATCTCCGATTATTTGAGTATTTATGATTGTATTGAACTTTATCCCTACAAATCTATACAAAAATTGAGCTGTCGGCTCAAGCAAATGGATTAGCGCTTGATATTAATCTTAATTAGATCAAAAGGAACAACGATTTAAGTTGACCTTATTAGTTTAGGAATGATGGTCTCTCCATAGCTTTAAATTGACTCGCTCATGTTTTGTAAACTGCACTTTTTATGACGACTCTATGAGTGGAAAGTCATTAGGATTGTTAAGACATTAGGCTACTGAGTGCTGGAACCACTCAACAGAAGTTGATGGTCTAATACTGTCATTGTAGTCCACGATTTGAATAGCGTTGGTAACGCTTTACAACAAAAGGCTTCAGGTTAATTCACCGGAGGTTATATATGAGTCCTCGTGGGCGAAAGGTTTTGTTGTCAGTTTTCTAATTTGTTCTTGACTGTTCCAGCGTGGAGATGCTCCCCAACTAAACCAGAGCGTTTTTATACTTAAATTGTATATTTTTCTTGAATTTCAGTATTAAAGAGAATAATAATTATAATATCAGTGTTTTCAGACGCAATACCGTGAAAAAGATATCAAAAACATGAGCGAGTCCCTTTAATACGTATAACAACACGGATAGATGTTATTACGACCATACATCATCATTTATTTATTTTTATCTTCCTTTTTTGGCCGAAATAGACTAATAATAAAAACATTATACAGACCTTTTAAAACAACAACAAAAACACGTTCAAATTTGAAAATTGAACAGGAAACAAACCACCAATCTTATTTTTAGTTTTAAGACCTTGAACATTGAAATCAAGGAAATTAAATGCGAGTTTCAACTGTAATGCCAAACTTCAACTAGCCACTCATATTATCTTCCTGTCTATTATAATAATCAAACTAGCGTTCGGTTACAGTTTCGATGGGATGGTGAGGAAAACTCGCTTTACAGGTAGCTTTTAATATATAATTCTTTACTGCCTCGTTTCTATTTTGGCATTTCTTTAACCATCTTTGTTTAACACAGAGCATATTGATCAATGCCATGTAAATAATAACGCAACTGAAAATGGTTGTTTTTAAGCAAAGGATGCATTTTACATATGTGAACTTGATTTCGCATTTATTTTAATTATAACAAAGACAATCATCGCCTTTCAGATCATTCGCGATGTGGATTGCAAGCCTTCTACTAGTGATCTTACTGTCAGTGGAATTCGTTTACTGTGATTTCCCATGCAATGGCTGTGCATGTGTCAGCAAGAACACATCCTGCGCCTGCGAGAAACACCCAACTGAAAATGGTATTATCGTGGACTGCTCATTCACCAACGTAACATATGTGCCGACGCAGATACCAGCTAATATTACCCTGGTCCTAAATATGTCATCCACAAGACTCGAAGACTTGGTGACTTATACAAGCACGCCATTTGAAAACTATGCGTTACTCAGAGTATTAGATCTGTTCAACACAACATTGGGAACAAAGAACGCTACAATTCAAAACACAACTTTCACAGGACTAGACAAGCTACGGTATTTAAATATATCAAACAACGACCAGATGGCATTGACCTATAACACAAGCGAGAACTTGTTTGGAAATTTAAATTCACTCAAAGAATTGAGAATGTACGCAACAACGGGAACGTACAATCGTGGAAAGGGTTACCCTGAGATGGCCATATGGAACTTCGAAACAGTTTGGAAGAACTATGGCTTGATGGTATGACAGATATTTCATTTGGTCCTGTGTTTCAAGAGATGTCAAAGCTTAATACGGTGCGAATATCGGGCGATATGGTTCTACCGCCGTGGCGATACTTGGAGTTTTGTGAAACAAACATAACGAATAAGTCATTTGAAAATTTGATTTACGTGACACACTTGTCGGTTTTAAAATGTGGCGTAAAAGATATTGCAGCAGACGCTTTTGTAAACATGACGCATTTGGTTTATCTAGATTTGTCTGAAAATTTTGAATTAGGATGGATGGTCTGACAAAGGCGGCGAGCAGTTTGAACAAAAAAATGGAGACAATAATCATGAACCACGTTGTAAATGGTCAGTTTCTGAGCTGTGGCACCACCATTACCTCAAAAATCGTAACTCCATTTGAACATCTAACAAATTTGAAATACCTTTCACTGCAATATAATGCAGTGAACAACGTTGAAAAGGAAGTGTTCCAAACTTTTGCCGTCAGTTGAGGAAATTAATATTTCAAGAAATGAGTTTGAACTTGGATTTTACATTTTTTACGTTTACTTCATGAAAAATTTAAAGAAGCTCGACGTATCTTTTAACTTTTTCAATGATGATATAGGAATATGGAGTTCGTTAAGTCCGAAGAAGCATGTTCGCACAATGGCCGCTCCACAATGCGCGCATGACAACGACGGAAGCACATGCGTCCTCACGCAACAATTTGACATACCTAACGTCTACTGCAGCTGAACATGATGAACCTTTGCAGACATGCAGGTGCATATGAATAATTACAGACATCACGTTCCAGCCGAACACCTGCCCGACTCCAGAATATTTCATTCCTAGATGTTCGGTCACTGGTTTTCTCCCACCGAAAATGGAGGAAATGGAGGAAATAGATATAAGTTACAGTAAAATTGGATACCCTATTTTTGAATTATGTTTTGACCCAAATAATAAGTTGAAAACTATATCCGCGGCGTGCTCGTTGCTGTTTTGTTGGGAGGGACCAACCCATGGTTTGGAAAAAGTTGAAAATATTGACCTTAGCCTTAATTTTGCAACGCAAGTGAATGTACATTTCTTTGATGGTTTTCCGAATCTTAAAAGATTGAATCTTCATGGCAACCTCTTGTTCAATCCGATTCAGAAGAATGGTTCGCGCTTATTTGCAAACAACACACATTTGAAGGACTTGGACATATCATTCAATAGAATTGAAAGTGTGAACCTGACCTACTCCAACACCAAAAAGACCTGGAAGTTTTCAATATGTCCTTCAATATATTTACATCTTTTGGTCTGAATATCTCGCACTTGAAACACTTGCGAATGCTCGACATGAGCAACAACCACATATGGACTCTCCCACAGAGTGTAAGAAACGCACTGAAGAGTATTTCAGAGACAAGCTCTAGGGCAGGAATCGGATGCATGTGAACATGACAAACAACCACATCAAATGCACATGTGATAATCTTGATTTTTTAAAATGGGTTTTAGAGCATATGGGTTCATGTAGCTATCTGTACGTGAATATTTCTGAGTGCAACTTTTTTCACAACGACAACATGACGAAAGAAGTAATAAATTCTAAGAATGATCTGGAAGAGAAAATTATATATCTTGATAAGCAATGTAAATCATACCTTGATGTCATAATAGTCAGCGCAATACTTTTGGTTATTGTAATTGTAATAGTTGTCGGCGTGTTAGTTCATAGGTTCAGATGGAAAATAAGCTACTGGTACTATGTGACTTCTCGAAAAATAGTCAAACGAGCTGGCTATACGTCCATTGACAGCATTGCTGAAGAGGCGAACAAGTTCCGATACCATGTGTACGTGGCATCCAATGCAGAGGCCAACACTTTTGTAAGCGAGACCCTAGAGCCCCATCTCACAAGAGATGGCTATAAATTGTTCCTCCCCGACTATATTGTGCCGGGGCAAAACAAGTACAGTTTAATTGCGAATGCTATACATATAAGCAGAGCGGCGCTGTTTGTTATAACCAAAGGGTGCGAATCTGAAGACGAATGGAAGATTGCCCTACATATGGCACAGGAGGAGTCTTTGAGACGGGGAAAACCAATATTCTTTGGACTTTTCTTGCAGTCCACGCCGGATTCTGGCTGGTCAAAGGACACGTTGGAAATCAAAAGGAGGTGCTATCTGGACTTTCCGGAAAGGGGCGAAAGTCAGGAAATGATTGCCTTTTGGAGAGAACTGATTGACATTATTGAAAAAATAGACGACACACCGATTGCTGTAAACCAAAGTTTATTCAACAGAAACACTTCTTCCAACAATAGATATACATGCATTAATTAGGCACACAAAAGACAACTTCCCGTTCGCATAAATAACACGCACACACATGGGATTGTGGCCTCATTATACTAATGTCGCTTGTTTCATACTTTGAGGTCATTAAAATTCATCATTGACAGGCAATCATTTGACATAATGTGAAAGTCATTCATAAGACACACTTTGGAATGTGGCGATGTTGTCTGGGGACGATGCTGTCAGGGGACGTCCAGCCCTACTAAATGAAACTTTATTTGAGAAAGTCCAGCTTGATGCACACATAATTTTCACTGGAGGAACTCAACTTGCTTCGGAGGTTTGGACTTTGAAATACTGAAGTCACGACGAGAACCATGTGTAACAAGAAGACAAGAAAATCTATCAAATCTCGTCCAAGACAAAGTGTATTATTATACATTCTATGTAACTCTACTACTATAAGGAATTACTTATACTGGACAAAAAAATGCAAACTCATCCATACCTTCAACCATTTCAACCAGTTGGATCCGAATTGATTTCAATTTTCATAGGCTAAAATATTTACAACAAATAATGGAATTTCACAATTTCTGTAATGCCTTCTTCAGTTTGATTTACTTTTGTTAATACTGTAAACATCATTTATTGAAAATATTACAACAAGGAGAGTGGTTTTAAAATGAGATGTAACCTATCTCCTCTATCCTTATGATGACACAGTGGAAACTCGATATGTCGAACTCTGTTATCTCGATGTTCTGGTTTTGTCAAACGTTTTTCTAATATTTTGGGCTCAGTCATACACTGATTGTATTTCTGTTATATCGAGTGCTCGTTACCTCGAAGGTATTATCGAGGCCCCAACGACTTCGAAATAGCGAGTTCCTACTGTATATGTATACTTTGTGTTGTTCCAATGTATCTTCATGACATAAATAATGCTTAAACTAATGTCTTTAATGTAAATATGTGAATATATGCAAATCAAAATAACTTTCATCCTTTTCTTCGATCAGTGTTCCAAAAGTCTTGTTCTGAGTGAAATTTGACATTGGATTGATTTTGAGAACAATAGCATGAATTGTGAATCTTTGAATCGTGTTAATGGTATTCCACGTTAATAGTTTTCTCATGCGGTTTACAATATTCTGTATATTAATAAAGATTATCGTATAAACAGGAGTTGACTGCGCTTTTTACAGATTAGATTAAAGAATTCAATAAGCTGCCACATGCCCTTACGAATGGGGAAGAATTATTAATTGTAATGGACGGAAATCATGCTTGTACGGGCTTGACCTTGAACCTTATTCTTATAGTGTAACCATCGACGTTATTTAGTGCGCAACATTTCATTGAAGAGCGAACAGAATAGAACAAACGTTTATCTCAAATCAAACACATGGCATAAACTCAATGAATTAGTTCAGGGTGGGTGGGGTGGGGGGTGAATTTGTAGACTACAGCTAAATTGTAAATTATATAAATAAAATAACTAAAATGTTTATAAATGTTTTCATGTATATCCAAAAGTAAAATAAACTAAGATTATTAAATTTCAGCTTCTGTTCGTCTGGCATAGTATGCAAATTCACTGTAGTAACAGTAAGGGAGATGAGTTAAAGTAGATGACGTTGTTAAGTTGGGAAAAAAGTTGACCTTAAATATAATAACATTTATGTGAAGCCAAAATATATCTGAAAGAAAAGAGTACCCACAAACCTAGTCACAAGAATGCACATTTAGGGAACTTTTTTACATTTGGATATTCATCTTGTTCCCTAAACATATCTAGTCGCCAAAGCAAAAATCGTCAAAGACTCTGACGCGGCTGTTTATATGGACTACCCTAATCCCACCTGCCAACATTTAAATCAAATAAATTTAGGTTCTGAGGAAGGGAGGTGGCAAGTAAAAACAATACGCCCCTAAGTTACGCCCCGCTCCCGTCAAATCCTGGATCAGCCCCTGCCCAAAGTTACACTGAATTTAATAACGAAAATCGCTTTGGATAACTTCTCAAGAAAGTCCATTTAAGAATAAGAATTTCTCCATAGTGCGCGCCACTACATTGCCATCTATTGGTGTTCAAAGTTTCTTTCAATTTCCCCCTGTGCTCACGTTCTCTTGCTTCAGACAAACGCTTTTGAAGAAAGTTTGTTATAAAGCCGAACAAGGGGAAAACACAAAGTAACTAGAATTGTTCTTTTTCAAGTGCCGCAAACAAAAAAATGATATATGCCTTTAATTTAATTTGCCATGTTTGAAGAAATGCTATAGCAAAAGCAAAATTTGCATGGAGTGCCGAAAAAAAACACTAGGGGAATAAAATGCAACAATTTATTTATTAAGAAATCAAGAATTAAGGCGAGGTTATGTTGCAACATTTGGTCCAGTATTATTCAATTCCTTCAAGTAAGTTCTACGGTTTGACTCGGACAAACATTTGTTTTCAGGGCACAAACTCACGTGTTAAGATTGCAACAATTGGTCCGAGAGTTATCTTTCTTGCAAGGTGCACATCCCATGCACACCGTCAATAAAATCTACGTACAGAGGGAGATAACATGACATAAGTGTGTCCCAAAAGTAGCAATTCCTGCAGTATGAACAATTTGACATTACTATATATCAATGTTCAAAATTTGACTTTCCAGTAGTTTCCATATCATACTTGTTATGCTTTGTATTAATATTCTTTTAAATAAATAAATATATATATACTAAAATGAACGAGAAAACGCAAAAATAGTACATTCAGAAGGTTGGTCTGGTGGTCACTTCTGTCATAAAAGAGAAAGACCGACAGACATACCATACGAAGTTCAGGTCGTTGTGACTTTTACGCCGAAGGTAGGGACACGGGTTTTGTGCCCAACATGTCTTCATTCTATGGTGGTCACTTCTTCTAATAATTTTAGTCGGACATTCGTATACAAAGATATGAACCGGATATAACTATTATCAGTATGGCTTTATATTGTAAAACATACAAATTTCACAAATTTGCTGTGACCTTGACCTTGATTGCAAGGACATGGGTCCTGTGCGGGACACATCTTAGGCTGTGGTGGTCACTTCTGCCAAATAATGCTTAAATCAGACCGTGAAAGAGTAAGCTATGGACCAGAAAAAACGGGATGGACCACACCAAGTTCAGAAAGTAACTGTGACCTTGACCTTGAAGGGCTCGGGTCTTGTACGCCAACAAACCCTGACCACCTCTCCTTGTATAATATATAGACTTTTTTAAGTCACCATTTTTTGTTATTTTTTTTCAAATTTAGTTCCTTCTTTCCGCTATTTTCCAAATTATTTCCACGACCCTCGGTCTCAGGTTAAATATAATCCTGAACAAATAAAATATATCAAATTTTCCTTGACCTTGAAAAAGTAAAAAAAACACACTTAGATTTCCCTGACCATGGGAACCCAGTTATATAGCAACACATTCCAAGTCCAGAAAGATGCTGTGACCTTGATCTAAAGATAGGGACACTGCCACACTGGTATTTTGCACTCATGCTGTTGGTCATTTCCGCCTATCAATAAAAAAGATCTGGCCATCATGAATGAGAACGATATGGAGCGGACAAAAACGGGATGGACCGACTGACGGACAGACGTGAGGACGCGTATGATTCCAATATAGCCCCCACTTCTCATTGTGAAGCAGTGGTGTATAAAGACGACGACTCAATTTTGTGACAATAAGGGACTTTTCTTGAAAAGACCAGCTTAATTGCAAATGGAACTGAAAGAAAATTGTTTAAAGAAGTATATTAATTTGTTCTCATTTATTTTCAAAAATATCTATCTTCAAAATAACAATTAGGAACAATATACATGTACAGCAATGAAACCATTCAGCATTTACAGCTTATTGACATTGCTTTAGGTACTACATGTCACAGTCACAGCAAAATACATGAACATACATTACTCACTCTGACAGTACAATACATACAGTTTCACAAGAAGGACTACCCACTTTGCATTACATAATTCATTATAATTGGAAATATAGACCATGTGGCCCCATGATTTGTACACGATGATACAGTTTACTTTTCTTGTATACTTTTCTTGTATCGATTACTTTCTTGGAACTATTCTTGTCAGAAGGAGTATGTATGTAAACAATACAATAAATAAAATACTAGTTGAATCATTTGAATGTAGTATACTGTCATCACCCTGTACAAAAAGTGGTCACTAAAGAAATTCGCAAAGATTTAACACGATGATGATAATTGCAGTACACAGTGTGCAATTTATATTATATATTATATATATTAGATCAAGACAAAACATTATGCAATATAGACACCTGACAAGGCCTGAGTAATGAATGGTTCAGTGTAAAAACTAGTGGCTCAACTAGTTTGTGTCAAACTTCCTTGAGGAAAAACTAACAACTCGAAGACCTGACAACTGATGTCCTTCCACATAACTCATTTTCAAGAACAGGTAACAACAAATTCAACATAAAGCATTTTACATTTTGTTTAATGGAGTTTTAACAAACTTTGCTATTTTAAAATACAACATACAGAAACATAACGTGCATAGTAATGTAACACACACTTGTTATCATATGATTTGAAGGTCAAACATGAAGATCTTCCATGGTGGAGTATAACAATGATTAATGATTGAAGACAATGGTAAGCATTGGTCAATTATAAATTCATTTTTATATAAATTCACATTTTCCAACTAATATTCACTAAATCAATATACTGTTTAAAGATTATTCGAATAGTAAAATTCATAAATAAATCTACCCTCATCACAAATTTAATCATAACCTAATATCATTCTTATTAATTTTTTTTAGACTAATGAAGTTAATTTAACATGTTAGACAAAAATACCATAGTTTTAACTGAATATATAAAAAGGAATGTTTTTACTCTTGTTGGTAATGAATGCAGAGCAAATGTGATAATATTTCAAAGAAGTAAATACACTTCACAGTTGAGTCTTTTCATACATGTGTGTCTATGATTTTGCTAAATTGACCACCTGGACGGGAGAATATTAAAAGATCCGTCATTATAGAGAGTGCATGAAACAAAATAGAACTCTTATAATTCTGTATAAACTCTATAGTTGCTTTGATTTCATATGACTACTGCAAACTGAGTTATGGATCTCCAATTCCCGCTATAATCAATTTGTATTTAAGAAACCTAGGCACTAATAAAAAAGTCATCAAAGCTCATCCCTGGCTTTAAGTTTAGCATAAGCCTCGGGTGCATGTTTGGGCATAAGCTCTTTCACAGCTCGTACAAAGTCAGACTTCTCGGAGCAGCCCCTGCATGCTCGTTCCTCGTCCCAGTCGGATAGAATCTTCTTCAGGTCCTTAACCTTGAGCTTCTTGAATTCAACCTCAGAAAGGTCCAACTTCTTCTCTGAAAAACAAATGGAATAGCTAATAGAGTTAAACATTTAACTAAAGAATAATGAAAAGGTGCTGCCCCTGTCCTTTTTTTGTCAGCACATTTCTGCCCTCATACAGACCAGCATGAGCACCTTTCTGCCCACATAGAGACCAGCATGTGCACAATTCTGTCTTCATGGAGACCAGCATGTGCACCATTCTGTCTTCACAGAGACCAGCACATGCACCTTTCTTCCCACACAGAGACCAGCATGTGCACCTTTCTGCCCACATACCGACCAGCATGTGCACCATTCTGACTTCATACAGACCAGCATATGCACCTTTCTGCCACATAGAGACCAGCATGTGCACAATTCTGTCTTCATACAGACCAGCAAGTGCACCTTTCAGTCTTCATACAGACCAGTATGTGCACCTTTCTGTCTTCATACAGACCATCATGTGAACCTTTCTGTCTTCATAGAGACCAGCATGTGCACCATTCTGTCTTCATACAGACCAGTAAGTGACCATTCTGTCTTCATACAGACCATCATGTGCACCTTTCAGTGTTCATAGAGACCAGCATGAGCACAATTCTGTTTACAGAGACCATCATGTGCACCTTTCTGCCACAAAGAGACCAGCATGAGCACCTTTCTGTCCACAGAGAGACCAGTATGTGCACCATTCTGTCTTCATAGAGAACAGCATGTGCACCATTCTGTCTTCATTAAGACCAGTTATGCACCATTCTGTCTTCATAAAGACCCATATGTGCAGTGTGCACCATTCTGTCTTCATACAGACCAGCATGTGCACCTTTCTGTCTTCATAGAGACCAGTATGTGCACCATTCTGTCTTCATACAGACCAGTATGTGCACCATTCTGTTTTCGTACAGACCAGCATGAGCACCTTTCTGTCTTCATAAAGACCGGTATGTGCACCTTTCTGTCTTCATACAGACCAGCATGTGCACCATTCTGTCTTCATACAGACCAGTATGTGCACCATTCTGTCTTCATACAGACCAGCATAAGCACCTTTTTGCCCACACAGAGACCAGCATGAGAACCTTTTTGCCCCATACAGACCAGCATGTGCACCTTAGTGCCCTCATACAGACCAGCATGTGTACCTTAGTGCCCACATACAGACCAGCATGTGCACCTTAGTGCCCTCATACAGACCAGCATGTGCACCTTAGTGCCCTCATACAGACCAGCATGTGCACCTTAGTGCCCTCATACAGACCAGCATGTGCACCTTAGTGTCCTCATACAGACCAGCATGTGCTACTTAGTGCCCTCATACAGACCAGCATGTGCACCTTTCTGCCCACATAGAGACCAGCAAATGCACTTTTGCCCTCATACAGACCAGCATGTGTACCTTAGTGCCCACATACAGACCAGCATGTGCACCTTAGTGCCCACATACAGACCAGCATGTGCAGCTTAGTGCCCTCATACAGACCAGCATGTGCACCTTAGTGCCCTCATGGAGACCAGCATGTGTACATTAGTGCCCTCATACAGACCAGCATGTGCACCTTAGTGCCCTCATACAGACCAGCATGAGCACCTTTTGCCCACATGGAGACCAGCATGTGCACCTTAGTGCCCTCATACAGACCAGCATGTGCACCTTAGTGCCCTCATACAGACCAGCATGTGTACCTTAGTGCCCTCCTACAGACCAGCATGTGCACCTTAGTGCCCTCATACAGACCAGCATGTGCACCTTAGTGCCCTCATACAGACCAGCATGTGCACCTTAGTGTCCTCATACAGACCAGCATGTGTACCTTAGTGCCCTCATACAGACCAGCATGTGCACCTTAGTGCCCTCATACAGACCAGCATGTGTACCTTAGTGCCCTCCTACAGACCAGCATGTGTACCTTAGTGCCCTCATACAGACCAGCATGTGTACCTTAGTGCCCTCATACAGACCAGCATGTGTACCTTAGTGCCCTCATACAGACCAGCATGAGCACCTTTTTGCCCACATGGAGACCAGCATGTGCACATTCTGTCTTCATGGAGACCAGCATGTGTACCTTAGTGCCCTCATACAGACCAGCATGTGCACCTTAGTGCCCTCATACAGACCAGCATGTGTACCTTAGTGCCCACATACAGACCAGCATGAGCACCTTTTTGCCCACATACAGACCAGCATGTGCACCTTTCTGCCCACATACAGACCAGCATGAGCACCTTTTTGCCCACATGGAGACCAGCATGTGCACACTTCTGTCTTCATGCACCTTTCTGACTTCACTAACTTCACTGCATAACTGTTAATCTTGCAGTGAAAGTAAAACAGATCTTAATGATCGTAATATCAATTGTCTCTTAGACTGATTTCGTTTAAAGCCCATCTTATTTTTTGTTTGAGTTCAAGCATTCTCACCATATTTCAGATCACATATCTGAGGATCAGCATCTTGCAATTTTTCACAGACTTTCACAAGAGGGAGATGGTTCTTGAACGGTGAAGACATAATCTTCAGGATGTTTGTTGCTGAGGTCTCAGCCCCTCCAATATAGTAGCACTGAAATATATGAAACAAAATTATAAAGACATAAAGACAATTCACCAATTTACCTCGCTTCAAGAGCCTTGTTCAAGATTAATTGGGTCAGACATCGAACAACTTGATTTTATTTGAAATGTGAACAAAATGCTTGTTACAATATAAAATATCAACAAATGATTAAGAATAAGTCTTTTGTTTAGTTATTTAAAAATATGACAGTGAATGCTTTATTCAAAGCATAAGTAACACCATTGAAAATTGACCTACGTCATGCTTGAATAAACAAAATTCTGACAGTTGTTTTTCATATTGTTCATGAAATTTTCTTAGCAAAATAACATTTTTAAAATGACTTTTTTTAACTTATTGACCAGAACGCTTTGCTTGTTTGCAAACAGTTAAGAGTAAGGTCTTTAATATAGTTGTGTGGCCAGTGTTGATGTAAATTTAATACACAAACAGTTTTTCAGATGCTATATGAAAAATCTGCAGAACTGCCACTATAAATGAGAATTAAAATTAATTAACATGTATACTACTAAATATTTTTCTACAAACATGATAAATATACTGATTTTCCATGTATACTTCATACTTACAAATCGCTCATCTCTGTCTTTTACAGTTTTGCAAAACTTTTTAAACAGTGTCTCTATTTCGCCTGGAGCTTTTTCCTTTACATCCGGATACTTCTGTTCAAATTTTCTGAGCACATTGACACAAACTGAAACAAAAGGAATTTATTATTATTTATTTTTTTAAACTTAAGTACTTATAAAAACTCATTAAAAATGTTTGAGGAAATATGAAAATATCAAAACTATGATAAATTACGCCTGGCCCTATGTTAATATTGTTATGTTTGTGTAAACAATTTTTATAAGAGCAATGAAAAATATTATCATAAAGATTCTCATCCTTTTCTGAAACCCTTATAAGTTAATGTGTTTGATACTTAATTGACAAATTATTGGTTGATTTTGTTGTACTTGTACATCTCATAATTGAGACGTTTTCTTTGATTCAACTATCCTGATGAGAATTAATGTTTAAGTCGTGTGAGAATATATAACATGACTAGAGAATGTCTGCAACTCCATTTAGTGTGAGAACGAGTCAATCTGTGTATTTTCACAAAATAGTAAGTTAAGTTTAACCTCCCGAGGAGAGGTACACCCAGTGCGGGGTTCAAATCACAACCATAGTAACACTAATAATAACCAATTCACCTAACAGGGAGGCCAATTCTTTCAACAGCATTCAACATTTTCCTTCTCCCATTGCAGACACACTTGCCTTTTACTTTCAACACCAGTCAAGTTAACCTGTATGAAAAGTGTGCCTGTTGCATGGCTAGAACCCACAACCACCTGTACACTGTTGTGTGGGGCTAGAAACACCAGGAACTAGTCAAATCATACCCTGACCATTTCTTACCCTCCGATTTTTGGTCATTTCGTATCCTATTTTTTAGTTTGGTTTGAGTCCAGAAATACAATGCTTAAATGAATAAAGACGTATCGTATTAACCATTTAGGGACCTTTGACCATGCCCCTCCTCCCCCTCATTCTATTATCTTTCGTGGGCTAAAACCCGGGAACCCCTTTGATTTTCATAAGTACATACAAAAGAGTATTCGAGGTGGTTTGTACGCCCGGATTTAATACTTCATTGTGTTTGTGGGTTGTTTGTCATAGTTGTTGGTGGTTGGAGAGGTGTGGGGAAGTCTTTTTTCTTGTTGTGTATTGTGAACTAGTTGTGTATCGGAGGCTGATGTATTGCTATCAAGCGGGAGCTGATACGAATTGTATGTGTCTTAACAGTTTTGTGGAATCGCTTGCTATGTCTCATTGCACAATCGCGTGAAGAAAGACACGCAAACAATGCAATTTCACTTACCATCAATACATGTAGATACAAATCATCAACATCATTTAAACATTTGTCATAATAGGAAAGTATACTAATTGAATGAAGGCATATATATAAGATTAAAATCATAAACCATACATTTTAAATGCATACAATACTCGCCTCAATATCGATATGGCCATGTTATTGTGAGATATTGGTCCACGTCTGTTACCTATTAGTAATGAGACCCCGCTGTGATAGATTCCTATCAGGTGGTCATTATTTGGAACCATGCTGTCACTGATTACTAAAATATGATGTGTATTGGATCTCATGCCAGAAATCCTATCCAATTTTCGATAAATAAGGAAACCTCTGTATGCCTGCATATACCTGGATTTTCAGCATATATGCAGAATGTTCCAGTCAGTGGTTTTGGGCTAAGGGTTAAAGCTGACTTGGTTCTCCATGCAATTTTTATCAGTTATCTGCAAACAGCTAAATAGTATTACCCCCCCCCCCCCCCACCCGAGCCGAGTACAAACCACCTTGCATACTCTATTTATGTACTTATAAAAATGAAAGGGGTTCCAAGGTTTTCGCCCCCCCCCCCCCCTACTCTGACTTCCCCACCCCTCTCCAACCATCAACAGCTACGGCATACAACCCACGAACACATTAAAGTATTAAATCTGAACGTACAATCCACCTTGAATACTGTATATATTGTATATACTTATGAAAAATTACGTGGTTTTCGGGTTTTCCCAGGTTTTTGGTAATTCAACCGACCGGTCAGGCACGAAATGACTATCTAAAGAGTACGAAATAACCAAAAATTGGAAGGTATGAAATGGTCAGGGTTTGAAATGACTATAAACCGAACCAGCCCCCTAATTAGCTCAATTGGTAAGAGACCTGTGCAATTGTTCTGGGGGTTGTGAGTTCGAGCCCAACACCGGGTGCACTTTTCCTCCTCCTAGGTTTACTTTAACACTATTTCTGCGATCTCAAGCTAAGTAAGCCGCTGGTTCTTGCCCACTTACAGTAACAATTACATACACTACAGTACTTCATTGATTTTTTTTTAAAAACATACCTTCACAGTCCTCTTCTTTTAATGGTTTCTTGCCTGAAGTAGCTACACAAAGCACCATCAATGTCACACAAGCACACAATAACGATGAATTCTGAGACATTATGAGCTTTATGATTTTTGACAGATCTGTCAAAACAAATGTTCACACCAATATTTTTTTGAAAATTGAAATGAAAAGTTTTTATATTGTTATAGAATCACACATAAAACAGTGTAATCAAATGAATAACACTCTGATTCTGTTTGTTTTACGCTAGAACAGATTATATTAAATAACCCTTTTACTCTAGAAAAATCAACGTGTTCCTCAGTGAAGTAGTGATACATTTGGCGCTTTCTGATTGGTCATAAGAAATACCGGCGTTTCACATCCGGATTGAAATCTCTCGCGATATTTATCGTGATCCAAGATGTCAGCGGCCTATGGAGTGCATTTTGGCTGTTCATCAGCATGTTTGGCTGTTAACAGGGTAATAAACAGGTCCTTATAGTACAAAATTAATATAAATCTAAAAATACCGTGATTTATCGCTTTTCCACTGTTTTCAATTTTCTTAAGGCTGTAAGTTGCTGTCTTTTACTGGCATTAAAATATCCGTACTCAATCTGCTTCATACCAGTAAAGAACATCTCCTAACAACCAGTGATAAACACTTGAAATGTAAACTCAAATTGATAGAATGGTCCGCGGAAAACGAGCAACACGGTGAAAGTAGCTAAGGCAGATTTAGCGAGAGAAAAGGGTACCGTACTGTGGAAAAATTTACTTTTAAAACTTACTGTGGAAAGTGAGAGTTCTGTGAAGAGTGGACATTTTGTGAAAACAATGTCATGAAATCATGATAAGTTGTTGAATTGTGTCACATGAAATGATAAACAACCCGAAAATGTGGCTCTGCATCATACATTCTTGGCGGAAACACCTAGGAAAAGGAAAGCATCAAAATTACGATTTGTGTCAGTAATGGCAAAAATCGTTGAGTAAAATAAAAGTCGTAGTTCCGTGACCATTGTTCTATTCAATCAAAGTGTAATATCTTTTGAGTTTACAGAAAAGGAATGACAGAAATATTTACATTTTACAAAAAAAAATTCCACGCCCTGTTCAAACATAACAAATTCAATTTAAATGTGAGTCATTCACACATGCCGCTTTCTGTGCAAATAATATTTATAACTGCATCTACAGTACACTCCACGCGGAACTACCACTTTCCTCGGTGACTCGGAGGCGTTTTTAATTTATCGGGGATTTCCGCCGAGTACGCAACCTTTTTCCTCGCTAAATATGACCGAGTTGCACCGAGTTAATCGTTATCTATGGAGGGTTTTATTGCCGGTAGCGCCAGTGATCATATCGATTTATTGACCTAATCGCGGAAACTCCGCGTTTTGTTACCTATATCATTGAATGTGTTGACTTTTATTGATGATTCACTGTACATGTAGAATTGTTTAAGTGTGGTACAAGTTTTAAAGTTTATTGGCAGATCGTTTTACAAAAATGTCATGTCTTTGTTTTCTCAATCCCTTGATTGCCCTTGTTGTTTATTTAATCCTCCAATAAATATTTCACACTTCCACTTTCTACATGCAATACATCGTTTAGGATGGGTATTTACTAATTAACTTGTCACAGTGGTGTACGTATACGGTTAGGTAATCTAGCCAGGATAAAAGATGAAAATCAATAATCTTTGTATGTGAAATTTGGTAAGTGTGAAAGTTACGATTGATGTTAGGTACGCGAAATAAATTATTTTTATGAACAATTACGGGTGTAGCAAAAACTATCAAAAAAATTAAACAAAATTAGATACAGTGGGAGATTCTTATCGGTTTTCCTCCGAGTTTCGCGGTGTTTTTACCTCCGAGTAACGCGGCGATTGTAATTATGCGGTCCACTGATTAGCCTCGGTGGGTGAACGAATAAAAACGCCGAGGAAAGAGGATTATGATCAATTGGATGTCATGTCCGCGATGACCAAAATCCGCCGAGGAAAACAGAAAGTGGTAGTTCCGCGTGGAGTGTACTGTAACAAGCGAAACAATCTTAACGTTAGTTTGAACAGTAGCATAGAATCCATCAAAACACACACAGATTTAAAGTAAAAACACCACTACACACTAATTTTCAGTGACATGATATGTTTTTCAAGTCAGATCCAATACTATGATTGTTTTAAAACTGAGTGCTGTTTGTCCTCCAGACATGCTCAGGTCTGTCACACAGTATTGTATTCTGAGCTTACCTAACATGTCCAAAGATTTTATTAACCAGGTTTTTACATAGTGAAACCTGGTTATTAGAATGGCGAACGTCGTTGTTTGGGCGGGCGGGCGGCGTCAAACTCACCTATGAAACTGAATAACTTTAGTAAAGGTTGACATATCTTGACCAAACTTGGTCTATAGAAAGAGTATATGGGTACCTTTCATGGGATTGCATTTGGGGTCTCTAGGGTCAAGGTCAAGGTCACTGTTACTAAAAATAGAAAAACGGTTGAAACTGAATAACTTTAGTTAGGGATGACATACCTTGACTAAACTTGGTCTATAGGAAGAGTATATGGAGACCTTTCTTGGGATTGTGTTTGAGATCCCTAGGGTTAAGGTCAAGGTCACTGTTACTAAAAATAGAAAAACAGTTGAAACTGAAAAAACTTTAGTTAGGGTTGACATATCTTGACCAAACTTGGTCTATAGACAGAGTTTATGGATACCTTTCATGTGATTGCATTTGGGGTCCCTAGGGTCAAGGTCACTGTTACTAAAAATAGAAAATGGTTGAAACTGAATATCTTTAGTTAGGGTTGACATATCTTGACCAAACCAGGTATAAAGGAAGGGTTTATGGATACTTTAATGGGATTGCGTTTTGGGGTCCCTAGATTCAAGGTTAAGGTCACTGTTACTAAAAGTAGAAGAATGGTTGAAACTGAATACCTTAAGTTAGGGTTGACATATCCTGCTCCAACTTGGTATAAAGGAAGAGTTTATGGATACCTTTCAATGGATTGCATTTGGGGTCCCTAGGGGCAAGGTCACTGTTACTTAAAATAGAAAAACAGACACAGGCCTAAGTTCTTCTGTCAATCATTACAAACCTGGTTTCGTTGCATTGCGGCGTTTCTTGTTTTAATTAGAGCCATGTGTTCAAGATCTTTTGGGCATACCCTGTATTCTAAATTTAAAAAGATCGAGGATTATTGAAAATTAAATAAAACCATTTTATGATCAATATTTATAATTGTACTGCAGTAAGGCAGCAAAGAGGTCAATGATCAATATTGGGGGAAAACGTAGACGTCATAGGAATTAAGTACGCAAAAACACTAGTTCTGGCTTCCAACACTAGTGTTGGCTTCCATAACTTAATTGTACATATATATTTATTATTTTAAGTATACTACAACTTAAATACATCCTTCATGTATTTTTTGATGGTATTCGCTGAAGTTTTTAAGCTACAAAAACACTGTATTATCATGTTCTATAAATCAATATCAATCTATCAAGGTTATGAATAAAGACATAAAATGATTTTTTTTTAATTTAAGCTAAAATTAATTTATATTTTACAAATTGAGGAAATGAAAAGATATTTTCGAATTTAAAATAAACAGTTAAAAATTATTTTAATAAATGTAAAGAAAGAGGGGCCTTTTGGCACGTATAAAAGCATACAATAGATGAATATTTACCTTAATTAACATTGTTTGTCCCGATATTTTTTTATAATTTTTTCCAAAAATCAATACTTGTATTTGATTTAAATAAACAAAAAGATCTGGGGTGATGGGTGGCGTCTCTATTTAACATCCAATCCGCTGAATAATTGAGATATTGCGTTGACCAGACAGGCTTGCGCACCTCACCGGTATATTTAACCACATGCGGAGACTGAAACTGTCTCCATGCTATGCTTAACAGTATCTAGATAAGTTAATAAAATATTGTAACTTAACACAAATAGATCTATACTTAATTATTTTACTTTTAAAATGTATGGGGAAAATATCTAGCTGTTCTTTCACGGGACTAAAATGATGATAACAATTAGAATATCATCGAACTTGTATTCATGCAAGCCTGACGATTTGTAAACATGATAATTAAACGCACCTGTTAATGTGCTTTGCTGTGGCGTCTACATCAAATTTATCACTCAGGGCGTTTTTGTTGGTAATAAACTGGTTTCGGTTTTATATCGGTTTCAAGAACTGTGTATTTGTTGTAACAGTTTCAAATAAAACCAAAACCAGTTTCAATCGTTTTTTAACGAAAACCGAAACCGGTTTTTGAAACTATCGAAACACCTACCGGAGGCGGTTTCATCGGTTTGTTCCATCCGAAAACTAGTTTACTTTGAAACCAACATGGCGGATAGTGGTCAACTTCGTTTGTTGAAACTCAATCTATTTTTATAACAATGCCTTACAATGGGCAAATGAGCTAAATGAAAAGGGTTACATTAGTAATTGTGTAGCTCCTTCAGGCATACAACTATCGTAATCGGATCAGTTATTTCTTACTCTTCTGATAAGCTCATATTCCAGTAGCTTCTTAAGATTATGTTTTTCTTAATTGTTAAGTATGAGTGTTTTGATTGGACTAAATTTAAAAGCAAAAAAGTTAAAAAAAATCTTAAACTGAAGAAGCGAATGCAATATATTACCTAGACTTCAACAACATGTTACATAATAGTTATAGGATATTAGGAAGAAATACAGTCAAACCAGTTTTAAGCGACCAGTCAAAACCAAAAACTAGGACAGTGTGGTCTTTGAAAAAGGTGTTCAATCAATGCAGAACGCTTTTATAAGAGCGTTCTAGAATAGTTTCTTTTGGCATTAAGCTACCAGCTGTCATTAATAATCTTCAATACTGTTTGTTAATGACCGTCTAAGAATAAGATACAGTCAATCTGTATTTAGCGGATCTATTCCCTAAATATGGCACTGTGCATAACAATGGTTATTAAATTCTGAATAAAAGAGCCAGGCGACGATCCTTTTTTTCTTGCAAATGTGTCAACGACATGTTCGGCGTTGATATTGCGTTCGCTGTAAATGTTCATCAAACCCATGCCTGACATTCGCTCAGTTGTCATGGTACTCCTCAAATACGTTTTGACTCGACACATTGTCGGAAATGAGCGCTCAGCCGTGGCCGTTGCTACTGGCATACACAACAGAACCATGAGGCAGATCCTTATGTTAGGATGCCTCAGTAGCTACGTCCAATGCTTTTTCCAGGGTTGAGTAGGGAGCGGGTGAAGTTACAGTCCACTTCGCTGTCCAACGTTGACACTCTCGCTCGAAAGTCGGCTCGTCATCTGGCAGGTCTAACTTGAACTCCTGGAATATTTCTATCGTTACGGCATGGGTGAGACCGTCGACCTGCAAATAAATCTTTATTGTATTTTCACACTTATGCCATTTAAATATATGCGGCCAATGATCCGGTGCTTATTAGATTAAAGGGTTTCATTTGTTTCATTAGGATTTTCTTATTATTGTGGAAACGATCAATAATTATTTAATTTTAATATCTTTAAAGCATGCGCATGTAAATGTATTCAGATATTAACCCGTTCACTGGCAGGCAAGTCGTGTACATGCGCGATATTTTTTTCAACTTCCGATTTTGTTTTCTCACACTCCCTTGACCTTTTGGTAATATCATTGTGAAAATGTCAAAGAACTTGGATCCAAATGAGACGCCGAGCTACTCGGCGTCTCATTCAGATTTTAGTTGTTTGAATATATAACGATACTCGGGGTAAGGCAGTGAACGGGTTAAAACCTACATTGTATTACCAATGTAGTTTTATGATTGGTGCATTGCAGCACAAACTATTCGTTTCATTCCTTGATTACACTACCTTTGGAGGCAGCAGATACTGTACCTTGTTATTACCGAAACAGTTTCGTGTATCAAATGCGGTGCGTACGAATTCACTTCGTTTTTTGTTATCACACATGTTCCGTGAATTGTTCTCAAATCGAAGATAAGAGTATTTATGTGATAAAAGGGCATATCAAAAGTAGATTGAAGGTCTTGCAGGGCACACCACATGCAAAACAAACAGCCACCCAATCAGATCAAGACCAGACGGCACAGAAAGGCGGTGCAACGATGACTCTGCGATGACGAATCTACTCCTCGAGCCGGGATAGTAAACAAACGGTTGTGGATAAGCTAAGAGAAGAATTTCGATAAGGATGTTTTAATAAACATGCAAGATGTATCATAACATTATATAGTACTGACCTGGAAGGGAACTTATACTGGTGAACGTTGTTCCAAGTTGCGGTTAATAGCTCTTTCTTCTCACTGTCGTCTAGTTTTTGCCCGAAAATATCACTGTAAGGCGGATTAAATGTCTGTTCAGTCATTTTTAAAAGTCCCGCCTTGTAAACATCGTTCGGATCATTTACCAGGAGGTCAACAGGATCCACACCGATTTGGTAGGTTATGGGAAAGTAACGCATGTATAACTTAAGTTGAGATCTACATCGTGATCACCTTTTTTTGCGGAATTTAGGTATTACACTATAAAAACCAACAAACGATAAAATTCTGACGTAATCATTTCTTATACCCCCCCCCCCCCCCCAGCCTTTACTTTTTATTGCATTTTTGGAACTTTTATTTTTTCGCTTTTTTCTGACGAACTGTACGCATTGGCATACTGGCGTATGCCTGGGTACGCACCTGCCATGTACTTTAATTTTTATTCTGCGTCAACCACTATTTTTCTGGAGATGAACTTTGAAATTACTTGAAGCAATTCAATGGAACTTGTAACATTGATAGATGGCAATCTGGAGTTGTGCACACTGTATGGCACAATCATTCTAACTCTTTATCACATTATTGGAGAGTAATCTCCCCTTTAACTTTGATTTTCAAGCAAAGCTTGTTTCGAGCAGAACTCAGAAACCATTGTAAGGTATTGAATGAAAATTGACAGATGGTGATTAAAGTGTTTTTATTTTTCCAGGATGACAAGACAGAGGTGATAGCCAATGATCTGGGTGATAGAACTACACCGTCTATTGTGGCATTTACAGAACATGAACAGGTAATTACAGTGTGTAACTGTAAAGTATGGAATCTGTATGGTGTGGATCTGCACAGTGTGGATCTGTACAGTGTGGGTCTGAACAGTGTGGAATCTGTACGGTGTGTATCTGTATGATGTGGACCTGTATGGTGTGGATCTGTACAGTGTGGATCTGTATGATGTGGATCTGTACAGTTTAGCTTGACTATTCGAAGAATAAGGAGAGCTATACTACTCACTCTGGCGTCGGCATCGCGGCGTCAGCGTCACACCTTGGTAAAGGTTTTGGCTGCAAGCACCCAAAGGTTAATATCTCAGCAACTACTTGATGAATTGCATTGAGACTTTATACAATGGTACTCAACCATCCAACGTACTAAATTTTCCAAGTTAGATAGCTCTAGTTTGCATTTAATGCAAATAATTGCCCTTTATTATTCGACTTAGAAATTCTGGTTAAGGTTTTGTGTGTAAGCACACAGGTTAATATCTCAACAACAACTTGAGGTATTGCATTGAGACTTTATACAATGTTACTCAACCATCCGACCGACTTAATTAACCAAGTAAGATAACTTTAGTTTGAATTATATTCAAATAATGGCCCCTTTTTTATTCAACATAGAAATTCGGGTTAAGGTTTTGCATGTAACCACATTTAAGTCAATATCTCAGCAAATGTATCATGTATTGCATTGACACTTTTCTCAGAGGCTCCCAACCATTTAACCTTCTTATTTAATCAAGTAAGATAACTCTGTCTTTCAAATTATATAATTTTTTACCCTTTATTATGCGACTTAGAAATTCTGGTTATGGTCTTGCATGTTAGCACACATAGGATAATATCTCAGCAACTACCTGATGTATTGCATTGAGACTTTATACAATGGTATTCAACCACCCAACCTACTTGAATAACCAAGTTAGGTAACTGTAATTGCAAAAAATGGCCCTTTATTATCAGACTTAGAAATTCTGGTTAAGCTTTTGCATGGAACCACATTAATGTTAATATCTCAGCACATCATGTATTGCATTGAAATTTAATCTAACAGTGATCCATGCATGTTTGGCCAAAACTTTTCAATCCTTACACTTAAAAGCGGCAGAATAGTCGAGCGCGCTGTCTCTGTGACAGCTCTTGTTAATTTTTTCATTGTTTTACAATCATTGAAGATATTAACTTGAAACTTAATAAACTAATTTGCAGTAGTGATGAGCTTTTCAAGTTATATTTCTCCAACTTAAATATTGTAAGAGTCATGGACCTTTGTAAATGATTATACATATGCATATTTTTTATGATTTTTAGCTCTACTGGCCAAAGGCCAGAAGAGCTTATGCGATGGTAATGTGTACGTAGTATGTGCATCCGTGCGTCCGTGCGTCTGTAAACAATTGCTTGTGAACACGATACAGTCTTCAGTTTTGATTGTATCTCGATGAAACTTGTACAGTATCTAGATATCCATTAGAGCTCGGTTCCTTTCGAAAACCAGCCAGATCCGCCCATGCATGCCTAGATTATGGCCCTTGATAGTATAAAAAATGCTATTGTGTAAACAATTGGTTGTGAACACGAAACAGTCTTCAGTTTTGATTATATCTCGATGAAACTTGTACAGTATGTAGATATCCATTAAAGCTTGGTTCCTTTCGAAAACCAGCAAGATCCGCCCATGAATGCCTAGATTATGGGCCATGAAAGTTTTAAAGAAATGCTTTCTATTTTTAGCCAGGTCTGCATGAGCGAATTCTATTTTTAGCCAAGTTTACATGTATATGTTAATTCAAGTCTAGAGTTAAGGGAGACAATTTGCAAGTCTAGGATTTTGAGAGAAAATTTGCTTTTTGCTTCTGCAGTTGATTTTGTGAATTACTCTGCCTTGTTCTTGTTGAAAGCCCAAAGGCCATTTTTTAGCTTTAAGTTCTGTAGTTTGCGCATTCATCTTAACAAAATTGGTTGTGAATGTTTAAGTTATGCACCTGGTGTCATTACTGGCCACACCCAGGGTTCACAGGTTTGGTAAACATAAATCTGGAAAGGTTTGAAAATCTTTTTGTGTGTACGTGCATCCATCTCAGCACAATTGATTGTGAATGTTTGTTCAAATTGATCAATGTTGTCCTAGGATGCCCTTGACTTTGACCTTTTGACCAACTTTTTTTAACTTTTAAAACTACAGAAAATTTTACTATAAGTACAGTTTTGAAAGCATTTTTTTTGTCAGATGACTTTTTCTTGGCACATATTAAAATAGTTCATGCAACTAATCTGCTTACAATACTTTCTGGGCTCAGATGTTGAACGTGCTACATTTTCAGGTAACCCAAACACAAAACATAAACTATATGTCTGTTGCCTTTTACCCATACATACATGCTCTGGATTGATATGACCACAAAAGCCATGCCAGTAGAGCATAGGCCCTTTTGGGCCTCTTGTTTATTCACCCTTCAAGCAGGACAAATTATAGTTTCACTTGTTGCATACAGGTGGGCAGCATCCAGTATGTTGTTCAATCAATAACTTAAGAACCCTTTGTTAAATCAGGTTAGCCCTAGAGGGCCGGCCATCTTGTATTGGCTCTCTTGTTGTATTTTGCTGACAACAATTACCAAAAGTTTCAAACACAAATAATAATTCATCATTAAGATTTCAAACTATAGTTTCTCTTACAGTACAATTGATTTGATAATCAAGTTTACAATCAAGCATATGCTTTGATGTGATGAAAAATTGCTTTTTTAATTGTACTGAGCAATGCGCACACCAACAAAGTGGATTTGTTGAAGTGTTCTTGTTCCTAAAAGTACAAAGTTCATTTTTTGGTGCGCACACCAACAAAGCACTTTTATATTTGATATAATTGAACATAAGGCACCAAAGTACCTTTGGTTTTGCGCATTTTGGTTATGTAATACCCAACTTTGTTATACAAAGTTTTGTGGAAGTGAACATCGCTTTTCTAGATTTTATGTGGTTTTCTAACTTCACATAATACAGTGTTGCCATAATATGATAATTTTCCCTTTATAAAGACAACTTGCAATCTTATCAAAGGCCTCACTGATCCAAATTAGGAATCCAATCATTTAGACAATCCTCCGTTTTCTCTTTCTTAACATAAAACATAAACAGCAATATGAAAATCTTTGTAATTATCACTCAGACAAAGTCTTTCACAATGTGGTCCTGTTTTGAAATGTTTATGGCCTGCAACTAGTATGCAGGCTCTACAGCATTCCCACTTTTCCCTATTAATTCTACCTTCCCTACTGCTCTAAAAGACCTACTTTTTTCTTCTTTTGTTATACACAATGTATTTTCTACTGTTCAGAAGTACATTTTCCTACTTGCAGGGTTCAAATTTAGACTCGCATACTCGCAAATTGCGAGCGACATTTGCAAATTGTGAGTGACTTTTATTCAAGCTTGCAAAATTCTGCGAGTGGCTTTTTCTGGACCAGAAAATGTTAAAAGGAAAGTAGAAGAAATATGAACTTAACTCCGCTGCGTAGTCGAGTCTTAACACCCTATAAGTGGCATGTTTACACTACCAGCATAAAAAAGACAATACGGAGTCACGCTCTAGTAAGTTTTCAAAAATAGAACAAATACGGAAAAGGCCAAGTTTGATCTTTTCTACTTAGAATTTACGTTAAAGTTTGCGCACTACCTCAAATATTTTCAAAGTCCATTGACATCTGGCTTTGCACACTTGTTCACCATCATGCCCCCAACCTGTACACAGGAAGAGGGTAACTCTATCAAGCATTTTGACAAAATTATGCCCCTTTTTCTACTTTGAATTTACGTTAAAGTTTGCGTACCAGCTCAAATATTTTCAAAGTCCATTGACATCTGGCTTTGAAACTTTGCACGCTTGTTCACCATCATACCCCCAACCTGTACACAGGAGGAGGTAACTTTATCAAGCATTTTGTCAAAATTATGCCACATTTTCGACTTAGAATTTACGTTACGTTACCTTTCGCCAAAACTTTTCAATCCATACACCGAAAAGCTGCGGAATAGTCAAGCGCGCTGTCTCTGTGACAGCTCTTGTTTCATTCGCAGCACTCTGTCCTTTTTAAAAACTGGCTAAAACTCAACTATAATTTCTTCTTCAGTCAAAATGGCTGGTCCTGAATAATTAGGTTTTAATGCTTTTTCACTGATTACCTTGTGTACCACGGTATTTTTCAGGCAATTCAGTATCATTCAAACAATACTGATCGATTAAGTGGCCACATACCTAACCTATTCAATTTTTAAGAAGCCTGTCATTCACAGCTTAGATTCATCAAAGTATCACTAAAGTAGGGCATTAATATTGAAATTTGAAGATTAAAAATTGTAAGTAAATGATTGTAAAAAATCCTTATTTTCCTACTTTGAAAACAGATTTCAGACATTAGAAGGTCAGGCTGCCAAGGAGGACATAGCATTGTATTCTAACTCAAGTGCAGGCAGTGGATCAGGCTGCCAAGGAGGGCATAACATTGTATTCTCACTCAAGTGCAGGCAGTGGGTCAGGCTGCCAAAAAGAGGATAATATTGTATTCTCACTCACTTGCAAACTATTGGTTAGGGTGCCATACAGGGCATGATATTGTATATTCCTAACTTGCAGGCTGTGGGTCAGACTGCTTAACAGGGCATGTTTTTGTTATATCTCTCACTTGCAGCCTGCGGGTCAGACTTCTTAACACGGCATGATTTTGTTATATCTCTCACTTGCAGGCTGTGGGTCAGGCTGCCTAACACAGCATGATATTGTATTCTTTCTCACTTGCAGGCGGTGGGTCAGGCTGCCAAGCAGGGCATGATCCGGAACTTACAGAACACCGTCTGCCATGTTAAGCAGATTCTTGGCCGCAGATTTGATGATCCTGTTGTTACACAGTATAAACGAACTGCTAGTGCCACGGTTAGTGAATAATCCAGGCCCCAGTTTCTTGAAAGTCTCCAGTTCTTACTTAACTAGGTACACTATTTTAAATCCTGTTTATATTGTAAACAGAAATGAGAAAAAAACAAGTCAAGTTCTTTCATATTTTGAATATTTTTAACCATATTTTGTGCATCAGCTCCCTTATAAGGTCTTTAAATATGCAAAGAACTGAGGATTTAGCAGATTCATTTTGAGGGTAATTACATAATTACTTTTTTGCCCTATTACAACTTATTTTAACCTTTGGACCAAAAATCTATTTCTATATAATCTCTGAGAGAATATGGTCCCATCAAAGTAAAAACAAACAAAGTTTTGAACCATGCTAGGCTGTCATGTGGTAAAATGACTTTATTGAGTTATTGAGTAATTATTTTATTTTATTATTATAGTATTTTTAAGTAACTGGGACCTGATATTGTATAATTTCTCTTTAAAAAAGAAAATGTGAATGTTTATCATTTTTTTATTGAAAGGTTCATCCCAAAAGATTGCTCTCTCATGATGTACCGGTATAAGTAAAATAACTCTTGAACTTACTAGGTGAACAGAAATTTAGTTCTCTCCTATAATATCAGAAACATTTTGGTATTGTACAGTTATGTCAAGAAAGTGTTCATTTTCAAATGTTGTATTGGCGTGTTACGACACTTGTGTCAAGTTTTTAAGATTATGTTCTTAATATTTTTAACGATTTATATGGTCAAAGGTATTTTCTAGGTTTTAGATAAAAATGGGGACCCAATGTATGAAGTTGACTACAAGGAGTCAAGAAAGATGTTCACTCCATCTCACATTGCCGTGACCATTTACAAGAAAATGTTGGGTAAGTCCATTCATGTTTGAAGTAAAGGGTCATGTGCGCATCATATTGTTTTGTTTACTAAAATACTTTTTGAAATGACAATGAAATTCATTATAAAGTGTAGGTTCGCCATTTCTAGTTCAGTTAAAATATATTTTGTGTAGCCTCTCTATCTTGAGATAGACATTATTTATTAATAATAAACTGCTACTAGACTTCTCCATTGCTACTGGCTTTCTCCATTGCTACTTACTTTCTCCATTGCTACTAGGCTTCTGTATTGCTACAGGCTTTCTCCATTGTTACTGGCTTTTTCCATTGCTATTTTACTTCTCAGTTGTTACTAGACTTCTCTATTGCTATTGGCTTTCTTCATTGACGCCATGAGACGTCACCATTGATACTGGCTTTCTTCATTGCTACTAGATTTCTCTATTGCTACTGGCCTTCTCCATTGCTAATAGACTTTTCTGTTGCTACTTTTTTTCTTCATTTCTTTTAGACCTTTCTATTCAGTATTGCTACCAGCTTTCTGCATTGCTACTGGCCTTTTCCATTGCCACTAGACTTCTCCATTGCTACTGGTCTTCTCTATTGCTACTGGCTGTTTCGATTGCTACTCGACTTCTCTGTTGCTACTGATTTTCTCCATTGCTACTAGACTTCTCTATTGCTACTGGCTTTCTCCATTACTACTACACTTCTCTATTGCTACTGACTTTCTCCATTACTACTACACTTCTCTATTGCTATTGGCTTTCTCCATTACTACTACACTTCTCTATTGCTACTGGCTTTCTCCATTACTACTACACTTCTCTATTGCTACTGACTTTCTCCATTACTACTACACTTCTCTATTGCTACTGGCTTTCTCCATTACTACTACACTTCTCTATTGCTATTGGCTTTCTCCATTACTACTACACTTCTCTATTGCTACTGATTTTCTCCATTGCTACTAGACTTCTCTATTGCTACTGACTTTCTCCATTACTACTACACTTCTCTATTGCTACTGACTTTCTCCATTACTACTACACTTCTCTATTGCTACTGATTTTCTCCATTACTACTACACTTCTCTATTGCTACTGACTTTCTCCATTACTACTACACTTCTCTATTGCTACTGGCTTTCTCCATTGCTACTACACTTCTCTATTGCTACTGATTTTCTCCATTACTACTACACTTCTCTATTGCTACTGGCTTTCTCCATTACTACTACACTTCTCTATTGCTACTGACTTTCTCCATTACTACTACACTTCTCTATTGCTACTGGCTTTCTCCATTACTACTACACTTCTCTATTGCTACTGACTTTCTCCATTACTACTACACTTCTCTATTGCTACTGATTTTCTCCATTACTACTACACTTCTGTATTGCTATTGGCTTTCTCCATTAATACTAGACTTCTCTATTGCTACTACCTTTCTTCATTGCTGCTAGACTTCTCCATTGCAACTGGCTTTCTTCATTTCTACTAGACTTCTCTATTGCTACTGACTTTCTCCATTGCTACTGGCTTTCTCCATTGCAACTGGCTTTCTTCTTTTCTACTAGACTTCTCCATAACTACTAGACTTCTCTATTGCTACTAGATTTCTCTATTGCTACTGGCCTTCTCCATTGCTAATAGACTTCTCTGTTGCTACTTTTTTTCTTCATTTCTTCTAGACCTCTCCATTGCTATTGGCTATCTGCTTTGCTACTGTCTTTCTCCATTGCTACTAGACTTCTGTATTGCCACTAGACTTCTCCATTGCTACTGGACTTCTCGATTGCTACTGGCTTTCTTGATTGTCGCTGGTTTTCCGCTGACGGTTATAGGGGTTTCTTTAGGGAGCTTTTTTGTTTGAAATACAATATGGTACAATATGATAGGCATTTAATTGCTATTTTCATAATTGTAAAGGCCAAGGGACATTCACAAAGAGGTGACCAAAAAAAAAATCCAATTTCTTATGCATTTTACAAATGAAAAGATACATTATGATACAATGTAAGGACCATCATGCTGGCTAAAAGATTTGTTGTGTTATTTCCCTTGGCCAACTGGGAAAATACAGATGAGCACTAGCATTGGCTTGCTCTGTTATTATTTGTCATCTAATACAACTTCAGAAAACCAGACTTGAATATTCTACTCTGTTATTATCCTTGGATTACCTTTTTGGCCTCATTATTTTTTTCTGATTAGTCACAAGCCTAAGATACTCTATATGGAATATGGAAGGCTTAATTATTTTCTGTCCTTCCTACATTCCAATCTGTGTTGTAGATTACTAATAAATGTGATATGTACTTTACCTTGCTTTTTCTATTGAATGGTAAGAGAGTAATGCTGTTCAATTGCTTACAATATTTAGTCATGTACATTTGTACTTGATATGGTTATAAATGCCATATTGAAGATATTCCACAGCCTTATTAAAAGAATAAATCGCTCCTATGACAAACTCATGGCATATTATTTTTTAACCTAATAATAGATTGGCCGACTGACCGACTGGTCTGTCGGTCGGTCGGTCGGTCGGTTGATTGATTGATGTTTGTACAGATTAAGACACACTCGATTTACAGTTTTTAATACGGTACATGATAAGATATTTCCAACATTAAGCATAACTTGAGAAAATGAAATACAGCAGAAAATCATCATGCTAAATTCTAATTTATTCTGGTTAAGCGCTCAAGTCCAGATTAATCAAATAAAAATGAATTAAAAAATTAATCAGAAGATGTAGTTAAAAATTAAATTTTGAAGAATGAACCAAATATTACTCTTAACTGACACTTCTGACAGATCTATGACCATGAGAATCATAATGACATTTCAAAAAAAGTAGAGATTTTTTTGTATGCTGACAATACATGTTTATGGCACTACAACAGACAGAAAATAATGTATTATTTACCATAACAGAAGAACTGATTTTTGCTGTTAACAGAATTTCAAGATTTTCAAAATAACCTTTTGTCTATTACTGTGGTATCAGGCTTTACTTAGGTATACCAGGACTTGCCCAGACAAAAGTGGGCTGTTCCCTCTCAATCTTCAAAGCTTTTTTGTCAAAACAATACTGCTGGTTACAACTGGATTACTTAATTATCATGCCAAGTGTGGTGAGGGCGTTGCTTGTTCAATGCAAAAAACATTTTTTACTGATTTAATCACTTTATAGCAGAAGTTCAAGAGCATTCCTAACGTCTTTTCACAGTACATTTCGCCTGTCAGATTAGTAGCTGTCAGATTGTTTGTTCTAGAGAAGGTGTCTCGTATTTCACACCACACGTAGATAAACATTTATATAGCCTCGGGAACTCAGACTATTTAATAATGCAAGTAATTGAATTAATGGAATCTGTTAAAAAAGCATTTTTCTTGAATTTTTGAGAAAATCTTCCATTATTCTGATCTTATTATGGTAAACATTTAGACATAGGTGCAAAACGGTACTTGCAGATGACTTCTTGACAACATATTCTTACATTATTTCAATATAGAAAACTTGCCCTGGGTTTTAATTCTCATAACTTATTCGGTTAAGCAGTTGTAGAAATTTTACACTTTCTTCATTTCAGAGACAGCCCAGAGCCACGGAGGGTTGAGTGGGTCCCAGGACTCCGTGCTTGCTGTGCCCCCCCACTTCACAGCAGAACAAAAGAAAGCCATCAGGTTTGTACACACTTTTGGAAGATGATCATGTTGTTTTATACCTTGTCGCATAAACCTTATGAAGATAATAGACATAAACGGTACATAAAGAGTGTAGATATCAACAGGAATAATCATACTCAACTTTGTTTCAACCAGTGCATACAATTGGTCACACAAAAGTAGTAATTCACATTGGTCATAGGAGCATGAATTTTTTCATCGTGTAACTTGCAGTTCTGCAGCAAATCAGGCTGGTTTCAATATCCTGCGCCTCATCAATGAGCCGTCAGCAGCCGTTCTGGCCTATGACATTGGACAAGCAGACAGCCACTACAGTGGGTAAGGAACTCAAATTGAATAAAAACCATTTTGCTTTCAAGTGTTTTGTTCTAATTGCTTATTTTTATTGTTCCCTTTAAATGAAGTTGAGGTGGCTTACGCTACATTTTCCACCATTTGGTTGAAATGGCTTACATTTTTTGCAATTAAGTCACAATTGCTTACCTGTTACATTATTTGCCACTTACTTGAATTGGATTATGTTGTCTGCTAGGAAGGAAGTGGATCACCATAAAGATTCTCTATATATTCTATAGTGAATTGACCAAGATAATCTGATTTATAAGTTTTTCACATTCCCCAACACCATATATGAGAAGAAGGTTACAGTTGTATATTAAAGTTTTAGTAAGGACAGTTTTATTTAATGTATCTTAAAAATAAAATGCATAAACAGAACCACTATGTAATAGATAAAGTACTCCTAGTTCGGGATATGAGTACAATTTTTTAACAAGAACAGTAGGTTAAGAAGGTTTGCTTGTTCAGTGATGTTTTGTAATGTCACAAACATTTTAGCTTCAAAACCCGCACAGTATATATGGGAAGTAGCCATGGTTCGATATGGTATAACCATGCTTAGAATCAGTGACATGTGTAAGTCACTTTCAAATTGGTGTACCATGCTCTTACAAATTAAGTCAAAATGGCTTATCTTACCCACCACATTACTGTTGTTACATGCTGCAGGTGTGTGTTGGTGTTTCGGCTGGGTGGTGTATCCGCGGAAACATCTGTGGTGAAAGTTCACAATGGAATGTATCAGTTGGTTGCTACAGTAACAGAGGTCGCCCTGGGGGGTGACAGGTGTACAGATGCCCTTGCTAGCTTCCTTATAGCAGAATTTAAAAGGTTTGTAAATATTCAGTCTGAATGGTTCATTTCTTGATTAAAAGTCATGATTGGCCGAAAATGAGTTTGAATAACGAAAGGTAAATTTTAAGTTGACAAACCATATACAACAAAAGCTGTAAGCCCTAACTAAATGCTACAATTATGCTACTCAAATTACAGTCACATGTTTTGTGTTCCAAATATGTAGAATGTTCATTTAGATTGTATATAAAAAAAAACACAGGCAGTCACGATGTGATATATCGGACAACAAGCGAGCCCTGGCCAAGCTGCACCATGCTGCTGAGACTTGTAAACACACCCTCTCTAAGATGGAGAATGCCCTCTGTGCTGTAGACTCGCTGTATGATGGATTGGATTTCAACACGAAAGTCTCAAGGTGGGCTAACAGTCATCCTTGCAAATTTCATTTTTAAGTCATTTTTGACAGAATTCATTTTGAAGGTGGTATTTGGCTCACGCATTACTTCTTCTTTGAAATAAATGTCAAGTTTCTCTGAAAGATGTTAAAAAAAATATTTTCTTTTTCTTGTCATATTTTTGTTGCTGAAATCACAAGCTTATATACACAAATGTATGTGTATGACTGAAAATCAAATGGGTTATCCAAGCGTAATGTTTGATCGAATTAAACTGCAATAATTTTGAATGTAACAAAGCCATCCACAGAAATTGTAATAATGCCTTGTTAGCTGCTATTTTTTCTGTTGTTAGTAATCACAATAATAGGCCTATTGTGTTGTCAATATGACACATTCAATTACATTTTAAAAGAATAACAATGGTTCTATACATTCTATTCATTTGTTTCAATATGAAATGAACCTGCAAAGGCTGTTCAAAATTGGTAAAATTATGACTTAAATTATTTAAACACAAAAATGCTTTCCATTTTGCGTCCAATTAGATAAATGATTTCAGGACAGAGAAGGGAGTGAGCAAATATCAGAGTTGAAGAAAACTATCATACAGCTTGAAATGCCTACTGTTTTTAGAAACAGATACACAAAATTGCTCTATTATTGTGTGATTTTGCTGTAATTTCTGTCATTGTTTGAAGCAATTAAATATTGAAATATTGCAGAGCACGGTTTGAAAGCTGTGTTACTGGCGTGATACAGAAGTGTAGCCAGTTTATAGATCAGGTCCTGACTGACGCTCATCTCACCAGAACATCCATAGATAAGGTAACTTGGCACATATTCACTCATGTCTTGAGGGCTAGTTTGAGACTCAGACTCGGAAAAGCGAAATGAAAAATTATGAAATATTTTTCACATAAATATTTTCTTCAAAAGATGTGAAAATAGCAGTAGAACAAGTTGTTCAGATATTGTCATTTTTAACACAATCACTCCTGTAATAGCAATTTAACAATGATTTTGAAATCTGCCATATTGAGTCTTGAGTCTCACACCCAGTCTGAAGATGTTATGGTATATGGGCTCTGTTTTCCACAACTGATTTTCAAACCTCCCTGAAATTTAGGCCATATGATAAGCTAGTCACTCCCTTTGAAGTAACATGGACTAAAGCCAAAGACTGAATGAAAGAACAAAAAACCCTGACGATTGAATGTACCTTATTTCAACTCAAGAGTCTACAGTTATGTAAGGAATTTGCTTTTGGATTATATAATTATTATTTATAAGCTGGTCTGTATATAAAAACTAGGGATGCAAACGAATATTCGATCGAACGTTTAATATTCTAATGTCAAAATTGTTATTCGAATATTTGATTCTTTTTGTTTGGTAAATATAATAATAAACCTTTTTCCTACAACTGTGCTGTTGTATATATTGGCTTGTCTTGTTTTTACAATGATTAGCCCCTAATGCCAGAGGCGTGAACGTGATGACACTATACACGCGTCATATGATTAGGGACACATAATCAGTACCCGTAATTTTACAAAAACTGGCTATAAGACAAGTGACATCAAACAACATCAAATTATTTCCGGTAAATTCTAATGACCATTAATAGATGATATACGGAATCAGCAACCAAAGTGATGTAATGGCTGCCAATTTAGCTGTGCAATTTTGCTGAAAACGCCGTAATGATATGGATGACATGTGCTAGTTATATGCTGTTTTTCATGTTTCGTTATAACGTTCGTGCTTTGAAATGTAACTGTATAGAATAGCAATTTAGGTCATTGTACAATAGATGAGTCAAAATTCAGGGTTATTTTCGTTTTATTATTTATCTAATTCCGAGTAGGTTTGGTTTTTCCATAGTTATATTTAGTGGATGTCAATCCCAGAACAAGGCCGCTAATCCTACAGAATGACCGGTTGGTGCATCAGGACATTCAACCAGGAATTTACGAGTTTTAATTTGTTCAAAAGCTATTGCTTTTGTTAGATTTTTTTGTAAATGGGGAATCTCATTGCTAATGTTTGGAAAAATCAGGGTCCGTCGCGTATGGGTTAAAATGCCCTGGCTATTACTAAAGCAAACAATAATAGTAGTTTACTACAATATTCATATTGGTAATCAAATATTCGATCGAAAGAATTACCGAATATTCGAATATCAATTTTGCCATTCATTTGCATCCCTAATAAAAATATTAAATTAAAGTCTAGCTGGAAAAACTTTACCGTTTACCTTTACTGTACCTCAAAAGCTGTTCAAGATAATTTACTGGAACTTGGTAAACATGCTGCTGGAGACATACAGTAATTGTAAAGCAAGGCCCATAAATCCACCTGAAATTATTATTGAGATATGCCCCTTTATCGCCGGGAATAAAAGGCAAGCATTTCGCTCCGCGGCACTCATATTTATTTATAAATTTGCATACTGTTTCCCAATGTATATATATTTTACCTGTAAAAACATATTCTGAAACAAACTTCTGGTCTTCTTGATGCAGGTGATACTATGTGGGGGTGGCTGTAACATGCCTCTTCTACAGAAAGCTGTGGCAGACATGTTTTCTCACTGTGATATTCTCAACTCCATCAATCCTGAGGAGGTCATTGCTATTGGTGCTGCAAAGCAGGTGACCTTTTATATGTATTAGATATTAACCTACATTATTAAGAAATCATTATCAAGGAAATCTCATAATCTTCATTTTAGCTTTTGTGTCTTCAACTACATGTGCATGTAAAATCATCAAATTTTGGTCTTAAATTGTAATATGCACAATATAAAACCTGGTAGTAATGCTCTCATTGACTATATACAAAAGTGGAGGAGGTCAAATAACTCTGGCTATAATATCTGTGGAGTTGTGGTCCTTGGACAGGGAAAGACAAAAGACAAGCATTGGTATCTGCTTTCTTGCGTAGCATGGCAGACATTTAAATGTTTAAATGGAGAGTGCTGACCACAGTATCACAATTTTATGTCTGCTACCTATCGGTAAATAAAACATTTTTAATCGAATGTTTGCAAGAATTTGTCATGGATCAACAGCCAGATTAAACTAGAGTATGGACTTGGAATTGTTAACAGTTTGACCAAATTCGCCTTGTCTACTCTTCCATATTCATTTTGGTCGCTGTCTTACTTGAGCTTTTTATTTTCATATCCAATTTTTAGCTCGTCTATTCGAAGAATAGGTGGGCTATACTACTCGCCCCAGCGTCAGCGTCGGCGTCTGGTTCAAGTTTTATGGCAAGTTGGGATTTTCACTTATAAGTCCAATACCCTACATTCAATTAACTTAATACTTCAGGCAGTTGTTCAGGGCCATCACATGATGAGGTTAGATAACTCCATATTATTCTTTACACAGATTATGGCCCCTGATTGTCTATGGAACTTAGGTTAAAGTTTTAGGGCAAGTTGGAATATTTATCAATAACTTCTATATCCTTTGTTCAATTGACTTAATACTTCACACAGTTCAGGACCATCACACAATGAGGTTACATAACTCCATATTATCCTAAATACAAGTTATGGCCCCTGATTGACTTAGGTTAAAGTTTTAGGGCAGATTAAAGTTTTAGGGCAAGTTGGGATTTTCACTTAAAACTCCAATACCATTCATTCAATTGACTTAATACTTCACACAGATGTTCACATAATGAGGTTAGATAACTCCATATTGTCTTTAATATAAATTATGGCCCCTGATTGACTATGGAACTAAGGTTAAAGTTTTAGGGCAGGTTGGGATATTGTTTAATAACTTCTATACCCTTCATTCAATTGACTTAATACTTCACACAATTGTTCAGGACCATCACCCAATGAGGTTACATAACTCCATATCCTTAATACAAGTTATGGCCCCTGATTGACTTAGGTTAAAGTTTTAGGCAAGTAAAAGTTATGGGCAAGTTGGGATTTTAATAAAAAAAACTTCTAAACCGTTCATTAAATGCACTTAATAAAATTCAAAATTATTTATGACCATCTTACATCAAGAAACATAACTCCGTTTTAAGCCTAAATACAAATTATGGCCCTTGATTTTTTTTGGATTTTTTTTTAGCTCACCTGTCACTTTGTGACAAGGTGAGCTTTTGTGATCGCCTTTTGTCCGTCGTGCGTCATGTGTCGTGCATCGTCCGTCAACAATTTACTTAAAAGACATTTCCTCTTTAACCGCTGGGCAAATATTAATAAAACTTCATAGGGATGTTCCTTGGGTGGTCTTCTATCAAAGTTGTTCAATTCCATGCAGAACTCCGGTTGCCATGGCAACCAAAAGGAAAAACTTTAAAAATCTTCATCTCCCAAACCACAAGGCTTAGGCCGTTGATATATGGTAGGTAGGATCACCAAATGGTCCTCTACCAAGATTGTTCAAATTATAGCCCTTGGGTCAAAATTGGCTCCGCCCCGGGGGGTCATGGGTTTTCTCTATACGTTTATAGTGAAAACTTCAAAAATCTTCTCCTCTGAACTTTCTTGGCCTAGAGCTTAGATATTTGGCATGATTCATCGTCTAGTGGACCTCTACAAAGTTTGTTCAAATTATGGCCCTGGGGTCAAAAAATGGCCCCACCCGGGCGGTCATGGGTTTCCTCTATATGTTTATAGTAAAAAAAATCAAAAATTTCCTCTGAACTTACTTCGACTAGAGCTTAGATATTTGGCATGATTCATCGTCTAGTGGACCTCTACAAAGATTATTCAAATTATGGCCTTGGGGTCAAAATTGGCCCCGCCCCGGGGGGTTAGGGTATTCTCTATATGTTTATAGTTAAAACTTCAAAAATCTTCTCCTCTGAACTTACTTGGACTAGAGCTTAGATATTTGGCATGATTCATCGTCTAGTGGACCTCTACAAAGATTGTTCAAATTATGGCCTGAGGGTCAAAATTGGCCCCGCCCCCTTGGGGGGGTCATGGGTTTTCTCTATATGTTTATAGTGAAAACTTCAAAAATCATCTCCTGAACTTACGTGGCTTAGAGCTTAGATATTTGGCATGATTCATCGTCTAGTGGACCTCTACAAAGTTTTTTCAAATTATGGCCCTGGGGTCAAAATTGGCCACACCCCGGGGCTGATGGGTTTTCTCTATATGTGTTATAGTGAAAACTTAAAAAATCTTCTCCGAACTCACAAAGACAAGTAACGTCTTAATTTAAACTGGATAACATATTTAGTACACATACCAATTTTCAATATGGGCCACATACAACAATTAATAACAAATATACATATATAGATACACACGTAAAATCAAGTAGTGACAAGAGCTTAGATATTTGGCATGATATATCATCTAGTTGACTTGTACCAATATTGTTCAATCTTTGGCCCTGGGGTCAAAAAATGGCCCCACCCGGGCGGTCATGGGTTTCCTTATATATGTATATGATGAAAACTTAAAAAATCTTCCTCTCCGAAACCAAAAGGCGAAGGCCTTAGATATTTGGTATGAAGCATCGTTTATTGGACCACTATTCAGATTGTTCAAACTTTAGCCCTGGGGTCAAAATTGGCCAGGCCCCATGTTCATAGGCTTAGGTTTTCAATATTTGTATATAATGGAAGAATGTGCAATATATGACAGGTGAGCGATTCAGGGCCATTTGGCCCTCTTGTTTTAATTTCCTTTGAAAGGCATATTTGTATATTTTTAAGCACATTTTCATAATGGGAAATCAAGTTATTTGAATGACTTGCGTCATTGTTTGGGCGGCTGGTGGGAGGGCAGCATCAAAGTCACCTTATGTATCGAATAATTTTAGTTAGGTTTGACATAAAGAGACCAAACTTGGTATTATTACATTATAATTGTATTCTAAGTCAAAGCGGCGTAGTCGAGCACGCTGTCTTACGACGGCTCTTGTTACCAAATGTGGTCACAATGTTTATGCGTGTACTGTAGGTATACTACAAGTGCTTTCAATAAACAACCTCGTCAGACTATTACTCAATGTAACAGCCATTTAATCCTTGCCAATTTCACCTATATGCTCCGATCTTGACTGAAATATTTGCCGGTATAATTCATCGCATAAGTTTGATAGCTTGGGAGATTGCAAAATTTGCTTTGGAGTTGTAAGCCTTGATTTTTCAAATTTGACCAATTCATATAATTATATTGCATTATATTAACTTTATGTTCTAGTCTGCCATTGAAATATACCACTCTATTTACAACAGTCCTAGTCATAATTATACTCCCACAAACCAAGTTTGAGGGGGTATATAAGAGTGAGCTTGTCGGCCGTTCGGTTGGTTGGTCTGTCGGTCTGTCTGTCGGTCGGTCGGTCTGTCGGTTTTCATGGTTTCCAGATGATAACTCATGAAAGGCTAGACAGATTTGAAAAAATTTGGTACACAGGTGTAACATCAGAAGATACAGGTCAAGTTCGATATTGGGGCTGGTGGGGCCAAGGTCAAGGTCACTGTTACTAAAAATAGAAAAACGGTTTCCGGACACTAACTCATGAAAGGCTTGACAGATTTGAACAATTTTTGGTACACAGGTGTAACATCAGGAGATACAGGTCAAGTTTGATATTGGGGCTGGTGGGGTCAAGGTCACTGTTACTAAAAATAGAAAAACGGTTTCAGGACGATAACTCATGAAAGGCTAGACAGATTTGAACAATTTTTGGTACACAGGTGTATCATCAGAAGATATAGGTCAAGTTCGATATTGGGGCTGGTGGGGCCAAGGTCAAGGTCCTTGTTACTAAAAATAGAAAAACGGTTTCCAGATGATAACTCATGAAAGGCTTGACAGATTTGAACAACTTTTGGTACACAGGTGTAACATCAGAAGATACAGGTCAAGTTCGATATTGGGGCTCGTGAGGCCAAGGTCAAGGTCACTGTTACTAAAAATAGAAAAACGGTTTCCGGACGATAACTCATGAAAGGCTAGACAGATTTGAACAATTTTTGGTACACAGGTGTAACATCAGAAGATACAGTTTGGTACACAGGTGTAACATCAGAAGATATAGGTCAAGTTCGATATTGGGGCTGGTGGGGCCAAGGTCAAGGTCACTGTTACTAAAAATAGAAAAACAGTTTCCGGACGATAAATCATGAAAGGCTTGACAGATTTGAACAAATTTTGGTACACAGGTGTAACATCAGAAGATACAGGTCAAGTTCGATATTGGGGCTGGTGTGGCCAAAGTCAAGGTCACTGTTACAAAAAATAAAAAAACGGTTTCCGGACGATAAATCATGAAAGGCTTGACAGATTTGAAAAATTTTTGGTACACAGGTGTAACATCAGAAGATACCGGTCAAGTTCGATATTGGGGCTGGTGGGGCCAAGATCAAGGTCACTGTTACTAAAAATAGGAAAACGGTTTCTGGACGATAACTCATGAAAGGCTAGTTTTTCTTGTCAGCAGTATAACTTCTAAATTACTCAACAGATTTAAATAAAACAATACATGCATGATAAAAGAAGATGCAGTGTGTAGTAACCTTGGAGTTATTGCCTTTTTTTAAAGGAATGGTTTGCCATTCCTGTGTCCAGGCGGCATTTGGGGTATTCGTCACTCCTGTGACAGCTCTAGTTATATATGTTCTCATTTTCATTTCTAAGAGAGAGTGCTGCAGGCAGGCAACAGTATTCATTTCATTGAAAACTTATCTAATGAGATGACAATATTTTCTTTTCTAAAACCTGCATTTCATTAAGTCTGTCAGTGAAGGGAGTAGAATTTCTTCTTACCTTCCTGCTGCAAAATAATTATTGTCAGTTATATGAATTATGACCGTGACTAAAATATTAATTACACAAAGAAATTTTCTACTGAGTTTCTAATTGCACTTTTGCCTACAAATGTATGTAAGGTAAATCTTTTCCTGCGTCACAAAATGATCATCCATTATATAGAAGCCCAGTCCTTGTTTGAGGATCACATTCAGGATTTCTGGAACTAATTAGGATCTGATTATATGCATGATGATTCTTATTTGTGTGTTATCCGAGTTCTGTTATTAAACAGTATGCTAATCATTTTAATTACTGTTATTAAAAGAGTAGAAGAAAAAATGTCAAAGATTGTCTTGTAATCATTTTTGTTAGGGTTGGACCTCCATCATCCTTTGAACTGCCTTTCTGAGGTTTTCTTCGTTAAAATACTGAGGGCTTCTTAAAACATTTTTTTAGGAAAAGAGAATTTTAGTCCGTTGTTTTCTTAGAGCTACAGTACCAGTCCTAATGTAAAAGCAGTAAGGCTTTCAGCACTTTTCCCTAGTTTTCAGGCCAGTCTTAGCTTTGAAACAGACGGATATAGCACTTTAACACTTTTACTTTTTCAGACCCAAATTTCTCAAAACTTCTTAAGCTTAACAGGCTTAAGTAGCTTATTTCAGTGAGCCATAATACATACTTAAATTGAATTTTGATAAATGAAAAATGGTTTATTGTGATTATCATAATGACAATTTCTATTTAAAGTGTAAGAATTCTTTAAGAAATTAATAATATGCAATATATTGTAAACCAAAATTAGTGAGCTTAGCTTAATCCTGTTATGAGGGACTTAAGAAGTTTCCAGAAATCAGGGCTGTTCTGGCTTAGTTTAGAAGTTAAAGGTAATGATACTTTTTCCTGATTTTCCGGCCAGTCTTGGCTTATAATATTTTCTTTCTAATTTTCAGGCTGGACTGTTGTCTGATTTAGAGGACGAAGATATCAAGTTGAATAATGAAGACCGACATATTGACTGTATATCCAAACCAATATGTATAAAGGTAAGCAATATATTGACTAACTATCAAAACTTAAGTATGAAGAAAACCCTAGTCTTCATGACTGATGTTTTATTTTCACATATTAATGTGGGGCTGTCCAGTAAAATCAGACCACTGAATTAATTCACAATTATTTAATACTAAAAGCTTTCAGAAGTTAGAAAAACTATAAGTACTTCACTAAAGAAAATTGAATTAAACACAGTGGTTTTCCAAAAAATAGAATAGATAATTTCAAAAACATTTTCTAGTTGGAATAGAAAAATTCAAGACACCTTTATAATAAAGTTAAATGATTAAATAACCCATTTTCAGTGTTTGTCCGAGACTGGCCCTGAACTTGTGCCTGTTTTCTCAGAACTTGCTCCACTTCATTCAAGAAAACATTTGGATTTCAACTTGCCGGAAAAACAGACGTCTTTCTGTCTTGAAGTCTGTGAAGGCAGCAAAGTTGATGACGTGGTGTTATTAGCTAAGGTATGATTGCTGATTTTCCCATTAAACTGTTTTGTCTTTGATCATCCCTGTTCTTTGTAATTAGTTCAGTCGTCAACATCATTATTTTATTGTTTAGCAAAGCATACTTGATTGCACGTAATTTAATCTGTAGTGTTGGAAATAAAAAATAACAGCTCTGTCTAGTTGCATCTGTACATGGACTATAGATTTTACAGCTTTAGAAGGTATTTTCTTGTAAAAATCATTTTGTGATGATTTTTTTTTTTCATATCTGATATAATGAATTCAATCTAGATTAGACTGAACAGTATATATATGAAAATAGTTATGACTCTAATGAATACTTCACTACTGATAAATGGCCATCAAGAGGAAATGAGCTGGTTTTGAAGTCTTCTTTAATGATTTCCAGTATTCCCTCAAGTGTACTTGACTGAACAAATTCACACCTTATTTCTAATTTCCATAAAAAAGTTCTTAAAAAGCTCTTATTATGTATAGTCAAGTGTATTCAATTTCCTGCCCTACCCATGACAATCAATAGCCGAGCCCCAACTGAACTGTTTAAACCACCCTATGACGCGTATAGGTGTGTAAATTAACACTGATTTGTGTTGGATGTTTTTCCTGATTTTATTATAATTACATGAGATCAGATGAAATCTCAACCATCCTTGAAAATTGCTTCCACTTGAACTTGTTTTCTGACTTCAAGCAAGCTTATTGATTCACATCCGGAAAACAAAAGCTGAGCTCTTGCGAAATTGATAAAAACAGTTTTGAAAATTAAAAACAGCAACAACAAATTGCCTCTCAGAATTTCCCAGTCAACGAGAAAATGGAAATTATAGTCAGAATTATCCTTTGAAATTAAATGAAGATTTTTTGTGCGTTCTAGAAGTTTCCTAATTGAATGTCAATTTTATGGGGTGTTTGCATTACAGTAAACTATCCCGTTGTTTTTTTTGTGTTGTTGAACTTTGTTGTTATAATTTATAATGAAACTCTGCTTTCTTGTAAAAGAAACTGCTCTCATTTACTACTGACATTTACTGCACTAATAATGAGTGCATGTTTTTGCTAAGAGATGACGTTTGCATAGAGCCCATGTATTAATTACAAGATATAGCAAAACTTCTACATGCTCTATTGCTCTTGAACTAAGTGTGCATTGGAATGTTTTTTTCAATTACAGTACTTGTAGTTTCAGCATGTCGTGTCCTTGCCAGAGTGCTCTTGTCTGTCTTATGATCATGCCAAACATAATGATGGTTTAAGGCATTCATTGAATATTGTTTACAATGACAACACAAGTGCTTAACAAAAAATATAGCTCTGGCATAGAAGTTCCATCACTTTACTTAGCAATGAAGCAGGTAAGCTTTGGTCATATGCTCAAGGTGCACTTTATTAGCTTAATATATATTTATTTTAAATTTGTTTGCAGATTGTGATGAAGGACCTACCTGAGGGAGCCAAGGTCAACTCAACATTTCATCTAAGAAGGTAAAATTATTAAAATAGAATAAGCCATTCTCTTTTCTATCATACAGTGTATAATAATGTATAATATAAAGATGAGAATTAATGAATGTTTAGTTGTGTTTGTTTGTTCATGTCGATGATATATTTTAATTTAAGCCTTATGCTCAAACAAATCAAGTACAATGTACCATAGAACATGATTGGATCTCTGTCCTGTCTGTGTCTCAGGAACGTATTAATGAAAGCTGTCACTGTTCTACATGCTCTTTTTTCCCTTACAGAGACGGCCATCTACATATAACATGCACAGAATCAACCACTAATAAAACAGAATCTGTTACTGTTGAACCAAGCTGAAACTGAGTTGAGAACCGATGGACTTGAACTATTCTTGATAAAACTCTGAAGAATATGACAACATTGATGCAAGTTTCTGTAATATTTAGTGCTTAATGACATATTGCCAGCGCTGAATGTCTCCAACAGAGGTTTTTACTCTGAGTTGATAAGACTTTAATTCTTTGTCTTGTTTTATGCTTTTTTGTAACGACACTCATTGTTCATGATAAAAATATATTCTCAAATTTGTCTTTATTATCTCTTCTTTTATTGGAAGAAAATATGTCGAGGTATGGGGAAAAACAACGGCATCTCCTTGCATAATGTTTAACCTTGGCTACAACTTAAACAAGGTCATTGATGGAAAGGATGTATGATCCCCAACATATTATAAATTTGGAAAAGAAGGCGCAAATTGTAAAATATAACTTTTTGTGTCCCTGACGGATTGCATACATTAAGGGGACTGTAGGTCAGTCTGTCTTTCTATCAGTCCTCATGGTTTCTGTTCGATAACTCGTTAACATTTAGGCCTCAAACTAGGTAGAGAGGTTGGACCTGACTCGTATATAAACACTACATATTGTGAGTTCAGTGGGTCGTGGTGACCTTGAGCTAAAAATCCGTTTTTGATAAACAAAGAACATTAGAACCAAGGGACCTTCAACTGGGTAGGCAGGTTGGTCACAGTCGGTATATGAACCTTATTGATTTTGAGGTCAGTGGGTCAATTTTGTGGGCCAATGAGCAGAAAACCAGTTTTTGAGAAAAAAAAATCGGTGCCCAGGAACCTCAAACTTGGCAGGATGGTTGGTCATGACCAATCATAACGATATTTGGTTTAGTTGGTCAAGGTGATGACCTTGCACTGAAAATGTGTTTTTGATTAATAACTAGAGAACCCAGGGCCCAGGAAATACAACTTTGGTCATGACTAACAATTTAAAAGGGCAGTGGATTAAAGGTTAATGTTGTGACCATGAGCAGAAAACCCCATTCCGATGAACAACAGAATTCTGGGGCCCAGGGACTACTTGGCAGGAAGGTTAGTCATGGCGAGCAGATAAACCCTTACGATTTTAGGTCAGTAAGTGTAAGGTTGTGGAGAATTTTAACTGAAAATTTGTTTCCGATCAATAACAAAAGAACGCAAAGAGCTTTAACTTGGTAAGCATATTGGTCATCCCTAACAATTTACAGGGCAGTTGGTCAAAGATCAAGGTTGCGGTGACCTTGAGCTTACAATATGTTTACGATCAACAACTAAAGAATGCTAGGGACTTCAAACTTGGAAGGCAGATTTGTCATGAACAGTAGATGCGTCTGAAGTTAAATCTTCCATGCGTAAGCAAAACATTTAGAATGCTTTGGTCCGTTATTTAGTAATCGAGAAGAGAGTTCACTCTAATTCGTTGTTAAATCACAGTCTGAATTCAAATGAACTTGAACTGCTGTATAAAATTAAGTCAGAGGAAAAGACAGCCAATCTACGAAATTATCACGAAAATATATGCTTCCATAAAATGTACATTGCATCTATTAATTCAGAAGTCTGTGCAATGGCACTAACAGGGATACATGTAAGAACACATAGTCAATTCTTGAAAAGCAGAATCCATGAATGCAAAAATAAAAGTTTCATTGAAACCCAATCAGTAGTTTTTTTAAGTTATTATCTGGAAAAGGGTGTATCTGAAAGGGGAACGGATACATGTTTCTGTATTCTATATAGAAGGCGAGTATACATAATATATATAACGATATGTTCTGCCTTTGGAGAGCAAAACACATGTCCAGTCATTTGCATGAACCTTGATCTACATGCTGTCAGAGACAACAAAGGCATGTTATGTAAAGCCTCGTCTTATAATTATTATAATTGTAAAGTTATGTTCCGTATTTGATGAAGAAACAGCAACAGACGAGTGTCAGCATTCTCTCCGCAGCGTTTTTTCCTAATTTTGTGTGATGTTTGAATCATCAAGAGACTGCTTTTTGTATGTATGGGAAATAATAAGGATGGCTGTTACATTCGGCGATGGCATCAGTGCTACCACTTGTCAAACTTTATCTAGTAAAAATAATGAAGTGGAAAATACACGGAAAGCTACTTGAATGGTTTAAGTTTTGCAAGGATGCCACTCTCATTCACGTATCCCCGTAGCCAAAACATGATTTGCTTTGAAAACAATTATTATACAATTAGTGTATTGGGACGAGGGAAATCAGGCAGTTTAGTTAAATCACTCTTCATGAAATTTAATGTAAAATTATTAGGGCAATTTTAGCTCAAGTTAGTGGAAGAAGAATATGAAAAACAGTCACGCTTGCGTTGGCGTCGTCCTAGCTTTAAGATTCGCATGCAAGCTACTACCATGTGCACAGTTTTCAGTAACCACACCTTTGGTGTATAGAACACTTGTTCTGTTTCCAAAGCAATATCAAACAATCGAGTTAAATTACTCTCGGTCAGGTTTAATATAAATAATAATTGACCATTTCACACACTAGTAAACATTTGCTTTCTAGCCATTACCATGTACCTATCTCATTGACCACTTATGCAGTGAATTTAAGAATGTCAGTGGTATAATAGATTTCTCTACCATGGGAAAATGGCCAAGGACATGGAACAATATCTAGGTCACAGTTCATCTACAGACAAAAAAATGATCCTGAAATTTCAACTGTTTGTAAGGGCAAGGGATTTGTTAAAAAGGGCTTTAAGCGAATAAAAGACTTCACATACAATTCTGATGAGAACATTGGGCTGAAGATGACTTGACTGTTAACCAGCTTACTGGTGCCCCAAAGTAATATAGCCCAGAAATACTTAGTTTATACCATGGTACACCGGCATATCTGTGTGTAAACAAGACCTTTTATAAGATACTTAACCATTAAACTTGTTATATAATTCGACTGATCCTGTTCCAGCTAAGCTTAAAACGCATTTCGAACACTTTATCACATTGATCACAAAGGGACAAATTCGAATTCTTAACACATGAAAACGAGAACGTATCATCTTGTTATATAGTACATTAACAAGTCAAACAACACGCATACTGACTTATGAATCCACACGCATACTGACTAATGAATCCTTTGAAACAACAATATATGAGATGAAGCAAAACATATTGGTTGGATAAAACATGATTGCTAAGTGTAGAGTACATAATAAGCTTGCGTGTTTATCAACACGAAAACACTTTGAAATGGACTTAATTCAAAAAGTAATTATGGAATGGATAATGACTACATTGAACCAAGTTAGTGTTTGCCCTACATTGTCAGCCAATCAGGGGCGCTTGATTTTAAAATAGTTCGTTTCTTATTTGTGAAGAATGGCCACGGTCGCTTCGCTGTGCTCCGTTTCCTAGGGTTACTTATTCACGAAGAAATTACTTAATAAACTCTAACCTATACTTCGAGCAATTTCAGTTCTCCATGTATTCTGCCAAAATCTAATGGGAAACACCGACTGTGCACAGATAATCGTATAGTGAATGGTGTGACCAAAACGGTCTCATTTCCAATATCTATAATAGATGATTGCATAAACACATTTTGAAAAGCGAAATGTGTGAACAAATTTGATATTCTTAATGGATTCTCGCAAGTTCCAATCGCATATATGGTAAGGAGATACCACCCTTTGTACCATCGGTCGGCTTAAACCAATAATAAATTATTCGCCAGCTGCATTTCAGCGGCGTATTAATGTGGTGATCTCTGGTCTTGATGATTGCGACGCTTACATCTATGATGTCAACAGTTGCTCCAAGACATGGAATGACCATCTTCAGAAAATCAGGGCTTTTTTTTCGATGGACTCACTCAAGCTAAGTTGATCATCAATTTTGCATATTGAGAATTTCGTCAAGCTACTGTAACATTTAAGGTCATGCTGTAAGACAGGATCTAGTCAAACCTATATATACGAGGATCAAAGCTATCTCTGAATTTTCATTATTTGGCATGGCTTCTTGTAATCAGTAATTGCAGGACCTTGGACAAATTTGCTATTTTAAAAGAAAGGATAAAAATAATTTGGGCTTAACAAATGTCATAATGCTCTTGGCACCATATTTTGACAAATCTTTTAATTTGGCTTTGGATGCCATTGACATTGGTGCAGGTTCTGTATTGATACCAGACGACAATAATAGGGCGGATCACATGGTTTGTTACTTTTCTAAGGTTTTAACAAACATACGATACATTTGTTGGCAATAGTGATAGCGTGTCTTGCTCTTTTTTATTCAATATTTTGAAGTGTATTTGACTTCGATCACAATCCCATCAGTTTCTTACAAAAATTGAAAAACAAAAATGAAAGGTTGCTGAGGTGGAGTTTGTTGTTGCAGGAACATTGTCTTGAAATTAAACATGTAAAGGGAAGAAATATCTTGTTAAGTTTGTTTTACCAACGTAATAATATGTTAAATATTGTTTCTAGTCATGGCATTTGGTACAATATTGTTGTTGTAGTTTGAATTTAGTTCTTCATTGTTTAATAATCAAGTTTCACACCAAATCTCAAAATTACCTAGAATATACATGGCTGATCCGCAACTAGACAGGCCCCTTATGCAAATGCTAAATGCGTAAATGTTTTTCAAAGATTTCTCTAGCAACCTAAAGTAAAATTTTATTTTATATCGTTTTAATACAAACTACACTACTATATTCATAATGCTACTTACACTCTGCCGTTTAACATGTTTACTATAATTATCATTAGTTTATACTCTTGAAGGAACTAACCATTTTACAGTGGTATGTCAACTAGTGGAACCGTGCGCGTGTTGATTGACCGTTAGCATGGACAACGAGTAGATGCTGTCACTGTATACAGTGCTTAAATCCGCCTTACTTTTTGTAATTGTTTACATGAATATAATTAGAAACGGACTTTTTAAAACTAGGTCACCAGTTTATTGTTTAGTTTTGTTATAAATGTCGAAAAATAGCTCATTGAGCTAGTGTTTCTCGTAATCATATAACCGACTTCAAATAAAGATTCTTGTATCTTGTAAATAGTTAAAAACAAAGCTTGATTCGACGACTAAAAGTGTTCTTATGTAGTGCATCATTGCGATCAATTTTAGTATAAACATTAAATGCATGTTACCATGTGTATGTACCGTTTACATCCGATGAGGTTATGTTGAAAACTGATTCTGTGCAGACATGTAAATTATTTACACTAAATAGCAAGGGTCAATAAAGCAGTGATTATATTTTATAAAACTGTTCCTATGCTTGTTCGGCCCTAGCTGTGCTCGCATTTTGAAATGAACGATCATCTGATGAAAACAATATATTTTATCTGAAGAAAGGAACTAAACAACAGGTTACTGTCATATCGCTTGAGCACTAAAATATGGCCCTTCAGTCCTTTCTATTGTTTAATATCATTATTTCTACTTATACTTTCAGTCACCATCTTGCAATGTTGACCTTGACCGCGTACTTGATTATGAATGGAATGTAACAAGACTTTCATAGAACGGCTTTCGATCAACTTTCCAGGTTCCTGGCTAGTTGAGTTTCGCATTAAGCCGGGCCAATCGAACATGCAAACAGTAGCGGTAATTTTAAATTGAAGTCTGTCTTTACATTAAGACTGACAAGTCTTGTATATGTATGTATCAAACAAAATAGTAAGAAAAGGGCCCCATTCGAACCAAGGCAACTTCTCAGTAAATAGTAAGCTGTCTAACGCATGCTTCCGATTATTTCAAATAGGCTCATAAACAAGTACCATATGTGCTGTAAATATGAATGAGTAAATTAATTTATTCGTCTTTAAATATAGTTTTGTCAGTCAGAAAACGCAATAGAAATGCCAGTGTATTAGATATATAAAGTGATCATTTACTTGTATTCAATTTAGGTACCTCTTTTATATCAGCGACGTTTTCTTTTTTCTTTCTTTTTTCCGTTTCATAAGTGTAAGCCCTCTAATAGTGTTTATCATAAATGGACGTTGCTTAATAACCAAGATGGGTGCTATTTATAGGTACGATTTTATCAATTTAGTGAAATATAATACTTATACATTAACGGCCACGAATGCGTTTCAGCTATTAGTTACCAAACAATTCGATGTGTGAATCAAGTCACTGAAATAGAACGGTAACAGGCAGATACATTGTTGTATTTATAGAGGGTACCCAGGAGCAATGCTTGTTTTTGGAACCATCCATTATTTAAAAGGTTAATGCTGTCGGGACATGATTAGAAAAGGATTCTGCGAGTATCGGATTATCTATTGGTTGTCAATTTGCGGCTGTAACGAATTTGTGCTGACCATAACCTATTGATTAGCGAGTAGTTCATCTTAACAATATGCTTATTATTATTATTAACCGTTGTTTCTTTTTAAATACATGTATCATGACCGGTATTCAAATAGTTTGTGTTGAAAAAAATCACATGGTTGTAATCTTTATATATAGCTACATAAATTGTGTTTTTGATTTGCAACTTTGCAATATTTGCGTTCCTATAAGAACACTTTAATACTAAAGCTAGTTTTAGCATAAGCCGTTGTAAATGTCGTAAGCATATACGGTTATAATGCTTCTTCCGAATCCAAGTTTAAGAATTGTAGTTCGCAATAAAACAGGGTAAATTGCAATCAAACATCTCACATACAAAGAAAGAAGACTATATTGTATATGTCGTTTACCATATCAATGCTAAACTTGTAGTAAAGTGTTTTTTTAAATCAATTAATATACTTTCATTTTAAATTGACTTAACATAGAATAACATAACATTTTTCAAGCATAAACCGTTAATAACATTCATAACCAACACAAATTATACATCGCATTGGCTTAAAAAAGCGAAGATTTGTTCAATAGACTGATTTTACATAATTCCATACATATAAGTAAAAATAGTATTTTTATCAATATCTTATTAGGTTCGTGTTCGTAATATAAATACAAGGTATTTAAACTATCTGATGTTTCGTAGTTTTTCTAGATTCTCATAACGTCAAAAATATAATATTTTGTTTTCGTAGGCCAATAGCAAAAGTAGGGTTTAAAGAATTATTTCCTGAAATTATTATAATTGGGACAAACTATAAGGAAATGATATTCTTTTTAGATGATATTCATGTTGCAATAAATACAAATTATATCTGTTCTTGGGATTTTATGATGGTTTCTCGTTTCAATCAATAAATCGTTAGAGGAAACCCGAATTTTAGTGCTAAATATAGTCGTCTGTATTACATTTAGGTAATTTAAGGTAAGTTCGTTTTTATACTAACTGAATGTTTCTAATGTCGGATTTAATAATTTTTGTGTTGGAAGATTGTTTACATATATCAATTATGCTTGTTTTATCAATTTAAACATTCTTTAATGATGCTTGAAAAGAGAGTTATTATTAGAATTCAATATTCCTATTCAGTATTTGATGTACTTTATTTTTTCATTCTACTTCCATTGTGTCTGCGTTATTCTCCATAACAGGCAGTAAGATTGTTATTTTTCGGACATTAAGAATACTCCTCACAAATTTACAATGAATTAATGTCTTTGGCTGGGTGGTATCCGAAAAATCTTCACCTTACTAAATCATTAAGCATCGTATGTAAGGCTACGGGTGTCTATGCAAAAATGATAACGTCGTCGGCAAAGAGATGTTTTTTACATTAAAATTGTTTTACTGTAAATACTGTCTATATTATGATTAATATTTGATAATATTTTTCTTTGACGAAAAAACAACACCAAGCTGGAACTTCACACCGACGTAAAGAATGTAGACAGATTTGTTTTAAATAGTACACGTGCTCTGACAGAACTATACATTGCTTGTTTGTCTTTTACAAACCGTGTGCTTATATTTTAAGTTATAAATTAGTATCATAATGGATGTGACCTCGTGATTGAACCATTTTTCATTATCGATAAAACAACAATGTAATTTCATTTTCGAAGCAAGAGTTTTAGTAATAACTGATTGAAAAATATACATACAATCGTTTGTCGATTTTCCTTCTCGAAAGCCAAATTGATTTAAACAAAATATATAAATAGGTGTAATATTTCATGAAATGTAAATCTACACAAGACATGACTAAATAGGAAAACAAATAAATTAAGAGCATTGAAGGTATTTCAGTAAAACATAACATTTTACAAATATGAATCTGACAAGATCCTTCACCATACTATCATATTAGGTTAACAAACCACTGATTAACATAATCTCTTCTACAGACAACACACATCACTTAACGGAATATAACAACATCCAAAACACAGAACGACAGACAGACCAGACCAGCAACAACATCCAAAACACAGAACGACAGACAGACCAGACCAGCAGCAATGTCCAAAACACAGAACGACAGATAGACCAGACCAGCAACAATGTCCGAAAGCAAATATCTTTTCTGGTTTAAACATAATTATAGTGCACTTAGCAGTATTTGCATATCTAATGGAAGTTCTGGAATGCATTTTTATATACAGCGTTCAAATGGTTATAAATGAGGCTCCGTTTATAGAGGAATATGTAATTATCTGTAATCCTAAAAGGTACTCTAAGGGAAGACATTGTTTGCCTTTAACAACAATTACATATGTCTGTTTTAACGGAGCCTCATTTCTAGCCTCTTTGATTCCGTAGATATGAGATGATTTCCAGAACGTCCGTTTTATAAGCATTTTTACAAGAAAAATATTTGAGTCAGGGAAAAACAATTTTGTTAATGCAACTTGGACACTTTCCTTCAATGTTTGCCTAAGACTATGCAGTGACCGAATTATCTTTCAAGAACTGGTGAGCAGTTGCCAGGAAAGACTGGGAAAGAATCTAGAGAAATACCATATATATTTTTAATGAAATTATACAAAACAATATAAAGCTCTTGTTTCTAAAATAAATGTGATGCAAGTATTTTCGAATGAAAAGTATCAATATTGTTTGGTGAAGAATCGCAGATTAGCACTCGGTCATGTTTTTCTAAAATGCACTCTTTTGTGTATGACGAAAAAAAAGCGTATGGCAAATCATAATAAGTGTTAAAACTAAGATACCGAAAGCTGGAACTCATTAGCAAATTTTGATTTTTGCTTAAATATCGTTTTGAAGGCTTGAATTGTCAAATAAGCGTATACGAACAGCTTTGTTGTTGCGTAATTTGTTGATTGAAATTATCACGTAATGTTATTAATGTTTGGTTAACATGGCAAACTATCTTAGGAATTCTTGAAAGTCCAGGTGGTCTAGTGGTTAAGGCGTTGATTATCTAGTGGTTTATTTCCTTGTCTTGGGTTCACACCCCATTGAAATCAACATACGTTTTATACTATACCTGTATTTTTCTACAATTTTAATATCGTAGAGTAAAACAATGATAAAATAAGTGCTTTCAAATGCATAATCGAGAAAACTATTTACACCCAACACTTCTTAGTTAAAATGCAAATCATTAGTACTTCAGAAAGTCACGTGATTGCAAATTTTGTAATGACTTTGTGTGAGATAAACTTCGATTATGCTAAAAGTAACTTTCGGTTTTACTGCATTTTGTAATATATATATATTTGGGGGTTGAAACTGTCATTAGGTTTAGAGAAGTCATTTGAGAATGCATACAAACAAATGAGTTTACCTAACTAAAACATAATGGGACTTAAATGAAAGTCGTTGATCTCGTAAATACACGACAGCTTTACTGGGAATGTTGCGTACCCGTTGCGTTAAACAAGATACCCAAAGACACCTTGCTGTTTGCCCGATGATACTCCTTTACAGTCGAGCCGACTTTTGAATTTGTCCCTGTCCTGTCAGGAACTGGAAGCAGTGTCGCTCCGATAGCGACCATTTATATTACTGTGCCAGACTTTGAGGTACCCGGGTAAGGCTACACGCGCTGCGCAACCACTGGGAAAAATAGTACAAGTCTTATAACCAGACACATGTTTTCCATGTTTTATAGTTGTTTTTTAGGTTTCCTGAAAGTACAGTCGACTGAAGGTACACTTATCTTTGACAACATATTTGTACACAAATGGACTTCCATCAACTGTATTTTGTTGTGTCAAACATATCAGCATCGTGTAATGTACATTTGTATACGTACACTTAAGTCATTGAGATTTTTGGTGAAATATTGCCTATTGGTACAATATTCACATATCCATCGATTAATACCGCCATGTATAATTTCTTGTTCACCATACATTGACCAACATAATCAACAAGTGTCGAGTTGACGATAATTGTCTTCGTGAGGTGTATTGGGTAGATTCCCGCTGTTTAATGAAAGACATACGAAAATGGCTTAATATTGCCAGAAACTTAAATTCCAGGATAATTGTATATTTGGTGCTGTTCTGCCGGATATATACTGTGGATATAAATAATTGGTGACATTCTCTAATTGTCTGGTCTAAATTAAGTCTGGCTCTGTCCTGGCTGTGTAAAAGTAGAATTGTTAACTCCCGTACTATGAAGTAGACCGCGAGATATTTATATCAGTAATAAGAAGACCTCGCCTCTAGTTGTTTTCAAACAAATAAAGTCCAATTCTGAGCAGTCGCCATACCTCAGCCTTAGAGAAAATACAAAATTTAGAAATGTTTTCATTAATTAAATATCGAACTTTGAAAACATGATAAAGTTCCGAGATATGAAAAAGAAGTGTACAATCGTTGGAAATATTATTGAGGACGAGTTCCATTGTGTCCTCACATAACCTGTGTATACAGACCTCTGACGTCAATACCTCCCAAGGTAACAGACGAGCGTTGGCGTTCGCCCCGCGTCGCTTTTGTAATATGAGATGCGTTGGGCACGTTTTTTTACACTTGCATACTGTTTTAGCATACACTCCCACGATTTTGATGAAATATATAATAACTAATGGGATAAGTCTTTCAAATATAGACGCATTTATACAATATTTATAAATGCTTGCGTTGGTTCTATAAACAATAGTATATTATATTGTGCTTTGTTACCCGTACCCCCAATGTCTGATCAATAACTGTTATATTATAATAGTAGTCATCAAATACAGTTATATAATTCGTAAGATTAATAATGCTAAATTGTAATAAATTGAAACGCCGTGTTAGTGACTCATAACGAGAAAAAAATGGTAAGTTAATACAAATCTAATCTGTATGTTCTTTTTATTTTGTATGTGTTTAAGGAAATGTAATTACTAAGAAGTATATATTTTCACATGTCACACGTCATGTTTTTTGTTTAAATATTTGTTTGAGTGAGCTTGAAAACTATTCTGTTCTGGTCTGTTTTGTTCTGTTCTGTTCTGTTCTAAAAAAAAGGCTGTGTGAACAATGATGCGAAAATATTACATCATCTCTGAAGCTCAACCGTAGATGCTATGTTTTGACTAAACTGGATATTTGCAATTAACTTGCAAAACGGGTAAAGGTCATATTAAAAAAAACCTTTTACCTTATTGCTGTATTAGATGAGCAGGATATGAATAACTGGAATATGACTCAATATATCCAAATGTAAGTGTATGTCAGTGAGACATAAAGCTCGACACTGTAGCGAATGTTCAGATATTTTGAACTGAATGAAGACATTGCTTAAAGAGAAGTGACTTCAACGATTTCTTACTATCTATTCGTAGAGGCTTTAGAACCATATTTAGCCTCTAACTTTGACAGTGGTCTAAACCTTAAAGGGACTGGACACAAGATGGTCCGTAAATCGGCAAAAACAGCATTTCCTCAAAACAAGCATAGAATGAGGTATGGGGCTATTAAACTCTGACATATTGTACCGTGCTTGCCCTGCATTACTCTAAAGGGGTACACACTTCCTTGAAGAAGGTTTAACTCTGAAGATATAAAATTCAGAAGGAGCAGTACTTTTAAATTAAAACTTAACAAAAAACAAACTTAAGAGCAATTTCCTAAATGCCTTTACAATGATGGGATTTCTTAACAATCATCATAAAATGATAAAGACTTATAACAAAAAAACAGTGTACATTGCAATCAAAACATCTTGCATACAAAGAAAGAATGCTACATTGTATATGGCATATAAATGTAACTTAAATCCTTTCAATCAATTAAAATACAGTCATTTAATTTTGCACTTAACAATGACTAAACATAACATAACATAGCATTTTTGAGCATTAAACGTTTAAAACATTCTTAGCCAGCATAAATTATGCATCACATTGTCTTAATAACCGAAGATATGTTCAATAGAGTGATTTTGCACAATTCCATACATATTAGTGAAAATAGTACTAGTTATCTTATTAGGTTCGTGATCGTTATATTAATACATGGTATTCAACTTTTCAGATATTTCGTTTTTCTAAATTCTCATGACGTCAAAAATATAATGTTTTGTTTGTAGGCCAATAGCAAAAGTCGGATTTAAAGAATTATTTCCTTAAATTATTAAAATTGGAACGATCTAGATGGAAATAATATTCATTTTAAATGACATTCATGTTGCAATAAGTACAACTTATTTCTGTTCTTGGGAATTTTGTGATGTCTTCTCGTTTCAATCAATAAATCGTTAAAGGAAACCCGATTTTTTATAAGTGCTATATTTAGTCATATGTATTACATTTGAGTTCGTTTTTATACCAACTGAATGTTTCTAATGTCGGATTCAACAATATCTGTTTAGCAAGATTGTTTTTATAATATCAATAAGTCTTGCTTTATTAATTTCAACATTATATATTTACACCTCAACTTCCATTCCTTAAATTAACTGCCTTTCAGCAATTGCGTTCATCAATCGATGAACGCAACATCTTCGGATATGTTCGGATCGTAATTTATTGCATAACAATATACATTAAAGCTATTGATCTTGTTATTGGTTGTATTGTGTCTGCAGGTCCCGTAAAATATAGATCAACATTTTTAAAAGTGTTAGTTTATTAATTTTAAATATAATGGTACCAGAAGTGTTTCAATTTTACGTTTTAAAGTGATTTCAAGTGGTTGATCTTTTCCCGCGTTATTGTGACGTCATCGGGTCGTTCTATTTACAGAATGGGTAAGAACGGATTACTTAAAGGTTTTCTTAAATGAAATGAAGAATTTTTTTTAACAATTCTTGAATGAAATAATGAACTATTGGTGTAAATATAAGGAATGAATTGCGGGGTTGATGTCATTATCGGGGATATGAACGCAATTGGGTTGGTCAAAGTACGCGTGGAGTCCTTCGGACTCCACACACATTGACCAACCCAATTGCGTTCATACCCCGATAATGACATCAACACCGCAATTTATTCCTTAAATAAGGAAGCTTGGAAAGAGAGTTCGTATTAGATTTAAATATTCTTATTCAGTATTTAATAACCTTTATTTTAAATTCTTCTTCCATTGGAAGTCTGCGTTATTCTCCATAACACGCAGTAAGATTGGTATTTTTTTCTGACATTTAGAATACTCCTCACAAATTTGGTGGTACCCGAAAACTCTTCACCTTAGTTTATAGTTTGGTATTTTTTCTGACATTAAGATTACTCCTCACAAATATACAATGAATTAATGTCTTTGGCTGGGTGGTATCCGAAAAATCTTCACCTTAGTTTATAATTGAGCCAATGCCACTATAAATAAGTTTACATTTTTCTAAAATGATAAAAGAAATAAACAAACTGTTCAAGGTCTGTGTCCTTATCCAGTTACCATTGTTACACAAAATTATACCTAAATATATTTCAAGGATTCAATCATTTCTAAATTTGTACAGTAAAAGGAAAAGTTGAATTTTGATTTTCTATCTCACTCAAATATCATTATTGCGGACCGCTGCAGCGGCCCGCTATAATTAATACGTTGTGAGTAAAAGGTTTATGGAGACTTTTAAAAGAACTTGGTTGAAAATATGCGTCTCTTTTTCCTAAAAAAATCAAGTACTTTTGAGCTGAAAATGTAGACACAGTCAAATTTTCCCTTGAACACATGAGTTGTCGTTCTTACCATAATGATTGTCTCGTCATTAAATGAACGGTGTTACTTTTGACATTAATATTGTAGACACAGTCTTTTTTGCAGAGTTGTCTTTCGTACGTTTGACAAAAGCGCGCGAGTTTCTGATTTTCGGAACGTTTCTGGCGGGTGGTGCTAAAAGCCGGTACCCGGTCTCCGGTATCGCCCGGTATCCGGTTATCAGATGACTAATCTCATTATGACGCTTTTTATTGCCTTTTAAAGGTTTCATTATCGGATAAAGATCTCTGTTGTTGGTGGTATGCTTTAGGTTAAGAAAATAGTTTGAGTTATTTATGTATTTTCCCGAGTAAGCAAGAGACATATTGATTTAGTGCTGTCACAAAACTTTGTCCCCTGTAAAACTTATAGTTGTACTGAAACATATAGTTGTACTGAAACCTGGAAGACGTGTTTAATATTAACTGTAGTTGTGCATAGACTAATGTTTTACTAATGTCTCTTTGAATTCCTTCATAGCCTTGACTCTACATCAGCCATCACCAACTTCAAAATATTTACATGGTACATATGTTTGTGGGCCCGCTGTGATACTTTGTATACAGTTGTTCTTGTTTTAGATATTGCAGTGTTCACTTTTGAATCCCAAAGGCTACATCAACTTGATGATAATAAAGTATCGTTTGTATTGCTATGGGTGTCTGGGCAAAATTGATCGCGTCGTCGGCAAAGATATTTAAGTATGATTTTTCATCAGCTTTTACTGCAAATACCGTCTATATTATGATTAATATTTGATAATATTCATCTTGACGAAAAACCAACACCAAGCTGGAACTGGGGTCCCCCTGTTTCACAACGACGTGAAGAATGGAGACAGGTTTGTTTAATATCGTACACATGCTTTGACAGAATTATACATTGCTTGTTTGGCTTTTACAAACTGCATGCTTATATTTTAAGTTATAAATTAGTATCATTGTATTGAACCATTTTTCATTATCGATAAAACATCAATATAATTTCATTTTCGAAGCAAGAGTTCTGGCAATAATTGAATAAAAAAAATATATAAATACAATCGTTCGTCGATTTTCCTTCTCGACAGCAAAATTGATTTAAACGAAACATATAAATAGGCATAAAACCTGCAAATCTACACAAGACATCGCTAAATTATAGGACAACAAATAAATTAAGAGCAGTTCAGGTATTAGAGTAAATACATATCACTTTACTCATAAGGATCTAACAAAATCCTACACTCCTACACCATACTATCATATTAGGTTTTCAAACCACTTATTAACACAATCTCTCCCAGAGACAACATACATCACTTAACGAAATATAACAACATCCAAAACACAGAACAACAGACACACCAGACCAGCAACAATGTCCGGAAGCAAATATCTCTTCTTAAAACATAATTATAGTGCACTTAACAGTATTTGCATATCTAATGGAAGTTCTGGAATTCATATTTATATACAGCGTTCAAATGGTTATAAATAAGGCTCCTTTAATACAGGAATATGTAATTATCTGTTACCCTTATAGCTACTCTAAGGGAAAACACTGTTTGCTTTTAACGACAATTGCATATGTCTGTATTAACGGGGCATCATATCTAGCCATTTTGATTCCGTGGATATGAAATGATTTCCAGAACGTCCGTTTAATATGCATTTTTACCAAAAATAGATTTGATTCAGGGAACAACAATTATGTTTATACAACTTGAGCATTTTCCATCAATGTTTGCCGAAGACTATGCACGAGCACGTTCAAAAACGAGTGATCTATTTCCCCTGTTTTTTTTTTAAATATTGGAAAAAAACAGAGAAAACAACACTTCATACTCTTTTGTTTTCATAATAATGCATGTATGCGACTTAAAGTCAAATTTTACCTCCAAAATATATTTGCATCTTAAAATATTGTGTAATCTAAGCAGAACCGCAATATTGCGAAAATGCTTTCTTCCAACAGCAATGCCATTTAGCAAGACGAATATACGAAGCTAACGCCACACAAAAATCATCAAACTATATCGTTTCACTTTAATATTAATACACAGGGCAGGTGAAACGTCGACCACTATCGAAATTAAGTCGCATATTTCGACAGTCGCCATATTATCAGATAAAGACAGTATGGACGTTTGTTTTGTAATTTATTAGTGTTGGCAAAATATTTGCGAAGACCACCTGACCATCATCCTATTATTCTACAGGCCGTGTCTAAGGCTTTCATTAAACGCGTAGTGCACCACAGCTACAAAGACGGGTCCAACACTTTTAACAGTCTCTGTATTCCGTTAAGCGTACACGCGCTCTTTTAAGCTAGAGGAAAGACTTCAACCATTTTGTTATGAGGTGGTTGCCGTCTTTTCATAATTTTAGCAGACATTCATCTACAGACGTTCTCGTAGATACCCGACAGCTTGCCGGAAACGCTCTCAAGTGAATGTTGCGTACCCGTTGCGTTAAGCCAGATACCAAAAGACGCCTGGCTGTTTGTTTGGATGATGCTCCTTACGGTAAACCGTTTTTTTTAATTTACATTTATTGGTTCCTGATCTGTCAGGTACTGGAAGCGACCACTTGCATTATTGCGCATAACTTACTTTTTGTTCTCTAGTCAGAAAATAATAAAGAAAAAAAGCTTTCATCGACTAACACAATTAACCAGTGTCGAGTTGACGATAATCGATTAAGCTCTTTCAAGTGGATAATCGCAAGATATGAAATCATGTAAATGCATAAGTATTTTACTTGAATCTCATTGGGCATTTTACCAAGTTAGCATGTTTGACGCCTGCGTGCAGCCTTTTTTCAGTGCAACTTCACCCGTTAATGTTATCCGTATCATAATAATACACAAATGGTATACCGTTTATCGAGAAGAATGGAATAATCCTTGCCGAATAAATATACTTCACGTCAACGACAATCGATGCTGTAGATCTACAATCGATTCTGTAGGTACAACGAATGAACTATCTATTTTTGCAATTTGACAATGTTAATTATAAATCAAAGCATGTTCAAGACGGTGTTGTACACTATATACGAGTAAGTTCTAGTGTTTTGTCAGTAAGTATAAAGCATCATATTTGAATATGGCCTGAAAACAACAACACATTCAAATAAAAAAAATGAAATATTTTTAACAACCTACATATCACAGTGATATCAATATAAAATTAATTACGCGTAACAAACATTTGAATCATATCCTATGCACTCAACGACAGACATCCAAATCTTTAAGAGACAGACATACATACATACAGACAGACAGAAGACAGACAGACAGACATACAGACAGAAATGTTTATTGTCGTAAACATGTTATTTAACAGGTTCTTGACAAAAAGTAGAAAACATAAACGCACATAAATATTCAGTATGATCACAAAGATGCATAGTCTACATACAAACAAAAGAGAATAGTACGAGTATAAGTGATTTAAATTAAAAAACAAAAAATAAGGTATCAAAAACTGGAAAAAGATACATATCAATATTAAACTGTAAGATATATATTGAATAGTAATGAAGTATTATGGGAGGCTATTGACAAATGTCATAATTCTTGAAAGATCTAAACGATGCTATTTATAAAAAAAATCTTAACATAAATGCTTGATTTATAAATTTACCTAATGCTAAGCTACTTAGAATGCTTACTTTTTTGATAACATTAGTTCGATCAACTTGTACATACTTGGGTTTCTAATATAATATTTTTTAATTAATTATTTTCTGAGGTCATTAACGAAAAGTGACAAGTAAAAACATGATTTTGTGTATTAAGTTGTTAACTTTTACAAAGTTCTGAAGAATCGGCCCACATACTATGAGCCTTAAACCCTCTGAATCAAGTGACGAAACAGAAACAGTTCGTATTGAGTGCGTTATTTCCGGATACCAAATATTTTGCAATGGCAGACAAAACTGAGTTGGGCAAGGGGCGTGTTTAGAAGCACAAGCTTTTGACAGTCGCCCCGCCCTAGGAAACCGAAAATTAAATGGTTTTAAGTTCTGGCAGAATGGTTTGGGGTACACACCTACGAACGTTTGACATTTTCTAGTAAAAGAGGTAAATATTGAGTGTGTTTAATAAACTTTTTTTCAGAAATTGACATAAAAAGTAAACCTTACAATCTGTGGGGGGGGGGGGGGACATAGCAGAATAAACTAGCTGTATTAGATAAGTGTACAAATCACAAATAACACATAGGACATATGTACATTACGCAATAAAGAATGTACATAGCACAATAGACGATGCACATAGAACGAATAACATAATACATTAAACAATGTACATGGCCCAATGAAGAATGTACACCTCACAATAAAGAATGCACATTACACAATAAATAATGTACATTACACATTAAATACTGAACATAGTACAATAGATAATGTACATAACACAAGAAAGAATGTACATAACATTATAAAGAATGCACATAACACAATAAATAATGTACATTACACAATAAAGAATGTACATAACACAAAAAAGAATGTACCTAACACAATAACGAATGTACATAGCACAATAAAGATTGTACATAATACAATTAAGAATGTGCGTAACACAATAAAGAATCTACATAACACAAAAAAGAATCTACATAGCACAATAAAGAATGTACACAACACAATAAAGCATGTGCATAACACAATTAAGAATGTGCACAACACAATAAATAATATACATAACGCACTAAAGAATGTTCATTACACAACAAACATACACATAACACAATAAAGAATATAATGAATGTACATAGCACAATCGAATTTTACAAAAAATTATCATGATATTTTTTTTTTACAACTCAGCTTGTCCTTGTTATCCTATCCAGACATTATCATATGGTTACATAACTATAACTCCATATAACGGTTTTAATCAGTCAACAAATACATTTAAGTGGGACTTAATAAGGACTTAAGAAGTTTTGCGAAATTGTGGCCAGGAACCAGTTCAGTCATTAGTATTTTTTCTCGAATGTCAATGATGACCTAATTTTAGTTCTAGAATAACTTTCTTAAATTCCATGAAAGCATTTTTGTTAATTTACAATGTCGGCGCATAAGCACAATTTCATTCTGTGATAATGATAATAATGAAAGAAAATGGTGTTACTAAACTTATAAAACCTTTTCCGCCTATGTGTGAATATCGTGTCCATTTCAATAAAGATAATAAAAAAAATCTTCTGAAATGTTTCACCCGCAGAGAAAAATAATTTGCGCCACGGTGGTAAATTAAGTACATTAAAAACAATTAAAGCAAGAGGCTAAATAAAAAAAAACCCTATTAAAATCGCTCTCATTTCAACATAATGACCATTGAGATAGCAACAAGTAACGTATTACTTATTTGCATTTAAAGACATGGGTGATGGTATTTAAAAGTACAAATCACACGATGTTCAACGCTTCGTTAATGCCTTTAACGCATTCATGTTTTAATGCGTTGCCCTGCTACCATCTACGTATCAGCGTACCATTATAACTCATTTAATTCATGACATTAAATGTGAAATCATTTATGATAGTTTCCATATCAATACGCTTAAAACTTGAACAAAAACAGTTTCGCAAGAAGACCATGTAAAAAAAATCATTTCTCGCTCTTTACAAATTCGAAGAAAGTGTTATTTTCCTGACACTTCATATATCAATAAACACAGAAATAGAAAGTTAAATTCAATTTAAAGAACTTTTTCCAGAGGGCCGCAATCGATCCCTAAAGTTCGTTTTATTCGAGTGGTATATGCAATCATCAGTTTCGGGATGGATATCTTCGCCCGTGTTTAAATGTGGCAGGGCCTATGGTGCTTTTATCAAAATATTTCAACGGTCTTATAGGCACATTTTGCAGGGTAATGCTCGACAAGTTCTGTAATGACTTTATTTTAATAATCTAGGTGTCCCACTTCAGTAGATATGTCATACTGCAACATGCAGTTTTATTATATTTTTTTTCGTCGTTTTTAGGTTAACGTGTTTAAATAATTATATTATCAGTTTTCAGAGAGCATCAGAAAGCGTTTATGTTCTTGTAAGTGTTAAGTTGTCGCCCATGTTATATTTTGACAATGCTATTAGTAAAGTTTGTTTTATACAAACTTGTAAAGTTGTTTAATCTGATTGTAAAACATTTGTCTGTTCCAATTCCATAAACTTTCACTTTGAACTTTTCCGATCACTGAAGTTTCATGGAATTTCACTTTCAGTTGGTGCTTATGTTTTATGAACATTATAACTACTTCATTAAGCTTCCAATTCTTCATTTAAAGGCAAATGTTATGTGTTTAAAGTTGTGTGTAGCTGAAAATATTTATTGAGATTTTTGTATTCCCCGGACACTACAAAAGACAAAGATGACATATATTAAAAGCTGTCGGCTTCAGTTTCATGCAATCAATGTTAAATTGAAAAGAAAAATGACTAGTTTCAATGAAGAAATACTGATAAAAAAGTTTTTTTCATTACAAAGAATTCCAAAATGTTTTGATATAGCCCTTTGGCTTGTCTTTATTGATTTTTTTGCATCATTCACGTTCAGTAATAATATTGTCAATAATTATGTACAGTAACTTTACAAAAATATTTCAAATGGATAATTATTAGCTTATTTTTGCATATCCAGATGCCTCATCGGGGAAAGATGGATGGTCACATGTGTGGTTTAATTCAATCAGATCGAAGCTTGTAAGAACAAGCGCGCAAAGATGTAAATATTGCAATAGATAAAGGCGCAAAAGCAGAAGAAAGTTTTTCATATCAGTTAGTGCAATGTATATGTTTGCATCTGGACAGAACAGCCGTGTTTAATGATAGCAGGAAATCTGCCTAGTTGTGGGATTCTTAATGTAGATTTTCCGTTATTATTGGGTTTGTGTAATAATTAGACCAAAACCTGTTCGTTTGTGGAACTCTAAAAATGTATTCCCTTTTTGTTGGTGTTCGATATACATACACCTAAAACCTGCCGACTTGTAAAATCCTGTCAGCTTGTAGGAGCCTGTCCTTTGGGAGTCATTCTTCCTTCACACTGGAATTGTAATATAAACACAGTAGCAAAACGGGTGTATATCGGGTATATGAAAGGTTATACATCAATACTTATTATATTTGTGAATAAAGACTTGTAACACGTGACTGAACTGCACATTTAAGGATCACTGCAGCTCTTGTAAAAGCAAGGTACTTTAAGAAGATCCTTGTTAAAAAAATAGGTTTGAAATTATAAAATAGATAATAAAAATAGTAGTTAATAAGTTTGACGATGTGCTTTTCAAAATTTAAATGCTTCCTTTCATGGCCATAAATCGATAATATTCGATTATATTTGCAAACTAATAGCTATTTTGACTAGTTTAAGAGATACATGCACGGTCAATAATGTAATTTATAATTCCACAACATGAGTACATATTATCACAACTCAAAGGCATATCTTCACACAACAAGGAGATATCAACGCAAACCTCAAGGGCACATCTTCACACAACAAGGAGATATCAACGCAAACCTCAAGGACACATCTTCTAAGTCATTTTTGTCTAACTGGCTCCTACGATGATATTATATGCTAATAACTTGGTTATACTTTTTATTTCGGCTTATCCAATCTAGTGATTGGCTTCTGGTTGTAGTTATTCTCTTTTTCATTTGTATCAGTTATCATCACTTGATCAAAATGGGCCTATTGTTTCATGTGGCGCTTGTACCCCCTAAACCTTCAGCTCAGTTTGAGGTTTAAAGGTTTTTTCCTGAAATAATTAAGTTAAATCAATACAAAATGATAAATTCAGACGGTTGGCTTCCTTTTAGACAATAAATTATGCTTGGGAAATAAAAGGTGCAGGGGCTGCTGCCCAATTAAACTGCATGTTTAATTTAATTTAAAAAAAACCCAGAAACTTATTAAGTTATAAAATGTAATCGAATCAATTGCATGATTATTTATTTTCTGATACAAAAGTCAGCTTTAAAATTAAGCTATGCATGTAATTTTGAAAATCTTGTTGTTCAACTGTACGACTTGTTAGGGGGCATTTCTACATCTTAAATCAAGAAAAATCATTATAAATGAACTATATATGTATGTAAAAAATAAAATATAATATGCATGCAAAACTTGATTTTAAACACATTGATTTTACGTTTCGATTTGTGAACAAAGATCTGTGCACTTAATTAAAACAATACCCGATTAGTTTTAGCAATATTCTAATGCATTCAATTAGACCACTTTTTTCTAATATAATAGTTAATCAATATAAATACAACATAATATTCTCGATTGTTATATCTAATATGCAATAACACCCTAATGATGGCTACTTCACTTTAATTTGTAATGCTTATGTGTAAAACAGCTAGGCTGGAAACTCGAAGCAGGAAACTAACTGCTAAATGTATCAACTTATCTGTACCAGCATCTTAAGGATTGGGGGAAAATGGCGAAGTGTATGTTTATACAGTAGATATCAATAACAGTGTTTGTTTATCTACCTTTGAGAACGTGTCAAACCATTTGAGAACGAACCATACTTAATCAGCTTAAACAACCTAATCTCTTTACCCAAGTGATGATGCTATGCGTTAGAAATACCGTTATCAAACCTCTGATGAATGAGAATGAATACTAATCCAATGTCTAAATACATGACCAAAACAACTCCAATAATTCTTTCAAATGCAGACAATTGATTTCCCCATCCGGATGAAAATATCATAGTATTTGAATAGGTTAATCACGAAATTCTTAAACATCAATTAAAATATAGAATTTTTAGCTAAAAGTCCTTAAAACATTTAATTTTGTATTTGAACGATAGACATCAAATTATTAAGCTTGAAATGAATATTCACGAAGATTAATAAACTATGTAGTTCTCCATTCTAGGACTCATCATGTTTCTTATGCATGAATGTAAATAGCATTTCCTTTGAAATACAAAATATGATTATCCTGTATGCGGATGGTATAACAAGCAAGAATTTGAATGTTTGCAGAAAATAAACTTAAACAGATTGTCGGAGTGGAGCGATTGGGAAAAACAGTAACATGTGAATAAAAATAAATAAATAATAAAAAATAAATAAATAATAAATAAATAAATAAATAAATAAATAAATAAATAATAAATAAATAAATAAATAAATAAATAAATAAATAAATAAATAAATAAATATACTTATTTACTTTTAAGCTGGGAAATATGAGGTCATATTGACCCAAAATAAATTATTGAACGAGACGATAGAATAGAGAATACTGATTTTGAGGTTAACAACAACTGTATATTATTTCACAAAAATAAGTTAATAGCTGTTTATCTACATGATAACGCATGACGTAGCATCACGTCATGATAACAGTATAGTTAATTGAGAATTCAACTGATATTAAACGCATTGTCAATCAGGTACGACAGTTGTATTTTGATCAGAAAGAATAGCCTTTAATCATAGGTCAAATTAATCAATCTTAATACATAAATATTTATTGAGAAAATGAAATACGAACTATAAGATCTTAGTGTGCAAATGTTTGCTGTCTTTTTACAATGGAAAACTAAAATATATTTTGTCAAACTATCTTATATGTATTGCTATGTTCATAATTCGGGAACTAAGGGACACATTCAGAACAGCCGCTCGCACTAACACTCCAACCACATTCCCGCAAGGGACACTGAAGTAACTTTAGTGGTACAAGGGGGATGACACTCAAGAGATATGTTCGTAATCACACGCCTCACTAACACTCCACTTCATCAAGTCACCAATACAATAAAAAATACATGTACTTGTTCATGATCATTTCGGATTATGGTGGTGTTTTCAGTAAACATAAAAAATATGTTTATATAAGATTTGGGTACTCTATTGTTAGAAATGGTGTCAAATAAAAGACAATTACTATTATAATTTGAAATTAATATTTTAAAACAATCGCTTGAATAAACATTTTGGAAATAAACAAAATGATGCAAAACGCATTGAAATGCACGTGTGTGTGTGTTTTAATATGCAGCCGTTATGCAATGTATCACGTTAATTAATGTGTTTTCGTGTATAAATTTATTTTTTGTTTGTTTGCAAAAACTGTTTTTTAGCGTTTAAAAATACTAAATGTTAAGTTAACACATGGAAAGAATAAGCAAATGAATCGGCTTCGGGTGTGAAAATAATACATCATAGTGAATAACAACTCAAGCGATGTAGGATATTTTTTATAATAATAAAAATGATAATAATAATAATAATAATAAGAAGAAGAAGAAGAAGAAGAAGAAGAAGAAGAAGAAGAGAAGAGAAGAGAAGAAGAAGAAGAAGAAGAAGAAGAAGAGAGAAGAAGAAGAAGAAGAAGAAGAAGAAGAAGAAAAAGAAGAAGAAAAAGAGCGATATTAATAATAATAATAATAACAATACTACTACTACTACTACTACTAATACTAATACTACTAATAATAATCCAACTGACTGGTTTTTGGGAAAGACATATTAATCCCCTGACCACGCTCTGTAATAAAAATCTTGCGTAAAACCTCAAAGCTGCAATGTACGTGATGTTAGCGGCCTATCGGCATGTCGGCCAAGCGGCGTGAAGTAAGCGGCCACCTAAAATTGCTTCCTAATTCAAAACATTATATATGCGCTTTCTTCTAAAACAATAATTAATCTTATGTTCCTATTCACAAATCAATATCCTTAAGCGAATACCGGCATTTTCCCTAAATGGATTGGTGATCAAATTTGTTTTATACTCGCTTTAGAGTGTTGATTGATAATCCATTGAAGTACATTTTAATTCAATAACGTGGACTTCAAAAAAATTCAATTTTTCAAAAGGATGCAAAAATCACATATTTGTTGTTTTTTTGTGCTGATCTCAAACGCTCAGCAAACTTGATGGATGTAATTCATCGATGGCTGCAATAAAAGGCAGCTTCATGTACGTGAATTAAGCGGCATAGCGGCGTGAGGTAAGCGGCCAAGCGACGTAAATTAGCGGCCTTGCGTCCTAGCGGCGTGAAGTTGGCATCCTAAAGTCCTAAATTTGTTCTCTATCTCAAAGAAATTGTGCATGTGTTTAATTGGAAACTAATGATAAATCAATGTTTTATTCACAATTATAGTATAATTGCGGCCTTATATCATTTCTTATTCAAAACATTTTTATATTAGTTTTTTCTAAAACAATGCTGAAACCATTGGTTTTTTTATGCGAAATGCAATACTCTGGAGCGATTATTAACATTTGTTTCAAAAACTTGATCGAGCAATCCAGCGTCATAGCAGCGTAAATATTGGGGCCTAACGGCCTGATGGCCTAGCGGTCTAAAATTCCGATACCACTCAATCCAGCAGCCTAAAAAATAAGGAAAAATGCTTATATGTTCGTAAGAACATTGACCTTTGAATAGAAACATCTAATTTATCATTGTTGAAAAGAACGCATATTAAAAGTTTTGAAATACGGAACGTTGTTAGGCCGCTAGGAAGCGGGGCCGCCAGGCCTCAAAATTCATGCTGTTAGGCCGCTAACTTTGCGTACATGGTTTTACGTAACATGTTCATTTCAGACCTTGGTCAGAGAAATAATATGTATTTTCCAGCCTACATTCAGTTGGATTTATTCTATTATTATTATTATCATCATATAATGATATTATTATTATTATTATTATTATTATTATTATTATTATTATTATTATTATTATTATTATTATTATTATTATTGTTGTTGTTGTTACCGTCATCATCATCCGATCATAGGCTCCCTACATTTCTTGATTTGCTTTCAGTCCGAGATGTAATTTTCTTTAAAAAGTAGATTCATTCGTTTATTATTTCCATATAATGTGCTTTTTATAAAGTCTTAATTTATTTTCAAACTCTAAGACCTATTTAAAAAAAAAACTACAACAGAAAACGAATTTTAACGAATTTTGGAACTGTTATTTTAAATATTCACAATCCAAAACATATGTTAACATTAAATACTGTAAACACCACCATAGTGAAACAGATAATCCGATATGATCATGAAAACATACATGTATTTGTACTGAATTGGTCATTTGATGAGATGGAGTGTAAGCGAGGCGTTTGAAAACAGAAAGATCTTTTGAGTGTCACTCCATTCATTCAACTCAAGTGATCACTTGAGTGTCCCCAACGGGATAGTGGTTGGAGTGTGAGTGTGAGTGCATGTTCATTCGGCCCTAATTTTTAAGAAGATTTTTAAAATAAGACTAAAAAAGAACATGGAAATCCTTGTACCACACAGGGCCAGTCTAGAGAGCAAAAAACCTTAATTTGAACAAACTGTGTAAAGCACCATTACACCATGCTCAAAAACTTTATTTCAAGGGTCTGCGACTTGCGGTTTCAGGAAATTTTCTTTATTTTCTTTTTTTACTTCAGACGCTATTTACTAAGGCCAAGGCATGCTTTGGCCAAAGGAATATTATTTGATTTTTGTTAGTTAACAGCAAAAATATGAGGCTACATACAACTTATCAAAATTCTTGTCCTTGTGATTGAGAGACATCTTGGGCAGGCCAATTTTTGGCAACAAAGCAATCATTTTATGTTGTTGTTAAATTGGCATTGAAAAAAAAAATTGACGCACGGAAGAGTGAACACCGCCTCCCGCACTCATCCACCAATACTTGCACGTGTCTTCTAGGGGAAGGCCTTGATCTTAGGTAAAACCAAACACACGTTCAAAAGCATGTCAATACGAATATCTTAGTGTTTGGTTTACAGCCATAGTCAGGCGCGTAGCTAGCCCTCTATTGATGAATGTGCTTGCACCCCCTTCGGAACATTTGTAAACCACGGTGCAATCTGGTTCATTCTGGTCATTCTGAGGTGCTTTATTAAGTATTTTGAAATAAACATCAGGTAGTCAAGTATGCGTATTGCAACGTTGTCTGTTTTGTGTCAATATCATATGGATTCAGCCGAGTACTCGTATATCTATATTTACGCGCCTGATAGTCCATTTAACTCTGAATTTTACTAACCTGTGACGGATATCGACCGACACTTGTATCCGAGAACAAGGTGCTGGAAGACAAATATATGTGTATAACGGCCCAAATAGACCTGCAGTACTACTGTGAACATTGCAGTGTAATGGGGATTTGAACGTATGTACAAGGTAATATTATGATGCACACCAATTGCTTGGTCCGGGGTTGTAAGAATCCAATTCAAGCAGAAAATAAGTGTCATCTTCAATGTTTCGATATACACTTTTGCAAAGAATGGTTGTTATTGGGTTGATTGTTAAAACAAGAAGTGCAAAATGCATTGTTTGCACAATATCACAGACGGCAAATTTTGTCACCACATTTTCACAGCCCATTCCTGAACGTAGTAGTCTGGGTCTGTTTCAGCATTGATTCAAACCCGCCACTACTAAATAAAGTTGAAACATGCGAGAAATTTGAATTAGCTCGTGAGACAAAGACATTCTGCAGGTCACAACTATAATGGGTTGTACCTGCTATAACCCCGTTATTGCACTTTGGACACTTATTCATCAGAATTTTATGAGGATGTGTGTACTGTTGCATTAAAAATCATATTTTTTTATGCTTTAAATGTTATATCTAATGTGCATGCCCTACTAAAACGGGCCAGTGTTTTTTGAGTGCCTATTTGACATGAACAATGATGACCTTAACCCTAAACTAAAAAAAAACAACATGAAAGTTATTTATACGGCCGCTTTTTAGAGTCATGATCGCGCCATGGATTTAATAAAAATAAATACCCTGTTAAATACATCTGATAAGTTCAATTCAAATTGACGAAAGTTGTGCATTGATATATTAACGCAACTGCATGTATTCAGAAAGTCTCTGACGTGTGGCTGAACCAGTGTTTTGATCAGTCCCACAGAAGTACCACAAAGGTTTAAAACAAGCTTTACACTGAAGAGCTGGCCGGAACGATAAGTATTGAAAATGTATCTGTTCACAAACTTTGACATTGACTCATAGATGTGAGTGCGAGTTTGGTGCCACGACACTTGAAAGTGACGATAATGCAAATGGGGCAATTACCATAAAAATATAAAAATGAGTCATTATCACCATGCGGTTGTGCGGCATAGTTGTTTCGCAAGAGACCCTGCTTCGAATCCTAATCCCGAGTGGAACTATTGCTTATCTAGGAAACATAGTATACTGGATACTTAATATTGGCACCGTTTAGGGGCCATTTTGAGTTAACAGTTTTCGGTTTCTGACTTATATTGTCTGAAGGTTGCAACTAAGTTAATCTTATCACTTTCAGCTGTTAAATAAAGCTTAAAATGGTCATTGCTTGGGTTCGCGTCTAGGTCCTCACACTAAGTGACCGATATTCTATACTGTAATAATTAAGAAAACCCAAATTATTTTTCTTATAAAGATTACACATAGTTGAGAACCTAAATGTTGAGAAAATGCATATATCAAGGTTATGAAAAAAATATCATTATATCGGTATAGAAGCTAGAAGCACATACTTGTACAATGCACAAACCCCCCTTGACCTGCAATCACGCCCACTGCTTTATTTTAAGAGATTCTATCGACATTTCAAGATATTTATGATGTTTTTCACATTTCAATTTAAAAGTTAACTACTGTGTATTCCAAAGTAATAAAACACGACTTGCATGAACATATATCCTTATATACTCGGTTTTAAAGTCATGCTACAACACATTTAATTGTCAACATTTAAAAACAAGTATCTCTAAGACACAAGTATTATGCTATTCTTGAAAATGTTAACTCTTACTTACGCTTATATAAAGGCAATTAAGTATCCATGAGTTATTTACAGCGACTAAAACATACATGCTATGAGTAAAGGGTCTGGCATTTACAGACTATTCATTTGCATATGGTAGACATATTTCATGCATTACTTGTGAAGTGGTAATGCAAACAACACAATGGAACAACTCAATGAAGTCCGAATTCCTCGGTTTAAGTGTCAGCGGCCAGTAATTGTCAGACGGGATACTAGTGTTGTCTCTACGTCGTTCAGTTCAGAATTCAAGCGATTGACTGTTGAATGTTCGCAAAAATCATATTTTAGTATTCTTAGAATTGGACTTTCTTTGGACATTAAGCAAGAGAGGACTTCTGTGACATTTCATGTGTTTCAAATTTAGTTGAAGAGTTACTGGTCAAAAGATCTCATTTAAAGATTCACTCTCACGCCCAAATTAGAGTAACCTCAATTGAAAGAAGTGTTTCAATTTATCAAAATTAAGAAATATAATTAAAAAATATAATGAAGGACACCGTCTTTAATATGAAACAAAGGAACATAAAACGGTATTTCTTTTATGAGACAATACTTGATGACTATTATTATCTTAGGACCCACCAGTCATTTATGTTTTGTACGGTTTTAGCTACTGAATACATGTTTATAATCTTGTTATAAGTAAGAAATATTTTCCATAAATGCATAATTTCGCAGTTCGTTTCGCCGATAATAGTTAACACATATAAATACACGGAAACAGCCAGTCATCTAATTATTCACTAATAACGCATCATTATGCGTTAAACAGTAATGTAACAGAATTAAACTTGTGTTTTACTTTTTTAAACCGTTCTTTTTCTAAAGTAATATGCATATATCAACTGAACCTGTACCAATAAACAAGAAGTATAAATTGAAAATAAATAACCTATTACACTTGTTTTATTTCTAATGATTTCGGCAACATTTGTTGACAACGGAAATAGAAAAGGCTATTAATGGCCTGTATGATTTGAACACAATTTATGGAATAAATATCAGCAGCATTCACTCCTTAAAAATCTTTTACCTTTGATTAATGTTTATGTAGATCCAGACCAGTTAAGTAGCATTAAAAGATGACAGCTTTTGTATATATAAAATTACAGATTTCGTTGGCTTCAAGACAAACATATCAGTTTGCATGATAAAATAATACGTGCAGGTACATAAGTGTATATTTTTACTCTCAAATACAGATATTGTTAAATTAACCACCAAAACCTGTTTTAATATACTTGAATTCCGATTCAATGCTTTGTACAAGTAGTTAAGTGATAATCCTTTTAGATGTATCATAGTTTCTTAGCTTAAAAGAGTCATGTAAATAAGAGTAATTATCTTTTTTAGAATTTAGAGTTTTTTATCCTATATTAACAATGTCAAGATATGTTGTTGTATTTTTAGTCTCCTGTAATTCAATTTTATGAATGGATGTGCAATGAACTCTTTAATATTTGTAGTTTATGTTTTGTCATGTTGTGTACATATGATACATGAATAAACTATAAAACTGCAGTGAAAATCATTTATTATAGCACATTATAAAAAAATATCAGATAACTGTTGTGAGTCACAATTGTTCAATTACTAACTAAGATATAATATGTGCTTTATTTAGCTTGCAACTCCGAGCATATTCATTTTATCTGAAGTATTATATCCGAACGTATTTGTAAGTATATGTACCTTTAATGGTTTTGAAATGAACTGTTCCCATTTATATCAGTATATAAATATAGAACACGGTTTTCAGTAATATAGAGACGAAGCACATGCGACCATATTTGCCATTCGTTATTCGCAAATAGTTGCGTCAGGTCCGTCACCCTTGGTAGTGACTGTAGGCCAAATTGAAACTTCCTCGACGTTTGGTTCGAATGTCCAATTAAACATTTTAAAATACAACTATTATAAATTATATATTAGCACTTTTGTCATTTGTGTTTATTAAATTTTCAATAAAATAATTAATACAACTAAAAAGAACATGTCGTTCTTATAGTCTGCAAAGCATTGAATATACATCAACCTTTGGGCGACACGAAAACACGGAACGTACGCTTATTGCGAAAATATTTTTTTGAGGGAATTTCGGAATCTTTAAAATTGAACACAATTTACTTTTCTGTTAAAAAATAATATGTTCTTTACATTTATGAATTCTTATCTCAAACATATACCTATGACAAGAAAATTATTGATAAAAATTTAAATGTATCCCAAAGGTTGTTTTCAAAATATACACACTTTTTAAAAATTCATGATTTTTCCTTAAATGGTATTCCTGCTGATTAGTGCTTAGTGACTGAACCTTTTTTAAAGCGTTCAAAATCGTTTGCAAAATTGTTTTATTATTTTAAAAAATAAATTGATAGAAAAAAACACAATTACTTTTGGGCGACACAACATATATCCTATGGGCGACACGAGTCTCCCAAAGGTTGCATCAAAGTTACCCAAAGGTTGGATTGGTCTATATATATATATATATATATATATATATATATATATATATATATATATATATATATATATATATAGAAATGCCTTTATAAATAATTCCTTAACTCATTTAAAAGTATAAAAATTATATTTATATATACATGTATGCACTTTTAACTGAAAACCAGTATACAAATAGTTCTTAACCCATAGTATACATGCAGGTGGTTATCAATTTATCAATATATCAAAGAGCATATTTCATAACCTACATGTGCAAACTAGTACATAGTGCGTTCAGTAAGGCTTGCGTTTACAAAATAGTAGCAAACGTTTTGTTTTGTATCCATGTTGCGACGCAGCGCATACACTGCAAGCGGGGAACCTATCAGCAAACGTTCGACAAAAACAATTTTACTGAACGCATGGCTGATTACGTATGACCTTATAAACTTATTAATAATGAAACGACAATTGACTTTCACCACGTGTATGTATTAGAATATGTCTTATAAGTCGTTATGGTCATCACTCTTTTTGGAAAACATTTTGAGATACAATAGATACCAAAGTAAGTAAGAATTTTATGGTAAAAACCATAGTTAAGATAAGTTATTTTGATCGATTTATAGTACACAAGGGCTTTACAATTTAGAAAAACTACATTAATTCCAAAAGCTGCTTCCGTTCAAATTTTCATAAACAAATTTTCTATCTTAACATTTCGTTTTTTTTTGTATTTTTAAATACCAGTCAATGTAGAATGTTCAACACTGAAAGAAAACAGACTCAAGCACCTGGTGACGTTACTGGCGCTGTTCTGCTTCATCGCGGCGCTTTGTGTACTCAACAGCATGAACGGGCCATATGTGGACGCTACAAGCACGTACGGACAGACAACCGCCTGGGTATTGTTTGTGGTCAGTCTGGTTCCCTACCTTTCTTTGCCTATGTCGCTAGCTAACTGTCTCGGGCTGGTTCTGTACAACCCAAACGACAGGAAGAAATCCCCGCGTATTCGAGTGTCGTCTGCGCCGTTTTTGTGTTTCCGGACTGTTACCAAGTGGTTGGAAACGCCATTCAGAATAGGAACATCTGCTTGAGGATGGGATTGTGTAATTTTGTAGTGGAAATCGTTACAGGTAATCCTGTAAATGTGCCAAAGGTTGAAAAATACATTCACGAAACTGTCGTGCCAAAAGATTACGTCACAAAACATGGAACGAGGTTTAAAGCACGTGCTCTGAACTACTGTCTGGAAAATCACGTGAACCATTTAGCGGTCAATGATTGGATAGTCCATCTTGACGAAGAGACGATACTGACGGAAGAGTCAATTGAAGGCGTGGTCCATTTCGTGACGGAGGGGGCCGCTGACATAGGACAGGGACCAATTATTTACGCCAGTGGTCACGTGGTTCAAAACTGGGTCACTACTCTTGCAGATTGTATCAGACTTGCACTCGACTATTCTTTGTTTCGATTTCAATTTTCATTTCTTCATAAGCCAATCTTTGGCTTCAAAGGATCCTACATTGTTGTTAGAAACAAAGTTGAAATGGATATGGGTCTTGACTTGGGACCTAAGGGAAGCATAGCTGAAGATTGTTGTTGTTTTTTGCACTAAAAGCGATGGAAAGGGGCTACACGTTTGACTTTATAACTGGTCAGATGAGAGAAAACAGCACATTCACCCTGATGAATTTTATCAAACAAAGACGCCGCTGGTTTGTAGGGCGACTGTATACCGTGCTAGGTGTTGATACAACGGTCTTGAACAAATCCGGTCTGATTTTATCGCTTACATGCAGCGTTCTGATGCCTATGAGTCTGTCAAACTTAATCATAAGCCTTTTCCTACCATTTCAAAGGCATGTCATATTCAATCTATTGACTGGGTTTATCGGTGGATCTTTCTGGTTCCTATACGCCTTCGGTGCGTTCCTGTCCTTTTCCGACCGGAACTGCTCGTTCGTGAGGCGGTTCTTGGTGTGTCTGGCATGCTGCACGTGCGTCATGCCTGTAGCGGCGACCCTGGAGAGCGCCGCTGTGTACTGGGGTCTTCTCACAATAAACTCTAACGAGTTCTTCGTCGTTCAGAATGACCCACGTGAAGCAGTGAAAGCGTCGCAAAATAAAGTGATGTGATTGATTGATTTAATGCAGGTATTTTAGTTTAAACAGTGTTTTATTCCAAATTACTATACAAAACCAATTACAATATTACAAAAAAGGAAGGATCGGAAAAACAAGTTACTTAAAATTTGCATTCCTTTCTAACATAGCTTATTGTAAGTGTAATGATATATGCTGTTTACGTTTAAATTAATGTAGCTATATACTTAAGGATAAGGATTTCATGCATGACACATAACCCCGAAGTACAACGCTTTAGCAGGCCCCCGAATATCGAATGTCTTTGAAGATGATATAAAGTGCACAAGAGAGGTCACTAAAACACCGATGTATCTGTGTTGAGTACGGAATGCCGTAAGGGCCATCGCCTATAAATGTGTTGATCTGAAACGCAATATTCGTAAGTACGATGATGAAAACGCGAAATCACGAAACTACGATGGTGAAAACGCGACAATACGATGATGAAAACGCGACAGTACGATGACGAAAACACGATAATACGACAGTACATTGTTTTCTACCGGCGAGATATGAGGTTAACCAGTTGAAAAGGTTACCTCTGATGCCTAAAGAGGACATTTTATGAACAAGACCTCTATGCCAGACGCGATCAAAAGCCTTAGATATTTCATAAAATACTGCCCTCTCCTCCCTGTCCTTATCGAAATCTAAGTGTGTTTTACAGCCTGAATCTACGTCGGATAAAAACACGATGTCGATGGCCACAGGAGAAAAATCCGCTTCAACTGTCCATCTTTTAATCTTTTGTCAAGTACTAAACATGTTGGATAATAAATCCTTTTCTTCTGCCCTTACCTTCTCTGTCCCCCCCCCCCAACAACAACCGTCTCCCCCGCACACGTTTTAGAGTTGTGTGGAGGGAGCGATTTTATGATTATATGATTAATACCTAACCTTAAGATAAAGTTTAACTAATCAAATCCCAGACTCTTTTTGTGAGTCGCTCTGGCAACGCCAAATAACTATTTAATAATTGAGGCATAAGGATTAATAGATACAAATTCAATTTGAAACTCGATCGAAGTCGAGATGAGTACATATCTATGAAAGACACATGCGAATTTGTTTGCAATATAGCTTCTGTTTCTGGAAAGTTCACAGATGAAAAGTTCGCGATTCATTTTAGTGCTTCTGTCATTGTACGCGAGCCGCAGAATGTTATCAATCCATAACATCATGACTGTGGTTTTAAGAAGAAAACATGAGTAATTATGTTCTGTCGTCATTGTGTAATCTACTTAAGTAATCTAACACTTAAACCTAAACCTACAGTCAGGTGCTAACAAGTATTTCAACTTATTTGTTATTATCAATTTGAGTTTTGTCTTTATTTAAATGACATTTTAACAGGAGAAGTAATATTTGTTACATCAGTAAATTTCGAATACTGAATCAGTTTCATTTATTTATTTAAATAAACTTTATGTGTTATTGCGAGTTTAGGTAATATTTGTTTATCGTCAAAGTTTGCATATTTTATCAGTTTCATTTTATTTTTTTAAATAAACTTAATCTGTTAGTGCGATTTCATTATTATTATTATTATTATTATTATTATTATTATTATTATTATTATTATTATTATTATTATTATAAAGGAAATGTGCCGTTTTATGTCAGTACTGTTTCTATCATCAATCATGCAAACATACAATGGGGAAATATCGTTCACTTAATTGTCATCTGAAATTTAGCTGAGGAATATTTATTTTGAAAATGAGCATAAAGTTCGTGAAATAATTACAGTTTTATACTTGCTTTATATGGATATATTTTATGTATATATTATATGTATATGCGGCTTCGCTGCTCCCAGCTCCATTTTCTGTAGATCGCCAAAATTTAACAATAGCAAATTTGGAGTTCGCACTTATTTGACCTACTGACTTCGACTCGTTCGACTTAGTGGCTGTGTAGTAACGTGATATTTTGGCGCGAAACTTCAACCTTCGTTAGATCAACGTCGGCAATGGTTACTAGTTTAATACGGAACTGCTAGGACACTTGATTTATTATGGTTTCCATTGGAATGGATTTACTTCATTTAGAATAAAAGAGGTGAAATGACCTTAATTAAAAAACTCTTGAGTTCTTCATTGTCAAAGCAACAAATTGTTGACGTTTGGGGCATAAATGTTATTTTAGTTTGTTTTTTCTATGTATTCACCGTGAAAGCGTCGTACATTTCGCTAAAATGATCGTGTTTCGTCTTCCAGTCATTTTCTTATGCAATGAACTTAACTAATTGACAAGTTTTGCGCTGATATTTTTTTTTTGATATTTCGTCAATTAGAAATACCATTACGTAATTTCAGTACATATCTGATTAATTTTAATCTATGTATTTAGCTAAATGTTTAAAAGATTGCCATGGTGGATGTGGTTTTTATCTCACAAGGATGTGTAGATACTGCTTTTTATGACACTTTTTATGACTCAGTTGACTAAAGACCAGTAAGGGGGTGGTATTTCGTAAATAAATAAAGGCACAAGGCTGTATGATCCAACACATCCAACCACCTCTGACAAACAACGTCCAACAACTCATCAGGCGGAGTCAGACTCCCATTTGCCCTGAGTTGACAGCATCCTCAACTGTCAATTAAAGACACCCTATGCATGTGCATCGGCACAGATGTCTTCAGAAAAATAGACGTATAGTTTTGTGTTACGCAAAATAAATGACTTTCTCTACTAAGAGAAATTGAGCTTCAGCAAGTCGGAAAAATTATCATCCAACCAAAAAGTGCAAACACGAAGACTGTTTATTGGTCCAAAATAAGTGCAAACACGGAGACTTTTCATGTACCCCTAAATAAGTGCAAACACGGATTCATTTATGCATGTGCGCCCAAATAAGTGCGAACCTCCAGACTGTTCACTGGCCCACAAATTAGAGCGAACACGAAGACTGTTCATTGGCCCACAAATAAGAGCGAACACGAAGACTGTTCATTGGCCAACAAATAAGAGCGAACACGAAGACTGTTCATTGGCCAACAAATAATGCAAACACGGAGACTATTCATGTACCCCCAAATAAGAGGGAACACGAAGACTGTTCATTGGCCAACAAATAAGAGCGAACACGAAGACTGTTCATTGGCCAACAAATAAGAGCGAACACAAAGACTGTTCATTGGCCCACAAATAAGTGCGAACACAAAGACTATTCATTGGCCAACAAATAAGAGCGAACACGAAGACTGTTCATTGGCCAACAAATAAGAGCGAACACAAAGACTGTTCGTTGGCCCACAAATAAGAGTGAACACGAAGACTGTTCATGTACCCCCAAATTAGTGCGAACAAGAAGACTGTTCATTGGCCAACAAATAAGTGCGAACACGAAGACTATTCATTGGCCCACAAATAAGTGCGAACACGAAGACTATTCATTGGCCCACAAATAAGTGCGAACACGAAGGCTGTTCATTGGCCCACAAATAAGTGCGAACACGAAGACTGTTCATTGGCCAACAAATAAGTGCGAACACGAAGACTGTTCATTGGCCCACAAATTAGAGCGAACACGAAGACTGTTCATTGGCCCACAAATAAGTGCGAACACGAAGGCTGTTCATTGGCCCACAAATAAGTGCGAACACGAAGGCTGTTCATTGGCCCACAAATAAGTGCGAACACGAAGACTGTTCATTGGCCCACAAATTAGAGCGAACACGAAGACTGTTCATTGGCCCACAAATAAGTGCGAACACGAAGACTGTTCATTGGCCCACAAATTAGAGCGAACACGAAGACTGTTCGTTGGCCCACAAATAAGTGCGAACACGAAGACTGTTCATTGGCCAACAAATAAGAGCGAACACGAAGACTGTTCATTGGCCCACAAATAAGTGCGAACACGAAGACTATTCATTGGCCCACAAATAAGTGCGAACACGAAGACTGTTCATTGGCCCACAAATAAGTGCGAACACGAAGACTATTCATTGGCCAACAAATAAGAGCGAACACGAAGACTATTCATTGGCCAACAAATAAGAGCGAACACGAAGACTGTTCATTGGCCCACAAATAAGTGCGAACACGAAGACTATTCATTGGCCAACAAATAAGAGCGAACACGAAGACTGTTCATTGGCCAACAAATAAGAGCGAACACGAAGACTGTTCATTGGCCAACAAATAAGAGCGAACACGAAGACTGTTCATTGGCCAACAAATAAGTGCGAACACGAAGACTGTTCATTGGCCCACAAATATGTGCGAACACGAAGACTGTTCATTGGCCAACAAATAAGAGCGAACACGAAGACTGTTCATTGGCCAACAAATAAGTGCGAACACGAAGACTATTCATTGGCCAACAAATAAGAGCGAACACGAAGACTGTTCATTGGCCCACAAATAAGTGCGAACACGAAGACTATTCATTGGCCAACAAATAAGTGCGAACACGAAGACTATTCATTGGCCAACAAATAAGAGCGAACACGAAGACTATTCATTGGCCAACAAATAAGAGCGAACACGAAGACTGTTCATTGGCCCACAAATAAGTGCGAACACGAAGACTATTCATTGGCCAACAAATAAGAGCGAACACGAAGACTGTTCATTGGCCAACAAATAAGAGCGAACACGAAGACTGTTCATTGGCCAACAAATAAGAGCGAACACGAAGACTGTTCATTGGCCAACAAATAAGTGCGAACACGAAGACTGTTCATTGGCCCACAAATATGTGCGAACACGAAGACTGTTCATTGGCCAACAAATAAGAGCGAACACGAAGACTGTTCATTGGCCAACAAATAAGTGCGAACACGAAGACTATTCATTGGCCAACAAATAAGAGCGAACACGAAGACTGTTCATTGGCCCACAAATAAGTGCGAACACGAAGACTATTCATTGGCCCACAAATAAGTGCGAACACGAAGACTATTCATTGGCCAACAAATAAGAGCGAACACGAAGACTGTTCATTGGCCCACAAATAAGTGCGAACACGAAGACTATTCATTGGCCCACAAATAAGTGCGAACACGAAGACTGTTTATTGGCCAACAAATAAGTGCGAACACGAAGACTGTTCATTGGCCCACAAATAAGTGCGAACACGAAGACTATTCATTGGCCAACAAATAAGTGCGAACACGAAGACTGTTCATTGGCCCACAAATAAGTGCGAACACGAAGACTGTTCATTGGCCAACAAATAAGTGCGAACACGAAGACTATTCATTGGCCCACAAATAAGTGCGAACACGAAAACTGTTCATTGGCCCACAAATAAGTGCGAACACGAAGACTATTCATTGGCCCACAAATAAGTGCGAACACGAAGACTATTCATTGGCCAACAAATAAGAGCGAACACGAAGACTGTTCATTGGCCCACAAATAAGTGCGAACACGAAGACTATTCATTGGCCCACAAATAAGTGCGAACACGAAGACTGTTTATTGGCCAACAAATAAGTGCGAACACGAAGACTGTTCATTGGCCCACAAATAAGTGCGAACACGAAGACTATTCATTGGCCCACAAATAAGTGCGAACACGAAGACTGTTCATTGGCCCACAAATAAGTGCGAACACGAAGACTGTTCATTGGCCAACAAATAAGAGCGAACACGAAGACTGTTCATTGGCCCACAAATAAGTGCGAACACGAAGACTGTTCATTGGCCCACAAATAAGTGCGAACACGAAGACTGTTCATTGGCCAACAAATAAGTGCGAACACGAAGACTGTTCATTGGCCCACAAATAAGTGCGAACACGAAGACTGTTCATTGGCCCACAAATAAGTGCTAACACGAAGACTGTTCATTGGCCAACAAATAAGTGCGAACACGAAGACTGTTCATTGGCCCACAAATAAGTGCGAACACGAAGACTATTCATTGGCCAACAAATAAGTGCGAACACGAAGACTGTTCATTGGCCCACAAATAAGTGCTAACACGAAGACTGTTCATTGGCCAACAAATAAGTGCGAACACGAAGACTGTTCATTGGCCCACAAATAAGTGCGAACACGAAGACTGTTCATTGGCCCACAAATAAGTGCTAACACGAAGACTGTTCATTGGCCAACAAATAAGTGCGAACACGAAGACTGTTCATTGGCCCACAAATAAGTGCGAACACGAAGACTATTCATTGGCCAACAAATAAGTGCGAACACGAAGACTGTTCATTGGCCCACAAATAAGTGCGAACACGAAGACTGTTCATTGGCCAACAAATAAGAGCGAACACGAAGACTGTTCATTGGCCCACAAATAAGTGCGAACACGAAGACTGTTCATTGGCCCACAAATAAGTGCGAACACGAAGACTGTTCATTGGCCCACAAATAAGTGCGAACACGAAGACTGTTCATTGGCCCACAAATAAGTGCTAACACGAAGACTGTTCATTGGCCAACAAATAAGTGCGAACACGAAGACTGTTCATTGGCCCACAATTAAGTGCGAACACGAAGACTGTTCATTGGCCCACAAATAAGTGCGAACACGAAGACTGTTCATTGGCCCACAAATAAGTGCGAACACGAAGACTGTTCATTGGCCAACAAATAAGTGCGAACACGAAGACTATTCATTGGCCCACAAATAAGTGCGAACACGAAAACTGTTCATTAGCCCACAAATAAGTGCGAACACGAAGACTATTCATTGGCCCACAAATAAGTGCGAACACGAAGACTATTCATTGGCCAACAAATAAGAGCGAACACGAAGACTGTTCATTGGCCCACAAATAAGTGCGAACACGAAGACTATTCATTGGCCCACAAATAAGTGCGAACACGAAGACTGTTTATTGGCCAACAAATAAGTGCGAACACGAAGACTGTTCATTGGCCCACAAATAAGTGCGAACACGAAGACTATTCATTGGCCCACAAATAAGTGCGAACACGAAGACTGTTCATTGGCCCACAAATAAGTGCGAACACGAAGACTGTTCATTGGCCAACAAATAAGTGCGAACACGAAGACTATTCATTGGCCCACAAATAAGTGCGAACACGAAGACTGTTCATTGGCCCACAAATAAGTGCGAACACGAAGACTGTTCATTGGCCCACAAATAAGTGCGAACACGAAGACTGTTCATTGGCCAACAAATAAGTGCGAACACGAAGACTGTTCATTGGCCCACAAATAAGTGCGAACACGAAGACTGTTCATTGGCCAACAAATAAGTGCGAACACGAAGACTATTCATTGGCCCACAAATAAGTGCGAACACGAAGACTGTTCATTGGCCAACAAATAAGTGCGAACACGAAGACTATTCATTGGCCCACAAATAAGTGCGAACACGAAGACTGTTCACTGGCCAACAAATAAGTGCGAACACGAAGACTATTCATTGGCCCACAAATAAGTGCGAACACGAAGACTGTTCATTGGCCAACAAATAAGTGCGAACACGAAGACTGTTCACTGGCCAACAAATAAGTGCGAACACGAAGACTGTTCATTGGCCAACAAATAAGTGCGAACACGAAGACTGTATTTGTATTTGTATACGTTTAGAAACCATGAGAAATAAACGGAATTATTGATATTTACGTCCGTCTGTTTTTAAGCTCATTTCACTGTTGAACACAAGAAATAAACAATAACTTATAAAATTATCTTTATTTGTCAAACAAGCTCTGAGTATTAGAAGATTTTTAATATTGATTCACAATTGTAATAGTTTTATTCATCCTCACCTGATTTATAATATATTTATGATTCTATTTTATATAATGATTAAACTATGTCATACCATGTGTTTGTTTATTAATATTAATTTGTAGTTAAGAATATGGTGTACGTTGTACAAGTCTTAATAAAATATGTGTTCTGTTCTGTTCTTTAAATGTAAGCAGCGGTGTAATGGATACGGTCCCCGTCTAAAGGCTTTAAGTACCCGAGTTTGAATCCTGCTGCTTGCTGTTAATAAGTTCTCATATAATTTTATCATTATATTCATAAAAAAAAAATCATGTCTAAACTAACAATCTTCATATGTTATTCAACATTTTCAGTCAAGTTTAATATTTGGGCACATTAAAACAGACGCTATTATGCCTTTAACTTTTTAACGAAAATAATAATTTACAGCCATGACCTACAAAAATCATATCTAGTATTTTAATCATACTGTTAAATAATCCGTAACATCATGATTGTGGTTTTAAGATTCATCATAAAAACAATTTGAAAGAAAAATACCATACGCTATGACGTTTTTGTGTAATATTATCACTTCATCGATCTACAGTCAGGTGCAAACAGTTATGTCAATCAGTTTGTCAATTGTGAGCTTTGTCTCAAATTCAATGGCATTTTAACGGAAGTGAAGTAATAAATTGTGATATTGTTAAATTCCAATTTTTTATCAGTTTATATGAAATGTGTCGTTTTAAAGTCAATACTTTTATAGCATCAGTCGTGCAATGGTTAAACTATCGTTAACTTAATTGTCATCTGAAATTTAGTTGTGAAATATTTATATTACAATGTAACAGCTCCGAGCTCCATTTTTTTATAGATCGCCTTAATTAAACAATAACAAATTTGGAGCTCGCACTTACTTGACCTACTTACACCGTCCCTTTCGACTAAGTCGCTGTGTTGTTACGTGATATTTTGGCGCAAAACTTAAACCTTTTTTGACCAGTGTCAGTAATAGTGAATAGTCACACAATTTCGAGGACACTTGATTTTTTTTAATTTATTTTACTCCCCGTTTTGTGCTGTTGTTCCGTGTTTCTTGTCTGTGTGTTTTGTTTTTGTGTTCTTTGGCGTTGACCCTGTGCCATTAAACGGGGTTTATGTTGAAACTTTTGGCTACTGAGCTTGCTTCTGTAGCTTTTCATACAAATATTATAATGGTTTCAATTGGAATCGATTTACATCATTTAGAACAAAATAAGAGAAATAATACCTATATCTAAAAACGCTCGAGTTCTTTATTGTCAAAGCAACAAATTGTTGGTGTATTAATGTTACTTGTTTGTTTTTATTTGTAATCACATGATAGGTTTTTTTTAACCATCTCGGACAAAAAAAACTCCTACAACTCACCAGGCGGAGTCAGGCTCCCATTTGCCCTGAGTTGACAGCACCCTCAGCTGTCAATTAAAGACACCAAGTGCATACATAAACGGCACAGATTTCTTTAGAAATCAGACGTAAACTTTTGTGTTCCGCAAAAATGAAATACTGTCTCTAGAAGTGAAATTGAGCTACAGCAACTATCATCGACTGTTATTGACCCACCAAAAAGGGCGAAAAAGAATACTCTTCATTGGCCCTCAAATAAGTACGAACACGATGATGGTTTTGGGCGAACGCTTTTCGTCTAACTAACCCCTGGATATATAAACATATTTCATCTGCCTACAACAAAACATGTTTGTTTTTTTCTTTCAACGTCTAAAGTTATTCGGTTTAATACGCAGTTATCAATGAATTAATATTTCTGGGTAAGAAATAAAGATTGCTTTTAAAGTTACTATTAAATAATACTGTTAGTAACGTTTTCAAAGTCATTATGGAACACGCAAAAAAAACTATTCGCTTAAAGCTCCATTGACCTTAGTGTTATATCTTTGTAACTGTTGAACATAAACCTGTTTCAAATGATGTCAAAATAATATTGCATTACCAGCATCCAGAGTTCACATATTTGTGTACCGGATACCTTTATTGGTATTAAATTCAAGACGGCCGCCCAAATCGCCAATACCTTCTGCACTTGACTGTAGATGATAAAAATAATTATTATTGGAATTCCGAGTGTCATAGGGTTTAATGAGGGGCTTTACTTCCTTATTTTCATGAATCTCTTCTCTGCACTTCAACGGTTAAATGGTTATACTCTGTTTAACCAGTTCCCACAAGCAAATTATATTCACAATTTCACAAAACATTTTAATTTAAGGTGCAGTGCATTTCCTTTATGAGCCGTTCTGGCTTCGTTAGGCAAGATCAAGATATTTTTACACTATTGTCATTCACTATACTCAGGTTAACATATTCATTGAAAGCTTTTAAAGTATTTTACTATTTCCTGATCATAAATACTTCGACAATATTTGAAACAAACTTGATATATCTCTTAAGTCATCTGGACATCGAAAATCATGATTTTACTTCTTTTGTGTTATTCGTGCCTTCTTGTTATCTCAGGAACACAGGATGTCACGTGTGGAGCTGATTGCAGTTGTCATGGTTATACGATGGCATGTTTAGGTGTAAACCTTCCAACATATTTACCGTGGAATATCACAGAGATATTCCTTCAGGATGTGGACTTTAAAGAAGTTGCAAAGCACTTTCAATCTCAACCACAAGAATGGTCAGCAATAACACGCCTCAACTTACAATCGACCTTCAGCAAGGAAATTGTATCGGGAATGTTTACCGTCTTTAAGGTTCTGAAATATCTAAAGGTCGAAGGAGACGTATTTAGCAACATCAGTATTTCTGCTTTCGTTGGCCTCGATACTGTCGAAACATTGGATCTCTCTGCTAATTTATTGTATGATTCAGTTGCCAAGGCTCTTTGTTTTGTGAAGAACGGAATCCATGTGCTTTCAAATTTAAAGATGTTAAACATTTCATGGATAGGAAGGAAATATTTCACGCCGGTGAACATGGATTGGAACTTCTTTGTAAGTATGTCAAGCGGAAGAAGACTGAAGCATCTCGACATGTTTTATCTCATATTAACCTCGCTGTTTTAGACATAAGGTACTTTTACCCTTTGTGTGACAATGGTCTAGAAACCCTTGTTTTAGAATTCGCTGTGTTTTCCTCCGTTGGCTATTACTACATTCCAGGTGAGTTGTGCCCGCGTTTGAAATCGGTCAGTTTCGAAGGATCATTGTTTGCAAGTGGAGTTCTGAACTATATTTCGTTACTATCCCATTTTCATTGCAGATCTCTCGTATTCTATAACACTGTAGCAGAGCTAAATTTGAAGAGTGTCTCTGACACTGAAATGACCATTTGTCATCCAGACCGACAGGTTATTCTGGATTTCTCGGAGTGTCCTTTACAATTTCAAAAGATTTTTGACGCTGCCAACAAGTTGAAGTTTTTAAATACAACGGTTATTCTCCATCCAACAACTGCTTCGACTCTACAATATCTAGACTTTTCCTTATGGAGTACAAATCCCCAGAGACTTTGGCGCCATCAGTGAATTTACGTTTACTTGATATTTCGAAAAATAAACTACAACAAATGAATCAAATGTACCCACAAGAATTTAAGCGGTTATTGCTACCACTTACACAGTTAAAAGAGCTAAAAATGTCTAGCAACAGATTGGAAGACTTACCGACAACTTTTCTGTCTGGCAATTCGCATTTGGTGCGTATAGATTTGTCAAACAACATGTTAAAAGAAATCACTTTCGGCATAAATCATTTGGAAATGTTGCAAGTAATAGACTTATCTGGAAACAACTTTCAAATCATAGATTCAAATACACTACAATTGTTCCAGAGATTAAGTTCAGTTTTTGTGGATCTTCGCGATTATCAATTAAATTGCGGATGTGAATCAACTGAACAGGAATTGATCGAATGGATGAAAGATAATGCGAGGAAGGGGGGGTGTAGCTAGTTTCTACTGTGACTATAAAGGTAAAGAGCTTAATATAGCTCTTGAATCTTCAGTAAACGATATACAAAGAGACTGCATGATGAAGGTTGTTCACACAGTTCTTACTGTGACCATTCCAAGTTGTATAGCTATATCGTCTGTGTTAGTGATAACAATTATTGTGTTTCGAAGGCGTCGTTTGAAACGAAGGGTCTTATTGGATGTTATAGAAACGATCAGGAAGGGTGAATTCACCAACGATTTCTTGACATTCCTTTGCTTTGCCAGCGACGACACAGAATTAGTTGAAAGAGACGTGTATCCACATTTTAATTCCACCTTTAAGGATATCATTGGCGTTGACAAGGAGTTTGTTTGCAAAGGAGACTTAAATTTCCGGCCAGGATTTCGGATTTTGGACGAGACTGAGAAATGCCTAGAGAAATGTTCCGTGTTGGTAGCAGCTGTTTCCAAAACCTTCTGTCAACGACATTGGTGTGAGAACGAATTGCTTCAAGCCGTCAACAGCGGCAAACCGATTGTACTGCTCATGCTAGAGAAGGTTGACAAGAAGTTAATGCCGCATGTTATAAATCAGTTCTTTGGAACATTAGTTCATGCATCCCTGATATATGATGGAAAAGAAACCAAGCTGGTTCCTGACTGGCGCGTCCTGTGTAAGGCAATCATTGAGCTGGCCGGAATAACATCTACTAAAACAACAGAGGGCCAGGATATTTCGAATGAAATGCCAGAAAACAATACTGGTTTAGAAGATTTAGAAGATGTCCAGATAGAGATGCATTAATGAACATGTTGTTAACGGTGAAATATCCCTTAACGATAGGCTTAAGTGGCATTAGCAGTCTAATATATACGGGTCTTATATTAAAAACTTACGCCTTAACATTCCGTTTGTTCGACACCTAGAGGATATTGTTTGTATCAGTGAGATATCGATTACATTTCATCGAGTAAGAACTGAAAATAATGTGTTCACCAGCGGCGTAGCCACGAGTTAAAATACTAACAGTCGATGTTCACCAGCGGCGCAGCCACGAGTAAAAATACTAACTATTGGTGTTCACCAGCGGCGCAGCCATGAGTAAAAATACTAACTATTGGTGTTCACCAGCGGCGCAGCCACGAGTAAAAATACTAACTATTGGTGTTCACCAGCGGCGCAGCCACGAGTAAAAATACTAACTATTGGTGTTCACCAGCGGGGCAGCCACGAGTAAAAATACTAACTATTGGTGTTCACCAGCGGCGCAGCCACGAGTTAAAATACTAACTGTCGGAGAGGAAATACAATTGATATCTCATGGAAACAAACATGTTCATTATGTGTTATGTCCTAAAAACTCATATCTAAAATTTCATATAAAATATTTGATCATCATTCTCGTGTTGTTGTTGTTGTTGTTCTACAATAAATTGAACCCATTTATATTGTAGTTATAAATATTCCTCATTTATAAATGCTTTGTTAAAAGGTGCAAAATTAATGTATTATTATTTTTAACTCATTTGATTTTAGGCCACACCAAATTGATATTTCGTTCCGCGGATTTACCGCTCCTATTTTTTTGAAAATGTAAAAAAAAAAATTTTATTTTTTTTGTGCGCCCGCACCTCCATTTTGATCGCCAAGCAGATTTTTTTCAGGTAATAATTTATTAAAAGTCTAAAAATAATCAAGTATAATTTTTCTACGCTAGTTTTCGTGTTTTTGTAAAGGGAAGTTACCGATGCGTAGTGTTTTATACTGTATATCGATCGGTTTAGCATGGGTTTCAATAAATTCAATTAAAATGGCGGCTTCCGGTATAAACAATGTGGCTCGAAGTTTGGAAATTAAATCTTATTTTTGACAATAAATATGTTTTGAGCATGCTTGAAGTCATTGTTGATCGTCTCATGCACTGAAGGATCATTCTTTAAAGCAATCATTATGCAATAAAGCATGTGTATCTGAGACTGGTAGCGATTATATTGCTTAATAAGTGACTCGTTTTGAATGGAAATCGGAATGATCAACTTAGTACTAATTTATTCAAGTCATTATACAAGGGACCAAAATTTTACCTCGTTACGACGATGCTGAGGATGACAGGTCAACTTAACTGGAACTTGAGTCATTGTTTGGTCCAAATTGATGTATCAAGCTCATTTTTGATCAAATTCTGACAAAACCACAGTTTTGAACAAATATCTTTTTACAAATAGCGATATAAACACTGGTCTGGATATACCTCGACATAAGTAAGCCTAAGTTTATCACCTTTTATTTTGTTTTTATTTGCAGCATAATCCGAGATTGTAATGCACTTGTCAATTGTAACCACTGCCCCGCCCACCCCTCGCCCTTGTTCCAGGGGTATACCGGGGACAGCAAGGGCAATGGGCTGTGTTTTTACCTTTCATGTGGCCCCGCAGTGCCTAGTGAATGTAGTTTTGTCTTCATATTGAAAATAGTCGGGAATGGGCCTCACATAGGTATTCGGGGTTGTGGGGCCTTTTGGCAGGGATTTTACCAGCATTGTGTCCCTGCAGGTCGGGTATTTTACCCGGGTTTTGAGAGACCGGAAGTCAAAGTCCCCGCTATTCCGGACTTATGGGGGGGGCATATACAATTGGCTGGTGCATAAAAACATCTAAATAACCAAAAAAGTACTCTGAAAAATACCCTTGTTCTTTTTGTTTTAATAAGCACATGTCATTGCATTTCCTATGATAATAAAAACAAAATTTAGTCTATGTTATATGGAGTCTGATGTTTGATGATGCCTGTGTAAGTGATCATTTTTTACAAATCCATAATCAATCCTAAGTTATGTCTAAATACAGTTGCATATGATGTTAAACTGATTCAGGTAGATTTATATAAGTCGTTTAAAACTTTTTACTAAAAGCAGGGTTATTTATTATTATGAATGTTCATCATATTTAATTACGTTTTAATTATATAAGAAATTAGATTAATCCATATAATGTTTGTACTAAACACGGATGAATAAATAGTGTGTATTTCGACATTTTCCCAATGTCCATAAGAGGTTCAGTTCAAGATGGCATTAAAATGGGTTTAAGGGCAATTATTTTGAACAATCTTTCTTATTTATATTAAGTATAAGGAAAAAAATGTTTTCGTTCTTCGCTCGCTTCGGTTTTTATGAAAACTGACAAAAAAAATATTTCGCTCGCTCGCTCCAATTTTTTTGGGCAAAAATCAGAGGACTAAACATTAATTTGGTGTGGCCTTAATGATCAAAACAAAAAAAGCATATGATTTATGAACAGACAAAAAATATTAGCGATATTTTGGTGCTTTTATGACTGGGGACTTTGTGGCCACATAGCTTATACTATTAATATTTAGGCTAACATTTTTTTTCTGTACAGAAATCACATATTGTTTCATTTTTTCATCAATAAAGTTAAAAAGTTAAACATAATAATGCATTAAAATAAAATAAAAATGCATCAACCTATAGTGTGCCCTTTTTATAAATATAAACAATTCTATAATGTTTGTATCCCTCGGTGATTTACACCTTTTTCTGTATTTTATGTTGTCTCAAACAACATTATTCGCACTTATGCAAGTACTTCAGAAATCAAAAGTAGTTCAGCCCTTTTTAGAGATAGAAAGGTTATCATATTTGTTTTACTCTGCATCGTAAAGAAATCGGATGACAAAATCTCTTTTCTACCTTTTTGTTTGCACTATAATACACAGAAAATAAGGATTTGTATAGAATCGAATCCAGCAATTATGCAATAAGTCTATGCTCGATTTGTGATACAATCTGATGTTGAAGTTTCTGATTATCTTCCTTCGACTATTTTTCCTAAGGATATTCATTGTTTATTGTTTCAAAAAATGTTTTGAAATAATTGGTCATATTCTTAAAGATTAATTGACCAGACTTAAAATATTATGATTAACGGTCTTCTTAATTTGCGACACAAGTAATTGAAGTTCAGGTAAAACTATCAATTTAAAGGCCTAGTTTCAGCCTACTATAAGTGACCCCCCCCCCCCCCCCCCTACAATAGCTCGCCCTACCAGAAATATGTGTGTAGTAAACAACTTCTGTTTATTGATCAGTATCTTAATTATCCTATGCTGCCTATCAGATCTCAGATCGAAGTGTCCTGGGGGTTTTTAACAAATGACCAAAACATCATTATCTTTTGAAGACAGGTGCTATTATCATCTTTCATTACTTGTTTTCAAAAGCATGAAATGTTTGACTCCTTCGTACTTCACAGAATTGTTAACATTTGCCAAAAATGAGCACTATAACTTGCGTTCTTCAGAAAACAAGGATCTTTTTGTTGTAAAACCTAGAAAAAACTATATCAAAAATACATTTGCCTATAAAGCAATGAAAATTTGGAATTATCTTCCTACATACATTAAATGTCAAGATAAGCTACCAGCCTTTAAACATGCATTAAAAGGGTACTTATTGGCAGAATAATTTTATCACATGAACAAAAAATCTTGACACTTTATTTAATTCACATTATAATAAATAGTTCATTGTTTACATGAATTGTGTTAATGTACGTATATGACATTCTTGCAACAACTTGTAATGGATACTACCAAATATGTAAATATATTGATTGAATGTGGTTTTACTGAATATATCTACATTATTTACAGTATGAAATTATTGTAATTTATAATCATCATATTAAACTGAGTTGTGTTTGTCGAAGAAATGTATGATAGTGATAGTGTGATTGTATGTTTTGTATTTTGCTTAATATGTAACTTAGTACATGTGTTTTTGTAATACTTTTTGTGTGAAGGCCATGCTGGAAATAAGTAGTATGTCTGTAATGATTGTACACTTAGTATGTAACCTTCGTTAAATAAAGTTGTTATTATTATTATTATTATTATTATACTAGGTTTATTTTGTTCACTTTTTCAAATAATATTTAATAATTATTATTACAAAGCTTTAGAATTAGAATAAGAGTTATGTAACATATATAATAGCCCATTAATATGATTTATATTATACAACATAAATGGAATGAAATTATGATACATCATATATCACTAACATGAATGAATTTGTTAAAAATAATAATAATAATTGTAAAACGTTTTGGAAATTGATATTTGTATCATATTTAAAAGAAATGGTCTCCAGACGGAACTAGAGAACAGACTACCAATCCATCGGGACCAAATGTTTTGGATATAACAATATTTACCATGTATGTAAAGTGGATTGAAATATATAAATTAAATAACTATTAAAACACTTCTATTTGTTTATTATTTACTTATGGGCTGTGCATATTGCTTATAGTTTTAGTGAGGTTATCAACTCTAAAAGCGTTCACTCTCAATGTCCCTGAGCCAATAAAAACATACACAAGCAAGTCGACCCCTTCTGTGACATCAGTGCAATAACAGTGTGAGTATACCACGTGATAAATTACGTCATAAATGCTACGTCGGAACGCAGCATTTGGCTTCGAATGAAAACTTTAAACAAAGATAACTTTTCTTTTTCTTCACCATTTTAAGTGAAACAATGTGCAGTCTATGTCGCTTGAAGAGCCTCACCTTCATTTAATAACCGGAGTATGATTAGGTGATTTGTTTCCTCAAACACTTCGACAAACATGTTCTCCAAAAAAATGTTAAGAAGGTGCTCCGTCAGGCGGTAGTTTTATAAAAAGGTTTGTCGGAGTGTTTAAAGAAACTAAACTCTTCATAAAACTCTGGTACAAGACCGTAGGCGGGGCTCTGTAAGCGGCATAGACTGCGCTATGTTTAATTTAAAATGGTGCAGAAATGGTTTAGTTTTCTTTGTTTAAATTCTTGATCCGATGCAAAATATTGCCTTTCAACGAATCATTTATGACGCAATTTATCACGTGGTATTCACACACTGAATATAAAGGGATGCACAGCAGGGAATTAACATGCCAAAGATTCATTAAACTAGCCTTTTAAGCTAACAATTCATTTCATAGTATGACCCCAAATCCACAGGCCTCTGGCTCATTGTTTGTGTCTAAAATGTTGGTTAATATCATTTTGGGTACATATAATGAGGTAAACAACACATCTGAAGATATTTAATGCATTTGATATACAAAGAAAGATACAAGGTATGTAACTCAAACTTACCGGATTTCATGGTAGAGTCCAGTTTTTTAATTAACGTAGAAACAATCCATTTTTAACTAGATTCCATGAACAGCGGGGTTGATTCCTTGAAATGGTCTGCAATATGTCGGTATAACTATATTGTCTTTAGACGAACAAGCCAAATTCAATGTCCCATTCTCGTCTATTTCGCTATTATCTGAGCGCTTGTCAGGAAAATGGCTGCTTCATACGAAATTTTAAGTGAACTTAAATTTGAAGACTGTTATGGTTGTTCACCAAGACATACGTTTGTCTTTTTGTGGCATTTCGGAATGGAATTGTATCACCTATACACAGAAGCATAAACTCACTTAAGTGCATGTTTCCGTGTGTAGTGCTTTTCGACGTGCTGTTTACAGATTGGAATGTACTGTTTCGGCCTAATCTACATAAACTCGACTATTTGATGAGTTAGTTCAATCCATTCGTATTCAATTGCAGAGCCAGTCAATTCAGTCGATTTGGAAATATCTTCAATTGAATTGAAGAGCTCTCCTTGGAAATGATATAGCCGGATACCTCTAAATCAATTGGTGCTAAGATTAATTCGATTGTTTAGAGCTCTCTTTAATGGAACTGAAGACGTCTTTAATTTTTTGAAGAGCTCTTCAAATATTTGAGAAAATGCTGATTTGGGTTTCATAATTTAAAAGTAGTCTAAATAAGTACTGGATTGATGGGACAAAGCTTGATCCCAAATGCAATCATTGAAAGGAATAGAGAGAGAGAGAAGCTGCTGATGAAGTTTTTGTACAAAAATAAAGAGTTTTCAAAGATAGCCTTTTAACTCACGGTAGTGATTGTGAACATATTCACATATAATAATACGGCAAACTACATGCGATTATTTATAGTGACAAATCATGAGTTTTTAAAAAGAAATTTAAATTGACAATATACTAGAATGAGATTATGAATGTGGACTAAATTAATATTGATAAAAGTATACCAAACCAAGTGGTTTCTAGCCTTTCCCGCCCACTTACGAAATGAGGATGGGGTTTAATAAATGTTAGGCCATACCAAATCGATTTTAGTTTAGCGTCGGCACTGAAAAAGCAACAAACAAAAACGTGTCAAAATAAAACAACAACATAGAAGCTAGGTACAGACAAGTACTTGCAAAATTACGACTAGCGTTCCATAGATTAAATATTGAAATTGGGAGACATGATAATATTGTAAGAAATGAGAGAAAGTGTTCCTTTTGTTACTAAAACGACCTGGAAGTCGAGTACAATAATGTCCAGTGTATGCTGGTGTTCGTAGAAATTATACCAAGGTACTATTCAGAATATATTAGTATGGCTAACTTAATTTTTCTTCTGCAAACTGATAATAAATCACTAATTGTTAAATTAGCAATATTTTGTTTCAAAGTCATGCTCTTTCTTAAGACCTAAAAAACAACCAGACACTATTGAACACATAACTATTTTGGCATGGTATTACCGTTTACGAGTGATTTCGAGAAGATTTGACATTGTATTTCATATAATCAAATATAACTAACATAATTGGGACACTGGCGTAGAAACGGATGAAACAATATATCGTTAGAAATGCACCGAGTGACATGAATGCTATATTAAATAATTAGTCATTTTAAGTCTTTTTATTTAAATTTACTCAGTTTATAAATTTTTGTTCGATGCTGAATTAGTACATTTTTAATACTATAAGGGATGAATCATAAACTATAGCTGTTGTTAAACCTTAAGATGGTGATTGTTGTCATTTTCTATTTCCCTTTCTTTAAAAGTTCCACCATTAACGGACAATCACTTCTTTTAAATTGAAGTTGTTATATATTTTGTACACAAACCATAACTTTGTTGACTTTCTGATTTTATAATAAATGAGGGCGTGAGAGAGAGTGTGTGGAAAAGATAATACTAATACTGCTTCCGTCACCCGGAAAGCTTCGCCATGACAGGTTCCCATCCCATCTTAAAGGCCAGTGCGCCACCGTATTCAACAATAATGATAATAAAAATTGATGATAATAAATTAAGTATGTTCACTTTGAAAATGTATGATTGACTTTATCTTGGTTATAATGTTTATATATATACATGAGGCTGCTACGTCCCTGTAATATAAATGTGTCGGAGCTACTCATAAACAATTCACTTTACTATTTAAACCGGACTTGACTTTGTGTACATGTACGCGTGTTAAATGACCACTTGACATTATTTCTGGAGGATATATTTAACAGTTAGAGGCCTCTTTAACTTTCAAAAATGAAGATACCGGGCGCAGTTGTCATAGTAACTGGCGGTTCCCGTGGGCTTGGTCGAGCATTCTCTGTGGAGTTGCTGAAACGAGGCGCAAGGGTGAGACCCTTAAAGTTTAACTTATAATTGTGTACAAACATGTAAAGTTATAGCGCACTTAGTTATGTATTAGTTTGTGGGTTCAATAAGAAATAGTCGATGTACATTTATGTACAGTTGGTATGGTATACGATATATAGTGAACTAGCAGCTATAGCTATCTAGGTAAAAGCGCCACAGCATGCCAGGGCAGTGTAAATATTCATAGCGTATCATGTGTTATCAAGTAACAACGGCTATGCTTAAACAAGGTATACAACATGCTTCAGTGTCACTCCATTTGTACTGAGTATAGTTCATGTGATGTTGCACCTAAAGCACAATTATGCGCCAAAACAAGCATTAAAAGTACCATTTTTTTCAAAACATGTTAACGACATCGCTGTTAACTGTTAAAGGTGAGATGGTCTATGATGGCCTATATGTATTTGTTCCATAAAGCAATTACTAATAAAACATTGTCCCAAATCTGGTTAGGAAATTTGCAGAGCATAAGAGAACCGTGAAACTCCCAGAGAAATATAGATTTGAAAGTTAACAAAGATACCATTTACAACGTTGGTAACAATTATTAACATTGTTCTGAACAGTCGGACCGTTAAACAATGAAACGTTTATAGATACGCAAAAACCGCTAGATCATGAAGTTACTGTAGCACTGTTGTCAGCGAGCCCCGTCACAAGAAATCTTTTTAATTGCTATCACCATGCACTGATAATATGTGCTGTCTCCAGGTGTGTGTTGCGGACATCAACGAGACGGAGGGCCGTCAGACGGAGGCGGAACTGCAGCGACAGTACGGTGCGGACAAGGCGTTCTTTGTTAAATGTGACGTAACCAAGGAAGACGACACGAAAGGTGAACGCTTAACCTCGTTGTATGAGTTTATACAGTAGTTTAATGTAATCTACAAACTTTACACTAGGATATAAAATCTTCTTTCCACTGTTTTTGTACCGAGGTCCCCGTATCCCGTTCTGTTGTACATAATAAAATGCAATGTGTGAAAGCATTTGCAATCGCAAATGATGTGTGAAAGGGTCAAATAATGGCCATTATGCCGTTCCGTTTTATAAGGGGGCATTCTCAATTATTTTGTCTTCCAAAATCTTTCTTATGTGTAAAGTTTCTGGAAGGTCAAACTATGATTTCTTTCCAACTGACTAACCATCTCTTGGCGTGAGTTATACAAATATCACTGCAGATCTGTGGCGGGTGGCGGTGGAGCGCTTCACGACGGTCGACCTGATGGTGAACAACGCCGGCATCATGAACGAAACCCTAGTGGAGGAGACTGTGCAGATCAACCTGGTGAGATACTCGCAGCCTTTACCAACGCTTCCCTAAACTAAAGTTATCCGCAAACTATGCTCATTCGTCGCGAGCAACATGCTCTAGTACATGAAATGCTATGTGCGTATGTCGAGGAATGAGCACCCGACCTCTCGCTCTGTGCGGACACAATGTGGTCGCTATAACAACAAGCTGAATTTCGAGACCATCCAAGTGCAGCTATATGCATATCAAAAGTCCAGTTAAACATGTACTTGCTCTTGATTTAAAGACAAAAATAAACTCACACTAGACATAAGAAATGGATCAAAATATTGCGGACGATATATATATTGCGAGAGGCCTATTTGTGTGTTTCTTTTGGTGTTAGATGGGAGCCATGCGGGGCTCGATGCTGGCGTTCGAACACATGCGGAGGGACCGGGGAGGGAAGGGCGGTGTCATCATCAACGTTGCTTCCACTGCAGGTACGCCGCTCCGCCAGAGGAGGGTTACAGGCGGTTTAGATAAACAGTCCTGATTTGGAAGTATAACGCAGATGAGATACATACGCGGCACCCTAGTATTTGTAATAATGATCCTTTGTAGTGGAAAAGGCAACAGATATAATTTGTTATTACAAGCATAACTAATCAAAACATTTCAACACACGAGTTTTGAGTGTTATTGTAACTTGTTTCAGGGTTGTTTCCTGTGTTCTTCATGCCCACATATGTTGCCTCCAAGTACGCCCTCGTCGGATTTACACGCAGCTGGGCCGTAAGTTATCGTTCCTTTATACAAAAAACGTACATAAATATACACATATGCAAAATGTGTGGCATACTGTGAAATCATTTATATTCGTTGGCATGAAATTTCATGGGTTGCCGAAAATTTACAGTTTCGTGGGTACTTGAATTCGTGGTTTTTCATTTTTGAAAAAAAATCGAAACTGCGATCGTCCTAGATCGTCTGCATTATCTCCACGCGCTGGCCCGTGATTTCCGTCCTCTACGTCACTCGGTTTATGACACTCGCTTAAGTGGAACGACATGCCAATTAGTGCATATACCCATGTCAATTATCGATTTAATTGGAAATTAAGGTCATAAAAGAAGATGTACCCTGACCATAAAAACGGATAGGCGAAGCCATTGAATGCCAATTAAAAAATTTGCAAACTGTGAAAACACCGAAAAGGTCCGTATATTTGAGTAAGCAATCCCAAAAGTTAGCTGATGTTTACAAATTCAATTACTTTTTATCATCTTATTTTATATCATTGACAAATCATTTCAATATTTATTCACACTTTTTTGTTTAATAAGTATTATGAACACGTTGTTTTGTACATTGTCACGTTGGGTGCTCAGTAGCCTCCAATGTAATCGATTAATCATTTCATTAAAGAAAAAAAATCGAAAACCGACACTCATCACTCACATCTTGTCAACCTGGAGATTTTTATGTTGACAGTTCATTTATTTTCACAATTTTGACAAGCTGTAAATCTTTAATACAGTACATTATCAGAACAGAAATTTTATTCTACTTAAGCATAAAAAGCTCATCGTCACAACAATATGTATAGAAATAATGCATGGCATGTGACAATTATAACATAAGTTCTATTAATAAATCAATCATAAGTTTGATATAGATATTGTGAGAGTGTGTATAACAATAATAAGAATGTCATCGATATTAAGGTATAATATGAAAAGGTAATGATTTCGGTGTTATAAAAATCTATATGAATTTCTCTCTCTATATAAATACTTCTCAACGTTGATTAATACAGCCGCAAGGTTCAAGCTGCGTGATACATACAACTTTGTGGCTACTGTTTAAGGATATGAATATTACAACAAAAAGACAACAAAAAACAACAACAACAATAACAACAAAAGGAAAAACACGCACACAAAAGGAAAAAGAATATGTACATCTCGTATGTCCTAAGGATCTACAGATTTATGTTTAAACACTACCGATTATGATACAATCAAAATACCAAAGAAACATAGCAAACATTTATACTATATTAAGGAATCACGTAATTTGAAGGACTTATCACAGTAAAGCGCTAACTTCCTTAGGGTGGTTTGGTTGTTACTTTGCATTAAAACAATATATTTCATCAAACTCGTATGAGTGTAAAAATACTTCGGAATATATTGACGTCTAAGGTCCGCATATACTGGACATTTGAGGACGAAATGAAATTCGTCCTCAATATCATTTAAATTACAGAGTGAACATTTTCTTTCATTCCTAGGAACCTTATTGTGTCGACCTATTTCTATAATTAGTTTATGTGATGAAAGGCGCAATTTAGATAAAATACTTCTATACTTTGTATTTTCAACAAGACTGAGATATGAAGATTGTTCAAAATTTGTCTTAATTTCTTTAAACACATCTAGAGACGGAGACAAGTCTAACCCAGACCTCCAATTGCTGATATAAATATCTCTGAGTCTACTTTTTAGTACGGGAACAAAAACGTCCATTTTTACCGACTCAATGTATAACCATATTTCATAAAGACCGGATGATTGGAGAATTTCCTTAACCTTTGATGCCCAGTTCGTAGACGAATGATTTTCAACACTATACATTTGATCCTGTAATATAACATTTAAAATGCAATTATCTCGCTTGACGATATATATGAAGTTTTAAGAAATATTTAACCATTCTTACATGTCTTTCGATATATAATGGGAACCTGCCCAACTCTCCGTACAAAGCCAACGTAATGGTTGACTGTTTCACATTTAATACCCATTTACAAAACTTTTTGTGGACTCTTTCTACCACGTCCGAATTTATATAACCCCAGACTTCAGAACCATAGTTAAGGACTGATAATATGTATGCATCAAACAGATTAAACATTATATATATTGGCACTTTAATATTACGGACTAGCGCCATCAAAGAGTGAAGTGATCTCAACCCCTTTCCAGCTAAAGTTTTTGTAGCTTGCATAAATGCACCGCCACTACTAAATACAATTCCTAAATAATTAAACGAGCTAACAATTTCCACTTCCTTATTGTCATAAAACCATTTATCATTAATACCTAGTCTTCCACCCTTTCTGAACACCATTACCTTAGTCTTATCTATATTAACAGTGAGGTTCCATTTGCGACAGTATGAATGTAAACTATTTAGAGAATTCTGCAATCCTGCCTTAGTCTCTGATACATTAACCGCATCGTCGGCAAAAAGCAGCAAATAAATTGAAATATGGTCAATGTTAATTCCGACGAACAATGAACAACACACGTTTAGGCACGTACTTCTGTCATTTGGTTCATAAAAACACATATAAATGATCTGGTTTATAATTTGTTAAAGGCAGATATAATATACTAACAAAACAATTACAGTAAGCTATACAGTGAGATGGGTACTGACGCTGTATATTGCGACCTCGGTAACGAATAAACTAGAGTATGTACATACCATGGCAAGTGAAAACGTGAATAAAGGGTCTTTATTTCGTGGGATCTTGAATTCGTGGATCACCTAACCCACGAAAACCACGAACATTAATGCCCCACGAACATTAATGATTTCACAGTAGTTGAAACACTATTATAACAAGCTATATTGGTGGTTACAAAGTATAGAATTTCGGACTGGAGAAAATATATGACCAATTGTCTCAGCAACATGACTCCAGCATTCAGAAATACTTAAATGTATCATAGAAGTTAACTTCCATTACTTAAATAATCTAAATTTTACCTTGTTAAAGCCACCTCAATATCGCGTTGTGTTCGTAGTCGAACCCGTGCCAGGCGAGGTTTGGTGTGAACTGGGCGGTCCTGTGCCCCGCCTTCGCCGACACGAGCATGCTGTCTGTGGCCCTGGACGGCCCCGACCCTCCCCTCGTTACCTACCAAGAAAACAAGGAGCAGGTTATCGCAACAGTCAAGACAATAGGCATCAACAGGTACTCGACGTTACATGTTCATGCTATTATTAATGAGACGGAGTAAAACCTACCTTATATTGCGAAAACAAAAGTCATTTTATATTCATATTTATATAAATAAAACTGTTTTCAATCCCCTACAGGAACACGTTTGAACTCGTTGAATCTTGTTCACAAACTTTTCCATTCCGTCTTCAGCGTGGATGACGTTTCCCGTGCGTTCGTTGAGCTGGTAGAGAAAGACGATAACAACGGTGCCGTCGTCACAGTCGAGAAGAACATGGGCGGAGCCGTCTACCGCTTCGTCAAAAATCCAAACTGTCTCTGACACCATCGCGTCGACCACTTAACCGTCGACGTTTCATCCAACCCTATCTAACGTACTTCGACCTAAATTCCGTCTCAAAGAACTTAGTCACGTAGACCGACGTCAACCAGTCATCTTCGCACACTGAACTCATTAAATGGCAATTGTGTGCCATAATATAACTAGATCTTGTTTAAAGCATTTTCGGGTTAGCTGTATTTGGATCTTGCTTTCATTTATTGTGTGTTGCATTGACAACTCTTTAAAAAAAATAAAAAAATACAATCGTGTTTGTCGACATACGTTTTGACCCTAACATGAGAGCCAACATCACTGATGTTGTTGTTGTGTCAGTGCATAATATAATCATCAGTGTGAGTATACCACGTGATAAATTACGTCATATATGCTACGTCGAAAGTCAATATTTTGCTTAAAATGAAGGCTTAAAACAAAGATAACTTTAAATGAAACGAAGTACAGTTTATGTCGCTTAAAGAACCCTGCCTTCGTTTTTGTCATCAAACACTTCTTAATAACTGAATGTGCCATTTCATTAAAAGACATTCTGATCCAAGGTAGCCCCAAGGTATTTGACAGAAAGGGTGGATTTTATAACTGTACCATTACATGTTACATTGAGGTTAGAGTTAGATTTTAGTTTACACTTGGATCAAACAAAATTGACTCGGTCTTTCCTAATTGCAGTGACAACTTATACTAGCCAGTATGAATCTACTAGCCATTTACTCACATTATTTAAATCATCAGTTAAAACAATATTTCAATCGGAACTCCTCTACCATTTTCCATCGAATGAAAAATGGTCGAGAAGTTTCGATTGGAGATATTTAGGTCAAATTATACTAATTTAGAAATAAATGCCACAAGACACAAGATTCAAAATTGTGCGCTATCACTAAAAGGCGTGGGGGCAGTACATTAACGTATACTAAGTCACTCTCTTTGGCACGATAATGCGCGAAAAAAAAAGCATTTTAGTTAGAGTCACAAACCCTCACAAAGTATGCACGTGATGTAGGCTGCATGTGAAGATTGCACCTGGGGTCAAGGTCAAGATCACTCTAACTAAATTAGAAAAAAAATGCTTCATATCTTTAGTTCAAATTAAACTATTGTGTTAAAATATGTCATGTAGGTATATTTCAAGGAGAAAAGTCTGGTATTGCTTTTTTATGTCCTACCCTTTCGTTGTGCAACTGGTAATGAGGATGCACAGTTATCCACTATCGGTGGAATAATCACCTTTGTTTCTGTGACATAGGTGGGAAGTGGGGCATCTGTGTTCTACGGACTCATTTTTTGCCATGCATTTTTTGGATACATTTTTTAGGGTCATGTTTTTGAGGGGAATGAACTATTTTTGCTCCTTTTTGCGTATCTTGCGTGGATCTTTCGAATCATAGCGCGGTAATCATGTGACAAAGTCATGACTAAAACCAAGAAAGGAAACAAAAAACATCAGAAAGAAATTTAAGCAATTTTTCGATAGTGGATGATGTAATCCTCGGTAGCATAGTAGAGAGAGCTCCGGGCCACAGTTTCACGAATATTAATCGTAGCAAGCTTAAATATCTCATTTCATTCAGTCAAATGTCTTACATACTCTTGATTTTTTTACTAGGCAAAAATATTTATCGTGATTATCAAAAATATCATTTCCTTATAAAGTCCAAAAAATCTTAAAAATGTAAACATTACACGAAATATAGAGAAACGAAACAGATCGAGCTTAGCTAAATCCTGTTATAGGTGATGTTTCGAGAAATCGGGGCCTGACTTTTAGTCACAGGTGACATTTCGTCATAGGTTAGCTCACACCAAGCCCTCTTAGTCTAATTTGTGTCAATAACATTTAATTAACTTAATAACGTTCAAAGTAATTTGCTTACTTAAGACACTTTCTTAAGTTAAGTATTTCACCGGTCTTATTCTATAATAACCTAATAATATCTGAAATACGTTGCTTTCATTGATTTTATTTGATACCCACACACATTTATGTTAAAAGATCGTACTTTTATTTTAATATGAATTAGGAAATACTCGTAAGAAGTTGTATGGATACGGCCCCTGTTCGGTACAAAATGCAAACCGAATACAAGTGTTGTACTACGAAACAAATACACACCAAGGTAACGGATATTCCCATGCATCATAATAATTTATTAATGAAATTTTCGACAAATTATTAATTGGCATATTGGTCAAATACTTGCAGTTATATTCGTGGCTAATTACGAACCAATCAATCTTCGGAAATGAAATTATAGGTCAAGTGGTTGCCACTACAACCATAAATATCTGACCACAGGCGTGTTAGTCATTCATATTAAATACCAATGTTTGTATATATAAGAAATACCTCGTCATAAAACGTTTATGTTATTGATCGAACTAAGCAAATGTTACTGTATTTTGTGTGAAATGACTTTATGTCAATAATAAATAAAAGAATATACTCAAATCGCGCATTCCGTCGAGAACGATCCGCACAACCAATCAGTAACAGCACATTGATCACGTGCTTTTTGTCAAGAGTTGGGGTTTTTTTCTAAATAAAAAAAAATAAAATGTCATTGTGTTGCCAAAATGCATGATATTTTTTCTAAACTACAAATATTATTATAATTATTATTATAATTATAATTTTTATTATTATAGTAGTAGTAGTAGTAGTAGTAGTAGTAGTAGTAGTAGTAGTAGTAGTCGTAGTCGTAGTCGTAGTAGTATAAATGACTGAAGGAATTATTTATAAAAGCATTTCTGTTCGAAACTGAAAACCAGAATACAAATGGTTATTAACATATAGTATACATGCAGGGGGTTGTCAGTTTATCAATATATCAAACAGCATCTTTCATAACGTACATTGACAAACCCGATTACGTATGACCTTATTAATAATAAAACGGAAATTGACTTGCACTACGTGTATGTACTAACATCTGTCTAGTTAGACGTTATGGTCATCACTCCGTTTGGGACACATTTTTAGATACACACTTACAAACATGGACTCTAAGGTTACACTATATAGGAAATATACCTTAGAAAAACAAAGTAAGAGTTTTATGATTATGACACTAGTAAAAAATTAGTTAGTTTGATTGACTCAGAGAACACATAGGCTATATATTGGACTATACATGGACTGGAGCCGTAGACTCTGTGAAGGTTATACATGGACTGGAGCCGTAGACTCTGTGAAGGTTATACATGGACTGGAGCCGTAGACTCTGTGAAGGTTATACATGGACTGGAGCCGTAGACTCAGAGTAGGTTATACATGGACTGAAGCCGTAGACTCAGAGTAGACTATACATGGACTGGAGCCGTAGACTCAGAGTATACTATACATGGACTGGAGCTGTAGACTCAGAGAAGGTTATACATGGACTGGAGCTGTAGACTCAGAGTAGACTATACATGGACTGGAGCCGTAGACTCAGAGAAGGTTATACATGGACTGGAGCCGTAGACTCAGAGTAGACTATATATGGACTGGAGCCGTAGACTCAGAGTAGGTTATACATGGACTGGAGCCGTAGACTCAGAGAAGTTTATACATGGACTGGAGCCGTAGACTCAGTGAAGGTTATACATGGACTGGAGCCGTAGACTCAGAGTAGACTATACATGGACTGGAACCGTAGACTCAGTGAAGGTTATACATGGACTGGAGCCGTAGACTCAGAGTAGACTATACATGGACTGGAGCCGTAGACTCAGAGAAGGTTAAACATGGACTGGAGCCGTAGACTCAGAGTAGACTATATATGGACTGGGGCCGTAGACTCTGTGAAGGTTATACATGGACTGGAGCCGTAGACTCAGAGTAGGTTATACATGGACTGGAGACGTAGACTCAGAGTAGGCTATATATGGACTGGAGCCGTAGACTCAGAGTAGGTTATACATGGACTGGAGCCGTAGACTCAGAGAAGGTTATACATGGACTGGAGACATAGACTCAGAGTAGACTATACATGGACTGGAGCCGTAGACTCAGGGAAGGTTATACATGGACTGGAGCCGTAGACTCAGAGTAGACTATATATGGACTGGAGCCGTAGACTCAGAGTAGACTATATATGGACTGGAGCCGTAGACTCAGGGAAGGTTATACATGGACTGGAGCCGTAGACTCAGAGAAGGTTATACATGGACTGGAGACGAAGACTCAGAGTAGGTTATACATGGACTGGAGCCGTAGACTCAGAGTAGGTTATACATGGACTGGAGGCGTAGACTCAGAGTAGGTTATACATGGACTGGAGCTGTAGACTCAGGGAAGGTTATACATGGACTGGAGTCGTAGACTCAGAGTAGACTATACATGGACTGGAGCCGTAGACTCAGGGAAGGTTATACATGGACTGGAGCCGTAGACTCAGAGTAGACTATACATGGACTGGAGCCGTAGACTCAGAGTAGGTTATACATTGACTGGAGCCGTAGATTTAGAGAAGGTTATACATGGACTGGAGACGTAGACTCAGAGTAGGTTATACATGGACTGGAGCTGTAGACTCAGAGTAGACTATACATGGACTGGAGCCGTAGACTCAGAGAAGGTTATACATGGACTGGAGCCGTAGACTCAGGGAAGGTTATATATGGACTGGAGCCGTAGACTCAGAGTAGGTTATACATGGACTGGAGCCGTAGACTTAGAGAAGGTTATACATGGACTGGAGACGTAGACTCAGAGTAGGTTATACATGGACTGGAGCTGTAGACTCAGAGTAGGTTATACATGGACTGGAGCCGTAGACTCAGAGTAGGTTATACATGGGCTGGAGCTGTAGACTCAGGGAAGGTTATACATGGACTGGAGCCGTAGACTCAGAGAAGGCTATACATGGACTAAAGCCGTAGACTCAGAGTAGACTATATATGGACTGGAGCCGTAGACTCAGTGAAGGTTATACATGGACTGGAGCCGTAGACTCAGAGTAGACTATATATGGACTGGAGCTGTAGACTCAGGGAAGGTTATACATGGACTGGAGCCGTAGACTCAGTGAAGGTTATATATGGACTGGAGCCGTAGACTCAGTGAAGGTTATACATGGACTGGAGCCGTAGACTCAGAGTAGACTATATATGGACTGGAGCCGTAGACTCAGTGAAGGTTATACATGGACTGGAGCCGTAGACTCAGAGTAGACTATATATGGACTGGAGCCGTAGACTCAGAGTAGACTATATATGGACTGGAGCCGTAGACTCAGTGAAGGTTATATATGGACTGGAGCCGTAGACTCAGTGAAGGTTATACATGGACTGGAGCCGTAGACTCAGAGTAGACTATATATGGACTGGAGCCGTAGACTCAGAGTAGACTATATATGGACTGGAGCCGTAGACTCAGGGAAGGTTATACATGGACTGGAGCCGTAGACTCAGAGTAGGTTATACATGGACTGGAGCCGTAGACTCTGTGAAGGTTATACATGGACTGGAGCCGTAGACTCAGGGAAGGTTATACATGGACTGGAGCCGTAGACTCAGAGTAGGCTATAGATGGACTGGAGCCGTAGACTCAGGGAAGGTTATACATGGACTGGAGCCGTAGACTCAGAGTAGGTTATACATGGACTGAAGCCGTAGACTCAGAGTAGGTTATACAGGGACTGGAGCCGTAGACTCTGTGAAGGTTATACATGGACTGGAGCCGTAGACTCAGGGAAGGCTATACGTGGACTGGAGCCGTAGACTCAGAGTAGGCTATAGATGGACTGGAGCCGTAGACTCAGGGAAGGTTATACATGGACTGGACCCGTAGACTCATATTACACATAGACTCTACATAGACTGGAGCTGTAGACTCACAGTAAACATAGACTATACATTGACTGGAGCCGTAAACTCATAGTACACATAGACTATACATGGACTGAAGCCGTAGACTAACAGTAGACATAGACTATACATGGACTGGAGCCGTAGACTCAGGGAAGGTTATAGATGGACTGGAGCCGTAGACTTAGAGAAGGTTATACATGGACTGGAGCCGTAGACTTAGAGAAGGTTATACAGGGACTGGAGCCGTAGACTCAGAGTAGACTATACATGGACTGGAGCCGTAGACTCAGAGAAGGTTATACATGGACTGGAGCCGTAGACTCAGAGAAGGTTATTCAGGGACTGGAGCCGTAGACTCAGAGTAGGCTATATTTGGACTGGAGCCGTAGACTCAGGGAAGGTTATAGATGGACTGGAGCCGTAGACTCAGAGAAGGTTATACATGGACTGGAGCCGTAGAATCAGGGAAGGTTATACATGGACTGGAGCCGTAGACTCAGAGAAGGTTATACATGGACTGGAGCCGTAGACTCAGAGTAGACTATACATGGACTGGAGCCGCAGACTCAGAGTAGACTATATATGGACTGGAGCCGTAGACTCAGAGTAGACTATACATGGACTGGAGCCGTAGACTCAGAGTAGACTATACATGGACTGGAGCCGCAGACTCAGAGTAGACTATACATGGACTGGAGCCGTAGACTCAGAGTAGACTATACATGGACTGGAGCCGTAGACTCAGAGTAGGCTATACTTGGACTGGAGCTGTAGACTCAGGGAAGGTTATACATGGACTGGAGCCGTAGACTCAGAGTAGACTATACATGGACTGGAGCCGTAGACTCAGAGTAGACTATATATGGACTTGAGCCGTAGACTCAGAGAAGGTTATACATGGACTGGAGCCGCAGACTCAGAGTAGACTATATATGGACTGGAGCTGTAGACTCAGAGTAGACTATATATGGACTTGAGCCGTAGACTCAGGGAAGGTTATACATGGACTGGAGCCGTAGACTCAGAGTAGACTATATATGGACTGGAGCCGTAGACTCAGAGTAGACTATATATGGACTGGAGCCGTAGATTCAGAGTGGACTACATATGGACTGGAGCCGTAGACTCTGGGAAGGTTATACATGGACTTGAGCCGTAGACTCAGAGTAGACTATATATGGACAGGAGGCCTAGACTCAGAGTGAGTTATACATGGACTGGAGGCGTAGACTCAGAGTAGGTTATACATGGACTGGAGGCGTAGACTCAGAGTAGGCTATATATGGACTGGAGCCGTTCATTCAGAGAAGGCTATATATGGATTAGAACCGTACTTCAGAGTACACATAAGCTATACATGACCTGGTGCCATAGACTCATTGAACACATAGATTCTATATGGACTGGGGCCGTATACTCATAGTACACATAGGTTTTACCTGAACTGGAGCCCTATACTCATAGTACACGTATGCTATACATGACCTGGGGCCGTAGACTCATTGAACACATAGATTCTACTTGAACTGGAGCCGTATTCTCATAGTACACATAGGCTCTACTTGGACTGGAGCCGTATAATCAGAGTAGGCAATACCTGGACTGGAGCCGTATTCTCATAGTACACATATACTTGACATGGACTGGAGCCCTATACTCATAGGATACATAGGATATATATGGACTTCAGCCTTATACTCATAGTACACATAGACTATACATGGACTGGAGCCCTATACTCATAGTACACATAGGCTATACATGGACTGGAGCCGTAGACTCATAGTACACATAGGCTATACATGGACTGGAGCCGTAGACTCAGAGTACACATAGGCTATACATGTACTAGAGCCGTAGACTCATAGTACACATAGGCTATACATGGACTGGAGCCGTAGACTCATAGTACACATAGGCTATACATGGACTGGAGCCGTAGACTCATAGTACACATAGGCTATACATGGACTGGAGCCGTAGACTCATAGTACACATAGGCTATACATGGACTGGAGCCGTAGACTCATAGTACACATAGGCTATACATGGACTGGAGCCGTAGACTCATAGCACACATAGACTATACATGGACTGGAGCCCTATACTCATAGTACACATAGGCTATACATGGACTGGAGCCGTAGACTCATAGTACACATAGACTATACATGGACTGGAGCCCTATACTCATAGTACACATAGGCTATACATGGACTGGAGCTGTAGACTCATAGTACACATAGGCTATACATGGACTGGAGCCGTAGACTCATAGTACACATAGGCTATACATGGACTGGAGCCGTAGACTCATAGTACACATAGACTATACATGTACTGGAGCCGTATACTCAGGGAAGGTTATTGATGGACTGGAGCCGTCGACTCAGAGTAGACTATACATGGACTGGAGCCGTCGACTCAGAGAAGGTTATACATGGACTGGAGCCGTAGACTTAGAGAAGGTTATACATGGACTGGAGCCGTAGACTCTGTGAAGGTTATACATGGACTGGAGCCGTAGACTCAGAGAAGGTTATACATGGCCTGAGCCGTAGAATCAAGGAAGGTTATACATGGACTGGAGCCGCAGACTCAGAGTAGACTATACATGGACTGGAGCTGTAGACTCAGGGAAGGTTATACATGGACTGGAGCCGTAGACTCAGAGTAGACTATATATGGACTGGAGCCGTAGACTCAGAGTAGACTACATGTATACATGGACTGGAGCCGCAGACTCAGAGTAGACTATACATGGACTGGAGATGTAGATTCAGAGTAGACTATACATGGACTGGAGACGTAGACTCAGAGTAGACTATACATGGACTGGAGACGTAGATTCAGAGTAGACTATACATGGACTGGAACCGTAGACTCAGGGAAGGTTATACATGGACCGGAGCCGTAGACTCAGAGTAGACTATGTATGGACTGGAGCCGTAGACTCAGAGTAGACTATATATGGACTGGATCTGTAGACTCATGGAAGGTTATACATGGACTGGAGCCGTAGACTCAGAGTAGGCTATACATGGCCTGAGCCGTAGAATCAGGGAAGGTTATACATGGACTGGAGCTGTAGACTCAGAGTAGGTTATATATGGACTGGAGCCGTAGACTCAGTGAAGGTTATACATGGACTGGAGCCGTAGACTCAGAGTAGACTATATATGGACTGGAGCCGTAGACTCAGAGTAGACTATATATGGACTGGAGCCGTAGACTCGGGGAAGGTTATACATGGACTGGAGCCGTAGACTCAGGGAAGGTTATATATGGACTGGAGTCGTAGACTCAGAGTAGACTATACATGGACCAGAGCCGTAGATTCAGAGTAGACTATATATGGACTGGAGCCGTAGACTCAGAGTAGACTATATATGGACTGGAACCGTAGACTCAGAGTAGACTATACATGGACTGGAGCCGTAGACTCAGGGAAGGTTATATATGGACTGGAGCCGTAGACTCAGAGTAGGTTATACATGGACTGGAGGCATAGACTCAGAGTAGGTTATACATGGACTGGAGGCGTAGACTCAGAGTAGGCTATATATGGACTGGAGCCGTTGATTCAGAGAAGGCTATATATGTATTAGAACCGTACACTCAGAGTACACATAAGCTATTCATGGCCTGGTGCCATAGACTCATTGAACACATAGGTTATATATGGACTGGGGCCGTATACTCATAGTACACATAGGCTTTACCTGAACTGGAGCGGTATACTCATAGTACACGTATGCTATACATGACCTGGGGCCGTAGACTCATAGTACACATAGATTCTACTTGAACTGGAGCCGTATTCTCATAGTACACATATACTTTACATGGACTGGAGCCCTATACTCATAGTACACATAGGCTTTACATGGACTGGAGCCCTATACTCATAGTACACATAGGCTATACATGGACTGGAGCCGTAGACTCATAGTACACATAGGCTATACATGGACTGGAGCCCTATACTCATAGTACACATAGGCTATACATGGACTGGAGCCCTATACTCATAGTACACATAGGCTATACATGGACTGGAGCCCTATACTCATAGTACACATAGGCTTTACATGGACTGGAGCCCTATACTCATAGTACACATAGGCTATACATGGACTGGAGCCCTATACTCATAGTACACATAGGCTTTACATGGACTGGAGCCGTAGACTCATAGTACACATAGGCTATACATGGACTGGAGCCGTAGACTCATAGTACACATAGGCTATACATGGACTGGAGCCGTAGACTCATAGTACACATAGGCTATACATGGACTGGAGCCGTAGACTCATAGTACACATAGGCTATACATGGACTGGGGCCGTAGACTCATAGCACACATAGGCTATACATGGACTGGAGCCCTATACTCATAGCACACATAGGCTATACATGGACTGGAGCCGTAGACTCATAGTACACATAGGCTATACATGGAATGGAGCCGTAGACTCATAGTACACATAGGCTATACATGGACTGGAGCCGTAGACTCATAGTACACATAGGCTATACATGGACTGGAGCCGTAGACTCATAGTACACATAGGCTATACATGGACTGGAGCCGTAGACTCATAGTACACATAGGCTATACATGGACTGGAGCCGTAGACTCATAGTACACATAGGCTATACATGGACTGGAGCCGTAGACTCATAGTACACATAGGCTTTACATGGACTGGAGCCCTATACTCATAGTACACATAGGCTATACATGGACTGGAGCCCTATACTCATAGTACACATAGGCTATACATGGACTGGAGCCCTATACTCATAGTACACATAGGCTTTACATGGACTGGAGCCCTATACTCATAGTACACATAGGCTATACATGGACTGGAGCCCTATACTCATAGCACACATAGGCTATACATGGACTGGAGCCGTAGACTCATAGTACACATAGGCTATACATGGACTGGAGCCGTAGACTCATAGTACACATAGGCTATACATGGACTGGAGCCGTAGACTCATAGTACACATAGGCTATACATGGACTAGAGCCGTAGACTCATAGTACACATAGGCTATACATGGACTGGAGCCGTAGACTCATAGTACACATAGACTATACATGGACTGGAGCCGTAGACTCATATAACACATAGACTATACATGGACTGGAGCAGTAGACTCATATAACACATAGGTCATACATGGACTGGAGCCGTAGACTCATAGTACACATAGGCTATACATGGACTGGAGCCGTAGACTCATAGTACACATAGGCTATACATGGACTGGAGCCGTAGACTCATAGTACACATAGGCTATACATGGACTGGAGCCGTAGACTCATAGTACACATAGACTATACATGGAATGGAGCCGTAGACTCATAGTACACATAGGCTATACATGGACTGGAGCCGTAGACTCACAGTACACATAGACTATACATGGACTTCAGCCGTAGACTCATAGTACACATAGGCTATACATGGAATGGAGCCGTAGACTCATAGCACACATAGACTATACATGGAATGGAGCCGTAGACTCATAGTACACATAGGCTATACATGGAATGGAGCCGTAGACTCATAGTACACATAGGCTATACATGGACTGGAGCCGTAGACTCACAGTACACATAGACTATACATGGACTGGAGCCGTAGACTCATAGTACACATAGGCTATACATGGACTGGAGCCGTAGACTCATAGTACACATAGGCTATACATGGACTGGAGCCGTAGACTCATAGTACACATAGGCTATACATGGACTGGAGCCGTAGACTCATAGTACACATAGGCTATACATGGACTGGAGCCGTAGACTCATAGCACACATAGACTATACATGGACTGGAGCCGTAGACTCATAGCACACATAGGCTATGCATGGACTGGAGCCGTAGACTCATAGTACACATAGGCTATGCATGGACTGGAGCCGTAGACTCATAGTACACATAGGCTATACATGGACTGGAGCCGTAGACTCACAGTACACATAGACTATACATGGACTGGAGCCGTAGACTCACAGTACACATAGACTATACATGGACTGGAGCCGTAGACTCACAGTACACATAGACTATACATGGACTGGAGCCGTAGACTCACAGTACACATAGACTATACATGGACTGGAGCCGTAGACTCACAGTACACATAGACTATACATGGACTGGAGCCGTAGACTCACAGTACACATAGACTATACATGGACTGGAGCCGTAGACTCACAGTACACATAGACTATACATGGACTGGAGCCGTAGACTCATAGTACACATAGACTATACATGGACTGGAGCCGTAGACTCATAGTACACATAGACTATACATGGACTGGGGCCGTAGACTCACAGTACACATAGGCTATACATGGACTGGAGCCGTAGACTCACAGTACACATAGACTTTACCTTAACTGGAGCCGTAGACTCATAGTACACATAGGCTATACATGGACTGGAGCCGTAGACTCACAGTACACATAGACTATACATGGACTGGAGCCGTAGACTCACAGTACACATAGACTATACATGGACTGGAGCCGTAGACTCATAGTACACATAGGCTATACATGGACTGGAGCCGTAGACTCATAGTACACATAGGCTATACATGGACTGGAGCCGTAGACTCATAGTACACATAGGCTATACATGGACTGGAGCCGTAGACTCATAGTACACATAGACTATACATGGACTGGAGCCGTAGACTCATAGTACACATAGGCTATACCTGAACTGGAGCCATAGACTCATAGTACACATAGACTATACATGGACTGGAACCGTGCATAGATTCTACTTGAACTGAAGCCGTATATTCATAGTACTCATAAGCTATATATCGACTGGAGCCATATACTTATAGTACACTAGGCTTTATTTTGACTGGAGCCGTATACTCATAGACTATGAGTATACGGCTCCAGTCAAAATAAAGCCTAGTATGAGTCATAGTACACATAGGCTTTATTTTGACTGGAGCCGTAACTCACGAAGCCAGTTTCAGAAAAATCACATTCATTCTTAGAGTCGGTTACGTTCACATTTTCTTTATGAAATTAACATTTCGTTTGTTCTTTTTTTTCAAACACCAGTCGATGAAGAATGTTCAACACTGAAAGAAAACAGACTCAAGCACCTGGTGACGTTACTGGCGCTGTTCTGCTTCATCGCGGCGCTTTGTTTACTCAACAGCGTCAACGGGCCAAATGTGGACGCTACAAGCACGTACGGACAGACAACCGCCTGGGTATTGTTTGTGGTCAGTCTGGTTCCCTACCTTTCTTTGCCTATGTCGCTAGCCAACTGTCTCGGGCTGGTTCTGTACAACCCATACGACAGGAAGAAATCTTCGCGTATTCGAGTGTCGTCTGCGCCGTTTTTGTGTTTCCGGACAGTTACCAAGGGAGACCTGCCACACTTCGTGGTTGGTAACGCCATTCAGAATAGGGACATCTGTTTGAGGATGGGATTGGGTAATTTTGTTGTGGAAATCGTTACAGATAATCCTGTTAATGTGCCAAAGGTTGAAAAACACATCCACGAAACTGTCGTGCCAAAAGATTACGTCACAAAACATGGAACGAGGTTTAAAGCACGTGCTCTGAACTACTGTCTGGAAAATCACGTGAACCATTTAGCGGTCAATGATTGGATAGTCCATCTTGACGAAGAGACGATACTGACGGAGGAGTCAATTGAAGGCGTGGTCCATTTCGTGACGGAGGGGGCGGCTGACATAGGACAAGGACCAATCAGTTACGCCAGTGGTCACGTGGTTCAAAACTGGGTCACCACTCTTGCCGATAGTATCAGACTTGCACTCGACTATTCTTTGTTCCGATTTCAATTTTCATATCTTCATAAGCCAATCTTTGGCTTCAAAGGATCCTACATTGTTGTTAGAAACAAAGTTGAAATGGATGTCGGTCTTGACTTGGGACCTAAGGGAAGCATTGCTGAAGATTGTTTCTTTGCACTAAAAGCGATGGAAAGGGGCTACACGTTTGACTTTATAACTGGTCAGATGAGAGAAAACAGCACATTCACCTTGATGGATTTCATCAAACAAAGACGCCGTTGGTTTATAGGACAGCTGTATACCGTGCTAGGTGTCGATACAGCGGCCTTAAACAAATCCGGACTGATTCTATCGCTTACATGCAGCGTTCTGATGCCTATAAGTCTGTCAAACTTAATCATAAGCCTTTTCCTACCATTTCAAAGGCATGTCATATTCAATCTATTGACCGGGTTTATCGGTGGATCATTCTGGTTCCTATACGCTTTCGGGGCGTTCCTGTCCTTCTCCGACCGGAACTGGTCGTACGTGAGGCGGTTCTTGGTGTGTCTGGCATGTTGCACGTGCGTCATGCCTGTAGCGGCGACCCTTGAGAGCGTCGCTGTGTACTGGGGTCTTCTCACAATAAACTCTAACGAGTTCTTCGTCGTCCAGAAAGACCTTTGTAAAACAGTGAAAGAGTCGCAAGTTAAAGTGATGTGATCGGTTAATAAGATGCGGGTAGCTCTCTTTCACTGAATCATATTCGTAACTTATATGCGTTTAATGTGTTCACGGAAGTGTGTATATGTTTCACTGTTGCGTGTTATTATGAGTGTTGGTCACATTGAAAAAAATAATCATGTCCTATTTATTATGAAAATATAGGGTCTTTAGATAGGGTCGTTAATTGCATTATTATATAAAATATATGTGAATGTGTGTAGTAGACTATGTTTATTTAAAAAAAAGATTGCCGTGCATTCGTTTACTGGCAAAGCTTTTGAAAAATCACTTTAAATACGTCTGATAAAGGTACGCTGTCGATCTACACAGAAAAATCTTATAATTGTGCGGAGGGTGATATTTTATAACAATATTCCTTAACTTAAATCACTGTATGGGAACGGACACCGGATATAGCTCAAAAAGTGATAAGTAAACAGACAATTATGCAGTTTTTTTTCTTAACCAGAGGTAAGATCTTGCTGTGTAAACGCATATCTACCGTATCCACAAATGAAGCAAGTGTTTGAATTAATAGCTGACTGTTTAATTTTGCCTATGGTATACTTTAAAGTGCTTACGATTCAGCAGACTTCGTAAAATGTTTCTTCAAATCTGAGCTGATCACCTCAAGACTTACAGAATTTCGACAAGTATTGTTATTTTTAGGAAATATATCGAATAAATAAAAAATCTGAATCGAAGGATTTCACAACATAAGCTCAACTATTTTTATTGTGAGATATGGCAATGTAACTTTTAAACTGTTAAATATATGCCCTAAGAAATGTTCACAGTACGGTACTGGGGATAGCCGTATTATGTACTGGGGTTAGTTTCAAAGTTGAGAAATTTGTGTCCTGGTGATAACATATAAAATGGGACAAAAATTGATAGTGACACTGTTAATATACAATATACATGTATATGTCTATTTCGAACTTTTAAATAATCTGTAAAAAGTGAGAGTACAATTTGATAAGAAATTATTGAGCAAACTTTAGTTAACAATTAGTTTGATCCATGCTCTCCTAAATGAAAGTATATGCACGCTGCGTAAACATCAGGGTTGGTCACAATACATTCTTTCTCACTGAAATGAACGAACAGAGACCATTATTCTGTTCTAAGTAATACCAAAATCGACCCAAACTAAGAAAAAAGCTTTACGTGTTCCAAATTTGATCACAATATGTGCAAAAACGTACCTACTTGATTTTCAAAGCAATACTATATATATGAAATGCAAACACCACAAAAATTCTACGGCCATATGTTTTGTGTTACTCAATAAATAAGATTACCGGCGTATTTCAAATATTTAGATATTGATGCTTGTGAAAAACACACTATGGTTAACTAATATTTATGAATGAAACAGTTTAAGTGCATGCAGATACAAACAAAAAAACATCAAAAATGTTCATCCCTCGATATGAACAACATCGAACAATTTCCCTCGAGCTTGCACATAGAAATATAGCCGTAATCATTATCACAGTCTCGTTATTCTAAATACATCGTTACTATCCTCAGTCCACTTAATAGCTATCCCCTGTGCAGTTATTTATTTGCTTTATCTATCCCCAGTACACTGCCAGGGCATCAAAAGGTATGAATATCTCCGTAACAACAAAATATATCATATTGATATTTTACACATTACTAGATTATGTAATTACAATGAAATCGCTCGATTCAGTTTTTATTCTCATTTTTAATTTGTTGATTTTTGTTTGAAATCGTACCACATAAATTAACATTTGTGCACGATCATGCAACTTTCGGAGTGAATAGGGCTATTATACAAAAGAGGAGACATATTTCCATCATAGTCGTATATCGCAAAGTATCAAGTAATTCAAAACTCTTCGATTTTGTTAAATAAAATACAAAAAAAAAATGATAGAAAACTGACCATGTGTCAAAATCAAACGCTTATCGATTGATCATTTTTTAGCTATATCCGGTGTCCATTCCCATACAATGTAACTGGGCATAAATTGTGTATTTTTGTGAGTACACGTCATGGGACCAATACTGACCGTGAAATCCCCTCACAGGGCGGTCGGGTTACGCCAAACAAACTATTTTTCCATGTGGCCGAAGGAGTATAAAAATAGTCGACTTTAGTTCAGAGCGTCCATCACTGTAATGCAAATGTATTTCCATATTTTAATAAATCATCATCATTTTATCATCATCACGCGGAAAGCGAAAACAAAATTTTAATAGAGAAAATTTTCTTTGCGTTAGTTTTAACTTGGGTTTAAACTCATACATGTCTATTTACTTCCGGCTTTGAAAGACACATGGTTTTCTATATATTTATTTAAATAAATCAGCATCTAAATAGCTTCTGTTTGTGGAAATCTGACAGATGAAAAGTTTCTTTTCACGAATAATTTTGGGGCGACTGTTCAGACCTGTCATTGTACGCAAGCCGCCTAGTTCAACAGTGAACGTTAAAAACATTTCAAAGAAAAAAATAAGTCTAAGAACAGGTATCTTACCGTTACAGTACACACATATTTTAACGTATCAGTTTAAATTCAGAGCTGTAAATCCAACAGTTATGGCAGAACCAAATAATGCTTTGATACCTCCATCATGTGTTCGTGGTATGAAAGTCTTGGATAAGTTGAAGTTTGATACAATAGTTTCAGTGCGCGCTCTTATAGTCGAGGCCAAACAGTTGTCAAAGGTGCTTAAATGCATAAAGAAATACATGTTGAAAATGCCAAAAGTAAATTCAATTGTTGACGTTAAAGAGAATGATCCATGCTTCAAAGCGAATAAACTTGTGTTACTGGATTCTGGTGAAATACAGCAATGGGACGATTTTGATGTTAGTGACCAAGAATTTCTTTCTAAAGAAAATCTGAATTCAGAAAATCTAAAAACTTTTGATCTTGCACTGACCTATGACAATTGGAACTTCTCGGAGATCATGACAGCCATACTGCCACAGGATTCTTATGGTGTATCAGGCTTTGAAGAAGTTGGTCACATTGCACACTTCAACTTGAGGGAGAAGAATTTACCATACAAAAACATAATTGGTATGTTTTTATTTGTATAGTCATTTTGAGTGCATCTTAAGGCATCTAAAGTTCATTTATGTGATTTGTTGATGCCTGGTGACTCCATATTTATTTGGTACCTGATAATTTGAATTGGGTATTACAAGAAGAGAAAGACAATGCAAAAATATTTTGAACAGTATATTACAAACAAGCTGTCTCTTTGTCTGCTTTGAAAGATTGCTAAGTTATTAGTAGGTGAATTCAGGTTATATTTCAGTTGAAATTAGGAACAGAGATGTAAACTGCAATCATATACAGGAATAACGATTTTTTGGTCATGTATTTTACATAGGGGCCTATTATAAGTAATTAGCATGCGATCCCTTTCAAATCATACTAAATTTATGTGTTGTCACCAGTCATCAAAATGTTTATATTATGGCCAATGGGTTGAAAAACAACCAATGGTTTGATAAACAAATGCTTTTTTGTGTACATAGAGTACCTTTATTACTTCCAAAAGTTAATAAAATATAAATATCTTTTAAGATGATGTATGTAGTAGTTATAGTAATTTAAATCAACACATTTACTGTATTTCTTAAAATTATAATAAAGGAATCTTTATTTGTATACATGAATTATGTGTATTCATTGATTAACAAATTATTTGTAATCCATTTTCAGGTGAGGTTCTCCTTGACAAGAAAAAGCATTTAAAAACGGTTGTGAACAAACTTGATACAATTGATTCCACCTTCAGAACGTTTCAAATGGAACTGTTGGCTGGGGAGGGAAATTTTGTTACGCAGACCAAGGAGAATGGTGTTACGTTTGAGTTGGATTATTCTAAAGTATATTGGAACTCCAGGCTTGGTAAATTACATTGATTACTTCATGTTCAGACTACAATGTATGCATTCATAAATGAAACGGACTGATGGAGATCAAACCCATGACCGCTCACACTTTATGTGCATGCTCTGCTTTTGAAGCTTGGTAAAACATGACAGTATCTATCAATGCTGCTATGTAATTATACAAGACCTAGTTACATACGCTTTTTCACATTTAAATTGTAAACATTGTGCATTACAGAATCATGTTTTGGATTTGTATTGCAGCATTTGTTCTATATTTTACATATATAAGTTTATAACCTTTATATCAGACTATGTTATCTTAATATTTTATTTACCTCTTTAATCATCTAAAAAAAAACACCTTTATTATACATTTTGTAATTATTCGGGATGTAAATAAACATCTAATATTGCTATTGTAGGTACAGAGCATGAACGGATTGTGAAGATGGTAGAGGTGGGTGATGTGGTATTTGATGTGTTCGCTGGTATCGGACCCTTTGCTGTGCCTGCTGCAAGAAAGAGAGTCACTGTGTTTGCTAATGACCTCAACCCACACTCTTATGAATATCTCGTCAAAAACACTAAACTTAACAAATGCAAGGACAGCATAAAGTGCTATAACCTTGATGGAAGAGAATTTATATATGATATAGTAAAAAATGAATTAATTCAAATATACACATCTTTAAAAAATGACCCTTCAGAATCCAGTGGCAAAATCGGTATATCTGTAATAATGAACCTTCCAGCATTGGCGTACACATTTCTCAATGCTTTTGATGGTCTGCTATCAAGTTCAGGCATCACAGTTCCCAATACGGGACCTTTACCTAGAGTTCACTGTTACTGTTTTACTGATATTGAAGAAGCTAAAAAGAGTTGGGATGGAGATATGGTGAAGGAGGTAAAACAGAGAACCCTGAAAATGCTTGGTGGGCTGGTAGAGGATGATATAACAGTACGACAGGTGAGGAACGTGGCCCCACAGAAGGAAATGATGTGCATCACTTTCTCCTTGACTCCCGATGTTCTGATGGAACAGAGAATCTCTAGTGAGACAAGAGAGGGTACAGATCATGGTGGGTAAAAGTGTGCTTACAATTGTATTTATATCTTTACATTTTACTCATAAGGTACACAAGATATTTCATTATACATGTACAAATTATGTTGATCATGACTTGCAATATGAGCACCCAGCATCTGTTGTTGGCCCTGGACATACTCAGTGTTCACCCAGGCCTTACTGCAATAAAAATCTATGTTTGAATCTCTAAATCGGTGTGATCCATGAATAAGTCTAAGGAAAACAAGACTAAGTGAAATGTAAATGTTCTAACTATGAGTCTCTTGAATGAGTTTTGGCTCAGATATTACAAAATATCGTCAAATCTCGAACCCTATCTTAATCATTTTACAAAATAAGAGCATAGCATTATTCAATTTTGTTGATGTTTTAAAAGTACCTTCTCTTGTAGATTATGTTGACAGATTAAAAAAGTCAATAATTTATAGAAAAACAACTTATAAACCAAGCATGATGCATAAATCCATTTTTTTTTTATACTTTTGAATGTTTACTCGAGTATATTTTTTGCTCTAAAACTAATTTTTATGAAAATATTGAGCAATGATTTTTGTTAACATAATATTTTAGATTATGTGCTTTGAAAAGGAGTAAAACATAAACCATTTTGATCACTTTTGATGTTATGTGGGAGAGTGGCTTGAGATTGATATTCAGAAATGACTTGAGTACATGTATTGTTGTGATAAATGGGCGTGGGCCTTGGGCCATACCCAGAAGCAACTTGGGTAACATTTTCGACTAATTGGATAATTGCCCATTTTCTGATTTAAATGTAAAGTATGCAAACAGGTTAGGAAATATTTGTACACCCAAAATATGAAAAGCAGACTTGAAATAATCTTTGTCAAAATATTGCAGTATATTAATAATTAAATAAGTTGAAAATTCTCACCAAGATGTTTTATGAATATGACCCCAGGTTGTTCTTTTTACTGTGGTCCGATTGTTCAGAATGTTGTTAATGTTAACAAAGTTGTTAACTGGATCATTGTTATTTACATATTTCTAATACTTTATAAAAGTTTCATGGACACACATGTGATCTGCGGTACTCACAAATGTTGAGACATTTGATTCAGCTATGCTTGTTTTATCACAATATATCAGCTCATGATACAATATTTCACCTTTAAAAGATAACAGTGATGCAGTTAACAACATAGTTAACTTTAACAAAGATCTTAACAATTGGCTCAATATATATTGTATATCACAATGTTTTGTTCACTTCAACAAAAACATTCATTTCACAAATGAATATAGAGTAAACACATCTGGAAACGCTATTCAAAAAGAAATGATTACTTTATACATATGTAGGCTATTTATATGATTTCTGTATTGCAGGTGCACCAGCACCAAAGATGGCTCGACTAGACACCTAATCTCAGGACGAAAAGGGCTTTTATTGACTGAATTGATTTTGTAGAGGAATTTTAAAAAATGATACAATTAAACTGGTGTCATATGTTGTATTGTTAATTTCATTGTTGTTTTTAGCTCGACTATTCAAAGAATAAGGAGAACTATACTACTCACCCAAGCGTCAGTGTGAGCATTGGTGTCACACCTTGGTTAAGGTTTTGCATTTAAGCACCATGAAGTCATTATCTCAGCACATACATCATTTATTGCATTGAAACTTAAGCTATGTGTTCCCAACTATCCAACCTACTTAACTTATGAAGTTAAAAAACACTAGATTGCAAATTATGGGCCTTTATTACTCAACTTAGAAATTCTGGCTAAGAATTTACAAGTAAGCACAAATAGCTAATATCTCAGCAAATGCATTATACATGTATTGCATTGAAGCTTTATTCAAGAGCTCCCAACCATCCATCCATCCATCTTAATAAATCAAGTTAGATAACTCTATCATGCATATTGTGCAAATAATTGCCATTTATTATTTAAAATAAATATTCTGGTCAAGTTTTTGCCTGTAACCATTTAAGTCATTATCTTAGCATAACATCATGTATTGCATTGATACTTTAGACATCTGTTCCACACTATCCAACCTAATGATAAAGTAAGTTATATAACTCTATCTTGCATAGAATGGAAATTATTGCCCTTTATTATTGGACTTAAAAATTCTGGTATAGGTTTTGCATGTAACCACATTAAAGTAAATATCTCGGCAAATACATCATGTATTGCATTGAAATTTTATACAAGGGCTCCTAACTGTCCTACCATCTTAATTTATCAAGTTAAACAACTCTATTATGCAAATAATTGCCATGTATTATTCGACATAGAAATTCTGGTAAAGGTTCTGCATGTAAGCACACATAGGTTACTTACTTGATGTAATGCATTGAGACTTTATAAAACGGTACTCAACCATCCAACCTAATTAACCAATTTGATTAATGTTTTTTGCATGTAATTAAAAAAATGGCCATTAATTACTATCCCCTGCCGAATCGAAGATTTTGGGAGGGGATTATTGTTTTGGCGTTGTCCGTCCGTCATTCCATACGTCCTTCTGTCCAGTACCATATCTTGGTAGGCATTGATCAGAAAATGTTCAAACTTGGTCAGAATGTTCCCCTTGATCAAATCTCAACGCATATAAAAGTGGGTGACTTGGGGTCAAAAACTAGGTCACTAGGTCAAATCATAGAAAAATCTTTGGGACATATTTGAGGCATAATATATGGTCAAATATTCATTAAACTTAATCAGAATGTTTTCCATGATGAACTCTTGGTCTTAAATAAAACTGGGTCACATATGATCGAAAATTAGGTCACAAGGTCAAATCTTAGAAAAATCTTATTGGTCAAGTTATGTTCAAAATTGGTCATGATGTACCCCTTGAAGAAATATGGACCACTAAGAAAGTGGGTCACATGGGGTCAAAAACTAGGTCAGTAGGACAAATCTTAGAAAATACATGGTCAAATATTTATAAAACTTCATCAGAATGTTTTCCTTGATGAAATCTTGGACTTATTTAAAACTGGGTCACATATGATCGAAAACTAGGTCACAAGGTCAAATCTTAGAAAAAAAATGTCTGGAATGGAAATAATTAGTCAGATTATTTTTAAACTTAGTAATGATGTACCCCTTGATGAAATATGGACCGCTTGTAAAAGTGGGGCACATGGGGTCAAAAATTAGGCTACTAGGTCAAATCTAAAAAAAATCTTTGGAACACATTGGAGGCAATATGTATCGTCTAATATTCATGAAACGTGATCAGAATGTGTCCCTTGATGAACTCTTGGACATGTTTTAATCTGGGTCACATGTAATAAGAAATTAGGTCACCAGGTCAAATCTTTCAAAAACTCTTGTCCGAAACTATTTTATGGTGGTGATTGGTCTGATTAAGTTCAAACATGGTCAGAATTTTCTCTGGTTAAATTTTGACTGCGTTTTAAAAGTGTGTCATATGGGTCAAAAACTAGGTCACGAGGTCAAATCTTACAGAAATCTTGGGAACACTCTAGAGGCAATAAATCTGCTCTAATTTCCATGAAACTTAATCAGAATGCCTCAATGAAATCTTGGAATAGTTTGAAACTAGTAGGTCATGTGGGGTCATAATGAGGTCACTGGGTCAATTGTTAAAAAAAAACTCTAGGGGCTATATTTTTTGCAATATATCTGGACCAATCTTCATGAAACTTGATCAGAATGTTTGCCTTGATGAAATCTTAGATTAGTTTGGAACTGGGTAACATGGAGTCGTAAACTAGGTTTCTTGGTCAATTCTAAATGTAACATATACAATTTTTTTTTTCAAACAGTTGCAATCAAACTCAAACTCATATATATATTTTTCATCAACAATTGATTTCCGTTCCTTGACTAAGCCCAATCAGGCGAGGGATATCAATTCAACAAATTTGCTTGCTTGACTTAATCTTAATTCTGGTTAAGGTTTTGCATGAATTCACAATCTCAGCAAATACATCATGTATCGCATTAAAACTTTATACAAGTGCTCCCAACCGTCCAACCTCCTTAATTTATTTTATTTTTGCATAAATTATTAATCTCGCCCCTTTCTACTTTGATTTAGAAATTCTGTTGGTGGTTTTGCCTGTAAGTAAAAAAAAATCTGCAACTACTTGATGTATTGCATTGAAACTTTTTACTATAAAGTAGGACCCACTCTTGCATATCATGTAAATTTTGCCTCTTTTATTTGTTGGATAAGGTTTTGCGTGTAATCTAATTTTATAGTGATCCATGCACGCTTCACCAAAACTCCAATTCTTAGCTGCAGAATAGTGGAGCCTGCTGTTTCTGTGACCGCTCTTGTTATTTACCAGCATAGGGATTTATATGTGTTGCCTGGATAAATCAGTCACATAAAAAATGCAGAATTAAAATGCTTAATGTGATTTCAATGCAAACCATGTCAACAGATTGTCTAAATGTTGTCATTTAATGGATTCAAATCCCATTATTGAAAACTGTAGGAGACCTTGACTTCAATGGGTTACTCAAGTGACATGAAACATTCTTCTTAACAATGTGTACCTTTACCTTCATAGACATTGAACTCGCACATGACGCACCATCTCACTATAGTAATCATTGTATGTCATTTGGATAAGAAATTTAGAGTTTGGACTGGCTGAAATATTGACCGGTTAGTGTGACCTTGACCTACAGGTCTGGATGCCATGCATGAAACACAAGAACGGTACACAATGATGAACATGTGTGTAACCTGATACCAAAATCCTTCCAAGTATGACAGATGAAGATCTAAAATGTATAAATGTTGACCATTGACTCTGAAATACAGTCTTGACCTACATATATGTATCTTGGGTCATGGTAACACACCCTCAGATTATGGTGTCTGCTGAATGTATGTGATTCTTAAGTTTAATACCCTACTTTATGACATACACACAGCCATACAATCTAGATTGGGTAGGCACTCAAAACCTACACCGACTTGACTCTTATCATTCCAAGTCGAGATCTGTGTTGAGCTCGTTGGCTCGACATATCAAGACCCGATTAAAAGTCATTCTGATATTTAAAACACAAACACATTGTTATCAAAAGTTTTACAATTTATTCTGAGAATAAATATGTGATCAGTAATAGTTTGACATGTCAGCTGTGGTAACCACAATCAAAATAAAACATCAAAACATCATCAACATTTCAAGTAACAAGCAACAGATCCATCCTGGCCATGAAATATATAATGTAGCAGATGCATGTCAAAGGTTCTCTATAATATATAATGATTATTTTATGAAAATGCAGTGGTCAAAATTGGTGTTGGAAGTTGAGGCTTATTATCTTTTAAGTTACTTGCATTACCTGATTTTGGTAGAAGAGAGACTCGGAAAGACTCTATGTTTTTCGGTTATTTCTCAGTACCGGAGCATACATATATATATATAATTGTTAGCATTACTCTTTATCATATTTTAATTCACTTTATATTTATTTTCATTTTTAATCAGTTTCAATGGTCATAATTTATGTATCATCTGAAATAAATACTGCTACCATTCTTTTTTAAAGATTTAACAGCTAAAAATGGAACAATTTCGTTGAGAAAAAACAAGAAATGTACGAGTATGTACAATGGCAGACCCTTTATTTGCTATGTGATGACTGCTGCATTGAATGAACGGATGGGTTTGGAGAGTGTGTTTTAACCTGGACCTATGACAAGGAGCAGCCTCAAGGCCAGGTCTACACTCAAACTCTCAGAAAAACAGTTATATTAAACAACATAAAAATTGTCTGTATTGTATTCCTTTTTTAAAATATATGTTAATCATAGTAAAGGCTAAAGTATTTAAAAAAAAATCTGCAAAGTTTTAACAATTAATGACCTGTTAAAAGGAAAGTTACAATGAAATGACGATTTGAAGTTTTTATGTGTCCACTATACCCTTGAGAGGGTTCGTAAATATGGACCCTTGTTTCGGCTTGCACAGTTTCATCCTTTACACACTTTACAACCACAGAGCGTTATGTATACTCGATCTCATTAAAATCAAATGCCCAATTCACGTGTCATGATGTTACGCTATGTTAGGCTTAGTAACACAACCCAATGAAATGAAGCGAACGTCACAATAAGATTTAAATGAGATTTTGTACATGCACAAGCTATATAACATACACTTTGTAAACAGCTGTAGATCATGTTCAAAAATAGTCTGTAATATTGATTATAAAACATACAATATAACTTAACTGTATAGTATTGTTAATAAGTGTGTAAAATAAACTTAAATAGATTTATGATAGATAAAACAGAATTATTAATTAAATAAATGACAATATCAACTTATACATAAAATACAGTGGGAGCAGAGTTTTAAAATGGTTTAGGTTAATTGGTTATTTAAAAAAAATAACAATTTCTTTTTTTCAATGCATGAAATGTAAAACTGTAAATCTACTACATAAAATGATCATGGCGGGTGCATAATTAATATTCATGAAGGGGCTTAATACTAAATTATTTCCAAAGCACAACCATTTAACACTAACTGAAAGTACTTCACAACACTAAAGAAAAATATGCATATGTTTCTATCAGAAACAAAATATACAAACGTACTAAATATGTACATATAAATCAGTCTGACTTAAAATTCTTCCGAATTAAAACTTTTAGAACTGACTATCAAGCAGATACACTTTACAGAGAATATAAACCTTAAACTTGCAACAAGCATTAACAAATGGTATCAAACAAGGACATACGACATGTACATTATGTCCTAGTAGGTTAATAATTCACAACCTCTGATAACAGTGTTTTGAATAAGAAAGTGTTCACTATAATTCTCAAATCAAAGTCATAACATCATGATTAAAATAAGAAATAAACGTTTGTATACAGAGATCTCAAATGATTGACAGTCATTTGCATTTATAAAACTGTGGTAAAAGTATATTAACAAACGAAAACATTTCAGTGAACGTTCTAATTTTTAAATATTTGAAATCAATTCACTCTTACAAAGCAATTTTTCATTCATCCCTCATTCGAACTGTTTGGTATGGTAACCCATTCCTCCTATGGTTTTAAACTGTCCTAACTATTTAATGAAGTAAAATGAAACTATAAACATAGCACAAACAACAATCGCAATATTATTTACATGGAGAACACGCAGCACCTTGTAAAGGGAAACAACTCTTAATTCCCAAACTCCTGACATGAGTTTTCTCCCCTAGACCATTGGCCCGAAAGTTTTGTGAACACAGGCTAGTCATCTTCATGCACTATTATGCACAAGGAGATTTGTTCCCCGTATAATTCCACTGGCCTCGTTTTCTTTCAATTAAGTCACAGAATAATATCATCGTAAAAAACCAATGGCACTAAGGCAGTTTATTTGCTGAAATATCACTTATGTATCATCAGACTGAACCCTATTTCTTTGTTTTTAATTTAACATTCTCATATCAAGGCTTGTACCTGCACAAAGCCAGTGAATTCTCAGCATCTCCAGTTTTTAATGTGTTCAATAATGAAAATGCTTAATCAAGAATACTCTTTAGAAAGTGATTACGGAGGCACATAAGGTGGAGGGCCTCTAGAACTGTGTACATGTGGAGGCTTGTTGTTGCTAGTAGCAGTCACTGGCGGGGGAGGGGTATAGAGGGGAGACATTTCACTTGTGTCCTCCATTTCTATTTCCTCTATTCGATCATCGACGGGCTGTGTAGAACTGGAATTTCCGCTCGTCTCACTTGAGGCTCGCTGGTACTCTGGAGGTGGCATTGGTGGTTTTTCATCTTCCAATATCAGCGGTCTTGTAGATTCATTTGGCTTTTCTTCATATTCATCAGCAAATATAACAGGCACACCTTTATTGTTGGAGAACTCATTCTTCTCCTGCAGCTTCATCTTACCCTTCCTCTTCTTTCTGTAGAGACAGCAGGCGATTGTGAGGGCTATGATGAGCACAATGACCACCACTATGGCTGGAACGACAGTGGTTATCCAGATATCACTGCCACCACCACCTCCTGCACCTGCTGCTGCAACATTTGTGTCTGTTGTTTTCTCAGTTTGTTTTTTTGCTGGTGTGGTCTTATCAATAACAACATCAACATCATCAGGTTCCTCTATGGGAGCCATTGTTGGTTTCTGTGTGGTCTTGGGTTTTATGGTACTTGATTTGGTAATGATTGGCTTATCTTTCATCATTGATCGGCTGGGGAAGTTTGGATTTCCCTCACATGCCCCCATAGGAGCAGCAGCTGCCGAGTTAACAGTGTAAGGGTCCATGGCTGCCTTAGCCTCATCTGTTAACGTGCCATCTTCATTAAACATTTTACCAACTAACATGGAGAGTTCATCTACTGGACAGCCAGAGGGAACAGAATTATTTGTCCAAGCATACACCACAGAGCCACGCTCTAGTCTTGTCACAGTCAGTGATCTTGAGTTTTTCTCCCCAAAAATGCCAGCTACTTTGTTTGACAATTCCACCCTATTGTTAAGATCAGACATAAATTGATCATAATCTGCATCAAGTGTCATACTGAGTTCATGATTTGGTGGGGGAAGCTCTACCATACTTTTCACTACATTCACTGTTAAGTCTATTGAGTTATATTTCCCTTCAGAGTTCATTGCTTCTAGAAATAAGTTATATTCACCAATATCGTCTTCAAGAGGATTTGCCATAATTACATATGGTTTTGTAAGTTTAGACTGTTTTACCATTAAAAAGAAATCCTTATTTAGCATGGTCTTGGATTCACCCAAGACTTCAATGAGTAGATTGTTTGTATTGTCATCATAGCAGTCAAGGAAAGTGAGCTCATCCAGTTTCTTCCTGTAATTGACTCCAACCTCAAGGAAAATGGGCTCTGGTGGATTGTTGACCCTGGGTGGGATGTTGCGATTTCCTGGCGGGCAGAGCGGGGCAGGGGTTGGCTTCTTTGTCTTTGGTGGCATGGTCGGGGGCTTGGTGGTGGGTTTGGGGGTGGTGGGTTTGGGGGTGGTAGGTTTGGGTGTAGTTGGTTTTGGTGTAGTTGGTTTTGGTGTGGTGGGCTTCAGAGTACTTGTGGTGGTTGGTGTGGTCTTCACTGTGGTGCTGGTGGTTGTAGGCAGTGTTGATGTTGTTGTTGGCATGGTTGTCTTGGGCATCTTCACAGTTTCTGATGGCTGGATGCCGGTGGTGGTTGTGGGGCTTGGAGTGGGTTTGTCTGTCATCTTCGTGGGCATTACTTCTACTGTTTTTGTAGGCATAATCTGTACAGAGGAGGCCTCTATAGTGGCTGTAGTAGTCACCTCCACGACCTTGGTGGGTGCAGGTGGAGTGATGACAGGGGTGGCTGTAGCAGCCCTACGCCTACGGGGTTTTGCCTGGAACCTTGTGTTGGTTACATGCCATCCCACAATGTCTTGGCCAAGGGCAGAACTCATGTCTCCGTTAGCTGCTGCCCCCTCCACCTGGTGGAGTATAGACATGTGTTCATCCTTCACTTGACCACACCCTATCATCCACGACAACAGAGCACCAGAGGTTTTGGGCTCCTTGATGTTTCCAGCTCCAACAACTAGGGCACTGCTATCAAACATGGGCTTGTTCCCTACAGGCACAATGTTGATGGTTTCTGGTGATATACTCAAATGGCCTCCCATGTTTTCCAGCAAACTCATTTTATCACTAGGATGCATCAAGTCAAGGTCACAATCCACAACTATGGTAACCATGGTTTGTGGCTCCTCTCGTTTGCACCTTACAGTCTTTGGTTCCTGTTTGTCCCCCGAGGATATTGTACTAATCTGCCCATTGGTGTCCTCAAGCACTTGTATAGAGAAGACGTCAGTGGCCTGTGAGTTGTCATCGCCCTTGACCTCCACCTCCAGGTAAATGGCACCCTTGTCTTGGGGGGCCGGGATACCCTTTAGCTCAGTGGTCAGGGGGTCAAACACCATCCATGACGGGAGACTGGGCTTGCCTGCCTCAGTAATCTGAAATATAGACAACATATCATGTTGATCATATGGCACATTACTGCTATAAAAATTTCACTGTAAAAAGGACATAAAGCCTAAGGCATAAATGTTGAGCTGTCAGAACAGAATTATGTTTTACATACTACAATCTCATTGCAGTCATGACGAAATTAGAAGACTGGGCTTTTCAAGTAGAGGTCAATATTAGACTCCATTTGAAGCATAAGACTACAAACAGTTTCTCGAATGTCAGAAATAAAAGATATCAAAACAAAGAACGTATCAAAACTGGGTAGATGATGGACAGACCAGGGCCAAAGAATGACAACTGTCAGGATAAGAGCGAAACATGCACTGGCACATTTTTCGAGCATCTTTGACAGGTTTAACTGTCCATAAAGCAGACATTTAAATCCATCCAATCTGGTATGTAAAAGCTTCTTGTCCTTGCCCATAATGAACTATTTAGAGCTTCCCAAAAAGTGTCTCAATTTTGCAAGAAAAGAAATTTAACAGAAGGCACAATAGAAACCCAATACCCTGCATGTACAATGTTAACATGTTGTCAGATTATGATAAAGATTTGTAAAAACGGTGACGTTCATCAGGTCCATTTTTGTTTTTTAATCCATTTCCTGAAACGATTCATCAAACAGGGACCAATGGTTTGGAAACAGCAACAGTGGGAAATGATCTGTGTTACCAAAACAGGTGTCCATTTATCAACTGATATTGAAGGGGGTATGGTATTAACTGTCAAACACAAGCAGACGTAAAATCCACCGCCCTCATGATTAACTAAACACAATGAGTCAGGCGCTTAATGGTTTGAAAATATATAGATAAAAATGTAAGTGATTCATTCATTGTGCAAGGCAGAAACTTAAAACCAAGACATCATGGCTATGTTGTAAGTGAGTGGGAAGAAATGACTAAACCTGTTTATCTTCATGTAAATTAGATTACAACATGTGAGTAATTAATTCAACTGTTACACCTAATTACAACTGGATTAATTCCTGCAATGAATGCAGAGTAATCAATCTCGACAAATCACATATTTGAAAAAAAATCAATATAAAAGTAAATGCTCATGATCGAGAATCTTTCAAAGTGTCATATAGTCTATATATATCATGTAATTATACATTGTAGTACAAAGTAAATAAACTTGTATTCTTACCATTGGTATCAAATAAATGTTGTGACAGTAACAACAGAAAATTGCCATGCTAAGCATCAACAATAAGAAGTGTAAAGCTGCCAAATACTAGATAATTTTCAGAAGATGGTAACTTAATTACATGAAAAATAACCTTACTAGCTAGTTTATGACCACAAAACATGGTAAAAACAACAGTGGCAAGCATGAAAAACACATGTATCTGTCAGTGCCACTGACCCTCAGCTGCCAACCTGCTTGCCTGCTGATAGAGGGGTAGGCACGACATTCCGTGCAGGAGCCAATCAGGTGAAAGCAGAAAATGAAAAACATTGATTGATCGATCATCTGGCCTCTCATAGTGGGGTGCCACTTAGACATATTCTTGTTTCAAATGCATTTTTTCAGTAACCAATCTTTGTTTCAAATGTATTCAAGTATGAATATTGGCTTTAACCAAATTGAATGCCCAAGCCTCTGTGGAAGATAAGTGACTTATTGAATACCCAAGCCTCTGTGGAAGATCAGCACCATATTGGATGCCCAAGCCTCTGTGTAAAATCAGCACCATATTTATTACACAAGCTTCTGTGGAAGATCAGCACCATATTTATTACACAAGCTTATGTGGAAGATCAGCACCAAATTGAATACCCAAGCCTCTGTGGAAGATCAGCACCATATTGAATACCCAAGCCTCTGTGGAAGATCAGCACCAAATTGAATACCCAAGCCTCTGTGGAAGATCAGCACCAAATTGAATACCCAAGCCTCTGTGGAAGATCAGCACCGTATTGAATATCCAAGCCTCTTTGGAGGATCAGCACCATATTGAATATCCAAGCCTCTGTGGAAGATCAGCATCATATTGGTTACACAAGCCTCTGCGGAAGATCAGCACCATATTGGATACCCAAGCCTCTGCGAAAGGTCAGCACCATATTGAATACACAAGCCTCTGCAGAAGATCGGCACCAAATTGAATACACAAGCCTCTGCGGAAGATCAGCACCAAATTGAATACACAAGCCTCTGTGGAAGATCAGCATGAAATTGAATACACAAGTCTCTGTGAAGTTCAGCACCAAATTGGATGCCCATGCCTCTGCAGAAGATCAGCACAATACTGATTACCAATGGCTCTTCAGAAGATCAGCACCAAATTGAATACTCACACCTTTTTGGAAAATCAGCATCATTTTCTTGCAATTCCTCAAATGACTTATATTTAATACCCAGAATTGTTTACAGGATGTTTTACTTGATGTGTATATATGGTTACAAATATCAAGACTTTAAAAGCCCAAGAGACACTGTATCCATAGCACGTTTTTATCCTGTCTTTCATATTCTAGAACATAGATCATTTTTTATGTTTTCCAAGTTCCAACTTATTTCTCTGAAGGCAATATTTTAACAAGGCCAGGACGCATTAGGCGCAACAAGTGATTTTTGCAATTTAGTTTTCAGCTCTGGGCTATCTAAAAAATTCCCACATGGATATTATTACTCAGAATTCTGTCTTAAAACATCATCTTTTTTAAAATTCTTTAATAATCTGTAATGAGTTTCTTGTATCTTCTGTGGACCCTATCATTGTTTTGGATGAAACATTATATGTTAATTTCTACAAGGTTATTTGGATTGTCTCATATTTTTCATCAAGAAATTAATCTACATATTCGACTTCAAATTTTGCATTAGCTTCTTTTTATGAGTAATATTTGTTTAACAGAAAAGTCACTCATTCCCATGATTATTTCAGAAGCAAGTCAACTTTGCCCGTATTTTTAGAAAAAAACATCTATTTGTCATTCAGCCATATGCCCAAGACACAGTCTTTTGTGAGTATTTTATGATAAATTTATGTAATTATTCATGAATGTTATGGTATTCACTTGCTAAGATGCTGACCTTGATAACCCGTCATCGACAGCGGGGCAGAGAGCAGAACTAATGTATGCTTTTCGCTGAGGTAACAGAATTTTAAAGTAGCATAGGCTGCAAGGTTTGCCATATTGGGATTTGATGTGGTTTCTGTGAGCCATCCCTGAGATAAATATGCATCCTTTATGGTATTCTGTCAGTTTTGCCTGGTATGTGTCAAGAAATAGTCTATGAAAATAACAAAATGTAACATAAATCTATACTAAGTCATAGACCCTGCAGTTTACAGCACATTACAATGTTAATACGTATAAATAGTGGCATTTTGACCAGTTCATAGCAAACACTATAAGCTGACATGTTCATAGACACATGTAGGTTAATGTGGTTTACTTTATTACACTTTTACTGACTGACCTTGTAGGCCATTATAGATAGTTCACTGATACCATTGATTGTTGGGTCATAAACAAGTAATTGAATTAAGTTCTTAAGACAATAAAACTTTGGACATAATGTTTCCACTCCATTAAAAATAATAAAGTAAAAAATAAAGTAAACCTGATGAAAGATTTAAACAATGTAAGGGAGTATCTGACATCGACTTCTCTGTAGCTGTGACATTGCCAGAAGAAAATGGCAACGAGTATCTGACACAGACTTCTCTGTAGCTGTGACATTGCCAGAAGAAAATGGCAACGAGTATTTGACACAGACTTCTCTGTAGCTGTGTCATTGTCAGGAGAGAATGGCAACGAGTATCTGACACAGACTTCTCTGTAGCTGTGTCATTGTCAGGAGAGAATGGCAACAAGTATCTGACACACACTTCTCTGTAGCTGTGACATTGTCAGAAGAGAATGGCACTGAGCACATATCTGACACAGACTTCACAGTGTACCTGTGACATTGGAAGAAAGTGGACCAGAAAATCAAGATAATCAAGAGGGAAAGGATTATCTAAATAGGTTCCCACAAGACCACAGTTAATCTCCCGCCTCTCTCATTGTGAGCTGATAAGCCCAGTCAAACAGCCGACATAACTCTCTAACTAATTATTATGTCACTTCAATGAAACAATAAAGAGAAAACAATGTCAGGTAAAATAAGAACTTCAGTACAACATGACTTTTATGTTTGCCAAGTTTTGATTAAAAAAACTACTGGATCGTCTACCAGTATATTAACTTTCTTAAATGGAACTAGAATGTAAAGATACACTTTTATATAATGTCTGCATTAGGATTTAAACAATTATAACATAGATGAAAGTTGAATTAAATGTTGACTAAGACTGAAACCAAAATCAAATATAACTGATAATTGCCATGTGCACAAACAAAGACTGGAGCCTACACCATCAAAGAAAAGACCTATTGCAACTTAATGCTGTAAATTGTTGTAAGCTGCTGAGGAATTATTCAAGAGGCTTCAAATTGATGCTGACTGAGCTACCAGATTATGCACCATTTATTTGTTTTTCACCTCCACCCAACATACCAACCAGTCAACAATTACAATTTGTTAGCTCTGCAAGATGAATCAAAAGTAGTCTGTTTCATGCATTTGCAGGCTTTCCTGGCAGGAATATCCTCAGGAATAAACCAGCCTCAATAATTCCTTAAATTCACCAAGGTCACTCAAAGAAATCATTCAATTCAAATAATTCCTATAACAACTGGGGGAACTGATGTATTTCAAAGTAATTTCAATTTTCTTTCAGGATATTATATGACTTTTAAATACCCCTCTTGGGTTGTGATTTTCTTTATGCCTTAAAGTGACTTGCTCATGGTTTGAAAAAAGCACTTCTTTTATTTAATTACCAAATAAAGTGTGGCAAATCATAAGAAGTGTTGAACAAAAATACCAAAAGCTTGAACCTTCAGCAAATGTTGATATTTGCTCTAATATCAGCTTTGAAGACCACAATTTTCATTAGTATTAATAACGTGATTCAAAATTAATTACGGCAGTGGTGTTGGGTGATTGGTTGATTGATATGATGTTATCAATGTACCATTAACAGGTCAACATATCCAACACTTTCGTTAAAAAACCCCGTGGCTGTCTGGACTAGCCAGCTGTTTTCCACTTTTTTCTTGACTTTAACGGCATGAGTTTGAACCCCACTACAACCAAAATACCTTTTTTATGCTATAATTGTATTTTTTTCTGCAATTTAGATATCATAGAGTAAAATAATGATAAAATAAGTTTTTTCAGATGCATTATCAGGAAAGCTAATTTTTGGTCCAAAACATGAGAGAGTAACTTTAAAAACAATTTGTTAATACCAAGGCTCAGTCACTTTGGCTGCAAACAGGTTTTTAATAGTCATTAGGGAAGTGTGTCTTCAATGAGATACATGGGTATATTATTACAAACATTTACAGTAATAACAATTCCACAAGGAAAACCTGGTGGCTGGGCTTATCAGCTACTGGCTTTCCTGGCCAATTTCATTCACAGTGGCTTCATAATTGGTCAATTTGTCTGTTTTCAGTGATAGAAGAAAGGCAGTATTGCTGTCTGAGAGGCAGGCCAATCCCCAGTCATGGCCATTGGACCGTCCATAGTCATGGCCATGGATGTGCTTATTATTAATGTGAAAAGAACTCATGAGAGAGTACATTAACAAAAAATTCGGTCAAGATCTTCTCATTTTGAACCAGTAAAATTCAAAAGCCATGACATTTCACAGAGCATTTAACATTCTACTTAAAATCCAACCATGCTTTCCACAAAAATCTAGAATATTGAAAATGTCATTGTTAACAGCAGTTTCTCACACTATAAATTGAAATATTGCTGCCCCTGGTAGGCCACAGCCATAGAACTAAGGGAAGAAGTCTTTATCAGACAGCAGTACATAAAACTGACAGAAAAGGCATAGTATTCTTGAAATATTAGCCAATATGTTTCTACAAAAATACCCCTGGCAAAAGCAGACCATAAATTCTGCCTGACAGCTCTAAAACTGAAAACATCATTATAAAATACAATGTTTTAAAAAAGATGTCTTTTTTAACAATTTGGCAACTGTATTTTCATTTTTTAGGCATCATGATATTATGATATGAATTAACTGTTCTATAAATGTTTTAAAAACAGTTTGTAACTTGACTTCTACTGTATTACATCATGTAAAATAAAAGCAAGTTTGAGTTATTTAATCATACAAATGCTTAATACAGAAATACCACACTTACGTCATATTTGACAATGTTTCCCTGGAAGGCATCAGAGGGCAGCGTATAGCGGAAGAGTTTGCCAACATACGCTGTGGAGTCTGGAATACCCCATTGTAATGACAGAGGCTCGCTCGATGATGATGGGCCATTACTAGAAACTTTAGGATTGTACTTCAATGCTTGCCCATTCACTGTCCAAAAATATCCACATAACACCACCATTAGCACTGACACTCCCATTTTTACATCCATTTTGTCACAATAAATCCTTTCTTATGCAATTATTACTTATATTAAATCCTAGCAGAACTAAATATCATAACACATCGAGCCTATGCATTGTATCTGTAGCCTTCAGCAGTATTGGTTTGCAACAAACTATCCCAGAATCACGTTCGCCGCCGCTGCCTTGTGACAAACACCACGGTAGAGACTGTAGACCTACAAGTGGTGCTGGAGTGCACTGCTTCTACTGCCTGCAATCATACAACAGTACATTGTAAATACAACAGGTAAATATTCTCCAACTCACTGCATTTCACTAGCATTCAAGTGGTTTTGGCAAGAGAAAATGATTTTATAGAATGATGGCAATTATTTTTTATATGTTTGCTAAACTGTATCATACAATAGTTTATAATTATCACATAATAAAATATGTAATTTAAATGTCTCTGAAAATATGATCTTTTTAATTCTTTTAACCAACAACAGAACAATTTTGATACACTAATTAACATGTAGGAGCTGTCCTCTTACGTAACTTGTGTAACACAATGCCATAGTGGCAAATGAAATCTACATGAACTAGGCTGTAATTGCATTGCAATTTAGTAAAGCAGCTCATTGGTAACTTATTCTGACTTAATCCAATCTGTTTAAAATTTAAAAGGTAATTACAATAATGAATTATGCATGAACATTCTAAATTTAACCCATTACTAAGCAAAAAATAAGAGCAGAAAGTACTTATCAATTTATTAAACCACACGCAACACATGTGCATTGCACACTCTCTGGAATCCATGTTTTCAGTTTCTCTGTGCTTACAACAAAGTTTTCATTTGATGTTTTTTTATGCAAGGGAGGGTACTAAACATTGATAGAAATATGATTATATATAGCTTTGCAACTCCCTTTAAAACTGAATGAAAGAAATCACATTGCTATAAAATAACGTAGTCTACAGGAATCTATACAAAATCACAGAATAAAGGCACTACATCTTGAAAAAAAATTCAAATCCAGAATTAATGCAATCCCGGGAGGTTTTCGGTAATAAAACTAAGATTTTCAATCTCTTTTCCTCCATTCATTATATAGCAGTCTTGTTTTATTTTGCATTAAGCCTCTGCTAACATGATTAAAGGCTTACCTAACAAACTTCTTATTGAGCAATTCAAAAAGATTGATCTCTTCAAAATACCACATCAGCAGGGATATCCCATTTACTGCAAAAACATTTCATTGATAGCTCAGACAAGAAAGCTTGAACAGTTTATTTATGTTTATATATGTACACATCCAATCTCATTTCATGATTCAGTCCAGTGGAGAACTATGCTGTGACTATTCTTCTAATAAGGTGAGTAATAAAAGGTAAAGGTAAGTAATAAACACCAATAGCAGAAGGTCATCTTGCACCAGAAGGTCATCTTGCACCTACAATGTATGGCTCACACCTTGTTATACCATAGCCATATCATTGTAAACGCCATGGACAATGGTCAATGTCCAGATTTATTAATTGGAAAAAGGTTGTATTCCACTATGTAATAGTTTCTGTCCAATTCTGCTTAACTAAACCATGAAATTGGCAGAGCTTAGTTAAGCCAAAGTAATTGTCAACCTTAGTGTTTGGCGCCAATGTCTCTATACTAGCCAGTACACATGCGATCATCCTTTAAAATGATTCAAAAAGAATATCTCCAGCAATCCCATTCGCAGAGACATGAGTTATAATAGACTAAATTAATATTGTGAATTGCTTTGCTCGTACATTCATCAGCCAAAGAAGCAAGAACACTATCTGTAGGATCATCTCATTATTCTACCAAAATAGTAATGCATTTACATCATATGCACTTACACTAAAATGGTAATAGAGAAACAAATCACAAACTAAGCTCGAAATACTGAACATGGGAGAAAGTTTGAAAGTAATCTTTTTCTTCACAGGCATACAGATATGAATCAGAGGATCACACCATGAATCCATCTATACTACATTACTGTTGCATTAACAACTGCATAGCTCTGCTAGAGAAATCATTATATTCTGTAATGCAAAATTCTTGCATCCAAGATAGATTAATCGAAATTTCTGTCCTATAAATAAAACATCGAAAAATTGTATAACTGCACGATAAATCTATGAAATCAGTTATTTCAGTCTTCCAGGCAATCCTGATTTCAAAGATTTACGCACTTGTATTCCTCTACTTATCAAATGTAGAATGCATTCCTTGTACACACAGTAAGACTGTTTCAATAGCATACTTATAATAAAGGACAATTATTACCAATTATATGATGAAAAGCCTTGAAACTTAGTCAACAGTACAAACAATACACATAGGCTAATGATAAATTGTTCCTTACAGGAGAATTCCAGAGTTATCAAACAGCCATCAATTGTCTTCCTTTCTAGTCTATTATGGGCTCCAAAAGAGAATCCTGCACCTGTACACCATCAACCTCAAGGTAACACCATGAAGCAACAACAATGGAGCGAGCAGTCAATTGTCAATTAACCAGAAACAACATAGTAGATACCAATTTACATGTATACTTATGCAACAAACAACTTTTTGAACAATACTTTATCAGAATCTGAAAATAATAATGACGAAAGAATGCACAAGTCACAATACCAGTATTGCAAACTCAACAGCCCTCTTTCCCCTAAGTCTTACATTAAAAGAGCAATGACTTCCACATTTCCTCCAATTACCAACCTGGCTCCAAACACTGGTCCTCGCACAAACACTAATTACCAGCAAATTACTGGCTCATGGTCCATTTGTTCTCCAATCAGTTTTAAATACATTATTGCATCAGTGTTAGCCCTGGTAAAGTGGTTACTGTGCAGGTATGCAGATCTGATCTGTCTGGTCCGAGGTATCAGAGAGGCTATACATGCCGCAACAAGTGGACAACTACAAACTGAAGGGAACACAACTATATTATATTTCACTGGACCTGGCAACAACATGCATTCTCATGGCCACATCATGACAGGAATAAAGGTATCACATGAAAAAAACATGTCTGCTACAAGCTTTGGAGATACAAAACATGGCAAACAGAAGCTTTTGGTGTATACAAACATGAAGACTTGCTATGTCACATGGCCGTGGTTACAATTGACTTGTGCATTATTGCTATTCAGATGTGGAAATAACAGCATTATTTCCCAGTAAAATGCAGTCTGCAGCTGATGCAGTTGCATAAACTGCAGGTAAAATCCTGTGATCATAGAGATTTCAATCATCATTCCCCGGGAAGCAGCGTCATCCTTGTGACTATAAGTTTATAACCACCTTATTGCCATCATTTCAGTTAGCACTTTATAGAATCTATGTTATTGCAATCTCTAATGATATTTTTCCCCGAACTTGGCACTTGCACATACAGCGTTCCAATAGACTCTGAAATCACTTTTTATAGTATCAATGTTATTGCCATCATTTGTGATTTCAAAAAATGCTATCTTGCCTCAAACTTGGCACTTGCTCATACAGTCGAGTTTTCTCATAGACTCTGAAAGCACTTTAAAGTACAACAAAAAATCATAAAGCAGAGGATAATGATGGATCTTGTTATTGAAGTGGAAAGTAAAATCCGCCAAAACAACAGCAAAAACTAAATCTCGTAGATGAATGGGTGTAACTGATTATTCAGTTGCAAGCAGTTCATCATGTAAAATGTCAAAATGATTATACTTGATATTTTCCCAAGCTTTAAGTCCCGGAAAATTATCTGTTATAATGTTGGCCAGAACACTTTTAATTTTCCTAATTACAAGTAGTTTTCATTGCAAACTCATGTTTCAAACATGACAATCCCTCCCCCCACCCCTCCCCCTCGTTCACATTTTTCAGTCTGAGGCCTTGGTGCAAAAAAAATAAAGAACTAAGGAATGCTATGTTATATCATACTAGTTAATTGACTGAATTAGCAAGCATAGGTGTTTCCCTGTGGCTCTAATCATGGGTAAATCTCTGATAATAGAACTGTAGAAGTATTTCAGTGAACCTTGGTAGACTTTTGCACCTGTTGAATCAAGTTGACTCAATTTTCTATAATGTCCTTTGTTACCTGTTTGAACATTTGGAAATGATATTAATGACTATCCTCAGATACTTTAATGTTCCTGTCAATGGAGTTTGTATGATGGACAGTGTGGAATGGAAAATTGAAAAATCATGGCCATAAAAGAGCTTCAGTTACAATAATTGCTGATTCTATCTGGAGCCCTGATGTCTGTTAATTTCACATGTATTCTACATGGAAAAAGATTCACCCCTCCTCTTCTGTAATTATTAACATTGTATGAAAAATTACTCGGTCACTGATAAAATCATAAGAATAATTTTGATAAATAGTGAAGCATAAAATATTGCCTTATCATGAAAAGGGTGATTTATAGTGAAATATTATGAGTATCAGAAAAATCTGTAACCCATGCAGACAAATGCCTGCCACAGCTTGACTCTATTAGAATTAAATATGGATGCGAGATTACATCATTTTAGCTGCATAAAATCTCAGGAATTCCAGAAGACAAGTGATATTGTTTTGCTCTTGTTGAAACACGTGTAAAGTGCACTGTTGTGCTTAACTCAGACGGAATGTGTTCAGAATGAGTTCCCTCATTCCTCATTCCCACAGAAAAATGCATACACCATAAATGTCCTATCATAGATGCCCATGCCCAAATAGATGCACAGGGTATGGTTTCCAACCCTGCCATTCGTAATTTAAAAGACTCATGTCTGGAGGGTTTAATAGGACATTTTTATTATGAAACTTGTAAAAGACTTAATGCAACTAAAAAATGTGAAAAATATTTTGCTACTGCTGCCACAAGTTAGGTCTCAACTCTACAAGTTGGTGAAACAGCATCATCAGTAAGCGAACTCTACAAGTTGGTGAAACAGCATCATCAGTAGGCAAACTCTACAAGTTGGTGAAACAGCATCATCAGTAGGCGAACTCTACAAGTTGGTGAAACAGCATCATCAGTAGGCGAACTCTACAAGTTGGTGAAACAGCATCATCAGTAGGCGAACTCCACAAGTTGGTGAAACAGCATCATCAGTAGGCGAACTCTACAAGTTGGTGAAACAGCATCATCAGTAAGCGAACTCTACAAGTTGGTGAAACAGCATCATCAGTAGGCAAACTCTACAAGTTGGTGAAACAGCATCATCAGTAAGCGAACTCTACAAGTTGGTGAAACAGCATCATCAGTAAACAAACTCTACAAGTTGGTGAAACAGCATCATCAGTAAGCAAACTCTACAAGTTGGTGAAACAGCATCATCAGTAAGCAAACTCTACAAGTTGGTGAAACAGCATCATCAGTAGGCGAACTCTACAAGTTGGTGAAACAGCATCATCAGTAGGCAAACTCTACAAGTTGGTGAAACAGCATCATCAGTAGGCAAACTCTACAAGTTGGTGAAACAGCATCATCAGTAGGCAAACTCTACAAGTTGGTGAAACAGCATCATCAGTAAGCAAACTCTACAAGTTGGTGAAACAGCATCATCAGTAAGCAAACTCTACAAGTTGGTGAAACAGCATCATCAGTAAGCGAACTCTACAAGTTGGTGAAACAGCATCATCAGTAAACAAACTCTACAAGTTGGTGAAACAGCATCATCAGTAAGCAAACTCTACAAGTTGGTGAAACAGCATCATCAGTAAACAAACTCTAAGTTGTTCAAACAACATCAACGAACTAACAAGCTGTTAAAACATGGTTAAGGAAAAAAACATGTCCCAGACAAAATTTACTAAAAGTTATTACCTAAACACAAACATAAATTGCAATGTTCCTCACAGAATTGCTGAATTGGGAAGAAACATGAACCTTGTGAAAAGGAACAGTCAGGAATACAATAACATTTATTTAATGGTGTAGGTTATTTTCATTTTATAAATACGATACCCCTAAATGATTCTTTACAGACTGACAGATCTTTGCAACAGTCCATCAAAGTGCATCTAATGCCAGTATGTGCAGATGGTAAACCACTTACCAACAATCCCAGCATCAGACCTGCACATCAACCCCCACTAATCAGCTGCCAGTACAGGGAAACACCTAGACCTGCACATCAACCACCACTAATCACCAACATGTCATACAAAAAATAAAGGAAAAACAATATTTGTTTGACCATCTTGACGCGAAATCACCATAAGCAATTTTTTCCCATGACATGCAGCCACACACTGGGAAAATTAATTCTCACTAAAAGCAAGTCATATCACAATCCATTTTTTTTATAAAACATACTTCTGCAAAAGTGTGTCTACTATTAATTTCAACAACAGCATCCAATTAAAAACAACTTATGACCTGGAAATACAACAAAGTTAACTGAGCAAAGAATTCTGCTTTAGCTGTGAAATACCCCTCTTGTGTTCAAAGAAGATGACATTTGAAACCGGTTTAGCCTCAGATTCTCAGAAATCCTCAAATGAGCCAATCAATACATTAATCAAGCAGACTGCCCACTCAGAAAGCCCTAAGATCAATACCTGTCAGATAAGATGACTGCAAACCAAACAATGCCTTCCACAAATTGACAAACCCATCCTGAACAGAAATTTAGAATTTATCACCCAACCTGAAACACCACAATGATTCCATTTCCTGCATAAGCTGCCTAACATAATTGCCTATGAAGACTGGGCCAATTACTGGCCTCTTTGAATGGTCTCTTCTGAAAGGTCAGGACACTGTCCATACTGGAAGAGGATTATTTGATCCATAGACATCTGGTTGTTAACAACGTCTTTCCATTTTCTGTCAGCATCATACAGGCTTTTAAATCTCAACAAAAAATGAAATCTGAGTATGATTTATATATGTATGATAATTTCTTGAAATAATATAAATAGGTACATTACATTAAATATGAGAATTAAATACATTAACAATAACACTGCAGAGACTTCCAAAACATTGATGTCAATTCTTAAAACATTATTCAGAAAATTAGAGTTTAAACAATTCCGAAAATTGATAAAATGTCTAGAAGAAAGTGCAGTCTACTATATTTTTACTTGTACCATTAAAAGGACCACTGAGAGTCGGGGCCATCCCTATGGACCCTTTTACAAGGAAACTGCAACAGAAATAATTTATTATATTAATCATATTATGTGATGAAAACATTTCATAGTTCCATGTCTGCAGACAACTTGTACTCAAATATCACATCTGCAGATACCTAAGATTCTCAGACTCCAGACATACATTATTTATTTGTTGTTTGTTTCCCTTAATTCATAGATTACAAGTTTCATTGAACAACAATACCACCCTTACAACATTTTCCAACAATATTCATTAGACACCTATAGCTGATGCCAAATGATTATAAAAATGGTATGAAATAAGATCCACTTGAAATACAAGTATCAATCCACAGTTTGCCAGGATGAAAATAACAACAATTTTTTACAAACCACACAAGATTAATGGCTAACACAGTCATTCTGTACCAAAGGATGGGCAGAGTTTAGAATGCTGTCAAAACCTCTATTCTTCTTTCAAATCATGTCATTCAATGCTGACAAAATGGCATCTGGGGCAGAATGCATGATCAAGGAAGAACATTACTTCAATGGGATCTTTACTTGATTGGTATGTTTGTACCTCACTGTCTTTAGGTAGACAGAGATTTCATGAAATATTGAATGATTTTCGGAGAAACATAAAGCATTAAAGACGGCAAATATGACAAAACTTGTTATTTTGATTTATTTCCTTTCCTATCTAGGCCTGTAATTCACCATTTCGAATATATGATTTACCATGAAAAGGCAAAATTAGTTGTCTAAAATGAGCATGCTTGTCTCAAAGTGTCTATACTTCATAGTTTTACAGACAATAATAAAGATCATAACATGAACCCTGTTATAGAATGAATAACGAACCAAATAACAACAGCGGCAAGTGATTTCAGATATGCTTGGTGCATTATGAATAATTGTTAACTAATTCATGAAAAGAATTTTAACCCAACATAATAATGCTTAAAACGAAATTTTGCAAAACTACTGACCTAATCAATCACCTACATAATAATACATAAATCTACTTACATTCTTTTGCTTAAGCCAGATAAAGTCCTTTTACACCAAAAAATTATTTATTCTAAATACTTCATTAATAAATAAATAAATAATCAACAAATCCCATAAGCAGATTATTACAGAACTAAACAACAATGATAGGACCTATATCGGATTGTCATACAATCGCATGAACGACAGCATTTCATTATTTTCAATCAGATTATAATTATTGTGTCATTTTCAACAATACGTAATGAAAGCTTCTTGCCAAAGGGTAAATTGGGTGGAAAAGTTAAGTCAATATTGTTGAATAAAATTTAGCAATCCCTTTATTAAATATTAAATGTTTGACAAAATGACTTAATAATGTCAATTTATATAATTTTCAGAATCATTAAAGTCAGACAGAAAGACAACATCTTAAACTTGACTATACACTTAGTTACATTATATAATGCTTCTTTACTGTATATCATCGTTGGACTATCTCTTCATAACACATTTCCAACTCAGTTATTTCATTTCTGTTCGTATTGTTTTTTCATTGTCCTGATATCAAAGTCCTGTTTTACCATACAACCATAATTATCATACACACTTTTCAACTATGAACACTACAAATGGGTGTGTTGTGTCCATATATCAGCCAGTGTCCACTGAGGGCCAAATTCAGTCAGTGGTCAACTGGTCTAGGCCTTACTGACCATTATAACTGACCATAGTTGTCAGTCTCAGGTCACTCTTGTAATTTATACATACCACAACACAGATGTTCAAACCCTGTAGTAATCAATTTGCAATGAATTAGCTGTTTAATGACAGGCCTTACAAGTAAAACAATGTCTTTTCTTTCAAAGTCATTAGACATAAATCATACCATACAGGCATATGTAATTGAAAACATTGTAACACAAGGAGACCGGCAACAGTGGACCCCACAAACTGTTGAGAAATCTGAAATATTCAGTTTCATTTAATGTTATTATTTCAAACAAACTTCATTTAAACACTCTCTATTTCTATTAGGTAAAATCTAGACTGACAAAAGCTATTACATTCCAGAATTAATGTGGCAATTTTGTATCAAAGCTACATAAACAATGAATGTTGTTGACCTTTTTTAGGATACAAGTGGCACTGAACACTGGAAACAAATTAGTATTATTCTCCACCACCCTTGTGTCCTCTTTGATAGCAGTGACCCTGTGACCTCGAGGCAGAATACTCCCCCAGCCCCTAGAAGCCCATGAAGCTGACAATCATCCCTTTTAAACCCCCTTGAGGGTGACTCAGGGTGTTCCAAAACATTGGGGCCTTTGAGAGGTGGGATACTTTAGTTCTGAACATGGCAAATCAGCTTATGATATTAGTAACCCAACCAGAGAACAATGAATTTCTTGCAAACAGCAGAGGCAGATCAATTACAGGGCGAGATATGGTAATGTTCATATCAGATTAGAAATCTAAATCAACATTAATCAGCAGAACTTGACATTAAATCTTTAAGACATATTAGACAAATTGCCTACAGTTTTTTCTACCTCTTATTAAATACAGCCCTGTAAGTTTTCCAAAAACAGCAGAACAATGACAATTACAATCTGAATTAAGAATGAAACAATTTTTACACCATATAAATGAGGAATTATTTCTCAGGGTGTAAAACGTCACTAAAAAAAGAGCTATAAAATTACAAAGTATACTACATGTACATTCTGTGGGAGTTCAGGGCACAACCCTGTTTTATTAGTCACACAGATACCAATTAGATAAACATCTATTAACCTATTGGGACTTTTTTGACAAATGTGACCATATCATACATTCTTTATGGGTCAGGAAGTTTTATGTGTCATACACCATAACTCAAATTAATTTGGGAAATAATGATCATCAATGCCCCTACTTGTTTACTGAAATCTCACCAGATTTCCCACTGTAAGTGTCCAGATGTGGGGTTTGAATGTAGATGAGTGTATTTTCCTGACAACTATAACCTGTAAATCACAGTCAGTGACACCCTAGCTAAGTTTCATGTTCAAGCAGCCACCAAAGCCTGTAATTATAAGGACATAGATATGCTTGACAACCTCTTAAACCACCAGTGTAAGCTCACAGAGAAATGAGAACACCCTTATTTTCCTTAACATGAAATAGGAACACCCTCATTTTCTATGTTCACAGATCACATTATGTAATATCCTTGTTGTGTCTCGGTGTATCACTCTTTAACATCTCCCCTCCTGACCCCTGGCCTTTGTTCTCTCACCCTTACATGGCCCTTAGGGGCCTGTGTTTGCTTGTAAGCTGTTGAAACATCCTTCCGTCAAAGGGGCCAGAGCCTTGTTTACAGCTTTCATTACCTTTCATGGCCATCCATGGGTAAACCAAAGATAAAACTATAATTACCTTGAAAATCACAGGCTTCAGTGAGCAATAAATAAGAACATTACAGGCATCTTTAGGATCTTGAGTGGATCTTCAAAATTGATCATGTCAATTCAAATATTTGAGGGGCATCTTTTGCCATTTTCAATTTCAAGCAAAGCCAGACTATGATTTCACACACCAGTGTGCAATGTAGTAAATTGTATGAATACAGGAACTTGGTTGAATACAAGCTATGCACAAACCTATCATGTTCCTGTACGTGTCACAGAAGGCTGACAAATGTGTCATTCTCCCTGCAATTATGACAATACCACAATACAAGTCTTCCAACATTTCCTGTACTTGTCACTACTATACATATGTTTGTGCACCGTTCATGACATGCTCTTTGCATGCATGATGCAATACTTTTAACCAGTTTTTTCTTAATTTATTTATGATGAAACATTCGTATAGAGGACAGCTCCTGCAATGATTGTTATCCTTGGTCTGAATTAAAAGCCCAGCTAATTGTTTCCCAATGAAAGTGCACTGTAACACACTAACCTTACTCTTGCTTCCAACTTTAATTGTTCAGTTTCCTTGGCTCCAAGATGCAAGTTCTCCTCTTCTGCTCATCAAAATTGCCTTCACTGCCTGGAAAACACAAATCACTCTTGATTTCATTGAGATGCTGAAAACACGATGTGTAATGGGACAAAATTAAAACAGATTACCTAACTGAAATAAAGTGAAGTCTTAAAGATCGGGAAAATTAAGTTATTCCTTCTCAATAATTAAGGTGGATGTTCCTGTGAAACGCAGGAATAAGATTATGAGGAAAAAACTCTGAAGAGATATTGCATGGAATATGTTAGAAGCAATCTTGAACTATATATGGATGGGGCTGCCAGCATAATACCAAATAGCAAAGATTCCACATTAAAATGTCAAACAAAGTCAACAAGTGGCACGAACTATGGAAACTGTAACACAAAAAATGCACATAAACTTTGATGACAGATGAGGGGAAACTGAAAATATTATTTGTATATTTGCCAACAATCAGGAGCCTCAATTTCCCCAGTGGCTGAAGATCATACAACTTGAAAATCTCATACATACAAAATGTAATTATCTTCCTAACATCCCAGCATATGAGAGCTCTTTTGTACCCTAAAGTAGTTAATATTTATAGATACTTATGTCTGTCAATTTCCATCTTACACAGCTTTGTCATAAAAGATCTCAACCATAGGTAATACGCCTCGTCCATCAAGAAGAAAAACATCAAGTTCACCACCGAACCATCCATAAAGAACAAACCAGTAAAGAAATGATGAGCTCTTAGGAAGAACTGTTTTGCATCACAATTGTAAAACGCCAGGGTACAATGTGAATATTGTTGTTTATCACAATGAATTAAATGATATAAATTACATTTGAGACATAAAAACATTGCCCGAATTGCTGCTTCTGTTTAGGTTCAAGCAAAAAATGAGATATAAATCTCCATTAGAATGGTTGCTATGGAAGACAAGCTAGCAGGTGGTTGTCAATGGCATTAGACAGTTGACATGGTTGCCACCCACTGAGATGTTGCCTAGCAACAATTGTATCCTCAGAATATAACTTAAATGTGTTCTTTGAAAAAAGCAATATCATAATTACCATCAACTAATCATTTAATCATGAGGACCATGTGAAAATCTGAGAGAAAAAAATAGCTTTAAAGCACACATTGTCTCCAATATTGTTGTGCTCTAGGTAGACACCATTTGTGCTGTCGATGGGTGGGTGAGTAATGAGGAGTGTCATCTGGGCACACATTACAGCCCAAATCAACACTGTACAGTCCCTCTCCCCTGTCATTCCTGTCACATGCGACTCCTTACATCATTCTGTATCCCTAATTGTAGCTGTATATAAGAAGATACACAACCTTACAACTGCACCTCAAAAAGCAAATACAACATGTAAAGCACACTATATCCTTCCATTAAAGACCAATCTAAGATATTATACAGAATACCAACACAATTCTCCCCTCCCTCCCCCCCCCCCGGCAAGTCAAGGTGCATTACTCAACCATGATTTTAGGTAGATTATGAGACTTGATGCTGCAATTTTGCAGCACAATTACTAAGTTTTATCGCATTGTAAAGGTTTAAGTGTTCACACATCTCTGCCTACTATGCCAAAACTATGATAAATGGTCTTTTTTATCTTCAATAAAAAACAGTCGAACGCGTAAAAAATATATATGTACCTACAGGTAGCAATCATCAGCTTGCAATGTTTTTGCCATGCCATCTGTTTCCCTCTATAACACGTTTCTCAATGAAAGACAAGTGACAAGTAAGTAGTGACAAGAGATTTAGTGATCCCTATTGTGTGCACCATGTTAAATAATATCTTATAAAGCAGCTTCAATTTCATTACAAAGTGGAATGAAACCATCTGCAAACTGCACTGGAATCATAGCACAACTGCCATATGGCTTTCCTCAGTGTCGCATTGCTATCAATTATATGATTGTATGTCTGCACTCTCTTCTACAATTTCAAACTACAATGTCTGGTATGCCAGTTATTTTAGGAGAAGTGATTGCTGTAAGACTTACATCTTGCACAGTTTTTGCTGGAGCATGATAGCGGTTAGCCGATGGAAATGAGACAAAATGTTAGTGACTGTATATTCATGTATGATTACTCAAGCTTGTTCCCAAAACAAACTGTTAAGCAGTACATTTACTTGTAGCTATGCAATATGTATGTTCTTTTACACCTTGTTGGCCATAAACATGCTGGCATTGGCGGGGGGGGGGGGGGGGGGGGGGGGAACTAGATGCCTGAAACAGGAAACTTATTTTTTCATCCTCCCATGGGATGGTTGGAAAAATAACCGGATGCTCAGCTCCATCACATTACTCTGAGTGGGACTGCAACAAAATACCACAGAAAAATAACAACAGTGGGATCACTTTCACAGCAATCTTTATCGTGAAAAAGAGCTTTAGTGTAAATGAGTTTTGTCACATAATCTGCACATCTGACCCTCAACTGGCTGTCATATGTGAGCAAAATGCACCAAGTGCTGTCAAAATGAGAACATTTAAACTATTCCTGACAACAAGTGGGTTATTCTTTAAAAATACATTACTCACCACCAAGCTTTAAACGCTCCTGTCATTTTTACCACACAAATCTATAAAGAAACTGAGTCAAGAAACATATAGATTGTGATATTCCAGTGACACCATCTAGTAGCTCCAAGGTACTAAAGTGATTTATGCTTGGAATGAAGATATCATATTCTCCTTGTTTAGCATAAAGAGGTGAATATCCACATTTGTCTTGGTTGCTCTGTCCAATAATACAACCCTAACAAGACAAGACCGATGTTATGATGACAATGTCTGCACTAAATCACTTGAAACTATGTTAGTGCATTAATACCCTTCGAAAACATTATAAACTCTGCAGGTGTAAATCATGAATTCCTCAGAGAATAAGCACATTCCTTTTTTGGCAACATATAATCCCTACCATCATACCTCCACAAATTTCAAACCACAGGTTAAGGTGTAGACTGACATAATAGTCGTATTATACATTAAAATCAGACACCGAAAAATGTCTCCAATAAAGAACGTATTAGGAATATATCGGTGTAATGGATCAGAACAAAAATTGTTCACTATCAAAAACAGTGTGAAAATGACTTTAAAACAGATTGAAGTAAGTTGAACCAGGTTTGGCCAAGCAAATTGTTGGCCAATATTATATGCACAAATGCCATGCATATCCAACAATGTTATTAAAAGACTACAGCACTTAGTTTTGTATTTGGTTTTCTGTTATTAATATATTGCAAAAGTATTTTCAACCAGCAACTGGAATAAAAACAAGCAAAGGGGAGCCAAATATCACTTGATTTGCTACCAACATTCTTTTTGGGCCTAATTTAAAGCACAACAATCTTTTTGTCCAATTAACGAGGCATTAGGACAGATAATGGGTAGAAATATCTACACACTCTCAGGAAATCAAAAGCAAAAAGCACACCTTCAATGTGGTATCTTAATTTTCCAGACAAATTTGAACATTATAGCAGGAGAACAACAACATCATATCTATTCCGCAGTGTTACTTAGCAACAGATGAATAAAACTTCGTTTGTAATCAAGGACAGGATGCATTTGTATGGCTCAAGTGTTATGAAGTTACAAACAACAACATAAAACACAGTTATGCATCAAATTCTTAACCTATATTGCCAATTCTTGCCGTAACATCTATGTTATACAGCAATAATGTTCTATGGCTGCAAGCAGTTGCGGCATCACAGAGATCTTGCGTCGTTAAGATGTGCAGTACATAAGATATGAAAAACAGTGAAATTGCTATTAATATGAGGAACCTTGTATACCTTAATTTCAAAGTATTCCAACATCTTATACTTATCAATATAGAATATATTATAAAAAAGACTCAACAAGGTGATTAACTTCCAGAAACATATTATCAACCTTCACAGAACAGCAACAGTAAAGGAGACTGGCTAAATTTGACCAGTGTAACAGCCTGTACATGCAGTAGCCTGACTCAATGTTCACCCTGCCATATCTGGCCAATCTACGTCTAGTGATTAATTTATGGCCACCTTATGACCAACAAAAATTAGCCATACAATTAGGGGCTATTCTCAGCACCCTGTGAGCAGCTGCTGTTATACAGCATCAGGTAGTGAACAAAATATGAGGAGGGAGTAGGCCAGTTGTTTTCAAGTGTCATGGATAAAAATGCTCCTTTCACAGGCTGCACTTAAATAATTAGCAAACCCTATTCCAAAACCATGTCATTTAATAAAAAAAAAATGGTATCTTGCTTTGACATAAGGTCATTACCACTCATGTGAATCACACAAATGATCTTAAATTCACACATATGTTGGAAATGGTTTGACATGCAATCAAGCATTACCCCATTACCATCTTTCAGGTTTGCCCAATACCCTCATTCAGATTTGCCCAATACCCTAATTCAGATTTGTCCAATGTCCTCATTCAGATTTTCCCTAAACCATCATTCAGGTTTGCCCAATTCCCTCATTCATGTGTGCCCAATGCCCTCATTCAGGTTTGCTCAATTCCCTCATTCAGGTTTGCCCAATTCCCTCATTCAGGTTTGCCCAAATCACTCATTCAGGTTTGCCCAATCCCCTCATTCATGTTTGCCCAATTCCCTCATTCATGTGTGCCCAATGCCCTCATTCATGTTTGCTCAATTCCCTCATTCAGGTTTGCCCAATTCCCTCATTCAGGTTTGCCCAAATCACTCATTCAGGTTTGCCCAATCCCCTCATTCAGGTTTGCCCAATTCCCTCATTGAGGTTTGCCCAATATCCTCATTCAGGTTTGCCCAATCACCTCATTTAGGTTTGCCCAATCCCCTCATTCATGTTTGCCCAATTCCCTCATTCAGGTTTGCCCAATGCCCTCATTCATGTTTGCCCGATCACCTCATTCAGGTTTGCCCAATCACCTCATTCAGGTTTGCCCAAAACCCTCATTCAGGTTTGCCAAATTCCCTCATTCAGGTTTGTCATTGTTTTAACCACTGGCTCTGACAAACTGGCTAAGCTCCAAGCACCATTGATTTCCAAAAGCACTTACCCTGCTATAACCATCAACTGGGAATACCACAAAACCTTCTCATGTTAATTGTGACTTGTAACAATGGGAAACTGTAACAACTTAAGACAGTAGTCTAATGTTTCTAGGCGGTAAGAACTTTACTTCCATAATTTACAAGACACAATTCAGAAATCAGGGCTTTTCAGTCCTGACAGATACAGGAGGCAAACATTACAGCTTACTCCAAAAGCCACCCCTAAAAAGTTCTATGTTCTGATTTTACTGCAATAACTGTCTAAATAACACTTGTTTTTCCCCATCAACAACCTTACATAAAACTTTTCTTTTATACTAAACATACAATTTGAAAGACATGGAGGATTGGAAAAGCGGTACTCCTCCATTTGTTTTAGTTTTCTGTTATAGGCAATAGGCAGATTACCTACAGCTTCCAACCCCAGCTCCCAGTGCTTGCACCTACTACAGCTCCCACCCCTTGCACATACAGCTCCCACCCCCAGCTCCCAACCCTTGCACCTATAGCTCCCATCCCTTGCATCCATAGCTCCATACCTGAGCTCCAACCGCTTGCACCTACAGCTCCAATTAACCCTCTGCATCCATAGCTCCCATCCCCAGTTCCCAGTGCTTGGACCCACAGCTACCACCCCTTGCACCTACAGCTCCCACCCCCAGCTCTTGCACCTACAGCTCCCACCCCCATCTCCGCCCCTTGCATCTACAACTCCCACCCCTTGCAGCTACAACTTCCGCCCCTTGCACCTAGAGCTCCTGTCCCTTGCATCTATAGCTCCCAACCGCAGCTCCCACCCCTTGCACCTACAGCTCCCACCCCTTGCAGCTACAGCTCCCACCCCTTGCAGCTACAGCTCCTGCCCCTTGCACCTATAGCTCTACCCCCAGCTCCCGCCCCTTAAACCTACAGCTCCAACCCCAGCTCCCGCCCCTTGCACCTTCAGCTCCCACCCCAGCTCCTGCCCCTTGCACTACAGCTTCCACCCCAGCTCCCGCCCCTTGCACCTTCAGCTCCCACCCCAGCTCCCGCCACTTGCACCTTCAGCTCCCACCCCAGCTCCCGCCACTTGCACCTTCAGCTCCCACCCCAGCTCCCACCCCTTGCACCTTCAGCTCCCACCCCAGCTCCCGCGCCTTGCACCTTCAGCTCCTACCCCTTGCACCTACAGCTCCCATCCCCTTACACCTTCAGCTCCCACCCCAGCTCCGGCCCCTTTCACCTACAGATCCTATCCCCCACTCCAGCCCCTTTCACCTACAGTCCTACCCCCCACTTCCACCCCTTGCACCTACAGCTACCACCCCCAGCTCCCACACCATGCATTGTATGCCCAAATATCTTGTTAAGCAAGAACACCTGAAAACAAGCATGAAATTAACCTGGCTTTCAGGAAAAAGGACACTGTAAAGTATGGTAATTCAGTATAGCAATAATGTCTTCTGTGTTAAGAATACATGAATAATGTAAATGTATTCGGTAGACACTTGACCAGTACTTGAAACCAGATATCTGGGTTGGGTATGTTATAAATGATAACTAAACACATTTACTCTCAAATGACACTATTCGCCATTGAAATGTATGTATATGCGACCAAGTGACACTTGCCTACTATTGTTACTTTAACCATCAGAATTGTTTTGTGGCTGAAATAAAGCCAAACAACTAATATACTTGTTAATGGTTAAAGGAATGAAAAGATCCCAGTTAATATTGGTCTGATACTATGTAAAGCCCTCTAACATTAGTACCTGCAGCGGATATTAAGATATTTGAAGATTTTTCCACTGATCACAGGAGCAACAGGGGAAATGAAAATTTTATGCACATTAGACACATTCTACATTCTCTGCTCTAAAGGTCTTGAATAGAATACAAGTAAAGATCATGATTATAATACAAACAATTGAGACATTTTCTTTCTTGAATTAGGAAAACAATGGCAGCATTTTGCCTGTGTATCACTGTGAGGCTGACTACTGATATAAAACACAAACTGGGTGGGGTAAGATTACTGAGACAGAGGCAATTGTTAGAGCCCGACACGATCATCCAGAGCCACAGGGAACATTTATCTCTTGGCGGCATGCATCCATGAGAGCTTCTCCCTCCAGGAAAAAAGAACAATCTTCCCATACATGTACCTGCGCCACTGGCATACATGTGTTCTCAGGTAGGCCGCAGTCATTTTAATGCTCTCTCAATTTCTAAACTGCAGGTGCACTGTGAAACATTAGAGAAATCGTTTATTTTTGTAGCAGATAAGACTTGCAGAAACAAGATCGTAAACAACCCAGAAGGGTGTGACAGTCTCCCTAAATCTTCAGACAATCAACTTTGTGGGATTCATCCTGCCTAGCTATCCAAAAATGCTCATCATTTTTTTTTTGTCTGGAACCACTGTGCCAATATTTTAACAGGATATCAAGATCATGTCATTTTCTGTAATAAAATCTAAAATTAACTTTCAATAAAATTAACAGAAACCTAGATAATACATAATTTCTGTTACTTTAACAACCATTGATATTATTTTGAATTCCTAAACTCTGAAAACTTGAAGTTTTCCTTCACTGTGCTTTGCATCTAATTCAATACCTTAACGTTTATAACTGATTTCTTAAAGGTATAACGTGCAATATCCCAATTTGATTTAACTTAAAATTCATTATACCTAAAAATACATTTTCCCCTATTCTCTGACAAATATTTCAGGTTTTGTCTACCTACTGAATAATAAAAAAAAAGCAAAACAAACCTGCTCACCACATCTAAACTGTTTCCCTCTGAAGACACAATCCCTATAAAAGAATAGAGTGAATCATAACCAGATCAACTGTTTCCAAAATGTTCCTCCACCTCCTCCGCACAATGGGCACCGGTTTGAAGTACAAGCAACAGCTGGCTACACTTCCACCCAGATTGGTTACAATGGTTATGTTACTCCAAGATCCTCTCAGTTTCCCTGCCTCTACACTGCTGGTTGAATATCAAGCCTCTTTGCAAAGCTGCTACAACCAATTTCACTACTCCTGACAGGTCCACAGTTTACAATGAAACTGAGACCTATACTACACCTCTCACATAATGTAACCCGCTCTGACAGTTATGTGATACTCACATTCCAAGGCTTTGTTTGTAAAAAAAACCTAATTAAAAGTAGATTTATTTGCTACCTACCTTTGTACATTATGCACTGGTGACTGGATGGCCTACAAACACAGATGGCTTTGTGTTTCAATGAAATGCACATGAATTTCACACAGCATTAATGCTCATGAGAGAGAAATAGTATTGTTGTTTACAAAAAAAATGTACCTTGGGCTCCATGGTTTCGAACTAGCATTCATACCACAAAAATACAGATGGCCATATACATAAACTATTTTGCCTCATTGAGAATGACAAAACAAGAAATGGCAAATAACTGTTATTCACCTCATTTGTAAGAGTTCAAACCTTATTAATATACAACTACCATTTACTGCATAAGAGAAAATGATACTATATTACCCAGGGGACAACCAGAAATGCCATTCCTGGATGATGGACTGGCCAAAACTGTGACCTTAGAAATGCTCCCTCTGTGGACATGGGTCTGTGCACCTTGCAGCAACCACTATCATTTGTAAGTTTCATAACGATGCGCCTGTGCACCTTGCGGCATTTTACCACTATCATTTGTAAGTTTCATAACGATGCTTTTCTCAGCAATGATTGCGAACTTCAAATAGTTACAAAAGTCCTGAGGAATTCCACACAATTGAGTCTGCTAAAGTAATAATAGTACAGGCAACAGGCATAAAATATCAATTTATTACTTGAGCAGACTAATGGAATTGCTGAAAAGTGTGCCTTCAACGTAATGAGCCCTACTCACAAAAACATCTAAATCACCACATCACATAATTCATTATTTCATTTAATATCTCCTTCATCAGAAAAGAAAACACACGATTTGCATGGAAAAAAAAATTACTCTTCCACCCAAATGCTAGAACCATCAGTCAGCCATTTCAACATTCATTTTTTTTCCATCCTTTGTATCAAACAATTATTAACAATACAATGCAATGTTGCACTTTCCGTAAATTGAGGAATGAAGATGAATTCACATGGCAAACAACACCACTCTAGAGAGTCAATATTGAAACACCAACAATACTGAGTAACCCTATTGTTCGCACTGGTCACAATTATTTGCATTTCAAAACGGCAATTATTCAAGGCTTTATTTTCAATCAGACAATGTCAATATCCCAGTGTCATCGTGATAAAGCAAGGTCCACCTCTCGCGTTTCTGCATATTTACTTACGTTTACCCGCTAAGTCCATGTTCATGGAATTGGTTTAAGGTTTCACAACAATGTGATAAAAATAAATTAAATGCACAAAAGATAATGAATGATGTTTATTGTGGCAATTTGAAATTTGATGTGCTAAATAGCAAATGTCAACCCAGCTATTTGCCCCTGTTATTAGGGTCAATTCCCAAGGCCTATTTGTCAGCTGGATGAATAGCTGCTGATAGGTTTGTTTTACTAAATTCTTGGTGAAAAATGATCCCCATACCAGAGCTAGTTAAGCAGAGATGAATGTAGTCCATTATGCCTAAGTGGAAGAAGTCAATGAGCCTCAGAGTTGTCACTCAACAATCCAAAGATGGGGTTACCTATGACACCTCGGTAAGGACAATCTTAAACATTGTAGCCCCAACAAAACATTCTATGATTGATCCTTTAGCCGCCTTCACATGACTGGTTGATCCTCAATGCCATCAGCCTTCACATGACTGGTTGATCCTCAATGCCATCGGCCTTGCCATCAGCCTTTACATGACTGGTTGATCCTCAATGCCATCAGCCTTGCCATCAGCCTTCACATGACTGGTTGATCCTCAATGCCATCAGCCTTCACATGACTTGTTGATCTGCAATGCCATCAGCCTTGCCATCAGCCCTCACATGACTGGTTTATCCTCAATGCCATCAGCCTTGCCAGCAGCCTTCACATGACTGGTTGATCCTCAATGCCATCAGCCTTGCCATCAGCCTTTACATGACTGGTTCATCCTCAATGCCATCAGCCTTTACATGACTGGTTGATCCTCAATGCCATCAGCCCTCACATGACTGGTTGATCCTCAATGCCATCAGCCTTCACATGACTGGTTGATCTCAATGCCATCAGCCTTGCCATCAGCCTTTACATGACTGGTTGATCCTCACTGCCATCAGCCTTGCCATCAGCCTTCACATGACTGGTTGATCCTCAATGCCATCAGCCTTCACATGACTGGTTGATCCTCATTGCCATCAGCCTTCACATGACTGGTTGATCCTCAATTTTCCACTAGACCACTCTCATCCTAACTGATTGTGGTTGTTCAAGGCCAGCAATGATCAGAGATCCATATGCAATAATGCTTAAAATTTTAAAATTCAAGTTTTGAATTGTTCCCAGAAATGCCAATATGATACACATTTAATATTTGCTCTCTAAATTGTTTAATCAAATCATAACAAGGTGTGAATAGACTACCAAATATTGATTTTTCAAATTTCACAGTTTCACAAATTCCTAATTTAAACCTATATTTCAATATTTATATTTCAAATATACACTTTAAACGCAAATTAAGTTAAGTGTAATTACCTTCATTATTTCTTTAATTCAAGAATCGACATCTTAAAATGAAATAGCTTACACCTTTCATCAACAGAAAGTTAAATTAGGTCGCTATCAAGTTTCAAATTTACTTTACATACCTATGTGAAGTTATTAATGAATCTCAACATATTCATGAGTAGGCACAAACTGGTTTCTATACATGAGATTGTTGAAATATTAGGTCACTACAAAGCAGAGATAACATGAAGTACTAATATCTGGGTGTTTGATGTGGAAAGCGCTAAAAGTGAGCAGTGCACTTGACCAGGGCTGTAATGCTGACTCTGAGATAACCAGAAGTTACGTCACCTGTTTTCCACATAAAATATCACCAAATTACAGCTGGGAATAATAAAAATTGCACCATAAAATAAGTTTTATACCACCATATAAATGAAACATGGAAATTATCGGATATTAATAGATACTTTATTAAAAACTTATATCTTGTTTTAATTTCAAGTAGACATTATGTACAAGCATACCTTTAAGATGTCTATGTTGTTATGAAGTGGTATTTAAACACTCAAGTTCTAATCCTTTTGCTTTAGTTAAATATAATCAACAACTGACATTTCCGTCTTAAAGTCAAAATCCCTTTACCACAAGTATTCAACCATGACTACATCTGAGCGAATTGCCAATGCAATTGCCAATGCAGAAGAAATGGGCCACAAACACAGTTTTAAAATTAAATTAAGCCAACTATAGAAGACAAACTGAATTAGAAACTTAAGGATGATGCAGTGAGTTAACAAAATGTAGACGGTAATTTGACATTCTCAACCCTATATGGGAGAGTAAGTGAGAAGAGAGGGTGAAACTTGCACCATAACTGTCAACCAACAGACCATCATCCAGACCAGGCATGTCACTTTCCCCTTTCTCAGGTTTCAACAATCATGGTAACAAAATCAGCTACTTGATTTTTTGCACAAACTTTCAAGTATTTTCATTTTACCCCCAAAAAAGGTTTAGATTAATTTTACAGAGACATGTAGATCAACTTGTGTCAATGGATCATTATTGTATAAAAATATTCATTGACAAGAAATTGTCATTAAAGTTAACAGAGGAATTTCAGTGATAAGATTATAAAAAAAATATCATTTTAAGAGTGTTATTAAATGGAAGTATCTCCCATTACATAATACTTTATGAGCCATAACATTTGCAATATCAACACTATTTAAGCATTTAAATCTTCACTTACTGCGCTTAAGCATGCCTCTGAATCATTCATTAAATCATTCAAAGCCCAATTTGGTGTTGCCTCGATATTAAAGCAACTGAATGATTCATCAGCTATTAACGAACCACACAAGAAATTAAATCCTTCTGCAAAAGGCGGACTATTCATAGGGAGGTTCAAACAGGCTTCTTAAAGAGTCTGCTATCTCAGCATGTTATGAAATTGAATAGATATAAAGAATGTTATGTTAAAGGTGTAAACGGCTATTTGGCCTGTATCAATATTGATATAACTTGATAACCTTTGTGTGACAACCACAGCGCTGCTGAATATCTCCCCTAATGACAATATTACAACATGTCCATGTTATGAAACTAGAATAACTATATTCATGCACAATTGCTTCCATTTTTACAGAACATTAACTTTTATTTCATGGCCATTTACGGTAAGTGAGGATACCACAGTCATCAAACGACCATTACCTATACAATGTATCTTACCTTCTTTTGAAACAATCCCATGAAACTCAGAACATGTCTTGTACAGCACCGAATATATAATAATTCTGTCTGTCAGTCTGAAACGAGACAAAATGGTGGACATTTAAAGGATAATCTATCAATGGGGTATATTGATTAACTGTAGCCATTTGAGTGAACCAATGTATCAAGTCACTTTTCAACCTATCAGTAGATGCAATAGATTATCACAAGTGTTCAAGTAGTTATCCAAGCAGTGAATGACCATGTATGAGGCCAAGGACCGTCATTACCAAAATGAATAATGGTCTTTACCCTGTGGGATTACAATGTTTGCTTAAATTACGGAAAAAACACCCATTTCTCTTTTATAAGTTGAATGTCTTTTTACACCATCTCAACGAGTTTGTCATCTTGAAACATTTTCAGCAAGACATTTGAACATTGAACATGTAACCGTCTCCGTGGCCTAGTGGATAAGCGTCCGCCTACGGAGCGGGAGGTCGTGGGTTCGATCCCTGGCCGCGTCATACCAAAAGACGTTAAAAGTTGGTACAAGTAGCTCCCTTGCCTGGCGCTTGGCATTTAAAGGGTAGTGCTTGGAAAAGTGGTGTACTCAGTACTGGTTTAACCCAGGAAAGTTGTACCCCGTGTATCGGTGCTTTACACCGAGCACGTAAAAGAACCAAGGGGTCTCTTCGAAAAAGAGCTAGGGTCTCGCACCTGGACTTCCTTGAATCCCACCACTGTCTCTTCAGCGTGCTGTCCCTTCAGCAAAAACAAAGGACCCCGTTGGAAATAAGTGCTTGCACTTTCACGGGTTATCCTTGATCGCAAGGTCTAAAGAAATACATACATACATGTTCCTAATATGTTTCATCCGGTATTGAACAAAACTTTGCCTGTTAAATACAATATACAACAGTTGCCTCAATTCCAGAACATTATTGAAAACCTCTCCAAACAAAGGCAGATGGCCAGTTAAGGGTCTTTGTCTCCGAGCCTGCGACCCCCTGATATTTCCAAGTGATGTAACACTGTCATTAAACAAAAACAAGCAGATGGATCAACAATAATCAATAACAATTTAAGCTTCACAAAAATAAGACTTTTCTTGTTAATTTAACATTAAAGAAATTGAGTTTTAACTAATTATAAAAGATCAAGGTCATTTAATTTTATTTTATCGTGACTGCCAGAAGATATTTAATTTGAAAAACACGCATAAAAAAATGGAAAAATATACATGTTCAATTGCTTATGCTTAAAATTGTTTTGTGACCAACCAAACCCGATAAACAAACTTTGTCATGTCCGACTGCGCGAGGTAAGAGCTTTTGTTGGGTCAAAATATACCCAGAAATACTAGAGTGTTTCTAATCTGTCTGAAATACAGGTTCTAAAAGAATACACCATCTCTTTCATACTTTGGGGTCCAAGTGTTGTATAAAATTATGTTATTTATTTCAAAAATAAATTTTGGAATGTTATTTTCACATCCGGGAACACAGTATGTACAAAGTACAGAATGTGTTTTAACACTGGGATTGGGGCCAAATTTCAGTTCCAAACTGGTTCCCACATCCACACATCATAATAATGACAAGACAAGCCTAGGAAAGACCAGCCACACATTCTTGGAATTTGCAATGATATTTTTCCCTGCTTCCAGAACACTAAGACAGAAACCAAACCATGAAGGTATTCAACACCACAAAAAGTATCTCAAAACAGTCCCATTCTGGCCAGTGGCCTGGCTGACAACTGGGTATGACATTTACACCCAAAGGCCACTGGAAGCCCCACAAACCCATCATTTACTGCCCATAAAATAGCTTCTAGCATTACATTGAGCCTCATATAGCTGCCACTGGGCCCCCACATTAATTCGGGCTTAATAGATTGTTACTCATTGCAGGTAGATATAATTCACCATTACTTTACAATTCTAATGGGAAAGAACTTGACTCAGGGTCATTCACCCAGATTTAAGGGTATTGTAAAGGAATACATAAATATCTAATTAATTATATGGCAATTTCAATTACTGTCACACAAAAACTTTGGAAAGGTGATTCTTTATGAGACAAAGGTAGTTGTTTATCTAAATTCATATCAGAAAATGTAAAATGCAAGAGAAAACTTGATTTTGAACTTCAATCTCCCTCAATGGTATCAGTCACTAACCTTTGTCGGACAGAAAAAGTAATTATGATTTTATCTTTGCAGGCAATCTAATTTAAAAGATGGTCACTTATAGTTAAAGGACAATGTCCAGCATCAGAGTATAACATATGTTACGTGTGTAAACATTCCTCCAGGGGTTTTCAACAAGGGGAACAATTGTCACGTTTTCTAAAAATATTGAATGTCCATGTCACACTTCATTATTAACAATGGTTACAACTAAACCCATAACACATCAACTTTTCATGATTCAAAAACTTAAAGCACCTATCTTGGGGCCATAAGGGCTGTCAACACATCACTATATCAGCATCTCCGATCTCAACAGCTTTCCACACACAAATGTTTCCCTTTTACTTTTTGATCACAAATCTAATATATAACTGAATAGATATGATATTACTAAGCAAATGTCGAGTCCTAAAATTTATCAACACAAAACCTTTTGTTAAAAGCACATAAATTCACATTCCATCCTGATAAAATAGAAAAAACACAAAGTTATAATATCCTATATATTTAAACTATACAAATGAGATACCAAACAGTGAATTTAACACTCTTTGATAAAATAATAAATAAAAAATCTTATTCACTGATTCAAAAGTTCAGCAATAGAAATTAAATCCTCAGAACATGTTATGATGATTGCTTATAAAATATTCAAACTATGTTATCGCATACATAATCAGAGAAAATATTTGTTATCATTATCAAGACAGCCGCCAGCCCAGCAGCACCAGTCCCCGTCCAGGGTAACCACAAAACCATCATTACAAACATCATCTTCATCTCTCACCTTGTTAGCACCTGCTGTGGGGGCAACAATATAATCCCCCACCTTCCTTGCCTAAATCACAATTACTCCCAACACTTCAACAATAATCTGACACAGAAAATGCTCCTTAATATCACTAATTATCTAGACAATCGTGCCCTAATTCGGCAGTAATCCTCTTTTACTGTCACCAATACCTTGCACACCTAATGACCACTCCACTGCAGAAATGACTGGTGTTTCAATGTATTAAAATTTTCAAACACAAGACTGTCATATGTTCAAACGCGGTTGTCTAACTTTTGGTGGATAATGACACAATGTTACGCAGAGTTACCTAACACATGTCAAACCATTTGCCTAGGTGAAAACTATCTGAAGTAAAGTGAAGCTTTGGTGGCTGAAAAAGTTGGCCCTGACATTGTGGGTTGTGGTCTCCAATGTTCTCTGAGTTGTACAAAAGTCACAGAGTGCAAAGGGATTTAATGTCCTTCAATATAAACTCATGATTTAAGTATATGTACTTAAGATAAGTAGAAAATTATTAGACTCAAGTGAACCATATAGTGTATTGTTGTTGTTATCTACGGTTTATCAAAGCATGGGCAGTGATATGATGTCGACACTATGGTCCTTTCACTGACCACTTATATCTTCTGTCATATCTGTTTTATCATGAAAGGGTTGTAAGAAAACAACTGGACATTTCACAATGGCCATTTTCACCTCCACAATACAATGTCTGGCATCCCCTAATGTAAACATCACTGAAAACTAATGTGTTTTGTCTGCTTTAGATAATGCAGTAATTATTCTACAAGATTACTAAATCTGCAAGAAAAATCACTCCCCTCTACTTCCATCATCACGCAGTTGAGTACACCGACTATAAATCAGATGATAGGAAATAACTAGAAAAAGAAGAAAAATATTTTCATAATTCATTTAAACTGTATGAGATTCAGCTTCATGCACAGGCACAGGCGAATGGGTCCCCCCAATAATGTTCACAATAATGATGACTTACACTGTTACTGGACAATATCCTGCAAGGTTCATTAAGATATAATCAATCAGAACATGAAATGGACTTGCTATTAGGACTTGTCTGTCCATTTCTAGGGCTGAAAGGCGAACTTGTAAGGATTTATAATATAATATAATGAGTGCCTGACGGGTAATATCTCCAATCAGATAGAATGGGTTCAATTTTCGGACAAACTAATCGCATTGTTAGTTTTTATTTTACTTTCGTGAAATATTAAAGGTCCACTGTAGATGTTGTATGAAAAGTAAGCAGGGTATGATAAATTTGGCGGATAAAATTACTGTTTCATGTTTCATAAATGCTGGCAATAATATTTCTCAATTTCATATCGGCAAGTGGTTAGTTTAGGGTAATCTAGGATAATGATGCTTACTGTTTAGCAAAGATATGTCATAAATTGTGGTTTAAAATGACAGTGCAAGTAATGTATGGAAATGACTCAAAGGCAATATTTTTGAATCTGTATCTATTGCGGCAACATATTCATGTCTGTATATATTCACACATGTTCACATCATTTTGGTGTAAGACAATAGGCTGTTTTCAAACCGTGACTTGTATTTCCATATTTGTATTAATGCAACAACATTACATATAATCATATGCTTTAATACAAAAATTAAATCATTTTATAAAAGCGCATATATGCGTACATTTATTGAATGACTATAAAACAATTTACATCAATCATACACTGTCCAGCCGTTGTGCAGCTTAATGCCTGTTTTATGAGCAGGCAATGATATTTTCTCCCTTCAAACATGCAGACATAACAGGGCTACTGTCAACTAAATTAATGACGGAGACTAGCCCTGACAATTGGCACGTGAAAACCATATATTGCCTTAATTGATAGACACTGGACTCACGCCAGACAAACTCGGCCATTATTTATCAACTCTCACAACACGGTGACAGGGAAACTGACTCATTCATACATTACGTACAAATATGGCAAGCACCGTACGCAAGCTTTAACTTAAGCTGTATTTGGCAAACACATATCCAAATTCCTATCATTAGAAGCCAAGTGACTGACTCAGTTATTCAAATTCTGAAGTATTATTTATCATTAATCGCAAACAATCCCACATTAAGGTAAACATGTTATTACATAGACAGTACTAAATGTTTTTACTAATTGTAGAAGCGTTTTAGCCATTCCAATATTTTTTTTTTATAGATCTAGATAAACTGATTATAAGAAATCTAAGAAACAGTAGAATTTGCAATGAATTACTTTCCTTGATCTACTGCTGTGCACAGAGATAAGGTTATTCCAGACTAAAATAATAACTGTTTTTGAACTATCCCCTGTATTTTAAGAAATTGGAAAGCTTCGATCAATCAAATGTAAGCTTTGAAACAAGAAGAAACTATCCCTAACTATCTATAAGCATTTCAAGTATTTCTTAGACAAGTGACCTATAGCTCAAAACAAAGAGTTTGTATTACAGAAGCATCCTAAGAATATTCTAACATATTCTAACTTATGTGTATTAAAAGGTCAGGAACTGTTATTTTTCTTGAAAAAAAAATATTCCTTAAAATGTAGTTTTCATTTTTAAAAAATTAGTTTTCCATATATTTTAATTGCAGAATATACACTTAGAATACCACTTTCTTACAGTGAAATAAAACAGTTTTGAACATTGTTGAATTAAAGGAAAAGGTACAATTTTTACTTAAGATGCTTAGGGCATATTTACCAGAAAGAAAAGTTACAAACAGCTCATTTTTGTATACAATTATGTTTGCTTTGGAAGGTAAGTTACAACTGTAATGCAAGTCCCATAAATAAAATTAAAATTGATTTCCAATTGATACTAATGTCCCGCAGATATCAGTATAGTCTTGGCTGTCAATTAGGCCATAATTAATTACCTGCCTTACTAAACATTATGGTCCACAATGATAGTGTATTGGCAATAGTCACTTATCCTAAGGGTGCATAATACCACAATGACAACCTCTCAATAATGAATCAAGTATGCAAAGTTCAACATAAGGAAAATAAACTGTGATATATACTAGCATAAGAACTTCAAAATTGTATAGTTAGCTCAATATGTCTATTTAAAATTCAATTTTTTGGACACTGAAAAAAAATTGATCTGTTTAAATGAGTATCAAAGCTGTAAATTAACAAAGTCATCATGGTATTCTAACTCTTCATTAAACAAGAGTCTAGCAATTGAATGTTCATGCTTATCTTTTTTTTAATTTATGAAGGGGAAGAACATAACAATAACAAAACTGGGCCTTGCTGCAAAATTATTATATACATGTATTGTACTAAGTTCATGCTAATTTAATTAATAACAGTTGTGTAATTGCTTAGAGTTTGTATCCCTCCACATGACACATGACCAACTGAGGCTCAGTGACAATATACTTGACTTTTTTCACAGAAAAAAATAGAAGAAACCTATCCAAGAAATGCATTCAATTATTAAAATAATTTCAATCTGCATGACAATGTTTCACAGTTTAACCTGTGTTTCTCTTACCTATTCAACATCCACAAGAATAAATGTCCAAGTATTGTTTCACTTTTCTCATACATGTAGATTTACATACAATAAAGAGTACCATATTTAATTTACACATAAAACAAATTTCAAAGGCTCAGACAAAGCATAGCAAATTGGAGGCATTGAAAGGCTTACAACTGGAGACTGCTGGTCTAAACTTTATGGCACGAAATTGTCCACTGGTTGATTTTAATGCCAGTTCTTCACTATAAAACCCAGATTAGCACAAAAACGACCACTGTTAATCTTAAACAGCCCTATTTCGACAAAAGATTTCCTACGACCTTGACAAAAACCTGCTGAGGCCGCATCAAAGGTGCAATATTTTCTCAAAGTGCATCCCAAATTTGGACAAAAACTTGACAGCTTTTTCTGCCTTTCCTGTAATTGTAAAGCAAGAAACACTTCAATAAAGTCAGATTAAGGCCTCCAAACATATTCAAAACTTCACAGGAAGTCCAGAGATTAGATTGCATAATCACTCTAATCATGATAGGATTATATGGCTATACAAAATGTTTTTAAATTTATGACTGACATCCACATTCAGACTTATATAGTGTACATTTTATTTTTCCTCATCTTGTAAAACATGATTACTATCAAATTATTAATGCCTGTATGCTTGAAAATGGATGACCAATGAATTTACAGTCGTTCAGCTAGGACATCGATCTTTGTGCCCTTTTAATAATAGAATTTCTTTATCAAGATGATTGATAAAATATTTCAAGCATGTATCATGCCACGGTACTTTACAGCTACATGATAAAGCAGACTTTACAAATTATTTATGCTACACAATGCCATTAAAATGATTGTAATTATAATGTTAAGTATTTCATATCTCGCCAGCTCTAGAATTAGCTTTCTTTGAACTAAAATATCAACAAATTCTATGAGAAAATACATTTTCAAAAAGTATAAAACATGACATTCCAGATTTTAAATCATGCTATGCTTTTATAAATGTGGTAAATTGAGTTGAGATTGAGATCGAGTTCTGATTTGAGAATTTTTGAGTTATTAGGGCTTGTTCTTACACATTATGATGAAGTTTGAAACCTTTCCGCTCTTTTCAAGCTCAACCAGCATTTTGTTGATTGTGTAGCACCTACAAGGATTCCTTATTTCATTCCCTGCAAGAATGGGTCACCTGTCATGTACAAATATTTCTACATCAAGGAAAGTGTGCATTAAGTATTATTGCACCCACCATTGAGAGAACTGTTTGCTAAGCATTGTTCGCTTTATCTAACTCCAATACTGATGTTAACAACACAAACAGCCAAACAAATGGTGAATTGGCAATACTGTAGCCTTTACATTACTTGTTTCTATTTACATCAATACCTTAGTAATTCAAGAAAGTCGATTTGCATTATTAATTAATCACCTGTAATTGAATCAAGTATGAATTTAATATTTGCTGTTCAGTTAAATGTACACATTCCACTCAAATTTTACTTTTAATTAAAATTGAGATACAAATCAATTAAAGCATATGACTTGTATTTGTAATAATGTAATTAATCCATTAAGAAATCAGTGTAAATATGATATTGAAAGCATTTGATAGATTTTCATGGAACATCTGGAAGTCTCTGCAGACAGCTGTCCATGCATGGCAAACTTCAGCTGTGTGGGCCTCTCAGAACATTGTGTTCAGTATACAATGAATCTGGAACAATGGAAGTAGATGACAATGCAGGCTGGTTTTTCTCTGTCAATCAATAGGCATGTTCAACAATCACCAGAGAGAGAGAGAGAGAGAGTTATGGGACTTGCTTTACAAATTGTCACTCATAACATTGACAAGTTTACCAAGTTGAATGATCATATCTTGACCAGGTTTCAGTTATGGATAAGGTCAAAGTTGTTTTTGATGGCAAGACCTTATGGTGATTCCTCATTAATTTTTCTTTGACAAACAGAAAATTTGAAAGAAAGGGGAAATAATGACCAACCCACTCAGAGTTTCTTGTATACATGTGTTAATCTTACTGTATAAGCTTTTCAATTCTGCCGTGATTGCTTGTTTTTATGCATATATCTTTTGTCTATTTTTCACATTTTATTGCCAACATTGTCAAACAGTATACTCTCTGTTTTATTGGAACGAAAGCAAGTTAGGAATAGGAGCTGACCATAGTTCACAACCATGTCACTGACCTTTACATTGTATGTAGAGTAATAGATAGGGAATAATTCACAATACCAGTCGACTGCCTTATTCACTATGAAAGCAGTAAGTTTATTAATCATAAATAAGCCACTATCATATGGCCATCTAAATGCAAGATTGTCCATAGATGGTCATTAATCAGTCAGGGGATAATGACGCTGACCCTGTCACTGAGATAAAATAGCCATGACCAAGCCACTGAGAGGGACACAGGAATTTCATTTTCATACATGCTGATAAGACCTTTAACCAAGCCCCCTCTTCTCATACACACACACAAATCATACATGATGTCACTTGTACCATTACAATTATCAATGTAATACCAAGTATTCATAAATAAAATATCAAGACAGGAAATTTTCTGTGCAGGATTATATTTTTACATAAATATTCAAACTATTGTAAAATGATATATTTCGACATTTTAATGAGTATTTATAAATAACTCATTACTTGTTTTTTTATTCAAAGGCCATTTTGTATGGTATTTGTACAAGTAAGAGTAAAGTCAAACAGTAACGTGGGCCCTCAGCGGAATTTTATCTAAACAAACAAGAGCGAGTCTTTAATAACCTGTAAATTAAAGAAGAGCACTTGAGAAGTTTGTGTTAGTTTTTCTGCTTTTTCAAAAGGTCAACTGATTCACATTCCAACACACTTACTAGTGACTGAAGCTGTGTTTTAGTGTTTTACAGGGTTTAAAATATTTTGATGAAGCTGGTAAACACATCAGTAAATATCCTAACAACTCAGTAATAAGCTGTCTGATATAAATATTTACATTAAAAGTAGATATTTTTCCATCTCAATAATACCACCATTAATACCTGATTGCTCCACAACAGTTCAGGTTTCAAAACTTCTGAATGCATGCCAATCTTCCACACCTTTAGAAGTTTGCCATGTCTTGTAGCGTGCAAGACCTAAAGCTGTTATGACAAGACGATCCAAATATTTTGTTACCAATTTCATCCAGTTTTTTAATGAAATTTCAGACATAAAGAAGGTTTTGTTGTACAGTTTACAGATGCCCTAACCCTAACTGACAATGTGACAGTCAACTATTGTGCCGAATTTCAAACCTCACCATTCAATAAATCCTGCAGACAGATAAATCTAAGTTTGCATATCAGAAATTGAAACCTTAGCACTGTATCTAATCCATGAAAGCATTGGGACCCACTTGCATTTATCCAGTTTGCCAAACATTTGTTTGGAGATAAAAGACTTAAACAATGCACTTAACTTAAAGAGAAAACCCTCACAATCAAAGGATGGAAAGATCTGATATTGTCCCTTCCTCAAATGTAAAGAGCTTTTGTCAGGTGTATTAACTATTATGATACAGCCTGGTGTAAATAATGGATTCAAGACAAAATATGTGCATAAAGACAGTAAAAGACAGCAAATTATATCATATCCATTTTAATAATAATTAATTCATAGACTTCATTTCAGTCGATACACTGAATTAAATTTGCATGCATTTGATAAAAAAATGTTCAATCAAACATTTGTTCAGTGAGTAAATTACAAAGACTGGGTTTCAACCTATTATCAATTAATCAGCTATAACTAACATATCGATTGATCTGCACTCTTTTAAACAATGACAAAGTGACTTTTGTCAATAATTCAAAGTATGTGGCAGAATGAATATTAATTAAATCCAGATTGTAGGGCACAGCACACTTTACCCACCTGGTCTGACTTATAATGTACTTCCAAGATGCAACACCATGCTCCTATGTTCACAGTGATATCCAGTACTCAGTCCTCCATGTGTGTGTATGCTTACCCACGTTTAACACAATGTCCCGTCTTCTTGTATCAACCATATAAGGCCGCTTAAGCTACCGTCTAATTGAATGGATATCTGAAACAGTCCGGTTCAATCGGTCAAACACAGTATAACAGTTTGGCTATATCATTATGAACATCTACAAAATGTTCAAATCTAACATTCATCATGTCAAAACAACTTGTTTAAGTTAAACGCTGTTTTACAATAAAAGGCCAATATTTCAAACTTTTAATGACATAAGAGGCTGACATTACAATAGCCTAAGGCATGAATATCGTATATAGACAGACAGATCCTTTTACCGTATCTTTAAGTTATTATAAATGATATGGTATTACCACCAGTAAAAGTTAATCCTTGCAAACATCTGCCTGCAATTGCTGCCTTCATTCATCTAAGACATTGTCTTTCAGAAATATAAAACAAGTTTGGAAAATGTTATGTTGTAAATAGTTCATCCATTCATTATTTGAAGAAAAAGAAAGAGTGTTATGTCTTAAATGTTAATGGTGATTTACATCAGGTTGGATTGGAAGATGTTATTTGATATTGGACATGTTCAAATACAATTTGTGAATACAACTATCACAGAATACACTACATAACATTAAATGCTAGTATAGAGATGATTTTTAGGATAGCAAAAATCCTTTCAGTCATTGCTTAAGAGTTCATTGAAATACCTTTATTATGATATTATACAAAGTCATAGGATATGTGAATAAGGCTTTATATCATGATTAAAACTCCAAAGTATGGGGCCATCTGATTGGTTTTTATGTTCATATATCACAAAATTGATACACAGTCGAAACCTGATATTCCAGGGACCAGCAAAAATACTTTGAGCCCCATGAATATTGAGCCAAGCGGGAATGCTAACAAAATGTGTATTTTTCTTTGATTTGTTAAATACTTTCAGTTATTTACCTATGTAATCTCTGCTACAGAGTATTCATTCGACATAGTAGCCATACCCATATTGTTCTGTTTGCAACATTACACATTAGATAGTATGACAATGCCATGTTCTTTTCAGATTTAAGTACGCAACGAAAAAAATATAGATGTCACTGGCTCTTCTTTGGTCATTTGCATACTCTGCAGAATGCCAAGTCGCCTGAATTTTTATTTTTAGTTTTGCATCCACCTTAAATAGCCATTATGGCCTCATATTTCTCCATGTAGCTTCTACAGTGAGCTTTCTCTTTGTCCCCTTTCTTCCTAAGGCAGAAGCCTTTGGGGGTTGAGGATTTTCCTAGGGACGGTAGTCATCGAAATTAGACTTTTGGATTAACAAGCCTGAATTCTTATACTTATGCTTGGCATCAAATTTTTTAACAAGCCCTACTATATAAAATTCAGAATTTGAGCAAGCCCGAAAGACATTTTACCAGTGCAGGGCTTGCGGGCTTGTGTAAATTTCGACCAATGCGTGACTGCCAAAATGACATTAAGTGTGGTGAAAAATTGACTCTTCAAGAAATCGAGTTATCCAATCAAATTTTATCACAACCTGAATATCATTCGGATTTCCTCGCCGCATTGCTCACTCGACCCGCTACCCAAGTCCCAACAATATGGAGAATGGCCCCTTTACCAACCCAGGATACTGTACATATTTGCATACATGTGATATCATTTTGTTTTAAATATTTAATGTTATTTCAATAAAGAAGTATATTAACCTGCCTTTGCACAAACCCGTTTAGACGTTAGGGATTAGAAGAATCCCGTAGAACACGTCTAAAATATTTAAGACTTGATGATGTATTGACAGTGTGCAGCCTCTGCAGCCAGTGCAGGGGAGATAATTCTTATTTATTTGTAAACAAATATTCGAACATAAATCTTTTCAATCGAGGTGGTAATTCCAACATTATTAACTGGTGTTGAAAACATGCAATGCTATACATAATGTAGATCTGAAAATAGTATACAAACGGCTTGATAGATTACTGTATATTGAAATGTGACAAACATCTTCTTCAACCTGAACGTGATTTGTTTGGGAGAAACTAGAGGACTTCCGAATTGGGCTTCAATGTAAGGGAGGTAGCTCTGACTTAATCATAAACAGCACTACATGCAGTAGCCTCCCCTACAAAATAGCATTAAAAAAATGCCTCATCTTCTATTACAGATGTCGTTAATTACGCTGAAATTGCACAAAATAAAAGAGTAGCTATGAAAATCAGTCAGGAAGAAAACATTTCACTTTTACAGTAGTAGGAAAATACCTCATTGCTCTAATGTTTCTTGTTACCCCCAACTTGAAATGAAGATTCCTGCAACTTGATACTTGAATCTAGTATTGTTTATCCGATTAGTTCGTAGTCAATGATTTGTTTTACCATTTCTACAACCTGTATCATCTTGCAACATAATGGACATTTACTTATCATCTTGCAGTATGATAAAATTAAGCTTCAACTTCTACGTAAGGATGCTACTGCCATGGCCTGATCCGAATTTCAAAACTGATGGACAAGCAACAACAAAGGCATTTAACAAATTTATTATCATCATAATAATGTTAACATGTTAACATGGCACATAAATGAATTTACAATGTCTGTACAACAAGATTTTAATGAAAAAGTAACACATTTCAATGAATGCAAAACTTATACAAAATCATGTTTACATTGAATCAATTTAGTTGATTTCAAACCATATATTAGAACCATTCAGCAATTGCAAATTCTGCAGCTGTACATAGTATAGTTGCCAACAACGCTGTTTACATGAACAAGTTACAGTTCAAACTGTGCTTGCTATTTTGAATTGATTTAAAAGTGAATATGCAGAGGCCTTTGATATGTGTGGGTACTCAATTAACTGTGTTGAACATTTTGAACTCCATGGATAGTTTCAAGGCCTGTCTTGTAGTGAGTATTTTTATGTAATGTATTTTCATTCCAACAATAAGATTACCCTTTTTTATATATGCTGTCCTGTGTCATATGTACAATGTTTTACCATTCACTTCAACCATTTCATGTATATGTGATACTGTACATTATTTTACCATTCACTTTAACCAAGATATAAATTATTGTGGAATGTTTACCCATTCACTTCAACTATGACATACAGTATTGTGAAATGTTGAACCATTCATTTCAACCATTAAATACAGTACTGTACAATGTTGAACCATTCTCTTCAACCATTACATATGGTACTGTGAAATGTCGAACCATTCACTTCAACCATTACATACAGTACTGTACAATGTTGAACCATTCACTTCAACCATAACATACAGTACTGTACAATGTTGAACCATTCACTTCAACCATTACATACGGTACTGTACAATGTTGAACCAATCACTTCAACCATTACATACGGTACTGTACAATGTTGAACCATTCACTTCAACCATTACATACGGTACTGTACAATGTTGAACCAATCACTTCAACCATTACATACGGTACTGCACAATGTTGAACCAATCACTTCAACCATTACATACGGTACTGCACAATGTTGAACCATTCACTTCAACCATTACATACGGTACTGTACAATGTTGAACCATTCACTTCAACCATTACATACAGTACTGCACAATGTTGAACCATTCACTTCAACCATTACATACAGTACTGTACAATGTTGAACCATTCAATTAAACCATTACATATGGTACTGTGAAATGTTTAACCATTCACTTCAACCATTACATACAGTACTGTACAATGTTGAACCATTCACTTCAACCATTACATACAGTACTGTACAATGTTGAACCATTCACTTCAACCATTACATACGGTACTGTACAATGTTGAACCATTCACTTCAACCATTACATACAGTACTGTACAATGTTGAACCATTCACTTCAACCATTACATACAGTACTGTACAATGTTGAACCATTCACTTCAACCATTACATACGGTACTGTACAATGTTGAACCATTCACTTCAACCATTACATACGGTACTGTACAATGTTGAACCATTCACTTCAACCATTACATACGGTACTGTACAATGTTGAACCATTCACTTCAACCTCTACACATGGTACTGTATAATTATTGAAATAAAGCATATTGCAGTGTATATATGAACACATCAGTGCTTTCTTATTCCTTTAACAATAAAGGATTTAGGATCACAAAGCTGAGCCTTTGCATATTTGACTTTATTTCGAAGTTCTGTTTCTCTGGTCAGGACCGTTATCAATATATCTAGTTCACATTTTTGACACCAGGAAGGATTGGACTTCAAACTATCTATATCCATGGTGTCAATGGATTGGTCAGTTATATCAATGTCCTCCGACTCCCTTATATCTGTCTGTTCCACGGCCTTCAGTTTCTGATTATTACCTTTTTCACAGTTTTCCACTGCTACAACAAAATCATCATCATTACTGTCATCCATAAGCAGAAATGTGTCCAATCCAACACTTTTGGGGTTACACCGATTCCGGCCTTCTGGATCCACAACAATGACATCACCTTTGGCACCCTTCTGGTAGGCCTCTCTCGCCTCACTTGACAAGACAATGTTTGGAGAAAGAGTGGACTCACTTATTTTGCTGATGTTTGAGCTCTGTGAAATGTGAACTACTGGCTCTTCAACAGATGTCAAGATATCGTTCTCAACTACAGAATCTTTCTGTCTTCCACAAGCTTTTGACTTCCCTTTATCAACTTTCAACGATCCTTTTGACTTCTCCGTTCTGTCTAATTTTGACTTTTCATTGGATGTCTCAATTATTCTTACATCATTTGAATCAAAGATGTTTTTATCTGTAATCTCCTGACTGTCTGATATATTGCTCTTTCTATGAACTTTACTACAATTTTTATCACTGTTAGATTGAAAGCTTAATTTTCTAACATAATCCGATACTGATGATGGCTTTACTTTATTTCCAACTGACTGACTTCTGGTTGACCATGACTGCAGTGCCCCTCTTGGATGTCTTCCCGTTCCAATATTCCCCATTGTGTGCTCATTTACAAACAAAGACTGTGACTCTTCATTGCTATTTTCTTTTTCATTCACTCCATAAGACTTTTCCACACTGCCTGAACATTCATCTGGTTTTTTGTTTTCATTCAACTTATCTTTCATGATGATCTTCTCTCCATCTTCCTGAGCAGGACTTTCCAGTGCTGATTTCCAATCATCGGGATTATTGACACAGTGAGCTACTGGAGTTTGTGCTGGAGTTAGAAACACTTCAGGAGATTTACCATTTTCCACACTATTGGTCATTTCAACATAACCACCCATATGCTCTGTTGAAGAAATCAGCCAGTCTGCCACTTTTTCAACTCCTGTTGTATTTTCACATATTTTTGCACTTGACTTCTTCTTCTGACTCCCAGGATATGTTTTACAGCCTATCATTTTATCAAATGCGGTCTCGTTTTCTTTAGCCAAAAGATCCTTTGCAGATCTAGTTTTTTGAGGTGTTCCTTTCAGTGACGTGCCATCTTTGATTTTCTCAGTAGCGACAGAGGCATTACAGGTTGTATCTAACACAGCATGGATCTCTTCAAAACCAGAGGATTGATTGTGAAAGTCAAACCCTTGGGACTCTGGCATTTCAAAATACATTTTCTCACAAATGCTTTTGTCATCCTTGTTCTGTTTTTCATTTTCCTTGGTATTGAAATTCTCTTTTGCTTGGGGTGGTAGTGAACTGTCCTTGACTGTATAAACTTCACTTTCAATATCATCAATATCACTGACGGATGCATCACATTTCCCAATTCTTTTCACAGAGCCTGTATATAAAACTTTCTTAGCAGAAAGTTTCTCAAGTTCCAGCTGTTCACTGTCATTAGCACAAACCATCTTATTTTCTTTGTTAGTGTCAGTGGATTGTCCGTCCGAAGCAAAACTGGCACATTTCCCCTTTGGACTGTCATAAATGACTCCTCGTTTCACTTTCTTACTTGAGATACTTGGAGCATTACATTTCGACTTCCTTTTCAACCCTTTCTGTGTATCCATGTGAGTAGCGCGAAAGTTCCTGTTTGCCATGTAAGCTTGGACAGACATGGGAACTTGCACAGTTCTGTTCCAGTTATCTCCTATAAACTTCTTGAAGCATGACATGTCAGCACGGTCAGAAATGTTCATTCCAAATGGGCCTCTTGCTGCAGCCTTCACCACTGGTATAATCTGATTTGGCCTAATCAGAGAAACAAACTCGATGAGTTCAGTGTAAGAACTGTGGTCTGAGTAGGGCACAACAAACACAGAGTCAAGGTTTTCATATGGCTTTGCATCTATACCCGTATATATAGCGGTAGGCATAATGACAATAGTCGGACCTCTCTCATTTTCCCTTTCAACAAACTTTTTACTAACTTTATAGAATTCAACAACTCTAATTCTATGAGCAGAGCTGTTGCAATCAAACACATTAGGAGCACCAATGATTTCTAGAGTCTTGTAGAATTTGTCTGGCACGTAGATCCACTCTTTGGAGTGCAGAGCGACCTCAGAGAGCAGGGTTTCTTTCCCCAAGTTTCTCATGGCAATCAGGATATCATGATTAGGATGAGATTCGATGATGTTGATGACATTGGCGGTGACTTCCTCTCTGGTTGGGAATGTGCACCGTGGGGAACAGTAGGTATTGTCCAGGTACAAGACATCTATTTTCCCTGCAGACATAATGAGAGAAGTAAAAATAGGGCAGTAATGTATCAATAAATACCACAATCTGAAAAATATAATTTAAAAAATGGTTAAACATTTAAAAGTCAACATGTTATAAAACTAGATAATTGAGTTTAAACATAAAAACAAGAGGGCCAAGATGGCTCTATATCGCTCACCTAAGTAAAATTTTAATGGTGCTCTAGACATTTATAAAATATAAGGGCAATAACTCTTGGGTGACTAAAGCACTTTCGCGTCAACCAATGTTTTATGCCCATTCACATTCTGATCAAATTTAGTGATGATTGGAAAAAAATGCTTGTAAAGTTATTGAATGGACAAGAGCAATATTAGGTAAATTCTGTAATTAAAGTGCAATAATTCTCGGGAGACTACAGCGATTTGGCAAGTAATCAACCCATCGAAGGTATTTTGCCCATACACATTGTAACCAAATTTGGTCATGATTGGACAGAGGGTTCTAAAGTTATTGATTGGACAACATACTGGACACCGCCCATCCGTACGCCTCAGGTAAGCTATAGTATGTCCTGTTTTTTAAACGGGCACATAAAAACATAAAAAAATAACTATTTGTTTAAAATAATACAAAGGGTTATAACTCGTACAATATTCAAGTTGGAGCTATATAATCTGTCACAAAAGAGCACATTTTTACTGTGAATAGGTTGATGAAGTTTGAAGTTGATATCTTCAATGATGGTAAAAGCAACAAAATAATTAAACATATATATAAAGAAACAAGCCATGGTGGCCATGTTTTTTATGAATCACAATGGGGTGACGAAATTTGATATATGGTCACAGATGGGAAGATTTTCAAAGTTTTCCATATAGACATATAGTGGTAACTAGCCAGAGTTTTGCAAGGAACCACTCTTATTGAAGGAATCTGAAAGAGGACCACTGAAGGAACATTCCTGTGGTTTGGTTTCAATTGTCCCAGTAGTTAAGGAGAAGTTGTTTGAAGGAAAATGATGACTGAAGAATGACAGACAACGACGAACGATCACCCTATCACAATAGCTTACCCTGAGCACTTTGTGCTCAGATGAGCTGAAAACAAGAGATGTTTGTCAAACATGCCCATGGGGTTATTTAAGGTTATAACCAACATCCCTTCAAAGTTTTAGGAGAGAAGGTATAGTTACTGACCAGTTCTTAATGTTGTTTTGAGTATGGTTTCCAATAAAACATTGATGCATCCTCATGATAGCAGTGCATGTAATTGTGAGGACCTTAGGCCCAGGTGTTCTCTAGTTATTAAATGGACAAAATTTGGTATATCAACCAACCTACTGATGGACAGACATGTGTAAAGCAATACGATTTCTTTCAAAGGACATAATTAAAATGCATTTGTCTATAAAATGTAAAAATGACACACTTATAAACTTGAAGTATATAATTTTTCTATTTGTGACTGCTTTTTCAAGGTTTTTTCTGAAAGTTGATGAGAAGGATACTAGCATAATGCCTGAGAGCAGACCCTCTAACATACCAACATGTTTGTTGAGAACTGTGTCATGCACCATGCCTGGCTGGTACCGGAAGTCTCCCGTGTGCAGTATGGTGCCGAAGTACCCCTCCATGAGGAACATGACAGCCCCTGGGCAGTGGTTGGCGTCCAGGGCTGTAACTGTCATCTGTTCTTGTTGGACCTCATCCAGGTACACAATCTCTGGCTCCCCAATCTAGAATATAAAGAATTATATACATGCACTCATACAATTCTTGTATATAAATTTAAATCTGAAAACATGAACCGTATCTCTTTTTTTAACTAGAACTCCGCGAGTCGGATGTGTCGCCTGACGAATTATTTACTGTCAACATTATAGCTGTTAGATTGGCATTTTATTCATTTATAGACAATGATGTTGCCATTTAACTTTCAAGTGTAGGTGGCATTTGAACCCTCAATCAGATATACCTACGGAATAAGTTTAAGGTTGAAACCTCCTATAGTTTACGAGATATGCCACGGACAAAACCTAAGCAAGAAAATTAACAAAGGGCAATAACTCTTAAAATATGGCAGCAAGAGTAACGGTTCTTGTGCACTGCACTTGCCCTCAATGAGATCTATCTAGCTATGAAGTTTCAAGTTGATACCTCTTATATTCTTCAAGATATGCCCCGGACAAAACTTTAAGCATGAAAATTAACAAAGGGCAATAACTTTAAAACTAAGAAAGCAAGAGTTACTGTTATTGTGCACTGCACTTGCCCTCAATGAGATCTATCTAGCTATGAAGTTTCAAGTTGATACCTCTTATATTCTTCAAGATATGCCCCGGACAAAACTTTAAGCATGAAAATTAACAAAGGGCAATAATTTTAAAACTAAGAAAGCAAGAGTTACTGTTATTGTGCACTGCACTTGCCCTCCATGAGATCTATCTACATATGAAGTTTCAAGTTGATAACTCTTATATTCTACAAGATATGCCCCGGACAAAACTTTAAGCATGAAAAATAACAAAGGGCAATAACTCTAAAAATATGGAAGCAAGAGTAACAGTTCTTGTGCACTGCACTTGCCCTCAATTAGATCTATCTACATATGAAGTTTCAAGTTGATACCACTAATAGTTTAGGAGATATACCCCGGACAAGCGAAAATGGGACGCGGACGCCGCCGCCGCCGACACCGACGCCGCCGACAATAGTAACCTCTATATGTCGTCTTTTCAGGCAACACAAAAACTGTCAACAATAGGTCATAATGAAAGTCATCTGTAAGTTAGCCCACATTATGTACATTCAAAGGCTTGAGAGCTTTTATTTCACAAACATTGTAAAAAAACATACTACCAGTATAACAAAATATCTCAGATTGACAAAAAAATCTCCTAGAGAGCAGACAACGGCAGAGAACCTTAAAAATTTAACCAAATTATTTTTCAAACAATAACTACAGCATAATTTCAAACAAGGAAATGTTTCACAATCAATGAGGCTATAAAATGGTTTGGTTAGGGTTACATCCTTTTCAAAAACAGGTAGGATTGTAGGTTTTCTTTCATTTTTATTATTTATTAGGCTTCTTGTTTGAACATTATTCTTATTTTGATTATTATTTTTTAAGTTATTATTATTCTTTAACTGACTATAAAAACAGCAATTTTGTAGGTATGGTCGGGTTACCCAAACCGAATGTATTCTTTTTAGACCTAAGTCTCCCTCTAGCTTGATCCAAAATCTATTCTACCTGTAGGGAATGGATGAGCTCTGACTTGATGCCATACCGCTGTAGTAGCAGCTGTTCTGTGACCTCAGAGCAGTAGATTGGGCTGTTCCAGGAGGAGGTCAGACCTGTAACATCAATGTTAGTTAGTGTATACCAGGGATTAAAGTACTGAGTATTTAAAAAAAATGTAAAGCTTATTTTCTGATTTCAATTTTATGGAATTTAAAATTTTAACAGTGCTCAATGGATGTAAATAGAGTGATTGAAATATCCACATATTAAGTTAATTTATAATTTCCTTTTCATAATTTCCTTTTCTAAATCTCACAGTAGAAATACAGCACACTGCATCATGCTAGTTGTTTTCTGATACCATAACATGCTAGTGGCATGTAATGAGTGCTGCCTTTTACTTAAAGCTTTTTATTGGAAATTTAACAAAATTTATTGATTATTTGATGTAACAAATATTTGAGGGGCCTTTTTCATAAAGCATCTTTAATAGTAAATATGAATTTCTTAACTTTTGACAATGATTATTTTAAGAACGAGTACTCTTCATCATAGATGTATTATTAGGAACATTTCCTTGCTTATTTTGTTACTTATTGTTTATATTCAACATAGGACAATACTTTTTTTAAACCCAAAGCTATTTGGCTTGTAACACATGCGCACAGTCTCAGTTATATCAGAACAAACTCTATTTCTGGGCAAAAACAGGTTGCTTACCAGTAAGGAAATTTATATTTTTCTCATGTAAGTCAAAGATTAACAAAAAATCAATTAAGTTCACCTGTTACATGGTCACCATGTAGATGAGTTAGGAAAAAGACTCGAGCTTGAGGACATGCTCGGACTTTCCAGAAGTCCACCGCTATGGGCGTGTGCGGTATAACACAGCCATTCATGCTGACTCAGCTCCTGTAGCCCCTCAAAATTACAACTGACTGAAATGCATTAAAATAATTTAAAGTTAAAACAGAGACGATAAGTAGTTTATCATCATTGGTGAAAACATCTGGACAGAACAACATTCATCTCCAGAACACATGATTACCCAGGACGGACACAATCCAAAGGCATTGACTATATGTCAATGCATAACATGGACTTATCAATTAACTGGTAAGACTGGTTTTGTGGGCACAGAGTAGAACTTTAACCCTTGACTCAAGCTCCACTAGCGAGAAAGTCTACAATAAAAGTAGTTCTGGCTTCCATTATATAATTATAAATGTTCTTCTATAATACTCCATCCAGGGATTTGTCAATAAACCTGAGTTCCTGATTCAATTTTCTGGCTAGAAACCCCATTTACAACCTACTGTGCATCCCAGGGACCCTAAAATAAGATTTACTAGATATAAACCATAATATTGGAAGCCCATAGCATACAGCCCTAGAGACCCCCAAATTTGTCAACCCCAACCAGAAAATTCCTAAGGAAATCCCTTCTCTCCTGTAACTAACTAACCTTATAGCACCAAATTTACACTGCACCTTGTTTTTGGATCAGTTCTATGCAAGTGACAGAATAAATTTATTAACATGGACACTAGTCAGAAAACAAAGAAGAAAAGGGCAACTCAAACAAAACAATGAACATTATTTTAAAACACAGAATTGTTATCAGTTTACTTTGATTTGCATGTAAACTAAGTGCAGATGACACACTCCTGATATTTAGGAAGAAAACAATCACAGATATTTTTCGTAAAAGCAGTCAGGAGTTATGATTTTACCTTGTTTTTGTTGGCCCAAAATATTTTGTGAAAATTCCCATTGTTTTTAAGTGGTGAGAGACATTCCGCCATGCTTTTAAGGAAAAATAGCGCTAGACCAGTGAAATTTACCATACTTTCGAATTAAGCCTATCAGACATGTTGCCTGTAGCCCAAGCTCATATGCATCACTTATTCTAAAATACACTTACTGTAAGGTTTTGTTAAGTTTCACCAACTTCGAAAATCAATGACAAATTTAAATACATGGGCCGTAACCCATAAAATACTAGGACGTAAGTTAACAGAAGTACATACAGTAGTATCTAGCGATGCAGTTATTACCTCCCTTTCAATGACGTACGCGTGATTAATATTGGCAGTACTGGTTGAGTTTCGCAGATTGGACTAAATGTATTGTGTGGTTTCTCTCGAAAGACACAAAACAGAAAATTCATTCAAAGTCACCCATCATAGGTGTGAAGTTATATTTTGGACCCGATACCCTAAAGAAACACTGGGAAATGTTTCATTTATTTATGTATGCGATTAATAATTATTATGGAAGGTTGACTCCTCTTACGATTGTCATATTTTCTCTTTTTATTATTCTAAATAAAAAGCGATTAACATTCTATATTTATTGTTTTGTGATTTGCTTAATGCAATCACGGACCTATATGAACCAGTTCACAGAATATGTCCGCTAAGTATTTAAAACCAATCACTCTAGACAATTACCCACAGTTAATACCATTTCTTGATAATAAAAAAGGTGAGAAAACACTTATAACTTTCCCATTAAATAATTAGTTATAAGTTGAGAAAGTTATATATAATAATCACATTATAGTATGAATATGACAGTACGAAGTACTTATAAAATGCGAGGTTAAGTTAAAATAGTTCCTTTACTGAAAATCTTTGAATAAATAAATGAAAAAAAGCCTTTTAATAGCATAACTAATTATGCCAAATTATCTGAAAAAAAAATCTTTACTAGCAATTTAAAAACAGGTAATTTCTTAGTCTGTGCTATACAAGATGGCAATTTGTTCCATAAGGAAATACCAGAAAAGAAGAAGGACTTTAACCCACCACCTTTTACCTCTGGAACAGCATAAGCCCCTTTCTGACATAACCTTGTCCTATGTGTGTGTACAGTATATTGGGAGATAAAATTGTCTCCCATGTAGTCCGGGGCTATGCTATTTTTTATTCTAAAGACATGACCTAAAATAATCTGGTCTACACGTTTGTTGACAGGTAACCAGTTGAGTGATTTAAAGTGTTCTGGGCCAATGTGAGACCTTGCATCAAGATTCAAAACAAACCTCATTAATTTATTTGGTTTTAAGTAACTTGGTCAGACCATGATACCACATAGAACAGGCATAATCAAAATGGCATTGAATTAAGGCCATACATGACAAGGAGTTTATTGGTGTGTTTTGTAAGGTAACCTTTCTTTCGATATAGATATTTTAACCTTGCATTAGCCTTTTTTAATATGGAACGAGCCATAGAATCAAAAGATAGGGTCTGATCAATAGTTGCGCCAAGATATTTTTACAGCAGTTGGTTCAATAGTGGTACCATTACATGTAATATCAACTGTTGAGTTTGACCTTATTTTATATTTAGACCCAAATAAAATTGACTCAGTTTGCCTAAATGAAGTGACAACTTATCATCAACCGACTATTGACTGACACGATGCAGGTCATCTTTCAATGACGTTTCCACAGAAAACTTACATTTACCTGAAACAAGTATGCAAGGATCATCAGCGTATAACAAGAGCTTGTTTTTAACCACGGCTGACATATCGTTAACACAAATCCAAAAAAAAGAAGAGGGCCTAGTATGGAACCCTGAGGAACTCCACATGCAATAGTAGAAGTAGTAGACTGTATACTTGAGATATCAACTAGTTGCTATCTATCTGAAAGATAGGATTCAAACCATCTTAAAATGCCATCACCAAGTCCTGCTTATCGAAGCTTCATAAGAAGGATAGAGTGGTCGACTGTATCGAAAGCATTTTGGAGGTCTAACAGAATCACACCTACTACGTGACCTTTGTCCATCTCCATCCTTATGAAATCTGATAAATGAATTAGACATGTATCTGTTGAGTAGCCACTTCTAAACCCAGACTGAAATTTATACAATAACTTGTTTACTTTGAAGTATGATTCAACTTGGTCATATACAACCCTTTCATAAATCTTTGATACAAGACTTAGAATAGAAACCGGGCGGTACTTACCTACAGAAGTTTTGTCATTCTTTTTAAATATGGGAATTACTCTAACTGATTTAAGATCATCTGGTACCACACCTTGAATAAGGGATAAATTTATGACATGGGCAAGAGGTTCGGTAATAATAGAAGCTCCATCTTTTAAAAACGATAAGAAATACCATCTAAACCTGTAGCCTTATTAGCACTCAACTGAGACAAATATATCAAAATCTGATTTTCGGAAACAAATGAAAAAGAAAAGCTTTTTAACAACACGCCTAAATTGGAATACAATTTTGTCACAAAAGATTTTCCACTTATTTACACAAACTGATAATTTTTCAACAAACTTAGAGGCACTTGTGGTATAAAATGAGTTAAAAGACTCGGCAATAGTTTTCTTATCAAAACAAATATCACCACTAATTATATTAAGACAAATATTGGAACTTGATGAAGATAACCCTTTCTTAGAAGATAAGCCAAGATTTTTAAGAAAACACCACTGAGACTTGGAATCATTTTTGTTTTCTTCCAGAGTCTCAGTGAAAAAGCTTTTCTTGGATGAATCAATCAAATACTGTGTTTTGTTACGTAATGATTTAAAAGTACTATAATTTTCATCACTTCTGTCTTTTCGATACTGTTCAAATGCGGAGTCCCTCTGTTTTATTGCATTTAGGATATCAGAATTTATCCATAGTTCCGTTCTTTGTTTAATACGCAGTTGTTTAACTGGTGCAAGATTGTTAACAACTGACATAAAAGTATTCTTAAAAAAAACCAAGCTTCAGAAGCGTTATCAGAAAGAATAATACTTGTCCAATCAGCAGCTAACAAGTTTCCTTGAAACCCATCTTTAATATAGTTTTTCATGGATCGTGTTGTAATATTATTATGCGATCCAATTAATGCATTAGAAACCTTTCGCGTACACAAAATGATGCTGTGATCACTGAAACTTGTTTCAATAACTCCAGAGTGTGAAATATTATTCGGATCTGACACTAATATCAAATCTATAGTAGTGGATGTTGTACAACATATCCTTGTAAAATCATGTATCAGTTTTGTAAAAATAAACATATCAATAAAAGAACTAAAGCAGAAAACAGAGTGCGTGGTTTTGACGTCTTAGTGACATCAGTATTAAAAACGCCTAACAAAATTGTTTTATACTCTAAAATGACAAGTTGATGAACACAAACTGTCTAGAAGACATTAAATATTTGTTTGATGGAGTGGTCTATATACAACTCCACACAGAATGGGTTTGGATTTTGGCAATAGGACTTCCAGCCATGTTGCTTCTAGATCTTCATGTTGTAAATCGCTGCGACTGTTAAAAGCAAAGTCTTTGCGTATATAAATTAGTACGATACGGTTCCGGATGCACCACCTTGTCGATTTCTATCTCTTCTTTGAACTGAGTAATTATCAAGTGAAATTTCAGCATCCGGAACCGTGTCGTCCAGCCAAGTTTCTGTGATACATATGTATGCTGCTTTTGTTTGACGTGAGATAATCCGAATTTCATCCAATTTGGCCAGGAGACTTCGCACATGAACATTAATGAAATGAAGGCCACGTTTGGTAAATGCCTTGTAATTGTCAGAGATATCATTTCCATTAGCAGGTCCTGGACATGGGTGAACATCGCCACATAAAAGTCACATAAAAGTAAGCATATCGATAAAAACATTAAAAAGCTATCATGTCTCTTTATTGAATAGCACGACTGAGTAATATTCTTCGTATTAGTGACAAACAAATATTCAACAGTGTCGGAAATCCAATTGACGTCTGAATAATGGTACACTTTATATACTATGCAGTGACTATGTCAACACCATGGATTTGGCTCATGATATGTCTATTTTTAACGTCCGAAATGAAATTTCCGAACTTTAGCGAAAATTTACGATGTATTAACCGACTAATCATATTCGCATATTGTACGTTTCCGATATTGCCCATCATCGGAAAAGTCCGGTTTCTCGTTCGTAAATTTTCATCGTGACGTCAGAGACGTTACTCGTATCCGCCATATTGTTTCTTTTCATTGAAAAGAATGACACGAATGTAAGATGAACATGGAACGAAAGAATTGCATTTGTTTGAACGATCGCTGCATGACCCTGGTGACAAGTTGTTTCAAGAATTTCCCAGAATTCTGTCCCAGAAAACCGACAGGTCTTATTAAATTTTATTAAGAAATCCGAACTGTCAAAAGTGCGTTTTCATTTTCATATCGATTTAACTGCGAACTGACAGATTAATACTATGAATATCTGATTTCGTGACCAAGGGCATTATTTCTTAAGACCGCTGATTCGTACAAAATTAAATTAACATTTCATATGGTATAAATACCGAGTTTGGAATAAACCATTGTCCCTGCTCCGTGTCCCTGAGGTGGAACATTTCTTCGCTAATTTTGTTATTCCCTTGACCAGAATGGGATCACAGAAAGACGAAAAACTCTCTCAATTCGTTGAGTCAAAGATAAGAATATGGTACCGAATGCACAACAAGAAGGGGACAGGACTTATGTCAAAGAGCGAGTACAAGGAGATGGCGGACACGTTTATACGGGAGTTTCGGTTGGAGAGCGAGGAGGCTGACGAGATACAAAAGTGGCTTGTCGACGGCTGGGCCGCCCTCGTGGAATATGTGGGAAACATGGACAAAAAGGCGGGATCTTCCGGTCCGCTGGCTCGGGACCAGATCCTCACGGCCGTGCAGGTGGCGACGGCGGTGGCCACGGACATGAATGTCACAGAAGACATGTACATCCGGGCGTACGGCGAGATTCTCCGACTAAAACCGTGCCCGTTCCCCATATATTTCTCCCTGATGGTCGAGACTTTCTTCGATATCTTCGACGGCGACAAAGACGGCTTTATAACTGTGGACGAAATGGTGAAGGGATTGGCGTGCTTTGGTTTCACCGACACAGACCGTGTAAAAGCGGTTTTCAAAGACCTGACCATGGACTCCAGCGACAGTCTTGACCGGAAGACGTACGTGGACGCATGGCTTGAATTCGTACAGGGGAACGATCGGGAGGCTGCAATGGCCAAACATTTCACCCCGGAAATGGTGAATGAACGGATGTGAACTGATTTGCTTCAAAATTCGGGTCGTGTGAAAAAATGCATTTTTTTTTGAAGATTTTAACATATAAGAATTGATGGACTATTGACTTTACTTTATTTGCCATCATGTACGTACATTGGTGATCACAATATTGTCTTCTTCTCACTTCTCAACAGTGCTGCGCTTGTAAATGATACACTCCTCTTATGGCTGTCATATTTTTTTATTTATTTTTTAAACACAATGCGACGAAACTAGCCACTGCAGAAACATGTTCAAACAGTCAGGGTTGCTATCTTTTGAAGACAGGTGCTATTATCATCTTTCATTACTTGTTTTCAAAAGCATGAAATGATTGACTCCTTCGTACTTCACAGAATTGTTAACATTTGCCAAAAATGAGCACTATAACTTGCGTTCTTCAGAAAACAAGGATCTTTTTGTTGTAAAACCTAGAACAAACTATGTAAAAAAAACATTTGCCTATAAAGCAATGAAAATTTGGAATTATCTTCCTACATACATTAAATGTCAAAATAAGCTACCAGCCTTTAAACATGCATTAAAAGACTACTTATTGGCAGAATAATTTTATCACATGAACAAAAAATCTTGACACTTTATTTACTTCACATTATAATAAATAGTTCATTGTTTACATGAATTGTGTTAATGTACGTATATGACATTCTTGCAACAACTTGTAATGGATACTACCAAATATGTAAATATATTGATTGAATGTGGTTTTACTGAATATATCTACATTATTTACAGTATGAAATTATTGTAATTTATAATCATCATATTAAACTGAGTTGTGTTTGTCGAAGAAATGTATGATAGTGATAGTGTGATTGTATGTTTTGTATGTTGCTTAATATGTTACTTAGTACATGTGTTTTTGTAATACTTTTTGTGTGAAGGCCATGCTGGAAATAAGTAGTATGTCTGTAATGATTGTACACTTAGTATGTAACCTTCGTTAAATAAAGTTGTTGTTGTTATTATTATTATTATTATTATTATTATTATTATTATTATTATTATTATTATTATTAAACCAGGTTTTTCGTGATTTCTTATATAAGTTAGGAAACTATTGAGAACTGAAAATTAAACTAATCGTTGAATTCTTCTCCATTCGTTTCATGTTTTTGAAAGAAAATTCATGCACATTTCTTTTCCTGCGTTTCAGTGTCAAAATCGCATCTTTTATCAATTATTAATAACCATACATGCATGATACGGTATTAATTAAACATGTGTTGTGTACCCATTACTCATAACTGAATTTCGAAGATCGTGACATATAATGTTTAAACTCCGGTACATATGAAAGATTCCCCAATATATGATTCATCCACTTTCGATGCGATCACTCCTGCGTTACAGATTGAGTTAAAGGCAATGTTCTACAGCCGTATTTGGGTAGCAACAAAAGTTGGGTATTGGTATACCAGCAATTGTTATTGTTATCATCATCATTATCATCATCATCAGCAGCAGCAACAACTGTAGCACCAGCAGCCATGTTAACGCGTTTGGTGATAGTTGCGTGTGTACCATTGCGACGAACCGACTTCGTTAAATGTTGGTATACCCGCAAATGTTATGGTTATCATCATCAGCAGCAGCGGTAGTAGCAAAAGCAGCAATGTTAACATATATGGTGTACTTTTACAGAGAATTGATCGGTAAATGCACGTTAATTATGAACGATGACAATGGTGCAAAATTGAAACTATTACATTCTGTAAAAATGTTACTGTGCCTCTATGGTTATGATAATGTTTTGCTAAATCAAAAAGCTGGAAATGTCTATGATTTTTAGTTTGTTTATTTTTAAAGACAATATAGGTTAAATGTTAGAGACTTATACACATAATCCAGAAAACTTTTTATGTCAGAAAATCATTCGCGAGATGTCGACGTTATAGCCAGAAAGTGTTTATTGGAACCGGTCGACATTGCAGATATTATTATTCAATTTTGAATTTTTTAGATGATTCCCTGTATTTCTATATGTTTCAAATGGCGACAAGAAATACATTAGTATATACATTTATGTATATGTTAAAAGTTCATATTTTTGGCGATCGTCTGAAAATTGTCCTGTGACCGAGGTACTGCAGCCGAGGTACGCTCGCTCTTTTATGTGAATCAAATCAAAATTAAACTTTAACATATACAAATACTAATTGTTAGAAATACAACAAATTTAGTTTGTATTATATATGCTAAATTGTGGACGGAATGCCATTTTTGATAATAAACTTCGACTATATGATTTGGGAAGTGTGGGCAAATGTTATGACTGTCAGCCACTTATTTTTGCAAATAAGAATACATGCACACAACCAAGAGTATATTTTATGTTTAAACTTATTTCCAGCAAAACGATTGTGAAACAAATTATCAGATTATTATTTAAATCATTCTCGTTGGTACGATTTTACGCGAGAATCTGGTCTGTGTTGTCACGGGGATAAATCGGCGAATCTGGAGGAAACCCACTTGTCCGGCTTTGTGACCACTAAACATGTCTGCATTTTGAGTGACGCGTACGGCGATAACGGGATTATATGATTAATGAATGTTGATATTATTTTTATGAATTGGTCATTGCACAGGCATACGACACTTTCTAGAAATACTTAATAAATGAGTTAATCACAGGACCGTGCACATGTCATAAGATTAGTCTTAGGAGTGGCCGCGGTAATTTTTTCCGCATACGAAAATATTTTTTCGTATTTCCACTGCGCCCAAATATCCGTGATGCATGTTCATTGATAAATACGCTCAAACTGAATTATTTAAAGAGTTGGTATTTCTTAAGACCTTTTAAACAATTATTTTCTTCGTTTATCGATTTTTTTTAAATGTACATTTAATACTTTGATGTATTTATTTAAGTATAAATATTTGTTTTCGTACAAATGTAAGAAAGATATAAGCCTCTTTGAAACAGCATGTGCTATTCAGTTTTTAAGAATGACCCGTAAATAAATGAATGAATTGGTTTGGTGTTAAGTAAAGCTTGTAAAGAACCTTTAAAAGACACGCTAAACCTTTCGGATATATCATATTACAGTTATTTTGAAATTGTATTCGTTACACGTTTAATGCTTCCTTCGGGGTTTAACATTAGAAATTCAAAACAGTGAATTTGTTAAATATACACTGTGGTTATCAGGAAGACTTTCAGTTTTACGTAGTTTAAGAAATACAAAATATGTGTTTGATGTATTAGGAGTTTTCACACGAAAGGTAAGACATTCGGAATCACATACAACCACTGACGTATATTGAACACTTTATAAGCACTGTTTAAGGCACGGCTCTCGTCATGTTCAGTAATAGTTTTTAATTTCTTAATTAAAATGGTTCCCATTAGAGCCAAGAAAAACAAGAACAAAATCTCGTACGGTCTGTGTATGCCTGTATCTGGTGGTGGACTGTAGAGACGCGGTTGGCCGAGAACGGAGCGGCTTGGATTCCTGGGTTTCCGTGCATCCATTCAGCGACCCGCCGCGAGATAACGGGGTCCTAATCCTAGCTACATATCTACACACTCACTCTTCAAATTCCACAGGGGCACGTACGCTCCCTACAGTCATATTAAAGATAACCATGACTCTTTCATGGTGGTCATTACACAAGCAAAACTAAAGTTCGGAGATTTCTCAGTGGAAAATGATCAATGTCAGCGTCCGGCTTGTTAAAATTGATCCGTCCTTAGTAATAGTTTTTGGTAGGCCGTGTTGATGCCATATGCGGAGACATTAGCGCGAATACGAATCATGTTTAAACCGAGAAAAGACACCATTCTTTATAATATTCGATATATCCATTTGATCCGTGAAAGGATACATGCTACTCATGGTTATTATTATAGCCAAATAAGTGTAAACATGTGTATCTTTATTATAATAAAGAATGACTTGTATGTGTCTCGAGGCCGGATGTTTCATTTCTTATATTTTACGACAAATGTCACGGCAGCTCCATGGATTGAAGCAGTAATACATTAAGAAATGTGCGGTAATGTATCGTAGTTTTCTGCTTAAATTAAGGTCCACGAATTCAAATTAGGGCATCTGCATTCACCGAGCGCCTGTGGGATGGTTATTCATACAGTACTTTATAATAGATTTCTTTGACGGTATACACTGACTCCTCTGCCTGTTTCACGGTTGTTATTTGACAAAAAAGGAATGGATTAATTTGTTGGGTTTCAGTGTTTAAACAACGCCTAGGATTTAGCGTTCTATATGATATATTTCCTAATCATTAATGTCAACGCATCTGGGAATGTAATCAATAAAGATGCAGTCAGGTGCGTGAAAGCTGACGGACGGGTGACGGCCCCCTGACGTGCCACGTAATCCTGGAATATATTTCATTACCTAGGAGGTAACGTCTACTTGAAGTGCTTAATTAAAATGTGTAGACTAGTAATTTTAACACGCGAACTTCTGTGACAGCTTATGAGCTATCAATGGCTTGTTTTCTTCGAAATTTCTTTTTCGTTGAAATTAACGTAAGTTGAAACTAAATAATAATATATTAAAGTTCATTGGTGAAAAGATCTGTAAGATGATACGAATCACTCTCGTGTCCGATTTCTGGTTAAAATCAAGTGCTGGTTTCCCTTTGGGAGGCCCTGGTGGTGCTTTAACTATAAGTTATTCTACGTTGACATTGGCTGGTCTACTAATGTGTTAGAACAAATACATGTGATTCACATTCAGGCCATGTTCCAGTATTGTCAAATGCTGAATAAGCTGCCAAGTGGTCACTCTATGAGTCCATGTCTAGCATTAAAGTGGTTCAGAATTCGAAACCGCTCAGAGACCTTTTAATGTGGTATCTAATGTATGACATTTATACTTATAAGTCGTTCCATTTTACAGTGTATCCATATTGGCATTGTAGTGGAACTACAGGCTCCCGGTGGGGGGGGGGGGGGGGGGGGGCTATCCAGCGCGCACCCCAAAGAGTACCCCCAAATACCCAACAACTAATGCCATTTAAATGAAGGCTTTTTAGGAAGGGGAGGAAGTCAAAAGGTTACGTCCCTAAGTTACGCCCCTTCAAACGTCAAACCCTGGTTTCGCTCCTAAATGGGGCCTCAAGTTACATGGACTTTGTGCTTTAAAAAAACTATACATACAGTTCTCATAAGGTAGGGAAGCAACACCAAACTCATGGTTAGTTCCCTTTAAATTATATAAGCAGAACGTGAATAATCCAGACGTCAAACACGATGTAGCTCAACGCTGTAAGTAGCTTACGTATATGTACGCTACCCGGAAAGTTTACACGTAGTTTAAAATTGGAAGTTGATTAATTTGAGAAATATGTGTGTGTTACCACATTTTTATATTTGGTGCATAAGTTGTGTTTCTGGTGACACTATAACAGATTCTACAAAAAATAGGCTTTGAAATAACATTCATATAGTTAATATTCATGGATTCATAAATGTAAAACAAAAATGGTTATCAATACGGGCGCGCTTTTTCAGAATCGCTGGTTTCCGTAGTTACATCGTTTATTTCTTAATTTTCTTTTTGTCATTATGTCCTCCAGTTGAAAACAGTTCATTCTTGGATAACACTAAGATTCTTTTAGATAATGACTGACATTGTATGAATACTCAACTATGTAGTTGTACGGTATGTATACATAGGTCGTGTCATACCTCGGTCACTATATACACACCTTTTGGCGATTAAGGTCAATAATGAGTCTAATAAAAGGAACTGTCGATGGCAATGGAACTAGCACCTGTTGTTCGAGCCGAAATGGGAGGAGGGGGGCGCCCTTACCCCACACTTAACTTGTCAAAGTAAACCATGGAATAGCCGCCGAATGGCTAAATAAACTAACAATAGGTTTAAATATATTTTGACTCGAATGGCATAAAGTTATTTTCGTAAAAACAAGTGTTTGATCAAGAATTACTTGTTATTTTTGCCTTTTTATAATGTTTGAGGCTGCTTGATTGAAAAATATATAACTATTCTGTGGGATGTAGCACTCAATAAGTACTAATGCGAGTCACTTGAACGCTGTCTCAGGTGAGATGTAGATGTCTCAGGGTCAGGTTAATATTTTTCGTAGATCATGATATTGCTTTCTACTTCAACTATTATACAACGTAATCACATGTATACGTTACATACATGTCGATAAGAATGTGGCCTGATCAGGAAAAGGGATTGATTAGATAAGCAAGCCCTTGTAAACAGTACATTGTGAATGGGCATTGTTGAATACAAACTCTGATAGTTCTTCATGTATATTGTATGCCACATAATAGAATCATAGTGTTATGTTACTTCGTTATTCTAAGTTATCATTACATGGCGCGTCAAAGCTGTATCAGTATATATTTAAGTTCGGTTTCACAATAGTCCATTGTGTACTCAGTCAGTAATGTGGCGATCATATTACACATTAATAGTCGTGTTCATGGGTAGCCGTCCATTGCCTCATTATGAAAATTATATAGTATCAAGTGTTCGGTTGCAACTCAACCGATTTAAAACTTTACCTCTATATAGCAATGTATTGTACTTATTTTAGCTCACCTGGATACTTTAATCGTGTATTGTAAGCCAATCGCGGATCTCGCCTCATGTCCGACGTGCGTACATCGTCAACAATTTCTTGAAACAACACCAAAAATTCTGTCTGAAGCACTTGGAAACTTTCTTGTAATAACCACAAAATCAAGTCTGTTCAAATGACCACTGTTCTGTAAACAACATGGCCACAACAGATCTGAACATGAACTATTTAATTGATAAAGAATATGTTAAACTTCTCTGAAATTACATGAGCTATATAAGTTCTCTACTAAGTTTGTCTTTAGGGTAATCTGATGGCAGGGGTGCTTCCATCATGGGCCTTAGTGCTGAAAGTAGATTTATATCGAAACAAAAAAAAAATATTGTTCAGATAACTTTTCCAGCGGTAGGTTTGGGCACCCTCCACCTAAAGTTTCTTCGTATAAACAATACTAGTAAATACTCTCCGGCGCACAGTTACTTGGTATTTGGACAGCATTTTTGGCCAGTCAAGCTACCTGATTCGAGCGATTTGGTCCCTAGGCTGATCTCTTGGACTGAGAATCATAAAAAAAATGTGTTTTAGTACTCTATGATACACATAATAAACAAATAATCCACTTTTGGTCGTTTACTTTTACATATTATATATTTTAAAATTTCATACAATCTTTATCATTCACAAGTTATGAAGGTTAGCGGTTTTCGGATTGTGACATATGTATGGAAACGAGCTCAAATCTGAAGATTTTTTCGATAAAACAACTGTATTAAATACCAAGTAACTGTGCTCCGGCCTAGAAGATGAAACACTTGAGTACATTGTATTTAGTTTAGAACATCTTGAATATTTGGTTTAGAACATAAGATAGATCCACTACAGAGCATGAGCAAGTAAACATTTACATGTCAGAGCTTTTATAGATAGCCAGTATGTTGAAGCTCTTTCAATCGTGTAATATCATGTTCCCTTTTTCTTAAGATGTTTGTCTTTATTTGCAATGCATGTAAACTCAATAAACTGAACTAATATCATAATATTTGACTTGTCTGTCGACAGGATGTTTTTTTTAAATTGAATTACGTTTCGTCCATTTCTGCACCACTGGGTACAAATGGCTAGTTCATTTTAAGGCTGTATGCCGCTTAGCTTGCAGATTTTCAAAACCGCAAATCGAAGTCTTCCATCGACCGACCCACAAAAGTTTGCGCGAGGATACTGTCATTTCAGAAAAAGGCATAGAACAGACAATGTCCAATGGATTATGTTGAATGCATTTGGTTTAGCGGGCATACACTGGTTGCAAATTTAATACGACTCACTTATGTTTGAGTGTAAAGTATATTTTACTAAAAAATATGCTTAAATGCTTGATCCTCGGCAATGCATTGTTTCTGAAATCAAAGTTCCTGATAAGGTGGGTCCATATGCAATTGCAATTGGGTATTACTCAGTTCATTTTACTGAGTATTTCAAGGGACTGATACTCCATGAGTTTTATTTAATAGAGTTTCAGCATAAACATCCTTAAGTATTTGCGAGGGATATCATGAGCATGCATGCACTATATTTATATGTTTATGTTAATTTGTTTTACAATTACAATGTACATGACTTTACTCAGAAAACGTAACAGGTCAAAAGCCTTTCAACGTTTTAAGCGCTTTGATTCATTTTAGAAATCAGCCTACCGTCACACTCACAGAGAGCCGACTGGACCTATACGATGCACATTTGGATGCCATCAAACATATTCCAGTAGGGACAAACATGTCTTCGGAGCGGTTTATTGATGGTAAAATCATGCGAATATTTTTTACTTGAAATTCTATATATTTAACTTATTTTGGAACTTGGACAAATAGTAACATCAACTGAACCTGTCCCAGTCCAGTTTTATGTTCACGTCATTGTTTACATATCTCAACGATTTTAGGTGGAGGGATGAACTGTTGTTTTTTCCTAATACACGCATGTTCGCCGGTTGATATTTCCATCAGTCCGTCGAACACCAGTCACGCATACGTGCCGATGACATAGGCGTGCGCTCAAGGTCAAGGTCTACAATGTCTACACCATACCTTTCCACGTCTAGTTTTTTTGCGTACAAACCTTTACAAATAAAATGTCTTTGTTCCTGTTCTGTCATTTGACCCTCTGCTTACGTTTTAAAGATACAGTTGGCTGTTACTTTAACCTTTGTCTGACCGAAAAACAAGAAGAGTCATCTATTGGTCAAGAGCATCCTACTAGCATAAGTCTTTTATTTTTAAGTGTGCGTACACAGTTTTCCAAAGAAGAATGACCGTAAGCTTGACTTTTGACCTACAAACCCCGAAATAAATCAGGATAATCTACTGGTCAAGAGTAACATATCAGCGAAGTATCGTGTTTTTTGTGCAACCGCTCTCAAGGTGAGTTGCGGACAATTCATGTTCGGACGACCGACCTACCGATATTAAAAATCATAAAATTAAGAAATTTGCATTTAAAATGCTCAAAATTATTTTGGTTGTACATGCAGGTCTATGCGAGCCAAATTTCGATCTGAAGAACTGTAGTACGGGTTTACTTGTAAGCCCATGCAGCTGTACGGACTACTCTCAATGTGTTAACCAGGTGATCGTCACCTCCCAGTGTGCCCCTGGAACCACATTCGACGGAAAAGGCTGTACGGACGAAAAATTTGTCTGTGATGATAACGAAACTCCGTGGAATCGTTGCATTGTTACAGGTGAGGAAGACAGGTATTTCATGTTGGCTATTAGGAGCGTTCAAGAGGAAAAAATAAGTTATTTATCCATTAATTTCGGTGTCGACTATACCAATTTTGAGACTAGCAAGTTTGGCGCTAATAGCTACAACATTTGCCTAACGGGAAAATTATCCGCCGGAGGAAAACCTACCCACTTCAGCAGATATACCCCTTGAGTTTTTTGGACGCGTTTATATGGCAATTGAAACAACATGGATACATGTACTATGAATAAAATGCCAATATGATGAAGCTATTACATACTTTTGATAAAGAAAAATACCTACTCAGATCTCGGGGGAAAAGGAAGCTGAGTATCTTGCATAACAAATATTGGAAGACTGTCAGACAAACAAAAAACTATTTTTTTATTTTTTAGTTCAAATTTCACGATTTCATTGTAAAACAAAACAAGAATGTTTAAAGTAGATATCAGCTAAAAAGGGATTGCGGTATCCTTTATTAAACTTTTATTGAAATTGATTTTGAAATTGTGCAAGCATGTGTCTCAGGTAAACTAAATTGCCAAACTTGAAAACAAAATAGTTGAATCAAACATAAACATAGTATTTCCAACATTCAGTACTTCAACTTTTAGTTAAAAATACACCTCCTGAGAAAATTCCAAAAAGATAAATACAATAAATGAGTTTGTGTTTATTACTATTTTCCTTCCTTCATTTTGTTTTATTTCTGAAGTATATGCAGTTAAACGCTTCCAAAATCGAAAAAAAACTGCGTTTGTACTGATCTCAAGTAAGCTCTATACACAATATTTCTTGTCAGACAATCACAATTCATGTTCTGAGTTTATATTATATAAAATGCCCTCGGGGTAAATTCAATCCGCGAGAGTTATTTGCCTTGTATGCTAAAATTTATCCCCAAGCGGCCAAACCTCGTCTTTTGATGAAGATCAGCGCTGGTGTACCAGTAACATTGAACACTTGATAGTCGCCTTGTTTACTTAATTTTAAACCAGACGATCGACTTGAGCAGCTAAAGATTCTGTGTAGTCCGAACATCTCCACGACCTCTACTCAAACACTTCCGCAAACTACCGTGGCATCTTCGCAAACTACCGAGGCACCGAGCGCGATCTCGGCCGGTCTTGTGATTGGTCTAATCATTGCCGGAGCAGTTTTTGCCATCGTCGTAATTGCCCTCGTCATCTGGTTCAGGAAACGAAGGAAGCACTCCGGGTAATGGGTTTATTTATTAATTGTGGTAGAATTTTTTAAATAAAGTAACTGTATGGCAAAATACACCTATTTGGAAGTACCTATGCATTATTACTTAGGGCAATTACACCAATACTAAAGTGTCTATTTATTGATACATTGGGAAATTACACCAACTCGGAAGTGTCTATTCATTGTTACATTGGGAAATTACACCAACTCGGAAGTGTCTATTCATTGTTACATTAGGCATATAGGCTATCTCCTTCCATATATAACGAATACACAGAGGTAACGTTCAACCAATTGTATTTTTCTAAGGAGAAACGAAACTTTTTTCTAACGTTGTCTAGTGTTTAGTGCATAAGTGGAGCTTTCTCCCCGTGTGTGGTGTTGGGGTCGTGAAGCACTAGAATCAGTGTTATCTTGCATGCAGATTGGTCAATGGACCTTGGAATATAGAATATATCGGAAGCTATTTAGTCGTGTCTGACCTGTAACATAATTAGGCCTAAAGATATCTGTTGCAAACTACTCCAATAAAAGCAAATTAAAGACAATTTTCTAATAAGGAAAAAACCCTTCGATATGAGACCTTCCTTGAGACCTTCCTTGAACTCTTTGGTTGAACAGCCTGCAGTCAACCTTTGTGTATTTTCGAACGAATATCTTATAATTCGCAATTAATTTTCCCGCTAATATATTTAAATCAAAATATATCCAGAATATACCTCCGTCTATAATGTTGCCATTATTCCATTCATATAGGTCAGCTCGAGTTCTCATGCATTCTGAATATTTACAGCAACATTGACTCAATCTTTGCAGAATACCCAGTAAGCGGGGAACGTTGGCGGAGAACCCTGAGTACTTTGAGAACGGGAACCGGGACGACCCCTACGACACAATACCCGGCAGCATACCGGACATGATGGTAAAACACTTATTCTATGTGAAATGTGGTGTTGTCTCTTGCATTTTCTTAACGCGGGAAGTTTCGAAACACTTGCTGATCATGTACATGTGACAGTGTTCATACTGATTTCTTAAGCAATCTCTTTGAGCACGACAATATTGTTTCGAAATTTCAATGAGCCTACCAGTATATACAGGGAAAGTTTTGCAAGATGGCCACTAAACGTTGTTGTTGTTCCGTTTGTTTGTAAATATTAACGCATCAAGTAAATAATAATGCTTCTACATGTATTACATGATTTACATACATATATACGCTAAATCTACACGGTATTACGTGAACATCGTACGTCCGCTGTAATGTGTTTCCATACATATTTGCAGTCTGACCCCACCTACAACTCAGAGGTGATCGAAAACTCAACATTGTCTCCCTCGAACGGAACATTTCTACCTAGCCGCATGGAACCAGAGGAAGTAGAATACGACAACTCCGCCTTTAAGGAAGAACCAAACAAGGAAGCTTCCGGTTACACGGACACATTGCGGCGTTCTATCCGCGAGTATGAGACTCCTATAAGTGCCACTGCAAAGAAAAGTGAAGGAACTTCAGCTGATGATACAGCAAGTGATTTTGGTGCAAATGGTTCAAATTTGGTGGACGGTCGGCATTCCGCGGACATTTTCGACAGCGATATGAACACGGACCTGTAACTGGTTGGGCAATGTGGTCGTCCGTGCCTTGTTCGGTCATGTGGTCGTCCGTGCCTTGTTCGGTCATGTGGTCGTCCGTGCCTTGGTTGGGCCATGTGGTCGTCCGTGCCTAGTTGGGCCATGTGGTCGCCCGTGCCTTGTTTGGTCATATGGTCGTCCTTGCAGTTTTCCACTGAGATTTCTATTATAGTGCTTATTTTATTCTCGATCGTGCAATTCCTCGTGTATATGTTGTATATAGACATGCAATGATTTTATTGTTAGTAAATGTCCATAGGCCTCAAAAGCTGTATTGCGGTATTTATTTCTTTATGCACCGATTAATGTTTACACAATGTGTTGTGGTGGGGTTGTACGCTGGGGCGTACCAGCGGCCACATATAAAGGGGACTTTTTGATAGCTAGCGGATATAAATCGGCAAGTAGAGATTTGATCAGGGCTGGTGAAACCATTAACCGGAAATATACTCTCTTAGTTAGGAGCAGCTTTCGATATGCAAATGGTGTGCTCCCATCCTAGTGGGACAGTACAGCATACGGTTATAACCTCCACCTAATGGCAAACCACACATGTAACGAGAGACCATGAAGTCCTGGATAAGGTGTAATTTTACAGTCACTTGCTTTCTAATTTGATGTCCATGAGTTGTTTTGTTCAAATTTCAAATGTTATTTTTGTCAATTTCGTCAGTGAAAAAATGTAATGGGTCGTCTGATTTAAAAATTATTCATCAATAAAGAATTAGCAATGTGGAACGAAATGTGCCGCAAATAATATGACCATACATATTATGCATTCAACTGCGAAGGCATATTATATACACTGTATTCATTCAGCATAGATGAAATACTAATTTCAGAGCGTTAGGTCTGCAACATTGTTTGCCTTTTTGCAGGTAGTTCTTGTGACATAGTCACCGGCCCTTATTGACATGGTTACCTGGTTACTGGTCAAGATGAATCAGGATCAAATTTTATTCTGGTCAAGTGTCATTATGAATGGGGTAAAAAAATGTAGTCAGCAGTTTTTTTAGGATTTAACTTCTGACAACTGTATTTTGGTTGATAGAATTGACCCAGTATTGAAATTGAGACAAATGTAGCCTGTAGACTTTTTTCCTTACTTGACATATTGAAATAGATAAGATCCACAATACTCATTACACCAAATGACCTTGGAGGTGAGACAACTGAACACCGCTCAGCCAGACGTGTGCAAGATTTGAACCATCCGGTCGGACTTGTGAGCTGTGTCGTAAACAAACGACTTGTGAATTATAACCATAAGATCTCCGATATCAGACAATTCAACGATACTGTCGATGACATACATTTCATATATCAGACAGTTCCTCAATACCTGACGTTCAGCCATATCAGACAATTCAGTGATATCAGACAGTTCCGTGATAATTCCGATATATCAGGCAATTCCGTGATTATTCCGATATATCAGGCAGTTACGTGATTATTCCTATATATCAGGCAATTACGTGATAATTCCGATATATCAGGCAATTCCGTTATTATTCCGATATATCAGGCAATTCCGTGATTATTCCTATATATCAGGCAATTCCGTGATTATTCCGATATATCAGGCAGTTACGTGATTATTCCGATATATCAGGCAGTTACGTGATTATTCCTATATATCAGGCAATTCCGTGATTATTCCGATATATCAGGCAATTCCGTGATTATTCCTATATATCAGGCAATTCCGTGATTATTCCGATATATCAGGCAGTTAAGTGATTATTCCTATATATCAGGCAGTTCCGTGATATCAGACAATTCCCTGACATCAGACAATTCCGTGCTTCTTGTTTTAACTGCATTTTAACCATTTAACAACAAAGTAGTGATTTTCCAGACTTTATTGAATTACTTGTCATCCACAATATCACAAGCATACAGTATCACCAAGCAGCAGTTGACTGCGTTATACACAATATCAAATATAATACAAATATACACATATTTCTTCTCAAATATTAAGAATTTTAAACACAATTAAATTCTCATACTGTTCAAGCAGGCAATCTTATTTCCTGTTCATCATACAGAACAGTGCTATGTACTGGCAACAATTCAGCTCAATTCATAAAAAAGGTTTGTCTTCATATTGAAGACAAAATACAGAATGCAATGAGTTTGTTTTTTTACTTCAAAGGACCAAATGTCTAAAATGAGCTAATATGTCTATCAAAATAGCATTTGAAAATGGCTATCTTTATATAATAATCCCATTGTTTTTTAATTCATTAACCACTATTGACATATCCTTATACAATGTGGACATGTTTGAAAAACTCTGCACACTCAATATTCATACATTGCAATATGACTGGTGCCAAACATGAACACATGTCTTCAGAAAAACCTGTGTGAATATGTCGTGAAGTTTACTTGTTTTTTTTTATCCTTTTTCCAGAAATACCTTTCCTTAAAATACACTTATTGTTACTTAAGATAAAGCTTATTTTTCCTCATGCTTTGAAACAATAATAAATAAACAATTTTTTATACAAAAAAATACTAAGTCAAATATGCTAATTTGACCGTTAAAATTCTGGTAGTTTACAGTCTTAATTTTCACAATGGAATAAAATCAATACAAGCACAAAGCATACATTTTAAAAACAAGATTAACGAAAATATTGAATAGTCACTGACTGTCACAATTTTTGATAAAGCCTAAAATCATAATGGATGACAAATCAAATAAGGATATTCCTTTTAAGAACACAGGACTCCTGTAAAGTCTATGTAATGAAATTGATTTGAATGTAAACCAAGTCTGTAAACTATCAGTGACTGCACATCCCAGTGTAGGTCCCACGATGACGGATTTGTGAACCAGTCTGATCATCTCTTCCCCAATTCCTCAGACAACCAGTCCAGGCCTTCGTACAAACCATTGCCCTGCGTCGCGCATGTCGCCTGGATGTGCCACTGTAATCAAGGTCAGATAACCATGAATGACTCTTAAACCCCCCAAATTCATGAGTCAATGGAAGTCTTTATTAATATAATGCTTCATTTGGCACTGAATTTTTAAGCGCATGATTTCTTGAATTCATAGTCAAATGCAAATCTTAAAGGTCAATTTCATTATCACCAATTTGGAACTAGACTGTTGTTTTTGTAATTAAAACCCTCTGTACATCGTTTCAATATGATGAACATTTGTGGCAAATTATTTCAAATCCTTCAAGAGCTTCAAGAGATAAGGAGCAGACACGAAATGTAGTCATATGACCTTTTACCCCTACGTGTGACCTTGACCTTAGAACACCTAGTTTTAATATGCTATCTGCATATCATCTGTATATGGTTAACATTTATGATGAGTTCTTTCCTTCGTACTGTTCAAGGGATATGGAGTGGATATGAAATGTAGTCATATGACCTTTAACCAAGTGGGACTTCCACTTGAAATCCTTCAAGTGCTTCGAGGTTCAAAAGGTATGTAGCAGACATAAAATTAAGTCATACAACCTCTGACCCTTTAAGTGTGACCTTGACCTTGAAACAAGCTGGTTGTAACATGCACTCTGCACATCGTCTCAGTTTAGTGAACATTTGTGGCAAGTTATTTCAAAACTCTTCAAGATGTTCAAGAGATATAAAGTGGACACAATTTGAGACGGACTAACAGATACAAGGACAGAAAACTCTAGTAAAAACATGACTGCCCATTTACGTGGGATACATAATAACTAACCCAAAACTTGAGCATATGGCTTAATGGCTGATGATAGCGAAAATCTTGCAGGCTTGTAAAATGTTGTGAGGGTGGTTTTAACTGATTAGAACAAAGTTCCATCTTTTATTTAAAGCCAAGTAGCAAAGGATTTAGTAGCAAATAAGATTTTTGGCTTATTAATTTAAAGTCTTTTATGAATCATAGTTATAACAGTGTCAAGATAAAAACAATTATTCAATTGAAAACAAGCAATGAGAATTAAAAGAATGCACATGAAAAAAAAGAAGATGGAAATTCAACTTACTACAATTAAAAAAGTACATAGAGAATTTTGACTACATCGACTTACTGTTTTGTTTCTCATGCTGTTGAGTCCAAGTCTATCTACGAGTGTTGATGTTGGCATGGCGTTGGGCAGGTCTTGTTTGTTGGCAAACACCAGCAGGGCAGCATCCCGCAGCTCGTCTTCACTTAACTGTCAACATCATTGAACATACAGATGTAATATATGTACCAGTAATACAAATAAAGAATTTCTCACTGGTCTCCCTGCAGTTCTGTTGTTACAGTTATTACATGCAATATGGACAGAATTTGGGATGCCTGTTGACCCCATATGATTTAAGTATCATTTGAAATGTTTACCTGACCGACTAAATTTGTAATCTTCATCAATTATCAAACACCACTTAAAAGTAAGATTTATTTATTTTGTTTAACAGAAAATCACGTTTTTATCAATGACATTGCCAAATAACCATTTGTTTTCAAATCCGATACCGTTTTCCGGTAGTGTAGATGTTGGAATGCTTACAGTTACTGCACTAAGTCAAACACCATGCGGCATTTGCCTCCCTTTGCAATACATTATCAAATAATGTTTACTACTGTGTATATATCGCGCGATGTTTTGAAACGCTAAAATGAAAACATAAACATTTGTCATGAACATTGGAATGTTTTAAATGATAGTTCCAAATGATTCAAACAATAATCTTATCCTTTGGAACATGTTTTTCGATTACGAAACCGGTACCGGTACGGTTTGGAAAATACAAATTGCAAACAAACCGACCAATCAGAATTTTCATTACAATTAAATGCGAGTGTCAAAACATGGCTACCTTAAAATTTTATATGCACTGCCTAGTTAATTTAAATTAAGCTGGTATACTATAAAATAATATTTTTTTCAAATAAAGCTCTGTTAACTGTTATTTGTGTTCAAGTTCAGCTGGTTAATATCTTTATGTTTTATTTCTTGTTAATGTAAAATCAGCAAATAAGGCTTTGAAAAAGCAAGTTTTCAATCAAACATTGTTGGACCAGCAAATTTTCTTTCGGACCGAAAAAATATCAAAGGCTGTCGGTCCAAATGACTGAGACTTTTCTTGAACTTTCGCAATGTCTGCCAAATATAATACTTCAAGCAAGATTATGTGGCCTTTAAGGATTGTTGAATAGGCAATTTCATATTTGTTTAAAACAAATATACAAACTGTTTCTGCAGTTACATTTTCTTTTTCGGTCATATTGTATAGTACATACATGTAAAAGCAATCAGTAAGTAATACACATTCAAATGAAATCACAATTATCTTGGCTCACCAGCCATCAACATTTAACATTACAACAAGGGCTATCATACTTGTATCCAAGTCATATTTAAGTTTTGGTATTTAAATCAACATAGATCAGAACATCATAGAAGGTAATCACTTCTGCTAAAGTTTCTTGTGAATTCATTTGATAGTGATTAATAGCTGAAATAAGGTAGTGATAGGAACTCTTTCTTACAAAAATAATTTTAATTTTATTATAAAAACATGGTTAAAGGGAATATTATCATAATTATTATGAAGGGTAGGATAAAAGCTATTGGCACTGCACTTCTCTCATTGCTATCCATCTACATTCAAAGTTTAATTAAAATAGGTTTAGTATGTTTCAAATAATGGTCTGGACAAGCAGCTTTCTTATTAATGCATTCTATAAGAATGAAAGGTGGAAAATCAGAAAATGACTGAACGTTGGAATATAGATCTTCAGAACTGCATTCTATATATGTTTTAAAATTTAATTGATTTTTGACGTCATTTTCTCGACAAGGGTATGAAGAACTAACCGAAAAAGCATCAACTAAATTCTCTCCCATCTGGAAGCATAAAAATAAAGAAGCTGAAAGCCATGTTACCATTTTGGAGAGTTCGTCTTTTGCCTCATCGACTCTCTCGGCATCGTTGCTGTCGACGACAAAGATGAGTCCCTGTGTGTTCTGGAAGTAGTGTCTCCACAACGGACGGATCTTGTCCTGACCGCCAACATCCCACACGGTGAAGCTGATGTTCTTGTAATCTACGGTCTCAACGTTAAAACCTGCAAGAGGATGATATGTATCATTATGTTATAACATTATCGTAAAATGGAATTCAATCAGTTTTGAAATGCAAGGAAATAAGGACAATAAAAACTGCATCTCCTTTTTCCTGCTTCTATAATTTATGATTCAATAATTTGTAGTACAGCTTACAACCTATGTCTTGATTTTTCATATAAGATACATGTTCCTCAGAGTATAATTGTGTTGTAAATTTGTGCAAATGCTTTCTTTTCTGTATTTTAATTGCATCTGTTGTTTTTCTATAAAATTGTATTCCCGTATAAATTATCTTCTAATCTTTATGTTTGTCTTTTTTGAGATGAATATGATATTCTCTAACAAAAATTTAGTAAATTGAACATTGCGGTCTTTAGACATAATGCCAATTAACATTTAACCAAGTTTGATAAAGATTGGATAACAAATGGCCTCATTCAGGTGACAGTTATTCAGATAAGTAGCAAGACTCATCATTTTTATTAATTGCAGTGGGGTTAAGCCCTTGGATTGCTTGCGAAAACCATTAATTTCACCATATCCCCAAAAAAGTGCAATTTTGTTCAAGGTGAAACTCTTGTAAATATACACATATGCAGGTACTTTACTGTGCGGCAGTGCTTTATTTCATATTATTTAAGTTTAAATTTTCCCTTTTTCAAAGTATGCCAAATAGTTTCAAGTGTTTAAACTAAGTTATTGACAGTATACAAGATGAGTACAATTTGAAATCTTATCTTTTGAATCAGCTATTTGATTTTTTTGACTTATAGTCTGTTTCATAGTTCATCTTTAAATAGGTCCATATCATTTACGGTATGATAGGTTCGTTATACCTATAGTTGGAATGGTTGTAACAATTTCTCCAAGCTTTAACTTGTAGAGTATGGTGGTCTTTCCTGCCGCATCAAGGCCAACTGAAACAAATATAAAACCAAGTTTTAAACATAATGTTCACACTACTGACAAAGGCTGTAATAATACACAAAATCCTACATAGTAGAATATCACAATACAGGGTTCGAATTTAGACTCGCATGCGAGCGACATTTACAAATTGCGAGCCACTTTTATTCAAGCTCGCAAAATTCTGCGAGTGGCTTTTTCTAGACCACAAAATGTTAAAAGGAAAGTAGAATAAACATGAACTTAACTCCGATACGTAGTCGAGTGTAAACAGCCGATAAGTGGCATGTTTACACTACCAGTATAAAGAAGACAGTACGGAGTCACGCACTAGTAAGTTTCCAAAAATAGAACAAATACGGAAAAGGCTGAGTTTTATCTCGAATCTTTCCGGGATGCTCCGAGGCGTGCATTATACAAAGAGAATACGAATGACGTAATCACCTAGCTCAATCATTGGCTAAATTTAGGGCTTTCGCGCATTCTCCTTTGAATATATTTTGGCCCAATTGTCAAAATGAATAGACTTCGTCGATCGATATATTTCATGGTCCAAAGTATCCAAGTTACATTTACGGTTGCTTTTTTTATTTCAAATTTATATTGTCATTGATTTTAATACTTACAGACTTAATGAAATCTGTAGCGTGCTTGTCGAATGGGTATTTAATTACCCGATGGCGAGCGTAAATATACAAAGTGAACAATGTCAAATTATTGGACAGCTTTGTTATCAAAAAGCTGCCAGCATCAGATAAGTCTTTCAGTACCCCCCAAATAGAATAAGCCATCAAGTTCTAGTAGTTGAGTCACTCAAGATTGATACTTTTTAATATTCATAACATGTCTTAGGTGTAAATTTCTACTTTAATTAGACAATATTATAATGGAAAAAAGCAAAAAATAAAATTGCAAGTTGATTTTTCATTTTGCGAGTTGCCTCAAAATGCACTCGCAAACTTTTGCTAGTGCTCCCCAAAGTAAAATTCGAACCCTGCAATATGCAGAGCTTCATCAAGGAGAAATTATTCAAGGAATATTCTCATAAAATTGATATTTATTCAACATGTATGTATGTATTGTTTTTCTTTAGACCTTGCGGTAAAGGATAACCCGTGAAAGTGCAAGCACTTATTTCCAACGGGGTCCTTTGTTTTTGCTGAAGGGAAAGCATGCTGACGAGACAGTGGTGGGATACAAGGAAGTCCGGGTGTGATACCCTAGCTCTTTTTCGAAGAGACCCCTTGGTTCTTTTACGTGCTCGGTGTAAAGCACTGATACACAGGGTACAACTTTCCTGGGTTAAACCAGTACATTCACAAAATAAATGAATCCACCCTCAGTATTCAAATAAATTGATATAAGAAATGTTATCAAAAACTTTCCACATCAATAATTTGTTCTGCAAATAAGTTTTAACAATGGAAAAACTAAACACAGAAAATCAGCGGCCTACCCATCAAAATTCTCATTGCTTTTTTCCCGAAGAGCCGGTTAAACACTGAAGAAATCGTCAACCCCATGATTCCGGGTATTAACTTGTATGTTCCTTTCTGGTCTTTAAATAAATGCAATGAATACTTAAATATACTGGATAATTATCGAGAAAACGGAATAAAACGTCTCCTGCCACGTCAATTTCGATGATTACAACAAACCGGAAGTTAGGAGTAAACTCAATCCCACAATTCCGCTCATGATCTAAAGAAACGCAGGCAACACTTTTATATCTACACGAAAATATTTTACGCAGTTATATGCCCTTACACAAGTTACATGTTCACGAGCTTAGCAATACAAGTGCTTGAATAGCGAATGCAGAATGCATTGACGCAAGTCGGAAGAAAGCAAGATATACATTTTGCTTCAATAAATGCCCATAAAGGGGCTTGGAAACGAAATTATACAATAGTCTGGTAAAACGTATTAGGTAATACGTGTGATGAAAACCTATCGCAAAAAGCCGCAAATAGACTCGGAGGAACGCTTTATTAATATGTTTAATATATGCAGAAACAATAAGCCCTATAATACTACAGTACTGTACGGATAATCTATCAGAGTCGGGACCACTAACAAATCCTATTTTATCCTACTACCAGAGCTGAAGTTCATATGAGAGCACTGTATGGTTATGGAAGCATATGCAACTGTTTAACAGTAAAATGTCGACTACTTTTGCCTATTTCATGATTAACATGGTGCAAATATAAATCGTTATTGATGTACGAAAGTAGCAGTTTTTCGGACAGAAGTGTAATTTACCGACCAAATATATTCACAAACAGACGAATGCTCTATCTATCCTTTGATCGGCAAATGCATGGCTTTATACCAGATGTGTATAGCCTCCTTCTGAAATATAGAATGATACGACCTTAAAATATATATAAAGAAATAGGTGTTTTCAATTAAAATGGGTCTGGAAAATAAAACATATTAAAGAGATTTGTACGTGGCAAGTATATACACGATATAAGAGAAATAATCTTTATTCAAATACGGGTATATGATAACAAGAAACATAGCAATGAACTGAACATTTATCTACAAAAGTAGTTTCCAGTTGTCAGACTTCCCACTGAAAACATTTTCATTTAAGGCAAAGGATAAAAGCTTTCTGTGAAACATCTCATCATTCTCAATTTCTTCTTATAAATAAGTTATAAAAGATAAGTTGCACATTGAGCATTTACAAGAGGAACCTGTCCTGGTGCGCATCAGCCTTCTATATTCTAGGTAGTTTTGAGAGCACCTTATTACCTTTGGGAGGCTGTTACATTCCTGACTGGCATCAAAGCGGAAAGAGTTCTCCCTATATTTACTTGTTCTAACTGATGGCACCTATACAAATATTTCATATTTGAGATTAAAATTACATGTCTTATATGCTACTAGGTTTTGAACATATTCTGTGCGATACCGTACAAACATTTGCAAGTTTCAATAGCAATGCATCTTACCCTGATCAGATGTCAAGTTGGCAAATGAACACTATGAAGAAGATTTTTAGAAGTTGAGGTGTAATCATTAAGATCAATTTTAAAGCACTGTATTGTATCTTTTCTACGTTTTCCGTGTTTGTCATGCTACGAAAATGCCAAACGACAAGGTAGTAATCGAAATTAAAACTGATAAAAGATAATTAGCTTAGTATTGATTGTCAAACAAGTCTTTGAGGGATATTAAGTTGCTTAGCTACTTTTTTGCACATTTAAAGATGCATTATTACTCCTAAATAAGATTTATCAAATTTAATACGATTGTTTCAATACACCAAAAAGGATGAACAAATGTCGAAAACAATGATGCTTATAAAGGATACCGAATTTATTTTTAAAAAATGTGCAGAAAACTCGGTATTGCTACCTTGTGAGACCATAACAGAATGCAGTAAATCGTTTAGCATTCACCAATCATTTAATATTTTTGCGTTTTCAGCTATTAATTACACGGTTATAATATTGTTAATAGTAATTAATAGTTTCCATAAATGCATTATTCAGTTAGTAGTTGAGGGTGTATCACTCAAACTTTATGTTTGTTTTACATGTGAATGTATTGATTTTGAATAAGCGTGTCACCTAAAAAAAATCTGGGCATCTCAATTTAATAAACTATCTACCTCAACGCCTGAAAAAAGTTTGCTCTTCACAAACAATACCAATAGTGTGATAAAGTAAAATGAACTGCTTTATTTTTTAACAGACTTTGAACCAACTGAAATTGTTTAAAATTTGTCAGGGTTAGCTTGCATTTGATTTGAAGTAAACCAGTTATCAAAATATTACTTTCTTCTTCAAGTGTTGTCTTAACAACATCAGGAATTTAATAACGAACAGAAAGAGTATTGCCATCTGCATAATCATACAGGGCTGTCTTATTGATAAAGTAGAAGATGTCATTGAGAAGGATGTTGAACACTAGGGGCCCTAATATTTGTCCTTGTGGTACCTCAAGTGCAATGCAAATCTATATGATACTCGCATTACGCCGGAACAATACAAACATGTTACAAAGGGAAATTATTGAAGCTGTTGGGAGATAGCATATAAACAGAATACCGAACGTGGCTATATAAACGTATCGTCTACGCGTTGTTTTTAACTCTTTTTTGTGTGAAAGAAATGACTAAGAAATCCAAGCAATATTGGAACATTTTATGCAATATTTATACCCGATGTTATTCCGAATGCTAGATATTTTAGGTGTATTCCGGTTTCCTTACACACGCACATAAATATAACAGGAATTTACGTTAGAGACGGCGCAACCTTGGAACTTGACTTGGAACGTTCGACCCTTCTGCAGAATAATATTAGAGCGGACGAACTTTAGGCCGAAGTAGCCCGCTCTATTTTTTTTGTAGATCGTCAAAATTGGATTCTCAACTTCTTTGGTGTTTTTTTTTGCTTTTGTCAGAATCGATCTTCGTAAAATTAATGAACATAAACTTTAAAAAACCTTAGATTGCCCTTAGCCCACAGAAAAATTCAAACACGAAGTATATGCTACTTTTTGCTACGAACATAAGTTTAAGAAGTAAGCATAGATGTAAAAATTGACTAACGGAAAATTCACTCTATGAATCTATTTTTCGGTGCATTCTTCAGATCGACTTATGTAAAATTAATGATCAGAACATTTGAAAAATCCCTTATAGTCATTGGTCCACTAAAACAACAACACCAAGCGTATGCTAAATGAAGTACATACCACATGAAAGTAATATTTACCTGTTAGTTGTCATGAAGCGGTAATTCCTAGAACGAAACATCACTTTAGTGTGGCCTAAATCAAACACGTGGAATTTGGGTTTAGTTTATTCAATGACAGGTTAGGTTTAATTTAAATATTAATGGATGAATTCCCCACACTAATCAAATTACATATAGTTGATACCAAACAAAGAAACCAAAAAGGCAACTAAATGATGTACCATGTTTTATCTTTTACAAAATAATGGCGGGCCAAATATGATACCAAAGCAACCTTTTGGCATATATGGTATATATCTACGAAATGCGACTCGTCAGAATAGATGGATAAAAAGCATATATTCTCATAACAAGACATATTTGCGCTTTCGAGTATATCCAAATGTTTCTCTACAAAGGTTCGGCCGAATCGGCAAGAACACGTTAGAACTATCTGTAAAGTAAGTTTTTATCCGGGTCGTTTTTCCAGTACGAAATATGAGTGTTCAGACTCTGTCGTGACGAGATTCCCAGGAGACAGTGGTTGTATGGCAGCATACTGGTGGTAATCCTCGGTCGGGCCTCCACGGGTCATACCCTCATAGGGTGATTGATCTCTCGATCCTAGGGAGGTGGAATCCGTACTAGAATGACGATGGACGGGGTCGTCGGCAGAAGGAAGTCTGTGCTCGATGCCACTTTGTATGTGCGGCCGGGGTAGAGGGTGGTGTGCAGGCGTTGATGTATGTTTTATGGCGGTCAATGTGTCTGATGGTGTTTTTGGTAAGGGCTGCAACTGCATAGCTGACCGAGCCTGCAAATTAATGAACATTGGATTTTTAAGACAACTCGTCTTTTTCTAGAAATATGACACTTTTTGTATCGGACACTAATTATCATCACAGTGTGTGATCACTCGATAAAAATCAGTGCTCAGCCAAAGATTTACTTATGAAATATGCACATTACCTATCATTTACATTGTGTTTTTTAATGAATACCTTTTGATGGTCTATATCATCGTAGTAGGAATTGACAGTCGATTGTCGCGGCGCATCCTTTTCCGAGCGCAGTTTTGAGTTTGCCCACCTGCAATACACGAATACCTTTACATGTCCATCACTGGAGTAAAGCCGTCGTCGGCAACCACAAAAAGTTCCTACAATATTCCGTTACGCTTCATACATAGCGCAGTCGTGTATCGGGGATATCCGACGATGTAGCAACGCATACTATGAAAGTTCAGTATCAACCTAGGATGTCAGTCAGTTTGAAAGACAAACCCTGCATAATGCTTGACTTTATGCTGTGGTTTGACACATAATAGTTTCACATAAATTTATTTATGTTCAAATGGAAACTTTGGAGCGAGACACGCCTTATATATGAAATACTTTGCATAAACATTTCAATGTCGAAAAATGCTAAATGTTTCATACATTAAAATTACTATTACTTTTTTATACTTCATTATATCTATACGACAGTATTCGAAGTAATAGAAAAAATAACGTAGACTTTTAATCAACCTTGTACATATATTTCTATATAACACTAAAATATATATATTGCATATGCATGGTGTGTATGTTAAGGCAACTTCAAGCTCATGTGATGACATTCATAAAGAGCTTCTGAACTTCAAGCCTTTGTTGTGACACCCCGAAAGAACTTCTGGACTTCAAACCCATGTGGTGACACCTAGAAAGAGTTTCTGGACGTCAAGCTCATGTGGTGACACCCTAAAAGTGCTTCTGGACTCCAGACTTCTGTGGTGAAACCCAGAAAGAGCTTCAAGCTCATGCTGTGACACCTAGAAAGAGTTTCTTGACTTCAAGCCCATGTGATGACACCCAGAAAGAGTTTCTAGACTTCCATGTTATGACACCCAGAAATAGTTTCTAGACTTCAAGCCCATGTAGTGACACCCAGAAAGAGTTTCTGGACTTCAAGCCCATGTGGTGACACCCAGAAAGAGTTTCTGGACGTCAAGCTCATGTGGTGACAACCAGGAAGACCTTCTGGACTCCAGACTTCTGTGGTGAAACCCAGAAAGAGCTTCTGGACTTCAAGCTCATGTCGTGACACCCAGAAAGAGTTTCTGGACTTCTGGCTCCTGTGGTAACACCCAGATAGAGTCTCTGGACTTCAAGCCAATGTGGTGACACCCAGAAAGCGTTTCTGGACTTCAAGCTCTAGACTTCAAGCCAGTGTGGTGACACCCGGAAAGAGCTTCTAGACTTCAAGCCCATGTGGTGACACCCAGAAAGAGTTTCTAGACTTCAAGCCAATGTGGTGACACCCAGATAGAGCTTCTGGACATCAGGCTCCTGTGGTGACACCCATATAGAGCCTCTGGACTTAAAGCCCATGTGGGGACACCCAGAAAGAGTTTCTGGACTTCAAGCCCATCTGGTGACACCAAGATAGAGCTTCTAGACATCAGGCTCCTGTGGTGACACCCAGAAAGAGCTTCTGGACTTCAAGCCCATGTGGTGAGACCCTGAAAGAGTTTCTGGACTGCAAGCCCATGTGGTGACACCCAGAAAGTTTCTGGATTTCAAGCACATGTGGTGACACCGAGAATGAGTTTCTGGACTTCAAGCCCATGTGGCGATACCCAGAAAGAGTTTCTGGAGTTCAAGTCTATGTGGTGAAACTCAGAAAGAGCTTTTAGACTTAAAGCCCCTGGACTTCAAGCCCATGTGGTGACACCCAGAAAGAGTTTCTGGACTTCAAGCCCATGTGGCGATACCTAGAAAGAGTTTCTGGACTCCAAGCCCATGTGGTGAAACTCAGAAAGAGCTTTTAGACTTAAAGCCCCTGGACTTCAAGCCCATGTGGTGACACCCCGAAAGAGTTTCTGGACTTCAAGCCCCTGAACTTACTTCAAGCCCATGTGATGAAACCCAGAAAGAGATTCTGGACTTCAAGCTCATGCTGTGACACCTAGAAAGAGTTTCTTGACTTCAAGCCGATGTGGTGACACCCAAAAAGAGCTTCTGGACTTCAAGCCCATGTGATGACTACCAGAAAGAGTTTCTGGACTTCAAGCCCATGTGGTGACACCCAGAAAGAGTTTCTGGACATCAGGCTCCTGTGGTGACACCCAAAAAGAGCTTCTAGAATTCAAGCCCCTTGACTTCAAGCCCATGTGGTGACACCCCGAAAGAGTTTCTAGACTTCAAGCCACTGAACTTACTTCAAGCCGATATGGTGACACCCAGAAATAGTTTCTAGACTTCCGTGTTATGACACCCACAAATAGTTTCTAGACTTCAAGCCCATGTTGTGACACCCAGAAAGAGTTTCTGGACTTCAAGCCCATGTGGTGACACCCAGAAAGAGTTTCTGGACGTCAAGCCCATGTGGTGACAACCAGGAAGACCTTCTGGACTCAAGACTTCTGTGGTGAAACCCAGAAACGGCTTCTGGACTTCAAGCTCATGTTGTGAAACCCAGAAAGAGCTTCTGGACTTCAAGCTCATGTCGTGACACACAGAAAGAGTTTCTGGACTTCTGGCTCCTGTGGTAACACCCAGATAGAGTCTCTGGACTTCAAGCCAATGTGGTGACACACAGAAAGAGTCTCTGGACTTCAAGCCAGTGTGGTGACACCCGGAAAGAGCTTCTAGACTTCAAGCCAATGTGGTGACACCCAGATAGAGCTTCTGGACATCAGGCTCCTGTTGTGACACCCATATAGAGCCTCTGGACTTCAAGCCAATGTGGGGACACCCAGAAAGAGTTTCTGGACTTCAAGCCCATCTGGTGACACCAAGATAGAGCTTCTAGACATCAGGCTCCTGTGGTGACACCCAGAAAGAGCTTCTGGACTTCAAGCCCATGTGGTGAGACCCAGAAAGAGTTTCTGGACTGCAAGCCCATGTGGTGACAACCAGAAAGTTTCTGGATTTCAAGTCTATGTGGTGACACCCAGAAAGAGTTTCTGGACTTCAAGCACATGTGGTGACACCCAGAAAGAGTTTCTGGACTTCAAGCCCATGTGGCGATACCTAGAAAGAGTTTCTGGACTTCAAGCCCATGTGGCGATACCTAGAAAGAGTTTCTGGACTCCAAGCCCATGTGGTGAAACTCAGAAAGAGCTTTTAGACTTAAAGCTCCTGGACTTCAAGCCCATGTGGTGACACCCCGAAAGAGTTTCTGGACTTCAAGCCCCTGAACTTACTTCAAGCCCATGTGATGACGCCCAGAAAGAGCTTCTGGACTTCAAGCTCATGCTGTGACACCTAGAAAGAGTTTCTTGACTTCAAGCCGATGTGGTGACACCCAGAAGAAGCTTCTGGACTTCAAGCCCATGTGATGACTACCAGAAAGAGTTTCTGGACTTCAAGCCCATGTGGTGACACCCAGTAAGACCTTCTAGACTTCAAGCTCCTGGACGTCAACCCATGTGGTGACACCCAGATAGAGCTTCTGGACATCAGGCTCCTGTGGTTACACCCATATAGAGTTTCTTAACTTTAAGCATATGTGGTGACACCCAAAAATAGTTTCTAGACTGGCTCCTGTGGTGACACCCAGATCGAGCTTCTGGACTTCAAGCCCCTGGACTTCAAGCCCAGGTGGTGACACCAAGAAAGAGATTCTGGACTTCAAGCCCATGTGGTGACACCCAGAAAGAGTTTCTAGACTAGCTCATGTGGTGACACCTAACACGAATTTCTGGACTTCAGGCTCCTGTGGTTACACCCAAATAGTGTTTCTGGACTTCAAGCCCAGGTGGTGACACCCAGAAATAGTTTCTAGACTAGCTCATGTGTTGACAACCAACACGAATTTCTGGACTTTAGGCTCCTGTGGTGACACACAGAAAGAGCTTCTTGGCATCAAGCTCATGTGGTGACAACTAACACGAATTTCTGGACTTCAGGCTCATGTGGTGACACCCAGAAATAGCGTTTAACAGCAGCAAAGTGTATGAAAATGGTTCGTGTTTGAGATTAAAAATAATTTGAAAATTGAAAATAAAATGTTTATTGATAATTCAATACTATTAACTTGTACATACTAGCCCAAAATAGCCCGTGGAGAAATTATCCAAGCTTTATACAATTCCACTTATGTCTCTATACCTGTGCATGCCGGGCCATATGAGACAGGCAGCGATGGTGGCAGTGGCGCCAATGAGGACGCCCAGGACCACAAGGCCTACGAGCAGCAGCACACCGGAAGTCTCGCTCATCAGCGCCTCCATACCCGTGGGTCCATCAGCTGTAGTGTGAAACATACCCAAGGAACAATACAGACAACGAAGAATGTTTTCCCTTTTTATCATTGAGGAAAGTTAAGATTTGGATAATTTGTTTTATTAAAAAATCATATATATCGCTGAGAAATGTACACCTCAATATGCAACCATTCGTAATTCAAATAAGCCATTTTATAACTATGAGTTTCGAAAATCAGCTAACAAACTAAAAACAAAAGCTACGCGGTCAGGATATTCGTGCAAATCTGGTCAAGTGTAAAATAGTTAGAAATTAAATATCAAATATGACGCAACGTGCAAAAGAACTCTTTTAGCAGCTTAGATGATTAACTTATCGAGTTTAATTCATCTAATCCGCGCTTTTATTGGAAATACAGTATGAAGCAATGCAATGTAAAGGCAATGCAATACCTTCGCATTAGTTTGTTTCATTTTCGAGGATTGGCGATAATAATCACTGTGTGGGAAGGGACACCGGATATAGCTCAAAAAGTGATAAGTAAACAGACAATTATGCAGTTGTTTTAATTTACCAGAGGTAAGATCTTGCTGTGTTAACGCATATCTACCGTTTCCACAAATGAAGCAAGTGTTTGAACTAATAGCTGAATGCTAAATTTGGCCTATGGTATACTTTAAAGTGCTTACGATTTAGCAGACCTCGTAAAAGGTTTCTTCAAATCTGAGATGATCACCTCAAAACTTACTGAATTTCGACAAGTATTGTTATTTTTAGGAAATATATCGAATAAATAAAAAATCTGAATCGAAGGATTTCACAAGAATAAGCTCAACTATTTTTATTGTAAGAAATGGCAATGTAACTTTTAAACTGTTAAAGATATGCCCTTAGAAATGTTCACAGTACTGTACTGGGGATAGCCGTATTATGTACTGGGGATAGTTTCAAAGTTGAGAAATGTGTGTCCTGGTGATAACATGTAAAATGAGACAAAAATTCATAGTAACACTGTTAATATACACTATACATGTATATGTCTATTTCGAACTTTCAAATAATCTGCAAAGAGAGAGAGTACAATTTGATAAGAAATTATTGAGCAAACTGTAGTTAACAATGAGTTTGATCCGTGCTCTCCTAAATGAACGTATATTGCAAGCTGCGTAAATATCAGGGTTGGTCACAATACATTCTTTCTCACTGAAATGAACGAGCAGAGACCATTATTCTGTTCTAAGTAATACCAACATCTACCCAAGCTTAGAACAAAGCTTTACGTGTTCCAAATTTGATCACAATATCCCTACTGGTGACTTTCTGTTTGCAAAGACGTACCTACTTGATTTACAAAGCAATATTATATATATGAATAGCAAACACCACATAAATTTTACGGCCACATGTTTTGTGTTTCTCAATAAATCAGATTACCGGCGTATTTCAAATATTTAGATATAGATGCTTGTGAACAAACACATCATGGTTGACTAATATGTATCAATGAAACAGTTTTAAGTGCATACAGATACAAAGAACTACAACATGTTTTGCTCTCATCCCTCGATATGGACAACATCGAACAATTTCCCTCGAGCTCGCGTATAGATAAATAGCCGTAATCATTATCACAGTCTCGTTTTTCTAAATACATCGTTACTATCCTCAGTCCACTTTATAGCTATCCCCTGTGCAGTTATTTATTTGCTTCATCTATCCCCAGTACACTGCCAGGGCATCAAAAGGTATGAATATCTCCGTAACAACAAAAGATATCATATTGATATTTTACACATTACTAGATTATGTAATTAAAATGAAATCGCTCGATTCAGTTTTTATTCTTACTTTCAATTTGTTGATTTATGTTTGAAATTATACCACATAAATGAACATTTGTGAGCGATCATGCAACTTTCGGCGAGAATTGGACTATTATACAAAATAGGAGACACATTTCCATCATAGTCGTATATTGCACAGTATCAAGTAATTCAAAACTCGTCGATTTTGTTAAATATATCACCATAAAATACAAAAAATGATAGAAAACTGTCCATGTGTCAAAACCAAACGCTTATCGATTGATCACTTTTTGAGCTATATCCGGTGTCCGTTCCCACACAATGATAATGTACCATTACCCAACTTAACGATGGAAACAAATAGTGAATTTCTAGTTTTTCGAATACATGTATATAACTGAGACTGAAGTTTAAAGACGTCCTCAATAACATTGACATGAATAAGGCAAGAGGTCTAGACGAGACATACATCCATTTGTCTTCTTCTGCGTATTATTTTTAAAAGATCTATTAAGAAAAGTATATATCCCAATATATGGAAACTTGCTAATGTTACGCATCTTTTTTAAAATTGGTGACCGCATTTTTGTGTCTAGCAATAGGCCAATATCGTTGATTTGTGTTGAAAAAAGTAATGAAACGCATTCTTTTTAAACGCTTGTACAATTATATGCACCAAAACAACCATATTTACCAGCGCCAGTCGGTATATATTACAAAATTGGTAAATCCTTAAATGACAAACAATCAACTAGTATTGTATTTTGTGACATACAAAGTTTGGTACCTTGGTCTAAAATTTAGATTTCAAGACTACGGAATTTCAGGAAACGTGCTACGATGGTTAGCTCATTATCTTCTATAAATACTTAAATAGGTCTCAAAGGGTTTTTGTCATTTCTTCTTCCGCTGTACTCTATCCACAGAGCAACGAATACATCTTTGTAGAAACACAAGACAATTTTACCGAATGAGCTCTGCTAAATTACATTTCGGCTTCTCCGACGATGAAAATGTCTGTTTCTTCAGAGAAGTTCAATGTTTCATCAAATATACCCATCGTTTCTAGAAAATCAGCAGCAGGAGCCTACTTCTCTACTCTACCCCTCTCTTCTTTCAATATTTCTTTTTTATCGCATCTTTCTCTACAATTTTCTCATTGCATTGTTAAATAGATATATAAACAATATACTTTGATTATAACTTTGTGATCTAACTTTAAAAACACCTTTGTTTTGGGACAGGGCCGTAAATGATGTTGGTATAACTCGTGGCCAAATCCTTTGCATGTTTGATAATAATGTAGTTGTCTCAAATTATATATAAACCTGTTTAATTTGTATTGATGGTTTCATTGTATTTTCGAGAGACAAGCTTACTAGGTGCAATGCGTGGTGTAGACGCCACCTTGCATCCTTGATCGTAGGATTCCCGCAGTCGCATGCAGTTGTCAGTATCTGAAACACGATGTCAATACACAAAAGGCTTCAAGTTGCATGGAGTGAATATAAACACTCATCACAAGGCTTATGTTTGAAATCCATACTATATATAACATCATTTACTTTAGTCACATAAATATTACCAAAACGTAGATAAGTAAGATATTACTCAAATACGCTGCTTATAAGATGGCACAGAGACCAAAGGCATATTCAATAGTGGTCCAACACGCAAATAAACACATATGCCACTATAGAGATGATCGACGTGAACTTACACATATGAACGTATGTGCAGTTGAAGCTGTCCCTCTCTCCACACAGCGACCAGTCCGGTACTATAAGGGACTCCCCTGGAGATGCACACGTCGTCAGGAACGCCCGAACGCTTGCCTCCACCATCGGAAGAAGCGCGTGACGGGCCAGGAAGTCCGAACTGCTGTTTTGAGATGAACATAAAGGACTCGTTATTACACAACTAGTTTAAAAACGAAATAGAAACAGAGGGCAGAAAAGAAGTTGATAATGTTAACGCGGAATGGTGGCAATAAGTATAGTGTGTTTTGCCTTAAAACTAGCCATGGTATGTCTTGAGAAGTGCTGAAGGAAGGCCGTACCTGCATATACTTGTACCCGAATGCTCATCCAATGTGCTCACAAACCCCTGTAAGCCGCTCAGTGTTATGTCTGCAAACGTAAACTATAAACGTGAGAGAGCAAATTGTATGATAAAACAAAGACGATTGTTGACCAGAAAAATAAATGTCAAGTTCATTGGCCTGTAATTAATACGTTGGTCTTTGTCACTCTACAATCGAATAATCACGAAAGAACACTTAGAAGTATACCCCATTTATATGACCAACATTTGCCTCTGGTCAAATTTGACTCGGGGTGGGGGGGGGGGGGGGGGGGCAAAATATCCACGGGGCCAAATTGTACCTGGAGCATTATTCTTAAACATACTGTAATCATAAGTATAACTAATTTATAATTTATAATCTGACTGTCTAATTATTGTGCTATTGACTTTCTTGCGTTTGTTTTTCTGTATTATGTTCTCTACTGATCTCCACTGTACTACTCAAACTGTGTGTTTTTGTATTTGTGTTGTATTATCACCATGCTATGATGTGACTTGTGATACTTTTAGTATTAGTTTTCATCACCAGGTACCAACTTTAGAGAAACTTATATAAAAGTCCTGTGTCCTCTCCTTATGATTGTAAGACTGTTAGAATAGATATTAACTGCTCATGTATTTTATCTGACAAAATAATCACATGGTATGAATGGAGTGTGTTTAACTCTGGTATGTATACGAGTGTCAACGGAAACCAGAACAAAGAAGCATTCAAATCAGGCGTAAACATTGCACTTAAACATACCAGTCGCATATATAGAAAATTCTTTGCAGAGGAATTTCGACAAAAGATTTTACAGAATGAAAATTGAACTGTTTTTGCATTTAGACAAAATGAAATACCAAAGAGGTGAATTTACTCCACATCCATACTGGACATGAGACAAGGAGGCCGCGAGGGTAGGTCTCATATATACTGGGTTAAATTGTCGATTTATCTAATAATTTCAATCACTTACTTTCCCCTTCCTCGCCCCATTCAGCGTCGTTCACCCGCATCATTGACATCACCCAGGATTCCAATTGAACGTTTATTAATGGAAACAAATCCTAAATTTTACGCCGTATTAAGGTCACTTGTGAATAAGGCTGTGTCAGTATTATATCCTTTACACGACCTTCGAACTCTTAAAACATCTTGATGCGAACTAATTAATGATCGGTTTCTTTATATTCATTTCTTATTCACAACCTTTGATTGACTTCCTGTTTTCGATGTTTTTTAACCTACAACAGGATGTATTATACATTTTGTCCTCAATGTAGCGTATAACGTAAATACTACCCTCATAAACAACCCATCCTGCATAGTTTCCGATTGACTAGACATTATTACCAAACTATACACTTTCAAGATGTATAAAAAAGATGGTCACCTACATCTGTTTTTGGATGTATAAAGAAACTTACAGTTATGAGTATCATAAGTCGTTACTTAAGTGATGTATCAAAGCGATGGACACGTTTAATGGGCACAATATTATCAAGTGATACTATCAATACCAATGTATCAAAAAGAAGCAACCTGATCAGAAGGCTGTTCGCAGGGGCGGCCCCTGGACCCGAAGTTAGAGGGGGCGTAACTGAGGGGCGTAACCTTTTGACTTGCGCCCCTCCCTCAAACCCCAATTCATTTGGTTTAAAGTGTTGGCAAGGGAGTTTTAGGGATACTCTCCAAAGGAATTTTTAGCAATTTCTAGTTGGAAATGGTGCATTTTGGGCATATTTTTACTACTTTGTTCTTAATTATTCATATAAAAGGTAAACTTCAATTATTTTGGGGGTGGAGGGGGGGAGGCGCTGGGCCCCCAGCCCCCCGGATCCGATAGTATCAACGGATATACAATGTAACGTTTAATTACGCTTTCATTTGACTCGTACGAATTCGGGTGATTGGCATTATCGTATGGAAGAGTATGGAGGAGTATATCGTTTTTGCCAATGCTGTGATCATGTAGTCATGGCGACTTCTTTAATGTCTAGTTGCGAGTTATCACACGACAAGTCGCAATAATTATGTCTACTCGTTCACGTATTGACTACTTAAGTCGACATACTTATTGCGACATGACTAAATAATCACATCATCTGTATAAACGATATTATTCTCTTCCATATCATCACCATGGTGAATACGAATACACTATATTTATTGAATTATGTATACGAAAGTCTGGAATATACATAATTCAGATGGTTTTGTGCCAGAACCGATAGTCTATGAACATGAGCCAAGTTGACACTGTATTTCTAGTTCAGCTCATTACGCATATACAGTTATGGACATAATGTCTGCTTTGACTTATTTGATATAGATATACCATTAATACAGCGGAGTGCACACTTATTTTCGAACATAATGCTTCATGTATTTGTTTTTTCTTTATTTTATGTCGGAATATAAACGGAAACGAGGCATTATTAGATGTTAATTCAAAGGAAGATAAATGCCAATACAATTCTAAATACATGTGAAAGTATGCGGGCTATGTTGATGAACACGTGACAGTAGGCAGCCTATTTTCATTGACATGTGACAGAAAACAGCCTATGTTGAGTTTCACGTAACAGTAGACGGCCTATGTTGATGTACACGTGACAGTAGGCAGCCTATGTTGATGAAAACGTGACAGTAGGCAGCCTATGTCGATGTACACGTGACAGTAGGCAGACTATGTTGATGAACATGTGACAATAGGCAGCCTATGTTGATGAACACGTGACAATAGGCAGCCTATGTTGATGTACACGTGACAATAGGCAGCCTATGTTGATGAACATGTGACAATAGGCAGCCTATGTTGATGAACACGTGACAATAGGCAGCCTATGTTGATGAACAAGTGAAAATAGGCAGCCTATGTTGATGTACACGTGACAATAGGCAGCCTATGTTGATGAACACGTGACAGTAGGCAGCCTATGATGATGAACACGTGACAGTAGGCAGTCTATGTTGATGAACACGTGACAGTAGGTAGCCAATGTTGATGAACACGTGACAGTAGGCAGCCTATGTTGATGAACACGTGACAGTAGGCAGCCTATGTTGATGAACTTGTGACTGTAAGCAGCCTATGTTGATGTACACGTGACAGTACGTAGCCTATGTTGATAGACACGTGACAGTAGGCAGCCTTTTTTGATGGACATTTGAGTAGCTGTACTTTCTGTGAAATTCTTTATTTATGCGATTAAATAAATAAAACAAAACATTTATCATTGTTTTCATGACAATACTAGTTCACATAAGCAGGTGCATCAAATTAAGATACGCTATCTTAAAACGGGGTACATATAAATGCATCAACTTGAATGCCGTAGTCATTTTGGAATCATCTCAAATGACCAAATCATCAACATTTACATGTATTGGTATACTTATAAACATTCGTATTGCATGGAATGTTACACATTTTAATAAGCACGGTGTGGCCACCATCAACGCGTGTCTTCCCCCGAAACACATTGAGATCGAATCTGACGCATTTCAACAGCGACGCATGTACTAACATATGCAACGCTGTTTGGCAGACTTTTGAATTTAAAACTTCGCAAAGGTTAAATGGAAAATGAAAATCTGCAAAAAAACGGCAGAACAATTCAGGTATGCATCATTCAGAATGGCTATATAGTACCGAGACGTGCATGGTCGAAACGCTGTCTATTGATATTTAAGAACATTTACCAACCATAGAAAACTAAAATTGAAGCTAGTCTGATAAACATGTTCATGGCACACGCACGCACACAAACTGTAGTGTTTCCCTTCTTGCATTTAACATGTTCTCCTTCAATTCCCCTGTTTTTCCAGAATGAAATACGCGTGGTCCTCATTCAGATCATTGACGGCGTACGGCTCCGCTTCTTCCGTTTCTTGAACATGGCCCGGCTCTAGTACGAAGTAAATGTGATCAGGCGACGTCTGCAGGGTACCACGGTCTTCAGACACGTTCACAGGAGTCACTTTGTTTGATCCGGGCTCTAAAACGAAATACACGTGTTGCGGATCTGAGCTCACGGCTTCCGGCTTTAAAGTGTCAATTAATCTGACGGGAAGTCGCTTACTGCCGCCTGGCTCCACTATACAGTATGTGTGACATGAGAAGCGTTTCAGCGCTTCCTGTTTCATGGCGACGTTTTCGTAGGCTTTGGGTTCTCGAGCGTACGAGTAGCGGGCTTCCTCCGCCGAGCCCGGGTTGTTCAGTGGCCTCAAGTCTACGACGACCTTCTTATTGTGCTCTGGGCTTCGCATCCACGTCCGAGTCAAGTTCTGTGAGAATGATAGGAAGAAAGCAAGTTTATTTAATCAATTTAACAGAGAATGTGGATTAAGAAAAAGAAACAGTATCTATTTGTGCCAGGCGCAAATTTATAAATGCGTTATGACATATAAGCAAACACAAACCTATACATGCATACGTACAAGAAAGTACATGAACAATATTTTCTTCACAATATACTACAATGTGGTGATTCATTTACTTTATAATATGACGTAAATGATTGTTTACAAGGAAGATTTATTGCCGGTTTCATTTCAAGAAAACCCACTACTTATATCCTTAAATAGAATTTTTGATAAAATCGTGTTGAACTTTCTACCGGGTCGATTTCAGCATAATTGTTCCCCTGCGGCTTAATGGCACCATTGTCGACGGCGGTAGAAGGCGTATTTCGACGACAACATCGGTCAAACAACGAAATTAGTCGTCTGCAAAAAAACAGAATGATGACAATGTCAGTTTGAAGCTTGATCATGCATGGAGATCATGTTCGCCAGGCATATCATGGAACAGGTATTGATATGTTATAAACTTTATACATGTAATATCATAAAGTTAGTTATATGGGGACGGCGATGAAGAGTGTCGACAGGAATGTGATGATGAAAATGACGACGACAATGTTTACCTGTGTATGGATGGAAGGAGGACGAGCACGAGGGTTGCCGTGGCAACGCCCAGAAGATAGAAAAACACGGACAACCCTGCCACAAGGCCGCCACAGTCTTCTGAAATAATACAGACAGCATGGTGTTTTTTAAGTTTTGCACACATTCTTCCTTATCTAGGGTATTTTATTTAGGGTATTTAGGTTCAAATTATACCCATTTTATGAACAGAACAGAATGTTTATTTAACTTAAGCATATACAGCTCATCGTTATAAACACAGAATGAAAAAAATGAAAAATAGCATGCATGTGATAAATAAGTAATGCATGTAACAAATAAGTAATGCATATGGATATTTTGGTAACTATACCAACAATCCATAATGGTATACACAAAACTAACACATTTAACAGCAATATAATGTGAGAATGTCTTATAAAATATATCAAATATTTATGTCTCTTATCTTAAAAGCTTTAATACAGAAAATAGCTAATTTTATTAACAGAGTTTTAATATCAGAATTTAGTAATGATATAAATTTAAACATACTGGGATTTCTAACATAGTAACTAGGGATATAAGTCTGTCGGATATTACTATACATTGGGCAGACAAGAACAAAATGAAACTCGTCTTCTTTATCGTTTAAATGACACCGTGTGCATTTTCGATATTGTCTAGGGATGTTGTTATGTCTACCTAGTTCAATATACAAATTATGCGAGGACAATATGAGTTTAGCTAAAACATTTCTATATTTTATATTATCCAGTAATACCATGTAGTTAGACAATCGGAACGTATGTTTAACTTCCTTATATAAATACGATGATGAATGTGTCTCCATGGTAGCTCGCCAACTAATTATGTATATATCTCTCACTAGCGGATTTAGAGGGGGGCGCATCCGGCGCGCGCCCCCTCTAAAATCGTCAAAGTTTACTTTTTATGTCAATTTAGGAGATAAAAAATTATAAAATACGCTCATAATGCATCATTTCCAACTACAAATTGTTAATTTTTCATGATTGCTTAACCCCCAATCCATATGCAAACAGTTTATGCCATAAACTTTCGGTTCAGAGGGAGGGGTGCATGTCAAAAGGTTGCGCCCCTAAGCTACGCCCCCTCTAACGTTGATTCCTGGATCCGCCCCTGTCTCTTAATTTATTTCTAAACATGGGGACAAATGAATTTATATTAACCGACTCAGGGAATAACCACACATCTGCATAACCCGCTGACTGAAGTATACTTCTTACTTTTGAGACCCAGTTTATAGTCTGTGGATTATCATCAAGATCCCTGAATTGATCCTGTAATATTGCCCTGAGGATACAATTATCTTTTTTCTTTTTGTATAATTTTAGGAAATACTTAATGAAGCGAATATGTCTCTCAATATATAGCGGAAATCTGCCTAGCTCTCCATAAAGTGACAATGAATTTGTGGAGCGCTTGACATTAAGTACCCACTTGCAAAATTTCCTATGTACTCTATCTATCGCCTCTGGCTGAATATAGCCCCACACTTCTGAATTATAGTTAAGAATTGACAAAACAAATGCATCAAACAAGTTGAAAATTATACCAATATGGACCTGGTTACGTTTGATTAAAGCCTTAAAGGGGTAACAGGACTATATAAACCTCCAGGTGGCGCTGGGGCAAGCTTTTGTATAATTTTATGCATGTTTCACATCAGGGACACTTTTTCCAAATTTATGCAATGCTTACAAAAAGTTGAGACATGAAACTTTGCAGGCATGTAGAATGAAGGTTAAACAAATAAAAAATCCTTAATTTTTTGTGAAACATTACTAGAAACATGACTTTAAGAAAAAAATCCAACTGTCAGATTGAAAATTTGAATTTGCCGGGGGAGTGGCTAATTGGTGTTCTGGGGGTTATGAACTCTCTGATGTAAACATTACCACGTGCTGGTGTTTACATCCCTAGCAGCTTGCTTGTAGCAGACGACATGCCTCACTATCAAATACTGTAGTAACAAATGTGAACAAACCTTGATAAGTTTTTATTCCACCTGAATATCCCAAAATTATTGATAGATATCATCAGCTTCATATGCTACATTTTAGTCTAATTGTTTTCTATGATATTAACACTTTTTCCTTTTAAAGCGTTACGTAATTAATAAGTCTGGTGAATCATTCCCAGGTTTAAATATGTAACATTGTTTTCATATTTGTCGTTTAAAAAAAAATAATTATGAACCTCATTGTTTAAATGTTAGTTGCTCCTTCGCTTTCTATCAAAAGCTCTGTCATCATTACAAATGTTTATATCCCAGCCAGGTAAAGTGAATATCTCCTATTGTTCTTCAGCATGTAAACTATATATATATATATATATATATATATATATATATATATATATATATATATATATATATATATATATATATATATATATATATATATATATATATATATATATATATATATATATATCTTTGTCCTGATTATTTTGTTCCATATTTTGAGTCTTCTTATTCTGCCCAAAGTTATTATTTTAAAGGAAGGCAGTACCTAGTTCCATGTCTTGCAAATGTTCATGTATAACTGTGTTTGAGTTCCCTCCTTTTTTACTCAAAATGTGCATTTGATTTCCAGTTATCAATACACAAACCAGATTCCAGCCAGTGACATTTAATTACCAATTAAAGGTGTTAACACTATCTGAATTGTTTCCTTGCTGAACTCGTTTACAATAAGGTTAATTTGTACTAGGGATGCATTCAATAAAGCATTATTATTGTTTGTTGACAAAATAACTAGTTTTGGATTCCAGACTGAGAATAAACCTTGCTATTTTGGACTGGAATGAGAATGTTGATTCTAAACAATTGAGAGGGATGTTCCATACAGAAAAAAAGATTTAGTCGAAATAACAAAATGCCAGTCAGGGACAAGAAAACAATCTTTTCAAAGAAAACATCTGTTAAAGATGGCTTGGTCATCTTTATTTCATATAGAGGATTGTAGTGTGGGGAAATACATCGTCTGCTCTGATCAGCCCTGTTTGTTTACATTTCTCTTGTGTGTGCTAAAGATAGAACACTGAGTTTAACAGACAGGTACATAGCTGAGGGAATTTACAATAAGCCACTCCCCATTTACTCGCTGCCGAGGCAGCGAATGTTGCCCCTGCGAGTTCATAGACCGCAATGCCTTGCCAGCCAGTGTATTAGCCGCCTGCATAAAAGATCCACCATAGGAAAATACTACACCAGATAGTTGAAGGAATTGACAGTTTCAACAGCTTGATCGTTGTACGTCCATATATCATTTCTAGCTAACCGACCACCTTTTCTAAACACGACAATTTTAGTCTTTTCCACATTGACCGTCAGATTCCATTTACAACAATAGGTACATAAATTATTCAATGATTCCTGCAGGCCTTTCTTAGTTTCCGACAAAATAGCTGCATCGTCTGCGAATAACATTAAATAAACCGAAATCTCACCAACTGTCAGACCTGCATTTAAACCTTGTTGTAACTGAAGCTCAATATCATTGAGAAAAAGAGAAAAACAAATCGGGGAGGTTATTTTATGGTATCATATTACTGCCGTAATATTACCTGATAACGTCCGCGAATTATTTCGCGTTTAACACTTAATTTTCGCGATAATTATCTAGCTGTATAAATTACCAGTTACTAAGTCGTAACTAGATATTCAGATACTGCTAGTAGCCAAAAATTCATTTAAAGACAAGATGTTACACGAATGCATGACATTGTATTCATTAAGCAACCGTCTGCAGCGTTGAACTTAAATAAAATTTCAACTGTCTATGAAGGTGTTCTTGAATGTTATGCAAAGTATGCATGTACTTTAAAATGCATATTGAGAGAAAGAAGTAACTTATATGAAGTTCATAAATAAAGGTAACCCACACCCGCGTTACATCGTGCCAAATGATAGAAAAATTTAATGTTGCAACAACTTGTTTCACAATCTTTGTAAAATAAGTGAGTTTAAACGTAATTTGCCGATAATAATGTGTAGTGTGATTTTAATGAGCGTTTAGAAGTGTACGTATTCGTCGGCTTCTATTGTGCACATGTGATACCAGTTTGAAGCACATTATGTCCTGGCAATTATTTCACAAAGTATTGAAATATGAAATTTGCTTACCGGCCATTTATTGTCCTTCGTTAAATCCCAACTAGATATTATAAACAGTACCATCTGAAAAGGAAGATTTTGTCATTATATAACCGTCCATGTTTCAAGTACCATTAATCGAGAAAGTCGGTATAAAACAATGAAGTCCAGTAATTGTGTTCCATGAAGAGGAAGTATAATCAAGTTAAAAGTCCAACGACGCTGTTAACATTTAATAAATCAGCTGTATGTATGCCGTGTTCATATATTTACTAGTGATTTATCATGGGTAATAATGCACACGCAAAGTTTGACATCGATCTAGTAACAAGTATAGTATAAAATTTAAAGATAATTTTAATTTATCACGCTGTCGAAACAGGACAAAACTGAGTCGCTAAATATATATTACCGACTCAGTAGTTATAGACATAATTTCGGCTTCAAAATGATCGGAAATTAAGTCAACACTGTGTGAGCAAATTTCCTTGTGCCTTATCATAAACCAAACACTCCCGGCCAGCGATAGATGGCCCTTAAACCGAGTAGCCGTTAGGGTAAGGGGTTGAAACGTATCTTTTAAAGCTCCACTATCATAAGTTTAAGGAGGGATATGAAAGTGAGCGGTTAAATATGTCAACAATCAGAACGCGGAAGTGATCGACAAGAGCTAGTCGAAAGTCCGCACATAATTGTTGCCAATACATTTGGGCATTATTCTTGCTTTTCCCCAAGCATTACAAAGCTGCCTACACCAATTTTGATAAAAAATACATGTATGCCTTATTTTCTTACGCTACTCGTACGTTCGAGAAAATCATCCACAACAGACAAACAGTTAGAAAGAGCCAATGGCCATTACGGACAACTAAAAAGTGATACACATTATGCCTTCAATACCCAATCGTGAACATGTGTTCATATATATATATATATATATATATATATATATATATATATATATATATATATATATATATATATATTGTGTGTTTGCTTTTAACATTATCAGACAAATGCTTAAAGAGGCACTCTTACTCCCAAATAAGATTTCTACAATAAGTACAATTATTTTGATATATCATGAAATACATGTAAAAATTAATGGTTCTAATGAAAGATACCGAAGCTTATTCAAAATCAATACATACACATTTAAAACGAACATGCGCAGGTGAACAGTCTGTCTACCGACATACCATAAGGCCGAATATTGAAGTTGAATTTAAAGAGTGATAAACTTGAAAAACATTTCGTAACATTTTAAACATTAAAATATTAAACATATAGTAACGCGCGCACCCTAAGATCACTCAGAGAAAAGTATCCTCAACTTTACAGGGGTCGATTGGTTTTATATATACATGTATTCTCCATCCACACGGAGACCTGGATATGCCAATTCGCAATTATAATCAAGTAAATCAACGTACTACGGCCTTCAGCGGAGCTTTACAATATTTTTCTTGTTTTATTCATCTTAGTCCTAATTCTATTTTCGCTGGCAACAATGGCCTAAGAAATTGAAATTCTACTCTCAGTTATTATTAATTATACATTGACAAGTTATTCAAGTGTTCATAGTATTATCATTATGTGACTGCAGGCTGGCATCGACGGTTGAACATTTCTGGTGGTCGTTTAACACATCAGTTCTACGTTCTATGCTTCGCCAATCGAAAAAAAAATGGGTTCAATAATAGAGGTATGATTTAAAACCAGTGATGTTTACAGCCTTTGCCTCAGCTGGAAGATATATTCCGGGCAGATATTGTACACAAGTGCAAAACAGTGGCTCCAGCTCTAGGAGCTGTGTATAAAAAGAGTCAATGCCACTTCCGAGCTAGAGCAAAAGAACGGATATCATCATAAAACGGTAAGTATGACTCGTTATTTTATCTAATATCACAATTATGTGGGCTTATATGAGAAATCGGGAATGCAGTGCCATATAAATATGTTTACTCTTCACACGCATTTCGATTATTTTGTAAACATATTGTTTATGGAGTTATAAGACCGGTTCTCCCATCAAACACATGCATGTTTACAAACGAAAGAAGAACATTTTCAACAATTTTCAGCTGAATTTCACTCAAGAAGCTTACATTTAATATTAAACCAGTATTATCGATTGCTTTTATTTCGTCGTGAATAAAAATGACCGCCTGGCATGTTTATACTCATTTTCTGGGTTGAGCTAGAGCCAAAAGCCAGGGAGCTTGAGCCAAAGCGTGGAGGCTGAGCCAATACGCTGTACAATAATGCACTCAACTCGGCATATTTGGAATAGTTGAAATTCTGTATTTATAACTAGTATTAAGATAGTGTTGTATTTTTTAAAATATCTTTTCTTTTTTTTAAATATCTATTTTTTATGAATATTTAATGCAAATCATCTGATAATGGGCGTTGCAATCTCAGATATGTAGATGGGGCTTAACAATCCTTTCACAACATCTATATAATTATATGATTACTGTTTCTTGACCATTTTTTTACTCCAATCAGATTCCAAAAATAATTAATTGTATTGGATCAAAGAAAAGTGTGTCATTTAACAAAGATTATTTAATAGACGAAAAACTGGTTAACTATGTGCTAAATTTGAAATTAAATTACCGCCAGTACACCAACTTCGGATTGAATTTAGGATTGACAAGGTTAGTTGCTATTCATTGTGGGTATAGCGATGGTACCCGATAATACAGCCACAACGCCAAACTTAAAAGGAATCACTAACTGGTATAAGTGTACATTTTTTTGTCATTGAAAAACTAATGTATTTGTTTACATTACGGTCCAAAAGTTGTACTTGGAAGTTCATCGCATTTTTTCTTTACCATCCGACTTTGCAGACATTTCAGCAACTTAATAGAAAGTTCGATTCATTTTGTTTACAAATGTGAGAGGGGGTGGGATTGAAGAGGTTTAGTTTATTTCTACCGTTTATCCTGAAATTTGATTATGTATTTGTATTGAAACGTCGATTAATTTTGCTCAATAAAATATGTTTAAACGAAAAAGATTTTTTTTTATTACACTCGTGTCATAAATTGCTGAATTGTATTTTTTTTCAAAACATGAGATAAAAGTGTTTTAGCCATGGATAAGTGGTAACTCCCTGTTTTTCACCCAGACTTGTGACTGGCTATGGCGAGGTTACCCACATTACACGCAGGTAGGAAATGGTTAATATGTTCGCAGATACCTCCATCCATTTTTGTACCAAGGAAAGGCATCTAACAAACACACCTCTTCTGAGTCAAGAAATAAACATTTGTTTTAAACAGACCTCCTCTGAGCAAAGTTATAACTGTTTAATATTTAGATGTTTCACTTTTCAAGCGGGTTAGGGATGGTAAATGTGTTCAAAGATACCATTTCCTCTTGGTTTAAACAGTATTCATTCATATGTTGTTAATATATCAGCATGTTAAAAGTATACAGGGTAAAGGACTTAAGAGATAGCTGACTTCTCTCCCTATTTATATCATTAATACATCGATATGGTATATAAACAACTTATAGTAATATAGAAAAATACATGTGGTAAGGTTATCGGAAGTCACAAATGTATCGTTATGTATAAAAAAAGCATCGACAGTAAAGTATATTTTATTCATAAGTGAAATTAACTTAAATAGGAAAGAATCGGTAGAAAAGACAAAAGGGAGAATAAGAGAAGGTATACAGATTCTTTATGCGGAGTTTTAACCGGTTGTGGTAGAGAAAGGAGATGTCAGGAGAGAAATAGGTAGTAAGAAGTAGGATATGTGAACTGGTTTGGGCTCGTGTTTCGGGGACAATCCCGAGTATGCCTTTGTAATAGATAACGAAAACCTTTTCGAGGCGGAGATGAACTTATGAACATGGCGAAATAAGTTACGGTTTATTATGCCATCAGAATGAGGACTAACGAAATAAGAGTGTTTGTAAATTAACTTTCCTCTTCTAAGTGTTAAACACCAGCCAGCATCCTTTAGATTCCCTCCCAGGCGGAACCTCGGCTGAATGACGCCTTGCGAGGAGTACTGGGCCTCTCGGACAGTCAAACGGGGTCACTGTGCCTTTGCATGATTGTAGACTCATAGACTATACATCTCCCATGCATCAAGAGAAGGCTACAAGCATTTTTTTGTAACAAACAGACCTCTTCTGAGTCAAGAGGTAATTATTCGTTTTAAACAGACCTCTTCTGAGTCAAGAGTTAACTGTTTTAAACACACCCATTCTGAGTCAAGAGGGTAACTGTTTTTAAACACCCCCTTCTGCCCTTTTGAGTCAAGAGTTAACTGTTTTAAACACACCCATTCTGAGTCAAGAGGGTAACTGTTTTTAAACACACCCTTCTGCCCTTTTGAGTCAAGAGTTAACTGTTTTAAACACCCCCCTTCTGAGTCAAGAGTTAACTGTTTTAAACACACCCATTCTGAGTCAAGAGGGTAACTGTTTTTAAACACACCCTTCTGCCCTTTTGAGTCAAGAGTTAACTGTTTTAAACACCCCCCTTCTGAGTCAAGAGTTAACTGTTTTAAACACACCCATTCTGAGTCAAGAGGGTAACTGTTTTTAAACACACCCCTTCTGCCCTTTTGAGTCAAGAGTTAACTGTTTTAAACACCCCCCTTCTGAGTCAAGAGTTAACTGTTTTAAACACACCCCTTCTGAGTCAAGAGTTAACTGTTTTAAACACACCCATTCTGAGTCAAGAGGGTAACTGTTTTTAAACACACCCCTTCTGCCCTTCTGAGTCAAGAGTTAACTGTTTTAAACACCCCCCTTCTGAGTCAAGAGTTAACTGTTTTTAAACACCCCCCTTCTGAGTCAAGAGTTAACTGTTTTAAACACCCCCCTTCTGAGTCAAGAGGGAACTGTTTTTAAACACACCCCTTCTGAGTCAAGAGGTAACTGTTTTTAAACACCCCCCTTCTGAGTCAAGAGGTAACTGTTTTTAAACACACCCCTTCTGAGTCAAGAGTTAACTGTTTTAAACACACCCATTCTGAGTCAAGAGGGTAACTGTTTTTAAACACCCCCCCTCTGCCCTTTTGAGTCAAGAGTTAACTGTTTTAAACACACCCATTCTGAGTCAAGAGGGTAACTGTTTTTAAACACACCCTTCTGCCCTTTTGAGTCAAGAGTTAACTGTTTTAAACACTCCCCTTCTGAGTCAAGAGTTAACTGTTTTAAACACACCCATTCTGAGTCAAGAGGGTAACTGTTTTTAAACACACCCTTCTGCCCTTTTGAGTCAAGAGTTAACTGTTTTAAACACCCCCCTTCTGAGTCAAGAGTTAACTGTTTTAAACACACCCATTCTGAGTCAAGAGGGTAACTGTTTTTAAACACACCCCTTCTGCCCTTTTGAGTCAAGAGTTAACTGTTTTAAACACCCCCCCTTCTGAGTCAAGAGTTAACTGTTTTAAACACACCCCTTCTGAGTCAAGAGTTAACTGTTTTAAACACACCCATTCTGAGTCAAGAGGGTAACTGTTTTTAAACACACCCTTCTGCCCTTTTGAGTCAAGAGTTAACTGTTTTAAACACCCCTCTTCTGAGTCAAGAGTTAACTGTTTTAAACACACCCATTCTGAGTCAAGAGGGTAACTGTTTTTAAACACACCCTTCTGTCCTTTTGAGTCAAGAGTTAACTGTTTTAAACACCCCCCTTCTGAGTCAAGAGTTAACTGTTTTAAACACACCCATTCTGAGTCAAGAGGGTAACTGTTTTTAAACACACCCCTTCTGCCCTTTTGAGTCAAGAGTTAACTGTTTTAAACACCCCCCCCCCCCTTCTGAGTCAAGAGTTAACTGTTTTAAACACACCCCTTCTGAGTCAAGAGTTAACTGTTTTAAACACACCCATTCTGAGTCAAGAGGGTAACTGTTTTTAAACACACCCCTTCTGCCCTTCTGAGTCAAGAGTTAACTGTTTTAAACACCCCCGTTCTGAGTCAAGAGTTAACTGTTTTTAAACACCCCCCTTCTGAGTCAAGAGTTAACTGTATTAAACACACCCATTCTGAGTCAAGAGTTAACTGTTTTAAACACCCCCCTTCTGAGTCAAGAGGTAACTGTTTTAAACACCCCCCTTCTGAGTCAAGAGTTAAATGTTTTAAACACCCCCTTTCTGAGTCAAGAGGTAACTGTTTTTAAACACACCCCTTCTGAGTCAAGAGGTAACTGTTTTTAAACACACCCCTTCTGAGTCAAGAGTTAACTGTTTTAAACACATCCATTCTGAGTCAAGAGGGTAACTGTTTTTAAACACACCCCTTCTGAGTCAAGAGTTAACTGATTTTAAAAACACCCATTCTGAGTCAAGAGGGTAACTGTTTTTAAACACACCCCTTCTGAGTCAAGAGGTAACTGTTTTTAAACACACCCCTTCTGAGTCAAGAGGTAACTGTTTTTAAACACACCCCTTTTGCCATTCTGAGTCAAGAGTTAACTGTTTTAAACACACCCCTTCTGAGTCAAGAGTTAACTGTTTTAAACACACCCATTCTGAGTCAAGAGGGTAACTGTTTTTAAACACACCCCTTCTGAGTCAAGAGTTAACTGATTTTAAAAACACCCATTCTGAGTCAAGAGGGTAACTGTTTTTAAACACACCCCTTCTGAGTCAAGAGGTAACTGTTTTTAAACACACCCCTTCTGAGTCAAGAGGTAACTGTTTTTAAACACACCCCTTCTGAGTCAAGAGGTAACTGTTTTTAAACACACCCCTTCTGAGTAAAGAGGTTACTGCTAGATTTAGGCTACTCATTTTAAAAGCGAGAAAGAAATGGTCACTATGTTCGCAGATACCTATTTCCTTTTTGTTGACAAATCTCTTTTGAACTTAGAGCAGTTCATGCCACTCAAACATGTTCACAGATACCTAATTCCTTTTCATTGAATTAAATTTGAAAATGGCCATGGGTGGCAAATCAACAGATATACATAGCCAAGTTTTAATATTAATTGAAGCCAATAACATGACAACTTTCGGAAAAAGGTTTTTTATCCAAGTTTCATAACAATTGGAAAAAAATATATTTAAATCATGTCGGGGATTTTCCCCCCTAAAATTGGCCTAGTGACATTGTTTTTTACCAGAGTTGATTTATATGCATGCGTGTTCAAGACCACATGCTAATTTGACAACTCAATTTGTCTGACAATGTTTCATAACAAGTGGATAAAAAGCTATTGAAATTATTTTCTCCAGGTTTGACCTAATTACCTAGTTTTTGACCGGAAGTGACCCATATTCATAACATCAAGCAGAACAGCCGTATCATAAGTGAATAAAACAATTTAATTTACGACGGGGATTTTTGTTAAATATAATAATTGACTTAGGGACCTCTTTTTGACCAGTAATTCATATTCATAATTGTTCAAGGCAACATGCAAACTAGTTTCGTAAGGAAACGTGATAAGTGTATTAAAATGTTGAATTTATGACGGGGATTTTTTTCTCTAAGATTTGACATAGCTCCCAAGGTTTTGACCAGCGAAGACACACATTTATTATTGTTCAAGACAACTTGCAGACATGTATTCTGACCAAATTTCATACTCATTGGGTAAAAGTGACTTAGCATAGTTATCACGTTCTATAAGGTAACGTACATGTTATGCAAAACAAGGTGAAATAAGTATTGACTTCCTTACATCACGTATTATTATTTAGAAAGGAAGGAAAGAGAAAACCCAACATATTTAAGGAACATTATATGTTAGAAGACAGACGACGAAAGACCCCTTTAAAGCCACCCACCGTGTGAAGAACCATCGCTTTCTTCAATTTCAAGTGGGCCTTTCTGGACCGGGCCATTTTGATCCGATACTACAGCCCTACACATGCAGCTGAAACGTATTGCACATTCGTGTTATGATCTTTATGCAGTAAATTCTTGTCATTATATATAGTTCTTTCTTAAAGTAAGATCAAGTTTAACTATTTTAAGTTTTTTAATGTCTATAAACTCGCAGTTAGTTCAAACTGATCTGAAAGCTTCATGGTTATTCAAAATACCGTCCGCCTGTGGGTGGAAAGATTATATCCGGAACAACCTCACAGTTGCAATACTAGTCTATTGCGCAGCAAAGTACGATATATATGAAAAGGCTCTTGCAGTTAGACCTTTTTTTTCAAAACCGCGATCGACGCTTTAGCGCATCATGTCAATTCTCGCGGAATAAGACCGCAAACGATATTTATTTCCCCTTTTAAGAAATATAACACTATTTGTATTTAAAAGGGCATTTATTCTATAATCAAAAGTAATACTAGTAATTGGTTTCATATAGACTTACATTTATGAAAAGGGTTAAACATTTCGATTATAGAATGAATGCCCTTTTACTTCCATACATTATTCTAGTTTTACATTGATGCATTTGGTCTTTTGCCAACAAAAAAAAAACGATTTATTTTCGAAAACTAATATTTTAGCATGTTTTTTTTTTAAACAACTATCCAGTGTTGAATGAATTATAAGAAATTTCCCATTAAAAGTTGCGAAGAGTCACATGTCATGGTTATATTGCAGCACTGTGTGAAAATACGTTCTCGATTCAATGCCGTTGATGACAAAAAACCCATACAAGAACAATTAATAAACCTTTCCCAAATGCATGATCTCATACACTTATGATTTTAGCGTTTAATGTAACTTATCGCCAAATTTAAGAGCACACATTGGGACAAGTTTGTTTTTATAAAACCGTACATAAACTGTTTTTTTAAATACATGCGTCTTGGGACCTCGACTTTTAATAAAAGCATAAGTTTGACATCAAATGAGAGCGCACCGTAATGCATTTTCATTGCGTACTATCGGAGTGCAGAACTTATTTTTTTATTTGCACCCTTTTCTAAAGTCCAGCGGCACGCCACTTCAATAAAAATAACTCGTTTGACCTAAACCAAAATGTTTTAACCAAACGTTTTCCTACATGCTGTGTAAGGTCAAATATATATAATGGCCAACAGGATACCAGAATCGACAAATTTTAAAAGAAAATGATTTTATATGTTATTAAGTACTGTAATATATAGAATTGCACACCAATATCAACACATGTTCAAAGCAAACAATTTTACATGCGGTTCGGAACATTATTTGTCGAATCTTAAGCAATAAAAAACATTCCCCCATGTGTTATGGTCGCAAATATGACCAACGTAACTTTTCAGCCTGGTGATGCATTGTTATTTTATGGATTTTAACCCGTTTGAATGCCATTTAGAGCATGTTTATATCTATATTTATATATGAAGCTGTTTAACATCTTCGAAAGTAATGACCGCATACAATTGTTTTATTTCTCATTTTGTTTTAATGTTTGCCCTTTCCCCTCAATTTTTGTTTACCTTTTCCACATCTTTTAAAAATAATCGTTCAGAGCAAACAGTGGTGCTTGCATGGTTAAATGGTCATTCCGAAACAAATAAGTCTACATTTGATTCGGAACGTTGAATAGTAAATTATACGATGAAAAAACAAGCGGAGAGGCCTAGTAGTTGAAAATTCAAAAATAAACCCTTTTAAGGGCACAAGGCAAGGATCCAAACGATCAAATATAGAAACAAACGTATTAATATAACATACACAATTACAATCCCGAGGAATATACTTCTATAAATAACAATCGTATGACCTGAATCAATATGTTTATCCTTTTTTGTGCCTTTGTATGATTGTAGACTCATAGACTATACATCTCCCATGCATCAAGAGAAGGCTACAAGCATTTTTTTTGTAACAAACAGACCTCTTCTGAGTCAAGAGGTAATTATTCGTTTTAAACAGACCTCTTCTGCCCTTTTGAGTCAAGAGTTAACTGTTTTAAACACACCCCTTCTAAGTCAAGAGGGTAACTGTTTTTAAACACACCCCTTCTGCCCTTTTGAGTCAAGAGTTAACTGTTTTAAACACACCCCTTCTGAGTCAAGAGTTAACTGTTTTAAACACACCCATTCTGAGTCAAGAGGGTAACTGTTTTTAAACACACCCCTTCTGCCCTTTTGAGTCAAGAGTTAACTGTTTTAAACACCCCCCTTCTGAGTCAAGAGGTAACTGTTTTAAACACACCCCTTCTGAGTCAAGAGTTAACTGTTTTAAACACACCCATTCTGAGTCAAGAGGGTAACTGTTTTTAAACACACCCCTTCTGCCCTTCTGAGTCAAGAGTTAACTGTTTTAAACACCCCCCTTCTGAGTCAAGAGTTAACTGTTTTTAAACACCCCCCCCCTTCTGAGTCAAGAGTTAACTGTTTTAAACACACCCATTCTGAGTCAAGAGTTAACTGTTTTAAACACCCCCCTTCTGAGTCAAGAGGTAACTGTTTTAAACACACCCCTTCTGAGTCAAGAGTTAACTGTTTTAAACACCCCCCTTCTGAGTCAAGAGGTAACTGTTTTTAAACACACCCCTTCTGAGTCAAGAGGTAACTGTTTTTAAACACACCCCTTCTGAGTCAAGAGTTAACTGTTTTAAACACATCCATTCTGAGTCAAGAGGGTGAATGTTTTTAAACACACCCCTTCTGAGTCAAGAGTTAACTGATTTTAAAAACACCCATTCTGAGTCAAGAGGGTAACTGTTTTTAAACACACCCCTTCTGAGTCAAGAGGTAACTGTTTTTAAACACACCCCTTCTGAGTCAAGAGGTAACTGTTTTTAAACACACCCCTTCTGCCATTCTGAGTCAAGAGTTAACTGTTTTAAACACACCCCTTCTGAGTCAAGAGTTAACTGATTTTAAAAACACCCATTCTGAGTCAAGAGGGTAACTGTTTTTAAACACACCCCTTCTGAGTCAAGAGGTAACTGTTTTTAAACACACCCCTTCTGAGTCAAGAGGGTAACTGTTTTTAAACACACCCCTTCTGAGTCAAGAGGTAACTGTTTTTAAACACACCCCTTCTGAGTAAAGAGGTTACTGCTAGATTTAGGCTACTCATTTTAAAAGCGAGAAAGAAATGGTCACTATGTTCGCAGATACCTATTTCCTTTTTGTTGACAAATCTCTTTTGAACTTAGAGCAGTTCATGCCACTCAAACATGTTCACAGATACCTAATTCCTTTTCATTGAATTAAATTTGAAAATGGCCATGGGTGGCAAATCAACAGATATACATAGCCACGTTTTAATATTAATTGAAGCCAATAACATGACAACTTTCGGAAAAAGGTTTTTTATCCAAGTTTCATAACAATTGGAAAAAAATATATTTAAATCATGTCGGGGATTTCCCCCCTAAAATTGGCCTAGTGACATTGTTTTTTACCAGAGTTGATTTATATGCATGCGTGTTCAAGACCACATGCTAATTTGACAACTCAATTTGTCTGACAATGTTTCATAACAAGTGGATAAAAAGCTATTGAAATTATTTTCTCCAGGTTTGACCTAATTACCTAGTTTTTGACCGGAAGTGACCCATATTCATAACATCAAGCAGAACAGCCGTATCATAAGTGAATAAAACAATTTAATTTACGACGGGGATTTTTGTTAAATATAATAATTGACTTAGGGACCTAGTTTTGACCAGTAATTCATATTCATAATTGTTCAAGGCAACATGCAAACTAGTTTCGTAAGGAAACGTGATAAGTGTATAAAAATGTTGAATTTATGACGGGGATTTTTTTCTCTAAGATTTGACATAGCTCCCAAGGTTTTGACCAGCGAAGACACACATTTATTATTGTTCAAGACAACTTGCAGACATGTATTCTGACCAAATTTCATACTCATTGGGTAAAAGTGACTTAGCATAGTTATCACGTTCTATAAGGTAACGTACATGTTATGCAAAACAAGGTGAAATAAGTATTGACTTCCTTACATCACGTATTATTATTTAGAAAGGAAGGAAAGAGAAAACCCAACATATTTAAGGAACATTATATGTTAGAAGACAGACGACGAAAGACCCCTTTAAAGCCACCCACCGTGTGAAGAACCATCGCTTTCTTCAATTTCAAGTGGGCCTTTCTGGACCGGGCCATTTTGATCCGATACTACAGCCCTACACATGCAGCTGAAACGTATTGCACATTCGTGTTATGATCTTTATGCAGTAAATTCTTGTCATTATATATAGTTCTTTCTTAAAGTAAGATCAAAGCTACAAACATCAAGGGATTTCGTTTAACTAGTTTAAGTTTTTTAATGTCTATAAACTCGCAGTTAGTTCATACTGATCTGAAAGCTTCATGATTATTCAAAATACCGTCCGCCTGTGGGTGGAAAGATTATATCCGGAATAACCTCACAGTTGCAATACTAGTCTATTGCGCAGCAAAGTACGATATATATGAAAAGACTCTTGCAGTTAAACCTTTTTTTCAAAACCGCGATCGACGCGTTAGCGCATCATGTCAATTCTCGCGGAATAAGACCGCAAACGATATTTATTTCTCCTTTTAAGAAATATTACACTATTTGTTTTTAAAAGGGCATTTATTCTATAATCAAAAGTAATACTAGTAATTGGTTTCATATAGACTTACATTTATGAAGGGTTAAACATTTTGATTATAGAATGAATGCCCTTTTACTTCCATACATTATTCTAGTTTTACATTGATGCATTTGGTCTTTTGCCAAAAAAAAAACCCCCGATTTATTTTCGAAAACTAATATTTTTTTAAAAAACAACAACTATCCAGTATTGAATGAATTATAAGAAATTTCCCATTACAAGTTGCGAAGAGTCACATGTCATGGTTATATTGCAGCACTGTGTGAAAATACGTTCCGGATTCAATGCCGTATATGACCAAAAAACCCATACAATAACAATTAATAAACCTTTCCCAAATGCATGATCTCATACACTTATGATTTTAGCGTTTAATGTAACTTATGTTTATCCTTTTCATATATCATTGACTACTCGAAACGAATCATTACGAATTTTATCATTTTCCGTACTTTTTCCTTCATGTTATAAATAATTGAATGAACCCGCAAACATTATGTATAAATAATTTTGCATGCGCTTTTGATATATCTTTAGTCTTTTTGAAACCAGTTTGATCAATTTTAATAAGCTGATCTAAATTGAATAGCGGGTTGAATATGATCTGCCAGTCAAAATAGAGACATTTTCAAACTTAATGAATCATTCAGCATGTGATTAACAAAACGTTTTGGTCGCTAACATGGCCAAACATTCTAATACCGAATCACCGACAACAAATTCAAAATAAACAAGAAGTTGCTACTGGTAAATCCTTTTCTAATTTCATGATCGTATACAACTGTTTTCTTTCAAAACTTCATTCCCTACCCTTTGAAAACAAACACTTCAATCCATTTGCGTACATTTTTCTATATCAAATGTAGGGTTGGCCAACTCCAACTCACATTTTCAAAGCAGCCTATGTTGAAATACCAACAATAAATTACATTTGTTCAGGTAAGATTAATGTGGCTTATACAGTCACGTCCGGAGGTACCGCGGAAAACAAAATAATTTGGAACTGTTAAATCGTTTTCCAAAATTATGATCGCAGACACTCAATGTTTGCTTGGTGCTACGCTTCATGCCATTTTGAGAACTTACACATCTAAATATCACAAATAATTTCTTGTCAGGAAACAATACTGCAATTAATGTATTTTACTTAATGCCAACTCGAATCGATATATTTTCAAAGAGAATAATTTGCATGTAGTAAACAGAACAATCCAATGTCGAATGCCAATCAACAAGCTTCATATATTCAATAAAGTTAAATAGCGGCGAAAATGGCGACCGTTATATTGCAGTATCGTGATCGGGTTGACATATTGACCGGTTTCAATACCATTTATTGAAAGGAAATACAAACAAATCGCACAAAACACAACATAAATACAACCAGTTAATCCCGCGTTCATGTATGCGTACAATTTTTATGGTGCAATTTACATTTCTAAGCAAGTGTTACATGTCATTTTTTGCCAAATATCAGCACAGACAATGTTAAAAACGTAACCTCAGATTTACAATATTAAAATTAGTTTATCTTCACACGCATCCAAATGCGCCCCGTAATGCATTTTGTGCGAGTAATTGCCATCTAGACTAGGTACCCGTCACTTCGATAAAATTACACTCGTATGACCTGAATCAATGTTCATCCTTTTCATAAACATCTATTATAGATTATTCCAAACCAATAACAATGTTTTTGTTTATTCATTTCATAAATAATGGCTATTCGAAACCTATAAAATTCAATTTGATCACTTTCCAATACGTTTCTATACGGTATAAAAGGCTGAATGCACCCTTCTGCAAACTTCATAAACAAAAACTTTTACATGCCCTTTTCATATTTAATAGTGTTTTTAAAAACCAGTCACAGTCGTTTCGATCAAATTCGATATTTTGTTAAACATTGAACATAGGGTTTAGATTCATCTACTGTTTACCCAAATCGAAATTTTTTAAAACCAATCATTTTGCATGTGATTAATAGAACATTCTTATACCGATTCACCACTAACATATTCCATGTGTGATGGTCGTTAACATGCCCAAACATTTGTATACCAAAAAAACAAAATGAAAAAACAACACATGAGGTTCTGACTGTCAAACCATTTCTAAATTCATGATCGAATACAATCGTTTTGTTCCAAACATCATCCATTACTCTTTGCCTAAAATAAATTCGAAAGCAATAATTGTTTGGGGGAATTATATTACGTCATACTATTTCCGGAATCAAATGAGATTTCAACGCAAACAAAAAATGACGCGCGATCTCGTACAGGCACTTATTCAAATACATAGAACATTCGTAGAAAAAAGGTACCTGTTAACTGCAATACAACATCCTGGAAGGAACTACAACTTTCTCTCTACAGAGGCTTGTCACAGAATCTGGCACACGTTGTATCTGTAGACTATTTTATCAATATCAATCCTAGAACTTTTCAACACAAATTTTATCCACCGACGTATCTGTTTAATTTTAGGATTGGATTAACTTTTCCTTTCATCGACTGTTTCAACAACCTGGTGTAGTGTAACACATAAGACTCACTGTCTTTCATCAAATTATCAAGTGTCAACAAAGAAATAGAATGGCTTCGACTTACCTGAATCAAAGCTATAAGCATAACTGGCTTGTAAGATAGCATCTTTAATGACAACTGTCTTGCTGGTGTCAGAGTTTTCAAATATCACAGAACTTTTGACACATCCCATGTCTCTTTGTATTTTGGTTTAGTTGGACGCAAGTTATAAACACCACTGAGAAAACGTATTACTTATGGACGGCTTCCCACATTATAACCATCTTGTTTTTTTACATAAACTTGATAAAGCACTTCTTGCAGTATTTAATGTTTCATAGCTGAATCATATAGTTCAGTTAAAAATTCTATGCAATACTCTATAGGGGTTTGAAGTGGATCCATTTCCCAGAAGTGAATCCATCGGTTAATGTACGTGGAATATTGCTTCTGTGTAGTCTATCTCCATGAGGCCATGATGATGTTAATATACTTTTCAGATAAGTTTCGCTTTTCATAGGATCTCCGGATATACGACATAGCCTTAGATGTAGTTTGTTGACTAAAAGATGCACTCTTATGTTTGTGGTAATTTCAATGTGTTCTGGTCCACTTTCAGAATGAATTGATTGCGAGTCAACATTTCCAGAATACTGGTGAAAGAATTTTGTGTTATCCAAAAAGGTGCCACCAGCAAGACCTCTGCTCTGTCCTTTCTGAATTACTTGTGCCACACACCTGAAAGGAGGAAAAGCATATATGTATCACCCATTCCAATCCACAGAAAAAAGCATCAACGGCTTCTGCATTTGGATCTGGTCGAAATCGATCCAATTGCCTATTCAAACGAGAAGCAAACATGTCAATTTCCGGCAAACCTAAACAATTTACGGCTTCTGAAAAAAACGGATTCTGCTAGTTTACATTCAACATTTTCATTTAAATGTCTTGAACTAAAATCTGCCTCGTTTGCAATTCCAGGAACATGTGTTGCTGAAAGCCAAATTGCTCTATCCTTACATCAGAGCCACATATGCTTTGCAATGTTGTTAAGTTGTTCTATTTTACCACCCATATGACAACAGTACACGAGTTGTCAGAACGTTTTTGTACATGGATGTTTGATTTTGTCTTACAAATTGATTTGAAAGCATGGCTTGCAGCAAACAATTCCAAGACATTGATGATTCTGAATCTCAGTATCATCCCATCGGCCACCAATGCTTACATTCTCTGAAGCACCACCCCATCCAAACGAACTAGTGTTGTAGTGATCTGGGTTTCCATGTATAATATGTTTATCTTGGTGAGAAAGATTTTTAATCCACCATGAGAGTTTATTTTTGATAATTTCTGTGATATACATCAAAGACTCATAATCACCAGCATGGTGCTGAAGTGCTTGATTTTTTGCACATTCAATAGTTCTGTAAAACAATGGACCAAACTCAACAGCCGAAAAGGATGACACCAAAAGACCCAAAATCCTAGCAGCATCTCTAATTTTTGCTCTATCCTGTCTTTGCAAATCTGTGCATGATTGGACTATATTTTCCACTTTTTCTGATGGTAACATTACCACCATTTCTTTTGGAATCAATATCATTACCGAGAAATGTTATTTTCCTAGTTGGAACAATTATAGATTTTGTTTCATGAATCATGAATCCTAACTCCGTCATGAGATTGACAGTATCATGAACATTTCGCTCACATTCAGAATATGTATCACCCATTAATAGTGAATCATCAATATAACCTGAATTTTTGTGTCTCATCATGCGCAGAGATGCATAAACGGGCTTCATCATTTTTGTGAATTGTTTTGGCGCACAGGAAATACCATTTGGCAGGGCTCGATACTGGTAAAGCTTACCAAGATAAATAAATCTCACTCAACTTGACTTGATCTTCAACTGCAATCGGTACACTGTAATACCCATGTCTGGTATCAGTGCTAGCAAAAAAAACACAACATATTTGGTTTTACCAATCTTATCGCAGACTCAAAAGTGTATTCAACATATTTATTGAGATTCTTAAGATTGAGAATCATCCGGTATTCACCAGAGCGTTTTTGTATGACAAACATTGGAGAAATATATTCATTTGGATGGTTACAAACCTCTTCAATGACTTGCATTTCCAATACATTTTCAATTTCATGGCAAATCACCTGCTCTTCTGTTTTCGAAAATTTAATTCTGTAATTTTTGGGTTTTCCCCTTTTATAAATTCAATATGGCAATGTTCAATAATATCTAAAACATTCTCATCACTTGTTATTTTTCTCCAATTTTTGACATAATTTTGTAATCTACCTGCACGAAAGGTACTGACCTGATCTACTTCTTCTGTGGAAATCTGCCGTTTCTTGTCGTGGATGGGGATTCTGTGCGGACTGGAAAACCACCACGACTACGACCGCGGAAGCCTCGGCTTCATTAACTGTATGGGTAAAAACCTCTTCGGCCCCGTCCTCTCACCGGACCTCCACCACGGCCTGTCGCTTTACCAATTCAGTTCATGTTATTGATTTCTCTGACGTTATTATTTACTTCATTGTCATTGCCGTACAGTAAATCAGTGTAGAGCAAAGATGCCGAAGTCAAATAGTGGTACTTATAGTCCAAGTCTGCTTTGTGAAGTTCTTTTCTCTTTGAATTTATCATTTTGTTAGCGTGGCCAAGGAGAGCAATGGCTGTGGTGCCTAATTCAATATGCTCAGTCCGTTTCACTTTCAGCTGTTCCCAGCTGTTACACAAGCTTTACAACATTCACCGATACCTTCAAAAGAATACCTTGAAGTGAACTTAACCTATAATCTTCTGCCTTTGTGAAACTTTTAAGCAAGCGCAAGATACCTTGGTTGACCCGGGTCATTACAAGAGAGTCACAATTTTGCGGTCTGTGTATCTGTTTAAGAATTTCTTCTAGATTTTCCTCCGACAAACCATTTCTGAATGAACTGTTTACTAGATTTGCTTAATCTGAATGTACGTCCGCAACTACTTCACTTTGCTGGAACTTGTCAAACAGTTTCTTGAACATAGATTTTGACTGATTCTGAGTTGTGTCAGTGAAACTTTCCCCGAAGGATTCACACTGAAATAGTCCCTCAAATTTATCTCATTCATACGGAACATCAATGCCATGTTGACCCTCATCGGGACACTCGAAATTCATAATCATTTCTACACTTCTCTTGCTTATCATGACGGGCATTTTGTGCGTTCACATTTGAGTGGAGTACTCGTAGTATCTCAAGTACCTAGTTCATTTTCCCGCCATTACAGTCTTTATGAGACGGTTTTTAGCTACTTTGAATAGTTGAAGAGCCCCGTTTTTCATGTGGAATCTTCGTCGACATTGTCGACGTTTTCTTTCCACTAGAAGCGGCCGAAGCCGTGGCATTCTTCGAAAGTTGGACTTCTATGTCGGCATTTAAACACGAGGGGATACATTTTCGGCAATGTCGTAAAATTTAACAACACGTGTTAAATTACTTTGCGAACAGAACAAAATTAAACTAATACGAATATTAATTATATATTACTTGTATCTTGTTACTTTAAACTTGAATCCTTTAATAAAAAAGAAGCTACCTAAATAGTTTCAAAAATAGAAGTACAACCGTATTCCTAAGAATACTTACTCACCCAATACGTGAGTAAACTAATTATTCACTAATCTCAAAATACAACAACACAAACAGTTTAGGAATTGGCAATGTATTTGGTGAACATGTACACAGCAAAAGACAGTATTCGGATGCTGGAGGATTGGTAATAGCGTCTATGCACATCTGGATCGTAACCTTGGTCAATCGTGGCCACGTCGCCTTTAGAGACAGCAACAACTTTAACGGAATCTTGGAAAACATCATGAAGCAACTGGGACGAAACTGAATATACGGTGAATCTCAAATCATAAACGTAACAAATAAGTTACTAACTTATGTAAGACACTCACAGTGGAACTCTGTAAATGAAATAAATATACATATTAATAGAACACATAATACAGCAAATTCGACCTGGAAATAGGGATGGGATGGGCGGAAAATATGATCAAATTTATATCTTCACTTTCAGACATCGTAAAATACCTTCTAATGTCACCAAATACAAAACCTCGAGTGACGAAAACAGAATAGTTTTCCCCATATAACCAACAAAAACACGAGGAAATCAAGTTACTAGTGTCCCGCCAAACTAATCCACCTGGATACTGAAGTACAACGGGTACTTGAACCAATCTCCTGAAATCAATAATGTATATATATTTCAAAACGTGAATAATCGTATATAGACGAAGCAAACTCCGTCACGGTCGAGTGTTACTCAGTGAATAGTCTTCACTGTACGAGTTACAACTGCGCACTGATTGATTATTATACGGTCTCTGCACATCTCTCATTTGATTGCGGAAATAGTATGACGTAATAGAATTGTGCATGTGGTTTACAAAACAATCCAATGTCCAAAGACCAACAAATTTCATTTGTTCCGTAAAATTAAACGATTGTGGTCACCGGGCTCACTACGTTAATATGTGATGTAATATTTCCGGTTCAAATACCATTTATCGCAGTGAAATACAAAAAAATAAATAATAGCAAAAAAATAAAAAATAGCAGTGTTAAACATTTCCAAATGCATGATTGCATACAATTGTTGTTTTAAACAAAATTTCATAGCGTTACATGCCATTTCTCCCCATATACGAGTATAAGTGCACACAATGTTAAAAACGGTACGTTTAATGTTTTTTATTTTTTATTTTTATTTAAGCGTCTAATGACATCTCAATTATAAAAACTGTCATGTGACCTTACATAAAACTAGTTCTTTATACCTGATTGCGCTCAGTAGCGCATTTTTGCCGCCACTTCGATACAATAATATTCGTTTCATCTAAATCAGTATGATTATCCATATGCACGGTATTTTGCGACATGCCGCAAACCGTCATGAATATTTTCACACCTACGTCTCGATCTACAGTTCGACATAAAGAACATAGGAAATGTGTGAAATTCGACCACTGGGACTGAAAAACGAGGTCGACATAGCGAAAAAGTCGAGATTATAAGTATCTTCCATGGTCGAGAGTGTAAGATGGGTTCATTCCGACCCGAGCGTAGGGTGTTTTGCGGAAACGAGGTTTACCGAGTTTCCGCAAAACACCCTGCGCGAGGGTCGGGATGAACCTATCTTATACGAGCGGCTATGGTAGATACTTTTTCTCCCACCTCAGTTAAACAAAATTAAGTAAAAATATATTTTTTGCCGGAACTCTTTTGCTTAGTGAAAATAATTGCGTATGGATATGCGATAGCACGTGGTTGTCATGGATATACGCGCAGTGATCCAGTTAATGTTAATAGTCAAATCGGTCTTTTTAAATAGTTCTAAGGAGAATGAAGCATTATTTCTTGAATGGTGCCTGGAAACTGTTTTATGGTGACATTTGAAGCGAGAAATAATTAATTAGCGTTCTAAATATTACCATAAGACAAGATTTCCTTGATGCTACTGACGACAGTCTTCAACAAGGGAGGTAATTACCATGTGGTAAAAGGAGTTCCATACGGGCATTTTATCTTCGCCCGTGGGCAAGATAAGAATATCTAGCATGGTTTAATTATTGGATCTACTTATCTGAGGTGGGAGAAAAAAAAATCGACACAAACAGATTTATTTTATAAAGAATAAGAAGGAATACATTCGGGACCGGGGAAAAAAGTCGACATAACCGGAAAGTCGACTTATCCGACGTCGACATAGCGAGGTTCGACTGTATACCAAACCTGTGAACCCTGGGGGATGGCCAATAATGACCACAGGGACATAATTTGAACAAACTTTCACAAGCAATTGTGCTGAGATGGATGCGCGAACACACAAAAGATTTTCAAACATTTCCCAATTTAAGTTTACCAAACCTGTGAACCGAGGGATTGGCCAGTAATGACCCGAGGAACATAATTTGAACAAACATTCACAACCAATTTTGTTAAGATGAATGCACGAACTACAGACACTTAAGAGCTAAAAAATGGCCTTTGGGCTTTCAACAAAAACAAGGCAGAGTAATTCACCAAATCAACTGCAGAACCAAAAAGCAACTTGTCTCCCTTTAATCCTAGACTTGACTTCACATGTAAACTTGGCCGAAAATAGAATTCGCTCATGCAGACCTGGTTTAACTAGGTTAGCAAAAAATATCATTTTTTTTTAACTTTCAAGGCCCATCATCTAGGCATGCATTGGCGGATCTGGCTGGTTTTTGAAAGGAGCTGAACTCTAATGGATATATCAATACTGTACAAGTTTCATCGAAATACAATCAAAACTGACGACTGTATCGAGTTCACAAGCAATTGTTTACAGACGCACGGATGCACATACTACGTACACATTACCATCGCATAAGCTCTTTTGACCTTTGGCCAGTATAGCTAAAAACCTTACAATGACCAAGTACAAACACTAAACAACATTTGGTCAGGTAAGCTTAATGGTGGCGAATACAGTCACGTTTGGAGATACAGTATTATTGTTTTTCGTTTGAATGCCAGTTTGACGTTGGACAAAAATAGTTTTTATATATAAGCCAACGAGCATCCTGTAATGATAATATCTGTCATGTGTTCCCGTTCCGGATCGAAAAATCCGACCCGAGGGCACCTGCGTTGCCAGGTAACGAGGCTTGCCGAGTTACCGATTACGCAGCGTGCCCGGGGTCGGATTTTTCGATCCAGAACGGACACACATGATAGATATTTTTTCTAGCATACCTTAAATTACATTTTTTTGTGAAGAAAATACATAAGAAAGCGCGTTTTTGTACATTTCACCAAAAAGCGCGTGCGATGATGTTTACTGGCGTCATGACGTGCAGTAATTTGTATTCACTGCATACGTCAATAAGTTCCTTCGCTATCACGTCTTTTAAGGCTTATTTTGTTTTGTTTTAAGGAATATTTTGTAAAGTTAATGTTAATGGAACTCATCTATTGAAATCTCATTACTATGGTTACAAAAAGTTTTAAATAAAAGAAATTGAAAGTATTACGTCACAGCGCGTGACTCATCTGGCATGGGGGATGCCAGATGGAGTTTTCCAGCACGGCTGAAATCACCGGAAATGCCTATCCGGTGTGCTAGAATGCATTATATTTGCGATTTTGTGCCATCTCTACTGTACGTGCCTGCCACTCCAATACAATATCAGTCGTTTGACCTAAACAAATATTTTTTGAACAATAACAAATTATTTTGATATACGTTTTCCTACATCTTATGAAAGGTTGGATGGTAGCAACTGCAAACTTGATCAATACATAATTTTACATTTACCAACAGCAAATTCGACGCGTGGTGGTCGCTGAAATGGCAAAACGTTCTAATAGCGATTCACCAGAAACACATTTCATATGTGATGGTCACTAACATGGCCAACCATTCTCTTACCAAACACAAACAACAAATTCAAACAAGGTTGTCAGTGTTACAACTTTTCTAAACTCATGATCTATTACAACTGTTTTGTGTCAAACATCAAACCTTACCATTTTCATTAACGAAGTCATTTTGAAAGAAATAAACAAATTTCTACCCCTTTTCGTACATTTGTTTTACATTTAATGTAGGGCTGGCCAACCAAATTCACATTTTCAAAGCATATAGTTTTGCGTACGGTAAATAACATTCCACGAAAGAAACACCAACACTGAATAACAATTGTTCAGGCAAGTTTTATGGTGGTGAATATAGTCACGTACGGAGATAGTGTGTTATTGTTTACCGTTTAAACGCCAGTTTGAGAAAACAAAAAAACACAAGGATTAAATTATTTTAAAAAATATGAAGGCATACACGGTGTTTGTTTGTTTTCTGCGCTTCATGCCATTATGAAAACTTACACCACACTATGTGCCAATTAATTTCTTTTCATAAAAATGACTTATCAATGTGGCTTACTTCAATCCTAAATCAATCAGTTTTCAAAGAAAAATTGCATGAGGTTTACAAAACAATTAAATATCGAATGACCAACCAATTCCGTAAAATTAAATGGCGGCGAATATGGCCACCGTGATACCATTATATTACAGTACGTTGGTGTTGTGTTGAAATATTTTCCGGTGTTAATACCATTTATCTCAAAGAAATACAAACACATACAATCAAAGCAGTAAAATACATTTTAATCACTTTCCTTACATTTTCAAACTACGAGTTTTGTATGTTCCTGTGCTTTATGTCATTTTGGGAATTGAACCAGAAAATGTGACAAAAAGTATTTGCAGGAAATAAATCTGTAATCAAATTGTTCCGTAGGCAACCAAGGCAGAAACGTTAAATTGTGGCGAAAGAGGCCACTGTGTCACTGTTATGTTGCAGTACGAGGATGTGTTGAAATCCACAAAAACAACAAAACTTGTAAACGCTTTCCTAATAATGACTGCATACAATTGTTAAGTTTCAAAATACATTTGTCAGTTCTCGCAAAGTCGACACATTATCAAAACAATGCATTCTTCATATGTTAAAAAACACATTCTAATACCTATTCACCGGTAACAAATTTTATATGTGATGATCGCTAACATGACCAAGTCTTTAAATTCAGAATAATCAACAACGAATTTAAAACAAACATAATTAAGGTTTCCACGGTAAAAACTTTTTCTAAATTCACAATCAAATACAAATGTTTTGTTTTAAATATCATTCTTTACCCTTTTCATAAACATATGTCATTTCGAAAGCAATACGTACACGCTTATATTCCACCAGTTTGGGTAAAACAAAAAAAGTTGAACGGTCGACTTAAATCTATCTAAAATCATGATCGCAGAAACTGTGATTGTTTTGCTTGTTCCTGTGCTTCATGCTAATTTGGGAGCTTTCTAAAGAAAATGTGAAAAATTCTTTACAGAAAACATTACTGGCTTACTGCCAATCGATAAATTGTCAAACACATTTGCCCATGCTGTTGACAAAACAATCCAATGTCGAATGGCCAACAACAAATTCCATTTATTCCGTAAAATTGAATGTCGGCGAATATGTTCACCGTTTCATTGCTGCAGTACGGTGGTATTGTGTGTTTCAATAACATTTATGGCAAAGAAACAAATAAAAAAAAAAAACACACACAAAATACACTGTTAAACGTTTCCTAAATTCATGATTGCATACAACTGTTATGTTTCAAACTCCATTTCTTAGCGTAGCATGTCATCTCTAGCCAAATATACTCGCGGTCTATGAAAACGCACCAGGGAATATTCTTATCATCATTTGACGTTGATTTGAAGTTCAATTAGAAAACCTGGAAAAAAATGAATTTAAGGCTATTCTGAAATATATCACTTGCCAAACGATTTGTGGGTAATTTGACGAGTATTGTGCCACCTAAGCTGACAGGGGTAAAAAATTGAAATTCACAATCTCATTATCTTATATGCCTGCAATTAGCATCCAGAACAGATTGGCACCTGCGTCTCATACTACGAATGAGACGTTGTGTGCGGTACTGGGGGATGGTATTCCACTCCTCCCGAAGCGCCTGCACAAGCTCGGCCTTGTTGATGACGTGGCGTACACAGTATACCCGACGTCCAAGCTGGTCCCAAAGATGCTCAATGGGACTCAAGTCCGGAGAGAAGGCAGGCCAGGGCAAAACATTGATGATCTGACGTGTCATAAAGTCAGTAGTGAGTCTGGCTGATAGTGGCCGTGCGTAGTCCTGTTGGAAAATGGTAACATCATGGTGATCTTGTACGAGAGGCACCACGCATGGTTCTAGGATGTCGTCGACATACCGCTGGGCCGTCAGATTTCCTTGCACTACTACCGGCTACCATACCAATGGCTTCATGACGTTGTGCGTCGCTCAAACGTCCCATAGTGTAAACTAAAGACAAACGTTTTGCTGGAGTTTAAATGTGTACTGAAATACATGCAGCACATTCACAAATGGCAATTTGCAAAAACAACGATTTGCACGGATCCCCACGATATTGCGTAATGGACATTAAATGTCCTTCAAACTACCACGCTATATAATAACAATTCTGCTCATGTTCATGTATAAAAAATTAAAATATGCCCTTCGCTGTATATATAAATTGTTTTACATTTTGCTGACTTTTCATTGACCGCGAGGTATAAGGGCACACGATGTTTAAAATGGTATAATAAAATGTATAGAAGCGACCTCAAATTCCCACAAGAAAAACAGCAGTTTGACATTGGATAAAATCAGTTCATTTACACCTGCGCCCAAGAGCGCCCCGTCATGCGTTTTATGCGAGTTAGTGCAGTCTCGACTAGGTGCCCGCCAATTCTAAAAAAGAACACTTGTATGATCTAAATTAATATCTTTATCCTTTTCATATATCATTGTTCACTCGGAACCGATTATAACTAATTTTATCACTTTCCATAAGTTTGCCTACATGTTATGAAAGGTTGAATGTGACCTACTGCAAACCTTATATTTTTACATGCCCTTTTTATAATCTAGTCTTTTTGAAACAAGTAACAACCAGTTTCATCAATTTCAAAGGCAGAATAATAACAAGAGCACCGCTTGTGGGTGCTGAACGCTCGTCTGATTTTATCCTTTTAGGGTTAATTTATTTCATACATTACATTTGATAGTTAACATTTATTCCAAAGTTTGAAAGTGATAGCTGTGATAACAGAGTGAGGAATCACGTCAATCAAGGTAAGTTTCTTATCGATATTTTGTTATACGCGAGAGTTCGTTCAAATGACATAGCGCAAAAAAGAATACATTGTTTTGTCTTTCGATCGGTGTATTGGTCACCATTCATGTCTGCATAGTTTCCGAGAACACTTCAATACAAATTGTGTCCATGAATGCAAATGCACATAGGTAGTGTTAAAATGTCACATATTAAGATAAATTGCCACATTTTTTCAATTGTTTTGACTTTCAGTTGTTCAATAATGGCTTTTATTTGTTTTATGAATAGTTTGTGCGATGCAATTCGTACAAACAAATGCATTTTCTGAAGTATTTAAATTTGGCAAACGCACGTTGGCATTTTCATAAGGCAAACGTACGTAGTCTACCGAAAATGACAAACGCACGTATGTATCTTATATAATAATAATGAGTTATCTGATATGATATGTCGAAAGCTTTTAAAACTTTTTATTCTTTCTAAATCCATAACTATTGCTGTAAGATTTTTGAACTTATATTTAATTATTATTATGATCATAAGCCATCTTTTAAGATTTTAATAAGCGTTTGTTTGCACGAGACGTATTTTTTTATGAAAATGCCTTTACAGATGATATTCTTTTAACAAACTACAATTTGTGTAATATATTTTGCGAAGTAAATCAAGTGGCGCTTAATAAATGAATGACAGTGTCTGTTTCAGTGATGTCATTTGTTTGCCACGCTTGTGGGAATGCGTTGAAAACGACATGGGGTCTGAAATTGCAGTTCATCAGTCTCTATGTCACTGATGAGCGACTGTAACCTTTAACAGTAAACCTAGACTCAAAATAACAATTGGATCATCTATTTTGGTCAAGGTCAACCTTCCATTTAAGTTAATTGGTCCTAGATAAAACTGTAATTGGGCTAAAATGATTTTTCACTACACAAGGTACTGTTGATACTTTTGTGAAAAACTACAGAAACAAGCTCAGTAACAAAAAGTTTAAACATTAATCCGGTTTAATGGCACTGGGTAAACGCCAAAGATCTGGTCTTCCTAAGATCAAAGGTCTGATTATGATCTTGATATTTAGCCTTATATTCCAAATGACCAACAATGGTCATTTATTGATCAAGGGCAACCTACCAATGATATTTATTATTCATATGTTAAACTACTCTGGAGTTTGTTGGACTGTCAGGCTTTATAATGCAGTTATTACTGTGACCAAGACCTTTGACCTAATGACCAAAATTTGTCAGCTACTTGTAAAGGACCCCTAGAAATTAAGTTAATTGGGACTACATCAAAATGTTCAAGAGTTATGGTGCAGTCAGTGTGCTCATACTACAAAATATCCCTGCCAACATTTCAAACCAGGTTTTGAGGGAGGAGCCAAAGTATAAAGGTTACGTCACCACTGATGTCAAATCCTGGAGCCTCTCCTTGAGACATAGACTATATAACTTTTTATAGGTCCAAGTAAAGCACATTCTGCGAAAACTGGCAGTTAAGTCATATTTCCATGCCAAAGACTCAAAGCTTTAAAAGCTGTCGCATTTCAGGTAGTCAAAAAGGTTTGTCAACACATTACAATAGTATAGGGCCATATTTATTAAAACATTCTTTTACAGTAATTGCCTTTAAATGAGGCCACAAGTTTAAGAGTGGTTATTATTTTTATAAGTTTTCATTAAAATCATATCTTAGGGATCTTAAGTGAAAACCAACTCAGCCTCCTAACAGGATTCTTTTACCAATCAAGTGTACTTTTTTCAATTATTTAACAAAAATATTGTAAGCAGGTACCAACACTGGTCTCTTGCTGTGGGTTTATTTTAGTCAATAAGGGGTATAAATCTCACCAGTCATTTCAAACAGAGTTGCCGACCTTGCTACTCATATGTACCTTGTATTTTGCAATAACTTATTACAAAGTTTCATGTAAGTACCTCAAAAGTTTTGTGAGTTATAAAAAAACTAGCGTGATTTATGGATTTGCTTGCATGGCATTCTGCATTTATACAGCATGAAAGCATTAACCAAATGCCATCAACACATTTTGTTGTATTCGGCTGACAAAATGGATGGCAGTAGTTTAATACGGTACTTTGGTACAATGGTGCTTTAGATAGAAAATTTTAAAGTGTTATTTAGGGCTTATTACCTTTCCATATCGAATAATGGACATTGTTTCAAACGTGTTCTTTTGCACCAGTCAATTGTAACCACGGCCCCCAAGGTCCGGGGGTATACCAGGGATAGCCAGGGAAATGGGCCGTATTTTTACCTTCCCAGTGGCCCCGGTGCCGGGTGAATGCGGTGATTTTGTATTCGCGCCAAATATAGCAGGGAATGTGACTTACTTTGAGTCCCTTGGATGCGGGGGCTTTTACCGTCAGTTTGTCTCCAGAGAGCGGGGGTTTTTACCCGGGCTTGGCTGGACTTAGTCATTCTAAAATGCCGTCCAGGCTTTTTTAATGATGGTTTGCAGTCTCTGTTTCTTGTCAACAGGTACCGCCATTTTTGAAAAATAATTTAACGAATTGACTGTTCGTAATCGTCTTCTCGTCAATTTCCTACGCAAATATGCTCTTCATAAACGTTGCAGAAGCCGGAGGACAACTTAACTATTTTTTTATTTTTTTATTTTTTTGTAACGGGGGTTGGGGAGGGTGTCACATGCAAACAAGAACACACCTGTGCGTACGTATATTTTGTATATATGCGTATAAAACTAATTAAAACTGTGCCACTCATTTTAACTGTCTATCGCAGTGGAACAGTAGGCACTAAGACACATATATTTTCATCTGTTTAAGAATTTTTTTATTTTTCTTTCATTTTTTGTTGTTGCGTGGCAGGGGGTTCATTTCGTCAATATTTTTTAGGTGTAACATGCAATTTTTGCGTCCCTGGCCCTTGTATTTTGAGATGTTGCGGCACTAATATATGAAGTGACATTCTGTCCATGACACGTGACAATACATAATCTTTTATGACCATGCAATTAAAGTAGCACTGTACTAAAAGTAGCTTAGCAACAATCTTGTTCATGAACAGATCAGAACAGAGAGTTTATTAGACTTATACATTTGTACATCGTCACAAGTTCTGTGATGCCATCGCTGGCACCAGTCAAAGTAGGCCGAAAATGACTAGGCCGATTTGGACCAGGCCGAAAAGGTAATTGGGCCGAGTTGACATGACAACGGGTTGGGGAGGGGAAAGTGATGCGTCACTGATGGGGTATGTGCGGCGTCATCGAGAAAAATGGTAAAAACGAAAGTGATTAATACGCATCTTGTGACATTTTCCTCGGTAAGTATGGGATTCAAACACTGTAAACACAATATAAATGATAATAAGTTGTTGTTATTGCCTTGATATAAGAGACAGCTCGCTTCTATCCGATGTAAATATATGAAATGCGCATGCGTGCCCGAGAATCGGATGTTAAAATAACGCTCATCGTGCAGCAAATTAAATACAGGATATGCATGCAGACGGGAAGATGAGGGACGTTGAGATGAAATGAGAACTGACATATGAAATTACAGAAACTGGCAGAAAAAGAGACACGACAGACAATAAGATACTACAGATGCCTCTGTTACCTTTTAACCCGTGAAATATATTATTTGATGTTTCCTAATTCACTTAACTTTCCCGGAAAGTCCACAGTAACTATCAATGCAGCTTGTGGTGACGGCTAGGTGACGTTTGGTTCGTGTTACCTTTTTTGAAGATGATATAAAAATCCACTTCCTGGAGGGAGCGGTATTGGAATTCAAATATTGATGTTATGACCCGAAACTTCTGTTTACTTGCACACTGACTGACGGCCAAGCCCTGGTATTTGATTATTACATAATTTATAAGATCAATCAATGTTTTTAAATGAAGACAAGCAAGCTCCTCGTCGGAACAACAGTCAATACTATACAGTCAAATATGTTATATAATATTTATATGTTTGATTGCTTTCAATAAAAATGTTTTCAGTTATAATCCACAGAACCGTCAAAATACAGGTACATAATAATTTTTGTTTTGTTTCCAGGCATGTTTGTGCGTCCACTCATGGCGGAGCATACATGACAACACTCGAGTCAGCAGAATTGCTTTTTTCTCTTCAAAATTCGTGCAAACGTTTGATTAAACACCTTACCTAATGCTTTGACTTTTTGCAACCTGCAGAATATTCGTGGAATATCACATGCAGCTGTTATTTTTGTAGCAAGTATTCATTCAGTGCGCTCACAAGCGATGCATGGGCGCAGTTACGCACAAATGATTTAAGAAAGTTCTTTCAACGACTATATTTTCTAATCAAACTCTGTTTGACAATGTTAATGGTTTATAATTTGCGTCCTAAATAAGAGTTAACAAGAGCATGCCCCGAGCAAGGAGTGACCCGAGGTGTAACCCCAAACAGTGGCTTGGCTTTCTTTGCGAAGTAAATGCAACAACTGTGAAAAGCCATAAGTAAAATGCTGGTTTATTGCCTTCCCCTCGATCGTGCATGTAGGTACATGCCATATATATGAATTATATCTGGCTTACTAATCGACTCATAAGTGTTTCTATCAACAACGGTAAGGCACTAAATATACTAGTAGCTACATGTGTTGTTTATTAACACATCTTTTTACCAACATTAACTTATCAGTCAAATCCTAAATACTTGTACTACAGGTTGCTCTTTTACCATCAACACATTACCAGACGTATGCTGGATACGTGTACTACAGGTTGCTCTTTTACCATCAACACATTACCAGACGTATGCCGGATACGTGTACTACAGGTTGCTCTTTTACCATCAACACATTACCAGACGTATGGTGGATACGTGTACTACTGGTTGCTCTTTTACCATCAACACATTACCAGACGTATGCTGGATACGTGTACTACAGGTTGCTCTTTTACCATCAACACATTACCAGACGTATGCTGGATACTGTACTACAGGTTGCTCTTTTACCATCAACACATTACCAGACGTATGCTGGATACTGTACAACAGGTTGCTCTTTTACCATCAACACATTACCAGACGTATGCTGGATGCGTGTACTACAGGTTGCTCTTTTACCATCAACACATTACCAGACGTATGCTGGATACGTGTACTACTGGTTGCTCTTTTACCATCAACACATTACCAGACGTATGCCGGATACGTGTACTACAGGTTGCTCTTTTACCATCAACATATTACCAGACGTATGCTGGATACGTGTACTACAGGTTGCTCTTTTACCATCAACACATTACCAGACGTATGCTGGATACTGTACTACAGGTTGCTCTTTTACCATCAACACATTACCAGACGTATGCTGGATACTGTACTACAGGTTGCTCTTTTACCATCAACACATTACCAAACGTATGCTGGATACTGTACTACAGGTAGATCCCTTACCACCATACATTATCAACCAAATGCTTAGATGCATGTACAGCAAGTGACCTTTTGCCAGCAATACATTACCAGAAGAACGCCTAATACATGTATTTCTGGTAGCTCTTTGACCATCAACACATTTTCAGACATCTCTTTTTACCATCAATACATTATTAGACAGATGTTAAATACATGAACAACATTAAGATATTTTACCATACCATTATCAAATAGATCCTTAATACATATGCTATAGGCATCTCTTTTACTATCAACATATTATCAGTCAAATCCTTAATATAGACACTACAGCTAGCTCTTTTACCATCAATACACTATCAGACAAATCATTACTCTATGCTCTACATGTAGATATTTACGTTCTACATGTAGATATTTACCATCAATACATTATCAGACAAATCATTACTCTATGCTCTACAAGTAGATATTTACCATCAATACATTATCAGACAAATCATTACTCTATGCTCTACATGTAGATATTTACCATCAATACATTATCAGACAAATCATTACTCTATGCTCTACATGTAGATATTTACCATCAATACATTATCAGACAAATCATTACTCTATGCTCTACATGTAGATATTTACCATCAATACATTATCAGACAAATCATTACTCTATGCTCTGCATGTAGATATTTACCATCAATACATTATCAGCCAAATCATTACTCTATGCTCTGCATGTAGATATTTACCATCAATATATTATCAGCCAAATCATTACTCTATGCTCTACATGTAGATATTTACCATCAATACATTATCAGCCAAATCATTACTCTATGCTCTACATGTAGATATTTACCATCAATATATTATCAGACAAATCATTACTCTATGCTCTACATGTAGATATTTACCATCAATACATTATCAGACAAATCATTACTCTATGCTCTACATGTAGATATTTACCATCAATACATTATCAGACAAATCATTACTCTATGCTCTACATGTAGATATTTACCATCAATACATTATCAGACAAATCATTACTCTATGCTCTACATGTAGATATTTACCATCAATATATTATCAGCCAAATCATTACGCTATGCTCTACATGTAGATATTTACCATCAATACATTATCAGACAAATCATTACCCTATGCTCTACATGTAGATATTTACCATCAATATATTATCAGCAAAATCATTACTCTATGCTCTACATGTAGATATTTACCATCAATATATTATCAGACAAATCATTACTCTATGCTCTACATGTAGATATTTACCATCAATACATTATCAGACAAATCATTACTCTATGCTCTACATGTAGATTTTTACCATCAATATATTATCAGACAAATCATTACTCTATGCTCTACATGTAGATATTTACCATCAATACATTATCAGACAAATCATTACTCTATGCTCTACATGTAGATATTTACCATCAATACATTATCAGACAAATCATTACTCTATGCTCTACATGTAGATATTTACCATCAATACATTATCAGCAAAATCATTACCCTATGCTCTACATGTAGATATTTATCATCAATATATTATCAAACAAATCATTACTCTATGCTCTACAAGTAACTCTTTTGACATCAATACTTTTTTCAGACGAATGCTTTATTTATGTCTACAAGTAGCTTTTTCGCCATCAATATATTATCAGACAAATCCATAATACATGCTCAACAGATAGCTTTTTGACCATAAAAAACATTATCAGACAAACGCTTTATACACGTAGCACAGGAGCTTGGACCAATATATCTTTTGACAAAACATAAATTAGACAGCATTTAAATAATTTATTTGATCATGAAATATAAATGCTCTAATAAAAATGAGAGTAAACTCAACCATAAAATAAAACATGACTAGTAATATCAGAATAAAACAGTAAGTCACAACAGACATAAAAACCTGCAAGATGTAAACATTGTCTATGTACATAAAGTGGATGAGTTTATAAATATTTTTATTATTTGTCTAAATTATATATCAGACATACAGTGTTTTCATTAAGTTAAGTTTTCATAAAATTAAGTTCACCATATTTTGCTTATGTTAAGTTGACATATCTGATAAATAATGCTGTGAATTATAGTAAACTTCTGCTCCCTGAATCTGTTGCACTGGTTTGGATTTGCAAATCCATATTCATTACAAATAAAAAACAAATGCTTTGAAATGGGACTGTATGATATTGATAATGATTGCAGAAGATTTTCAACAGTACTGATGTATCCTAGAATTCAATGTATGTTTTCTAAATTTTTAAAACACTTATTAAACAAACATCTGATTCCCAACTGTAATATAAATATTTTTATATTTTATAAAGAAATATATCAAATAAATTGTATCTACACAGCTGTTGAACACTTAATATGATTTTGAGTAAATTCTCTGTACAATAAATATGCCAATGAAAACATATACAACGAAGGCAAATGGAATGTAAGACTGAAAATAAAACCTGTATAAAAGCACATAAGCGGATACATGTACAATATCAATGCTGTGAGATATCATAACTGAAGCATACATACAAAACAGCTAGCCTTGTAGGTGATATATTGCACTAATTATTCAGGAGGACTGAGAGGGACATATTACCGCAGAAGCATCTCCAGTTGAATTTCTTCCTTTCCCTCAAATCTGACAATTCCCTTAACAGTTTAGTTCACAAGGTCGACAAGAATTCTGCTAAATGCATAATTCACAAAGTATAGAAAGTAATGCTTTTTGAATGATAAAACAATAAAATATCAGAGACAGAGTTTCTTTATGAAATATTTTTTTTTAAAATTACCACCTAAAATAAAAGAATTAAACAATCTTAAGCTGCTTCTGTAATACGTCCTCCAGTATTTGTAGGAGGGACTCAAAAGCATCAGAATGTTGACCTGAAAGGTTTTTGGTGAAGCATAAGTCATTTCACTTACAATAAATAAATCGCATATATATCTTACAACAGTGACAAGGATAAAGCATCCATCCTTGTTAGGACAGAGGAAATTCAACAATCACACATGTATAAAGACTTCACCAGTTAAACCATAAAGAGATTCCTTTTATGTAAAGCTGTATTGTTTGTTATGTATGCTAACACAAATTTGTATTAATACAACGTTCTGAAGACAGCTGATGATGAAGATATGGCCCACACATCACCAACCAGCTGCCAGCCTTACAGTTCATCAACTGCAAGTTTGCTTTTTGGTGCTGCAAAGAAAACATCCATTCACTGAATAAAGGACATAGAAAGCTGAGTGCCTCCCTCCACAATCAATCACACTATGTAAACAAAGAATACTTGTACTCAAGATGGCTGTTGTCATGATTTCATGGCAACGATTATTTTTGGTCAAGAGTAATTGCACATATCTGGTTGAACATCAACATTAGGAATGATGCACTGCGCTGCAGATGAGACATATACTGCCAAGCAGAAACATAGTCACAGCCAACTGAACTTATAGTTTAAACACAAGAACAGCCACACAAGAACTGCTTAAGCACATCGGAATGGACCGTTATACCAAGTGTTAAAACAGGATTTCAGATTACAATATACAGTATGGTCAATTTATTGTTTTCAATTCCTTATTTCCATCGAAAAACACCGTCTTTTTCCACATTTGGTTGCTATGCAACAAACACAAATTCATTTTCAGTTTCACTGTGTTTTCATGTGTTGCTAGGCAACCAATGAAGCGTGTTGCATGGCAACCCATTTCGCCTGGCAAAAGCTTGTAGGTCACTGTCAGACAAATGTGGACATGGCAGAGGCCGGATTTCCCTTCTCATCTGTTTTAGCTGGACCATATTGGCCTGTAAAAGGAAAACAATGTTAAACAATGACATAGTAAAAGATCTTATAAACAAAGCTATATTTAAATTTGTTCTTCTGAATTTCAAAGAATTTCATAATAATACTTTACTCACAGTAGCTTAAAAAGTGTGCTTATAATAGGCAGAACAAGGTAGAAACATTATTAACCAAGAGTTATTTTCTGTGATAGAATCCAGTGATTCAATTAAAATTACTATACATCAGATCATTTAAGTCACCTATAAAAGATCCATCTTCATTGAACTTGCTGGGGTCCACATCCCCGTAGTCAGCCATACTGTCTGTCTCACTGCCACCGGGCAAACGGTCTACCTCATTGTCAAACGAGTCTGGACTTCCTGCTGCTAGAGGGTCCGTCTCCCCACTGGTAGGTAGGAAAAGCTTACTGAACATCTTGTCATTAATCATAGGTGTGTATGTTTGTTTTGCAAATACACTGATAAGAACTACAGTAAAATACTTATTAAAATTATCTAATATAACTAACTATAACTTTACTACTACACGCCTGATAACAATTTTGAGTTTAAAACTGTCACTGCTTATGTTAATATTAGCTTAAGCATTTTCTCCGGAAGATTCCATAGCACTGGTTGGACTGAGTATTGATCAAACATTATTCAATAATAATTTTTTATCAAACATTAAATAAAATAAATCATGAGTTCCTTCTCTCAATACAGTGGTACCAGAACATGGATTTACGTAAAATGAAACGTAGAAATCGAGGGGGGAGGGGGGGTTACCTCTTAGGATATTCATTAAACAAATCTTTATCTCCATTCTCCAAATCTGCCCCTCGTAGCTTCTCCCTCTCTTGAACTGAAACACACATTTTAACGATTTAAATTTCTGTCTTATTTCATCACATATGAAATATGTCTTCATCATACTTAAATGCCTGAATGCATACAGCATTGACTATGACATGAAACAATTGATGCGTGGCTATTTCTATAGTCCTGGGTCCATATTTACATGTCTTGAGCAGGGCTTCTAAAAGTTTATAAACCTCAATCAGACCGGGCGCAAAAATGATATCTAAACTTTGCTTCCCTTGTGTGTTTTTTTTTAATTTGAAGTATCTGTATCGTATCAGGAAATACTCTTTTGATACATATTGTATCGTGTGATGACCACGTCATCTCATCACTTATTTTTAAGTACCCACCATTGTATTTCTCTCCCCGTCTTCGTTTTACAAAGCAGACAATGATGAAGAAGAGGATGAGCACAGCTATGGCCACCATCATGGCTATAAACCATGAGGCTGTTGCTATACTGGTCTCCGTAGTTATTGGACGGGCTGGAAAGGCAAGACACTCGATGTAATGTATCTGATGAACAATACTGTCAATCTTTGATGCCAGGTGACCTCATGATTATGATACCAATTAAAAGGGTCTAATGTGATGAAATGGAATGTGAGAAATAACAGTTCTTAAAAAAAGTTAGTTTTTTTCCTTTGCAAAATCTGTCATTTAACACCAAATTTAAAGTTGAAATAAAGAATAAAATTACAAACTGCAATAACAAAGACATATCTGGTCATTTATTTTATACCCACTTCTTTGAACCTGTCATTATGGATGCATTAAAGGTCATTTATTTTATACATTGGTTCCATTTAATACAATTGGTTCCAATGAGGTCACCAGGCTTTATTATTTTGCATTATTACCAATTGCTTGATGAAATGACAATTTAAAACATGGGTTGAAGTACTGATAAATACCACTGTACAATGTAGTGTACATTTAGGATGTGGTGGTATATTTGTTTCTGTTTTGATAGCACTTAACAGATACTATCATACAACAAATGCATGGATCCCGATTTGTGTTTACATATTGTATATTACATTTATAAGGAGCAAATACTGTACTCAGTATTTAAATAATATAGATCTACTTATATAAAACATATTAAAGCTTTAAATGATATTACTCAACATCCAAGCCTACTTACGTCCCCCCATGGTGGTGAAGCTCTCCATATCACTGGGCTGCTCAAACTTCCCATTGGACGCAAACACAATCATCTCGTACCGAGTGTTTGGTTGGAGCCCCGAAACATTCATCCATGTATTGATTCGCTCCTCATCTGTATGAACCCACTCCTTTGAACCTGTGGTAATGGACACATTAAAAGGATTAGACTGTTTTTACATTATTGAACGATTTGACTCAATGTTCCAACAGGATTAATGAGTCCCCTAAGATAGTAGCGAGCTCATGTTCATACTGTAAACATACACGCCCAAAATCTAAGAACTTGTGTACAGAAGGAAGTAATAGGCTTTTTCTTTATCATTGTCTTTTTCATTGCATTATTATTTTAACAACCTGGAAATCATGCATGTACATGAAATATTTTACATATTGCAAAAAAACTAAATTGGAATACCAGTAATAATGTAATTAAAACCACAGGGACAGGCCCAATAGCTTTAAACATTGCCTTTAAAATGAGTCCCAAGGCAAATGAACTCACCCACTTCCCTGTATTGTACAAAGTGGAATGATCCAGCGGGGGAGTCAGTGTTGGCCCCAATGTCCCACGTCACATTCACAAAGTCCTCACCAACCAGCTCTAGGCGGATCTTGGGTATGATCAATGCTGTAATACAGGAGTTAAATAAGTTAAACAAGCGGTCAACAAAGGTGTGTTAACACACATCTTGCACAGCTGGAACACAGCTTACACAAACATAGGTCCTATCAGTCAAAGGGATGGAAGCTATATTTAAATTCCACTTACAAATGTTCAACTTTCAGCCTCAGTCTGATTGAGAAACAGCTGTGCACATTGCCATGACCACTGTTGTAGTATCACTGCAAGGGTACTGCAGAAGTGCTATGTGTATTTTATTTCATACATGATTAACCTTGGAAGAGTGAAAACTTTCCTTTATCTGGTATTAACTAAGTTAAAGTTAGTTATTATGATGGTCAGCATTAAATGAAGGCAAAAAGCTTGAAGAATGAGTAGTAATTCCCTTTTCCATGTGACCATGCTGTATGGTCATGCAATATTCCTATAGAGATCCCCGGTGTAATTCTTCAAGAAAACCAGGGGATTTTGACATCTGCCCAGGGGATTTTTAACAGCTTCAATATCTCATACATGCCATATTTCTGGAAGGCTTTCCAGGTTTTTTCTCCCTGAACTAGAGATATCATAATTAATAACTCCAGCCAAGGCATTTTTGCTGTGTTCTACTTAAAAAAATAAATAATTGAAACTAGCATTCTTTTTAACTGAGTAACTCTGTTTTGAGTTTATTTTTTTGTAAGACATTCCAGGGAGTTCCTCTCACCCCTTGAGGATATGGCTTGTACGCTCATCAGAAAAGCTTGAAAATCCTTTCAGCCTTTGTTGAACTTAAACAAACAAATCAAGACTAACAGAACTGTATGGATTAAATTGTTATCTTTTACATGTACAATTGTTCTAGATCTACAACAAACTTTATTACATGTGCATCGACAAATCAAGAAACCATTAACCCAACAGCTAGATCTAAACTAACTCTCAACAATTTGTTTTCAAACCAGGATGGAGCCATGCAAACAAAGGGAAGTAACTCCATACCTGAATGGAGAGCATCTAGTACACAAACATTATTCCAAGTGAGACGTACAGATATAGCCGACACATTTATTAACAGTAGTAGAAACAAGAATTGATTCAGAAGTCCTGATGTTCTTTACATAAGACACAACTTGATGAAAACCAAGATGGCGGAAACTTGTAATATAACGTAAAAAAAAATGTACAAGTATTATGTTAAAGTAATAGAACTGGGCTAAGCAATTGATATATTTAACATAGTGTAGTCAATGGCCGTATGCAGGGATTGAGTAAAGATCCTTCTAGGCAAGACAGATATACCAATTTACAGATTTAAATATTTATATATGCACTTACGTCCATCATTTGCAGTCTTGGCATCAAAGTAAATGGCATCTCCATATCCCTTGCTGGTACTAGCCATCACGTATATAATGTACTCTGTGTTAGCGTCCAGCTTGTCCATCACACCACGATCTTCGTCCGGGTCAGGGTACTCATTCGTGACCACAAGCTCTCCAACGTTAAAACCATTCACTGGAAACAATACGTATGGTCATCACAATTTGAATTGTCTTCAGCAAGCCAGCATTTTATATTTTCAATTTATTAAAAGAGTGCAGACTGTGGTGCCTTAGTTTTGTGTAAGGCAATAAATATAACTGCTTTTTGGATATATGATTGAATATATTATATGTGTTGAAGGTTGTCTTCTTTTGTCCCTTTTACTACTGTGAACTGGAAGGATTCTTTTTAACTACACAATATGAATACAGCATCATAAAGAACCCCAAATATCCTTCATTGTTCAAAATTTCACCTCCATTGTTCCAAAATTTCAGGCCAACAAATAAATTTCCAAGCAAAAATGCATTAACCAACAATGCATGGTGAAGCAATGTAATACAAGACGTGCTGTTATAGCTAACAATTTCACTCAGCCTCAACAATATGTTGGCATCAAAAATCAGATCATGTATCTCTTTCACATCCCTGAAATATGTGTTAAACAAGAGCACCCCTAATGCTCGTATGTTGTTTATAATCCATTCAATAAAGGGGCATAATATGCCAATTATTTAAGCTAGAGTTATGGGATTTAAAAAAAATAATACAGTTACATACCCGGTAGTAAGATTGCTTAAACTCTGTACAGCCAATCATGTTTAAAAAATCTGTGCGTATAGTATAACAGAATTTTCTTAAACCTGAAATCCTTTCTTATATCAAATCCAGCAGCCATTTCCTTTCTACTATCCAATCCAGAAGCCCTTCCATTTCTTATATCCAATCCAGAAGCCCTTCCCTTTCTTATATCCAATCCAGAAGCCCTTCTCTTTCTTATATCCAATCCAGAAGCCCTTCTCTTTCTTATATCCAATCCAGAAGCCCTTCTCTTTCTTATATCCAATCCAGAAGCCCTTCTCTTTCTTATACCCAATCCAGAAGCCCTTCCCTTTCTTTAATCCAATCAAGAACCCATTCCCTTTCTTATATCTAATCAAGAAGCCCTTCCCTGTCTAATATCCAATCCATAAGCCCTTCCCTTTCTTATATCCCATCCAGAAGTCATTCCCTTTTTTTTATCCAATTCAGAAACCATCCATTTTTCATATAACCAGTCCAGAAGCCCTTACCTTTCTTATATCCAATTTTGAATCCGGTGATGATGCCGTTTGGTTGTGTGGGCTTCTCCCACTCAATGAGGAAGTGGCGGGCTCCACGCAGTAACACCCGGGCTGATCTCGGCTTTGATGGAACTGAAGGGTGGAGTAATGCTATAAATTGGATTCTGTGAAACCTCAGCACTGATTTTCAATACTAAACAGGATAAAGGAAAACTGATATTTTTAAGACAAAGGATTTAGCCATATTATAACCATCTATTTTTAAGTCATAAAGGATTTTAGCCATCTTATGACTATCTTTTTTAAGTCATAAAGGATTTTAGCCATATTATGACCTTGATCTTTTTCAACTTAGATAAAACTGTTAGGTTTATCCTCATGTGTATTTTCAACTGACTTTTTCCAAAGCTTATTTAACAGTGTGATTTTTATTATTTTCATATCTATTGATATCAATTGCATAACTGACAATATACAAGGACAAACTTCCTCCTTACCTCCCTCTGGTGTTGTGAAGTTCACTAGATTGCTCGCGTTAGACCTAAAGTAAGTATTCCTGGCAACAACCTCTGCCTCAAGGTCGGAGTACGGGGGAAGGTCATTCACCTGCTCCTGCTCTTTTTTCTCTGGCACTGCGCGCCTCACCCTTGGGTCAGGCGGAGCATTTCTGGCTATGTCAACCTCCTTTAGAGTTGTGTCCTTTTCACCAGCCTTCCAGTAGCGGATCTGAAGAAGAATATAGCGTTACTTAGATCTCAGAGTACCAATATCAATCATGTAGTACATTTAAATCTAATTGATGAGGTAATACTATGACTTAACATACATGTGTAACATCATTCACAGTTGTTTATAATTATCACACATTAAACCAACCCCAGTCCAGGAGGCGAGAAATGTTGTTTTTTTCTTCCGCTTTGGGCCGCTTAGTTGATAGGTAGATATAGCCTTATATTGACTTCAACATTCAAGATTAAGTGAATATTTTAACTTGAATATCTTACATCACCTGCTTCAGGGAAATGCTTCTCATCTTACCGTGTATCCCTTAAACTCCCCGCGCATCATCTGGGGTGAAAGGTCCACAGGATCCCACTGAAATGTGGCTGTCTTGGCTGTCACATTCACACCCTTCACCAGCTCGAAGTTAGACGGAGCCGTCAGTGGTTCTGAAATATAAAACATTTTTTGTGAAGCTTGGTTGATTTTATCCATTGTAGGTTCTTCCAATTTGAGGCAGACATTTTGTCCTTCATCAACAATGTCAACAGATTATAACTAAAATACAGTGAAAGGGCATAATCAATTTAGGAACCATTATATTAAGTCATTGAGAGACATATAAAAGTATATTGTAAGTATAAAATAAAATTATATTTAATACTAACAGTATGCCAGTTTTTTATGACCATAAACACTCACTGAAATATAAAACAGTCAATATCAATGTATCGGGTTAACCTCATAATGTTTTATATCTAAATAAATTGTTCCCTTCTTTTCCTCATACCTGCCTCTCCAGTGTAGCCAAAGGTGACTGAAGCGGGCTTGCTATATGATCCCTCGTCATTAACTGCCTCCACATACACCTGTACGGGCTCATAAAACAGTCCCGTGTTCACCCGCTTCTCATTTTCCCGCCAGTCAAATATGGCAGAGGAGTTTTTCTGGCCGACGAGGGTGTAAGTGACCTTGTAGTGGAAGTTGTCCCCATTGTGCTCTATTTCTGGCATCCTCTGAAAATGATCACATTGAGAATATTGACTTACTTTTGATCAACACTTAATTTCCGAAATTGATGTTGCATGAGACACATGTTATTATTGCCCTTGATATTCTCACAGGTTCTATTGTAATGTTCAATGTAAATCAACCATTATGGTTCTTTAGCTTTAGAAGATGGAATAAAAGAATTGCAAAATCTTACATCCCAGTTAATGATAAGCCACCCTGGCAGACTGCGGTCAATTTCAACATTCTGTGGGTGTTTCTCTGGGCTTGAGGGAGGTGTGTCACAACCAGTCAGTCCACGCTCACTTGGGGCAGATTTTCCAATCTGGTTCTCAGCTATCACCCTGCAGAAGGATGTTTACAACTGATTATAAGTGTATACTAGAAAATAAACCTAGAAAGAAAACACGATAACTGCATTTATTTTTTATCAACATCTTTAAGGAAATCAGATTTGGCGAACTGAATGGCAACTTCATTCACCTGACCTGAAGCCTCTGTTTAGAAAGTTTTGTACAATCATACGTTTGATGATTGTTCATCCCCTCACCTGAATGTGTAGTTGGCGTGTGGAGACAGCCGAACTTCAGCCTCTGTCTTATCCCCAGACACTGTGGCAGCACGGGTCCAAATGTGTGGCGCGTAAGAGTGGTTGTACTCGACATAGTATGTGTCTATACGCCGCAAGTTAGCCTTCCCTGGGGTCCATGAGATACGAGCCCGGCGCTCGATACATGTCCCAACATTGATGTTTGTGGGTGGGTCTGGAGGAGCTGGAAGATAGGATAGGTTTGGGTTGTATGAAATAACATGATGGTCAAATAAGACTAAGCAATTGTCGATTTCCCTCGGATAAAAAAATCTGCCCCAAGCGAGCGTGGACTGACTGGTTGTGACACACCTCCCTCAAGCCCAAAGAAACACCCACAGAATGTTGAAATTGACCGCAGTATGCCTTATCATTAACTTGAATGTAAGTGTTCATCATATTTTATATCATTTGCTGAAGCTTATTTGCTTTAAACCTCTTATTAAATATGAACTTAAATCAACTGTAAACTGATTGTGAACATTTGCTGAAGCTTATTTGCTTTAAACCTCTTATTAAATATGAACTTAAATCAACTGTAAACTGATTGTGAACATTCAAAATTGATTTTGATGAAGCATTACAATTTTACTTAAAAAACATAACATACTCATGCATAATCATCCTATTTTTTGTCAAACATCAAATATTCCAATTTAGAATATGAACATTCCAAAAAAATTCATGTCTAAAATGTATTCCTCTGTCATGTCATGTATTGGGATAATCTGATATTTATTTAAAACAAAGAAGTTGCTGAAATGAATTATATTGTTTTTTTCTTTAATATCTAATACGGAAATACACTTTTGATTATTTCCATTCCATGATCAAAAATAGTTGTCAATTATGTATTGCTTATTGATGATAACAATATTTGCTGGTTTAATGCAATCGTTAGAATGATGCTTGGTTCTGGTAAAAAAAAAACCTACATAATTAGCTATGAAGCTTTTATGTACGAGTTTATAATTAAAGGTTTTGTAATACCTACCAACAATGCCGACATCAGCACTCCTTTTATCCGAGTCGAGCCCGTTTGAGGCCTCACAGGTGTATGTCCCAGTGTCAGAAGCAATGGTGTTCTCAATCTTGATTCCATTCACATCCGGCAGTCTCCGCACACGGCTGTCAAACTTAATCGGTTCCCCGTCCTTGTACCATGTGTATTTCAGGTTGGAGTTCTCGGCAGGGTCGGTTGTGGCCCCGCACGTGAACTGGAGCACTTTATTGTACATCATCTGTTGTTCCACTGGAACTGGTGGTTTGCCGATCACTGTCTTAGCTATAACACAAAAAAGATGCAAGATTGCTTTGTGCTAATTTGAAAAATAAATATTATTGTAATTGATCTCAATCACCAGCTAATTCACTTTCATCTACGGCAAGTGTTTGGGTTTGTTTTCAAATGTTTTTATAAAGTTATACAAAAAGAATTATACATGAAATTAATCACATGAGAATTTTCTACGTACCTCTGACGAGAAGTTCTCCAGAGGCATTGAACTTGCCGTACTTATTTTCAGCAAAACATGTCCATGTACCAGCATCATCACTCCTGGCACTCTGTAATTGGAATTTTTGAAACTGCAATTTTTTATCTGATTATCTTGACATCGATATATCTTTAACATAGCTTTGGATTTTGCATATACTTTCTCAGGACACACTTAGAAATTTGCAAGCCTGCCCACAAGGGTTCATACAGCATGAACACATGAACAAATGTGATCTATCCTTCTACCAACATTTCAATAACGAGTCATCAAATTAAAAATTAGTAAAATCTTGTACAATTTCTTGTCAGAGAAATGTAACCAACAACATTTGTTTGTATAAAAGAATAGCTTAAAATTGTAACGTTGTATATCATAGGTTAAATGATGCCGCACTATACTCGCAACAGTTTATCCTTTTTCTTTGCAATACTAATTTTGCCCAGTACCTTGATGGTGAGGTTGCCAGTTGGGTTCATGATGTATCTGACCCCCTCCATCTTCAGCCCACCGCGCTTCCAGTAGATAGTTGGTGTAGGTTTCCCATCTATCTCACATGGCAGTATAACATCCTGTCCCTCAGATATCTTGATACGATCAAATCCAGCCCTGCTCTCCGGCTTGTATGCTGTACGGATAAAACAAATTTCATTCATGAAGCACATTTTGAGCTTGCTGCAGCCATGTAGAAATATCAGAAGTTCATAGCTTATTATACATTTAAGAAATAAACTAGAAGCCTCGCAATTCGCCAAAATAGATTTTTCATATGGGCAATCAGAAATTATAGCCAAATAATTTCTTGTATGAGTTAAGAAAAAGTATGGGCCTTTATGTTTACTTTTATCAAAAAGAAACATGAATATTACTCTAGTTAAGTATCTAATGTGTTTAGTTTCAATCAATTCCATCTTAAGTTGTTGGTCAGAAACCTTTTTTTTTATTTTGAGCAACAGTAGCCTTGACCCCAGCCCCCTCAAAAGCAATCCTAGGCTAGGTTCTTCAGATTCACACCAACTTTCACTATCCATCAATTCTAACTTAGGTTATTGGACAGAAACTCTTTTCTATTTTTTAATTCACCAATTTTTATCACTATCCACCAATGCTAGGTATAGTTATTGGGCAGAAATCAATCTTTGAAAACCTGCCTTCCTGCCCACCCAATGACATCCCCATTATAAAAACCTGGTTTTCGTTGAAAATCTGGTTAAAAGTCAACTCATTTTTTTGCCTTCGCCATCCATTTTCAATTCTTATTTCCTTTTTTTTTCCCAGCAATAATCAGTAGCAGGTGTTTCAGAAGAAAATAATGTCATTAATACTTACGGTACAAACCTAAATTTACTAAACTAGTTTTTCAGCTGTTCATTACAAATATTCTCAAAAATATCTTTCTTTTTTCCCGTCTGTTTTGCTAGTTTAAATTGGTATGCCTACTTACCAAGAACACTGAGAGGTACATCGGCCCATAGGTAGCCATGCTGGTTTGAGGCGTTACACTGGACCACCTTGGCGTCAAGAGGCGTCAGGTCGTTAAACTGTAGCTGACCTGGACTCACAACCATTTTGTCATCTTTTACATCTGAAAAAAATGACATTTGTTGTATTTTAAATACGAGCAGACTTTGCAGTTAAATTTCAGAAAATCAATCACAAACAATAGGAATTTCGCAACTGTTCTTATGCCATAAGGAGACCAGAATTTCTCTTGCAAAGAACAAATTTTTTAATGTTGTGTATTGTAATGTAAACAAATATGACACATTTTACAGAGAAGTTTTTCTAACTTATTACATTTTATCGTTTTGAAAAACTTTTTCTTTAAACCCTAGCTAAAACAGTTATGAAAATAAGATATCATTTGATAGTACAATTCATGTAAAGTCAAACAGTTCACCAACAGAGAATCCACTCACATTCCACAGGTATTCCATCAATGAACCAGCGGATGCTGGGTGTAGGTTTCCCCTCAGCACCGCACTCGAAGGCTGCCGACTCATCAACACCTGCATCCACCTTCATAGGCTCTGGTGCCCACTCGGGCTTAGCTGCAAAATGGATACGTTTCAGTTAATTTAAATAATAATTTCTTTTTTTCATATTTTTATTCATAGGATCTTACATAAGATGCTATTTAATACTTATATTTACTGGAAAATTTACGAAAAGAAGTGAGCCTTTGATGAGCTTTATAACCTTTTCTTAACAAGTTTTATATTTTTTCATAATAAATGGCAACCATTGTATGATTCTTTTTCTCTCTTAATACATAACTCATATAAGATTTTATTCATTTTTGGTAAAATGTTTGATTCTAAATTAGTAGGGCGAAATGAAGTTAATGTCAAGTTATATTAAACCAGTGTGTTATAAGAAAATGCATAATGGTTGTATTACACTCAAATCAAGGAATGCCATGCGATAAATATAAGTATGTCCCTCAGAAAATTTAACCTTATGTAATTAGTCTGAAAAATGCCTGAAAATTGAAACAAGCATGCAAACTTGTTTGCTAAAAGCAATTGACAGCAATTTGATTTTATCTGAAAACAAGTCACCAGATCCCTACCAGTTTTAAGCTTAAATAATGCCCAACTGAAAAATAAGTAGTATATAAACTTCACACAAATTTACACCAATCTACATCATCCACCGACCTTCAACCTCCACTTTGAAGGAGCGATCAATGGACCCAGAGAGCACAGAGTTTGATCCCTTGCATTTGTAGTCGCCCGCATCTGCATATTCAAGGTCTTGCAAGGTCAGTTTCCATGGATACGGGAGCCTGTGGCGAGAATCTGCCTGGATCCTCTCACTGCCTTTCCACCATGTTACTGTTGGAGTTGGGCTGCAAAGGTAGAAATAGTTGTGTTATAAATTCACACTTACATCAATGCAGAACTTTACATCAATAAATACATTTCTAAAAAGTTGAAAGAAACTGTGACAAATAAGTAGCAGAAAAAGGATCATGAAAATCATACAAAATTACAGTAAATTGTCTGAATTTTGTGATGGTTTAATTTTTGAGACATGTCTTCAGATCAGATTCAGAATTCAAAACCAAAAAGCAAAAAATTCAATTGATAGTAACTGTTGATTAAATAATGATGTCGTGAATTTGAGACTTCACTGATTGACCAGAACCAAAAAATTGCAAAAAACAAACTACACAATATTGAAGTAATTGAAGAAATGAATATTGAATAGAATATATAAAAATACAAAAAAATCTGTTTAAAAAGAGTAAATGCACTAAAATGCAGCTAGTACTTACTGTCCTGAGAAGATACAGATAAACGAGACCTTGTCACCCTTCAGGCCAACCACAAACTGGTCCGATTGGTAGCTGAGCTCTGGAGGGTACTGGGCCTGGGGTATACCTGTAGAAGACAGGGATGGAGTTAGTTATTTGGTAGAGAGATAATTGTTGGACCAGAAACTGGTCCGATTGGTAGCTGAGCTCTGCAGCCAATTGTATAAACTATGGTGAATAATTACTTCGGTAAATAAAACCACCAGTAAATTGAGGGTACTTGGCCTAGCTGTTAAAAAGGGAAGAGGTCAGTTATTTGGTAGTAAGAAAATGGCCAATATATCAAGGTTGACTACAATTTTTTTTGAGTTTTTGCATGCCGATATTCTGCATATGACACACTGGCTACGACAATATATCTACACTTGTTTCTTTGAAGAACAGAGCCAATCAAACACACTGAGCCTGGGGTATACAGTAAGTGAGGGAAAGAAACCATGTTTGAAAAATAAATTAGACAAGAAGGCCATTGAGCAAATGTCAAAGCTGTTTTGTTCTTGTGTTTTTCAACTAAAAAGGGGCGTAACTCAACAATTATTCAAGCAAGATTTATTGAATATTGAATAGTTTCGAGTCATGGCCAAGTTAAAGATTGCTTATGATGACAACATTTTTCTTTCTTCAAAAAACAGACAAGCTAAAATGTATTAACATCATCTCACCAAATGCAATCAATTATAAACTGTAAACAGCTGATTTATACAATAGAAAATTTACAAAAAAATAATGTCATTCCTACATGTATGAATGGGTAAAACATATTTGTTGACACTCGAAATAATTGAGTGTCATCATAATAAATCAAAGCCAACCTGGCAGCTATATCTGCCAGTTGTCAAAGAACTGTAACCTCAATATATCTGTTTGTTTATTTAATTTGATCAAGGTCTGCACTGGCCTAGAGGCTCAAATCCAGACATTAAAACAACACAGTGAGATACAAGAGAACCAGGTGCATACCTTAGCTATTTGCAAGGAGACTGGGTTCTTTAACATGCATGTAAAGCACAATTCACAAGATACAACTTTCCTGGGTTAAACTAGTACTGAGAACAACATTTTCCCATTACAACCCTTTGAATGCAGAGTGCTAGACAAGGGAGCTACTGGTACCATATTTTAACTTCATTTGGGTTGATGTGGCTTGAACCCCTGACCTCCTGCACTCGAAGCAAACTCTCTACCAGTGAGATATTGATGCAGTTAATACTTATGCTGGTGTGATGGCTCTACTTTTACATATCTCGGAAATAGTTTTAAATACCTAAAAAGCATCTTCAGTTAGGTAATCTTTATATGTAAACACAGCTCTGCCACACGGGCAAGAAGCATGAGCTAAATCTTAAGGGTTTGTCACAAATTAAATTGAACTAATAACTGACAAATTCAGATAACTTTTGTTTTTAAAATGTCCAGTCAAAAGATAGTTTCAAAATAAATTGATCATTATTCAGGATCATCCATTCAAAAAAACAATCAAACCATAGAATTTTATGCTCATAGATTAGAATGGCCTTAGTGCATGCGCGTTTGGTTTGTGATCATCAAGCTGGACAAGTGGGTTTCCTCCGGGAAACACCCAACAACACACTCTTTCGTATTATTATGCTAACAACACTGATTTATATTATGTTTTAGTAACTTGTTTCACAATTGCTGTACAATATATTTTTTTTGAATTAAGACTGGGCTATAAAAACAAAACCCTTGATAGAGATTTTCCACTGTGAAGCTACAAGCCTTACCTTTGAGAATCTCAATGTAGGAGTAGTCCCCTTCTATGTACATGCCAAAGGACTTGAGCTGAACCTCACATGCGTATTTCTCATTATCATTGTCGTCTTCCTGTACAATGTTGGCAAAATACAGGGTCCCTGAAAATACACACAATAAGAGTAAATTTTAAGCGAATAATTGGAAATATACAACCATAAAATAACTTATGCATAGCCAAAATTCTGAGAATACACTAAATGATTTTAGTTCAGTACAGTTGCCAAGATTGTTGGTTTTTATTATAAGCCTATCAATTTCCTTTGTTTGTATCCAACAGTGAAAATACAGCATGCCATATTAAAAATAATTTGGTAAGCTGTTATTTTCTGATCCCGCATTAGGCTCAGAGCTGTGTGAAGAGAGCTTCCTTTCACACACTGGCATTTATCTACGTTTTTACAACTTTTTCAAATGAATCAATATATTATTGTATTCTTGAACGTACTGTATTTCAAAAAAAAACATATTCAGAGAGAAATCAATGGCTGATTTGTGCACCAAATCAATAATGTGATTGGTTAATGAAGTCATTTTTGGAGTTGGAATTCCAGGAAATGTCACATAAAAATCAAGCACAATTTCGTACGTTAACACTAAGAACAGTGAGTTAAAACATCAAATTAATCAAATGAGGCATATGATAAAAGGAATATAATGACAGGACTTTTTCTGATGAACTGCATCACATCTCGTTCAGTGTATAAACAAGTATCCATGGAAACTGTGAACATGCTTACATACCAAACTTGATGTGATCAAGGACGTCAGAAAAGTGTCCCATCATAATATAGTGTGTGCATTATATTCTAGATTTTAATGTTTATACAGAGCTTCAGATAAAGTTTTGAGCTTACGGCAGTATTTTCCCCCAAGATTTTACAAAGGGGTATGTTGCGCCCTGATTTAAAAAAAGTATTCATCCACATGACATGAAGTGTAGTGTATTAAATTACCAGTTTAAAACATTTCAATGAGTTTCCAAAATTGGTCTTAAAACATAAACAATCTACTTTGCATTGATCTCCCCTGATAAACAGAATGTACTGCAAAGGGAAGTAAACATCGCCTTGACATGACACCGCTTCACTGGAACCTAACTTGTGTCGATATGCAAGCCTATCCAATAAATTAGACATTTTGACAAATCACATGCTTTATGAAACACAAATATTCCAAATCAATTGCAATTTCTCATAATCTTAATAGCTAATTTAAAAAGAAAGGCACCTTATATGGTGCTTTGCTTCTATTTTAGTTTTAGATACACTCTTTTTTTCCCCTGATAATAAATAAACTCTTGTGTCCTTCATATACCCACATCAGGCTTCAAATAACGGCTAAAAAAATTAATTTGAATGAAAATCTTGGAAATAGGAGAAGACAGAAATACTGAGATGACATAAATAACTGATTGATAAAATATTAAGCATATCTTTAAAAAACCAGACAGAATTAGCAATTTCTGAGAAAAAATATATTTTCAGGACAGCTAACATTTATGGAAAGGCTCTTTTATTTCTTGGAGCATTAATATCTTAGGAATCAAGAAGCTCAATATTGTTATTTATCCAGGGGGTGGGGTTCGGGATTCTGATTTATTAGTTTAATAAGCTGGTTTGATTTTCGACAAATGAGTTTAATGTTGTCTATATTTTTACCATAGTGAATGTGTTATATGTAATTGTGGAAAATGACTGTTGATATTGACATAACATTCAGGTGACCGACTTTTAAGATTTGTAAAATAAATAAAAAAAAATTGACAAAAGGAAATCGTTAAGGAAGTTATAAATTAAAAAAAGATGAGTTATTTTCTTGAACACACAAATTTAGGCTGCCTGTGCCAGTGTCCAGTAATCAATTGCTCCAGAGGTGTTAAAAATTACATCCTAAATATTACTTTAAGCAGAACACTTAATTTCAAAATATTTACACCTCAACTTCCATTCCCTAAATGAACTGCCTTTCGGCAATTGTGTTTATCAATCGATGAACGCAACATCTTCAGATATGTTCGGATCGCAATTCATCGCATAACAATATACATGGATTTCTTTTTATTGTTTGTGTCAGCAAGTGCTGTAAAATATAAATAAACATTTTAGACAGTGTTAAATTATGATATGTTAAATGTATCGTTGCCATAAGTGTTTCAATTTTACGTTTAAAAGTGATTTAAAGTGGTTGATCTTTTCCCGCATTATCGTGACGTCATTTGATAAAACCTTTCCGGTTACAGTCGGGTTGTTCTATTTACAGAATGGGTAAGAAAGTATTACTGAAAGGTTTTCTTAAATGAATTTTTTTTTTTAGCAATTCTTGAATGAAATAATGCACCGTTGGAGTAACGAATTGCGGGATTGATGTCATTATCGGGGATATGAACGCAATTTGGCTGGTCAAAGTATGCATGGACTCCACACACTTTGATCAGCCCAATTGCGTTCATACACCAATAATGACATCAATCCCGCAATTCATTCCTTAATTGAGCATTATAAGTATTAGGGCATATGACTTACCCTGGTAGTCCATAGCAATTCTGTCGTTTAATTCCAAGTAACCCTTTCCAGTTCCTTCGTCCTTAAACCTGACCCAGCGCGCAATCCCTGGTGGATCATTTTTCGGTGGATTACAAGTCAATTTTAAAGGATCAGCAGGCTTCACTGAATGTCTAGTGGGTTCCTCCAGTGGGTTTTCAAATGTCTTTTTTGTGGCTTTCACTAATCTAAATTTCTTTGATAATGAAGTGCCATGGTTGTTTTTTGCTATACATTGATATTGGCCTTCGTCCATTTCATGGAACTGTAGGAACTTGAGGGTCCCTGTGTTAGAGTCTATGCGAACTATACGTGATGAGGTGTCATTGGCTATGTACTTAGGGTCATTAATGTTGAATGGCCTTCCATTCTTCGTCCATGTAAATCTAAAAAAAATAATTGGATAAGGTCTCTGTCAAATTATTTTTCACTACATCGTTACAACTTAGAAGTTATAAGTGTTCAGGGTTTTGGCGTGATAGTACATTTGGAGGAAACTGACAGCATATACCGGTATCTAAAAAGCTGCAGCATTGAAATGATAAGACAACATTAAAAAGAAAACAATAAGATGCCTCCAGAATGGTCAAACAGTAAACCTACTCCTTAGGATTGCTTCCGAGAGCTCTACAAGGGAACTCCTTGACTGCAGTACCCTCAGGGTCAAAATATATCACATCCCTGAGTCTGGGCTCTGGCATTATTGTGGGGGGCTGGGTTACTGAAAAACAAAAATACATGGTTAATCTAGTTTTTTGTAGTTTGCTTAAATATTTAAATAAAGTTAAATGACACATTTTCTGTTGAGTGGCTTAAAACCAGTTATGTTCAAGATAATGCCAAGAAGGTCTTTATCAGGGAGGCAAAGGTTTTCAAAATTAAGTGAAAAGAAATAAAAATCGTTTATTAATTATATGACAGAAAATTATTCCTATTTGTCACAAGATCAATCAAAAATCTCCAAAATAGCCAAAGTGTTAAACTGATGTTGAAGAGCACATGTGCAGAGACCTTGACCCAGCCATGCAAGTGACTTTGACCATGAACCCAGGTGCAATCTTTTTATGTTGGTCACTGATATAGAAAAACAGAAAATGTTCAGAGGCATGCACTGACATTGATGTTAAAGCCAGGCACCCTGGCATGGCTCGGAACATATCATCAGGAAGTCTTATATATAGCAAAACTGGCAAAGTGCTGAGGTGCACAGTGACCCTGACTTTGAAGCTATGGATCTGGGTGAGCCGTGCATCACGTCGTCTTCTTATAATGGTTACCCGGTACTTCTACAAAAATTATTTTAAAATGCCACCGTAAAATTAATGGAAGGAACCACAAACATTTGAAAACCTTATATAGCAAAATTGAAAAGGTTCTGAAGTGCACAGTGACCTTGAAGCTAGACACTTCAGTGTTCAGCGCAACAAATTATAATAATATGGCAGTCACTAGTGCAAAATTATTTCTAAATCCCACCATAAATTAAAATATTATTGACCAGACCTGAACAACTATCATCATTGAGGGTCATATAGCAAAACTGACACAAAGTTCTGAGACACAAAAGGACCTTGACCTTGAAGCTAGAGACCTGGCTGTAAGGTGCAACATGTCACATCATATGGTGGTCACTACTTCCGAACTATTTGCAAATTTCATCACAAATCTCAGTTATGGACGGGATATGAAAGCCCACTGACAGATGGACGTGAACACTTGCATATTTTCTATGTAGCTCCCACTTCACTAAGCATAATAAGCCATTTAATTGACTTGGTTTGGAAAAGCAAGAGGTACATACTTCTGGGTGGAAGGTCAATTGCCAGGCAGCAGTGCAGCACAAAGGCTCCCAGAGTAACAAGGGTCTCATACACAGCCATGGTAACTCTTCTTCTGCTCACATACATCACAAATACATCAACGTGGTACCAGCTAACACTACATTGCGGCTACACACCTGTATGGTTTAATCTGAAAATAAAGAAATTTACAGTATAATCAAAAGGTCAATTTTCTATAAGGAATATTGAAGGATGAAGATTATTAATTTTTACGGTGGCAAACATGTTAGTCTCAACCATATAGAAATGTTGTTAAATGGAGTTATTTTTTTGTAGAAAAGTTTGCTCAGCAAGCCAAGAAAAATAGCGTGCAGTATTTGAACAATCGTTCCCCATCCTCATGCAGTTTTTGATTTGTTTGTTAACAAAATGTTTACCAAATTCATCTGTATGAACATGTAAAACCTTGCCTTTAAAGGTATCAGTAGTCAAACAATCCATGGGCAGTCACGTTTCATTTCACCGCAATCATTATACATTTTGGCGGTTCCATTCCATTTGACATCTTTTGTAAACTTGCAATACATCAGGTTCGGAATGAGGTATTGACACAAAAAACAACCAATCAAAACTGCCCCATGGTGCCATGATCAATATCACAGTCTGAGAGGACCAATTATTCAACTGAAATATGTTTCAAAGGACATGAAACAAAGGTTAGATAACCGTCCAGGGCTGGAAGTTATAAGTTAGGAAATGACTGATGTTATATGAATACCAGCCCAGGCTTTTTGCTCATTTTCCATTATGGTCTTGTATTTGTTGCCGAGTTCTAAAATGCAATTTAGAAACTCTGTTTATTTTGCTTTCCATGAACTTTATTAATTGCGTTTCAGATAAGACAAATACCATTAATAACGTGATCATGCAAAACAAATCAATACATTTTCTCTAAATAATGACAATTCAAACATTCTTGTCAGGCAAATATTTTATACAAAGGAGATTTAGCAGATATATTGCAGCTGATTGCTTTATCTATGAACTTTTTAATTTGCTTGCAATCATTATAACTAGAGCATCCTATCATCATTGATATCGACAACCAAATAAAGCTTGCAGGGACCATCCTCAACTTAATGCAACATCAGCATTCTAAGCATTCTGAAACCTGATAACCCCAATGAAGTCCAGTGCAGCGGATGCCAGTAAAGGAAATTACATCGAAAATAATCTAGAAACTGCTCTTCAATATTTTTAATGACACTCATCCTTGGGGGCCGTTTTGATAAACGTCTTACTCCATTTAAGTTGTAAACTGAAATTATCTTTAGTGTCAGAGTTTTATTATTTTGCGACATATTTGTGTGAATCCAACTTAAGCCAACAATGAAAATGAGTAAGTAGTTGAGGAAATAAAAAAAATCAATGTATTGCCATTTGATAAGTTTATACAGATTTTATAATTTATGACTAAAATCCTTCATTGAAACAGTCCACAGGTTATCATGCAGTTGCAAATTGAAGGAAATTTATCATAAAATATTATTTAATGTGTTTAATGTCTCATGCCATGATTCGTTGGGAGGCAATGCTCCAATTGAACATCATAGCAAATCATCCCAATTTTAGCCAAATGTCAGACTTATTGAAGCCAAGTAATTTAAGCCATTAAATATACCATATGAAACTCTGCCTTAGATGATTCAATCAAGTCACTAACAACAAACAAACTAACTAACTAACGATCAACTGTGTTCACTTTTACAGTTTCAAACAATTGATAATCAGTGTAATCCTGATTACATAAAATGGGACTCTCATCCCCAAATTCAAAGGGCCTTAAAGGGACGTTTCCTCTGTTGAATGTGAAGGGGAACTTTTTCTTAATAAACCGAGGGACCACATTGTCATTGTTTACACTTAATTGTGGTGGGGCACTCTTTTTTATTAAACCGAGGGACCACATTGTCATTGTTTACAACTTAATTGTGGTGGGGCACTCTTTTTTATTAAACCGAGGGACCACATTGTCATTGTTTACACTTAATTGTGGTGGGGCACTCTTTTTTATTAAACCAAGGGACCACATTGTCATTGTTTACACTTAATTGTGGTGGGGCACTCTTTTTTATTAAACCAAGGGACCACATTGTCATTGTTTACAACTTGACCAATAGTATTTCCAGCATTTATGTGTTTGCATGCCCGAATGGTGTCACTGCTGATGAGAATGATGACATCAAAGCTAAGTGTATGGAAGTACCACCAACTTAAAAAAATTCTGGACAAATTGATTGATCAGACAGATTGATTACACAATTGCATAATTCTGTTCAAGAATAAAATGGCAATATATTGAAATCTATCTGCGATTCAAAGACTGAACAATGCTGCAGAAAATCAATGTTGCATTCAGCTCTAAGGGATGTTAACTGTTTTCTGGGACGCAACAATTTATGTCTCCCATCGATTTATTCCAATTAAGTAGTACACTTCTAGCATCAGCCAGACATCCTTTGAGATCTACATTGCTATCAAGACCTGTTTGTGTTAGTAATGGCAAGTCCACAGAAATAGCCTTTATGAAATATTTTATGAAACATCCTAGCTATGATCCAGTTATGATATTCATGTTTTGGTCACCATGGTAATTCATTACATACAAGCATCCCATTTATGGACAGCCAAGTAATATCTTCATTTAATGCCAGAAACTGGATCATGTATTACTAAATAATTGATTACCAGGGCCCAGGACAGTTGCACAATACAAGAATGATGACGGGAAGGGCCCATGCTGGCTGGAAATGGGATGTAATCATATCTTCCGCTTGTATAATACTGGAGCATATTGTTCTACAAGAACAAAACAACTATTATAATGCCACTTTGATGTACATTCCAAAGTTACATTATGAAACACAGCAGTGCCAAGTAATGTATTTATTTCAGCAATTAAGTAATGAAGTAATTTAGCCATTAAGATAATAATCATGATGGCTCAATTCGAGTTACAACAATTACACCCAGGCCACAGAAAAATAAGGCCAGTGAACTTTCAGCTAGAAGCTAAAGGCGTTAAGTTTCCAAACTAATACATCTGGAGAAAGAATGTGACAATTCCAGGAAATAATTTCATTTGTGGCATGATTCCTCATTCCTTTGGAGCTCATCACTTCCTGTCATACAAGTCCAGCACAAGCTATGATTTGTTAAATCCCAATGGACATCATGTACTGACCATGGACATCATGTACTGACCATTCTGGGCAAATCGGGCAGATCGTTTCTGGAGAATTTATCCCACAAACCAATGACCCCCAGGCTCTGACCTTAAATGACTGTTTGCATGTCAGCTCCATGTACAGAAAGTGCAAAACCAATTTGAAATGGTGGGAAAGAAATTAATGAGGTTGATTAAGGCTGATTGTTTCCTTGGGCACTTCTCTGAACATCATGCAGGCAACTTTCATGGTTAGAAACTGATCAACATTAGTGCAGTAAAGTGAGGAGAGCAAAAAACATGTACAATATTAGCCTTAATTCAATTACTATGATAAAATCTTCATCTTGATGCTGGCAATCAATTAAAAAATAATTCCACAACATGACCGCCTTTCTCCCTCCACAGATAAGTAGATTCAAAAATTTGACCATGCTGGAAATTCTTTTCTCCCACCTCAGATAAGTAGATCCATTAATTTAACCATGCTAGAAATTCTTATCTTGCCCACAGGCGAAGATAAAATGCCCGTATGGAACTTGTTTTAATGGTCACCACATTGTAATTACCTCCCTTGTTGAAGACTGTCGTCTGTAGCGCATCATGGAAACCTTGTCTTGTGGCAATATTTAGAACCCTAGTTAATTATTTCTCGCTTCAAATGTCACCAGAAAACAGTTTTCACGCACCTTTAAAAAAAGAAATGCTTCATTCTTCTTAGAACTATTTAAAGACCGATCAGACCATTTACATACTCTGAATCACTGCGCGAATATCCATGACAACCACGAATTATCGCATATCCGTACGCAATTATTTTCACTAAGCACAAAAGAGTTCCAGCAAAAAATACATTTTTACTTAACTTTGTTTAACTGAGGTGGGAGAAAAAGCATCTACCATAGCCGCTCGTGTAAGATAGGTTCATCCCGACCCTCGTGCAGGGTGTTTTGCGGAAACTCGGTAAACCTCATTTCCGAAATATACCCTACGCTCGGGTCGGAATGAACCTATCTTACACTTTCGGCCATGGCAGATACTTATAATCTTGCCCAAGGGCAAAGATAAAAAAGTACCAGTATGGAACTCCTTTTTTTATTGTCATCACACAATTACCTCCCTTGTTGAAGACCGTCGTCTGTAGCATCCTGGAAAACTTGTCTTGTGGCAATATCTAAAATCTTAATAATCCTAAAACTAATTATTTCTCTCTTCAAATGGTACCATTAAAAATAATGCTGCACTCTCCTCGAAACTTTTTACATAATCTGAATCACTGTACGCATATCCATGACCACCACGAATTATCTCACATCTATACATGAATTATTTTCACTATGCACTAAAGAGTTCCAGCGAAAAAATACATTTTAACTTTATTTTGATTAACGGAGGTGGGAGAAAAAGCACCTACCATAGCAGCTCGGGTAAGATAGGTTTATCCCAACCCCTGCATGAAGTGTGTTTTACGAAAACTCGGTAAACCTTGTTTCCGCAAAACATCCTACGCTTTGGTTAGGATAAACCTTCACTCTCGGCCATGGAAGATACTTATAATCTGAGCAAACAAATGACTTAAGTGTTATATCATAAAAATCAGAACTTAAGTCATTTTCTCACTATGATTGAATGTTTTCCCAGTCCAAGTCAAACTTAACTCTGCCCACCTCAACCTTGTTTTTAAGAAGGGTGGGGCAAAGAATAAAGAATATGCAGAAAGGAGATTCAATCAATTCTTACAGTTCTGGAAGGCCTACAGCAAAAACAGATAGTTGGGCAGACATATCATATCAAAAGTATATGTACAATCAACTATATGAATAATATATTGTCTTACAACACATCTTTACCAAACCTTTTAACTGATTACTTCAAATACCATACTCATTATTCAAACATCAATGGTTTCATCATCAATAACTCACCTCAAATGAGAACAGAAATGCACTGATGGAATTCCCAACAGATAAAATCCAATCAACTTTAATGATTGCTGCATTCACAAATATGTAAAAAAAACTAAGAACAAACACTCCTGTTTTGAACAAGTTCTTGATAAATGATGTGGGTCAAAGGTCCTTCTAACTTGGTAATATTATTTCCCAAGGTTTACAAAACCATATAAAAGCATGTCAAGCAATGGTACAAGTGTTGTTTGTGGCATCCAATGGAATCTCTGACGACCAGCCACCATGTTGTTTAACCGAGATCAATACTTGATCAATATGGCAGTCTTCCTCTATTCCAGCCTTACTGGGAAATATTGGAATCTTAAGTCTGCGAGTCAAGCATCCCTGGAACTAGATTCATGTCTAGTCTGAGTCACGGAGAAGATTGGTAAAGAATTAATTGAGTTTGGACTCGTTGATAATGGTTTTTATTTGGGCAGGGCCATGTAGAGCGTGACAGTAATGGTCCATGATAGTTATAACATGAAGATACCACATGCTGATAGGTTGATACACATGTAGATACCCCAGCAATGGTGCCAGGAAAAATCAAGCATGGAAAAGTGCTGAAATATTGATCTGTCATCTGGAGCCTGATATTGACTGCTAATAATTAATAGAATACTTGACTTATGACCCAACAGTATACCGGTAGGAAATCAATCAGATTTGCTACAAACAAACTTCAGCACCTAAAACTGCAATATTAATCTTGTACTAACAGAATTCCTACCACATTCTAATCTTTTTTGAAGACACAGAATATATTATTTTCACTAACTTGAATTAGGATGGTTTGAAAGTGAATTGGATTACATCCAATGTAGGTCGTTTTATTCACCTTAATATATTTCAAGAGAAAATTGCACCTATTGTATTTTCAAGCAGTTCTTGCAGAGCAACATCCGCAAGATTAGTCCAGAAACCAACCAGATGTGTAGAGAACTACAGGCATTTGGAATAACCCACAGGTGGTTCAAGCCAAATGTTCAGGAATACATCATATAACACCTAAAATCTTTTGCACTGTCCTTCACTCACACTGAAACAATAAAAAAGTTACCTTAATCTCAAATACAAATATTGAACTTTTGGTGTAAATTTATATTGGGTGATTGATGTCATTATCGAGTATATGAACACAGTTGGGCTGGTTCCAGCTCCTTTGGACTCCACATACTTTAACTAGCCCAACTGCCTTCATACTCCGATACTTACATCAATCTTGCAATTCATTCCTTAAATATTCATGTATATGAATTTCCTTAATATCGCTGTTATTTCAACAGTAACAAAATCTAGTGTTGCAACAAAGCAAATTGTATTGCCCTAGTAGAAAATCACAAGCAGAGTCTACATTTTCACATAACACTAACATTGTGTGAAATGGAGCTCATGCTTAGTGACAGACCATGAAGGGACAATCTGGCTGTGATTCCACCACTTTCCATCCAAGTCTGGACAGGGAATATTCTCATTTATCATCCAGGATTTTAACCCATTGATCTTCCAGTCTTACCCTCAACATGATAAATCACCCAACAGCCTTAAAAGCAGAAAATCTCCACTAATATTTAAGAAGAATAATCAAGACGATGAGGGGATACCTTAAACAACAACAATTGCCGCATATCAATGGTATCTAATAGAAGATTACATAAAAAGATCATTAGTGCAGTGTATGATGTTTGGAATTTCAAGGTTTTATTCAAAAACCTCTTCAGAAATGTTAAAATCACCTTGTTGATAAGGTAACCAATTTGCTGAAAGTCGATTCTGCTTCTCTAGAATGAGTGCTCATTTAAACATACCTAATGAAACAGTTCCTGCTTTAATCTCAACATTATAGATATGATTAGAATAAAATCTTGCAGACAAATCAAAAATCAAGAAAAAATTGAGATATTGATTTTGTCTCATCCAAATATTCCTCTTTAAATAGAAACTGAACCAAACAACAGTTTTCATTTGTTGCATTTCAGAAAATGATCTCTCTGTTAAATAGGGTTAGAAATTTGCAATGCAAATATCCCCATCACATGAAATAAAGATTCCAAGACACTGGTGATTTTAGTGTCACGATAAACAAGCCTTATTTTATGGGTAGGCTTTCCAGTTTTATTAAAATGCTCAGCCAGCAGCAATTAATGAGTATATTTAATATTAGTCATAAATAAAATGATCACAGGGTGGAATAGGAACTGTAGTTGGAATGGTAATTTAAGGAAGACATTTCCTGGCTAATTACAGTCTAGTGGAAGGGCAGGGATATGGTGAATGTATCAAGTGACCGGTGGTCACACTCCTTGGTGGTCAGTGTGGTGGCTGTGGTCAGTCTCTGTAAACACTGGACATCATGACTGACCACTGCACATGTCCCGCCAGGATTTATTTGTTTGACATTATGCCCTGAAATGGTCACTTGGTCAAATGCATAGAGGTAATCTGTAGAGATAAAATGACAAGATCGACAAAACAAAGCAAAAATGTCATGCTTTAAAGCTGCCATTGATGTAAAGCTGAGTACAGAACACCGGGAAGGCCTTGTAAAGCAAATGTTTTAAAAGCTTCTGCCTGCAGACTTGATGGATGAGGGCAAGGTTCATGACACAAAACATGGAAACTGATTCTTGTTTAAATTTACACAGATTTTTAAGCTGTGAAAGATCAGTTTTCAGTATAAACCCAGAATCCAAGGGAAGACTTGATACAGCTGATGGAAAGAAGTGCTGGAAATGATACAACTGTTAAGTGCAAAGTGAAATAAAGACCATCTACACTTTCAAACAGTCAAAGCATTAGTTTATGAAGACTTGTAGTCTCACGGCAGAAGCATCAATTATTCAATATACATGGTCACAAATCATCTGAGTTAAACACTATTGCTTTCAATGATTAAAACATCCACAATGACATTAATGGAATAACATCAGCAACATGCATTGACCGTCAGATTTATGAGGACCGAGTGGTCAGGGCATCAATAATTCATATGTGTGCAGTGATAAGGTGAAGTGGCAATTAATGTATGACTAACTGGTGGCTGGTGGACAGGCCGATAATGGAGAAAGTCCTCACAGGGACACTGCATGGACAGTGGACATTGGGAAATCGATGTCAGAATATCATAATCAAATGTCCCCAGCAGTATGGTCGGTGTTTCAGTTAACCAAATTTACCCTTTGCATCATATAATTAGTATTCAATGGGACTGAGTCTAAGAAAAATAGACCCTTGAAATTATAACACATAAAAGCTCATTTATCGCATGAAAGCTGATTATATTATGATTTTCCCATACAGTAATATAGCCCAGAAATGTCCTTATAACAAGCTCACTTTCACCATAACCTTATTATGTTTGAAAATGTGATAATTCTAAAATCTATAGTAGCCTGAAATAGGGATGAAACATCTACTAACCATGATTCACTTTTCCACAGTAAGGTCAATAACACATCTTCCAGCAAATGAAGAGAGTTTTATCACCATAAGGGGCGGATAATGACAGAATGATTGGAATAAAAACAGACATTTCTCCTAAATGTTCAAGAAAAAAGAAAGCTGGGTAAGGAGAAAATGAGTGGCCAGCCTTATCGGATCAATAGACAGGAATTGTTTTGTTGTTATAATGGCAATATTATCTGACAAAGATTGGAGAAAGAAGTCAGCTGAAATAAATGATGGCATTCTTGAGAACAGATGACAGGCTCGCCTCAGGCACAGACCTGTTGCATTATACAGAAAAAACATTATATTTTACTGTGATTGATTAAGGAGTCAATATCCTAATGAAAAATATGATTTATATTATTTACAATAAGAAAGAAATAGTATGTTAACAATATAAAACACAGAGATACGTATTGGTTGATCATACATGTAAATGTTTGTTCTTCCTCCACGTCACTGAGAGAAAACATAGGTAGATTCGAAGGTCAATGACACCAAAGCATTTGGAAGTAAAAAAAAAATGTTGTTCAGAAATTTTTTAAAGTCGTGTAAGTCATTCAACCAAAATTGTCACTGTCAACAATTGCATGAACCAGGGGTTAAAACAGCCGATAATTTACAACCTTGAAATTGGCTGGGGGTTAAGGTACAGATCCCCAGTGGCCTAAAATGGTTTTGGGCATTACTGAGACCTTCTAAAATGCATCTCACTAACACAATTTGACCCGGAGTCACCCCTTCCCCCTTTGACTCACTTCTCCAGCCCCCCCCCCCCCCCCCCCCCCCCCCCCCCCACAACACAAGACACATTTTCGCATAACATCGTGTCTATGAGAGTGATTAATATTAAATTGTAATAACTTGTTTCACAGTCTTCACAAAAATAAATAAGTTTACACTAAACATCATCCTTTAAAATGCCCCTGGAGTCTCTAAATCCAAATTAATCAGAATTTTAGAACATTTCCTGAGCATCTTTGTAGTTGCATCTCCATAATGGGTACAAAGGGATAATCAGAGATAATACAGGAAGGACATGTTGCATTACCAATCATCATAGCAGGAACTCTTGTGGAACACCAGCAATCGCCCGAAAATAACCATATTTGGGACTGGAGGCATTTACATGAACCCATAATGAGCCTTTATTGGGTAATCAAGCTCACTGTGGGTCTTTGTTTGCAGTGGAGAGCCACTTAGAGCATATCGTGCAGGCGTTAATGGGCCTAAATTGCCTGCTGCCAAAGAAATAAAGCCACTTTAAAAATGCCATAATCTGGACAGCATGCTGAAAAGACAAAGACTCAGAACCTACATTTGTAGCCCCCTAGAATTATTGAGGTCTTGTTGGTTGGATTTTATATGGAATCAGTTTAAAACAGAATTAGAGTAATTTATTGTTTGAAAAATATGTAGTCTTATATAACTTGTATTGTCTTATACTTAATCTAAACTTATTTAATTTTACAACAATTGTGAAACAAGGTATTGCAACTTATATTAATCACTCGTTGGCACGATGTTGCGCGAGAGTGTGGTCTTGTGTTGTGGGGGAAACCGGAGTACCCGGAGAAAACCCACTTGTCCAGCTTGGTGACCATTAACCAAACTACCATGTGCCCAGGCCGGAAATCGAATACGGATCGCCTTAATGAGAAGCGAGTGTGCTAACCACTGCGCTAACCGGACAACTATCTTACACTTAGCTAATTGTTTCCATATATCAGAAGACCACTGCATGCTAGTGACAGCTCGATGCGACAATATTCATAAGCAGTCAGGGTGTTATGCATTATTCACTTTAATAGTCATGGAATCTGCTTTTTCAAAGTCTGGAGTACCATTGTGGACCAAAAGTTTCACTTACAGCAAAATGAGCTGAGTGCCCCCTGGTGTGTACTGCAATGGTCTGGTCTATGGTAGTCTGTGACCCAGTCTGTCATCTACATGTCTGCTACTTCCATCAGTGAGCTACCAGTCTATCACATGGTACAACCACTGGCTCCAGTCAGGCACTGCAACCCGCTACCTGCAAAACACATTATACACATACTTTGAAAAAAATGCATTTCACAGCTTGCACTGGAAAACAAAACACCGAGCATTAAAAACCACCAACAAATGGTCTAAATCAAAGACGCAATATATATATAGTCATACTGACAAGTTGCATCATAATAAAACAGCTAAAGAGTGGCATACAACACAACTGAACTGCCTGATTGGTTCAAGAAGCATTGAACATGCCATTCTTTTCTTTGGTTGGAGTGGGCAAGGTTTATCTCAAAGACCAGTAGCCGACTGACAGATGGATTGCCTCTGCCTGGTCAAGTACCAAGCCCTGATGACAAGGTTAATGGTCTGTGGGAAGATAACACTGGTGTAAATGTTGACTGCTCTGTAGGTGGTAGCAATCAACAATGTGTGGCCAATATCTATAACACTGTCATACTGTCTTCAGAACATAGTGCTCTAGTTTTTATGCTAGAAAATATCTTACAAGATTTTTTTTTTTTAACACTGCACTCTCACAGATTGACCGTTTTGACATTTAAAAAACATAATATCTTGAAATATGAGCCATTTTTTTTCGTGAATGTCTGGATACCAGTTTTATAAGACTGCTGACAAAAAATAAGATCTTGTATCACTCGTTTTCACACATTCATGAAGAATGACTCATTCCAAGACAAAAAATAAAGAAAGTTGTCAAAACAGTCAATCTGTGAGAGTACAGTTTTAAAAGAAACAAGTAATATCTCTTTCTTTAAAAATGAGCTCAGGCTGCATAAATATAGCACATTTTTTATTACAACTTGAATAATGAACTGTTTCATGAAGACTAATGATCCAAATCAAATTCCTGCAAGCACTCAGGGCAGCATGGTTGAGGATCTAGCACAAAGTTCCAGTTGAATGCTCTGGCAAACCTGCTTCCTGCCAGGCCAGGAAAACACTTGCCCTTGCCAGCTTAGTATATTACTTGGAAACCGAATCCAACAGCTCCATTACATACTCCATTGTTTTACTTACAGAAACAAATTTCCCAGAACAATCAAGCTCATTAATATCTCAGAAAAAAGGCACAGCTCATCTCTGTCAAAAAAGCATACATATCTGGGTAATTATTGTCAAACATCTTGTAAGAGTCCGTGGTAATTGCCAAAGTGGCTTGTTGTAAACATTCAAATCAATGTTTATCAAACAAAACAAATTGTTAGACAAACTGGCTTCAGCTTCCATTTCATTTGCCCTTTTAATGCAAGGAGCAAATCCTTGGTTCATTATTTGCAATTCTCAAGCTCCCCAAAATATTGTGTGAAGCATTGCAGAAAATAATAAGCAAAAAATTACTGAAAAATTCTTGTCTGGTGCCAGCCAGAAACCCAACAATAAGCCTGACAGAGACTGTATTGATTGGACAATCAAGTGCATCTCTCTGAACATTTATCACCATAAAAGTTTGGTTTCTTAGAGAAATCAGACAAAGTACAGGACATAAATGGAACCTAAACAGAACCTCATTCCCGAGCCAAATTACTGTTAACAAGACTGACAGATAGAAAAATGAAAGCATATTAAGAAGCCTAAAAACAATTCTACTCTGGCCACAATTAAAATCACTTCGTTTTGACTAACCACAAAAACATTTTTTGCAGTTTTTTTTGTGTTGTTTTTGTTTTCATCCCTTAATTCCATAATCATAATAAGCAACAAACAAAAAATATGACCATAGTGAATGCGAATAAACTTTTGACTTGGGGGTATTTTTAAGTTGTTGATTAAGGCAAAAAAAACAATTGATTCATTGCGGCCTCAGCGATTGTGTCTATATCTAAGAATCAAGAGGTCTTGCCTGGAAAATATGTATACCCGGGTCAACTCTGCCTCAGTGATTGTACCTAGAGTTATTGCCTGGTAAATATGTATATCTGGGTCAACTCTGCCTCAGTGATTGTACCAAGAGTTATTGCCTGGAAAATATGTATACCTGGGTCAACTCTGCCTCAGTGATTGTACCAAGAGTTCTTGCCTGGTTAATATGTATACCCAGGTCAACTCTGCCTCAGTGATTGTACCAAGAGTTCTTGCCTGGTTAATATGTATACCCAGGTCAACTCTGCCTCAGTGATTGTACCAAGAGTTCTTGCCTGGTTAATATGTATACCCAGGTCAACTCTGTCTCAGTGATTGTACCAAGAGTTCTTGCCTGGTTAATATGTATACCTGGGTCAACTCTGCCTCAGTGATTGTACCTTGAGTTCTTGCCTGGTTAATATGTATACCCAGGTCAACTCTGTCTCAGTGATTGTACCTTGAGTTCTTGCCTGGTAAATATGTATACCTGGGTCAACTCTGCCTCAGTGATTGTACCTTGAGTTCTTGCCTGGTTAATATGTATACCTGGGTCAACTCTGTCTCAGTGATTGTACCAAGAGTTCTTGCCTGGTTAATATGTATACCTGGGTCAACTCTGCCTCAGTGATTGTACCTTGAGTTCTTGCCTGGTTAATATGTATACCCAGGTCAACTCTGTCTCAGTGATTGTACCAAGAGTTCTTGCCTGGTTAATATGTATACCTGGGTCAACTCTGTCTCAGTGATTGTACCAAGAGTTCTTGCCTGGTTAATATGTATACCCGGGTCAACTCTGCCTCAGTGATTGTACCTTGAGTTCTTGCCTGGTTAATATGTATACCCGGGTCAACTCTGTCTCAGTGATTGTACCAAGAGTTCTTGCCTGGTTAATATGTATACCCAGGTCAACTCTGCCTCAGTGATTGTACCAAGAGTTCTTGCCTGGTTAATATGTATACCCAGGTCAACTCTGTCTCAGTGATTGTACCAAGAGTTCTTGCCTGGTTAATATGTATACCTGGGTCAACTCTGCCTCAGTGATTGTACCTTGAGTTCTTGCCTGGTTAATATGTATACCCAGGTCAACTCTGTCTCAGTGATTGTACCTTGAGTTCTTGCCTGGTAAATATGTATACCTGGGTCAACTCTGCCTCAGTGATTGTACCTTGAGTTCTTGCCTGGTTAATATGTATACCTGGGTCAACTCTGTCTCAGTGATTGTACCAAGAGTTCTTGCCTGGTTAATATGTATACCTGGGTCAACTCTGCCTCAGTGATTGTACCTTGAGTTCTTGCCTGGTTAATATGTATACCCAGGTCAACTCTGTCTCAGTGATTGTACCAAGAGTTCTTGCCTGGTTAATATGTATACCTGGGTCAACTCTGTCTCAGTGATTGTACCAAGAGTTCTTGCCTGGTTAATATGTATACCCGGGTCAACTCTGCCTCAGTGATTGTACCTTGAGTTCTTGCCTGGTTAATATGTATACCCGGGTCAACTCTGTCTCAGTGATTGTACCAAGAGTTCTTGCCTGGTTAATATGTATACCCGGGTCAACTCTGCCTCAGTGATTGTACCTTGAGTTCTTGCCTGGTTAATATGTATACCCGGGTCAACTCTGCCTCAGTGATTGTACCAAGAGTTCTTGCCTGGTTAATATGTATACCTGGGTCAACTCTGTCTCAGTGATTGTACCTTGAGTTCTTGCCTGGTTAATATGTATACCTGGGTCAACTCTGCCTCAGTGATTGTACCTTGAGTTCTTGCCTGGTTTATATGTATGCCTGGGTCAACTCTGCCTCAGTGATTGTACCAAGAGTTCTTGCCTGGTTAATATGTATACCCGGGTCAACTCTGCCTCAGTGATTGTACCTTGAGATCTTGCCTGGTTAATATGTATACCCGGGTCAACTCTGCCTCAGTGATTGTACCAAGAGTTCTTGCCTGGTTAATATGTATACCCGGGTCAACTCTGCCTCAGTGATTGTACCTTGAGATCTTGCCTGGTTTATATGTATACCCGGGTCAACTCTGCCTCAGTGATTGTACCAAGAGTTCTTGCCTGGTTAATATGTATACCCGGGTCAACTCTGCCTCAGTGATTGTACCTTGAGATCTTGCCTGGTTAATATGTATACCCGGGTCAACTCTGCCTCAGTGATTGTACCTTGAGTTCTTGCCTGGTTAATATGTATACCCGGGTCAACTCTGCCTCAGTGATTGTACCTTGAGTTCTTGCCTGGTTAATATGTATACCCGGGTCAACTCTGCCTCAGTGATCGTACCTTGAGTTCTTGCCTGGTTTATATGTATACCTGGGTCAACTCTGCCTCAGTGATTGTACCTTGAGTTCTTGCCTGGTTAATATGTATACCTGGGTCAACTCTGCCTCAGTGATTGTACATTGAGTTCTTGCCTGGTTAATATGTATACCCAGGTCAACTCTGCCTCAGTGATTGTACCTTGAGTTCTTGCCTGGAAAATATGTATACCTGGGTCAACTCTGTCTCAGTGATTGTACCAAGAGTTCTTGCCTGGTTAATATGTATACCTGGGTCAACTCTGCCTCAGTGATTGTACCAAGAGTTCTTGCCTGGTTAATATGTATACCTGGGTCAACTCTGCCTCAGTGATTGTACCAAGAGTTCTTGCCTGGTTAATATGTATACCTGGGTCAACTCTGCCTCAGTGATTGTACCTTGAGTTCTTGCCTGGTTAATATGTATACCCGGGTCAACTCTGTCTCAGTGATTGTACCTTGAGTTCTTGCCTGGTTAATATGTATACCTGGGTCAACTCTGCCTCAGTGATTGTACCAAGAGTAATTGCCTGGTTAATATGTATACCCGGGTCAACTCTGTCTCAGTGATTGTACCTTGAGTTCTTGCCTGGTTAATATGTATACCCGGGTCAACTCTGTCTCAGTGATTGTACCAAGAGTTCTTGCCTGGTAAATATGTATACCTGGGTCAACTCTGTCTCAGTGATTGTACCTTGAGTTCTTGCCTGGTTAATATGTATACCTGGGTCAACTCTGCCTCAGTGATTGTACCTTGAGTTCTTGCCTGGTTAATATGTATACCCGGGTCAACTCTGCCTCAGTGATCGTACCTTGAGTTCTTGCCTGGTTAATATGTATACCTGGGTCAACTCTGCCTCAGTGATTGTACCTTGAGTTCTTGCCTGGTTAATATGTATACCCGGGTCAACTCTGCCTCAGTGATTGTACCTTGAGTTCTTGCCTGGTTAATATGTATACCCGGGTCAACTCTGCCTCAGTGATTGTACCAAGAGTTCTTGCCTGGTTAATATGTATACCCAGGTCAACTCTGCCTCAGTGATTGTACCTTGAGTTCTTGCCTGGTTAATATGTATACCCAGGTCAACTCTGTCTCAGTGATTGTACCTTGAGTTCTTGCCTGGTTAATATGTATACCTGGGTCAACTCTGCCTCAGTGATTGTACCTTGAGTTCTTGCCTGGTTAATATGTATACCCAGGTCAACTCTGCCTCAGTGATTGTACCAAGAGTTCTTGCCTGGTTAATATGTATACCTGGGTCAACTCTGCCTCAGTGATTGTACCAAGAGTAATTGCCTGGTTAATATGTATGCCTTGGTGAACTTTGTTTGGTTCCAATAGTTTCATAGCATTCTGATTACAACTCTGATGCAGAAGCATTGTCATAACTGCAAAGTAAGTGTTGTATGCTTATATTGTTATACAACAGATTGATGACCATTGATTGGTGATTAGTGACCTGTGGTTAGTATACCAACAGACAACAGGGGGGTTGGGTAATTACTAGGAATTAGCAGCAGCCAGCCTCTGTAACTTAATTAGTTAAATAAACAGGCCAAAATGGCCAGCACCTAGTCCACCAGGGGAATGAGATTCCAGCTATAAAACTAGTCTGATCCTTCAGAAACACAAATGTCATATCTCTCATACTAAGTCTGGTACTTTTTTGTATTTTATTTATCAAAGCCATACTTATATCCTTGCTACAGTACATGTGAGGATTCTACCTGGCAATATATGTAGTAAGATTCATGTGAATATTTTGAATGATGTTCTAGTAACAGTTATGCATTAAGCCAAGTTCAGCACTGCAGAAGGCACAAGCCTAATGACAATACCTCCACTTGCTTCCTTTCAAGCATGGACAAGCTAAGATTAGTCATTCTTGCATACCGGACATGTGTTTTCGGTCATGTGACCAGTGCTGGAGAAACCCGTCTTACATCGCCCATGTAAGACGAGTCACCCGCAACAACGCGCCACTTCATGTTTCTTTTATTGTACTGTTTATGAAAAGAATATACTCCCATTTTAATAAAGCGCAATCAAATGTGCAAGTTTGTAAGACTTTTTATCAAAATTAAAAATAAATAATCATAAAAATGTGATTTTTAGAGGAACTGTTTAATGTCAATAGTGATTTAAAATTACTGTGCTTTATGACATCAGTAAACAGCGTCGCACACGCTTTTTGGTGAATTGTACTAAAGTGCGTTTTCTACGTCAATTTTTCTACATATTGATATTTTTAGATATGCAAGAAAAAATATCAATAATGTTTTTTCCTGTCTGGATTGAAAATTCAGACCCTTGGGCCCGCTGTGTGGCTGGTATCCTTGGCAAGCCTCGTTATCAGCTTATGCGCATGCCCTCGGGTCTGATTTTTCTATCGATACCTGAAACACATGATAGATACTTATAAATAACTTTGCATTGTTTCTGTAACTTGCATAGTTTCTAAGTAGCATACCTGAAAACAAAACATGTCTCAAAATTATCTAAACAATGATACATAGGTTCATGGTCACTTTAAAATGAGATTCATTAATTGGTCAAGTGTTTTTTTAGTTGAAGATCACTTTTCTGAGTCAAAACACATTTTTACTGACTCCCCAGCAGGCACACAACGTTGTTTCAATGTTGAAATATAGTTGAATATTGGTCACAACGTCGATCAACAATATTTCAACGTTAAAAACAACGTTGAAGCTTCAACGTTGAAAAATTGTCGACATTTCGACGTTGAAACGACGTTGAAATACGGTCGATACCTCAACATTGAGGAAGGCTGAAAAATGGTTGTCATATTGATGTTGTCATGACATTCGAATATTGATCGATATTCTGTTCTGATTATATTAATATTTCCACATTCAATTTGTTATAGAGAGCCATTCATGCTTGACGAGTAGACTTCTTTTTATAAGCTGAATGGCCATCTACCGCAATACAGAGTTACCCCGATTGGAAAGTTTGAAACGAGTTGCGCCCCTAGCGTATTGCGTAGTTCCGGTCAGTTTTCAAAAAATATCGATTGTGCAGGTCATCAGTATCAGCAGAGCTTTAAAATTATCGTAAATTCCATTAGTTCAAGCTTACTACATGTGGGAAGTGACAGTCGGTTCCATTCGAGTAAGTACGTTTGGTATTTATTTACAAAATGTCAAAAACTTGTTTTTTAACAAATTATTTGTTGAAAATCATGCATTTCGGATACGACGGGATTTCGGATACGATTTCCATTGTTCAAATTATGGTGAAAAATGTTCATATCAAGCTGTGATCTTGTATTGTTATTAACAATACTCTTCTTTGCATCTATTATGTTTATAAAGGATGGTTTATTTACATTTATTGTTTTAATATTTTACATTTCAGCATGGACGAAGAAGAGGTGGCGCATCGCATTGTTGATGGGGCAGTTTTTACCATTAACATGTACATACTGTATAAATGTAATCCAAACAAAACTGTGTTCTTTCTAGTTTTCACCTTACCTTAACCCTTCAGCGGTTTAACTGCAACCTCTATTCAATGTTGAAACTGCACATCTGGTTCAACCTCATTTCAACGTTGTTTCAACCTCATTTCAATGTTGTTTTAACGTTTAAACCGCAACGTTGTTTCAACGTTGAAATCACAACGTCAATACAACTTTCAAATACAACCATATTTCAACCTTTTCTCAACGTTGAAAGATGACTGTTGTTTCAACGTTGTTGTGCCTGCTGGGTCAAAACACACTTTTTTTAACTCGTAACTAGTTGATTTCTATTAGATACTCACTTTTCTAACTCAAAACTCACACCTAAAAAAATGAAAACATCCCTTTTAATATAGATACTATTAAGTGAACCTTATTAAAGGGTACTCAAACATTTCTGACTGATTCAAACATTATGGTTGGTTTAGAAGCTGAATAAAATTCCACCAAAACAAACATTCGTAAGGGATTCCAGCAACAATTACCAGTGGCCATGTAGGACATAGGGTAGGCATTATATTGGCTGGAGGTTAGTAACATCAACATTGAATTATTTAGATTTTATAAATAAGGTTAATGATGAAATCTCCCTGTTTGTCAGGATGAGTAAATAACTTATTTTCTGGGACAAAACTTTAAAGCTCTTAATATTCTACAACCAAACTGACAGTCATGGTTAACTGCTCTGGAAGACAGATTTCTTCCATGGTCAATTTAGTTTTACATTCTGGTCAGAAATTAACTCACAACAAATCTTAATCTTATGGTAATTTCTGGTGGAGAGCCGATGTCTTCTGTCCCACATATGGTCCAGTTGTGGCCACATCTTGATGGTAACCCGGAGTTGATTGTTCCTGCCCCGGAAATCATCATGGAAACAAGAAGCAATGTTGGGCCTAACAATGGGGCCATTAAAACTGGGACGGTTAATTAGTACAATAACACTCTTAATCATGAGCTCTGATCGTTCATCAAAGGAAATAGAGGCTTCATCAACTCACAAGAATACAAACAGAGCTAATTATCAAAGAAGATATAGCTCAATGTCTTTTTAATATTCATGGTCAAAAGCAATAATACTCACATCTAGAGTTGTTATCTGAGAGAGCGGTATTGAACCTTTTGTTTCGATTTGTCGGATAATTTATCATCTAGAGCATTATTGAATATTTAATAAACAATAAAGTATAAAACCTTTTAATTGAATTGAGATAAATTATTGTTGAACCGATAAAACAAGCTTGGAGTGCTATTTTTACTTAATTAATATTAATAAACTTCATATATCATTTTGAGAAATTACTCTTAGAGACCACAAAGTTGTCATTTTCAAATCCCAACACTCCAAAAAAATCTATATCATGTTTTGTATAGGACTCATGATGTTCATACAGTCATTATATTGCCGTTGTCGAGTCTGCACATAAATCCTGACTCATGGCCGAATATGTGTCAGTCTATGAAGAACACAATATCCCATAATGCAATAACATGGGAGAAAAATTACCGCTGAGACCATTTTTTTATTTCTGTCCAATTTTCTCCCAGAATGCCATAATGGGGATGATTGGGAAGTTAAAATAGAAGCACGCGGAGAGGGAGCTGTGTTAAAACTGCATCTCACCAGCCGGTGGGTAGTCCTTGCACATGCAGCTCAAACTACTCCCAATAATTTGGACACCATGAAAAATGGCAGTGTCATAACTGTCTGTTTAAAATACATTAATAGTCTGATAAATCGGGTCACTAAGAGCTCAGAGGGTTATTGAAAACGAAAATGGCAGTTGATTGATAGAAAATTGATGTAATTTCATGCAATTTGATATTGTAAAGAGAAGAGAAGAATTGATTTTGAAATTGAGTAAATTGTTCCTTTCAGATCTGATGTAATAGTTTAACTGGGCTTCCACATCAACAGGTTGTTTCACAATGTGTCCAGAAGAAACTTTTACTTCATGCTGGGCTGGAAGACAGTTTTCATAATACTTGTTTCAATAGTTGCTATAATCAATACATTAATTCAAAATTTTAAGTGTGTTGTTATGGTGATTATGTCTCCTCATCCAAGCTTTAATGCAAAATAAATTTAAGGGCACTTGCGAATAGATGGATGTTGAGCATAATCATAACTTAATTGCTGGAATTTTCCAGTTCTGGGAGTAAATTGCATAAGCAGGCAGTGTTATGGCCACAAGTCTGAACCTTTGAAATAGGCAACCACAATATAGGGCCTGGTATCAAATAATGATGTTCTTACATGTGAGGCTGGAAGCTCCTTAACAATTAATGGTAATTATATAAATACATGAGATGATAACAGATATTACGAGAACCATCAATATGATATTAATTAATAGTGTATACAATTATTCAAAACAACAGCACATCAACAATCATCTCCTATTTCATCTAGAAAAGAGAACGTGAAAACCTTCTCTGCCACACTAAGCAATGAATTAAAAATATATTTGGTCACAATATCTAACTGACCATTTTCCTATGATGCGCTTTTGGTCAACCTATTGTCATCGGGAAAATTGACATCCCAAAGAGCTTAACTTCATTATTGCAATGAATCAGAATGTCTTAGACCTGTAGCAGCCATTTCTGGTCTTCTCTAATCTCCTGGGGATGCCAATAACAGAAGGGTGGTCTGATCAAATATTCATGGTACATTATTCACCAACATCTAACACAATTATCTGCAGTCAGCAACAGGGACCACTTACAGGACAGAGCCACATGTTTACTTCTGTTCAAAATTCTAAGTATTCCCACATGCAATAATAACAATACAAAATACTGAAATAAACCCCAAAAGCACCCCCTCTCAAAATCCACTATTACGATGGATAACACTACTTATCACAGGACAACACAATGGCACAATGCAGTTGTGCAATTTTAATGATGACACTCAGAATGAACTTTTCAAATCAGCAAGACTGATTTGGCACATTAGTTTTCAAAATGACTAGTTGACAATAGTTGTTGTAGTAAATACAATTACCTTAATTTACTATCCCATTCCCATGACCACCGTGATAAATGATTCATACATATAGTTTTCTTATTTGGAAATGATTGGTGTAAAACAGTAATTCTGATGTGGACCATATGTGACCTTTAGCGACCCCTCCCTGGGGAGGAGTTACTGTTTTGTCCTAGAATAATCCTGTGTGTCAGAGGACTAATTATTCATGAAATATTGATGAGGCCTTGCCAAGGAGACCTTTTCTGAAAAACTACGTATCCCATAATTCTCTACATACGTTGTAGGAAAGATATAAATTTTAGACTTTAAAAGAGGCAATGCTAAAAACTGAAAAAAATTGTAAACCATGTTTGACATTATTTTTTTATTGATATTTTTCGTGTTTATACTGTATGATCTGGAACGATTTTGCAAATCTTTGGAGTTCATTACTACTGGTACTTATAGGGAAGTTTAATGCCCATGTGCTCACACTGTAAAATGCAAGTACAAATATGAATAATTCTTAAAATCTAGCCTTTTTTTGTTTGTTTTAATTGTCTTTAAGGGTCGGCAGCGATGCAAAAGTCGATTGAAGGACCAAAATTTAAAATGTTTAAAAAAATCAATTTCTATTTAGTTTTGAGGTTCAATTAATATTTAACAAGCATGATTAATATATATCCATTGCAACATAAAAAGCTGTAATTAAGAGTTGCGCAATTCTTATGTAAGAATATCTTATCAGATTTCCAATGTCTTAATTCAAAAAGAATATGTGTATGAGTCAAAATTATCGGAACTGATAATGTTAGCCACTTTTGCATTGTGGCTGGCCCTTAATTAATATAAGACATTATAAGATTTCAGGTAAAACTAAAGTCCCTATCACACGGTGGCAACTTTCAGCTACGAGTTGTTGCGAGTTTCAACTCGCCTAAACTCTTCAGGTATCGTGTTGGACTCGAATCCTTGTCGTTGCATGTCGAAGACATGTCTCCTCATAAAGAAAGTACTTGGCAAGCAGTGGCGAGAACTTTAAATGGTTAAAAGTTGTTGTACGAGTTTTCATCTCGTACACATATCAAACACTTGTGGTGAGGGTGTCTTCACTTGTCATTGCTTTTCGCCGCGTCTAAAAGTCGCTCGACAATCTATGAGTTCAGCAGCGACTTAGGGGGACATTATTACGATCTCTGCTCGAGATTCGTTTGAGTTGTTGTGAGTTTGTACGTACCCCATCGACATGTCCTCGAGACTGTTGCGACTTCCGGCGAGTTCAATGTGATCATATCAAGAAAAATCACTGCATCATTTCTTCTGAAGATTCCAACCAGTAAACATCACTGTGTTTACAAGAGGTAAACCATTGTTAGACTAGTCATGCTTTCTAAGAGAAAAGGAAAGGTGGCTGTGGAACCAGATGTTGAATCACCACCCCCTGCACCAACAACACCTTTGAATTTCTACGAAGCGTCACCTATGCTGATCAACTGGAATTTGGTCCTGATGTGCAGCACCATCTGTATTTATACCCAGTTTGCCATGTGTCGTCCTTTCTTGTACATTCTCGTATCTAACTCTTAATAACTTGTCATGATATCTCTGTGGTTGTCAAAAAAGTGTCATACACAGATCGTACCAATGTTGCTTAAACTCAGATTTAACAGACGAATCTCGTACTACTCTTGTATGCACATGGAAGAGAACTCGAGCAGTTGTCAAACTGATGTACCCAGCATCGGAATCCGCGGTCATCTCATGGCATTTTTTGGCGAGTTATAATTGACCAGCACTCTTGGTAACTTGTGGATGCAAGTTGTGACAGGGTCTTAAGGATCTGCCTTTTACGTTTGTTAAAAGAAATAGCATTTATTCAAAATGTTGTTTGTCAAATCAGAGAGCAGCAATTTGATTAACAATGAAAAATACAAAATGATGTGTACATGTAATTGTTTTGACTTAAGCAGGCTTTTGAAGTCATACAGAAACCCTTTTCAATCTTCCTTCTTCAGAGACAATTCTATCATTATATAAAATAAGTGTACATACATTGAACATGGGGAACAATTTATGTGACAGAACAAATATCAAATCCTAAGTGGTAATAGAAGCATTTATGACAATCTTGAAAGTATTAACTACAAAATAATGGCTGATTAGAAGATAAATAAACATGAATGTGTACCAATATTTACTGGAAGTATACAACTACTTTATATGATTTATGTACAGATTGATTTTTCCTGTCAGCAGAAATATCTGCAGGAGTTGCAAAACAGCGGAATTATTGGAGCAAACAGGATGGAACATCGATCAATAGAAAATGGAAGTGTTGCTGATCAAATATTCACTGATCATGGAATTGGTAATAGCTCTTAAAGTATAAAGTTGGAGGCTGGAAAACAAATGTATTGTTATAACAACAGCATTGCAAGCAGATGTCTTAATCCTTGTCTACTTTTATCAGAAGATCAGCAGCATTAGAAAAAAGTCATGTTATTGAACTTGCTACACATTTACATATTGCTGTTGTGGAGGCTACAAATGTATACATGGCTACTGTGGTTGCTTTGCAAGTACACATTGCTATTGTGGTGGCTACACATGAACACTTTGCTGTTGTAAGTGTAATACACGTATGCTGGCTACACATCTAAACATTGCTGTTGTGGTGGCTACACATGTCCACATGGCTGTTGTGGTGGCCACACATGTACACATTACTGTTGTGGTGGCTACACATGAAAACGTTGTTGTTGTGGTGGCTACACATGTACACATTGCTATTGTGGTGGCTACACATGTACATATTGCTGTTGTGGAGGCTACAAATGTATACATGGCCACTGTGGTTGCTTTATATGTACACATTGCTATTGTGGTGGCTACACATGTTTACACTGCTGTTGTGGAGGCTACAAATGTATACATGGCCACTGTGGTTGCTTTATATGTACACATTGCTATTGTGGTGGCTACACATGTACACATTGCTGTTGTGGAGGCTACAAATGTATACATGGCTACTGTGGTTGCTTTACATGTACACATTGCTATTGTGGTGGCTACACATGAACACTTTGCTGTTGTAAGTGTAATACACGTAGGCTGGCTACACATCTAAATATTGCTGTTGTGGTGGATACACGTGTACACATAGCTGTTGAGGTGGCTCCACATTGCTATTATGTAGGCTACACATGTTCGCATGGTTGTAGTGGTGGCTACACATCTTCACATGGTTGTAGTGGTGGCTACACATGTTCACATGGTTGTAGTGGTGGCTACACATGGACACATTGCTGTTGTGGTGGTTATACATGTACACATTGCTGTTGTGATGGTTATGCATGGACACATTGCTGTTGTGGTGGCTACATATGGACACATAGCTGTTGTGGAGGCTATACATGTTCACATCTATAGCTGTTGATGTGGCTCCACATTGCTATTATGGTGGATACACATGTTCACATGGTTGTAGTGGTCTCTACATATTCACACATAGTTGTTATGGTGGCTATACATGTACACATTACTGATGAACACATACAGCCATCAGATATTGGAATTGTGGCCAACAGACCCCACACTGAACCCATTAATGTATGTGTAACAGCAATCTCACAGTTCACATTTGATGATTACATAAAGCTGCAATAAAAATGCTATCAAACATATTTTTGAAAAAGCAACAACATAACAAGATGATTTCATACTTACAAACAATCACAATGGCCCTCCCCATTCATCTTACTTTGATCAGTGAAGCAAATACTTGTGATACATGGCTACTCTTTTTTGGCATCAAAGGTTAAATTACCATTTAATGGTGCAGAAATAAATGCGGTAGTATTAAAGCTTTATGTGGAAGGTAATCGTTTCATATTCATTCACAAAACATGCGACCCTGAAATAAATGTAACTCCAAATATTTGTATGCTGACAAAACATAAAATCATGCATTAGCCGTTCAGCGGCTAGTTAAATTTCGATGAAATTAAAACTTAAAATTATCTTACAATGAAGGAAATAGTAGTTAAGTTGTCATCCCCTGTCATTATGTAATATGATCCTTCTCTTTGAACAAATACACAATATCAAAATATTCAATTACATAATCGGGGTAAAGTTTGGAATAAAAGAAATACAACTCAATAGCTCTTGCAAATTATTTTGAATGTGTGCTTAAATTGAATGTGTGCTTATATCTTTATGTAATGCAATAAAACATGCAATTCAAAGATCGTCCTTAAGGGTCTTTCACAGTGCAAAAGTCTTTTGAGGGATTAAAATATAAAAATAAAAAAAATTCATTTTTTATCTAGTTATGAGGTTTGCTATTTAGCAAGCATAATACATATATCCGTTGCAACATGTGTTGCAACATGTGTCGCTGTAATTATAGGAGTTGAAAAAAAATTAAGGAAAATCTTCTTTCGCAAAATGGCATACAAATGTTTGTTCTACTCACTAAAATATTTGTTCCTGAGTAAAACATGAACTTTTGAAACATTGTTATTTCTGCTTTCCCCACCCATTTTAGCACTGTGGAACTCACTGAGGCACAGAAATGTTTTTGATGATGAAATTACAATAAAACTCCAATTAACAACATGAATATGTGACAAATATGGTTTTCTTATTATGACTATGAATGATAACGTAAGACAGTTATAGCTTACAATCTTACATTCATTTGTTTTTAATTAATTGTCCTTTATTTCAATCGTAATGCTGTCATTATCATTATTTTATTACAGTTTCATTCATCTTATTTACTCTCACCAACAATTCAGTGTTCAAAAACGGGCATACTTCATTCATTTTATTGTTTAATTTTACAACACAAATATTGCCATTTTTTCACTGAACATACAGCCGAAAAACCTGCATTTTCTCAGAACTGACAGAAACATAAAAAAACAAACAATGGCTAATTAATTCCTCAGATGCTTAAATATTTGTCTGTTGCAGCAGTAATGAGAATCATACATAATTAAACAAGCATGTACTGGAGCCAAGTACAAGAGTATGGCAACTGCACAGGAGATCCAAAAACAACAACAACACAGGAATTCTTCCAACATTTTCTGACCTTAGAAATCCATGATGAAATGTAAAATGTATCACAATTTCACATTACTTTTTATAATGTGTAACACAAAGACACAAAGATTGTGACTTCAACCAACAACACTGAAACCAACCATGACAGTGTTTGGCACACAATCATTGATCTACAGACTTGTACATGGCTCGAGAATGGGAATGTACACAACAATAATGGCCAGACAAGTCTGGCTCTCTCTTTCTCCTACTCCCCTCCCTTCCTCCCTCTCTTTATGTCTAACTGTTCACTGTCAACACTGATCACCACCAGCACATCATATGGACAGGCACTGTAAACTAACTGACATCATAAGTGATGCCCCTTCTCAAATCCTTCAATGCCACACATAAGAACTAAAGCATTTACATGTTCACAATGAAGGTACAAGTAAAGATTCCATCTCAACTGGTGTAAGTCTTCATTAAAGTCAGTTTGTTTAAAAAATGCTTTGTGTAGCGCTAGCAGAATTTTACGCAGTAAAACAGTATTGTAGAAAATATGGCATTTTCGAACACAAAATAAGGATCGTGCTCTTGTACCAGTGTTAGACCAGTTTGGCAACACTTCAGATATAGTGTCCCTTTTGTACTCTTCAATTCCACTATTACTGGCAATTGTTCTGGGTGTCTCGATCCCCCCTGTATTGACTGTGGGAGACAGGCACAGGCTTACATGAAAGGCTCTTGCCTATCTCCCTGCATCAGACATCCAGCCTGACACACAGCATCATCCACAACATGCATTCCGACATCTCAAACAAACACTACCCTGCTTATCATATCATTATCACATATCTAATATTCTCTCAATAATCCTTCTTTAATATTTTAATGGGATAAATTTTTATCATGAATCTGAAATGTTTTTTTAATATTTAACTAATTTTTATCATAAAAATATAATATAAACACCTGGGATTCTTTTTCAATTTGCTCTAGCTGGTAGTTTTGGGGCAGGACCTGGACAAACAAGATCTAAAGATACATGTATCTCATTTCTACATGTACTTTTGAGTGTTTTAATATATCCCTTTGATTCCCAGATTCATGGGCCTTCATAACCAACTAAAATATGTTTTAATATATAAATCTTGACTAGAACTAATTAATTGAAGAGCGCAAGAAATGTTGAATATGTAATAAAACTCCAAGAATGAAACATCTGCTTTCTACCTGAGCAAACTTTCCAGAGAAAATATATTCTACACAATACAGAGTTTATGAAGATCTAAGATTCATTAATTAAATGAGCTATTAATCAAAGCGTTTTCAATAGGTACTCCTTAAGCACACATCAATAATTTGGGAAATACTCAAGCTGTGGCAACATGATTGCATTACCTTTCTCAAAAACATTATAAAATATATGTGAGCCTTTGACATTAAGTTCCTGTCTAATTCAAACCTCATTTAACAGGATAACAAAGTTACTAACCGTATATTTTTTGCACATTCTATATGAAAATAGTAATCCTTAATTGATATATCATTGATATATAAACATATTAAAAAGAGATCCAGTTTACCTCAAAATAATAACACCAATACAAAAGTTTATAAATATCACATTAGAAAATGACGTCCATTTTATGACCTAGCGTAAGACATATAATAAACATCATATTTTTTTCCACTTACGTTTTCTGAACAACTTTGAATATTAAATATCCAATATAAATTCCTTCAGTGTGACTCCACAGGAATGTTAACCTTGTATAAAAGTCCGAAACGAGGAATAATCATATAATAATCACACGGCACACGATGTCACGGAGATCCAATTCAAGCAAGGGTGCTGCCTAGCGGTACACTGACTGCATATTGACAATATTTGCTGGGCTACTGTGGGCTATAGACTTTCACTGGCTCACTTTCCAATGGACCATGGGGCCTATAGGTCTCCGTAGCAACTGAGAGGGAAAAAGAATCAATATGTAAAACATTAATTGTTCTTCCATCAACTGGCTGCAAGTCAGGGTCCTTAAGTTCTAACATGTATAATTCACATCATATTCTTTTTAACTTTAATCATTAGAGCGGGTAAATCCAGCATCCAATCCTGTTAACAATTCAATATTATCATGAGAACAGTTTGAGGTTTGTAGGTTTGTGTGGTTTGCCTACCGAAAAGGCTGTTAAGTATTTGAAAACATTAAATATACCGTAAAACACAAAAAAACTGCACTAAAGAGTGAATAAATTTCTATTGAAAATGCAGCAATTTCAAATTTAACCACAATAAAAATGGGATGATTGTATAGGGAATATTCACAACAACTATATTGATTTCCTGAGATGGTCTTAAGATATTGATGTCTTTCTTATTATTTAACTTTTAAAAGCAAACTATACATTGTTTATTGCTTTACATTTCATTAACTTTTACATTTATTAGGTTAAATGTAAACCATTATGAAGCAGAGACAAGTTACTTATTTCTGATGAACAATTCAACATAAGACGATTCAATGGTATTAAAACAATGCATTTGAAATATCCCCTCCCCCCTCCTCACACCCCCTCTATATTCCATCATTTCATGGTAACACTTAATTTATCAAATTTGATGCATCAATCATAACTTATATCAGTAATAGCAATAAATCAGGCAATTTAAGATTTATATATAGAAGAAAATTGATTACAGATGAAGTTGAACATTGCATCATGACAAACTAAGAATACATTACCTTAAAATGGTTTAAATAATCCAGATTTTTTTCACTCAAAATACAAATGCACATATTTCGATCATGTCATCATTTTTCTACTATTATTTGTATATCCTGAGACAGTCATGCATACACTGGAAAAATGCCCATCTTGAAGAGAAATTATCGAGCAAGAAGAAGTGGAAATCCTGCCATATGTTTGCATTGCTTGTTGGTGTGCTGTGAATGTGACAGGTGGGGATTGTGTTGGGGGAGGGGGTGTTTTCCTGGAAATATTCTCAATGGAAACGTTATCACTGGAGAATAGCAGTTAATATCATGTGTATTACTGCTAAATACCCAAGCTGTTTTGTCGTTTACTTGTGATTATTTCTCACAAAGTTCTTAATAGTCACTGCATTCAGGAATTACTGAGCTTCTTAGTAGATTGGTAGAAAATACTATATATTGTCTCCTGAGAGCTTACAGAAGAAGATAACTGGTCATTGATAGACAGGAAATGAACATTTCCAAGACAGTTTTCTACAATCTTGTCAGAAACAAAGCAAATAAATAAGCTTTGTTCTGACACAAAAAATGCAACAAAATATGCAGCAGCCATTTATCTGTGTTCTAGGACATCATTGAATTGTTCTGGTAGTACTGAGTGGTCAGTTTCTTGGAAATATTGGTACCCCATTACTGTTCCACCCAGGTATGACAAAATGCATGGGCAAAATGAAATGCATCATGTTAATAAAAGAGAGTTGCCTGTCATTATAAAGACTTGAGAGATGATAAGATGCAGACCATAATCTTTAAAGGATAACTAACAAAACAAATAAAAAGTCATGAACATTTTTTTTTTTTCAATTCAAATCAATAATACATACCATACAATATGATATTGTTTATTTCATAACTGAACTTATGTTAAAGGATAAAGAAATGTACAAAAAATAGTCCAAAAATTATTAAGGTCTTAATGAACCAACACATTTTCAATATATCTATTCTAATAAAGACATCATTTTTTTATTGCAAAAGAAATACAAGTAAGATCAGATATTATATTTGATGTGATACATCTCTATGATGAAACATATTTTTCATGGATATTTCTTTCATATCGCAATGATAGATTACAAATTATTATGAGGTTCTTTACAATTTTTTTCTGTCAAAGGATAATTCACATTTTTTGCATAATGAGGTGGAAATAACATTACTATAATCACAAAAATAACCCAATTTTTTTTTAAAAAGTCAATAGATCATTGGTATGCTGGAAGGATGGTAATAAATGGAAAATGTCATCAAATCACACCCAGTGGCTAATTTGCAATGGTGAGCTTCCTTTCTAATACTTGACAGATGGCAAAATGTAGGAGATCATTTCATAAGTTATTTAATTTTCTGCCTCAGGGACCCTGATCAATGATAACAAGATGAAATTGAGCCCACTGCGATAACTCATTTTGAGGGTAATTATTCTTTGACTCCATTTTCATGCATAGTTTGAGGCTTAGTTCTGCACAAAACGGCACTATAGTTGGACAACCAACTGTTTTATTCCTGCCTGTTTGGGGCATACAAAACTGTGCAAGATTGGCTCTAATTCTGTTCCTCTGAAGTGGCTAAAAGGACAAAACAATTACTGCGTCATTAAATTAGGCAAATATTTTGAGAATATTCAAGGTCCACATTCAATATTATATAATAGGCCTGGGAAAACTTAAGTACCGGTAGCTGCAATAATATTGGTTGAATGCAGTTTTCTACTGGGATGGATTTTATGCACAGAATTGATTTCACAAGACAAAATAATTTCAGACAAGCAGAGAGCTCAATTTCTTTTTTATTCCACCAAAAATGCATACCAAGTGCCAGAAAGAAAGAAGACACTTGGCAGATCTGAGCAGCATTTTCTTTGACCAGTTGTCCATGGAGCAAGCTAATTAATATTAATGCGGGTCTTTGTTACCTTAAAGACAATGCCATATGTACAGTAATATATTGATGGCGGAATAATGACAATTGTTGAGACCACACAAATTGTATCAATTACCAATTACTGAGCATGCTCCGACTGATCAGGCTGAAAAAAGTAGCAGGGATAATCACAGAACAATGGAGTGCATGTGTGAACAGATAGCTCTGTGACAAAACAACGATAATAAAGACAAATGCATTCCCCCGCTGTGGGTCTCCACCATTACCCTCCAAGTTGAAGGGCCAAATGCAATATTAGCGCCATATAGAGGCTTGAATTCAGAAGTCAATGAGAAATATACGACACTGCCTATAAATAATTAACCCTTAATTCATCTTCCATTTTACAATTCAAATGTCGAAAGCAATCATGCCAAATTGGTTGCTAGGTTTAAAATACAGGGATTGACAGCATAAAATGGAATCACGGATTGATTTAAGTTTATTGTGTCAACTGATATTCAAACACAAAACTCCAGCATTACCATAATGGTAAATACTTCAAACACAGATAAAAATTGTGAACATTTTAACTGAACAGAACTCTTTTAAGAGAAATAAATTTCGAACGAAGTACACCATGTTTCTGTCATAGGTGGGTGCAGTCCTTCATTTGAAACAAGAATCCAATGTCATACATTTTTCGAAATCTGCCTGAGTGCATCCCCAGTCATTGAAATTAGACTTTTGGATGAACAAGCCCGAATTCATAAACTATAATAACTTGGCATCAATTTTTTTAACAAGCCCTGCTATATAAAATTCAGAATTTAAGCAAGCCCGGAAGACATTTACCAGTGCAGGGCTTGCACTGGCTTGTGTTATTATTTTAACTACTGCATCGATCTCTCATATTACTCTCATATTTTACAACCATGGGTCCTGAGCTCAAATCTGAGAGTCCCAGGGCTTACTTTCCGTATATATAACTTATATATACCCTGTTTATATGACAAACATTTGATCCTCCAGTATATTTTGGATACATACATAATTATGGCAATTGAAAAAATGTAGATTTTCAATAAAAAAGCCAATTGTTTGTGTTAAAAAAATACATAAATCATATTTATAAAGCTATTTTATTTAAGTGAATTGTGTTGCATGATGAATGAAATACTGTCATATTTCACTTAAGTACTTAGCTGAAAATATTTAGAGAAACTAACGCGAAAGTCATCATTTCCTCCAATTCAATTATCAATAGACTGCTAGAAAACCTAGTTCAAATTTGTTTAACTGGGTTAGGGCCTCATAGGGTTGAAAGTTATAAAACACAATTAAAGAAACAAGGATGTTTTTAAAATTTATAACTTCAGAAGTTCAAGGTATAACTAATGGCCTACTGAAAAGTTTTTATGCTCCATTTTTATACTTTTAATTTTATAAGCCTCAAATAAGATTAAATAGCTACCCAGTAAACATGAAAAAAAGAAAAGTATCAAACTGCGTTTTAGAAACATTTTGCAGAGGAATCAAAAAAAGCTTGATTTAAATTTAAAAAAATGGATTTATAACAATTTTCTGCCTATAATTTATAATTATGGTGAAAATTTACTGACAAACCCTGCCAAAATAGAGTGGGCAAATCAGGTCTTGCCTTTATATGACATGCAATACCAAGGGTCCAAATTTACCCCATTACTGACCAGTATAGTGCAAATTAGCATGGGGAAATTCACCCCAGTGGGTGTTGCACGAACATGCACATATTTGCTCAGAGTAAACTCCTCATATAAACAGCGTAATAAAAAACATCATGCTTCCCAAGGACATTGCACATATTTAGGAATGATGGGTTCTCAGGAAACACAATCTGTATAGAACCCAGGATGCCCAGCAAAATGAATCACTGCTTTACTCCATGTATCATAATGCAATTATTTCTATTTTGAAGCAGTTAAGACCATACAGAGCAAGGTGAAGTCAGTGTGAAAAGAAACTGTTACTTTTGCAACATTCATAATTTTAAAGTGCTCTTAAAAGCCACTTATTTTTGCAAAGTAAATATTATGATAGGTTGGAAAAGTTGTAAAGGGGTAATCCACACATTATCTGCAGGTAAAATTAATAACTCTTGACATATTCAATTTGTCAGTTTCAAGATACAATCTTATGAAATCTACTCTGCTGTTTGCCAGTTATTGTTTGATCATGCAGAACTTACAAAAAATCATTTTTATGAAAAAATGTAACTTACCATGCAAAGTTTTTTAAATTCCAAAAGAATTTGAGTCAACTATCGATTGTATATGAATCTGTATCAGCTATATGTTGAAGTCAAGAAGTCACTTATTATCAAAAAAAGTTAATTCCTTCACAAAGAGACAGACATTCCTCACTGACTCTTGCCGTATTTAATCCAACAAACTACAAACGGGGACCATTAATCCAATTTAAATTGATTGATTACAATATAACATAATTTTCCGATTTCAAATCAAGCTGCGGCCTCCTAATGTATTATAATCAATCGAACAGCACGCCATGCAGTCAATAGATCAACATTTAACCTGAAACTTTTCATTCATTGGTAAAACTTAATGTAATTTTATGAAGTAAAATCTTAATGTATCATGAAGCCTTCTGTGTCTAACGTGACGTCAGTTAATCAATTTTACTCACACTATCATCCTGTCAATATTGATATCTTTGTCACACTGTCAGTGTCTTAAAACCATTCAAAAGGTAGAAAAAAACAAACAAAACAAGAATTTTAACTCCTTACTGACCTTTTACAATAGGAAGATACAGTATCAAACAGATGAAGAGATATCTTAAGCTTTAATTAAAGGTTGCCTTTTCTGCTAATTCTGTGGACAAAACATGGAATATTGCTAGTGGGCATTTTGTCAGGTTGCCTAATGTTGGTATTAAGTTGGATAAACCAGGCATTATCCAATAAATTGACCATAAAACAAGACTTGACCTTTAATCTTTGCCAGAAAATAACAATGACATCACTTTAATAGCTTCAGTTTAATGGACATTAAGCCGTAATTTAAACAATTTATTTTACCTTAAATTACTAATGTTACCTGAAAATGTTTAACTTAAGTCCTTTAACTGATGGTAATTTGTACAAAGTACATAGAAACTAAACTTTCATTTTGCCTGATATGACTGTATTCATGTTTGAATTCATTTTGAGAAGTTAATCATCTTTTGAAGTTGTTTCTTTGTACCTATATTCCGGTGTGCCTTGTAAACTCTCGTATGACACTATCATAATCTTGATCTCTCATCTGACATCAATTAATTAAAACTGAAATGGAAGGTTTATCATGCAATAAATAAAGCCTTAAATACTACCAACATTGAAATACCAAATAAGGGGAAATGATTGTTTAGTTCTCCATATTTGGTGCATGCATTTACATCTATCATTATATACAATACTCGACTCTCTCAAAGAATCTGATAAACAATTTGTACATTATAATACTGTTTAAAAGTGGTTTCTTTTGCTTGATTTCCAAAGGAGAGAACTAGATATATAATTTGATAAAGGGAGTATTTTACTTAATATTCTTCAAACATGCTTATTGTTATGTTGTTGACAAAAATCCACCCATGTCATTGTGTGTCCAGCCTTGTACATATGACACTTTAATGCTAAGCTTTCATGGGGCGGCGTGAAAATTTTCAAATTCCATGGTTAAGCCTGGCACTTTTTTACTACCATTATTGATACAATTGAAGAGAATGACAGAGGCAGTTAGGTAAATAATGGATGTCAAAAAAACAACACACTTTTTAAAAACATGTTAGAGTAGAAATTTTCAAATACGGCAATTTGTAATGGATGTCATCCTATAACATTTAATTATATATCATTGTCACAGTAGAGGACTTCAAAGCAGTAGTGGAAATTAGCATAAGCCCCCAAGCCCTGTACTGGTCAAATGATTGTTGGGTATAAATTAAAAAATAAAATTTTACATATTTTTGTATAAAAAGTAGTTTTGTTTGTGTATGAAGTCTAATTTTGCAGACCGTGAAAGGCCACTATTGATGTGATTCACATCATACCATTGCTAATATATTATGATATAAGAAATGTAAATTACTAAACAAATGTTGCATTTAGTACCTAAATATAAACCATACCTATAAAGCCAATGGTACTCTCCACTTGATGCCATTTTCAGCTGTGATAAGCAGAGCCATGGAACTTCATATCTTCCCTGCTCCCATCCCTGGCATTGCATGAGGCTGGGGTGCTCTTTAAATGCTGTCTACCTAACATCATTCCATCTTAGTGAGTTACCAAGGGGAGTGTTGTTATTGACCAACATAGGGGCAATGTCCTGTGGGATGTTTTTTCCAGCCTGTAATTTTTGGTTCATAATAAACAAGAGATGTCACAGTGACATCCATTTCAATAGATTACATAATTAGTATATATACAAACATTCATGAAGAGTTAACATAACCTATAAGCATATGCCAGGCCTCATCATGGTTGACCAAAAGTGTGGAAGAATGATAAAATAAGAGGTAGTGAACTTCTGTGAATGATCTTCAAGGTCCTGCACATGTTATGTCCTCAGCAAATACAGTAGACATGAGCCAGGTTGTTAAGTGCATGACAGACAAACAGGTAGTAAACAGAAAAAAGTGAAAGGACAGTCAAACTGCATGATTTTAATACTGGTATGCAAACCTCCAGGGACTTCAGGGGCATAACTTTTGCATGTCAAAATGACAGCTCAGGAACAAACACCTTTTCTCTAATATCATATACAGTATGCACTAACCAATACTGTTTAGTCTATAAGTATGACCTTGGCCTTTGAGGTAGGGTTGCGGTTGAATATGAAACATGTCTTAAATTCAATGTACTGTACACATGACAAAGTAACAGTCCATAAACAACGTACTACACTTGTTTTATATGGACATAATTATAAAATTATACACTCAATTATGATCCAACTCTTAGTGTGACCTTGAACTTTGAAGTAGGGTTGTGGGGATTGCTGGTAACACACAGGCTTTTTGTACCAAACACAAATTTTGCCAATTCATTTTAAAGTCCCTCTGTGCATAGCAAAGTTACAGCTTAGAGACAGATAGTCTGCATGTATGCAGCATTTCATAATGATAACCCCGTAAGTGCGTCCTTGATCATAGAGACAGGGACCTAGGTCTTGCACGTAAAATGTCCTCTTCATGTGCCAACTAATTCTAAAACCCCTTCTTGCATGACAAAATTAAAGCCCAGATACAGAAACTGAAAGGACGGATGGACTGACCTTCAGGGGAATAGAAAGTTAACATAATTAAAACACTATGTGCTGATTGTTGAGAACTTTGTTAAAGTAAACTGTTCACAGCAGTGTTGTAAACTCTTCAAGGTGAACTATTTTGTAACATGCTCATATATCTAAATGAAACACACACATCTGATAGAGGTGACTCGAACCTTCACTGCAACGCACAAGTGTGTCCATGAATCTACCAGGGAAGTGATGATGTGAAGGTTAACAACGATGGTGTCTAAATTGTTGTTAACTTTAACTTACTATAATTGAATTATTATGTAGTAATTGATATAACTACTCTTAATTGATACATGTGTATTGTTTATAGAGATATCTTTAGGTGAAAAACTCATTTTAATAGAAATAAAATTTGTTACAATTTTGTTATGTTTTAGTACATTTATTTATATTAAAATGGAAATATATATTTACTCTTGAGATTTGAAAAATAAATTACACCAAGATGTAGTAAATCCTGGCTACCATTGTGAAGTGACAAGCAGGGGTCGTCTCCATACTGCTCCAGGGAGTTGTAGGCACAAGGAGGCTTATTCTTGTCACATAAAACATCTCGCTTTCCTGAAACACAGACAAATTCAGTTGTTTGAATTATACAGTGTATATTGACCGTAAGTATCAAATCTTGCACATTTTTCACCTTGCAAAAGATGTATTTCCTAACATGCCCTATTCTGATGGCAATGTTGCATTAGGGTGTGGGGAATATGGGCGTATTGAGAAATACATGCATTGTTATTTTGATAAACATGTGTACCAAGTTTCATAATAATATATTGAATACCCAATAGTTTCAAAACTATTGCCAACTTAACATTGACATTAAAGCTATGACAATAGAAAACAGTGTAGCTAAAAAAAGCGAAAATTGACCCTCCCCATCGTTCCCCAAAATTGGAAAGTGCAGAAATAATTGCATACTACTGTTGAAGAACAGTGAAAAGCCCCTATTTTCAAACCAAATTAAATGTCAACATTTCAACTACCCCAATTACAATCAATATTGCCAACACTCGCACACCACGCACAATGGACTTCCGATCTAAGGTGATAACGTTGCGAAAACAATTTGTTAAGGTGTCAGAAACACTTGCCACAAATTATTTCAAGGTCAATATTTTACAATTCAAAGGAGAACTATAATACACCTTTATAATAAAGTCAACGGTATTAAAGATATGCAATAAGTGTGGTCAATTTAGCTCTTTTTTCAAAACCACAATTATTTCAGTGTCAATGTTTCTATATACTGTTTATAAAGCAATTATGCTAAAGTTACAAAACACTTAAAACCTTCAAGGCTATAATGCAGACCATAACTGTGTCCTGACATTACAAGTAACATAGTACTCATAGCAGTTAAGATAAAAAGCTTATATCCTCCTGGATATAGTTGAACAGTCATGCCACTGGAAGTGCCTTATCGGGCTGACCCTACATTCCTTCTGTTTTACCTTTTTCAGGACCTGAGAAGCGGATGTAGTGACCTGTGACCTGTATCAGTAACATTACCGCTCTGTACAACCGAATCACTTCTCAGGACACTGTTAAAGAAAAAAGGATACTTTTATCAGTAATGTTGAAGAAACAGAAGAATAACCATTTTACTCCTAGGAGAACGATAATGACAACTGTGATGACTGTAGCTCATCTCTTCTTAATGAACACCCAAGATGAGCTACAGAGAATGGCCAATTCTTACCATGCTAACCTTGTTAAACAATGTGTTTAAATGTTTACAGATAAATTTTATAAGTCCATCTAAATGCTGTGATTCTTAACATGAAATAACATTGAATATGTATTATTAAAATATTTTATCATCCGCTAGAACATTCAAACATTCTGTGTTACCCCCCCCCCCCCCCCAAAAAAAAATTGACACATAACTGAATATTTTCTCTCTTGAAATAGACTCTTTATGACATTGTTGAATATCAATAAAACCACACAATCACATTAATCTGAAATAAAACGATGCTATTGATTGAAGGGGTGCAATTGCACGATCCAATGCTGGGATAAATATTTTACAGGGAGATAACAGTACCATTTTTGTCACTAAGGAGAATTCAGTTGAAGCTCTTTAGTTGAATCCAGACACAGTATTAGTAAAAGTTAGCATATTAGCCAATAAAATTTGAAGATGTTCACACCAAGATCTCGCAATATATCATAACATGATGTTCACACCAAGATCTTACCATATATCTTTACATGATGTTCACACCAAGATCTTACCATATATCATTACTTGATGTTCACACCAAGATCTCGCAATATATCAAAACATGATGTTCACACCAAGATCTCACAATATATCATTGAAGGATGTTCACACCAAGATCTCGCAATATATCATTGAAGGATGTTCACACCAAGATCTCGCAATATATCATTGATGGGTGTACACACCAAGATCTCGCAATATATCATTGAAGGGTGTTCACACCAAGATCTCGCAATATATCATTGAAGGGTGTTCACACCAAGATCTCGCAATATATCATTGAAGGGTGTTCACACCAAGATCTCGCAATATATCACTGAAGGATGTTCACACCAAGATCTCGCAATATATCATTGAAGGGTGTTCACACCAAGATCTCGCAATATATCATTGAAGGATGTTCACACCAAGATCTCGCAATATATCATTGAAGGATGTTCACACCAAGATCTCGCAATATATCATTGAAGGGTGTTCACACCAAGATCTCACATTATATATCATTTAAGGGTGTTCACACCAAGATCTCGAAATATATCATTGAAGGGTGTTCACACCAAGATCTCGCAATATATCATTGAAGGATGTTCACACCAAGATCTCGCAATATATCATTGAAGGGTGTTCACACCAAGATCTCAAAATATATCACTGAACGGTGTTCACACAAAGATCTCGCAATATATCACTGAAGGGTGTTCACACCAAAATCTCACAATATATCACTGAAGGATGTTCACACCAAAATCTCACAATATATCATTGAAGGATGTTCACACCAAGATCTCGCAATATATCATTGAAGGATGTTCACACCAAGATCTCACAATATATCATTGAAGGATGTTCACACCAAGATCTCACAATATATCATTGAAGGATGTTCACACCAAGTTATCGCAATATATCATTGAAGGATGTTCACACCAAGATCTCGCAATATATCATTGAAGATGTTCCCACCAAGATCTCACAATATATCATTGAAGCATGTTCAAACCAAGATCTCGCAATATATCATTGAAGATGTTCACACCAAGATCTCGCAATATATCATTGAAGATGTTCACACCAAAATCTCACAATATATATCATTGAAGGGTGTTCACACCAAGATCTCGCAATATATCACTGAAGGGTGTTCACACCAAAATCTCACAATATATCACTGAAGGATGTTCACACCAAAATCTCACAATATATCATTGAAGGATGTTCACACCAAGATCTCACAATATATCATTGAAGGATGTTCACACCAAGATCTCGCAATATATCAAAACATGATGTTCACACCAAGATCTCGCAATATATCATTGAAGTGTGTTCACACCAAGATCTCGCAATATATCACTGAACGGTGTTCACACCAAGATCTCGCAATATATCACTGAAGGGTGTTCACACCAAAATCTCACAATATATCATTGAAGGATGTTCACACCAAAATCTCACAATATATCATTGAAGGATGTTCACACCAAGATCTCGCAATATATCATTGAAGGATCTTCACACCAAGATCTCACAGTATATCATTGAAGGATGTTCACACCAAGTTATCACAATATATCATTGAATGATGTTCACACCAAGATCTCGCAATATATCATTGAAGATGTTCCCACCAAGATCTCGCAATATATCATTGAAGGATGTTCAAACCAAGATCTCGCAATATATCATTGAAGATGTTCACACCAAGATCTCGCAATAAATCATTGAAGGGTGTTCACACCAAGATCTCGCAATATATCATTGAAGGATGTTCAAACCAAGATCTCGCAATATATCATTGAAGGATGTTCACACCAAGATCTCACAATATATCATTGAAGGATGTTCACACCAAGATCTCACAATATATCATTGAAGGATGTTCACACCAAGATCTCACAATATATCATTGAAGGACGTTCACACCAAGTTATCGCAATATATCATTGAATGATGTTCACACCAAGATCTCGCAATATATCATTGAAGATGTTCCCACCAAGATCTCGCAATATATCATTGAAGGATGTTCAAACCAAAATCTCGCAATATATCATTGAAGATGTTCACACCAAGATCTCGCAATATATCATTGAAGATGTTCACACCAAGATCTCGCAATATATGATTAACAGATGTTAATTAACACCAGGATCTTGCCATATATATTTATACAGAATATTCACACCAAGATCTCACCAATATATCATTACCAGATGTTCTAACTTAGATCTTGCCATATATATTATACAGGACATTCACACCAAGATTTTGCCAAATATATAATTACAGGATGTTCACACAAAGATCTTGCCATTACTAGATGTTCCCACCAAGATCTCTCCATATATCATTACGGAATGTTCACACCAAGATATCCCCATTAATATTAATACAAGATGTTCACACCAAGATCTTGCCATATATCATAACATGATGTTCACACCAAGATATATCCATATATATCATAACAGGATGTTTACAACAAGGTATTTACATATATCATAACAGGATGTTCACACCAAGATCTTGCCATATATCATTACATGATGTTCACACCAAGATCTGGTCAAAGAGCTCTGGACTTTATAGTAACTTGACAAATTTCTCCTTGAAAAATTTCTCCTTTTAATCTCTGTCCTCACATTTTCATGATCCATGAAAGAGAACTGGTAGTGGATGAATTATTTGCCAGAGCTGGTGAGTACAGGGCTGTCTTTCGAAAGACTTTGGGGACAAACTAGTATATATGAGTATGTATTTCCACCAAATTACGAGTCAAATTTACCTTTCAAGTTGTCCTGTTTATGTAAAAAAATGGACAAAATAGCCAAGATATACAGTATGCATTTTTGCCTGCAATAGGTTGTCACTGTGATCCAGTATATTACTAATGTTAATAGGATTGTCTATATGACACAACAATTCTCTTGTGACACCTAATTTTCCCTGGTAAGAATTATTTGTGTTTATTCACAATTCCCTTATTTTGGCAAAGTTTTCCTTTGTAAGGGTCTGACCTTACAGCTGAGAGACAGCCCTTAAGTATACTAGCTGTAATTGGTAGAATATGATTTGAAGAAATTGGGAATAGGACAACTATTCCAAATAATCATACTCTTAAAGGATTTTAAATGATATTTGATATAAATTATATGACAATCCTATTAGAGATAGTGTTTTTATATATCTTGTATCTTGTAAAGCAGTTGATGACTTTATGCACCAGTCAATTGTAAACACGGCCCCTCCAGGTCCAGGGAATAGTGGGGACTTTGACTTTCAGCCCAGCCAAGCCTGTGTAAAACCCCCGCCCTGTGGGGACGAACTGATGGTAAAATCCCCGCCAAATACCCCCCCACCCCACCCCAAGGACCCTCAGTAAGGCACATTCCCCACTATATTTGGAGCGAATACAAAACCACTGCATTCACCCGGCACTGCGGGGCCACCGGGAAGGTAAACACGGCCCATTTCCCTGGCTATCCCCAGTATACCCCGGACCTTGGGGGCCGTAGTTACAATTGACTGGTGCATTACATTGTAGTTAGGAACAAATTGTATCCATGCTTTTTATGGCTATATTTATATGACCTAGGCTAAGCTCTGGAGAAACATACAAAATGTCATTGGAAAATATTTTTTAAATAGGTTACCAAGTTTGATATAAAAATAGACGTGTTATACGGGATTCTTCTTATCCCTAACGAGGAATTTGCCATATCAAAAGTCGTAAAAAATCAAGATTCTTTAAACGAGATAATTTTGTATTGCATTGTGTCAGCTACAGCCTATACATCATGTACAACATGATCAAGTACAATGAAAAATAAAACATATATGATATATTTGTTTATATCATAACTAAGTTTTTCAATTTTTTGAATAACCTACAACCTAATTCAAAATGAGGTTACTTTTGATGTTGATTATCGACTTACAATAAAGCTTATATCATGTTATAGGCACGTAAAGCCAAATATATATTTTTAATTTTTACAAGTCTTCCATATCATGTTGTTGTCTGCTCCGCTTACCGTTCAGCTTGTAGCGTTTTGTCTTATTTGACTACCAATAAGTAGTCTGTCAAAAATCTGCGCCAATAGAGGCTTGGGAATAAAAATTGTATATTTTTTCAATTTTTTATTGTTCTTCAACATAGTAATGAAAAACCAGTGCAATTTTAAGTGATAAATTATTAAGGAGCAATATATGTCCAACGTAAGCTTTGAAAAATGAGATGTAAAATATCGAACATTTTACGACATAACAGACGAAAAGTATGGCTCCCTCCCAAAGTCAAATTGTGAGTTTCGCAGCAGGTTCTGCTCTCCTTATTGGGGGTTTGTTTACAATTTACTTGATGAGGAAGCGGAAACAGAACGAAAACACTCCAGGTAATATTTTTTTCAGCTATTCTGTACCGATTTCGGAGATATCCACTATGTTAGATGTCATTTGGATGGATGAGAAATCGGACTACCACAGTACCAGTTATATACATATATGTATGTATATTCAGGGATGGAAACTATGGATGCCCGTTTGCCCAAGGCGGGTTATTTCAGTTAGATCGAATGAATTGTCTCCGATGGTAGTGTAACGTGCGACGTCAAACAAACACCAACATATCCCTTCAGAGAAAAGCATGCTCGACTCTGAAGGGGTCCACTGGTCTTTATATACAATAAATTCTCAATCCACACAGAGCCCAGCATTTGCTAATATGCATATTACCAACCAAGTTAACATACATACTATGAACGTACATCCGTCTATAACGGAATATTATACTATTAACGCACATCCGCCGCCTACAGCGGACCGTTACACTAATCAGCTGCCTACAGTGGACTGTTACATTACTTTCCCCTCCAAGAAAACTTGTCCCGAGTCTTAGTCTGGGAAACTCAAGGGTAAGGCAACTCTGTTCCGGCAGTTGGCAGCATCCCACCACTGCCACCATTTGTAACGTGCAACATCAAACAAACACCAACAGATCGTCCCTGAATGGGTCCGCTGGTCTCTATATACAGTAAATTCTCAATCCACACAGAGCCCAGCATTTGCTAATTTGCATATTACCAACCAAGTTAACATACATACTATGAACGTACATCTGTCTATAACGAAATGTTATACTATGAACGCACATCTGCCGCCTACACCGGACCGTTACACTAATCCGCTGCCTACAGCAGACCATTACATTAACATGGTGGTGTTAGTAGTCTATACTCCGGGTCCCGGCGTGAGCACATTGAAGGGTCCCAGAGTGACAGTTCTACCATCGCACACCTATCCTGGGCAGACTATCAGGCGGTTAACCAGTACTAGGTGCCTTCACCTCTGCAAGGAACTGACAACTTCTGTACATGCCAGGAGCAGTGGTATAGTGCAAATAGTCGTAGAAAGGATTTTATAACTAATCACAACAGAAGTAACCTGGTCCGCCCGGGAATCGAACCCGGGTTGTCCGATTCACAGTCCAACACTCTACCGATTGAGCTAACCGGGCGGACTACATTAGTATGGCCAGGCGATAAGTTTTTTATGCTAATAATGGAACACATTTTTTTTCATTATGCAATTATTGATGTCATAAAAACCGACAGATGCTTGTTTTCTCTTTGAGCAATTGATCAATACCTTTACACCGCAGAGTGCTAAATGACAATATTGTCATATCCATTGAAACTGCTTGATATTTATGCTCAGGCCAATGAATGTGCTTGTTTTAGTTATTTATTTATCGTAATGGCGGCGCCCAAGTCAAACGTTTTAAGCAATGTGGCGTATCCTAGATGGCATGAGTCCTCCTAATAAACCTCAACGGCAAACAGATAATGATATACACAATCATAAATAATGATATACACAATCATAAATAATGATATACACAATCATAAATAATGATATACACAATCATAAATACGATCAATCTTAATCTTAACTTGCAAGAAAAAGGTATGCAGTGTGAATACTGTATTGCACCAGGGATTTTTCTGCTCATTTTGGGAAAAAGACCCTACACATGTTGGGAAAATTTGCATGGCGAATATGCCTTAATTGGGAAAATTTACAGTTGAAAGAACAAGCTTTTCATTTTCCTGCAAATGAGGAAATTATTAAATTAGTTTCTTTTCCCTTTCAAAAGACCTAAATTGGCTGAAATATCAATCGGTGGTGTGTAAAATTTTGCAATAAATCATGACAGATAATATTTCCTACAGAATGTGATGAAAATCAATGATTTCTGAATTCAATTATTGTCAAACCTTTATATCACAAATTCAATAGGGCCTAAATTAAAATTAAGTTTGTTTGCCCTTTACCAACCGACCCGAAAAAAGCCGCCGACCCAAAATATTTTATTGCAAAATTCGTGAGAATATTTTTTTTTTCAATTTTGCAGTCACGATTTGTTTTCGCTGTTTTTTCGCCGTTAGTTTAGTTTATTTTCTTTCCGCTCAATCGTTGGGTTCTTTAAATCAATCAAGACAAAAGAAGCGCTTGTTGTACGTTTTGTGAACGATTTGCAAGCGTCTAGAAAACAGTTCATCATCATGGCGTCCATATTAACATTTTGTTACAGTGTTTTTATTAATATTGATGGTAAATTAAATCAAATTGCGAAAAATAAAATAAGTTCTTTCGAGTCCACTAACACATGGGAAGATGTATTATCAGACTTCATGAATAAGGCAAACGTAACATTACAAAAAACGGATTCCGTTACAATTTCCGTTTGCAAAAACAGCACCGATGTCGAAAGTTTCCATCCAGACATTTCTGAAAGTATTTCGGTGCTCAATACCTTTGACTGTTCGTTGAAGTATGTTACTTACAATATAAAAAGAGAAAGTGATATCGATGATCAGAACAACAATGTTGACGGTGACGAAGCTTCCCACTCGAATGCATTCACCATGATGATGCAGGGGGAAAACAGCAAAAAACCAAAAACGAAGACAGATGGTAACAGAGTCACAGGTTTGTATTATTAATGTTGTATTTAATATTTGTTGACAAAACATTTTGCACAGAAAATTGTTTGTTTTAAATATGATATTGGACCCACTCAACTATTTTGTGGTACCTGCGTTTCCGACGGGGGGTTTCTGCCAGGAAATATTGATGGCTGCATGTGAAATTTAAACATTCTACTCTAGTCATGATGTAACAAAAATAGAATATTAAATACTGGTTTATATATTTAATCTTTAAATAACTACATGTTGTTTCTGGTTTAATAAAAATCTGGAAATTATCTGACATTTAATTCTCTGACAGGGAATTCGCAATGCTGGTCTGGTAGCACAGAATATCCGGGCTACTGTCGACTGCTTCGAATGCGGGAAGCCACGCTGTGTCTACTCTCTGAGAAAGCTATCATCTAGAGACCTTCGATCATTGAACAGGATCAAGGAACGTTACGATTACACATGTGGTTCAGTCATTGTACCCGAAGGTAATTTGGAATTGATTCATTTTGGAATAATATATTCTATTATGTGTTTTAATATTAATATTTAAACAGTTACAAATTCGAAGACACTGTCTGACAGACAAGATTCTTTCATAAAAGAAAGCAAATACATTGAATTTGTTTTAATTTTCACTTTGATGTTTATAGGTTTATTTCTATGTCAGATGTTGAGTTTAAATACTTGAATAAATGTATATTGTACACATAATAAATGAACTGACCATGTTTATATTTAACTGTTGCAATAGGCGATTCTCTGGAGGGTGTAGTAAGCGTGCGACTGCAGATGGACTGTTCTACTCCTATCAAGTTTCCTTACTATGCAGGCAACAACCCGGTGGCGGTGCGAAAAGACATATGTTGTCATTGCGGGGAAGGAGGCACTGAGAGAGATGCTGCATTGTTACAAAAATACAAGACTGTTCTGCCAGTTTGTAGAGCTTGCAAACTGATAAAAGACATTCCAAAAAGAAATCCTATCAAGTAGACAGTGGATTGTGACTTGACTCCTAACATATAATGTACTAATAAGACAGTTCTTTGTTTAAGAGTTCAATGTGAACATTCTTAAGACAGTTCTTTGTTTAAGAGTTCAATGTGAACATTCTTAAACCCAAGTTCGATATAAATAGCATTATAATTATGCAACTGTTTGTTTTCTAGTCAGACATTTTTAGTCTTCTAGTCGGACATTTTTGTGTGTTCTACACATGTAACTAAAGAAATTGTATCTGTTAAAGGATTGTCCCAAGAATTTCACAAGTATTTTAATAATTGTGCACAATTCTTGGCCATACTGTTCTTGTTTTTTTAAGAGTTGTGAACATTCCAAAACCAAGTTCGATGTAAATAGCATGATAATTATGCCACTGTATGTTTTCTAGTCAGACATTTCTAGTCTTCTAGTCAGACATTTTTGTGTGTTCTACACATGTAACTAAAGAAATTGTATCTGTTAAAGGATTGTCCCAAGAATGTCACAAGTATTTTTATAACTGTGCACAATTCTTGTCCATACATGTGTATCAGTTTTCTGCTATAAATAAATGGTAAAGTTGTTAGCTTTGTGAATAAATAACATTTAAAATCCCTGCTTTTTAAAGTAAATATGGTATAAATATTCCAGGTGTGATGCATTGATGGACCATGCTTGATATGAAATTCTTACATATTCCCCCAAATTTATATGATCAGAACGGAAGTTTCTTTCTACCTCACAATAATTACACTGCCATTTATACAAACACTGCTGCAACATGTTTGGTCATACATGTCACTCTTAGAATATTGTCAAGGTCAGAATTCCAAATCAAGCAATAATACTCTGCCATCTGACAGAGAGTTTAACATTTAAAAGTAACAACACGAGTTCTATCAAAATTAATTTATTTTGCATATATAGTTAAAACATGCCTCCCTCCCCCTTTTCTACAGACTTGGGACTGTCTTGCACTCTTCTAGTATGATAATGTATGGGGTGTAAAATGACTAGCAGTGAAAAGATTGAAAAACCACATCCAGAAATGCCAATATTACACATTTGTGTCTAGATCTACAATCATGCAAGAAGTTAGTGCAAGGTGGGGTTAAAGCAAAGTGTCCTGCATGTACAGTAAAGCATATCAATACAGCATACATTTATATATTGAAGTACAGTCAAGCTTACAAATATATATTACAACACACGACAAGGTGGATAAATACAGAAATGAGGTGAACCATGCATATAAAGCTATATATCATTTAATAATAATTTAAACATTAAAATGCATTCCCATATATTAATGTAATGGTTGCAACAATATGGTTCATCCACCAGAAAAAATAAAAAAAGGTCAAACATACAAACACCAGTTTTTGTGTTCAAGATCAAATTCTAGAAAAAAATAAAATATTTTTCCTACCTACCGACCCACCTCTAAAATTTAGGGTCGGTAAAGGGCAAACAAAGAATTTTTTAATTGTGGCCTAGGATGTTGAATGAACCAGTACAGGTAGAAAGACTCTATGGAGATTGGTAGAAATATCATATATTTTGCATTTGAAATAGGTCCGATAGTCGGACCCGTGGGTACTATAGAAAAAGCTGTGTGTACAAACTTATGTTTCGAAGTGTCTGTGCTGTGGTGCTGCCTCTGAACATGTGACTGTTCGACAAAAAGACTCTGATACTGATAGTGACTTGAAGATAACTGTGCAATTTTTGAAAAACTACTTTTTGCAGTTGCGAATGATAAGTTATACCAGTATGATTTTAAGAAGAAGGAAATTAAACTTAACATTGTTCCATACAGGCCCATTGCTGGGCTTGACATTAAGGCCTAATCGAACAACATTTAATAAATTATAGATTGTACTGTCTAGCCATGTCCGTGGCTAGTTAGTCTGATCGGTCTGAAGTTAACTGTAATATTGCTTCAAACAAATCAAAATATATGTGAAAAAAATACGCTTTAAAAGTTTATTGGAACTCAGTATGAACTTAAAACCAACCTTGACACACAATCACTGTTTGGTTTGTGTATTCAGATGGAAGCATTTGGTTGCATATTCCCCTTATAAACAATTTCATAATAATCAGGTTAAAACATGCTAAGCATGTTTACTTTTTCATTTCAATGCTCTCTTTGTTATTGTTGACAAGGTTATAGTATATTCTAGTAAAACAATGTGGAAATGCAATTTTGCAGATGAACCCTGCCTTTACAAAGTCAATACATTGGGATTCCAAATACAATACACTCAACGTAGGTTAAAACTGTTTCTCTCACTTAAATTCCTCCGAGTGACTGGTTTACTGCACACAGTAAGGGTGTTGGATTTTAATTAAACAATCATAGAAGATACCAGTAGCCAGTAGTTATTTTGATCAATAAATTATTATTATTATTATAATATAATTATTTAACAATCACTCATTATCTGTGCGTTTAATAGTAATGCAGCTCAGAAATAATCTACTCAATATTTGATCAAAGAAACCAAGTCAAGTGGCAATGGTAAAAAACACAAGGTTTATGATCAGCACATTTTACACGTACCATACAGGAGGTTGACACCTGGTAATCAGCTTGTTTTAATGTTCCGGCAATGTCATATAAAAACACTGATTGCAAGTACTAAACATATTAGTCACTTCTGTTGTGATTGGTTATGAAATCCTTTCTACGACCATTTGCACTGTACCACTGCCCCTGGTATGTACAGAAGTTGTCAGTTCCTTGCAGAGGTTAAGGCACCTAGTACTGGTTTACTGCCCAGGAAAGGTGTGCGGTGGTTGAACTGTCACTCTGGGACCCTTCAATGTGCGCTCGCAGGGACCCGGAGTATAAACTACTAACACCACCTCAAATCATATTAATAGTAGGGATGGAAACCGGATACCAAATCGGTATCCGGATATTCGTATCAAGTATTCAAATACTATCCGGATACTCGTATCAAATTGTTTTCATAATAAGTAAATTTCCTATTATATGTCATCCACCTTCTGTTATTTGACATAATTGTCCACTTAATTTATAATTCGTCATATGGCAATTTCACTTTTTCATTCATTCATTCTCCGTCTTAATAATGTTATAATCAAAGCAAAACAGCTCATTTTACATCATAAAACTCATGATGAACTCCACATAAACACCTCGCGAATTTGATAGTCACTTTGGCCGAGGTGGTTGCTTGGGTACTGCCACGTGCTTTTGAGCTTGTTATTTATCAGCAGGTTTCATGACGCTTTGATTATTTGATAGTCTATTGTAATTTTATTTCATTACATTGTTTGATTTAATGCAATACCTACAATTTCTGTGGTGTTTTGTAATGAAGGATATAATTGCGGGAAATATAAGAAGACGAAAAGACGATCTGATTTTTATTTATTTACATGCGTGTACTTTTTTATTTACCAATAAACTAAAAATGTTTACATATCGTATGAAAAATAAAATACACTACACAAATAAAACGTCTGCCTCATGGTGGACTTTGAAGGCGTAGTCGGTGGACTGCATACGGGTTGTTTTTCATGTGATTTCTAAGATTTGAAGTTCCACCACAATATACCAGTTCAACCTTACACAGTTGACACACGACACTTTTACCATCCTCGGATTTTGTGAAATACTTCCAAACACTTGAAGTCAATGTTGGAGGCATATTTCCTTAGTCGTGATACAGGATTAACGATTAATAATTCAAAACACAATTACAAGATGCAAAATGATGGAAATTTGATTGAAAAGTGAAAAGATAAACAAATTTGTTTTTGTATAATTTATTGTTCAGATAGCAATAAATTCTTCATGTATATTCATAAAAAATACGATTGGTCATTAATAGCTTTGATTGCACGACCCTTATCTTGTGATTGGACGATCAATTCCTACGGATTAATGATCAATCCGTTTAATATCGACTAGTGCAAATAAGTGTCAATTAAGCACATCTGAGATCATAAAACAACACTTGTCATTGTAAACAAGGTCATAGAACTTCACAGGGTGCTGCACAAGGACACAATATCACGCCTTGTGCAAACACCCAGTTAGCAGACGATTTGTGACACATACCCGCTTCGCAACAGACACTGTTGATCACCTGAAACATTTCATCTGAAAAGTTCTATAACAATTGCTATGTCTCTGCTAAGCTATTTCATTGAAATTTTAATTCTTAACGAATATTCGAATACCCATTTTGGTATCCGAATACTTGCGTGATATCCGAATACTTGCGTGATATCCGGATACACGGATATTCGCTTCCATCCCTAATTAATAGTAATATAAACAAAGCTTTAGGTACTTACAAAGTATATACGCCGACCGTGTTTATTCATGTGAATACATGTTTACCTTATAACATAGACAGTATGATTTGTGAATTAAAGGTCAAAATTTTGTTTGGATTTTGAATTCAGGGATAAACCAACCCCATGTCCCACAAACATTTATGATTTCACACTATTTTATTTTTAACTCTTTTTGTATAGTATTATGTGTTTAACACGTCGGGTCGAGTAGGTTTTCAAAGTTACTAGACCACTAGTCCAGCTCTCAAAAAAAATTCACGTCAAATCCTGATTTTTTTTGTTTATATGTTTTCATATGCAAAGTAGCCAACCAGTATGATAGTGGTCAATGACTATATTTCACCAATCAATTACTTGTTGACAATAACCATGTGAATTGTTTTCACTCTGACACTAGTCAACCTGTTTATTGTCATCATATATTATTATTACTGGCATTTGCTGGTTTACATAAATCCACAACATAGGGCAGTGAATATTTTTTATTGGCATACATGAGTTTGTGTGTGCATGGCTGGATCTGCCTTGTGCAGTTTATTTTACAAAACAACAGCTTTACATTATAGCACATACACAAACAGATACTAAATCATCCCAGCAGCTGCTTATGCTACTGTGTCACTGTAGTAACTTCAGTTCGGTGCTGGGTCTGAAAGGTCAAATAAGTGTTTTGTGTTATTTATGAACATGTTGCGTTGATAAGAGTAGATTTCATTACAAAATTCAAACAAGTGCCTCAAGGCTTCATTACAAAATTCCATCGTTTGAAAAAATACATAGAAGAGCTAAAACTTCAAAAAAACAAAGGAAAACATGTGAGCATACTTTAAAAAAAACATGGTAACACATCATATGATTGGTATCTACATGATAATGCAAATAAAACCTATAATATCAGTTTACAACTTGTTATTCCATAAACAGTTAAACACAAATCCTAATACACAATTTCATTTTTTTTCTTTCATAAGTCCAACCTCTCTTATCTTCATCACCTTTGTCAGAATATTTAAATCAAAGACATTTTATTGTATCTTTATTGTTCTGCTCACTACTGGTGATTCATGTTATTGAAAAAACACCATTGTTAAAATGAAAAATCTGGCAACAAAACGGCATTCTGCATTGCCCCTTGAATGATAAGTTATTTAGGCTTAAATAATTACTAGTACCAGAATTTTAAATTCATATTTTTTATACAAATAAAAAGTCACCAATCGGGACCTTGCCATTTCCTCGACCAACCAGCGGTTCTACAGTTTCCACCCAGTCTAAAAATATCCTGTTTACTGTAAAAACTACCCCCTAACACTGATGGATTTAATTTGGCTGTTGTTTTCTTATTGATATTTCAATTGCACATATCTTGTTCAGAAAATAAACAAAAACAAACCCCAAAGAGTCAAAAGAAGCAAGAGGATGAGCAGAAGCCAGGTACATCCAAGGACCCGAATGGAACTGTGTCAACAACAGCTGTCAAGCTGTCGGAGAGTTTCGTTGTTCCATCAGATGATGACTGTGGCTCGCCCATCCCTGACAAGGAAGGCCTTACAGTGTCAGCCTCCTGGGCAATCCTGAACAGCTCCAACCAGAGCAGCCCTCAGCTGTCTCCTGTGAGCAGTCAGGCAAGTACTGGTAGTGATGTACACTGTTTTGTTAAACCATTTTAAAATCAAATAATTTGAAAAAATGAATTATATCAACTTGAATACTTAAAATTTATTTGAAAATTTAAAACAAAATAGACATGGGGTTTAAAAGGTAAGTTCATTGCATTACCTCAGATCATTATCAATTGTTATCATTTTATAAATAGTTTATATCAAGTTCTTGAAATTGGTTCATGAGTTGCAACTCACTTTGTTTGATAAAGGTTTTTATTGTATTCAATTGCCTACCACTCCAGGCAAGCCTGGTAGATGGGACGGGAGACACAGCCAGCATGTCTGTAATAGAGGATGCAGAGGACAGCATGAATGAAGGAGGGGACAATACCCAAACAAATACCATCCTGGAGGCACATGATCAAAGTACCATCATAGAACATAGAGGTACAGTATATGTACCCCACTTCCTTCTGATTTATTTTGTCTCTGGTGAAAGAAGTATTAAAAGTGACACTCGTATTTAAAATCAATACAAGCACATGTATAACAAACATAAATTTTGAGTGATAAACCTTTAACTTCTAACTAAATAATGCATTTATTGGAAATATTAATTACTAATAACAAGATTGTAAACATGTATTTAATAGCTCAAAACACACGAATATTAAATGACTTGTAGGTCCTAAAAAATTTACAGTGATCAACTATCGCCTCATAAAATAAAAATACTTTGTTTTCGGCACCTTTCTTTCTATTTAAACACGGTATCCTGCATTGTTTTCGATATCTATTTATCCTTTTCAGTAAATTAAAACAATTGTATTAATCGTGGTACTGCTTTAATATTTGGGAGTAAGAGTGCATCTTTAAGCAAACTCTCCATTATTACACTGTGCTGAGAGAATACAACTGTATTAGTAAGGAAAGAAACAGACAAATTTAGCAAAGTTCAACAAATGTAAGTAACTCTCTCACAGATTAATTTTTTGAATTGTTGGAATTGAGGAATTTAACTTTATTACTTTTACTTTTATGAACAAATGCCAATGAAAAACTGCCAGATACTCATTTAAATAGAATTTTGTAAAGCCAATCAAAAATATATCAATAGTGTTACAATCGCCTTTCTGCAAATAGGGCATTTTCTGGATTTATTTTAGATAATTGTTGATTTGCTCTAATTTGAACATCTGTTGATGTATGCCCCTATAAAATGTGAATGAGTCCCTTTTTAACCAGGTTTTCACATAGTGAAACCTGGTTATTAGAATGGCAAACGTCGTTGTTCGGCCGGTCGGCGTCAAACTCAGCTATGAAACTGAATAACTTTAGTAAGGGTTGACATATCTTGACCAAACTTGGTCTATAGAAAGAGTTTATGGGTACCTTTCATGGGATTTCGTTTGGGGTCCCTATGGTCAAGGTCAAGGTCACTGTTACTAAAAATATAATAATGGTTGAAACTGAATTACTTTAGTAAGGGATGACATATCTTGACTAAACTTGGTCTATAGGAAGAGTTTATGGAGACCTTTCATGGAATTGCGTTTGGGGTCCCTAGGGTCAAGGTCACCGTTACTAAAAATAGAAAAATGGTTGAAACTGAATAACTTTAGTTTGGGATGACATATCTTGACTAAACTTGGTCAATAGAAAGAGTTTATGGAGACCTTTCATGGGATTGCGATTGGGATCCCTAGGGTCAAGGTCAAGGTCACTGATACTAAAAATAGAAAAATGGTTGAAACTGAATAACTTTAGTTAGTGATGACATATCTTGACTAAACTTGGTCAATAGGAAGAGTTTATGGATACCTTTCATGGGATTGTGTTTGGGGTCCCTAGGGTCAAGGTCAAGGTCACTTACTAAAAATAGAAAAATGGTTGAAACTGAATAACTTTAGTTAGGGATGACATATCTTGACTAAACTTGGTCAATAGGAAGAGTTTATGGAGACCTTTTATGGGATTGTGTTTGGGGTCCCTAGGGTCAAGGTCAAGGTCACTGTTACTAAAAATAGAAAAATGGTTGAAACTGAATAACTTTAGTTACTGATGACATATCTTGACTAAACTTGGTCTATAGGAAGAGTTTATAGATACCTTTCATGGGATTGTGTTTGGGGTCCCTAGGGTCAAGGTCGAGATCACTGTTACTAAAAATAGAAAAATGGTTGAAACTGAATAACTTTAGTTAGGGTTGACATATCTTGACCAAACTTGGTCAATAGGAAGAGTTTATGGATACCTTTCATGGGATTGCATTTGGGGTCCCTAGGGTCAAGGTCACTGTTACTAAAAATAGAAAAATGGTTGAAACTTAATAACTTTAGTTAGGGATGACATATCTTGACTAAACTTAGTCAATAGAAAGAATTTATGGAGACCTTTCATGGGATTGCGATTGGGATCCCTAGGGTCAAGGTCAAGGTCACTGATACTAAAAATAGAAAAACGGTTGAAACTGAATAACTTTAGTTAGGGATGACATATCTTGACTAAACTTGGTCAATAGGAAGAGTTTATGGATACCTTTCATGGGATTGCGTTTGGGGTCCCTAGGGTCAAGGTCAAGGTCACTAACTAAAAATAGAAAAATGGTTGAAACTGAATGACTTTAGTTAGGGATGACATATCTTGACTAAACTTGGTCAATAGGAAGAGTTTATGGATACCTTTCATGGGATTGCGTTTGGGGTCCCTAGGGTCAAGGTCAAGGTCACTGTTACTAAAAATAGAAAAATGGTTGAAACTGAATAACTTTAGTTAGGGTTGATCTATCTTGACCAAACTTGGTCAATAGGAAGAGTTTATGGATACCTTTCATGGGATTGCATTTGGGGTCCCTAGGGTCAAGGTCACTGTTACTAAAAATAGAAAAATGGTTGAAACTTAATAACTTTAGTTAGGGATGACATATCTTGACTAAACTTAGTCAATAGAAAGAATTTATGGAGACCTTTCATGGGATTGCGATTGGGATCCCTAGGGTCAAGGTCAAGGTCACTGATACTAAAAATAGAAAAATGGTTGAAACTGAATGACTTTAGTTAGGGATGACATATCTTGACTAAACTTGGTCAATAGGAAGAGTTTATGGATACCTTTCATGGGATTGCGTTTGGGGTCCCTAGGGTCAAGGTCAAGGTCACTGTTACTAAAAATAGAAAAATGGTTGAAACTGAATAACTTTAGTTAGGGTTGATCTATCTTGACCAAACTTGATCCATAGGAAGAGTTTATGTATACCTTTCATGGGATTGCATTTGGGGTCCCTAGGGTCAAGGTCACTGTTACTAAAAATAGAAAAATGGTTCAAACTGAATATCTTTAGTTAGGGTTGACATATCTTGACCAAACTTGGTCTACAGTAAGAGTTTATGGACCTTTCATGGGATTGCATTTTGGGGTCCCTAGATTCAAGGTCAAGGTCACTGTTACTAAAATTAGAAAAACAGTTGAAACTGAATAATTTTAGACAGGGTATACATATCTTGACCAAAACAGGTATAAAGGAAGAGTTTATGGATACCTTTCATGGGATTGCGTTTGGGGTCCCTAGATTCAAGGTCAAGGTCACTGTTACTATAAATAGAAAAATGGTAGAAACTGAATAACTTAAGTTAGTGTTGACATATCCTGACACAACTTGGTAAAAGGAAGAGTTTATGGATTCCTTTCAATGGATTGCATTTGGGGTCCCTAGGGTCAATGTCACTGTTACTAAAAGTAGAAAAACAGACACAGGCTGAAGTTCTGCTGTCAATCATTAAAAACCTGGTTTCGTCGCTTTGCAGCGTTTCTTGTATTTGTTTCTTCTCACTAAAAATAGAATCACACATTGTAGGAATTTTGCGCAGCCAGTTGTCGACGACGGAGCGTGAGGTAGCTCAGATAGGGGAGGTCACTGTGGAGTACGAGGAGTTACTGCGGGAACACCGTGAGTCTGAAAGCCAACAGTTCACCGCAGAAGAGATCACAGAGGCCCTCACGGCCACACAGACCCCTGAAAGTGGTCTCACAGAGAGGAACGCTGAGGTCCTTACAGGGCTGCTAACTTACGATGATATCCATCTCAAACATGCTGCAGTGCAGGGCATTGCAAACAGCGCGGCTTTCACGAAAAATCAAGTAAGTTATTGACACTCTTTGCAGGCTTTGTTTTTGACCAGTCCTACTATTTCCCCTTGTTTTCACAAACAACTCTCATATTAGATAAATTTGCAAAGAGAAGATAAATGCCAAAAAGTTGTTATATGGAACTAAGCTGTGTTTATTTCCAGGATTCCAATAGTGAGCATGTCTCAATGACATCAACATTGTATAATATCAAACATTTACAGACATTTAAAAATATATGTTTTTGCAATCTCTTTTTAATGACTTTCTACAATCGTAGCTCATTTATAATTATGTTACTTTAATAGTTGTGTACAACTAAATTCTTGAAACACATTTTCCCTGCCATTTATCAATGAAGATAAAGATGACTTTTCTTGGATTATTTGACTGAGTAGGTCAAGATGGCAGAAATAGGATGTGGGCCATTGATTTTATGAAAACCATACCTGGCTTAACTAATGTATGATCATTCTGGCTTTGATGAATATTTCATGGCTCATATTAGATAACAATACAAGCTCTGGGCTTTGCTTGATTTTCGAAGAGACACTCAGAGTTATCAATAAAATGTTCTTGCTAGCCCTAACCCAGCTGGTTATGATTAATGAAATTTATAATGCAAACTATATTGAAGTAGTAAAAGTCCTTCATAGTACTGAAACAAAAATGAAATCAAGATACTCTCCCATCTCAAAAATGAATTGCCTGAATAAGGATTTAGATTCAGAGAAAAGAACAAAATACCATTTAACTATGTGGCTTCAATGTGGCATTGATAATATGAAAATAAGCTGTTGCCCAAACCCCAATAATGCTTGCATTTTAAGATCTAATGTCAGAATAGCTGCATTTGTTGAGAGATTGGATTTGGCAGCTGGTGGCTATCCCAGGTAAAAGTTCATTCATTAGTGATGCATTCTGTTGTCCATATTAGGAAAGTGTAGCAGAGGCTGGATTCATTATTATTTCATTATTTCTTTGTTTGGAAGATTAGGGTCTGCCAGGACCTTGGGTTGATTGTACTGAAAATGTGTTTATTACGGTAGATGGATCTAGGATGTTTTGAATTAGTACCAATATCTTAAAGGTAATACCAGAACATGCAGAAGCCTTTAATGTACTAACCATATAAACAAAATGTTGTATTAATTTCTTTTTGTTGAATTTATTTATCATTGCTTAAGTAAATTATCATGAAACATAAATACTAGTTTTTTTAATGAAAAAAGTGGGTTAAATCTTGGACATATTCATACTGTGGTTATTTTGTTCAAGACATTAAAGAAGCAAACAAAATTACTATATATGTCCCCAGATCACCCTACGTGAGGCTGAAGTGTTGCCTCGACTGAGCAAGCTGCTGGAGCTACAGCGGATGTCATTGTGGTTACGACATGCTGGCAGCGACACTGCCGTCAACACCACTATCAACGCCATCACCAATATGGCCATCAACCCTGAAAACAACACTCAACTTGAGGTGGGTCACTGAAATATATATATTATTGTGGATTTTAATATGCCCATTTTAAAAATCAAGGCCCTATTTAAATTTTACCTGCGGCATACGTGGGCGGGCGTCGTTCAGTATGTTGTCCTCTCAATAACTTTAGAAGCCTTTGTCCAATCACCAAACTTGGTCAGAATGTGTATTGGCATAATATCTTGAACAAGTTGGCATACTATCTTGGACAAGTTCGATAACCAGCTATATTGCTTCAGTCACTCAAGAGTTATCATCCTTTTGTTAGAAAGTACCTAAAATTTGTCTTGTCAGCTCATTTATTTTAGAAGCTTAACAAACAAATGTAGTCACAATTTGTATTGGCATAATATATCTGACAAGTTTGATGACCAGCCTGTAGTCTGTTGAGAGTTATCACCCTTTAATTATAGAAATTACCTCAAACGGCCCTGTCGGATCAATTATTTTTGAAACCTTTGTCCAATCGTCTTAAAACTAAGTCAGATTGTGTATTGGGCATAATATCTCAGATAAGTTTGATAACCAGCCATTTCGCATTAGTCACTCAAGAGAAATTGACCTTTAATCATATATGTACAGTACCTAAAATTGAAGTCTTTTCAATCATCAACCAATTTTGTCAGACTGTGTATGGGGAGAATATCTTGGTCAGGTTTGATAGCCAGCTATGTCGCCTCAGTCACACCAGAGTTATGACACTTGAATTGGCCAAAACTGTCTTTACAGTGTCCGCTCTCTTAATCTGGCTTTATATACTACCGCTTATTACCGAACTAAGTGTCTTTAGGACAGGCGTATTTTGTTACAGTTTGGGCTCTTGTTTATGTTGCATACTTAACATAATGTTGGAAAAGGTCAATAAATGTTGTAACTGCATACTTTGAATTAAAATAATTACAGAAAGTCTAGAAGGCATTTAGTCTTTACGGTATGTACAAGTATTTGGAATTATGAAAGGATCTTGAAGTACTAGATAATTATGTATCATTATATTTTCCACTCAGACCTGTGTACCAACACTTGTTGACATTTCCCTGGATGCGGACACAGGCTTGGCGACCCGGCTGTCATCCCTCCAGGCCCTTACAAACCTGTCTGCGGAGGGGGAGCACCATGGGCACTACACGAGGCTCGTGCAGCAGCTGTACACACTTCTTACGAAGTCGTGGGATCCGGCCCTCCGTCTACAGGGTCTGAAGATCCTTGTGAATCTCTCATGTAACCCAGACATGGTTCCACACCTACTCGCTGCTAAGGTCAGGATGTTATTGGGTTTTCAGCCCTTTGTTTATGAGATATATCAAGGTTAATTTTTAACTATTAAACATGCCATTCAATAATTATAAAAGTAATTGGATTCATACATGTTTATAATGCAGAAAAAATAAATGTGATTGAAATGAAAGGCAATAGGAGGCGCATGCATGTGAAAAACCCAAGTTGTTCTGCATAATTAATATAGAAAAAAACCTGGTTTGTACCAGCGGTTCCATTAAAGGAAGTTTATTCATACCCAAAACTTCCAAAGTTGAGTCTTTGAAAGTTCAAAAACATGAAAGATTTGAAGTTCAAAATATCAAAAGCTTGTGTCAATGACATTTTCGGCAAGTCTTACAATAAAACTTTTTGAACAACAAGTGTCCAGTTGGCAAATTTAGAGTTGCAACTTATTAAATTTTAACATAATAGTTGGACAATACAGAAAACACTGCTCACACTGTTAGTGTTTGTGAGGGTTAAACTGCAACACTTTAGTGATGTCCATAATTGATGGCAAGAACTTTCAGTGAGAACCTTGCTTGATTTGTTATGCTGAAAATGATGATGTTGAAACCTGTGAATATTGAAATAAGTAAACTGTGCAAACTAACTGGAAACAACAAAAAAGCTGACCACTGTTTTATTACTTTCAGGCTCCTGAGGGGTTGTTGACCTTACTTGACCCTGCAAAAACTGATGAGGGCCTGATTCTACGTTTCATCACATTTCTGGACAACGTTGTCCAAGTGAAACAAGACCGGCACATCACTCCCTCCTCTTTGCCCTCCACAGACAAGGCAGCCTCACCGGAAACCATGTACTCTGCCTTGCTTGGGCTAGGGAATGTGGCTGACCTCAAGAATAAAGTGTTTTTGTTGTTCAAACATACAAACAATGAAGTGAGACAGCACGCCAATAGGATTTATAACTCCTTGAAATAACTATAAGGCTTGTTGGATCTAGTTCTTGCCAAAAGTGTGTTCCTGTAGTGATCAGCAGTCAAATTTGTGTAAAACTGGTTAGTTTTTCAAATTGGTTAAAATACCCAAATGTTTATTGATTGGTCAATCCATATCCAATAATTACTTCTAACAAACAGTGCAGGAATAATCCAGATATAAGGATAGAGACACCTTACCTTCAGACTATTGTATGTTTGTAAAGTTTTTTTCTGGGACATATATATTCATCAACAACAGTAGGAAATAATGAAAATGAATATAAATGCCTAAGGAAACAATTTGAATAGGGGTCTAAGCCCCAGGTTTACCCTGCTGTGGGCATGAACCCCTCGTACTCAAACAGACCCCCGACAATGTTTCAGGATTGACAATTATCAGCTGTTAGAATGAGAATATTTAGATCTAGACCAGTGGATACCATATTGTATACAATTAGCTGTCGGAGTTTTCTTGATTGTGATTTTACAAACATGACATGATAATCATTAAAAGTGTGTTCTTAGGATATTTTATTGTATATACACATGTATTATTTACTGGGAACTTTGAGTAGCAAGTTTGTGCTCATGCGTATATTTAAATAAGATTAGTAAAACAATGTACTGGAATTAATAAACTATTTATTTCTGGAAATTCCATGATCTAGGCTGGCATTGTATTGGCATGAAAGATTCTGTAGAATTTGTGATTTAATTATAAGTACAAATGCTAGTGAAATGTCACCATGTTTGTTACAAAAGTAATACATGAACAGTATGTTTATTTGCATATAAACATTGTTTACTAATTGTTTTTGAACAAATTTTGATACTTTTTATTTTGTATAAATTTCAATATACTTTTTATACTGTTTTCCTGGTTGTAATTAATATTTGAAATATTTTATTTAGTTGATATATATATATATATATAATGTAAGTAACAAAAAATGGCCGAGTGTTGCGGGTTCTATAATGTGAGTAGCAAAAATTGGCCGAGTGTTGTGGGTTCCATCATTCTCCTCCAGGGATACTTTCTCGTTGCATCTAATTAAGGACACAGTACTGGTTTCTACCCAGGAAACAGACTCCAGTGGTCCATATCAACTTTCAGACATCTTTACCATGGAGCAGAAATAAGTCAGTCTGAAATAAACATTTACCTGCTCAAAACATTTTATTTCTGTTTTTGTATGATATATTTCTCTTATGTTACACAATGCAGTAACATCTTCAGCTTTTGTGAAACATGAGAGATATATATTAAGCAGTGTGTGCAACAATTTCAGTACTTCCCATGCAATGTGATGACTTTGATTTAGGACTGGGTTAATAAGGCAATGTTTTTAGAGACTGTCCGACTAGATAATGTCATCCCACTGGTATGTCTGTCACATAGAATGCAGGTTTTAGTCACATTTGGGGCTTTTCTAAAGGCTTCACTTCAGTCAATAGTATTGTATGAACAGTAATTTTGATGGCCAGTTACTATTTCAAAGCTAGATACATAATTATATTAGTCTCAATACAATTATGTAATATTGTTATGTCTTCAGATATTTAAGTGTTTATATCCCAAATGAATTATAAAAAAAAAACTGGATGAAAGCTAACCCTTGTAATCAACTCCTTTGTATAATATCTGCTCATAGATCTGTCCACATTTTACCTTAAACATGTATGGGAATGTTTTATTCTTATGTGATATTAATTATGTAACCGTTCACGTGTAATTTTGACGACCTTTATGCAATAGTTTATTGTTTTCATTGGATAACATATTTGTTTGAAAAATGTATTTTACTGTTTGTGTCACATTCTTGCTTCTACTTTTTTTTCTACCGTCTTTCTAACACAGCGATTACAATAAAAAATACCATATTCAGAGAGAAAAATTATTTAGACAATCTTGATAAAGCTAGCCATGTTCGTTAACTAGCAATGTCACACCAGTCTCCTCAGTGTAGCCCTTGCATTGCTTCAATTACACAAACTTAAAAAAAATATGTGAAAAATTGCCTCTCTTGTTCAGTTTTAATAATGTTATTTTCATGTCACATTAGAGAGGCTGGGAAACACTACTTGTATATTTGTACTTTTATGTGTACATGTACTTGTACTTGTATGTGTAATCATATGTGCACTTGTATATGTACTTGTATTTGAACTTGTATGAGTACCTTTATGTGCACTTGTATATGTACATGTATGTGTAATCATATGTGTACTTGTATGAGTACTTGTATCGGTACTTGTGTGAGTGGTTGTATGTGTACTTGTATGTGTACATGTTCTTGTGTTTGTACTTTTACTTGTATATGTTCGTGTACTTGTATGTGAACTTGTATGAGTACCTTTATATGTACATGTATATGTTCGTGTACTTGTATGTGAACTTGTATGAGTACCTTTATGTGTACTTGTATATGTACATGTACTTGTATGTGAGCTTGTATGTTTAACTCTGCATGCTGTGCACTTGTTAATTTAATAAATAAAAAAGCTAGCAGGGTAATGAAATGTTCAAATGTGTATCTACAGCAATACATTGTTTAGGTTATCGACTGATAGGTTTTGGAAGAAAAACTTGATAAATTTGTTTTTGAAAATGAGCAAAAGTTTCTTGAATGCTTCCATACAGTTAAATATTATTCAGTGTTTAAATATGTTTATTTGTTAACAAATTGTTATACATTTTTTATGTAGAGCAAAACTTAGAGCAGAAAAATAAATCAATAAAACATTCATCTTTTGCATGTTAGAATTGTTATTGCCTGAAAACAGCTGGGACAAGAAAATGTCTCCCCACATGTTTATGTCCTATAATCAGAGTGGATGGTACAATGTAATGATTTCATGATCTGGTATGTATTAGATTTTTAAATAACTTGGACAAGTTAAGTTGAAGGTGTTTTACTCATGGTGAAACCAAACCATAAAAATTGTCATATGTTTTAAGCATACAAAGGGCCATAAATCTGACAATATTGGAGCATTAGTTACATAACATGTCACCAAAGAGTTTATTGCTACTTCGAGGAAGTTTAGAAAGTACAAATCACAAAATTTGATATCCTTAACCTCTGAAAAGTAATTGGGCCTAAAAAAAAATTGTTTGGTTAGGGTTACATCCTTTTCAAAAATAGGTAGGGTAGGTAGGCTTTTTTTTTTTTTTTTTTTTATTAGGCTTTATATAAGAATATCATTTTCATCATTGGAGAATGGTGTTAAAGTTATCTTCTGTATAAGCATTTAAGGTTAAACTACATATTGAAAAGCAATTTAAAAAAAAAAAACGATTTTTTATTTTTATTTTTTTTATTTTTCCTTCTTTTTTTTCGAACTGACTATAAAAACGGTAGGGTCGGCGCTTATTCCGTAGGTAGGGTCGGGTAACCCGAACCAAATGTATTTTTTTTTAGGCCTTAACAAGAAATATAAAAAAATGTGGATGGACAGTTGGTAGGAGTGGTTACCATTGGACAGCTGCATTTTTTTTTTGAGGGACATTTTTTTGGTCAAACTAGTCAAATGTACATTTTTATGTAACCTGCTTAGTTTGTCAGACATATTGGGATTATGTCATCAGGCGGAGTCCGCTGCTTCAAACTCAGCTACGAGCACTTGCTTCTTATCAAATCTGTCTCGAGTATTTTGAAACAACCTGACACATACAGTCAGTATCATATTGATGTAGGTCAGAATGTCAAAGGTAAAGGTCACCGGAGTCTAATAATAAAGCCATCTTAATCCTTACAATGTGCCTAGTGCCAGGGACAGAAGTTCAACTCATGTTGTAACTAAGTTCAAATTTGAAGTTTCTGAAATTTGGTATGGTGTTGGTCAGGAGAAATAGATGCTATGACTATTACAACTTGTATTGTAGGTCACATGCCAAGAAAATGGAAACAATACTCATAGTTGTATTGCACTTTATTACATTGTACATGAATGTGTAAAGAATATACATAAAAAAAATAATACCAACACACATTGTTGGGTAAGAATGTTACATTAACAACCTATAACATGCCTTAATTGTATATGAATACTTAAAATGAAATAATAGTAATACAGAAAAACTTCACTTTTGATTTGCTAACATTATATATTTTCAAACAGACCAGTGGCCCTTTTCAAAAGCACAAGGTAAGTATCTAATAAAAGCATATATGTAAAAGTCAATGTAAAATACGGTGTGTTCCATCAAACATGTTTTATCATTTTTGTGCAGTTAATTCTCACCTTGTTTAAGAAATAATTCGATAAAATTCTGTAAAGGCTATATGCTCTTTGAAATGATGAATTCACGTACTGTCTAGTATGCAAATATGTGACAGTTGTGATTTAAAGCTAATGCAAAGTTGTATTTAAATAGCCAACTTCATCGTTTTTAAGACATGAAATTCATGATTGTACAGCTATTCCTGGTGAATTATTAGATCGTTTAACCTTACTTTATCGTTTACACGAAAAATAACCATAGATATCAGCGAGCAAACATGTTCTGCCGTGCAGCATTGGTTTCTCAATTTTTATTAACATTGTTAATCTTGTACTATCTTTACCAAAATAGAAATTCTCAAGCAAGATGGGACATTCTACTAAACATCTATTTCATTAGATATATATTTAAACAATACATTGAAAGCACCATGCCAACATATTTAGGAAGAGTATAAAAGCTGTAAGTAAAAAACAGTAAACAAAGAACAACACTGACCTGTTTTTCTATTTCTAAATATCTGAAGTGCCCTCCAGTAGTGCAAGCAATATGATTTGAATTATTAAGACATAAAATGCATAAACGAAAGCATGATCACAATTTCATTAAATATCAAATTCATTTCTATTGATTAAGCTATGAAAATTGAAACGTTAAGTGACAAGTGGTTGCCATTCAGTGAATATTTAATGACTTAAGTCTATAAATAACTTATCATTTGAAATCAGTTGTTTTCACCGACTGCTTTAGATGCTCCAACATTTAATAATAAACAATTTTTTTATTTTTTATTTCAATTATGTAAATTATGTAAGTTGTCTAGTCTGTTTCTTGTTTGTTTGTCTGTTTAGCATCCTTGTGGTTCTTGTGCCTGTAAACAATGAAGATCATAGTAGGCTGCTGGGCTTCCCCCTGTTCATGCCCATTGTAGTATTACAATGTCATGTAGCGATTTATGTTATAAGTAAACATGGTAAAGTAATAAGGACTAGGAGGAAGACCAGGTTTCTTTCTGTTGACTAGTAAATGCGAGTTTGAGTTCCTGTAGGTTTTCTTCCAACATTTTCACCTCGTCCAACTTATTTGCCTTCTTGGCTTCCCTGATGTAGCCTCGTATAATCTCCATCTGTTGTAACATGGGGTCGTCATTGGATTCCCGCACTGCATGGTCCGAGGGTTTCCAACCATAGCTGCTACTCCGTGTGTGACTTTTTGACCCCGATCTATCTCTTCTGTCATCCTCTCTACTAGGCGTCCCCTTATCTTTACCCAGTTTTTGTCTCTCTATTTCCTGCGCGTGTAACACAGCCTGTCGGTCCAACGCGATCTGTTTCTGCACCTCAACGGTGCGCTTTTTTTGCAGGGCAGCATACTGCTCCTCCGAGGGTAACGCCTGGAGACCCATCATGTTCTCCTGCATAAAGTTGGAGGCATAAGTGCGTATGGACTTCTGTAACAGTGCCTGCTTGGGGCTCATCTCTTCTTCATTGTTTACATTCAGTGTTAGGATTCTCTTACTGAAACAGGACAATGCTTTGTAAACACATTTTTACATTTTATCAATACCTGTTTCATTCTTTAAGATCATGTGTAATTTACTTAAGCAATAAATACATTTGTTTGCTTACATAATTCAAGTGACAATACCTATAAGCTATATATATGTCAAGTTTGATTGTCCTATAAATAACTTGTCATCATTATTGCTCTTGAAAGCTGATATGGATGACATCAGATTTGCAAACACTCTTTTCAATAAAAACTTTTTATATAAGTAGCAACAGTATAAAATGTTCTTATTCATAACCTTTTTGTATAAATACATGTATTTTACACATGACAGCTTATCAATTTACTTAATGTTGTTCTCTAAAAATAACTTCTGCTCTTTAAACTGATATAATAATGTCTTGACTGGCCCACGAGACCTTCAATAGAGAATTGAGGTACAGATCCAATTTCATTAAAATCTTGAGTCATTATCCAACAGGTTGTATCATTTTGTTTTTAGAAATACTTATTCATGTTAAAAGTTTTTATCGAGTGAACAATTCTTTTATTTTGACAATAAAAGAATGAAAAAAAAATGAAATCAGAAAATGTCAAGGAATTGCTTATATTTAATGGGGTCAGACATATAAAGAATAAAACATCATAAAATTTATAAATGAAAGGCTCCATTTTTCGTGTTTGTTTTACAAATACGACAGCACAAGCAATTATTTTGGCTTGGACCTACAAAATAATGCTTCAATGAGTATTTGCCAGGTACTGCTAGTTGTTTCTTCATAAAATTAAGTAAACTAACACAATTTCATTTATGTTTAAAAAAACCTTTGCAAACATAAAATCTGTGAAGGAATTTCATTTAAGATGCTTTATGTATGCCAGCAAACAGCTTTTTTCTCAAATACCTGATTTGGTCAATGAACTCGTATTTCTTGACTAGCTCCCCTCTTTTTCTTGTGGCATCATACAGTCTGTAGCTCGACTCTCCTGCACTATATTAGTAAACATCAGCAATTTAAAAGATATCAAAAGTTAAAGTGGAACTACATGTATATAAACTAAACATTGAAAACTACAGTGTCCTAACATTTTGCCGATGCCCTGTTTAAAGGCACAATGATGAGGGCGGTACAGACACTTAAAGAGTGAGACACAATGTCAAAAAATAACAAAAGAAAGTTACATATTTATGCTTTGCATATCACTTAAGCTCTGGAAAGACAATTATGAAATATAAGACCTAAATACAGTCAAACCTGTATTAATTAAGTGGGCACATTTTGTAAAAGGTCAAAGTGGCTGCTTAATATATTAAGCATTGTTTTAACTGAGGTCGATTTTATATCTTACGGTAACAACCAACACATGCAGAAAAGAATAAGAGTTACCTTAAGGATTCTACCATAGGAAGGTAGGATTCCAGCTGCATTTCACAATCTTCTATCAAAGATTTCATTTTCTGTTCAATAAAATTGCCTTGTATTAATACTCTGACAGATATGAAATAACAGTCTAAAATTTTAGCATAAATCACATTCAACCTCATTCATATACACATATATAAAGCCGATATTTCACTGAAGTGGTTTTAGTGACTTCACAATGATCGAGAACAATCAAAATTATGCCTGATTTTTGTTGAAACAAGAAGCAACTGAACAATTACTTTATTCTTACTTTTTATAACCATCACATTAGAAAATTAGATTATACTAGTATTTTGTAATATCAGCACTTAACATAAATAAAACCTTAATAAAGGTAGCTACTTTTTATGATAAAGATTCATACCTCATATAGTATGACTATGCTTGTTTTAGTGTTTCTCTGCTCCATGAGTTGATCACGTCTCTCCAGGAGTTTACGACATTCCTCGCATGACCGTATGTGCGGGTCCCCTTCCGTGCTGAACAAGGAGTTAAGGCTGGAATTACTCCCCGCCCGCTTCAGGAAACCTTGATCCCGACCCCCATCAAAGCTGAATGCTGGGTTTGTCAGCTTCTCTGTAGAAGATAGAAAAACCATAATGATCATTGTTTCAGCACTGATTTAAGTTAATATTTGGAATGATAGCATGATTTTAGTTTATAATCTATTATTTTTTAAAACGATTGTGAGGAAAGTTACATTAACTTATACTAAATCTCCGCAATGTTGCATGAGATTGTGGTATTGTGTTGTGGGGGAAACTGGAGAACCTGGAATAAAACCCTTTTGTCCTTTTGGCCACCAATCAAACTCACATGCGCCACCGCCAGGAACCCAGTTCACCTTGTTGAGATGCGAGTGTGCTAACCACTTAGACAACCATGAGAATGATTTTCTTCTATATTCTTCATTAAGTTAATTTCATTTAACAAGAACAAGGCTACAGTCTTCATTATCACAACTGTGGTTCTTTTGAAATTTATTTAAGGTATATGCTTGAACAATTTCTTAACAATAGAAAAGAAATTCTTATTATAATTCATGTAGACTTGACAACTTTTACATACGAGAGCATAGCCAGAAGTTCGTGGAAAAGCTTGATAAAATAAAAACAATATGCACCATATCTTTAAAACTTTTAAACCAATAAAATGGCGCGAAAGTTTGTACATTTGACATGATGTCAATAATGTGTGATGACGTGAAGTTTTAAGTCAGTGCGTTTGTTTGTTTATTTCAAAGGAAGCATTTTAGACTGAACAGTATAGTTAAATTTTGTTTAAAATGACGCCAGAAGGCAGATTGAAAAAACGGGCTGTGTGAACCTAGGAAAAACTCCATCGCAAACACTTAAACTGATGAAAGAAGCATTGAGTGAAACTCCAGTGAAGCGAATGCTTGTGTACAAGTGGTACAAGCGTCAGTGAGGGGCGGGACAGCATTTGTGACGACATGAGGTCTGGGCGACCGGTTTCACAAACTACAGAGAGTGACGTCAAGGCCGTGAAAAATGAGTTATGGGTTGGTACGGAGGATTATGAAAGACAGTTTAAAAATAAGTCGAGTGAGTGCGTGTTGGGTTCCACGGCTGCTGACAGAAGATGAGATGAGCAAGAGTACAGGAATCACGCCGATTCTTAGCTCAGTACGAAAAGGAAGGAAAATGTTTTCTTGAGAAGATAGTCATTTGTGATGAAACCTGGCTGTTTTATTACGAACCTGAGACAAAACAGCAAAGCAGTCAATGGAAGACTTTGATGTGCACAGTGTTATTCTACTCCATGCAGTTCCGAAGGGCCAATCTATGACAGGTGCTTACTATTCTAAGGTAAAGTGATGTATAACAAAATTCATTTTTATCAATATTTAGTTCTTGATTAAATCTGCAAAAAACAATGTTTAAAAAAGTTTATGATTAAAAATATGGGATTGGATAAGTGTTAGTTTTAATTATGATATTTGATGAAGTCCACAAAACGTGATAAATGCATTATATTATAAGCCTCAGTTATGTTCTCCATTTAAGGTTTTGAGGGGTGACTTGTACAGGGCGATGGCATTTAAGAGACCACAGGCGTTGCATGATGGGTGGATTCTTCAACAGGAGAATGCACCAGCGCATAGATCGGAGGAGGCCCAGACTACAGCGACAATCCAGCTTGAAGCGGAGATCCTTCCCCACACCCCCTTGTTCGCCGGACCTAGCACCATGCGATTTTGCTCTATTTCCGAAACTTAAATATGAACTGAAAGGTAAACGCTTCAATGACTTTCAGGAACTACAGAGTGAAGCTCAGACACCCCTGTATTCTTACAAGTCAGAGTGGTTCAGTGACATTTACCGACAGTGGGTAGCGAGACATCCTTGTATTGTGGCGAGCGGCTCTTACTTTGAAAAGTTATGACGTTGACGTCAGATTCTGACGTTTGAATTGCAGGGGCTATACTGATCTCATGTTAATGAAAAAGCTGTAGTTTCCTTTATATTGTATGTATCAGTTTGAAATTTTATATGTCATTTACAGATGAAATAGATTTTATAGCGAGCTGACGTTCGTTAAAAAATGTTAAAATGGGGTGATTTTATTAAGCAATTCCACGAACTTCTGGCTATACCCTCGTATAAACACTTCATTACACTTGAATTATTGGGGAAGGGTGAAGATTGTGCAAGCCATCTTTATACATTGTGCAAAAGTCAAGCCCTTGAGGTAAACTTTGTATTAATTACATAAAAAGAGAGAAGAGTGCATTTTATATTAATTTAAATTGAATAAGGGGAAAAGGAATATAGGACATTATGTTGAGAAGTGATCAAGGAAAAATGTTTGTACCAGCAGCTGTCTCTGTAAACGAAATCATCAAAATAGAAAGAATTGAACTGCAGTCTACTTCAACATTTTATTCATGTTAAATAACAATATCAATTTAGTCTGTATATTAATAAAGTAAACTAGAAGCGTCGCAATGTGATGAAACCAGGTTTTTGTTACGGGCAATCAGAAATTATAGCCAATTAATTTGTTGTATGACTTTATCTTTACTTTTATCAAAAAGAGACGCCCCCCTCAAAAGCAATCCCAAGCTAGCTCTTTACATAAGCTACCCACACACCAAGTTTAATCAATATCTATCAATGCTATCAAAAGTTATTTGGCAAAAAACATTTTTCTATTTCAAGTAACAGTGACATTGACTGTAGCCCCTCCCCACTCAAAAGCAATCCCAAGCTAGCTCTTCACATGCTACCTACACACCAAGTTTCATCAATATCTGTCAATCCTAACTCAAGTTATTGGGCGGAAACCATTTTTCTATTTTAAGTAATAGTGACCTTGACCTTAGCCCTCCCCACTCAAAAGCAATCCCAAGCTAGCTCTTCACATAAGCAACTTACACACCAAGTTTCTTCAATATCTATCAATCCTAACTTATGTTATTGGGCAGAAACCATTTTCTATTTTTAGTAACAGTGACCTTGACCTTAGCCCCACCCCCTTCAAAAGCAATCCCAAGCTAGCTCTGTACATAAGCTACCTACACACCAAGTTTCATCAATATCGGTCAATGCTAACTAAAGTTATTGGGCAGAAACCATTTTTCTATTTTAAGTAACAGTGATCATGACCATTTTTCTATTTTAAGTAATAGTGACCTTGACCTTAGCCCCTCCCACTCAAAAGCAATCCCAAGCTAGCTCTTCACATAAGCAACTTACACACCAAGTTTCATCAATATCTGTCAATGCTAACTAAAGTTATTGGGCCGAAACCATTTTCCTATTTTAAGTAACAGTGACCTTGACCTTAGCCCCTCCCCCCTCAATAGCAATCCCAAGCTAAGCTCTTCAGATAAGCTACCTACACACAAACTTTCTTCAATATTTATTAATCCTAACTAAAGTTATTGGGCAGAAACCATTTTTCTATTTTTAGTAACAGGCGACCTTGACCTTAGCCCCACCTCCCTCAAAAGCAATCCCATGCTAGCTCTTCACATAAGCTACCTACACACCAAGTTTCATCAATATCTGTCAATGCTAACTAAAGTTATTGGGCAGAAACCATTTTTCTATTTTAAGTAACAGTGACTTTGACCATTTTTCTATTTTAAGTAATAGTGACCTTGACCTTAGCCCTCCCCACTCAAAAGCAATCCCAAGCTAGCTCTTCACATAAGCAACTTACACACCAAGTTTCGTCAATATCTATCAATGCTAACTAAAGTTATTTGGCAGAAACCATTTTTCTATTTTTAGTAACAGTGACCTTGACCTTAGCCCCACCCCCCTCAAAAGCAATCCCATAAGCTACCTACACACCAAGGTTCATCAATATCTATCAATGCTAACTAAAGTTATTGAACAGAAACCAATGTTTGACGCACCCGCCCAACGACAACCTCATTCTAATAACCCGGTTTTCGTTGAAAACCTGGTTAAAAATGGTCTGACAGTAAGTTAATGTAGAAGATCTAATTTCAAGCTTAAACTTACAATTCATGATAAGCAGGAAAAATAAAACAAAAGAGAATTCCACAAATTAGATGCATTGCCATTGTATAGTGCCCATATTTTTTTTAGTTAAGATCAGTTTGACCTTAGAAATATTGACAAAAAAGTATTTAGAGGTGATCTACTGACCATTCCCGAAGTGAATACAAAATTTGAAGACTCTAAACCGAGCTATTATTGATAGCTTTTTTAGGAAACAATAAGGGAAGATGCAAGGCAAAGTTATCCCAACGTGTCTGCTATGCCTACCAGTGACGCAAAACAGCATATACACATGTACAATACCATTTACTTCATTGTACACATATAAACAATCAAAAACACAATAAACATCCAGCACAACCTACAATACATACTTGCATATGCGTGTGTGAGGAACTGTGAGCACCTGTCACACATGATACCCCCGCACAGTCGACAATGGTGACGTCTGCGTGTCATGCCAAATGTACGCCCACAGAATCTACATGACTTCACCTCGCTGTCTGGCGTCCACATCACCACTGACTTCTCAAACGCTGGAAAAGTGGCCGATTGGATCATGATAATTCCATTGATACAAGTGAATAACTAGCTATATCTTATCATTTTGTGAAAAGGCAAAAAGGTAATCTACAGTTATTAATTATAAGTAAAAAGTTTTTTAAACTTACAAACACACATAAACATATTCTCACCTTTGCGTTTGCCAGCATCTGTAGGTGCATCTGGGCTTATCAGCTTGTCAAGACGTATAAGAAGCTTGTTAGTCTCCACCACATACTTGTCAACTCTTGCATCTCGCACTCCCCGAAATGTGTCTGTCCAGCTACGAGTTACACCTGCACAGTACAATAGATTCATCTGCTTTAAAACAAGGCATTTTCAATTGAAAGGAAAGGGGCATGAAATATTGTCGAAATGCAGTGAATAGACATGTTATGTTTTAAACACAAAGGTGTAGCTATTAAAAAATAAATCATTCATAAAGTTAGATGGTTTTCTGTAAAAAAAATATTCAATGTTTCACCCCCACAATTCTTTGCTTGTCCAGTTAGTGCCATGTTTATCACCCTGGTTCGAGTTTTGGCCTTTGCCTATTTGAGTTTGGTTTGTGGTCTTCAACCCGGGAAAAGACAAATGAGTTTCCCCCGCACATTCTGGTTGTCCCAACAACCAGATCACACCTTCACTTAACAACATGTCTACTTGAATTGTAATGCTTTTAAAAAACATCACTGTTAAGTCACTATGTTTAAACCCCAAAAATGATCTGAAACCTTATGGTATCCTTCACTTGCCTACATCCTGTGGCTGCCAGTAGTCCACATCAAACAGACTTGTGGACTTAGTAACTATTGTACTGCTTCCTTGTTGAGAATTATCAAAGCTAGCTTCTCTCTCTTTCTCTCCTAAAATTTTCTTTTTGGCTCGGTCAAACAGACCTGCAAAGCAAAAAGGTGAAGTAGCATTAAGTCCAATAAATTTCAATAAGGGATTCTGTACTGGATACATACAATTAGCATGCTTTGTTCAACCTGCCATAAATCATGACAAGTGTGATATTTTGTACCATTCATGAATATTGTTGGTATGGTATTGTACAATTTTTACATGTAGTCATTTAGCAATTATGAAAGACAAAAAGAAGACTGTTACTTGACACCAATATGAAACATGAGAATGATTGAATGAATGAAAGCACCATGTACAGATATCGCCTCAGCGTGTTTTGGGGGGGCCATCATTCCGCCCCTCCTGAAAAAGTATACATTTTTCCCCACCCCAGGTAAAAAAGTCCCCTTCAAAGTTTATTTAAATTTAATTTTTTGAAGACCTATTAACAATAAGCTAATCAAGGGGTGAAAGCGAAAAGGTTCTATCTTCTTCTTGATTTAATGTCACACAGAACCTTTTCACATTCATGGCTCGAAATGTAGCAATACAGTGCCATTTGTGAATATGTCAATAGCTTTGTTGAAAAAAGGATTTGAAAAGTAGTTCAACAATATAAAAATCAAGTAAGTATTTTTCCACTTTTTGCCAAAACAACACAATTGTCCCTATCAAAGGGCCCCTACACCATTCTCTTAAAAGTGGAAAATAACTGCACCTCTTAGCTGGTTAAGTGTGGCCTTGTCCTCATTGCTGTGTGCCTCCTCGAAATGTGACTGCAGCTGTGAGACTGTACCCAGATCTTTCATGCACATTGGACAGAGGAAACCCTCCCGAATCTCCCCGCCAGTGCCTCCCCCAGGCCCCATAGCAGCGGCCATTTCTGCAACAAGAAAAAGATGCATTATATCATATGAATATACAATTTACAGAATTTACAACATGTGCATAAAGATTATTTTAACAGTCATTGCACAGATTTCCAGCTTTTACCAGACCAAAAACTGTTCTCATCATATGAATATACAATTTACAGAATTAACAACATGTGCATAAAGATTATTTTAAAAGTCATTGCACAGATTTCCAGCTTTTACCTGACAAAAAACCTTTCTCCATACTTTTTGTCAAATTTCAATATTAAATTTAGCATTCAATGATTTTTTTTTTACCAGACCAAGTTTGGAATTGGTTGGTGGGCCAGATAGCTATTGAGACCTCCGTATATTGTGCATTCTTAAAAGTAAGTTAAATGTTTACAGTATGTTTATGAGCAATTTCAGATTATGCACAAATTCCGTTGTTTTTTATCAGAGTTTTGTCATACAGTACATTAATATCAGAATATGACCTGCAGATGGCTGTCAGACTGAGTGAGGCCCTTCTTATGATACTCAAATTGCTTTAGCCTTAGGCAATCTACATACGAATAAGATTATATAGACATGTATATATCTGCTTACAGGTCATTGCCAGTGTATGAACAAAAACTATAAAAAGTATAAGCATGAAAAAGAAAATAGGTGGATACCTATTTGACAGCAGCCGCTTACGATATTACTGAGACATAAATACTAGAATCGCTTACATCATTAACAGGAGACAGGGACAAGTTATTATTTCATATCAATAACTGTACAAAACCAGAACATAGTAACGACGAATCAATTATTAAAATTGATAATAATTGTGATTATTTTAATAAATTCTTATTATTTGTATGGGGTTTTTTTATTATCCTTTTTTTCATATATATTTTAAAACTATCTTTATTATATCCCCCCTTCCAGGAAGCAAAGTAGTTACCTCCCATGTTTCTATAGCTGCCATTTATTTGAAATGCGTGGTTCATATTAATTTTATCTGGGACCAATAATACAATCTGTAATCTTACTCCCAGATTTTATTAACAAAACAACTATTTTATTTTCATTTATATTATGACAAATGCCCTATTTATTTTCAGGCACTGCAGCAAAAAAATTCTCCGTTGTGTACGTCGAGATTTGTTTAAGGAAGATGCCAGGTGTTATTGCTCAGTTAAAGATTCAGATGGTGCCAAGGCCAAGGGACAGAATTTCAGGGATGTTATTTTAAGAAAGTGGATATCACCTTCTGAGGAAGAAGGTATTGTATTCCTAAATGAAGAATATTTAAGTCCATATTCCATATAATGCAGTCTTATTATTGTGAGTATATCTTGAAATGCTGACAAAAATGAATTGATAAGAGACACCAGAATGTAAGTCCACCTAAATGGCCGTCAACGAGTCTTTTAACGATTTTTTTTAATTATGGCAGACTTGAGACAGGTATACATAAGAAATGTCAAAATAATAAAAAAGTATCCCTAATTTTTGTAGCTTACCAGGATGTATGAGGTGGCTGTCTAGGGCCCTCTCAACACATGATCACTAGGTGGTCATATGTTCACCACATTATGTGGTGTTTTTAGCCGACTGTGTTTTGGAATCATGTTAAGTTATTGTATTATATTCTATGACTTGATAAATAACTAAAAAACTGAGGCTCTGCATCATACATCCTGGTGTCTGCGAAATTGATGTCACTTCAGCTTCACTTCAAGAAAATTGTCCTTAGCCCTCTATTTTGTTGGGAAATAATGTTTTGAAACATCAAAGAGAAAATAAAATACCTAGAAGTAAATTGAAATTTGGGGATTATTTTCTGCTAGAAAATGTTGATCAGTTTTGCTTTACTTCTTAGGATCAATAATCTTTCAAGGTATGTTTTATAATTTGGTCAAGATTAACAGTAATTAGAATGTCTTAATTAAATCCTGAGTTTATAAGATTTGTTATCCATGAAATATGTATTTCAGAAAAAAATAAATAGAGAAGTAAACAGAATTTTGACAAATCCCCATATGGCAGGCATAGAGCTTGGCTCATTTTCATATTACTTTAAAACAACTCTGCAAACTTGTATAAAATATAATTGATTGTTAATTGCTTATTAAATGGATGCATATAGCTTGCATTTTGTGTTTAGTATTAATTCTGATTAAATACTGTGATATTGCATTTTAATGTACTACAGTATAATAGTGGGTATTATGTGCTTATGTTTCTTCCAGCAAGGTCAATGGAGTCGTTGTTCCCAAATGCAAAAGAGGTAGTTGAAGAATTATTCAAGCCTTTTTCAACAGTGCCAACTGAAGCAAACATTTTCCCTGATGTAAAAACAACAAAACTTGCAAGATTGGATCTCTATCGCTCAAAACTTCAATTAGTTTGGCCTGTAAAAACTGAGATTGTTGGAGTCCACACCAGCATGGAGACTTCAGTCCATTATGCATACCTCAGAGCCTGCCATTTCCTACGGGTGAATTTTTCATGTCTTTCTATTTATTTAAATGTTTGCCATATATTTAATGTTTTTCCTGTTACATAAAAACTCATTTTGTGCCCTAATTCTTCATAAGAAAATCTGGTAAATGAACAAAATGTGCACACTGTCACTGTGTCATGGTATATTTGATACATACCGAAAAAGGTAAATATTTACTATTTATAAAATCTCATTGGTGTTTAAAAACATGCCAGTGCAACATAAAATTGTAAGCTCTCCTCCTTCCACTATGTTCAGACCATGGGGCTGGTGTGTACAGGCTCAGAACGTGCCCAGGTGTTGGATAGGCAATCTGTAGCAGGTTTCCTGGAACACCTTGCAGGGATGCAGACTCCAGCCCTGAACAACTCGACCAACTTCAACCTTATACAGTCTATCCATCAACGTGAGGATGACAATGTGTACTGGTTGTCCACTCTCCAGGTCCCTATATTATTACCAACAATGTTTTTCACTTTGAAGAAAAATCGGCTGTTTACACATTCATAACTACGTTTACTTAGATTTTTTGTGAAATCATCACCATATTTTTGTTACCCAAATAAGCCAGTTATTTCTCTCTTATTTTTCCTTTGCTACTATGTTGTTTTCAAATAAAGATACTGCAATATGTGTAGCATACCATGTGAATTAGGGTATCACTGTCAGATTAAGGTGATTAATAATATTTTTATCTGAATAAGTACAAAAAATATGATACATTATTTTTATTTAGGTCCATTGGCCCCTGAGTTTCTCAGTTACATCGGAGTCCACCAGTCTGGACCTGGCCGCACATCGGACATTCATGCAAGCTGCTGCAAAACTCAAGGTAACTTCTAAAAGGGGAGAAGTTGAAGCACAGAATGGAAAACATTCATGTTTTCACCAGCTTATCCTCCAGTTTAAATAACATTGTACCATTTTAATAGACAGACGTTACTTTAGAAATAAAATAATTATTGATCTATTACATACATTTCAGGAGCCTAACTTTATTTGAATCAGAATGTGGAATACTCAAGTTTGTGAACCCCAGGTTACATTTATTGGCATGAACATTTTTCAAATAATTTCAATCATTTATAATTAATAATACAAACTATTTAAGTTCTAGATCAAATGTTGAGTTTAAAAGTAAGAATCTAGTAAAAACTAAACTAAAAAAATACTAGTGATATTTTGGTGCTTTTTTAACTGAGGAATTTGTTGCCATGTTGTTATTCATTGAAAACCCCATTTGTTTAATGGCTTCTGTATTCTTTTCTGTACCCAAATATAGTTTTATTTGTTTTGATCACTCAAGTTAAATGTGTTAAACACAAAAATGTATTAAAATGAATATGTTTTTTGTGCATCTATCAAGTGTAAACCTAGGTTGTGCCCCTTTAAAACCTGTAATTTAATATAAATGAAGTTGCAATGTTTTCTGTACTTATACAGTCATATTATGCCCTATGCCAAACTCTTACTTAATACCTTTAACTAAGACACAGCTGTGCTAAAGCTGCACAAAGATTATGTTTTTATTCTAACATTTTCAAATGGCTAATTGGCTGGAATTCATAACATTGTAATAACTTTATAAAAAATATTGTTGAGTGTGTCAGACACCTTGTAAATATTCTACTTGCCAAGTTTTTAAACCAATATCACGGAGCGTAGGCAGAATTTTATATAACTAGAACTTCATTGATATCTATTCAAGATTGTTTTCACATTTGGAGCTATGGTTCCCATATGATAGAGCAATAAAGGGCCTTCATGGCCCTCTTGTTTTCATAATTGTGGATTTTGATTGTCTTTCTAGGCCCTTGGGTTCCTGGACATAAACAACAAGTTTAAGACAGGAGTTCTGATTGGTTTACACAGATATGATAAAGCCCAGGAGGAGTTTGTTATCCGGAACTTTTTGAACCCAGACTATGAACTATATGTCGACGCCTCAGGGATGGGCATGGGGGGATACCTTCTGGCCAATGACACAGAGCAGATACACTGGATATCCGACAGCTGGTCCAATGAGCAGCATGGATACAATTTAGTTGATGCTGATTCCAATGTGAATGAAATGTATGCAGTAGTGACAGCAATATACACATGGAAACACAAATTTGAAGATAAGAAAGTCCGCTGTCATTCTGATAACATTTTAGCAGTGAACCTTGTAAATCATGGCATTTATGCGATAAAATGGAAAAAGGAGAACTCAAGAATAGCTATGTTGCTGGACTTATATCTAACTCTTCAGGAAATGTGTGAAAAGTATCGAATAACCTTGGTGGGCACACATTTACCTGGTAAAGACAACATGGCAGCCGATCTCTTGTCCAGATGTCATGTGGACAAGTTTAAGGAAATGGTACCCACAGCTCGCATGTCACCAAAGAAGTCCAAGAAACTCTGGTTTAGAAAACATTTAAAGAGAAGAGAAACCAAACCTCTTTCAGAACCCAGTCCAGAAGAAAGTACACCTGGGGATGAAAACAGTTAAATATTTTTCGTCTGTTGATCTCATGTCAAAAATATAATTCCAGGTTGTCATATTTTTTTAAAGTATTATTAATGCTGATTTGTTTTGAGAGTACCATAATTTTACAAATTATGTACATGTAAAATTTTAAGGATGAAATCATTTTGTACAATTTTCAATAAATTTTGAAGACAATTTGCATCGGTCAGGAGACCACATCTGGTCTGCACAATAACTCGAGATGGATTTTATGTCATAGGTTGCCCTCCCCTGTTTTGGTGGGGTCAAAAATTGTCATTTTTTTTCAAAACTTTGTGTTCATAATAACTAACAACTTTGCTATTGACCAATATGACCCCTATTAATTTTTGTGAAAGTAGGTCAAAATTAGTCATTACCAATGTTTTTGTTCTATATGGTATTGTGAAGGATTATGAAATATAGAATTTGGTTACATTTCACTAGTAGATGACCTATTTTATATTCAAAAAGTAATTTAGATAGGACTAAGCGTGAGCTTCTTGTGATAGGGCAATTGTCGGTCCATCGTCGACATTTTCCTTCAAGCAACTTCTCCTCTTACACCAAACAGACAACTTTAACCAAAGTTCAGTGGTCCTCTTACAGATTCTTTCGATAAAAGTGGTTCCATGAAGAACTTTAGTTGCAACCGAAAGGAAAAGCTTTGAAAATCTTCTCCTCAGAAACCCCTAGCGGAATTTCAAAATAATTTTACAAAAATATTCCTTAGATGACCTTTTATCAAATTCCTTAACCCTTTGTTTTTTTAAATAAACATGGCAGCCAGGGGCTTCTGGCTATATGTGTATATGAAAATCATTGAATATCCTCTGGCTGGATTTAAAAATAATTCCAAAGAATTGTTCCTTATATGCGACCCTCTATTAAACTAAAGTATTTTTCATAACCAACAAATAAAGGTTATGTCATTTTCAAGGCAGCATTGATCACATTTCCCTTTCATACAAAACATTTCCTGAAAATTGTAAATGGCAGGTCGTAAAAATTTCAGCAGACAGAATGATAAATATACCGGTATGAGTGATAAAAACACATTTTACCCTTTATAATTTATTGCAATCAAAATGACAAAACAAAATGGCACAAAAAGCATTGGTCAAAATTTTATTCATCAACATCTGTCACAAAAAGTTACAAACGCCCCTTTACTTGGCCTTGTCAAACAGAAAATGTTGTTATGGCATAAAGAACAATCAGTTCACGAAATACAATACTCATACTCATTTATCAGGTCAGACTGTTGCGGATCTTCTTCTTAGACCTAGTTTAAGTCTTCTTTAGAGCACCAAAGTGGCCAACTGCACATTACCATTACCCTGTATCTATCAATGTTTTAAGTTTCAAGCAAATGAAACAAGTAGGTTCCAAGCTCCATGCTAAAATGTTAAAACTCTTTAAAGGTTGCAGCATGGAGAGATATCTTTGCAACAAAGTGCCCCAAAGTATTAATTCCTGCAAGATGCACTCGCATTGCCGTTTATCTTTGTTTTGCTCCACACAATATTTGGTTGGAAAACAAAAATATTGACGAAGTCAACATTGTGTAATTGCTAATTATGTCTCCCTTTAACCTGAATGAAACTGACCATAAGACATAACTAGCTCATAACTAGCATACCAGTAACTGATAAAATAATACACAGGAAATTTAGCGCCCTGCTTTGACACCAGGGCAATTAAAGGAATGCATAGCCAGGATTTATGTATGGGCCTCTCTGCACCCATTGACTACATTATGACTTCACCAAGTGATATGCCCCATCAAGATGTTCAGAATTCTTACAATATATTACCCTACACAATTGTTGGATTATGGTTTGACCCCTGCCATGGGGCTCATAAAGACTTGCTAGTATGATAGGTAAACAAATAACTAATAAAGTTCAGGAGAAAAGTAAACCAAACCACAAAACTGCCTTATTGTCGGACTGACCTACACATTCACCAACAATGTGAATACTATATGCTCTTCCTTGGAAGCATAATAACATAAGACAATATATATACTATATGAAAACACTATTCTGTTTACTGATTACATTCAAAAATCAATGTGCTATATTTGGAAAATTGAGTGTAAGTAAAGTACATGGTACAAGTATTAATATTGCATAAAGACATTCAAAACATTTGTATAAATAGAAATTTTCTTTTTTAATCTGATTAAACATATTTTTTTAACTTATAAAACACGCATGCACAACACTTATATAATAAATATGTAAGGAGCCTGTTTTAATTTTGGCTATTTTTGCAGAGTAAAAGCATACACCAAATACAACTATTAAGACTATTTTAAAAGTTATATAAAACTTTCCATCACTTTATGCTATGTGCATTGCCCAAAGATGGCATCAGTAAAATTAAATTGTTAAAGTACAATTCACATCATTGAGTTTCATTCAAACAGTTAATCATGAAACAACTAGATTTGAACTACCGGTAAGAAAACATCTACTAACCTACAATATTTCTTACTGAAGTTACTCATTCAACCAAAGGTGTGACAACCTCATATACTCTTAAATAATTTGAACATGCAGATGAAGTATTTGCACAGTAAAAGAGCTGAACTTAAAGGCATGCATGTATATACATAATACAATGCACTTCATGCATATTATGACAGTTTTGAGTTTAACCCATTTATATTGCACTCCATGTTACACTTGTTCTGAAACAACAAACAGTACACAACTAATATACCAGGTTTAAATGCATAAATGATTTCAACATCATATGAAATGCATCAAAGCTTGGTTAAGGGAATAATCTACATTACTCATTAATTCACAATCAACAACATTTGATGGACTAATTTTAATTTTTACACTATACAATTACAATTTCTTAACGAAACAAAAAAAAATCCTTTTACTAAACAAACATCTGTTTTCAATTTGTTTTATTGGTTGGTATAATAAATACTTGAAGTTGTAGTTTTAAAAAATCTTGTTTTTAAAAAAAATACACTTCCATTTATCAGTATAACAAGCCATCTTAAAGTATGTTAAGCTAAGTTTTTTTAAAATTTTAAGTAAAGGTTCAACATGTATTGATAATTGCAAAATAACAAAATATCACATTCATGATCAAAGAGAAAAATCAATACCTCAAAAGGCTAAATACAAACATATTTGCAATAAACTGCAAAACGACTCTTTTAATACATGTATTAAACAAATATTATAAATGTGAACTAATATTCTACAAGTAGTGACTGCAAGTTTAAATTGTAAACTCACTTCATTTTTCAAGGTACATTTAAAAGTAAGTTCCGAAATGTATACATGTAAAAATAAACTCACACCAGTCCCTTCCCCTTGTGTAAAATACATGTATATTCCAACCCCAAGATCTTTCAGTTTCCAACAAAAAAACAGGAACCAGTCTATGAGCCAGCTTCCTGTTCCTGCCCCAGTCCCTCCAGGATTATCCCCATGGGCGTTCGCTTCAAACCGACTGTCTCTAAACGATTGGTCACCTTGTTCTTAATGTTCCTCATCCGCAGTGAAGCGTGCATCAGTATCACTGGGAAACAAAAAGAACATCTCTCAACAGGAGTTACATTTAAAGTTAAATGACTTTAAAAACAATGGAATTGTGGTTTTGGTGTCTGCTAAACGTCTGCTCTTCAGCTACAAAGTAGGTAAGATCTCTATGTCTTTAAATAGTTCTAACATATATCCAAGATTCTGACAGATGACTGTCATCATATGTCAAAAATAGGTTTAAATGTAATGAATAACAAGTCAAACTGCAGGCATGTTGATACTGAAATGTTAATATCGAAGACAAACACCATTTTCCTTGAATGCCTTGTAAGGTTATTGAAGTTGGTATTTCATTAATTTGTGAATTTCCCTTTTGTTAACTGTATCAATAGTACATTTGGGTGCTTTTCAAAATATTGAGGCTTTTTCTTTTATCTCTCCTAACTTTTATTCCTTTCACTTTTGGGAAGTGTTTTCAGGCACATTATGGGCCAATCAATCTTGCTAAGAAAATTGTTGAGTTTCAAATGGATGGCTCAATCAGCAAAAAAGTTGTCCCCTGTGCACCCAAAAAAGTGTGACATTTTACATGAAGACCTTTATTCAAATGTGTTTTATTTTTTGAAATTGAATGATATAGTATTTTGGTATTGTTTTTAATGTAACTGAACACTTTCTCATTCTAAAAACATACTTCAAATAAAAAATATGTATTAACTTAACCAAATTTTAATGTCATATGGCGGACCCCCATTCATTTAAAAAAGAAGATAGAATATTCAATTCACATTGAGAACACTACCATTCAATTTAAGCACAATTTATATTAAATTACTATGTTATTTTAATAACTTTAACCTGTCAGCTTTATATAAATGACATAGTTTTATTATTTCATTCATTATTTTGTCCGTAACTCGGATGCATGTCTTATTACTCCAAAATGTCCCCTGTGCACCTTTTCAGTTGTTAGTTGTCAGATTTCTATAATTTCTTCAATAAAATGATATTCTGCTGTATTTCCCAGAAAAGAAAGTTAAAACAAATGCAAAAACAGTTTTCAGCCTCTCACATACAGAGATTTGAAGCATCTGCATGGTTTAAAAGTAATGTACCCTGTGCACCGTGTTTTAGCAGATTTCAATAAAATGTCATAACTGACAAATATGGTGCTATTTCCACATTCTGAAAAGTGTGTATGTTATATTTAGGCATCACTTGATAGTTTAGCAACTTGATTGTAATTTTAAGTGTGTTATAAATACTGTTTTTTTTATTATTTTAATTATAAAGCCATTAAATGTTTACTTTAAAGGTTTATTAAATTAATTTAAATACAGTTTCAATATTGAGGCACATAAGATAACATATTTTGTTTAAATATTCTATTTTAATTTTATCATAACAATTAAAAAACATTTAATCAAATTGAAATTATTCATGTAATGCTTTTATATGTGCAAGGTATTATATGCTTCAATTCAGTGCACAGGGGACATTTTTTATATGGATAGCACATATACCAGATTATAATTCTGTACAGGAAATAAGTACCCTATAAATGGAAAAGCTTGTAGTTAAGCTCCCTTTTCCAAAGAGATCACATAGAAAATATGAAAATAAATGAAGAAAAGACTGTTGAAAACATTAACACAATGAAGTCTAGGAAGCGCAGAGAATGACTTAGGAAAGATCAGAAGTTGCAGAAATGTATGACAGAGATCAAGATACTCAGAGAAAAAGAGCAGAATTTGCCAGGTATTGCTCAAACCCTAAGAAAGAGGACAAATAGATCCTATATATGATTTACAAATAAAAGAAAAGGAGAAACTAAACAAGCAGAGGCAGAGAAGAAATAAAATGAAGAGAAATGAGGAAACAATAAAAGTCCAGAAAATGACACAAAATAAAAAGAGAAAGGTTAAAATGAGAAGGTATGAACAGACACAGTTGAAGCAGCATCAGTTAAAAAAAAGCACAACATGCAGAACAACCCCTTCAGAGGGATTCCATGGCATGGGCCTCCACAATTAACCGTCTGGTAAACCGAAGTGAAGGTCTTAAAATAAGTCATGTTGTAGAAAATTACACAATTGGTGATGTCTGTCAGTCATAGTCATAAGAAAAGTAGGCACATCAACTAAATCAGGAAAAAATTAAAAAGGCAGCAAGTATACACAAGCAATGCTAAGAATATGTGGAGTTGCAAGAAAAGTCTTTGGCAATTTCAGCGCCTATAAATGGACCAAAGTAAAACCATGTCAAAGCCAGGTGAACTTAAATCCTTGTGGAAACCAAAAGTTGAGAATTTTCTTGAATTTAATTCTTGAATAATGCCTAATAAAACAGATACTATTCTATTGACTAGGATGCCAAAGGCAAAGAGGCATCTTAATTTAGACATGTTCACAAAAGTGTTTAATGGTAACAGGTGCATTGAGACCAAAAACTTTATTCCACTCTGTGGACACATTTTATTCCATTGATTAGAAATTTAGTTTTGTAGGCTCTAATGTAATCTTTCAAACATTTACAATATTGTTTCAAGCTTTACTGAAAATACAGTTCCTCTTATTGTAAAAATGTTTACCAGGAAAAGTTAACTTACAAAAATAATTACATAATTAAAAAAATATTGCATTATGATTTGTCCCCTCTGCACCCTTTCCATTACATAACAAAGTACTTTAACATGTATGAATTCTAGTACTTTATATTACCATTGATGATATTTTCTTATTTTTGGACTCAATTTGAAGTTATAAATGTTATATATGTGACTGTTTGCTGTAAGTTGTTCTCTTAGCCATTATTTTCCATTTGCATCATTACATGCTGTTGAATTTTGAGGAAATTGTTGTGAAAATGTGATACTGGAGAAATTTTAATACACTCTAACATATACACAGAAATGTCTTAAGTTGATCACAAATAATGTTTTTATTACCATAACAGTGAATATAAATGCATATTATATTGGCTTTCAATATTTGTCCCCTGTGCACCGAAAAATAGTTCAATTTTGAAATAAAAAATTTAGCAATTGTAAATTACAATACATTCTTGAAATTTGGTATGTGGTCTATAAAGATGCATAAGGTGAAGTAAATGTAGGTTTTCCCTTATTTGATTCTTTATTTAATTACAGCAAAAACTTTGTGAGGTAACAATTTATTTTTGGTTTCAAATTTAGACAAAATGTGTTGATTTTTTTTTATTTTTCTTAAACAACTGAATTATTATGCGCATGACTACACACAGGTACCAATTACTGATTATAAAATTCAGAAAAAGCATCTGATTTTTGCTAGGTTCTTGTCATAAGACACTTTTATAGATCACCCATATTGTTAGAAATGTTTGCAATATTTGATTTAAGGCCACAACAAATTGATCATTTGTTCTACGGATTTTGCCCAATAAAAGTAGGAGCGAGCGAGCGAAAAAAAAATAAAAATACTTTTTTTTGAATTTAAGGCAAATCAGAGGCGAGCGCAAGGCGAAAAATTAAAAAAAATTAAAAAGTATATTTGTTACCAAATTTATCATACAATTATGTCAAGAAATGCTTTTTAATTGCAAACATATGTTCAGTTATTAATGAAAAGGTTTTGATTGTATCACAGTGACATGAAAATCTCTCTCAATATTTAACAAATGGCAATAAGGTCCAGTGCTTTACTATTAACTTCAATTTAAACGTGGATTATTGTAAAGACAACATTCCTCATAGTAACATACAATTATTCGAAGACCAAAAAGAAAACTATTGTATTCATTCCGTAACTTACTATTACAAAAAAAAACATTTTAGACTTGTATGAGTTATTCATGATTTGAGCATTTCTAAATATTGGGTCAGGTCTAAATTTGAACCTCTTGAAGCACATGATTAAATTGGTGTCAACTACTAGTGACTTTGACATTTCAGAAGATTGAAAATGTAAATAACACAGAGAACATATCTATAAAAGACACTGTGGATTAAATTGCGGGACAACATAAATAAAGCAGTATCAAACAAATCTGCAAATGTGGCACCAGTCATTATATTAGAGCAGGTGGTGGAATAAAGATATTTCCCTTTAAAGAACCCGCCTTTACCCCGAACCTATGGTTTATAGGTCCGTGCCTTGAAAAAGAATATCATGTCGGCCTCCATAGCTTCAATGCCCATAAGAGGGTGAGAGTGGTCTAGTGGTATAGGTGTCCGCCTCTCACCTAAGAGGTTGTGGGTTCGATCCCCACCAGGGGAACTTTCTCATAGCTTCTCAAAAAAAGGACACAGTACTGGTTTCTGCCCAGGAAACGGACTCGAGAGTGATTCTATAAGCTATCAGCTTTCCAGGGATGATAACAGGGCCAAGTTGCCAATCCTGAAAATGTCTGCGTGGGGTTCAGGGGGCCGCTAAAGGCCCCGATGGGTCCAGGGCAAAGCCCTGGTGCGGGGACAAGGGGGGCAAAGCCCCCCTAAGCTTTCAGTATTTCAGAGTTTCTAATACCCTTTTTTGTCTTAGAATAGTGTTCAAGGAGTTCACCTTTCGGTTTGGTAGATATAATTATGTCCAACAGGAGACTTCCGCAATCAGAACAATTATCAGGAATCTTAGCAGTGAAGTTTAACACCTTTGTCTTTGAACAAAGTTAAATTTACTTTTTTACCTTAAGTCACAGGCATAAGACATGTACCTGACATTTTGGTTCAGTTGTCCACTTCCCATAAAACTTAACTGGCTATGATCAAATGCCTGTGTATGAATAGTCTATACTGTGGGATGTTTGATAAATAATAATGAATAACATATCAAATATCAAGCTTGCAAATGTTTATTGTAAAGTGTTATTTATTCAAATTTTATATATCAGACATAAGAGTATTTATTCCATTATCTGCACATTTGATGAGAATATAAAATATTATTAATTATTATATATTATATTAATAATTATTCGGAATTCCAAGTAATATCCAAATGGGACTGTAAATGCTTTGGCATTCGGATTTTTTCTCCTCATGATGTTACAGGTGTCCAGTAGCACACACCGAGTATCACTTAACTCCTCAACAAGTTCATCATTGAAATGGCTTGCCTCTCCGGAAGTCATCTTATATAATGCTCTACACCTTTGAAGTTTTAATTCGCTGAGAGCTTTTGTATCTTTGGCAAGTGTCTTAAGTAAGACTCACTACATGTGGTACCAGGGGTATGGAAGGTCATGTTCAGCCATAAATCCAAGAATCATGGCATCTGAATTGAATTGTCGGTCATTGACAGGAACAACCGGATGCACTGGCTGAGGTGTCTGTTCATCCCTGACTTTTGGAACCATCAACATACCTGGAAATACAAATTACAACTATAGAAATTAAATCTCACTCAAACTGGGTCCTCAAGAAGATTTGTTGAACTGTCTCAAATAGAAAATAAACTGATTGCTCTTACTTAATATATATTACTACTACAAAATATTAATTCATTTTTTCTTTAAATTTTAAACAACCCAATTTTATCTATCTATCTATCTCAGTTTAATGTCAACCCCTCTTCTGAGTGTTACTGACATGAACGGTGTCCACCGGCTTGTTAGTGAAAAAAATAAAACACTGATGAGGCAAATCACATCAGAAAAGTGAGAACTAGGTAGGGTATAAAAGAGAACACAATTTAGGTTACATGATAAAAAGTGATTGGTGAACTGGTAAAAGGATAAAAACACTGCTCGCTTATCTAATGCTTAATGGTTGTTACAGCCACCTTGAATGTGTCAGGGTGGGGATAGTGATTTTTATTTGAACCTTCCATTATGGTCAACAGCCACTTCTTATTGAGAACAATGCTTCAAACATTATGAGAACAATAAAGAAACGGTTTACATCGTAAACTTCAATCGGCTAAATATAATTTGTAAAATAAAAATCATTTATTATAACAAAATCCGAATCGGGATGTCCGAAATATTGCTACATCAGTACATGCGCAAAAAGCCATTCTCAGTTTTAACACATTCTATTAACTTTAAAAGTAACGTTTCGGCAATTTCTCTTAAAACTAAATAGCAAATATACCTTTTAATCGACGAATCGATGTTTTTAGAAGTTGGTGGTGGTCGTGTTTTTCCAATACTCGTTTATTAATCTTCGTCGTCTGTCATATCCGGATACTGTTTTCTAGTCCGATCGGTAATTTCCGTAATCACCCGACGCTATCTTAACCAATCATATAGCTCGATTGGCAAGACGTAAATATGTTCGTTAATTTCCGGATTTACACTTCCGGAAAACTCACCTTTCGTACCCATATTGTTCGAACATAGCTCGAATCGCTCCCTGTACCCCTCCCTCCCTAGAAAAAACTCAACGGATTTACATATATCTCAAAATCGATCCGTGAGGCCTTAAATCCGGAATTCCGGATTAATCCGGAATTTTATCATCCCTGGCTTTCGTCACAATCGAGCTAAAAAAAAATAGTATAAACCAATGCCCATAAGAAACAGGCCACTTTAATTACAGGCCATTTTATACAAATGGATCAAAGAAAACAAGTGGATAAAAACGAAGAATTGAGAAAATTAAAACAGTCATTTTACTTATAAAAGGTTTTATTTTCTGATTTTACTGATGTTTTTTTATACTGTCCATGTGTATGTAATGCACTAGTCAATTGTAACCACGCCCCAAGGTCCGGGGAATAGCGGGGACTTTCGATTTTCAGTCCAGCCAACCCCGGGTATATCCACTGCATTCACCCGGCACTGTGGGGCCACCTGGAAGGTAAAAACTTGGCCCATTTCCCCGACTATCCCTGGTATACCCCAGGACCTGGGGGGGGGGGGGGGGGGGAAGGGGGCGTGGATTGACTGGTTCATAAATTCAATGTACAGGCTGTTTCTAAAACATTTACAAGTCCTACTATTTTTATCTGTTTATAACGATTATGATTATATGAAAACTGAGAAATGCATTTTAGAAAATTTAAAAAATAACTCACCAAAACATGTTCAATTGTGTTAAGTCGTGTGTCCGTGTATTTTAATATAAGTTTTGCACTCAAAATCCGATTTAGTTATTATTTAACACAAAATTTTGAGTACAAAACAATGAATTACTTAAAACACACATATATAATTATTGACTTCGACGCTGTGAAACTGTTGTTGTTTACTGAAGACTGTAATCCATTGACTTTGACACTGATTTTCATTTAAAACGTGTATTTTACATTACGAAAACTGAAAGTAACCCGAAAATTAATACCGGAAATAAATAACAACGGTGCGTCCTGCAAAATATTCCCGACAAAAAAGACTGTCAACAAATATCGGCTGTTTTGCGGTTCCCCGGACCTGATTTTGTCCTGACACGAGGAAATTTTGCTCGCGAAGAATGTAAAGCATGGAAATACCTTCAAAAAAGGCGAAGTTGACGTTGAAGGATTAAATTCTTAGTAAAATAACTTCAGAAAATAGAGGAAATTCAGAAGTAAACAAAAAAAATAATATGCGCGGCCAAATAGTAAGTGCGGGCGCAAAAAAAGTTTTTTTTTATTTTTTTTTCGTTTTTCGAATTTTAGGTGCGGCAAATCCGACGAACAAATGATCAATTTGTTGTGGCCTTAAGGTCAAAATATTTTTTTATTTGTATTTTCTGATACTTTCCTAAAGTTATTTCCATGTAATTTGAAGTATTTACTTTCATGTAAAATAGGTGACAATCATGAAAACTGGGTTTGAATTTTCAACCCCTATGTCACACTTATTTCTTTTCAGTCTTTTTGCATCAGTATATCAGTGAGTCAATGTGATCTCGAAATCAATTATATTGCCAACTGTCTTAAAAACTTTGAGAGGTTTGAACTTATCAATTATTTGTTATAATTATACAAGCAGTTTCGACATAAATTGAGAGCAGGGGCTTGCTATAAAATCACCGCATCATATCAGTCCATACATACACATCATGGGAAAGGCGATGCCGAACATGAAGACTATGACAGCTCCCACTGCATACACGAGTATGTAGCCAGCAAGCAGAATAAGCAGGACGCTGACAATCGGATGATCCCTCTTAAACCTCCTTGCCTTGTACTGGGAACTTGTGCAGTACACAAAACCTCCAAATGCTATTGAGATTGCTATAAACCCACACACCATCTTCACTGGGTGGATTATTCTGAAATATTGAAAAACACTGGGTGGATTATTCTGAAATATTGAAAAACACAATAGGTCAACATAGCCATGATAAAGATAATTAAATTAATCCACTGAATAATGGTTAAATCGATTTCTTTTCATGGTTAAAATTTTCGAAAAATGGGTATGACAAACTGCAAATTACTTTTCACTGTTATTCCTATTTCTGTGGTTAACATAAACAGAAGATAGCTACATAATTTATTTCAATTGAAAGATTTTTTGTTAAATCAACATTATTTATGATAAATAATGTTGATTTAAAAAAAACAATTTTCAAATTGAAGTTTGAACAAGGTCCGTCCCTTACTTAATGATTTTCAAAATTGTTATATAAGTTTGACTTAGGAGATGTTTAGGGCATCAACATATCATTATAAGAGCCTTATATGCCAATGACATTGAGGAATCATATATTATCTATCACTGGCAGGGGCACAGCTAGCCCTATTTTCATGTGCATTCATAGTTTTGCTGGGGGAGGGGGGGATGCCAAAAACATTTTGAAAACCATGGTGCATTGTATGGTACTGGGAAATGTTATTTTTTCAGGATCTTTCATCCGATCATGTAGTCAAGTAGAAGTATGCATACTGCAACTTTGTCTTATTTTTTCTATTGATTTTTTTTGTCCGATTCATGTTGATTCAGCCCGTAGTTGCGTATAGGTAGCTACGCGCCTGACTGGTCAGGTGTACAAGATGATCTGCGTCCTAACCTTGATTTGATATCAAAAGTGCTGATCAAACTTGCAGTCTCAGTGATATTATGCTCCTTTTAAGTCTTCAAATAGTTAATTAAAACTATATAAGAATAACTCAAAAAGAATCCTCGTATTTAAGTGAAATAGTAATAAAAAGATAAAAACTTGAATCATGTATTAATTTACATTTATCCGAAATCAACCTTTCATTGAAGTGTCCGAAATGTGCAACTTACCCTATGAAAAGAAATGTTACAAGAGCCATGAGGAAGTAATTCGTCTGGTAATACAGTAGATTATTCATCACTCTGTTAGCCCATTTTTCTGGATCATTTATATTTGGAATCTGAAAACGTGCGGATTCAAGCAAAAAATCTCCGATTGTTCGAAGAGGTGCGAGTTGCACGTCAGCCATTTTTACGTTTTCGACTTTAAATATTTGCAACTTATTTTTAGAAATCCTGCTAATCCAGATAAAGAAAAATCTTATATTTTTTCTTTATATCAATTCAAAAATCACAGACTCTCTCCACTACGATTTGTTAGTTCAATAATATATTTGTTCTTGGGATGAGAATTATTGGGTACGAAACGAAAATAATTTGTTGTAAGCGGCCCAACAATATTGTCCTTACTTAAATCACACTTGTCAAAATTTCCTCCTTCGCGATATCATTTGTAATTACATTGAAGTTGTCGGTGCCGATTGACGTACGGTGTATTATGTTAATTTATTATCGAATATATTGGTTTATAGTCTGTTTACATGTTTCTCTAGTTGTCATGTAATGATGTTAATCGATTCGTTCCCTTTCCATTCGAACTTCCATTCGCTTACTTTTTTCACGAGTGTTTCATTGTTGTCATTTTAAATTACCGGTAGTCTACATGTTGTTTTAAACTATGAGTCAAAGACAATATTTAAACTGCTCATACGTACTACATTGATTATGTCAAAGACAAGAGTGCTGGAATTGATATTCTTGTTAAAAGAACTTCATTTTATTTCTAGATGTCTTCTGACTGGGCAGGCAGATGGTGCCATGTACAAAAGTTCCTGGAGAGAACTGGGCCCTTTGCTCACCCAGATTTTGAGCCAAGCTCTGAGGTAACTATATACTTTCATGTCTGATTTTTAGTGTATGCAGATGAAAAGGTACATTTATTTTGTGAATGTCCGAAAAAAATAATGGTCAGTGAAATATATTTTAAGTTATTATTATATACTGGAAATTTATAGCACACATTTCATGATAACATGTTAATTTAATCTTAAATAATATAATTTGAAATGTTTATATAAATAGCCTTTTCTGTTCGTTTCCAGACTTTGACATTCCTGCAGGAGGTGTGTAAGCTGCTGATTATTGGAGCTGGAGGTCTTGGTTGTGAACTGCTCAAAGATCTGGTAAATGCTTGGCTGTCCTCAATGTATTTCATAATTTTCATGAAATAGAGGAAAAATTAGTACAAATTTACTTTTTTTATCTGAGATAATTCCTCTTTGTTTTATACAAACTTAAAGCTGCACTCTCACAGATTTGCCGTTTTGTCAACTTTTTTATTTTTTTGTCTTGGAATGAGCCAATTTTTACATCTGCAAACTAGTGATATATGACTGCTGTCAAAAGGTCAGGTGGCAGATTTTCATATATTTTCTGTTCGAAAATTAATGTTTTATGTCCTAAATTGTTATTAAAGGTTTAAGGAAAATGCACAAAACATCAATTTTTTGAACAGAAATATGAAAATCTGCGACCTGACCTTTTGACAGCAGTCATATATTACTAGTTTCCATGCATTTTTTTAATAAATTGGCTCGTTCCAAGACAAAAAATAAAAAAGTTGTCAAAACATTCAATCTGTGAGAGTGCAGCTTTAAATGGATCATAAAATGTTGAAACAATTACTTGTTTTTAATTTTAGTTGTACATTAATGGTCAAGGGGTAGTGTATTATATGTATAAGTTAACTTTTAAAAGGAGGAAAACACACAACTGAATCATGTCACAAGGATTGTTCTGTATTTTAGGCGTTGATTGGTTTTAAAAACATCGACATCATTGACATGGACACCATAGATGTCTCCAATCTCAACAGACAGTTCCTCTTTAGGTTTGAAGCCTTTATGAGTATGTTCCTTTGCAAATAATGTTATGGTTCTGATACAAATCAGGTAGGCAGCCTTTAAGAATGTTTATTCTCTTTTATATTCAAAATTGTAATTGAAAATCAAATACTTTTATTTGAAAAAAAATGTGTTGATTAGAAATAGCTGCCAGGTTGTGGTCTGTTTTTCAAAGAAGAAAATGGTCATTTTTGGCATAATGCAAAACTTATTAATTTGGCTGTACCTCGCTTATCACTTGGAAGGTCAATAGTTTGGACTTCATATATTTAAATTTTGCACCTTTACCAAGTAATTGATTATGCGTAACGATTGCTTGTATAACAATCACATTCAGACCAAAAGATGTAGGGAGAGCAAAGGCAGAGGTAGCTGCTGAGTTCATCAACAACAGAATCCCAGGCTGTAATGTCACTCCGTATCTTTTTCATTGTGCTAACAGTTGCTTTGTTCCGTCTTTTTTTACTGATATTGTAGTAACTCAAGCAAAATGATACCATTTACTACAGTTTTAATGTCATACTAGGAATTTGCCAGCTTTCAGAAAGGACAGGGTGCACATTTTATCTTTCTGTGAAGAACTTGAACATTATGAATTTGACAGAAAATGTAAAATGTTAGGAATTGTGTTTAATTGAAGTTATATAAGGTTTCAACTACAAAATATGTAAAGTTTATATGCATTCATATGCCTCCATGTAGGCGGAAGGGTATGACCAAAAAAAGGGCAGGGTGCAGCACCCTTCCATAACTCTTCTGACAGCTAAAACCCTACATGCACATTTTAATAAGACAATTGTAAATTGAATATCATTGTACAGCTTTAGAAACATATTAGTTTAACTTTTGGTAGATAAGGATATCAAATTTGCTTACTTTATAAGCTTGACCTCTAATATGGATTATTAGTTGTATTTTGTTGGTTTGAAAATGTGTTATATCCTTAATTCACTAAAAGACACTATGCAAAGATCCAGGATTATGATGAATCATTCTACAGAAGTAAGTAAAGCTGTTGTTTCGGTTAAAAAACATTGTGAATTTCATAGTAATTAATATAAAATGTATTCTGTACTACATGTACACCAATTATCTACATGTACATCAATTAACTACATGTACACCAATTTTTCTCATGTACACCAATTATCTTCATGTACACCAATTATCCTCATGAACACCAATTATCCTCATGTACACCAATTATCCTCATGTACACCAATTATCACCAATTATCCTCATGTACACCAATTATCCTCATGTACACCAATTTCCTACATGTACACCAATTTCCTACATGTACACCAACTATCTACATGTACACAAATTAACTACATGTACACTGATTATCTATTTGTACACCAACTATCTACATGTACACAAATTACCTTCATTTACAATGATTATCTACATGTGCACCAATTAACTGCACGTACATCAATTATGTACATTTACATCAATTATCTACACAAACACTAATTATCGACATGTACACCAATAAACTACATGTACACCAATTAACTACATGAACACCAATTACCTACATGTACACCAATTATTTACATTTACACCAATTATTTACATGTGCTTTACTTAATGTACACCAATTGTTCCTTTAATGGTTAAACAAATTGCAATTTTGTATTAGATTATAAAGAATTTTGCTCTGAAATATTAATGAAAACTTATAGATATTTCAACAAAAATGTTTTTTTATCTGATTCATCTCTAAACCATTGCAGATTTTCACATCATTGTGTGTGGGTTGGACTCAATTGTAGCAAGAAGATGGATAAATGGAATGCTGGTACGTCTTTTCTTGTTCAATGGTTGATTTATAATTTCTGACATCATGATTGTTAAGAATAGTTTGCATTGTTTTGATTCTGATCAAACCAGTGAAATGACCATTTGCATTTGCACACCAACCATTTATCAAAATTTTCCAAAAACTAGTCTTCCATAGCAAATCATAATCATGAAAAATACATTATATTATTTGAAAATTTAAAACAAATTATTTCAAATCTGAATTATCATTTTATTGAATGCTGTTTTTATTATTTCTCATGTTTTCCAACCATGTTTCCCACCTGTGTAGGTGAGCATGCTACAATATGAGGAAGGTGAGCTGGACCAGTCTAGTATCGTGCCTATGGTGGACGGAGGGACGGAAGGGTTCAAGGGTAATGCGCGTGTTGTCCTTCCCGGCATGTCTGCCTGCATAGAGTGTACTCTGGATCTCTATCCACCACAGGTATAAAATCAGAGTAACAAAGGCAAATAATATTATTTATTATTGTAGGCTTCAATTTTAAGCTTGAATTTTGTTGGTGTTTAGTTTAAGCAAAAGTTAAGTCTTAATGATAAATATAGCACCAGTTCATGATACAAATTGGAAAGGACTATGATTGGAATTAAGAAAAATTCCAGTTGTTTACATAAAATGAAAATATTATTATTAAAGACTAGGTTGAAGTAAAAACATCTTTTTACAAGCTTTATCTATAAGTGTGTACACATGATCAATAACTTTGATAGACTTCAAATTGGTATCTACAGGTGAATTTCCCCCTGTGTACCATAGCCCACACCCCACGTCTGCCGGAACACTGTATAGAGTATGTGAGGATTCTCCTCTGGCCCAAGGAGGAACCATTCGGGGGTAAGCCACTTGTCAACATAACTTACCAGTATTTAAATGTAAGATTGACAAGCATTTTATTAGGCCAACTTTCATATCGAAATGACATTTTCTTTGACTGGAATGACATAACAGATCAACAATAATACTCCCACAGTATAAATGCAACTCACAATATAATATATTTTAGGAATATTTTTATTGTATCGAATTACAGGTCACCTCATATGTATCAAAATTGCAATCTTCTCAAGACTTGTTACTGTCAATGTATTTCTCCCCTCTCCCTTGTTGTAGTTGGTGTGGCTATAGATGGGGACGAGCCGCTGCATATCCGCTGGATCATGGAGAAATCTCAGGAAAGGGCTGATGAGTTTAGTATCCCTGGCATCAACTACAGACTTACACAGGGTATGGCCTTAGTTAAGGGAGTTATGTTCCACATATACACAACATAGCCTTAGTTAAGGGAGTTATGTTCCACATAAACACAACATAGCCTTAGTTAAGGGAGTTATGTTCCACATATACACAACATAGCCTTAGTTAAGGGAGTTATGTTCCACATATACACAACATAGCCTTAGTTAAGGGAGTTATGTTCCACATATACACAACATAGCCGTAGTTAAGGTAGTTATGTTCCACATATACACAACATAGCCGTAGTTACGGGAGTTATGTTCCACATATACACAACATAGCCGTAGTTAAGGGAGTTATTTTCCACATATACACAACATAGCCGTAGTTAAGGGAGTTGTGTTCCACATATACACAACATAGCCTTAGTTAAGGGAGTTATGTTCCACATATACACAACATAGCCTTAGTTAAGGGAGTTATGTTCCACATATACACAACATAGCCTTAGTTAAGGGAGTTATGTTCCACATATACACAACATAGCCTTAGTTAAGGGAGTTATGTTCCACATATACACAACATAGCCTTAGTTAAGGGAGTTATGTTCCACATATACACAACATAGCCTTAGTTAAGGGAGTTATGTTCCACATATACACAACATAGCCTTAGTTAAGGGAGTTATGTTCCACATATACACAACATAGCCTTAGTTAAGGGAGTTATGTTCCACATATACACAACATAGCCTTAGTTAAGGGAGTTATGTTCCACATATACACAACATAGCCTTAGTTAAGGGAGTTATGTTCCACATATACACAACATAGCCGTAGTTAAGGTAGTTATGTTCCACATATACACAACATAGCCTCAGTTACGGGAGTTATGTTCCACATATACACAACATAGCCGTAGTTACGGGAGTTATGTTCCACATATACACAACATAGCCGTAGTTACGGGAGTTATTTTCCACATATACACAACATAGCCGTAGTTAAGGGAGTTATGTTCCACATATACACAACATAGCCGTAGTTAAGGGAGTTATGTTCCACATATACACAACATAGCCGTAGTTAAGGTAGTTATTTTCCACATATACACAACATAGCCTTAGTTAAGGTAGTTATTTTCCACATATACACAACATAGCCTTAGTTTAGGGAGTTATGTTCCACATATACACAACATAGCCTTAGTTAAGGGAGTTATGTTCCACATATACACAACATAGCCCTAGTTAAGGTAGTTATGTTCCACATATATATACACAATATGAACTACAGACTTACACAGGGTACAGCCTTAGTTAAGGGAGTTATGTCCACATATACACAATATCAACTGCAGACTTACACAGGGTACAGCCTTAGTTAAGGGAGTTAAGTTCACATATACACAATATCAACTACAGGCTTACACAGGGTACAGCCTAAGTTAAGGGAGTTATGTTCCACATATACACAATATCAACTGCAGACTTACACAGGGTACAGCCTAAGTTAAGGGAGTTATGTTCACATATACACTATATCAACTACAGACTTACACAGGGTACAGCCTTAGTTAAGGGAGTTATGTTCCACATATACACAATATCAACTGCAGACTTACACAGGGTACAGCCTTAGTTAAGGGAGTTATGTTCCACATATACACAATATCAACTACAGACTTACACAGGGTACAGCCTTAGTTAAGGGAGTTATGTTCACATATACACAATATCAACTACAGACTTACACAGGGTACAGCATTAGTTAAGGGAGTTAAGTTCACATATACACAATATCAACTACAGACTTACACAGGGTACAGCCTTAGTTAAGGGAGTTATGTTCCACATATACACAATATCAACTACAGACTTACACAGGGTACAGCCTTAGTTAAGGGAGTTATGTTCCACATATACACAATATCAACTACAGACTTACACAGGGTACAGCCTTAGTTAAGGGAGTTATGTTCCACATATACACAATATCAAGTTGGAGATATTGATTTGCAATTTATGCTCCATTGTTAATGCATGCGGGTATATAACAATGAGAGCTTGATGTTTCTTGCATTTTGCAAAGATAAAATCTTGTCTGATGTTGAATTGGTTTTTCCTTTTTTCTTACATTATTAACAACTTGTATGACAACTAAATTTGGACCAATTAACACATTAAATGTTATAATATTTTAGGTGTTGTAAAAAGGATCATTCCAGCGGTGGCCTCAACGAATGCTGTCATAGCAGGTATGCCCTTCAAAATTTGTGCTGCGCCTGCTATTTAATATCTTTGAAAAATTCTTTTACTGCATTACATGCTGCTAATGCTGTTCAATTTTTGTAATTTATATTTGATAGCTTAAGTATTGCTTAATCAGAAACTTTAAGAAAAAAACACAGTTGTTGTACATTAAATAATCTGAATTTTCTCATAATGTTTCTAAATCAGATAAAGTACTTGCTGAAATATCTGCTCTTTTTTCCAGCTGCCTGTTCTACCGAGGTGTTCAAACTGGCTACAAGGTGAACACAGGAATTGTGAATTCAAGTTCAGCTCTTGACCATATTGAATGTCTTTTTTTTTGTAAATATACCCAAAAGTTAGATTCTTACAATACTCTCATTTTTAAAGAAAAACCACAAGCTCACTGTAACAAAGTTTGAGCTACTGTAAATCAGATGATTGGCCGCAATGATTTTTTTCCCAGAGTATTTTATACCATATATAACCATTATTGTACATTACAGTTGCTGTATGCCTCTTAATAACTACATGAACTTCAATGACACAGAAGGAATCTACACATATACCTTTGAGGCAGAGAAAAAGGTGCATTTACTATTTACTGCCGGCTAAACAGAAATAGGAATTACTGCACATAGAACTGTCAAATATGTTGTGCTCAATTTTCCCTTAAAAAATCTGTCACAGCTCATGTAAATTGTAAAAGAATGTGCTACATTACAAGTGCATTCAGCTTTATAGCATTTATAGTTTTATGGTCAAAATAGCACTTAGGTTAAGTTGATTGTGGTAATTTTTAATTCACTTGAAAAAATATAATGCTAACAAGCAGCTACTGGTAACCTAAACACATGTCCATGTTTCTCACCCCAGGAGGACTGCATGGCGTGCAGTAAGATCCCCAAGGCAATAACATTCTCCGAGTCCGACAAGCTACAGGACGTCATCAACTTTCTTGTAGAGAGCCCCGAATAGTGAGTGGCAAGTGGGGACAGCTTTCTGGGGTTTCTTAAAAGTTACCTTATGTAATTTTATGTTTATTTGAGTGTTTTAAGGAAGCAGTGTGGTTGAGATAAAAACTACGAGACCAACTGACATGAGATAAAAAATAATCAGACCACCGGACCTGAGATAAATATAATGTGACCAACTGACATGAGATAAAGAAAAATGTGACCAACTGACCGATATGTGACCAACTGCTATTGGATCAATATAATGTCACCGACTCACCTACATAAGATTAAGAAAAAAAGTGACCAACTGACCTGTTCAAGCAGAAATAATCATGCCCCCTGTTATCAGGTCAATGTTGAAGTCTGCAAGTGGCCGGGTGAATTGTATAGGTACATAAACACCGTTTTGAAACTAATTGGTAGGATAGAAAATATGGAAAAATGCATATGACTTGCACATATACATTTGACAATTAGTAAGTAAGTAGGCCAACTGGATCCACTTGAGTAATGGATGTTTTTTTCCTGGCAACAGCTACAGACTTCACAAATATTTCTTTTTCAGTCAGATGAAGTCGCCGGGTGTGACGGCAATGGTGCAGGGTAAGAACAAGACCCTGTACATGCAGACCGTCAAGTCTATAGAGGAGAAGACTAGGCAAAACCTGAAAATCACTCTCAAGGGTAACTAACAATCCAATCTTGTGTCAGATAACACATTCTATCAGAGGTTGTATATTGATTGACTTTTTATCAAAACTAATCAAAATAATTCTTCGTTACTGACAGACATCTTTACAGACACCATTTTTGCAATAAAAGTAAAAACAAATAGAACAAAACTCCTTGAAAAGCTTCTCAAAAACTTGATACGCCTTTCACCATCCATTGATTATTTTTCGATATGTTAATTTTATAAAGCTCAAAATTAATAGATGTTATGTATTTGTTTGAGATTATAACAGTTTTCCAGCCAATGAATACCTCGCTTAGTTGTTAATAAATGCAGTTTTACAACTTGACGGACATTATGTCATAATTTGGTTCACCGACTGTTGAAAAAACGCATGTTTTGATGATAGTCAGTTAGAACATGTTATATAAAATCTTTATGACTAAGAATCATAATCATTAAGATATTACATAATTATTATGTTATACCTGTATTTCATATTAATGCATTTTAGTACGATAAGTAACGATAATACATTCGCTGGTACATTGATTTTAATTGTTTTTTCCAGAGCTGGGCTTGGTGTCCGGGCAGGAGCTGTATGTTGCTGATGTGACCACTCCACTGACCTTGACCTTCAAACTGAGCCTCGCCACCAACATGGAGTGAACTCTGTCCATTGTTGTGAAATTGTGGATCTATATAGACTGTGGGATTGAAGTGGATAGAAGTTGAACATGTACTGAAACAAAACATATAAGAAGACTTAAACTTGAAGTAACGATGACTTTGAAATAAACTGGAATTACCTTTAAAGATTGCCATAATGTGGTCTAAAATAGTGTTCTTAAACTGTCTTTATAGACTGTTTAAACTTAAATGTACTGTCTAGAATCATTATGGGAGTGAAATGGAGTGGCCCAGACTTTCAAATATACGAAACCAATTAGAACTACAACTTGTCGATTTTTTTTTGCGAAGTTTTTCACTAAATCTGTTTGATAATGCAACTTTGTGCTGCCATTTATTTTACAAAGAATTAGAAGAAGTATAATTGACCATCTGATTGTTTAATTTGACATTAGTGCCTGGTCATTTGAGCCAGACATTCACCATATGGTGACTACAGGCCATCCTTAGCAGTTTACCTACTGGTATATGGACTATGTGGTTGAACTAAAAATAAGATGAAACATTTTTGGAGGAAAAAGCCATTGAACTATGAAAAAAACTTTGGAGTCTCCCTTAAAGAGAATAAACATTGGCAACCTTGATGTTATAGGTAAAGAGTCTCAAAGACAAGTTCATGGAATTTAATTTCATGCTTTCTGTGCTTTATTAAAAAAAAATAGTGGATTGGAACCTGATAATCTCACTGCTTGAAACATTGTGGTTTTTGAAGTATGATTACCCTGTTTCTGACAATGTAGCTTGTTCCATTGTAGGAAACGAACATTAATACTTCCCTTGCTAGTAAGAAAAATGCATGATGTCATTTCATATGTGATGTCTGTTAGCCAATATTTGGTACAAGCTTTCCAAGTCAATGTAAAGTAAATATCATTTTTAGCTGGTCTATTTTCCAAAGTAAAAAAATTGAAATCTCAAAAACCAGTTCCAAGATATTCCAATGAAAATTGGTACACATGTTCAAAGGGGCTATACGTACATGTATAGAGGGACCTTAACTCTTACTTTAATACAGTTGAGTTATGCCCCTTTATTTGAAAACAACAAAGCTAGGGGTTCTCTGTGGGGCGCTTATTGTAATGTATAACAAGCATGAAAGAAAGAGAAAACTGCTTGTTTCAATGCAAGATTGTTATATATTTCTCCTCTATCTTAATACACTGATTCAAACAATTATCGAACAAATGTACAAAATGTATATGTAAAGCTGTTATGTAATTTGTAACAGACAAAGATGATTTAGTTGAAATATGTCATTGACTTTTGACACAAGTAATAAGGAGACCAATAAGGTACAATATTATAGGTTTGATAAGATATTTGGTGAGCAGTTCTGTGTGAATGATTGTTTGATTGTAGACCTGATAGTAGTAACAAAGTGACACAGCAGTGCAATATTGTTTATTGTGATTTGCATATACATGTAACCGTTCTTATGTAGTGTGTGAACAATGTCATTTGGAGATATTATTGAAGTATAAAGCACCCAAAGGTTTTAATGTTCTTCCGTTTGCTAATTTCTACTCAAGGCACACATGTATAAGTGATAGGGCTCTGACAGTATCAATTTAATTTAAACTCATCTGTTGTTTGTTTAAAAGTGATTTGTTGCCCTGGCATCAGTGTCATCTTCATTGTTGGTGTCGTCTGGGAGAAGGATTAAAGGGAGAAGAAACCAAGCGATAAAACACGAGTCAGTCTGAACATGCTGTCGTCAGTTGAGTTGATCACTGATAACAATGATTCGATTGATACCAACGCGCTTTATGATTTACAGCTGAGCGGTATCAAGTGAAAAAAGATGTACCTTCACGAAAATCGTCATTAATTATTAAAAACGGCAACTGTTATTGGTCCCAGGTGTCATGCACACTATATATTGTTGACTACAAACCTTTACAAATGTTAAAAGTGACATAACACTGGCTACATGTAAAGCAATGCCCTTCTGTCTTGCTACATGTGTAGCAATACCCTTTCCTCTGGCTACATGTGTACCATGTCTTATTACTCTCGCTGCATGTAAAGCAATGCCTAGCAATCTTGCTACATGTCTTGCAAGGCCAATCACTTTGCCTACAAGTGCGGCAAGTCTCATCCCTCTGGCTACATGTTTAGCAAGGCCCATTACTCTGGCTATATATGTGCAGGAAGGCGCATTATTCTTGCTACATTTGCATTAGGATCCATCCCTCTGGCCTACACATCCAGGGGTGAAAGCGAAAAGGTTCTATCTGCTTCTTTATTTAATGTCACTTAGAACCTTTTCGCATTCACCCCTCGACTGTCATGCAGCATATCTCACCGCTCTGGCTACATGTTTAGCAAGGCTCATCGCTCTGACCACGTTTAGCAAGGCCAATCACTCTAGTTACATATGTAGCAAGGCTCATCACTCTAGCTATATTTTTAGCAAAGCCCATCACTCTGGCTACATATGTAGCAAGGCTCATCACTCTGACCACATTTAGCAAGGCCAATCACTCTAGTTACACGTGTAGCAAGGCCCATCCTCCTGGCTACATGTGTAGCAAGGCCCATCCCCCTGGCTTCACGTGTAGCAAAACCCATCCCCTGGCCACATGTGTAGCAAGGCCCATCAATCTGGCCGCATGTGTAGCAAGGCCCATCCCCCTGGCTACATGTGTAGCAAGGCCCATCTCCCTGGCTACATGTGTAGCAAGGCCCATCCCCCTGGCTACATGTGTAGCAAGGCCCATCTCCCTGGCTACATGTGTAGCAAAGCCCATCCCCTGGCTACATGTGTAGCAAGGCCCACCCCCTGGCTACATGTGTAGCAAGGCCCATCTCCCTGGCTACATGTGTAGCAAGGCCCATCCCCCTGGCTACATGTGTAGCAAGGCTACATGTGTAGCAAGGCCAATCAATCTAGCCACATATGTAGCAAGGCCCATCCGCATGGCTACATGTGAAGCGAGACCCATCAATCAGGCTTCATGTGTAGCAAGGCCCATCAATCTAGCCATATGTGTAGCAAGGTCCATCCCCTGGCTTCATTTGTAGCAATGACCATCTCCCTGGCTACATGTGTAGCAAGGCCCATCAATCTAGCCACATGTGTAGCAAGGCCCATCCGTTTGGCTACATGTGTAGCAAGACCCATCCCCTTGGCTACATGTGTAGCAAAGCCAATCAATCTGGCCGCATGTGTAGCAAGGCCCATCCGCCTGGCCACATGTGTAGCAAGGCCCATTCCCCTGTCCACATGTGTAGCAAGACCCATCCCCTAGCTACATGTGTAGCAATGCCCACCAATCTGGCCGCATGGGGAACAAGGCTCTTCCCCCTGGCCACATGTGTAGCAATGCCCATCCCCCTGGCTACATGTGGAACAAGGTCCATTCCCCTGGTTACATGTGTAGCAAGGCCCATCCCCTGGCTACATGTGTATAAAAACCCACCACCTTGGCTACATGTGAAGCGAGGCCCATCAATCAGGCTTCATGTGTAGCAAGGCTCATCAATCTGGCTACATGTGTAGCAATGCCCATCAATCTGGCTGCATGTGTAGCAAGACCCACCACCTGGCTACATGTGTAGCAAGGCCCATCTCCCTGGCCACATGTGTAGCAAGGCCCACCCCCCTGGATACATGTGTAGCAAGGCCCATCCCCCTGGCCACATGTGTAGCAATGCCAATCAATCTGGCTACATGTGTAGCAAGGCCCATCCCCTCGCTACATGTGTAGCAAGGCCCATCCCCTTGGCCACATGTGTAGCAAGGCCCATCCCCTCGCTTCATGTGTAGCAAGGCCCATCCCCCTGGCCACATGTGTAGCAATGCTCATCAATCTGGCTTCATGTGTAGCAAGGCCCATCCCCTCGCTACATGTGTAGCAAGGCCCACCAATCTAGCCGCATGTGTAGCAAGGCCCATCCCCCTGGCTACATGTGTAGCAAGGCCCATTCCCCTGTCCACATGTGTAGCAAGACCCATCCCCTGGCTACATGTGTAGCAAGGCCCACCAATCTGGCCGCATGTGGAACAAGGCTCATCCCCCTGGTCACATGTGTAGCAATGCCCATCAATCTGGCTACATGTGTAGCAAGGCCCTTCCCCTGTCCACATGTGTAGCAAGTCCCATCCCCTGGCTACATGTGTAGCAAGGCCCACCAATCTGGCCGCATGTGGAACAAGGCTCATCCCCCTGGCCACATGTGTAGCAATGCCCATCAATCTGGCCACATGTGGAACAAGGCCCATTCCCCTGTCCACATGTGTAGCAAGACCCATCTCCTCGCTACATGTGTAGCAAGGCCCACCAATCTGGTCGCATGTGGAACAAGGCTCATCCCCCTGGCCACATGTGTAGCAATGCCCATCAATCTGGCTACATGTGGAACAAGGCCCATTCCCCTGTCCACATGTGTAGCAAGACCCATCCCCTCGCTACATGTGGAACAAGGCTCATCACTTTCACTAAACTACTTTTTGAATACCGCTTGATTCTAAGCTGAGGAAATCGGACGCGCTTGTTTTCACATTGGAGGATCCCATTTGCATGTGTTTCTTACTATAAATGGCACCATGCATGTCATGTCAGTATTCAAGTGCCTGGGATTAAGGATAGCAGTTTACAAACTCAACAGTTACATTGTACTGTTACTTAGCGTGGCAACTTTATAACAGTTTTTAAGGTTTTGAACTTCTGAACTTATTACAATTATAAAGTCCCAAAATATCGTGCAGCATCAATATAGTCGCCGTATCGTTCTTCCATTCATCCGACCCGGCTAACAATGAATATTTAACTCTGCAATATTGCAAGATAGAGGTGCATATCGTCAAGCTATGCATGCTAGATTATTTCGTGTTTATCATACATGCACAATATACAATTCTTGTTCCTGCAATTTCTCATCAACCTGTGGGTTCTACGGAAAACCTATCAAACAAGATGAGATTCCCACGTAGTTTGACCATGAACACGAGAGATTCCCACGTAGTCTGACCATGAACATGAGAGATTCCCACGTAGTCTGACCATGAACACGTGACAATCAAGTGCTTTTTGTCATCGAGTCTTGAATAGTGTGAAATGTTGATGCATGGTGTCCATTCAGGGGTGAACTAAGCCATACTGAAATACAATTTGTTTCCGAAATGGCAAAGATCAAGTATCGAAGGCTAAGGGGTGTTGATACTTGCAATGTTTTACAGATTACAACTCCGTGTAACTATACTGAATGTCGGTGTTCAGTTAATTATTCAAACGTTGCCTACGGGTAAGGAAACCTCACTGCTCCAGCCCCATATTATATTTAAGAACCAAAAGTATTGCTTGTTGGATACTAATGTGTAATTTAAAAGACACAAAGTACATTTTAGAAAATATTTCGCAGTCAGATTGCCGCGAATTGGACGTGAATTACCCTATTTTGCAATATTTTAATGCCAAAAAACTTATTAGTAATATGGCATCTAAGATTCACGTAATTGTTCTGCGTATACATTAATTCAACGCTGTTATCGCATGTGCGTGAAGTTAGCAACACAGCAGCATAGCAGCAAGCTGCTAGCAGCAAGTTGATATGATGCTGGCAGCTAGCTGCTACGCTGCTGGTAGCTAGCTGCTACATGTTTTCACTATAAATATAATGATTTAGGTTTACTATATACTACTTTAGTAAACCATTGTATGATTTCCAGCTGTTTATAGGAATATAAATAGGGGTAAGAAAAAAATGAGATTTTACTGTTTTAGGTCATTTGGTAAAATTTTGATTGCGACGGGTTTATTAAATAAGTAGACCACCAAAATAATTATTTTTTTCTGAAATACCAATTTCTCATCTTAAAATACAGGAAAGGGCAACGGGACCATACCAACTTAAGGTAATCTTTATTCAGATTTGCTGCTGTAAAAGCCATTTTGGGTACGAACTGACCAGAAATTTCGACTAAGGGGACCATAACGAAAAGTGGGGGGATGAACTAGGCCACGAGCCCTACAATGTGAGCTATTTAGATCGCTGGAGCTTTTGTCCTGAGTAGCCGAAAATAAAACCCGAAAATTCGACTGAGGGAACATTAGCGAAAAGTGTAATGTTGAACATTCTTCGCTTAACGCTCCTTTGACTCATGTTCAGCTAGGCATTTTCAGGTTCATTTGAAACAATCATGGTTATTTAAAACTCATTTAAAAGTATATGTAACTGAATTCCAGGCAGGGATCTATTCTGCATGTCAATGGAGATTTATTAACGCCGGCTAGTAGACAACAGGTTTGAATCCTAGGCGCTTATTTGCAATTGAAGTGGGTCCGTCTAGCGCAGGTTCGAATTAAAATTGCCGAAAATAAAACAAACAATAGGCGAATAACACCTGCTCAACAAAAACAAAAGCTTTATATATTTAGAGACAGATATTGCCAAAAATTTACATTTAATGCTTTATATATAGAAATTTGCAATCCCCGGTTCGCATCTAACGACAAACATTATAATGGCGAGCAAACTATTGACTAGTACCCAATCGGAACTCCTCGGCTAGTATCAAGATTTAAACTGCTTGACAGACAGGCTTAGACCTTCATATAGTCCGGACGGCAGCCAGGAAGAATATGTCAACAGAAAACGGTAATGCATAATATAATTATATTGCTTGAAGAAAATAAAAAATATTGGAGGTTTCAGTTGCTTTAATAATCATGTGTTACTTTTTGGTAGTAGTGCTAACATAAAAATATTGACTCTTTAGTAAAATTAGCAAGTTAAACTATCGCAACATTAGACATATATATATATTCACGACTACTTTTTAATAATTGCACAACTGCTACAACGCCAATTATTTGCAATAATTTACTTGTAGCATTTTAGTCACGGAATTTTATTTTATAAGAATACATATATGTTTTGCAATATTCAAATGTACATTGCATATTAATTTTACAATGTTCTTTTGTTCGTTACGTATCCACCACGTTATAAGTACATGCTTTAGATATTTATCTTTAATGCATATCGCCCTAAGCGCATTTTGCTGTTAAAACGTCTTATTTCTAAATGCGGCGGTCCAGCATGGAAAAAAGTTATGTAATATTAACTTATTAATAGCCTTGTGACAGTCACGTGGTAGATACTGACCAAAAGATACTGATAAAACATTATTCTGGTTTTGACAAGCGTCGAGGATACACCTCTGTTAGGATTTCCTATCAAAATTACAAAATATATGAACATTTTAAACTAGTGAAAAGGAATTGTTACCACTGTTATTCATTATTATCACAATCAAATAAAACGCTTAAAACTTGTATGCTGTTTTACTTGGATACTTTCGAAGTGAGCGTTGGGCAACTAATAGTTATAACAACATTGCTTCATAGTCGACTAAGACTTCGTGACTAACCGTGTATTCCGGACACTACTTTTACTATTACTACTTTTAAAACCCGTGACACGTCATCACAACGTCGTACGTATTTATGAATGTGTTAATAATCTTAGCAGATAAAATTTGCATGCACCAAGTTAGTGAGGAATAACGCATGCATATACATAAATTTATCTATGCGTCTGAAACGTTTTTGTATGCAAATTAAAAGCATTTTTAAAGCATTTTTACTCTAAATTTCGAAACGGTGGAAATTCATGCGTGGGTTTGTCGCTTTTAAATGTATCCCATGGTTTCAATATAAACACGTGCAATAAAAAGAGAAGTCAATATCATTCACAGGCTCAAATTGAGTATTCAGACATAACCAACATTCAAGTGTATCAAATATTTAAAGACCAGATATTCCCGTCAAACAAAAGTAATAATGAATATTGCACATGGCTCACTGGATTCAAACAGTGATATTTAAGTATTCACGTTGATTAAATACAACTGGGAGAGTCACATCTTTTAAGTAATACATGCAAAATGTCTTAAATAAATAAGAAAATTAATATTTCGACGAGTTTGTTCAAGAAAAGCAGAGACCCTTTAACACATATTTACTGAATAACTTTTTTATAAGTTGTGTTTACCAGTTTATATATATGTTTGGATATGTGTTAGAATATGGTTTTATATAATGCTTACGTAGGTTCGTTATCCTTACACTCGAATAAAAGATGAAATTCATTCCCTAGTTGGTTACATGTTTGTCATATCCGTTCATTGACTGGTATGTACTAGAGGTGAAGATCTTCCTTCACTATTTCAATTACCAGTTTCTATTGGAAGTCTGTGGTTTCTTGTACTAAACTTGATAAGTGGATACATTAATGATAATGTTGCTGAATGAAGATACTTTTCATAGCCAAATGAAGATTTTATAAAATGATTCAAAGGAGTACCACGATGTTAAGAATATATCCTTCAGCTTGCACTTAACCGCAACTTTAAGCCATTTAGGATTTACATCTTGTTGGTATTTCCTTCAAACCCACACTTTGTTAATATTTACTTCATATTGAAGAAACATCGATATCTAGTTTTTATAATGTCTGGAGGTAAGTAAACGTTACTGGTGTTGTCCCAGTTTAGCCATAAACCCTGGAGTTGAACATTTTAATTTGAGCATATGCTTAAAAACTCTTCAGCTGAACTCTTTCTATGACATCAAGATTCCTCTAACCCAAATTTCTGCGCCGTCAATTAAAACGTCGATTAAAATTGGTTCAACTGTTTTATTGAATAAGTATATTTGAAGATCGATGAGCAGTTTGAGTCTATCAAAGTTTTTGAGAAGACAATAAGTTACTCTAGTTACCAGCGGTGCAACAGGTAATTTGTTTTTATAGAAAGAACCTGTTCTACTAAACAGCACACCTTCATATTTATATTCCTTCACTATTTCAAGCGGTTGATAGTTTAGTGAAAAACATAAATTTGGTTGTCGGCATTTTGAAAATATTAGTATTTTTGATGTTTTTGTATTGATCGTAAGTTTCCAGTCAGTGCAGGAATCAGAGTAGGCACATGCAGAGTTTTACATGTAAGACCCGGAGACCCGCATGCATTTCTGAAACCAGTTTATGCTATATAATTAAAGCATACCTAAAGGAAGATTTTTTTTTTATAGTCAACATGATGTATAGTAACTTAATAGGTTGAACGAGGTTTTCTCGTGTTCAAAATATGTAGTCATGTATTACTATGCACCTTCCATGAGCACACTATTTCTGGTTTAGCAACAGCAAGGAAGTTATCACTGTAGCTACACTAATGTCATTGTTCCGTTCCGTTCCACTCCAATCATCGTGAATCCGACGATGTTCTAACGTTATTTGTTTACAATTAATTTTATTGAAACATGCATCATAATTTAATGCAGGTACGAACACTGAATCTCATTAATTCAGAAGTGTTCGCTGTAAAACTTACCAATCTGTTATGACCATCCCTATTCTGTTTTCGTTTTCCAGAAAGTGTTTGAAACAAAATTGTTCGCAATTAAAAACATGCTTTAGCTATAAATAACTATCACCGCAGATTCTTAACTCAGATATCGAATGAAATATAGGTCGTAGACGTATGACCTATATTCAAAGGGCTTATCTAGACCAACATAAAGCTACTGTTGTAGGTTTAGCCTGCCAACAGAAGAATCCATCGGAAGAAATATTGGTCTCAGGTTGGTAATGTAGATGCAGAGGATGATAGATATCCTAATACTCCGACTCAGTCATGTTTGCGAAACATGAACATGATGACAGACCATGCAGTTTAGGATCATTTTATCACACGCATTAAATAAGTAAAGTTTTTTAAACCTCTCTCAGGGCGCATATCTTAACTCCCTCACCACTTAAATTAAGTTTAACAATGTATAATTTCACACGTGAATAACTCCAGCACTCTTGAAACGGCTGAAGAATGGCGGAAATCTGGTGGTGGCGGAGGGATACATTTTCGAGTTCGAGCGAAAAGGTTACCTTCAGGCGGGCACTTTCGTGCCGGAAGTGACTATCGAGCACCCGGAACTGGTCATGCAGATGTACGAGGAGTTTGTACATGCCGGAAGTGACGTCGTTCTAGCATTTACGGTTCGTTTTAATATCTAATAATGCCGTTGTTTTCGATTGAATTCCTATCATCACAATATCATATATTGGTTGTATCATGAGAATCTCTGGTGATATAGGATCTCTGGTTCTACAGGAGTATTTGTTATGTCCAATCTATGGATATATAGGATATCTGTTTAATAATAAAGAATGTCTTGTTCAGGCCCCGATTTCTCGAAACTTCTTAAGCTTAACAGGCTTAAGTCGCTTATTTCAATTAGCCTAAATTCATACTAATAATGGATTTTGATAAATGAAAAATGGTTTCTTCTAATTAGCATACAGATTTTTCTTATATAATTTCTAAAAACTGTAAAAAAGTAAATATAACGCATATTATAGAACAACAAAAATAGTGAGTTTAGCTTAATCCTGTTATAAGGGACATAAGAAGTTTCGAGAAATTGGGGCCTGGTTATTAAGGATCTCTGGATATATAGGATCTCTGGTTATATGAGATATCTGTTAATATCGAATTTCTAGTTATAAAGAATCACTGGTTATATAGCATCTCGGCTTATATAGAATTTCTGGTTATATAGGATTTCTTATTATATATGATCTCTGGTTATATAGCATCTCTGGTTATAAAGAATCTTTTGTTTTATTTGATCTCTGGTTATAAAATTATGATCTCTGGTAAAGTAGGATCTCTGGTTATATATGATCACCGGTTATAAAACATCTCTTGTTATATATGATCTCTGGTTATGTAGGATCTCTTGTTATATATGATATCTGGTTATGTAGGATCTCTTGTTATATATGATATCTGGTTATGTAGGATCTCTTGTTATATATGATATCTGGTTATGAAGGATCTCTTGTTATATATGATATCTGGTTATATAGGATCTCTTGTTATATATGATATCTGGTTATGTAGGATCTCTTGTTATATATGATCTCCGGTTAGATAGCGTCTCTTGTTATATATGATCTCTGGTTATGTAGGATCTCTTGTTATATATGCTATCTGGTTATATAGCGTCTCGTGTTATATATGATCTCTGGTTATGTAGGATCTCTTGTTATATATGATATCTGGTTATATAGCGTCTCTTGTTATATATGATCTCTGGTTATGTAAGATCTCTTGTTATATATGATATCTGGTTATATAGGATCTCTTGTTATATATGATATCTGGTTATAATGCGTCTCTTGTTATATATGATATCTGGTTATGTAGGATCTCTTGTTATATATGATCTCCGGTTAGATAGCGTCTCTTGTTATATATGATCTCTGGTTATGTAGGATCTCTTGTTATATATGCTATCTGGTTATATAGCGTCTCGTGTTATATATGATCTCTGGTTATGTAGGATCTCTTGTTATATATGATATCTGGTTATATAGCGTCTCTTGTTATATATGATATCTGGTTATGTAAGATCTCTTGTTATATATGATATCTGGTTATATAGGATCTCTTGTTATATATGATATCTGGTTATATAGCGTCTCTTGTTATATAAGATCTCTGGTTATGTAGGATCTCTTGTTATAAATGATATCTGGTTATATAGCGTCTCTTGTTATATATGATCTCTGGTTATGTAGGATCTCTTGTTATATATGATATCTGGTTATGTAGGATCTCTTGTTATATATGATATCTGGTTATATAGCGTCTCTTGTTATATATGATATCTGGTTATATAGGATCTCTTGCTATATATGATATCTGGTTATATAGGATCTCTTGTTATATATGATATCTGGTTATGTAGGATCTCTTGTTATATATGATCTCCGGTTAGATAGCGTCTCTTGTTATATATGATCTCTGGTTATGTAGGATCTCTTGTTATATATGCTATCTGGTTATATAGCGTCTCGTGTTATATATGATCTCTGGTTATGTAGGATCTCTTGTTATATATGATATCTGGTTATATAGCGTCTCTTGTTATATATGATCTCTGGTTATGTAAGATCTCTTGTTATATATGATATCTGGTTATATAGGATCTCTTGTTATATATGAAATCTGGTTATATAGCGTCTCTTGTTATATATGATCTCTGGTTGTGTAGGATCTCTTGTTATATATGATCTCTGGTTATGTAGGATCTCTTGTTATATATGATATCTGGTTAAATAGCGTCTCTTGTTATATATGATATCTGGTTATATAGGATCTCTTGTTATATATGATTTCTGGTTATATAGCGTCTCTTGTTATATATGATATCTGGTTATATAGCGTCTCTTGTTATATATGATATCTGGTTATATAGCGTCTCTTGTTATATATGATCTCTGGTTATGTAGGATCGCTTGTTATATATGATATCTGGTTATATAGCGTCTCTTGTTATATATGATATCTGGTTATGTAGGATCTCTTGTTATATATGATATCTGGTTATATAGCGTCTCTTGTTATATATGATCTCTGGTTATGTAGGATCTCTTGTTATATATGATATCTGGTTATATAGGATCTCTTGTTATATATGATATCTGGTTATGTAGGATCTCTTGTTATATATGATCTCCGGTAATATAGCGTCTCTTGTTATATATGATCTCTGGTTATGTAGGATCTCTTGTTATATAAGATCTCTGGTTATATAGCGTCTCTTGTTATATATGATCTCTAGTTATGTAGAATCTCTGGTTATGTAGGATTTCTGGTTATATAGAATCTCCGGTTATAAAGCATCTCTCGTTATATATGATCTCTGGTTATATAGTATATCTTGTTATATATGATCTCCGGTTATATATGATCTCTGGTTATATAGTATCTCTTGTTATATATGATCTCTGGTTATGTAGAATCTCTGGTTATGTATGATCTCTAGTTATATAGAATCTCCGGTTATAAAGCATCTCCGGTTATATATGATCTCTGGTTATATAGTATCTCTTGTTATATATGATCTCTGGTTATGTAGGATCTCTTGTTATATATGATCTCCGGTTATATAGCGTCTCTTGTTATGTATGGTCTCTGGTTATGTAGGATCTCTGGACATATAGGATCCCTGGTTATGTAGGATCTCTGGCTATGTAGGATCTCTGGTTATATATGATCTCTGGTTATGTAGGATCTCTTGTTATATATGATCTCTGGTTATGTAGGACCTCTTGTTATATAGGATCCCAGCTTTAGAGCAAAATTGTTCTTATTTTTCACACAAACGCAAATATAATTTTCTTCAGTTGAGCTTGTTTCAAGTAATGAAAATTTAACTTCTGAATTCTAAGTACTACGCCCACCGGGAGAAATTGCGGTTGATTGGGCGCGAGAATGAGTTGGAGGCTATGAACCGCGCAGCCCTGCAGATGGCGCGGCAAGTGGCGGACAAACATGGCTGCCTTATGGCCGGCAACATCTCCAACACCACCGCATACATTCCAGATGACCCGGAGTCACATGCTAAGGTCGAACAGATATTCAAGGTGAGTTTTTATTTCGCATTCAACTCGTTCTAGAAGAATAAGCAGCGAATGTAGTTTGCTGATTACCAGAAAACTTTCTTTTTACGAAGTCCCCCCCCCCAACCCCCACCTCCCAAAGTCATTATAGGAACTGTCTCTCACCCTTTTTGATGTATTGTGTTACAGGAGCAAGTTGTTATAGCGGCAGAGGGTGGGGCGGACTATATTGTTGGGGAAACGTTTAGCCACTTCGGGGAGGCCAGTATAGCTCTTCAAGCCATCCTAAAGTATGGCAAAGGTACGGGGATTCGTCTTCGCTTGTGTGAATTTGTATGCGGCCGTCATATTTGACAGAGCGTTTTATGTGAAAAACTGCTGCGGACTGGTGTTTGTTCTCTTACCTTCCCAAGTTTACACTTATTATCCCCAAACTTGGTCGTCATGTTTACGGGCAAACTTTATCAGTCAAGTTTGACCATTAGCCTAGCCGGAAACTCGTCCCGGAATAATGACTCTTGAATTGACAGACAAAATAATAATTCAGATTGGTTCGTGTCTGCCCTTTAACTTTGGCAAACGTTAACCAATAATCACCAAACTTGGTCAGCATGTTTGTGGATAGACTATCTCGGATCAGTTCGATAAGAAACCGGAAAGTCCCAGTCACTCCAGAGTTAAACTCCTTGATTTGACAAACATGTACAGAATTGACAGTGTTTTGTGTATTTTGCGATAGTTCGCGCTTAAGACTCTATGTAAACTGCATGCCACTACATAAATAGAATATTGTGAATATGGAACATATACTGTGTGCGCAGGCGACCACCCTATGTGATTAGATGAACAATCAGATTGCCCATAACTTTTAAAGACGGAAATTGGAAATAATTTAATTAAATGCCACTTATTGCTGAAACTGCTTCTCGTTGTAGGATAATAACTTCCTTGTGAATATTTAAATGACACTTCGTATTGAATAACATGCTCTAATCAATTGAAGTGTTGTTTCAGATCTAATCTAACTTCCTACTTTTACCAATTTAAGGTCTGCCGGCCGTGATCACGCTATCTCCCCCGGCCACCGACACTATGATAGACGGGGTAACGCTTGCAGACGCCTGCAAGCGCCTGGAGGATGCAGGGGCCGCCGTGGTCGGGCTCAATTGCGGCCGCGGCCCTGAAACAATGCTTCCGGCTATCAGGGAGATCATGAAAGTTTGCAAGGTAGCAGAAAAAGGAAACGTTATAACGACATCATATGTATTTTGTAACCGGTCCGATATATATTTTTGGTTTGTTTATCGAGCAGTTTGAGATATATGTTAAACTTGGCTTAAAGCTTGTATGAGTGATACTGAATAAATATACATGCACAATACATCGACTTATTTATTTTGAAGGTAACTAGCATGTAAGTCCATTCCTGATTGAATAATTAACACATTCATATAACCATTTTTTTCTGTGTTCTGCATTACCAGGGTCCCGTCGCAGCCCTTCCGGTGACCTATAGGACCACCCCACAGGAGCCGACGTTTTTCTCGCTAACAATACCCGGCACAAGTACGCCTTGCAATACCTATGTTCGGTTGAGAAATTACCAGCTTTTTGAAAATCCCAACATGCCCACCGCCACCCTTTTGAGAAATATCCAAGGATGAATGACGAACTGTAGAAAAATTGTTTTGAATTTACAATATATATGCACGAAATGTTGTATTTATTTTAGACAAATGAGAAACGGACAAGTTCCAGGACATAAACATAGAAAAATATCATTTTTACTTTATAAATAATATAACTATAACTATATATATTTAAATCATTTCTCATGTGCTTGCAGAAAGTCGTGCGTTTCCTTTGGAGCTTTGCACATGCCTGTGTGGGAGATGTCACATTGAAGAGTTTGCCAATCAGTGCCGTGAGATGGGGGTTCAATACGTCGGGCTCTGCTGCGGAAACTCGGCAAACATGACGCGCATCGTCGCCCAGGGTTATGGACGGACACCACCGGCAGCCCGGTACGCGCCAGCCATGGAAAAACACTTCATCTTTGGCGACAAGACCAAGTTCAAGGACACGTACACAGAGGGAGTCCGTGCGCATGTCGGAGGAGACTTTGATTGAGAGTTAAGCTAAGCTCTGGTGTGAGGATTTGGGTTTTGCATGAAAGCTGTACATACATATTTTTAACATTCTGTATACCAATGCTACATTATATTGTTAGTTGAACATATTCATTTTACTACGAAGTATTTACATTTTATCACATGCTATACCTTGTTTCCGGTTTAAGATAACCATCACGTATTTTTCTGTATCACAAATGCGTAATGTAACATTGCTGTATTTCTATTGGTCAGAAAATATATTACTCCACAGGTTTGCAAAGAAATTACTTGGAAAAAATACAGTATTACAGTTTTCAAGAGAAAACATGGTATTTCGTCTTTATTTTATAAATACTATATTTTAAAGATGGTGGGTATTTCATGTTTTGAAAACAATGTGAAAAGCATCTGACACTCATAATATTATACACCATTTTATTCAACTCGTCTAGAAAATAAATTATGTGAGTAAGCTCGCCAAAGGCTCGCTTTCTAACGTTTTTCTGAACGATTTGAATATAAATGTGTGTTATATGACGACTCTTTAGATATCTTATATAAATAAACACTGCCCTTGGCACGACGCGATATGTTCGTCTTGTGTATATAATATTAAGACTTGTTCATGTTAAGTGTACGTTTCTGGAGACGGGTTTTATTTTATGTTTTTTGGGTTATGCTTTATTTTTCATGCGTTTTAAAGTATACACTTTTTGGGGACGGCTTTTATTGGCATGTATTAGGACACTTGTGCTATGTACTAGTTCGATTTTGTATTTTCCTTACCATGAACATACATGTATCTAAGTAGTGAATTAGCGGAGATCGAGATCTTTGCATCTGAGTGTATAGAAAATATTTTGGATTTTTAGTAGCTTCAACCCTCTTATTTAAGTGTTATGTCCTCGCGCCACAATTTGGGGAACTCGAAATTTTCAAAATGGCGTCCAAAATGGCCGCCACATTTTACCCTAATCAACACTTGACTTTTAATTTTGTTTTAATGCTTCAATTCCTGATATACGAGCTGAGTATGTGATCCTCTGTTTTCCCGTGTTCACTTCTTGGCCTGTATTGCCAGTACCTGTCGAAGATATAGAGGGTATTTGTTGAATTCAGTGTAAGATCGTATCTTATTTCACGAGTGGTCACAGAAAAAAACATTTTCACGAGTGGCGTATATATGCTCGCACATATATATCATGTTATATCATCGTTCAAGTATCTTTTTAACTCTTTGTCCTTGTAATACGTAAAACGAACCTCACGGAAAATTCACACAACAATTTAAACAAAAAGCTATGATTTTTTACCCCACCCACGCTTCAAAATTTGTCAACAACCTAGTGTGGTCTTCACTCTTTAGCGAATCAGACTGATTTCTGACAGTAGGGGATGACTGACTTCCCATGTATCATGAAACAAACTCTAAAACTAAGAAAAATATCTTTATCCAATGAGTATCTACAATTGTTTGCTAACACGTTCGACCTTTCAAATTTTTATTCAATAAATGGCGGCGTGGTAATTTCGTCATGTATTCATGCCTTGTTTTATTCATAAGTGATTCGTTAATTTTTTGGAACATATATGTATAAATAAAAGTTCATAAAATGTTTGCACTAAAACAACTAGTAAATAATATACTATTAAGAAAATATCGGAAAACTTTGTCCACGAGCTGGAAATAGAAAATTGACAGCTACGTCATCAGCTATCTTTTGAAAAGAGGGTCTTTAGAAAAATAAATCAAAATACTAGTCTAGTTAAACTCCGAAAAAAAGCATAAAAGAACAGAAATTTGAATTCGCTTCTTGTTAACAAGTGTTTTTCTATGATACTCGTGAAATAAAACTCGATCTTACACTGAAATCAGCAAATATCCTCTATATTCTCTAAGTTTCATTTTAAAATTAGCAAAGAAATATCGAAGTTTGAGCGTGAATGATCATAACAGGACACTTGACATGTTCATTAATGTTAAATGTCCGGCATTATTTGTGTACGGAAACCATTAGAGCATGGTGTCACGCCAGACTCGTCCCTAACTAATATCTTGAAGTCATAGTGTGTGTACAATACGGATACAGTGTAGTGTTAACATCGAAAGATTTATTTTTGAGTTGACTGATAAACATGAAGAGTAAAGTTTGAGAATACATGGTTTGATGGAAACACAATTTTTGGAATATAAGTGTTTAATTTAATTAAGATTTTTCGAGATGAGTTTCAAACCGTGCACCATCGCAGTTTTAATAGGCATCTGTTTGCTCATTTCGAATGGTATGTTTTAAATTATATTCTTAATTTTGTTATGGCTATAACTATGTATCTTCGTAGTAAACAGTACCGTAATTATATTTTAACTCAGCAGAGACAAATACTACGAGCAGTTATATTTTAAGTTTAAACTGAAACATATATACGGATTTACAATTGTATGATAAAATAAGTCCAATCCCCGTGCGCTTGTTTCAAATAAAGCAACTAAGGAAGCGCCATGTGGACTTCCAAATGTCCACTTCATGTTTATATTATAGGATTGCATCATTTGATTACACAACTTTAATATTTAATAAAATACTGAACTTTACAACAACTTACTTGTTCTGATCATTGCCTTTGACCTTTTGTGACAACCATTCCCCTTTCTGTACTTATTACTGTTATTTATATACTTTATGAGTATATTTATCCTTGTCCATTCAGCATGTCTCACGGCCGTAAACGTTAAAAGAAAGTAAAGTAACGACGGCATTAATAAATGTTGTGCTGTTTTACATACAACTTATATGACGACAGTCTATGAAATAACGCATGTGGTGGATCCGTGGTCTTGTGGTTACACAATTGACCTTCAATCCAGGAGTCGCAGGTTCGATTCCATTTACGTTAAATGGTGGTCCCGTGTGGCAGTGCTTTACACCGGTGCACGTTAAAGCACTAGGCTAGTTCTAAACAGGATTACATTCTGTCTGAGAACTTTGCTCCACAAACCTAAAATGACTAAAAATCTTATCGGAGCACTGGCCGAATGGGCAAGGCCCTAGTGCGAGTATAATAGATAAGCATACACACACCACAATAACGCAACAGTACTGTATGGTTGCATTTTAACTAGGAGAAGGTAAAAACAAATAGGACAATTTTCTTTGTTATAATTTTGAGGTGACATGTTATTCCAGTACCTATGTAAACGACTAAACATAGAGATAACAATAGCAACAATGAAGAGGAAAGCGAATACCTTAAATAGGTGAAGGCAACACATAGAAAACATATTATTTCAACAGCAGTGCTCTCTTTTTAACAGTATGTTTTAGGCGGATGTATGTATTAAATGATATATCAACAACATAACGTCATTTGTCAGATTTTGTTTTCTTTTTAAGCTAGTATTTTTTTCCATGTTTTGTTTATCTTTTTTGAAGAATATTTTTCCTCTGGCCGGGTTAGTATTAGCTCTCCAATTTATTTAATAATTTATTTGTATTAAAGAAGAAACATATATTTAACGACTTTGATAAATTAACTCGTGTTATAAGGACTGATTTTATAGTATATGTCTAACCTAACGTTTTGTTATGACATACAAGGTTGTATACTTGTTTTTATAAATGTCAATTCGGGCAATAACACAGAAAAAAGTAATTTTGTTGTAAGGGCACACTGTTTGACGAAAAAACACATTTTTACGAAAATACATTCAAACTCATTATCTGTACAAGTCATTGTTTTCAAAATTGGCTGTATTACACTTACAAAAGAATGGTCTCTGGGATTTTTTTTATTTTAGACACAACGCAATCCATTCTGTTTATATATAAGAAACTCTTTTAATTAAGAATGCATTCAATATTGAGTTTGGATGTGCTTTCATAGACGTACTCTCTCTGTATTTATTATCTCTTTTTATACCTATTTTCGCAAGTTAAGGACTGAAAGTGATGCCTAGCAGTAAACCACGAATCTGTGTTATATATTGTAAGCGTCATGTTTTATATCGCCAATGTTGTAGAGGAATCTCTGCTTCTTCTGGAACTGTCATCTATGTATTTCTAGGTATTTTTAATGACATCGTCAAATTACGTGTAATATAACCCCTTAAGTTAATAAAAAAAGTTTATCATTGATAACATTGTGTAATTCAGAATTGTCACCTTCATTTTCAGGAACCCCGAATACTCTCAAGGAACACTTTAGTTTGTCGGCATCAAGTCTTTTTAAATGCTGCTCTACTCTATCAAGCCTTTCACGATTTTTCTCATCGTTCATAGACATTAGACATTAGTTTGCAGTACACATGTATTATATTCAATATTTCAGACATTATCTTCAACTAAGGTAATTTTCCTGTTAACATCTGATTGGTTTAATTCGATATGGTCAACTTTTGCTTTTACATTATCTGATTCCTGTTTTACTTTGTGCATATCAGTTCTAAGCGACTCAACTTCCGTTTTGACAGCAGATATTTCATCTTTAGCCTTATTTATAGCCTTTAGTATCATAAGAGTGTCCTCGGTCGGGCCTAACATAAAAACATCTATATCTCTAACACATTGGAATATACACTCATAATTAAAGTCTAAGGAATGGAGTAAATGTCTCATCAAATAACCCTATGGTTTGAAATTTTGATTATTATCTAAATCCCAATACAGTTGATCATGAAATATTCTCACACATATAATAGTCTCCACTTGCACAATTTTAATCAAATATATCTTATTGAACTTGTAGAACGTTTAAGTAAACAATGTTCTTCTACCTTAATATACACACTTGTTTTGAATCTGTGTTCTAACACATAGTAAATTCTTACAAAAGTTCAGATGTACTATATCTAATTGTATACTATTCTGTAATCCCCATGTTTCCCAACCATCGTTTAAATTGGGGAAATTGGTTTATCAAACATATCTTATCTGTGCTTCATTGACAAAGTAGGGTGTTTAGTTAAACAAATCTTCAGTTTAAAAATCACTTTAAGAGCTTGTCCTGATAATCTACCAAACGTGGTAGAAAATTACCCTCAAGGTAAAAAACAATACTCAGAAAATGCAATATCATATGCATACAATAACAAGTATTGTAATATAGTAATATGTGTTCATGCTGAAATTTATTTCATAAAAACTTCGATATTTGATTGGTTCCAGGTCGATTGGTGCCGAACCCCAGACTTTGAATGTGATTTATACCTTCCAAACTGCGGGATATTCTACAAAATGAATTGAAATAAGAGATATTTTTCAAATTAAGTTTTGAAACGAGGTGCTGTATAAACAAAATACAAACACAGGGCTTAACTTCATGCGCAAGGTTAAGGAACAAAATTAATGAAGTTGGCCAAGACAGAAAGTGTACAGAGATTAACAACAAACCTGTTAGTGCGTTTTGTCCTGAAAACAACAACAAATGCTGTAAAGCAAAAAGTCATGGTGTGATATAAACTGTTTGTTATGAAATGAAAAGTGGAAAGCGACAACAACAACAACAATAACAACAAACAAAATCAACACCAATACAAAAACTAAAATAACAACAACAACAACAACAGTCACAACAACAATACAAAGCATAAGCTGACCATATTTAGAAGCATGGCGCACGAGGTATCGTATTCGTTGATGAATGAAAATGGCTTTCATGTTTATTAAATGGTGAACATGTGATGGGAAGTATTGAAAATATACATTGAAAAGATAGAAAATCATGTTATAACATGTGTAAGCATATCGCTGACAATGACTTGGACTATTGTAAACAAATTGTGGGAGAGGGTTTGATGTGTGAGGCTGATTTACTTTGCAAAGTGTTACATGTATTCATATGTCAAATCTGGTATTCCATTGTCTGTTTTTTATTGTAAGGTGATCTAGTTTCATTAAAGGCAACACATTTTTATCTTATGATATTTTTAGAATGCATTAATCAGGATTTGTTTAGAATGTTCTAAACGTTTCTATTTATTTCATGTAAAGTTCTTTTAGAATTTAAGAACAATTATTTCTGGAACATTTCTATCTGGTTATAAGGGAACATTTCTCTGATCCTGAAATAATTTAGTTGCGTAAACATTAAAAGTACCAGGATCGGTGAAGATATATTTTGGACTTTTTAGTAACAAAACGTAAACTATTCAATGTTATGGACATCTTAAACATGATAGCTTTTGAACAAGATATGGTATAAAACATTTTTTACTAATTATACAAATATCGAAGTCTGAGATTTAAAATTTCATGACAGGTTTTGGCAATATGTTTCACAATAGTTTCATTTGAAAGTAGGAATGAGAGTTTTGTTATCTGATTATTAAACAAAATCACTATTAATAATTAAGTGATGTGGATATGTTCAGCTATATCAGCTTTCAGGCGAGTTTCTAGACGTCGCCACACAATGCACCAGCTTTGCTAGCATCTGGAAATAGTGTCGTGGGGTCATGATAAGAGTTCTACTGATAAGTTGTTTTGTTCATTCCATAACGCGATTTGTTTTTTTGTTCACTTTACCCAACAGATGCCACAAGGAACTATTAAAGTGAACCTGTTCTGGCCTCTGCATAATAGATCCAGGCGTCTGTATCAGAACCATAACTTTGGCAACGTAACATGTTAACAAAATCAGTACCGTAACTTTGGCAACGCTACATGAAAACAGCATCAGTACCGTAATTCTGGCAACGCGTAACTTTGGCAACGCTACATGAAAACAGCATCAGTACCGTAATTCTGGCAACGCAACATGACGACAATATCAGTTCCATAAGTTTGGCACTTAACATGGCGGCAACATCAGTACCGTATTAATATAGTAATATGTGTTCATGCTGAAATTTATTTCATAAAAACTTCGATATTTGATTGGTTCCAGGTCGATTGGTGCCGAACCCCAGATTTTGAATGTGATTATACCTTCCAAACTGCGGGATATTCTACAAAATGAATTGAAATAAGAGAATTTTTTCAAATTAAGTTTTGAAACGAGGTGCTGTATTTCTAGACGAGTGGCGGCAACATCAGTACCGTAACTTTTGCAGCGTAACATGTACAATATCAGTAACGTAACTTTGACAATGCAACATGATAATAACATCAGTAACGTAACTTTGACAACGTAACGAGATGACGGAAACATCACCATTACTTTGATACCATTTCAGTTGGTTTGTGTAATACAGCAAGATAAGATTAATTATGGATTAGAGTATAACGGTTATAAGTGATTGATTTATGAATCGTGTGTAAATAAAATGATAATTGACAGGTGAGTTATTTTCAAGAATAATGTGTTTTTTCTTTTGTTTCTTTACAATGAAGGACATATTGAAAATTAGAATATATGTTCTCATATGTCTAAATGTGTAACCTTCAGTAATTAAAGCTTTTGTTATTATTATTATTATTATTATTATTATTATTATTATTATTATTATTATTATTATTATTTTTGAGATATAATGAAACGTTACATCTGAGGTCGCAACTGGCCAAACAACTGATATTGCCAAACGAGCTCCAACACAAGGTATTCTTAATGAAATATAAGTCATGTGATGTTCAGAGGAAATTAAAATACGAGATTGAAACATACCCATTTTTCAAGTCGTCGCTGTCATCTTGGGCTGAAATATAATAAACGTGCATGTTTAAATGAGATATCACTTTGCAGTGTTTCCGTACAGGAAAGAGAAATATGTATTGAAACAAATGACACTAAAATGATTTCGAATGAACAGGTTTTTAAATATTAATCTGAAAACTATACATTATCTTTGGGATTTTTTTTATTAACTTAAGGGGTTATATTACACGTAATTTGACGATGTCATTAAAAATACCTAGAAATACATAGATGACAGTTCCAGAAGAAGCAGAGATTCCTCTACAACATTGGCGATATAAAACATGACGCTTACAATATATAACACAGATTCGTGGTTTACTGCTAGGCATCACTTTCAGTCCTTAACTTGCGAAAATAGGTATAAAAAGAGATAATAAATACAGAGAGAGTACGTCTATGAAAGCACATCCAAACTCAATATTGAATGCATTCTTAATTAAAAGAGTTTCTTATATATAAACAGAATGGATTGCGTTGTGTCTAAAATAAAAAAAATCCCAGAGACCATTCTTTTGTAAGTGTAATACAGCCAATTTTGAAAACAATGACTTGTACAGATAATGAGTTTGAATGTATTTTCGTAAAAATGTGTTTTTTCGTCAAACAGTGTGCCCTTACAACAAAATTACTTTTTTCTGTGTTATTGTCCGAATTGACATTTATAAAAACAAGTATAAAACCTTGTATGTCATAACAAAACGTTAGGTTAGACATATACTATAAAATCAGTCCTTATAACACGAGTTAATTTATCAAAGTCGTTAAATATATGTTTCTTCTTTAATACAAATAAATTATTAAATAAATTGGAGAGATAATACTAACCCGGTCAGAGGAAAAATATTCTTCAAAAAAGATAAACAAAACATGGAAAAAAACACTAGCTTAAAAAGAAAACAAAATCTGACAAATGACGTTATGTTGTTGATATATCATTTAAAACATACATCCGCCTAAAACATACTGTTAAAAAGAGAGCACTGCTGTTAAAATAATATGTTTTCTATGTGTTGCCTTCACCTATTTAAGGTATTAGCTTTCCTCTCCATCGTTGCTATTGTTATCTCTATTTAGTCGTTTACATAGGTACTGGATGAACATGTCACCTCAAAATTATAACAAAGAAAATTCTCCTATTTGTTTTTTTCCTTCTCCCAGTTATAATGCAACCATACAGTACTGTTGCGTTATTGTGGTGTGTGTAAGCTTATCTATTATACTCGCACTAGGGCCTTGCCCATTCGGCGAGTGCTCCGATAAGATTTTTAGTCATTTTAGGTTTGTGGAGCAAAGTTCTCAGACAGAATGTAATCCTGTTTAGAACTAGCCTAGTGCTTTAACGTGCACCGGTGTAAAGCACTGCCACACGGGACCACCATTTAACGTAAATGGAATCGAACCTGCGACTCCTGGATTGACGGTCAATTGTGTAACCACAAGACCACGGATCCGCCACATGCGTTATTTCTTAGACTGTCGTCATATAAGTTGTATGTAAAACAACACAACATTTATTAATGCCGTCGTTACTTTACTTTCTTTTAACGTTTACGGCCGTGAGACATGCTGAATGGACAAGGATAAATATACTCATAAAGTATATAAATAACAGTAATAAGTACAGAAAGGGGAATGGTTGTCACAAAAGGTCAAAGGCAATGATCAGAACAAGTAAGTTGTTGTAAAGTTCAGTATTTTATTAAATATTAAAGTTGTGTACAATCAAATGATGCAATCCTATAATATAAACATGAAGTGGACATTTGGAAGTCCACATGGCGCTTCCTTAGTTGCTTTATTTGAAACAAGCGCACGGGGATTGGACTTATTTTATCACACAATTGTAAATCCGTATATATGTTTCAGTTTAAACTTAAAACATAACTGCTCGTAGTATTTGTCTCTGCTGAGTGAAAATATAATTACGGTACTGTTTACCACGAAGATACATAGTTATAGCCATAACAAAATTAAGAATATAATTTAATACATACCATTCGAAATGAGCAAACAGATGCCCATTAAAACTGCGATGGTGCACTGTTTGAAACTCATCTCGAAAAATCTTAATTAAATTAAACACTTAAATCCCAAAAATTGCATTTTGTTTCCATCAAACCATGTATTCTCAAACTTTACTCTTCCTGTTTATCAGTCAGCTCAAAAATAAATCTTTCGATGTTAACACTACACTGTATCCGTATTGTACACACACTATGACTTCAAGATATTAGTTAGGGACGAGTCTGACGTGACACCATGCTCTAATAGTTTCCGTACACAAATAATGCCGGACATTTAACACTAATGAACATGTCTAGTGTCCTGTAATGATCCTGTTATGATCATTAACGCTCAAACTTCGATATTTCTTTGCTAATTTTAAAATGAAACTGAGAATATAGAGGATATTTGCTGATTTCAGTGTAAGATCGAGTTTTATTTCACGAGTATCATAGAAAAACACTTGTTAACAAGAAGCGAATTCAAATTTCTGTTCTTTTATGCTTTTTTTCGGAGTTTAACTAGACTAGTATTTTGATTTATTTTTCTAAAGACCCTCTTTTCAAAAAGATAGCTGATGACGTAGCTGTCAATTTTCTATTTCCAGCTCGTGGACAAAGTTTTCCGATATTGTCTTAATAGTATATTATTTACTAGTTGTTCTAGTGCAAACATTTTATGAACTTTTATTTATACATATATGTTCCAAAAAATTAACGAAACACTTATAAATAAAACAAGGCATGAATACATGACGAAATTACCACGCCGCCATTTATTGAATAAAAATTTGAAAGGTCGAACGTGTTAGCAAACAATTGTAGATACTCATTGGATAAAGATATTTTTCTTAGTTTTAGAGTTTGTTTCATGATACATGGGAAGTCAGTCATCCCTTACTGTCAGAAATCAGTCTGATTCGCTAAATAGTGAAGACCACACTAGGTTGTTGACAAATTTTGAAGCGTGGGTGGGGTAAAAAATCATAGCTTTTTGTTTAAAATGTTGTGTGAATTTTCCGTGAGGTTCGTTTTACGTATTACAAGGAAAAACAGTTAAAAAGATACTTGAACGATGATATAACATGATATATATGTGCGAGCATATATACGCCACTCGTGAAAATGTTTTTTTCTGTGACCACTCGTGAAATAAAATACGATCTTACACTGAATTCAACAAATACCCTCTATATCTTCGACAGGTACTGGCAATACAGGCCAAGAAGTGAACACGGGAAAACAGAGGATCACATACTCAGCTCGTATATCAGGAATTGAAGCATTAAAACAAAATTAAAAGTCAAGTGTTGATTAGGGTAAAATGTGGCGGCCATTTTGGACGCCATTTTGAAAATTTCGAGTTCCCCAAATTGTGGCGCGAGGACATAACACTTAAATAAGAGGGTTGAAGCTACTAAAAATCCAAAACATTTTCTATACACTCTGATGCAAAGTTCTCGATCTCCGCTAATTCACTACTTAGATACATGTATGTTCATGGTAAGGAAAATACAAAATCGAACTAGTACATAGCACAAGTGTCCTAATACATGCCAATAAAAGCCGTCCCCAAAAAGTGTATACTTTAAAACGCATGAAAAATAAAGCATAACCCAAAAAACATAAAATAAAACCCGTCTCCAGAAACGTACACTTAGCATGAACAAGTCTTAATATTATATACACAAGACGAACATATCGCGTCGTGCCAAGGGCAGTGTTTATTTATATAAGATATCTAAAGAGTCGTCATATAACACACATTTATATTCAAATCGTTCAGAAAAACGTTAGAAAGCGAGCCTTTGGCGAGCTTACTCACATAATTTATTTTCTAGACGAGTTGAATAAAATGGTGTATAATATTATGAGTGTCAGATGCTTTTCACATTGTTTTCAAAACATGAAATACCCACCATCTTTAAAATATAGTATTTATAAAATAAAGACGAAATACCATGTTTTCTCTTGAAAACTGTAATACTGTATTTTTTCCAAGTAATTTCTTTGCAAACCTGTGGAGTAAAATATTTTCTGACCAATAGAAATACAGCAATGTTACATTACGCATTTGTGATACAGAAAAATACGTGATGGTTATCTTAAACCGGAAACAAGGTATAGCATGTGATAAAATGTAAATACTTCGTAGTAAAATGAATATGTTCAACTAACAATATAATATAGCATTGGTATACAGAATGTTAAAAATATGTATGTACAGCTTTCATGCAATACCCAAATCCTCACACCAGAGCTTAGCTTTACTCTCAATCAAAGTCTCCTCCGACATGCGCACGGATTCCCTCTGTGTACGTGTCCTTGAACTTGGTCTTGTCGCCAAAGATGAAGTGTTTTTCCATGGCTGGCGCGTACCGGGCTGCCGGTGGTGTCCGTCCATAACCCTGGGCGACAATGCGCGTCATGTTTGCCGAGTTTCCGCAGCAGAGCCCGACGTATTGAACCCCCATCTCACGGCACTGATTGGCAAACTCTTCAATGTGACATCTCCCACACAGGCATGTGCAAAGCTCCAAAGGAAACGCACGACTTTCTGCAAGCAAAAGAAATGATTTAAATATATATAGTTATAGTTATATTATTTATAAAGTAAAAATGATATTTTTCTATGTTTATGTCCTGGAACTTGTCCGTTTCTCATTTGTCTAAAATAAATACAACATTTCATGCATATATATTGTAAATTCAAAACAATTTTTCTACAGTTCGTCATTCATCCTTGGATATTTCTCGAAAGGGTGGCGGTGGGCATGTTGGGATTTTCAAAAAGCTGGTAATTTCTCAACCGAACATAGGTATTGCAAGGCGTACTTGTGCCGGGAATTGTTAGCGAGAAAAACGTCGGCTCCTGTGGGGTGGTCCTATAGGTCACCGGAAGGGCTGCGACGGGACCCTGGTAATGCAGAACACAGAAAAAAATGGTTATATGAATGTGTTATTTATTCAATCAGGAATGGACTTACATGCTAGTAACCTTCAAAATAAATAAGTCGATGTATTGTGCATGTATATTTATTTATTCAGTATCACTCATACAAGCTTTTAGCCAAGTTTAACATATATCTCAAACTGCTCGATAAACAAACCAAAAATATATATCGGACCGGTTACAAAATACATATGATATCGTTATAACGTTTCCTTTTTCTGCTACCTTGCAAACTTTCATGATCTCCCTGATAGCCGGAAGCATTGTTTCAGGGCCGCGGCCGCAATTGAGCCCGACCACGGCGGCCCCTGCATCCTCCAGGCGCTTGCAGGCGTCTGCAAGCGTCACCCCGTCTATCATAGTGTCTGTGGCCGGGGGAGATAGCGTGATCACGGCCGGCAGACCTTAAATTGGTGAAAGTAGGAAGTTAGATTAGATCTGAAACAACACTTCAATTGATTAGAGCATGTTATTCAATACGAAGTGTCATTTAAATATTCACAAGGAAGTTATTATCATACAACGAGAAGCAGTTTCAGCAATAAGTGGCATTTAATTAAATTATTTCCAATTTCCGTCTTTAAAAGATATGGGCAATCTGATTGTTCATCTAATCACATAGGGTGGTCGCCTGCGCTCACAGTATATGTTCCATATTCACAATATTCTATTTATGTAGTGGCATGCAGTTTACATAGAGTCTTAAGCGCGAACTATCGCAAAATACACACAAAACTGTCAATTCTGTACATGTTTGTCAAATCAAGGAGTATAACTCTGGAGTGACTGGAACTTTCAGGTTTGTTATCGAACTGATCCGAGATAGTCTACCCACAAACATGCTGACCAAGTTTGGTGATTATTGGTTAACGGTTGCCAAAGTTAAAGGGCAGACACGAACCAATCTGAATTATTATTTTGTCTGTCAATTCAAGATTCATTATTCCGGGACGAGTTTCCGGCTAGGCTAATAATAATAGGCGATAAAGTTTGCCCGTAAACATGATGACCAAGTTTTGGGATAATAAGTGTAAACTTGGGAAGGTTAGAGAGCAAACACCCGTCCGCAGCAGTTTTTCACATAAAACGTTCTGTCATATATGACGGCCGCATACAAACTCACACAAGCGAAGACAAATCTCCATACCTTTGCCATACTTTAGGATGGCTTGAAGAGCTATACTGGCCTCCCCGAAGTGGCCAAACGTTTCCCCAACAATATAATCCGCCCCACCCTCTGCCGCTATAACAACTTGCTCCTGTAACACAATACATCAAAAAGGGTGAGAGACAGTTCCTATAATGAATTTCTGCTTATTCTTCTCGAACGAGTTGAATGCGAAATTAAAACTCACCTTGAATATCTGTTCGACCTTAGCATGTGACTCCGGGTCATCTGGAATGTACGCGGTGGTGTTGGAGATGTTGCCGGCCATAAGGCAGCCATGTTTGTCCGCCACTTGCCGCGCCATCTGCAGGGCTGCGCGGTTCATAGCCTCCAACTCATTCTCGCGCCCAATCAACCGCAATTTCTCCCGGTGGGCGTAGTACTTAGAATTCAGAAGTTAAATTTTCATTACTTGAAACAAGATCAACTGACGAAAATTGAATTTGCGTTTGTGTGACAAATAAGAACAATTTTGCTCTAAAGCTAGGATCCTATATAACAAAAGATCCTACATAACCAGAGATGCTATATAACCAGAGATCCTATATAACCAGAGATCCTACATAACCAGAGATCATATAAAACAAGAGATCCTACATAACCAGAGATTCTATATCACCAGAGATCCTACATAACCAGAGATCATATAAAACAAGAGATCTTACATAACCAGAGATGCTATATAACCGGAGATCCTATATAACCAAATATCCTACATAACCAGAGATCATATATAACAAGAGACGCTACATAACCAGAGATCATATAAAACAAGAGATCCTACATAACCAGAGATCAAATATAACAAAAGATCCTACATAACCAGAAATCCTATATAACCAGAGATCCTACATAACCAGAGATCATATAAAACAAGAGAGCCTACATAAACAGAGATGCTATATAACCGGAGATCTTATATAACCAGATATCCTACATAACCAGAGATCTTATATAACAAGAGATGCTTTATAACCGGAGATCCTATATAACAAGAGATCCTACATAACCAGAGATCCTACATAACAAGAGATCCTACATTACCAGAGATCCTACATAACCAGAGATCATATATAACAAGAGATCCTATATAACCGGAGATCCTATATAACCAGAGATCCTACATAACCAGAGATAATATATAACAAGAGATGCTTTATAACCAGATTCCTATATAACCAGAGATCCTACATAACCAGAGATCCTACATAACAAGAGATCCTACATAACAAGAGATCCTTCATAACCAGAGATCCTACATAATCAGAGATGTTATATAACCGGAGATCCTATATAACAAGAGATGCTTTATAACCGGAGATCATATATAAACAGAGATCCTACATAACCAGAGATCCTACATAACAAGAGATCCTACATAACCAGAGATCCTACATAACCAGAGATCATATATAACAAGAGATCCTATATAACCGGAGATCCTATATAACCAGAGATCCTACATAACCAGAGATCATATATAGCAAGAGACGCTATATAACCGGAGATCATATATAACAAGAGACGCTATATAACCGGAGATCATATAAAACCAGAGATCCTACGTAACCAGAGATCCTACATAACAAGAGATCCTACATAACAAGAGATCCTACATAACAAAAGATCCTACATAACCAGAGATCCTACATAATCAGATATGCTATATAACCGGAGATCCTATATAACAAGAGATGCTTTATAACCGGGGATCATATATAACAAGAGACGCTTTATAACCGGAGATCATATATAACAAGAGATCCTACATAGCCAGAGATAATATATAACAAGAGATGCTTTATAACCGGAGATCGTATATAACAAGAGATCCTACATAACCAGAGATAATATATAACAAGAGATGCTATATAACCGGAGATCATATATAACAAGAGATCCTACATAACCAGAGATAATATATAACAAGAGATCCTATATAACCAGAGATAATGTATAACAGGATATGCTATATAACAGGAGATCATATATAACAAGAGATCCTACATAACCAGAGATAATATATAACAAGAGATCCTATATAACCGGAGATCATATAAAACAAGAGATCCTACATAACCAGAGATAATATATAACAAGAGATGCTATATAACCGGAGATCATATATAACCAGAGATCCTACATAACCAGAGATCATATATAACAAGAGACGCTTTATAAGCGGAGATCCTATATAACCAGAGATCCTACATAACGAGAGATCATATATAACAAGAGACGTTATATAACCGGAGATCGTATATAACAAGAGATCCTACATAACCAGAGATAATATATAACAAGAGATGCTATATAACCGGAGATCATATATAACAAGAGATCCTACATAACCAGAAATAATATATAACAAGAGATGCAATATAACCGGAGATCATATATAACAAGAGATCCTATATAACCAGAGATAATATAGAACAAGAGATGCTATATAACCGGAGATCATATAAAACAAGAGATCCTACATAACCAGAGATAATATATAACAAGAGATCCTACATAACCAGAGATAATATATAACAAGAGATGCTATATAACCGGAGATCATATAAAACAAGAGATCCTACATAACCGGAGATAATATATAACAAGAGATCCTACATAACCAGAGATAATATATAACAAGAGATGCTATATAATCGGAGATCATATAAAACAAGAGATCCTACATAACCAGAGATAATATATAACAAGAGATGCTATATAACCGGAGATCATATATAACAAGAGATCCTACATAACCAGAGATCATATATAACAAGAGATCCTACATAACCAGAGATAATATATAACAAGAGATGCTTTATAACCGGAGATCATATATAACCAGAGATCCTGCATAACCAGAGATCATATACTAGTATAACAAGAGACGCTTTATAACCGGAGATCCTATATAACCAGAGATCCTACATAACCAAAGATCATATATAACAAGAGACGCTATATAACCGGGGATCGTATATAACAAGAGATCCTACATAACCAGAGATCATATATAACAAGCGATGCTATATAACTCATTCTCATGATACAACCAATATATGGTATTGTGATGATAGGAATTCAATCGAAAACAACGGCATTATTAGATATTAAAACGAACCGTAAATGCTAGAACGACGTCACTTCCGGCATGCACAAACTCCTCGTACATCTGCATGACCAGTTCCGGGTGCTCGATAGTCACTTCCGGCACAAAAGTGCCCGCCTGAAGGTAGCCTTTTCGCTCGAACTCGAAAATGTATCCCTCCGCCACCACCAGATTCCCGCCATTCTTCAGCCGTTTCAAGAGTGCTGGAGTTATTCACGTGTGAAATTATACATTATTTAACTTAATTTAAGTGGTGAGGGAGTTAAGATATGCGCCCTGAGAGAGGTTTAAAAAACTTTAATTATTTAATACGTGTGATAAAATGATCCTAAACTGGTCTGTCATCATGTTCATGTTTCGCAAACATGACTGAGTCGGATTATTAGGATATCTCTCATCCTCTGCATCTACTTACGATCAATACAAAAACATCAAAAATAATAATATTTTCAAAATGCCGACAACCAAATCTATGTTTTTCAATGAACTATCAACCGCTTAAAATAGTGAAGGAATATAAATATTTAGGTGTGCTGTTTAGTAGAACAGGTTCTTTCTATAAAAACAAATTACCTGTTGCACCGCTGGCAACTAGAGTAACTTATTGTCTTCTCAAAAACTTTGATAGACTCAAACTGCTCATCGATCTTCAAATATACTTATTCAATAAAACAGTTGAACCAATTTTAATTGACGTTTTAATTGACGGCGCAGAAATTTGGGTTAGAGGAATCTTGATGTCATAGAAAGAGTTCAGCTGAAGAGTTTTTAAGCATATACTCAAATTAAAATGTTCAACTCCAGGGTTTATGACTAAACTGGGACAACACCAGTAACGTTTACCTACAGACATTATAAAAACACGATATCGATGTTTCTTCAATATGAAGTAAATATTAACAAAGTGTGGGTTTATAGGAAATACCAATAGGATGTGAATCCTAAATGGCTTAAACTTGCGGTTAAGTGCAAGCTTAAGGATATATTCTTAACATCGTGGTACTCCTTTGAGTTAATTTTATAAAATCATCATTTGGCTATGAAAAATATCTTCATTCAGCACCATTATCATTATTGTATCCACTTATCAAGTTTAGTACAAGAAACCACAGACTTCCAATAGAAACGGGTAATTGAAATAGTGAAGGAATATCTTCACTTCTACTACATACCAGTCAATGAACGGAAATGATAAACATGTTACGAACTAGAGGATGAATTCCATCTTTTATTCGAGTGTAATGATAACGAACCTACGTAAGCATTATATAAAAAATTTAACACATATCCAAACATATATAAACTGGTAAACACAACTTAAAAACAAAGTTATTCGTAAATATGTGTTAAAGGGTCTCTGCTTTTCTTGAACAAATTCGTTGAAATATTAATTTTCTTATTTATTTAAGACATTTTGCATGTATTACTTAAAAGATGTGACTCTCCCAGTTGTATTTAATCAACGTGAACAATTAAATATCACTGATTGAATCCAATGAGCCATGTGCAATATTCATTATTACTTTTGTTTGACGGGACTATCTGGTCTTTAAATATTTGATACACTTGAATGTTTGTTATGTCTGAATACTCAATTTGAGCCTGCGAATGATATTGACTTCTCTTTTTACTGCACGTGTTTATATTGAAACCATGGGCTACATTTAAAAGCGGCAAACCCACGCATGAATTTCAACCGTTTCGAAATTTAGAGTAAACATGCTTTAAAAATGCTTTTAATTTGCATACAAAAACGTTTCAGACGCATAGATAAATTTATGTATATGCATGCGTTATTCCTCACTAACTTGGTGCATGCAAATTTTATCTGCTAAGATCATTAACACATTCATAAACACGTACGATGTTGTGCAATTATTAAAAAGTAGTCGTGAATATATATATATATGTCTAATGTTGCGATAGTTTAACTTGCTAATTTTACTAAAAAGTCAATATTTTTATATTAGCACGGCTACCAAAAAGTAACACATGATTATTAAAGCAACTGAAACCTCCAATATTTTTTATTTTCTTCAAGCAATATAATTATATTATGCATTACCGTTTTCTGTTGACATATTCCTCCTAGCTGCCGTCCGGACTATATGAAGGTCTTAGCCTGTCTGTCAAGGAGTTCAAATTGTGAGACAAATGATAAAGTAGTTGATGAATACGTACATAAATGGACTAGGTCGCGATAAAAGCGTTGAATTAATGTATACGCAGAACAATTACGTGAATCTTAGATGCCATATTACTAATAAGTTTTTTGGCATTAAAATATTGCAAAATAGGGTAATTCACGTCCAATTCGCGGCAATCTGACTGCGAAATATTTTCTAAAATGTACTTTGTGTCTTTTAAATTACACATTAGTATCCAACAAGCAATACTTTTGGTTCTTAAATATAATATGGGGTTGGAGCAGTGAGGTTTCCTTACCCGTAGGCAACGTTTGAATAATTAACTGAACACCGACATTCAGTATAGTTACACGGAGTTGTAATCTGTAAAACATTGCAAGTATCAACACCCCTTAGCCTTCGATACTTATAACTGATCTTTGCCATTTCGGAAACAAATTGTATTTCAGTATGGCTTAGTTCACCCCTGAATGGACACCATGCATCAACATTTCACACTATTCAAGACTCGATGACAAAAAGCACTTGGTTGTCACGTGTTCATGGTCAGACTACGTGGGAATCTCTCATGTTCATGGTCAGACTACGTGGGAATCTCTCGTGTTCATGGTCAGACTACGTGGGAATCTCATCTTGTTTGATAGGTTTTCCGTAGAACCCACAGGTTGATGAGAAATTGCAGGAACAAGAATTGTATATTGTGCATGTACGATAAACACGAAATAATCTAGCATGCATAGCTTGACGATATGCACCTCTATCTTGCATTATTGCAGAGTTAAATATTCATTGTTAGCCGGGTCGGATGAATGGAAGAACGATACGGCGACTATATTGATGCTGCACGATATTTTGGGACTTTATAATTGTAATAAGTTCAGAAGTTCAAAACCTTAAAAACTGTTATAAAGTTGCCACGCTAAGTAACGGTACAATGTAACTGTTGAGTTTGTAAACTGCTATCCTTAATCCCAGGCACTGGAATACTGACATGACATGCATGGTGCCATTTATAGTAAGAAACACATGCAAATGGGGTCCTCCAATGTGAAAACAAGCGCGTCCGATTTCCTCAGCTTAGAATCAAGCGGTATTCAAAAAGTAGTTTAGTGAAAGTGATGAGCCTTGTTCCACATGTAGCGAGGGGATGGGTCTTGCTACACATGTGGACAGGGGAATGGGCCTTGTTCCACATGTAGCCAGATTGATGGGCATTGCTACACATGTGGCCAGGGGAATGAGCCTTGTTCCACATGCGGCCAGATTGGTGGGCCTTGCTACACATGTAGCGAGGAGATGGGTCTTGCTACACATGTGGACAGGGGAATGGGCCTTGTTCCACATGTAGCCAGATTGATGGGCATTGCTACACATGTGGCCAGGGGGATGAGCCTTGTTCCACATGCGGCCAGATTGGTGGGCCTTGCTACACATGTAGCCAGGGGATGGGTCTTGCTACACATGTGGACAGGGGAATGGGCCTTGCTACACATGTAGCCAGATTGATGGGCATTGCTACACATGTGACCAGGGGGATGAGCCTTGTTCCACATGTGGCCAGATTGGTGGGCCTTGCTACACATGTAGCCAGGGGATGGGTCTTGCTACACATGTGGACAGGGGAATGGGCCTTGCTACACATGTAGCCAGGGGGATGGGCCTTGCTACACATGCGGCTAGATTGGTGGGCCTTGCTGCACATGTAGCGAGGGGATGGGCCTTGCTACACATGAAGCCAGATTGATGAGCATTGCTACACATGTGGCCAAAAGGATGGGCCTTGCTACACATGTAGCCAGGGGGTGGGTCTTTCTACACATGTAGCCAGGGGGATGGGCCTTGCTACACATGTAGCCAGAGGGATGGGCCTTGCTACACATGTGGCCAGGGGGGATGGGCCTTGCTACACATGTAGCCAGGGGGTGGGTCTCGCTACACATGTAGCCAGGGGGATGGGCCTTGCTACACATGTATCCAGGGGGTGGGCCTTGCAACACATGTGGCCAGGGGGATGGGCCTTGCTACACATGAAGTCAGATTGATGAGCATTGCTACACATGTGGCCAAAAGGATGGGCCTTGCTACACATGTAGCCAGGGGGTGGGTCTTTCTACACATGTAGCCAGGGGGATGGGCCTTGCTACACATGTAGCCAGAGGGATGGGCCTTGCTACACATGTGGCCAGGGGGGATGGGTCTTGCTACACATGTAGCCAGGGGGTGGGTCTCGCTACACATGTAGCCAGGGGGATGGGCCTTGCTACACATGTATCCAGGGGGTGGGCCTTGCTACACATGTGGCCAGGGGGATGGGCCTTGCTACACATGTAGCCAGGTGGTGGGTCTTGCTACACATGTAGCCAGATTGATGGACATTGCTACAATGTGGCAAGGGGATGGGCCTTGCTACACATGTAGCCAGGGGGTGGGTTTTGCTACACATGTAGCCAGGGGACGGGCCTTGCTACACATGTAGCCAGATTGATGAGCCTTGCTACACATGAAGCCTGATTGATGGGCCTCGCTTCACATGTAGCCAAGGTGGTGGGTTTTTATACACATGTAGCCAGGGGATGGGCCTTGCTACACATGTAACCAGGGGAATGGACCTTGTTCCACATGTAGCCAGGGGAATGGGCATTGCTACACATGTGGCCAGGGGGAAGAGCCTTGTTCCACATGCGGCCAGATTGGTGGGCCTTGCTACACATGTAGCCAGGGGATGGGTCTTGCTACACATGTGGATAGGGGAATGGGCCTTGCTACACATGTGGCCAGGCGGATGGGCCTTGCTACACATGCGGCCAGATTGATTGGCTTTGCTTCACATGTAGCCAGGGGGATGGGTCTTGCTACACAAGTAGCCAAACGGATGGGCCTTGCTACACATGTGGCTAGATTGATGGGCCTTGCTACACATGTAGCCAGGGAGATGGGCATTGCTACACATGAAGCCAGGGGATGGACCTTTCTACACATATGGCTAGATTGATGGGCCTTGCTACACATCAAGCCTGATTGATGGGTCTCGCTTCACATATAGCCATGCGGAAGGGCCTTGCTACACATGTGGCTAGATTGACGGGCCTTGCTACACATGTAGCCAGGGGGATGGGCCTTGCTACACATGTAGCCAGGGAGATGGGCCTTGCTACACATGTAGCCAGGGGGATGGGCCTTGCTACACATGTAGCCAGGGGATGGGCCTTGCTACACATGTAGCCAGGGAGATAGGTCTTGCTACACATGTAGCCAGGGGGATGGGCCTTGCTACACATGTAGCCAGGGAGATGGGCCTTGCTACACATGTAGCCAGGGGGTTGGGCCTTGCTACACATGCGGCCAGATTGATGGGCCTTGCTACACATGTGGCCAGGGGGATGGGCTTTGCTACACATGTAGCCAGGGGGATGGGCCTTGCTACACATGTAACTAGAGTGATTGGCCTTGCTAAATGTGGTCAGAGTGATGAGCCTTGCTACATATGTAGCCAGAGTGATGGGCTTTGCTAAAAATATAGCTAGAGTGATGAGCCTTGCTACATATGTAACTAGAGTGATTGGCCTTGCTAAACGTGGTCAGAGCGATGAGCCTTGCTAAACATGTAGCCAGAGCGGTGAGATATGCTGCATGTGTAGGCCAGAGGGATGGATCCTAATGCAAATGTAGCAAGAATAATGCGCCTTCCTGCACATATATAGCCAGAGTAATGGGCCTTGCTAAACATGTAGCCAGAGGGATGGATCTTGCTGCACATGTAGCCAGAGGGATGGATCTTGCTGCATGTGTAGCCAGAGGGATGAGACTTGCAGCACTTGTTGGCAAAGTGATTGGCCTTGCAAGACATGTAGCAAGATTGCTAGGCATTGCTTTACATGCAGCCAGAGTAATAAGACATGGTACACATGTAGCCAGAGGAAAGGGTATTGCTACACATGTAGCAAGACAGAAGGGCATTGCTTTACATGTAGCCAGTGTTATGTCACTTTTAACATTTGTAAAGGTTTGTAGCCAACAATATATAGTGTGCATGACACCTGTGGACCAATAACAGTTGCCGTTTTTATTAATTAATGACGATTTTCGTGAAGGTACATCTGTTTTCACTTGATACCGCTCCGCTGTAAATCATAAAGCGCGCGTTGATATCAATCGAATCATTGTTATCAGTGATCAACTCAACTGACGACAGCATGTTCAGACTGACTCATGTTTTATCGCTTGGTTTCTTCTCCCTTTAATCCTTCTCCCAGACGACACCAACAATGAAGATGACACTGATGCCAGGTCAACAAATCACTTTTAAACAAACAACAGATGAGTTTAAATTAAAATTGATTCTGTCAGAGCCCTATCACTTATACATGTGTGCCTTGAGTAGAAATTAGCAAACGGAAGAACATTAAAACATTTGGGTGCTTTATACTTCAATAATATCTCCAAATGACATTGTTCACACACTACAAAAGAACGGTTACATGTATATGCAAATCACAATCAACAATATTGCACTGCTGTGTCACTTTGTTACTACTATCAGGTCTACAATCAAACAATCATTCACACAGAACTGCTCACCAAATATCTTATCAAACCTATAATATTGTACCTTATTGGTCTCCTTATTACTTGTGTCAAAAGTCAATGACATATTTCAACTAAATCATCGTTGTCTGTTACAAATTACATAACAGCTTTACATATACATGTACATTTGTTCGATAATTGTTTGAATCAGTGTATTAAGATAGAGGAGAAATATATAACAATCTTGCATTGAAACAAGCAGTTTTCTCTTTCTTTCATGCTTGTTATACATTACAATAAGCGCCCCACAGAGAACCCCTACCTTTGTTGTTTTCAAATAAAGGGGCATAACTCAACTGTATTAAAGTAAGAGTTAAGGTCCCTCTATACATGTATGTATAGCCCCTTTGAACATGTGTACCAATTTTCATTGGAATATCTTGGAACTGGTTTTTGAGATTTCAATTTTTTTACTTTGGAAAATAGACCAGCTAAAAATGATATTTACTTTACATTGACTTGGAAAGCTTGTACCAAATATTGGCTAACAGACATCACATATGAAATGACATCATGCATTTTTCTTACTAGCAAGGGAAGTATTAATGTTCGTTTCCTACAATGGAACAAGCTACATTGTCAGAAACAGGGTAATCATACTTCAAAAAACACAATGTTTCAAGCAGTGAGATTATCAGGTTCCAATCCACTATTTTTTTTTAATAAAGCACAGAAAGCATGAAATTAAATTCCATGAACTTGTCTTTGAGACTCTTTACCTATAACATCAAGGTTGCCAATGTTTATTCTCTTTAAGGGAGACTCCAAAGTTTTTTTCATAGTTCAATGGCTTTTTCCTCCAAAAATGTTTCATCTTATTTTTAGTTCAACCACATGGTCCATATACCAGTAGGTAAACTGATAAGGATGGCCTGTAGTCACCATATGGTGAATGTCTGGCTCAAATGACCAGGCACTAATGTCAAATTAAACAATCAGATGGTCAATTATACTTCTTCTAATTCTTTGTAAAATAAATGGCAGCACAAAGTTGCATTATCAAACAGATTTAGTGAAAAACTTCGCAAAAAAAAAATCGACAAGTTGTAGTACTAATTGGTTTCGTATAAAGTCTGGGCCACTCCATTTCACTCCCATAATGATTCTAGACAGTACATTTAAGTTTAAACAGTCTATAAAGACAGTTTAAGAACACTATTTTAGACCACATTATGGCAATCTTTAAAGGTAATTCCAGTTTATTTCAAAGTCATCGTTACTTCAAGTTTAAGTCTTCTTATATGTTTTGTTTCAGTACATGTTCAACTTCTATCCACTTCAATCCCACAGTCTATATAGATCCACAATTTCACAACAATGGACAGAGTTCACTCCATGTTGGTGGCGAGGCTCAGTTTGAAGGTCAAGGTCAGTGGAGTGGTCACATCAGCAACATACAGCTCCTGCCCGGACACCAAGCCCAGCTCTGGAAAAAACAATTAAAATCAATGTACCAGCGAATGTATTATCGTTACTTATCGTACTAAAATGCATTAATATGAAATACAGGTATAACATAATAATTATGTAATATCTTAATGATTATGATTCTTAGTCATAAAGATTTTATATAACATGTTCTAACTGACTATCATCAAAACATGCGTTTTTTCAACAGTCGGTGAACCAAATTATAACATAATGTCTGTCAAGTTGTAAAACTGCATTTATGAACAACTAAGCGAGGTATTCATTGGCTGGAAAACTGTTATAATATCAAACAAATACATAACATCTATTAATTTTGAGCTTTATAAAGTTAACATATCGAAAAATAATCAATGGATGGTGAAAGGCGTATCAAGTTTTTGAAAAGCTTTTCAAGGAGTTTTGTTCTATTTGTTTTTACTTTTATTGCAAAAATGGTGTCTGTAAAGATGTCTGTCAGTAACGAAGAATTATTTTGATTAGTTTTGATAAAAAGTCAATCAATATACAACCTCTGATAGAATGTGTTATCTGACAAAAGATTGGATTGTTAGTTACCCTTGAGAGTGATTTCAGGTTTTGCCTTAATCAACATACAATCACACTATCACTATCATACTTTTCTCATGTAATTCAACAGAATTATACATGTATTCAACATTTTTTCGACAAACACAACTCAGTTGAATATGATGATTATAAATGGCAATAATTTCATCCTGTAAATAATGTAGATATATTCAGTAAAACCACATTCATTTAATATATTTTCAACATTTACACATTTGATAATATCCATTACAAGTTGTTGCAAGAATGTCTTATACGTGCATTAACACAATTCATGTAAACAATGAACTATTGCGAATTAAATAAAGTGTCAAGAATTTTTTTTTTCATAAGTGACAATAAGTAGCCTTTTTATGCATGTTTAAAGGCTGGTAGCTTATCTTGACATTTAATGTATATAGGAAGTGAATTCCAAATTTTCATTGCTTTATAGGCAAATGTATTTTTGATATAGTTTGTTCTAGGTTTAACAACAAAAGGATCCTTGTTTTCTGAAGAACGAAAGCTATAGTGCTCATTTTTGGCAAATGTTAACAATTCTGTGATGTACGAAGGAGTCAAACATTTCATGCTTTTGAAAACAAGTAATGAAAGATGATAATAGCACCTGTCTTCAAAAGATAGCAACGCTGACTGTTTGAATATGTTTCCACAGTGGCTAGTTCCAGACTTCATTATTAGCTTAATCGCTCTTTTTGTATATTAGTGATTTTTGTAGTATCTAAGGATTGTGTAAGTCCCCGGACACTACAACAGTACTCCATGTTTGACATGATATATGCATTATAATACAATCATTTCATCTCGTCTGTTAGATAATATGCTATTCTTCTTGGAAGTGCCAATTTTGAATTAATTCACTACAGTATTAACATGTGTATGCCATGATAATGTCTGATCAACATGCACACCGAGGACCTTTTGACATTTCACGTTTTCTACTGACAATCCATCTATTGATAGTTCAAGTTGCATTGCATGTTTTGCCTTATAATTAGTACATAGAATCATACATTCGGTTTTTGATGGATGGATTGACATATTATTTGTCTTACACCAACAGTTCACACTATTAAGACTTTTTGTAGATCTGATTGAATGTTCTATATATTTGGACCTATTTTGTATAAGGTGGAATCATCTGCATATAAGTCAATACATGAATTGGAAGAAATAAAAGGCATATCATTGATGTATATTAGAAAAAGAAAGGGTCCAAGTATTGATCCTTGATATATAATTTGGCCTGCTACGAAATATAAATTATATCGTGAAAACATTTGTCCTATACGTTCCAAATTTTTCTAATCTCCTTGATAGCCGGAGGCATTGTTTCTGGACCGCGGTCGCAAATGAGCACGACCACGGCGGTCCCTGCATTCTCCAGGCGCTTGCAGTCGTCCGCAAGGGCCACAAAGTCTACCATGGTGTCTTTGGCCGGGATAGAAGTATGGCCGGCAAACCTGTAGGAGGACGAGACTTAAATTTGTAAAAAAAGGAAATTATGTTAGACCAGAAACCAGAAACCATACTTAATTAAAAGAGCAAATTATTCAGTACTAAGCGTCATTTAAAAATTACACAAGGATATAATTGTCAAACAGAATGTGTAAGTTTCAACAATTAGTGGCATTTGACTGATTTATTTCCGATTTCCGTCTTTCAAAGATCATGGTCAATCTGATTGTTCATCTTACCTCATAGGGAGGTCGCCTGCTCACACAGTATATGTTCCATATACACAATATTCTACTTATGCAGTTATGGCATGCAGTTTATAAAGTGTTTAAGCACGAATTATTGCAAAATACACACAAAACGTAAGAGCGGAAACTGTTCATTCTGAAAATGTTTAAGGACCATAACTTTGGGACTTTCCGTATCGAACTGGTCCGAGATCTACCCACAAACATTCTGACCAAGTTGGATGATAATTGGTTTACGTTTGCCAAAGTTAAAGAACGGACACTCAAAATGTGATTTATTGTTTTGTTTTTCAATTAAAGAGTCATTTTTTCCATTACGACTTTCCGGCTAGTGATCTCACTTGACCGATAAAGTTTGCCCATAAACATTGTGACAATTCGGGGACAACTGGTGTACATTTGGGAAAGTTACAGAGCGGGCAACATAACTTAACGCCGCATGCAACAAGTTGTGTGCTGTTCTATGTTTCTTGTTTGTGAATTTGTGTTATATGTCTTTGGCGTTGCCCATTGCCACTAAACCGGGTTTATGTTTAAACTTTTTGCTACTGAGCATGTTTCTGTAGCTTTTTGCATATTGCATATATATTGTAATAATAGTTCTGTCATAAATGATGAGTGTAAAAAAAGTCACATATGTAAAGACAAATCCCCATACTTTTGCCATACTTAAGGATGGCTTAAGTGCCAAAATGGCCTCCCCAATGTGGCTTAACGTTCCCCCTACTATATAGTCCGCCTCGCATAAAAAATATGGTTTTATATAGTGTTTTTTTTTTAAATATAGTTTTCATTGGTCTAGCGCTTTATGAAATCTGAACCTGCAAAATCCCACTCTAGTACAACCGCAGTCCTAATAACCCTTTTGTATATGTTGCCTAAAACATAGCAAAGTTAAAACAGATTTTAACAGAGTTTTCATTTTCAATGGTTAAGACATTTAAGTACATGGACACATTATTGCTTTGTACAGAATTACTTAAAACGATTTTAAAAGCCTTTTGAAGATTCAAGTCGATCAGTCAATTGATTCTTGGCATTGTTATAATGCAATTGTGTTAATTGGTGTGTTATTCACTTTCTGATCCCAATAAAGCTATGAGATTTTATAGTTGATGTATTAAGGACCTGTGTACATTGTTAGTCAGGTAGATGCACATTGATGTTTACTATTAAACATGTTTATCAGACTGCCTTGTGCCTTTTAAGTTGGTGGTTTTTAATCATTTTATAATGCAAACTTAATTTTTAGAAACCTGATCATTTGTAATATTTTTTGGCATTACATCAGAATTTGCAGTGATATGTTAAGATAATCTATTAATATACGTATGTCGTAACTCTTGAGTTTTAAGAGTGTTCTAATGATCTGTGCAATTTGTCTGATCTTGCAAGAAAATATGCTTGAACATTTTGAAATAGGTAATGAATTATTTCTGTTGAATTAAATGTATTGTCATGAAGTGGACCTTTAACAAAAATACTCAAATCATGAGACGGGAGCAAAGCTTTCCCAAGGGTCGCAAGTTTTCTAAATACTTACAATGTAAAAGTTTAGGATATTATACACTAAAACCGCAAGGACCATACCCTTGATAAATGGTATGCAGCCTTATGTAGTGATCCTTTACCAAGAGTGTTCTAATTATATCCAGGAGGTCAAAAGTAGCTATGCCCCGAGGTCACAGGTTTTCTGTATATTTATGAAGTAATATTTTTGAAAATCTGCTCTGAAACTTCAAGGCCCAGCCCTTTGATATTTGGCATGTAGCCTCGTGTAATAGTAACTACCTACACTCATAACAATTAATGACTTCCATAGCAAAAATTGCTTTCATAGCAACCAAAGACTTCTTTGTCACCCACTTTAATGACTTCCTTAGAAATCTGTTTCTTCACGTCCTTAGCATTAAAAGACGTCCTTAACAACCACTTACTTCCTAAGCAACCAATGACCTCCTTGGCAACCATTGACTTAATTTATATATCTATGTTTTCCAAACAAATGCCAATGTGATAAAAAACATAATTGATACATGCAAATGTCAAATGATTTTAAAATGAAGCAGCAACATACTATATGACAAGCTAGATTTAGTATTCACTACTGATGGGCGATCGGGTTGATTTTCATGATTGATTCATTGGACAAACAGACCGATTACTTAATCGGATTAATCGATAATTATAAGAAAAAAGTACATTTTGTGTCATGTCGCTAGTAAGCAGGTACTTGTAAATAAAATTGCAAATTGGCTTTAACAATTGACGAGAAATACCCTTATCAACAACAGACGAGAATCGTTACTTTGTTGTACAAGCAATGTTTTGATGCCCGAAAAGAGGCATGTAAGAATCGCACTGATATATCATGTCTCCATTCCATTGTTTCCTTACGCCACCCAAAATGAATTTCACAAGCAACACTTCACTATCTCAGCCATATCTTTTAATATCTCTCAATTATTTATGATTGTTTACAGTATTGTAGTACGCCATATGAATGTTTATCGTGTATAACGAGTGAGGCGAATGCACCCAAATACATGTATTTCCAAAGCAATAAGTTGTACGTATACCACAACTTGAAGATGATCGGCACTGAAAAAAAACCTGACTGAAAACTGTGCGGGAACCAATAAGTTTGTACTTATATATTTAAACCAACTTGTAAACACATGTATTTGAATCACTGTCGGGTGGCTTTGCTTATTGCGTTCAAGTGTATTCCTTACCATTTATTCTACCCTTTGAACAGAGGATAGAGTCCTTTGCTGGGTGCGAACTAATACCTCTGCCCGTTTTAAGAGCCCGAGAAAACGTATCCGTTGTAAAGCTTGAACCCACGATCTATTTTGGTACCATGTCAACATATTGTATCATAGCGAAGGTATGATGGTGAACACCTCCCATATTAGCGTTGTTTATGCCAAAAGAATAAGCAGCAGGTGAATGCCCTATGTGTATTCTAGTTACATACTGTAGGCCGCGCTGTCGTTGACAATAATACATTAACATTCCGCATACGAAGATGACCATCTACCATAGAGCGGTCTGATATTTTAATGAATATTGCCACGAAATGATATTTTTAGCTTCGATCAATTAGTTTTATCAAATTCAGGAATGAAGAAATATATAACACGGCTCTTGAACGCTTCGTATTACCCAACTAAATGCAACAATTGTGGACACAAATGGTTCCATCACCAATATATTAATAATAAACGTAAATAATAAATTCTCACAATTTCCGTTGCAGTGTTGACAGAAATCTGACGCAAAAGTTTAATTTGTTTAATGTAATTCCGTTCCTATGGTACTGTGTGCATGCTAAGACGACCCGCGTTCCTATCCCGCTGCCGACGGAAACATTATGAATTCTCTACGTTCATGTCACCTTGTAGCATGGTACTGGTAGATACAGGAATCATGTAAGCCTATTCGGAATAAATGAACACAGTGTCGCACATATACGCGTTCCTCGGTTTCGCCAACTGTTCTAAGACGAAAGTAGTATTGAATCGACTGGCTTCCATTGATGGCTTGATGTTTTGTTGCAATCACCATCGCGGTATTTAAATTTGCGCATAAATGCCTCTAAAGACTCATTTATACCACAACAAAATATGCTTATAAGATCCCAAATAAATAACTAATGTCAAATGTTTAATTCAAGGGCATGTAAGTAAATTAAACAGGAACACGTGACGTAGAGTGTCCAGGCCATTAGGGGTTGTTTTTTTTCTACGAAAAAGAACAAAACAGAAATTTATTGCACATTATTTGTTATCAACAAACTATTTTGTACATAATATAGTTATATACATTGTGCAAATAATCCCTTCTTTATCGGTCTCATAAAAATGTCTTTGTCTATTTAAGGATTTCATTTTCATCGACTGCTAAAATTAAACATACACTGCATTTTAATAAGACTACAACTAAATAGGTAATTACTGATTCCCACATCACTTTTTCTCCAGCACAAAATAATTATGTGGAACACTGGTGTCATTATCATGGTTACCAGTTTCCGTACTGTCCATTGCAACGTCCTTCTTTTCCAGCACAAAATACTGGTGAGCTCCACCGGGATCGCTGTGCTCCTGGCTCCGTAAATCACCGTCATCCCTAACAGCGGGGATCTTGTTGTAAGTCGCACTCTGTTGTCTGCTGTCGTTCAGTGGCTGGTAGGCGCTACCTGCGATTGTCGACGAGCTCGTTTCCGGTATGACGTCATTAGCGAGCTTGTTGTATCCGTAGGTCGGTGATGTCGCTGGGGCAAGTGATGAATTGGTGTTGGTGTGGTCGTAGCCGTAGGCATCACAAGAGTTGGTCCTACCGACTAGTAGATCCATTGACTCGCTGTAAATGTGCTGGGAGTTAGGTCGGACACTCTCGGCTTTTTGCGCTGTTGTGGATATTGAACGATGTCAGCGGGCAGGGAAGGAAGCGGCACCAACGGCAGGACTCGGGAGTTCGACTTTTTGGCATTCTAATTATGAGAAACAGTAAGTCAAATCATTGTTACAACTATGCTGACCATTGCTTTGTATTTCAAAAAATGTAGTGTATGCGCAATATAAACGAGGTTTGCTCAAAAACTTTGTATACTTACTTAAATTAAATTTTAACATTAAAATTAATGCCTCATTTTGATAACTTTTGAGACATGTTCTTTATTACCCAGAATGAGCAAGATGCTGTTAAAACATTTATTATAATGTCAGATAGAAAATAAGTGATTACATGTAACGCTAGGGCTACTTACGCCACATACGATAAGGTGTATAAATTCACAAAAAAATGTCATATGAATAAATAAGATTGCTTAAACAATTTCTAATTGTAATGTATCAAGAAAGTGATGCAACCCAGTAGAAAATGGAAAATACTGGCTTTTAGATGTTCAAACCATATGTATATGTCAGTTTGGTGCAAAATTTGGAAAATCGAACGAAATAATGCGATTTTTATATAAAAGTAATGTTTATGTCTCATTGATACAAACTGACAAAAAGTAAACGAATACATCACAAAAAGAAAAGTGAAATATCCCCTTCTTCATTCGTTTACGCCATCCGTAAAAGTATGATATGATGAATATATAAAATGATGTCCGCCGGGGACCCTATGTCAGCGTGGAATTATTGTATGCAATCGGACTGTTCTATACAGATCTTGAGCGTTAACAGTCCGACAACCATTTCACAAGATTCATAGGGCATTTTATCGAGGTCGTACCGCCTATATGGAAGGTCTATGTACCAAAAAACGAGTATGTGTTTGGAGCGTAGACTCCCTGACAGGTATCATGATATAAATATTTTGTTAAAATACACTATGATATTTATGGAAAAGTCCCTCGTATATACTTAAGCATATTATACAACAGTTAGAGAAACGGTATGCAGACAGATTCACTTCGAAATCGCTCTGGCTGTGCGTTAATATCTATGCAGAGATGATGCCATTTATGTGTGCATTACTTGCATGTACTGGATTTCTGTACAATTAGGTAGAACATCTTAACAACACCATGATGTTTCAATATAACATTTCCTTATTTGTAAAAACAGTCAAAAGGTTTTTGAAAATAACATGTCATGACAATAAAAATACATACCGAGATTTCCTCATCTTTTCGATTGCCGCGTACAGGTTGTATGTTGTCTGTGATAGACGACGCCTTCCTGAAAACAATCAGAATAATTACATATGTGGCTCACAGTTTTAGCAGGTCTGTTAGCCTATGATTAAAGAGACATGACGATAGTAACCTCAATTTATGAATGATTAACACATCGAGCTGATATTCTAAGTATATATGTCTTTCAGTGCATATTGCGTGCAACTGAAGACATTTTATAAATTAATAACAAAGTGAGCAGTAAATATAACACCAAGCATTGTAAAGGTAACTATCAACAGATGAAATACTTGAATATTAAATGTTTGAGGCAATAATGTAAGACCAACTCACGCGTGGACGGAGGGGCAACAGACGCAGAGAACGGCGGTTATCATGATTCCAAGGAACAACCCGAGCATGAGGAGCCCTACTGCCGCCCCAACATTCACACTCGAACTGCTGCTGAGGCCCGCAGAGTCGTGGGATGGACAGTCCTCCTGCTCTGCCTGGGATCCTGTATAATAGTTAAGTGTGGCATACAGCATCTTCGTATAATATTATATAGTATTGTTTGTATAATATGCAGCCATTTCGCTGTAACACAACATTATGTTCATGCAACTCTCGTACACGTATAATAGCTGACTGACTTAAATCAAATAACTATTCAGAGTATTATTGCACATAGTTACGTATTCACTCTCATCGTATCTTATTTAAAATCAAGAAACGTGCAATCATTAGAGAATCCTTTCATTCTGAGCGTGCATTACCTTCGTCACTTGGTGCTATGCCTGGCTGGGGGCCATTTCCTCCATGCATGCAGCCCTTCATAGACCATGCCTTTCTGAGCTACAATCATATTCAGGATACACTGTTCAAACATATTGAAGAAGTTTGAACGAGTCATTGTACCGTTGATGGATAGAAATGGGCAAGTATTTTTTTTAAATTGCTCTTTAATGTATTAAAATTGTTCTAGGATGTCTTATGAAGAATCAGAAACAATAGTGGTTTTCCTTTATAAAAGCGTTAAATGTATCCAAATAAATGATGTTGCCTTCGGAGTTTCCATTGTAGTAAACGATGCCGTGTTTGCTTACATGCTCTTGTATTGCATTGCGAAACGTTTGATAAAAAACTGTCAATGAAAGGTCGAGGACTCACACCTCTTGGCAAATATCCTCTTTGTTGTATCGTTCAAAGAACCCTAAAATCAAGTTAGTGGTTGAAAAAATGGTTTAATAAAATAAAACAAAATTACACAATAACATTGGGTAAGTAATTGCTACATATACTACATGTATATACATTTTAAATTGCATGTTTGGCTGCAATAATGTTAGCAAAATACATTAATTCTTAAATATTTATTTCTTTGTTCGTATTTATTTTTTTCCTATTAGGAATACTCACAGTCATATAGTATGTCGCAGGGAGTTGTTTTAGTGAATTCTTCCCTCTTAATATTGAAGCATCTAAGGAAATTGTCTATTCTGAAAATACACCACTTAAAAGTTGACATAGTTCAAGTGGATGCGACCGAAGACAATAGAACTCACATATTAATGTGTATACCGTTATACTGGCATATATCAAACAGTAGATACACATCGAAACAAAAGCGTACAGTGCACGCAATAGTATCATATAATTCGGCAAGGAAAGGAGATGGGAGAAAACGTGCCATACCTTCGGCAACCAAACGGGGTAAAAGCAATAACACCATGGTATTATCATGGCAACGAGATAGCATCATGCCTTTGGCAAGAACACAAAATTGGAACATCATGCCAAAAGCACTACGAGGTGGATGTTGCGAACTCTGCGAATATGCGTGTTATTAAAACATTATGGTTGAATTAAAATTCTTTGAATATTTGATATGTTTTACTGTTTATTCCAAATAGATAAAAAAATGCCTATGCGTATACATCATATAATTACAAAACACAGTTTTTAAACATAGTCAAGGTACACTACATTCATAAAAGCAAATGAACAGAATATAAATACAGCAATTCATGCGACCAAACGATAGCATCAATAAAGTTACATTTAAGCGTGACGTAGTTAATGTTGACAATATTACCCGTAATACGTTATACATCCCTCTCTTAATTCCATTGTATAAGAAGATGATTTATTTCACATCCAATAAGCCGTACGGCCCATGAGGACAAACCATATTTACAAATATTTACAATGGTACATAATTATACATGATAAGGAGAAGGCACACCAAAATTGTTTAAACAATACTCTGAAGAAAATAATAATACTTATAATAGAAAGTTATCTAACATTGCAAATACTGTATACAATAGTATTAATATAGAATACGTCAGATTTGAATTGATAACAAAACCATTTAAAAGAAGATTTCGTAATGGAATAAGATATTATGATGCTTGCATGCTTAGAATTAGAACAGTTCAAAGATTTAAAAAAATAAATATCGTTTGCATCTGTTTATAAATTAAATGTGCAAGTATATCAACATATTTAACCATTCAGGGGCAGACGTAGCCACTGGTCGAAAACGCACTATATGTTAACATAACATAACAAATACAACACAAAATAAATAAATGATAAGCGCTGTAAATTTTCAATTAGTTTGTGAGGTAGCCAGAAAAGTATTTGGTAACAAAGTGTTAAACAAGAATAGCTAACGATGACTAACGGTCACATTTACCAGCTTACGGCAAACGACAGTTATATTTCTACAAACTTGCAGAAGTCCATGCATGGCTATGACCACAGATTATGGAAACAAGTCATTATGTGAGTATCTACTTTGTATGTCTTTATCTACATACATATAATTTAATCTTCAGCACTTATAATTTAATCATGTTCCGTTATAAGAACGTGTCCGAATCAAATACTTTATCCGAAAAATTCCTTTACAAGTACTAAATAACGTATTAGCAGTATATTCTTATGATACTTAGTTTTATAAAACAATACATATGGGTATAACAATACAATTAATTAATTAATTTACGAAAACTGTCAATTTCCTTATTTCCAGATACAAGGTTACAAAGAACAGAACAGAGCAGAACATAATTTTATAAGACGTATACCATCACAGTACATAGTCAAATAATATCAAACATATTTACAAATATGAATTCAACAAGTCACATAATACAGAACCGATGTAGGTTGAAAACAAATAGAATGAAAAAGTTGTCGTGAGCAAATGCAAATAAATGCACGTACATACATAATGTGAGGATGAGCATATTATACTAATTATCATAAGTAAGGAAAATTCTATGTTTTACAGATACTTTAATATATTTTGACAGTTTAAATATTGTATTTTCAGTTTTTAGATTTTAACAATTCTATCAACTTATACATGCTTGGTCTAATGTAAAAATATTTCTTAATATACTTTCATCTAATATCAATATAACAAGGACAAATTAATACAAAGTGATATTCATCTTCTATGTCACGAGTGTAATAAAAATACAGTAACGTTCATTTCTGGGAATATTATTAGTTGCATATCTACCAGTATGGTTTCTTAGAGAATGCGCCGAAACACTAAGTCTACTCACATAGAATCGTAAATCATGTGGAAGAATATTTAAGTATTGCTCGTAGCCTAATTATCTTTAATACTATCATACTAAAGAACTGTTTAAGATATACCATGATTAACCCTATTTCATGTTACGGTTCTCAATTTTGGGGATATGAGTTAAGTCCAAGTATTGAATCTGTACATAATGACTTTTGCAGGAAGCACCTTTGGGTAAATAAGACTACCAACACATGCATGGTTCTTGAAGAGTGTGGTAGATTACCGAAACAATGCTATATAATGCTTAAATCTCTTCATGAAGTTGGACGAACTTGTTGTGTAACAAATATTAAAAACATGTTGTTTACATATGGATCTGGATATATTTGGATAACTCAAGACGTTGAAAGTGTTAACGTTTTTCTAACCATCTTTAAACAGAGAATTATTGATTGTTATAACCAAAATTGATTTGAATCTGTAAACAATTCTAGTCGCTGTTCTCATTACAAAAACACTGTTGAATGTTGAAAGATACCTATCAGTAGCTATACCATTAAACACAAGATAGCGCTTTCAAAATTTCGATGTTCAAACCATAAATTGAGAATCGAAACTGGTAGACATCTAAATATACCAAAAGATGATCGTATATGTACTTTTTGTTATGATAACGAACATATATATATGTCTTAGATTGTGAATATCATACAATGTTTGTCTGTAGAAAGTATGACAATATAAGAAGACAATATTTATTTAATTCGTTCTCTGCTGGTATATATTTAAATGACTTTTATAACCTTATGAAAACAACTAATAATAATAATAATTATTATTATTATTATTATTATTTACCAAACTTATATAGCGCCCTTTTCATATACACGTTCAAAGGCGCTTTACAACGATATAAACTGATAACTAATTACAAGCAATATCATTAAAATACTAAGACAGCTTTTAAACAATAAATGTATGACATACTAAAAATATGAAACACAATAAAATAAAATGTGGCATTAAACTTGTCGTCTGAAGTTAAAACATTAAATATCAATCATACGTTAAAAAATAGTCTAGCGAAACTTCGAAAATATTAAAATGAAAGTAATATAATTTACACTCGGCATTTATATATTAAATCAAGAGTCTAAAACAATTTACACAGGATATGTAACTGTACTAAAAGATCATAGTAGAATTAAAACAGGTTGTAAAATTGTGATTAATATTACATAATGGTCACACAGTCTTCGTAAATCACTGTCTCAGATTATTCCTGGTGGAAATGCTATTCATAAGCTTGTATGAAATAGTGTGCTTTAAGTGCACGTTTGAAAGAACACAATGAACTTGAGTCTCTCACACCGGATGGTAGATCGTTCCACAGTTTCGGAGCTGCATATTCAAATCGTCGGTCACCGTAGGTTACAGTTTTACTTTTTGGTATCACTAAAGTAAGTGCTTTGTTCTGAGATCGCAGATTCCATCGTGGTTTGTAAACACATAACATTTCTTCCAAATATTCTGGTGATTTTCTGTTTAAAGCTTTGTAGTTATGCGTTAAATTTTTAAACTGTATTCTGTATTGCACTGGAAGCCAATGTAGTCCTTTAAGTAAAGGTGGGATATAATCATACCGCAAGGTTCTGGTGATGATGCGGGCAGCTGTATTTTGAACGATCTGCAGTTTGTTGATTAATGTTTGAGGTACTCCATACAGTAATGCATTGCAGTAATCTAGGCGCGAGATAACCAATGAAGTCACAAGTTGTTTAGATGCATCAATTGTCAGATATTTCTGAATTCTGCCTATTTGTCTAAGATGTGCATAACATGATCTGCATACCGAATTAACGTGATCTTCCATGTTTATGTTTGAATCAAAGATGGCACCTAAATTTCTTACATTAACAGACTGTTTAATTTTCGAGTCACCGACGGTTACCGATATATCTTCAATGTGTTTGGAGTTATGAGGAGATGAGAACATAATGACTTCTGTTTTATAAGTGTTAAGTTTGAGCATGTTTAAATTCGTCCATAATATAATGTCTCGAAGACAAGATTGAATGCGTTGTAATGTTTCTTCCTTAGAAATGTCATCTAATGGTTTGAAATATAGATACAGCTGTGAGTCATCGGCGTAGAAAAGGTATTGCAGCCTATGCTCTTTGCAAATGACACCAAGAGGTTTAGTGTACATTGTATAAAATTTCGGCCCTAATACGGACCCCTGTGGAACACTAAAATTCAGTGTGACCGGGTTTGACAGCACACCATCAATGTATACTGTCTGTTTTCTATCTTGAAGGTATGATGTTATCCAATCCAGTGGTTTTTCAGCGATTCCGAACACATTTTCAAGTCATTGTAACAAAAATATTGAGACTCTAAGTAAGTTTTCTTTCTATGTATAACATCTTCTTTTAGAAATTGACAATTAAATGGAAACAATCATGTTTAGATATATGCTTACTTTCCTTTTCTTGACACAGCTCGTATATTATTTGTTTTATTATGTATGTCACGTATTTAGGGCCGGTGGCCTTTGATTACTTAATAAATGTCTTGACTTGACTTGACTCATAACAACCAAGAAAACTCATTGCTTAGAGTATTGCGTACTTTAAGTATAGATTTGATACAATCATACATGCCTCTTATTACATTTAAAAAAATACCTCTGACATCAGGTCTTATAAATTTCTGCCAAATGTTTGGTCTTACCACATAATCAAAAGCTTTGATAAAATCTATAAAACCGCAATATAACTTTTTATTATCGTTAATCATATGGGAAATGAATCCATAGTGTACAAAAACATTGTCAACAGTGCCCATCTTTTTTCTAAAGCCAGCTTGAGCCTCAATATAAACGAAATAATGCTCAGTCCAATTATCTAGTCTGTTGCTTAGAAAATGTGTAAACAGTTTACCTAGAGTACTTAACAAGGTTATACCTCTATAATTATTAGGATAATTAATACTGCCTTTTTATGTAGTGGTACAATGAAGCACTAAGACCAATTATTCGGGGATAAACCTAAATTCAACACTTTATTAAAAATTGCATGTAAGCAATTAGCATTTCTTTTTTCCATATATGAAGAATTCATTTAGCATATTATCTGAACCTGAGCTTTTGCCAGATTTCAAGTAATGGATGGCCTTTAAAATATCTTCTTGAAATGTCTGAGTCTAATTCTGCAAAACGTTCGTTAAAATACAAAATATCTTCATCTAGATTAAAAAAATTGTCACTTAGATTATAAATACTTTTAAAATAGTGTTCAAAAGTGGAAAGATTAATTGTATTTGTTTTCACCCCACACACTTGTTTTAACATATTGCAGTATGTCTTAGCATGTTTATGTCTTAGGCTTTCTATTGTTCTAGTTTGTTGCATATCATATTCATATTTTCGAAAAGTGTCTTTATATTGAATTCTAGCATTAACAATTATGACGATTTTCATCTGAACAATTTAGTCTAAAATCGTTAAGGGCATGATTGAAAATTGATTTTTGTCTTTACAATTGTCATTATACCAGTCAGTATTAGCAGCATGCAAAATAGTATTATTAACAGGTTGTTTAATAACATTTTTGAACAACGGAGTAGCAATATCAGCCATAAATTTTACAAAATCATTAACATGTTCATTTAAATTTGTTTTATTCCTTCCGCTCACATCTGCCAATGAGGATATTGTTGATGTTAATTTGTTTTGGACAGTTGCAGAGCTAAGCGCATAAGTATACAGTGTTTGTTTAATACTGTCCCAAATAATGTTATGATTCACTGTCTCATAAGCATTTGAAATCGTATCAATGCTTGGTAAATAAACAAAGTTTTTATATTCAAAGTAGATAACTTTATGGTCAGATAATACATTTGGATCATTTACTGTGAACACTTGAAAACATGCGAAAATATCTTCTGACGCTAAGACATGATCAATAAGACTACTGCCTCTGCTTCCAACAAAAGTACATTTACCAATATTTATATCATTTCCGACTTTGCCTTTTAAAATTCTAATACCAGTTTGTCTACACATATCAATAAAGAGCTGACCGTTTTTGTTTCTTACCTTTAATCTTGTGAAAAACGAGTTTGAAACAAATCAACAATAATTATAATCATCGGGTAACCCTAAGTCATAGCTAGCTGCATCGTATGGCACAGAGTCTGCTAAGGTTGAGGTTCGTCTGTTGAAATCGCCACATAAAATAATATTACATTTACCATTAGTGACATAATGAATTTTAACTATAGAATCAATCAGCCTATCAAAATTATTTTGGTCATTTCTATTGTAACGATAACTTCCCTCTGGCGCAATGTAACATAACCCAATATACAAGTCATCGCTGAGTTCTACCGTATTACCATTTATTGTAATCCAAATCAAATCATCTTCACCCTTCATGATAAACGCAAGGTTTCTGTCTTCAATTGCATTTGCGAATAAAAAAATGCAATAAATTTAGGTGCATGTATAATAGGTGCGGCATAATGATATTTTTTTAAATATTGTTTTCTAAGATCTTTATACAATTGACATTCAAGAATGAAATGAAACTCATCTTTTAATAAATAACATCGAGACATTCATTATCACAGTGTGTTATTGCTACTGGTTTTTGTCATCTACCGGTAATTATCTCTAATATATTTGCAGATACTCTTATTCTCGACAAAGCAGTCCTATATTTTACTATATCACGATCTGATAAATAAGACCGAAGTTTAAAATCTGCAAACAGTATATATGATCTAGCCCAGTTGATAAACTTAGCTGGGATATCCACGTTTGTATAAATATATCAGTTATTTGTTGTTTAACTCCAAACATAGATAGATATTTATTATGACATATGGCCTCCGGCCCAATCATTTGTACAACAAATACATATATCATTCCAACAGGTATTAAAAAAAATGAAAGTTTGCGTCAGTTTTCTGTCATCACTGCAACGGAAATTGTGAGAATTTATTATTTACGTTTATTATAAATATATTGGGGATGGAACCATTTGTCATATTAGTGATGGTTACCATTTGTGTCGACAGTTGTTGCTATAAGGTAGTTGGGTAACACGAAGCGTCCAAGAGCTCTGTTATGTAATTTTTCTTTCCTGAGTTTGATCAAATTAGTTGATCAAAACTAAAATACATAATTTAATAGCAATATTCATCAAAATATAAGACCGCTCTGTGGTAGAGCGTCATCTTCGTATGCGGAAAAATAATGTATTAATGTCAACCACAGCGCGGCTTACAGAATGTAACTAGAATACATATAGGGCGTTCACCGGCTGCTTATTCTGTTGGCATGAACAATGCTTATATGGGAGGTGTTCATCATCATACGTTCGCTATGATACACATCTTTATATGGTACCAAAATAGATCGTGGGTTCCAGCTTTACAACGGATACTTTTTTCTCGGGCTCTGAAAACGAGCAGCAGCATTAGTTCGCACCCAGTAAAAGGACTCTATCCTTGGTTCATTGGGTAGCATAACTTGTAAGGAGTACACTTGAAAGTAATAAGCAATGCCACCCGATAGAAATTCATATAAATGTGTTTACAAGTTGGCTTAAATATATAGGTACAAACTTATTGGTTCCCGCACAGTTTTAAGTCAGGTTGTTTTCAGTGCCGATCATCTTCAAGTTGTGGTTCACGTACAATTTATTGCTATGGAAGTACATGTATTTGGCTGCATTCGCCTCACCCGTTATACACGATAAACATTCATATGGTACTCTAAAGTACTGTAAACAATCAAAAATAATTGAGAGATATTAAAAGATATGGCTGAGATAAAGTGTTGCTAGTAAAATTCATTTCTGGGTGGCGTATGCCTTTAATTTAAAAATCAAATTTTGCTGACACACAATCCCATGGTGCCTTAAATTTTTGTGAAGTATCAATGGTAATCACAATTAGTGTGATTCTTACATGCCTCTTTTCGTGCATAAAATATTGTTTGTACAACTAAGTAACAATTCCCGTCTGTTGTTGATAAGGGTAACTCGTGAATTGTTAAAGGCAATTTGCGATTTTATTAACAAATACCTGCTTACTAGCGAAATGACACAAAATGTACTTTTTTCTGATAATTATCGATTAATCTGATTAAGCAGTCGGTCTGTTAGTCCAATGAATCAATCATGTTGATCAACCCGATCGCCGATCAATAGTGAATACTTAATATATCATTGACATAATGGTCTGTTGGTGCTTATTTTAAAATCATTTGGCATTTGCATGTATCTCTTTTGTTTTTAATCACATTGGCATTTGTTTGGAAAACATAAATATATAAATTAAGGTGCCAAAGAGGTAGTCATTGGTTGCTAAGAATGTAAGTGGTTGTTAAGCTAATTGACGTAAAGAAAGAAATTTAAAAGGAAGTCATTCAAGTGGTTGACAAAGAAGTCTTTGGCTGCTAAGAAAGTATTTTTGTGCTATGGAAGTCATTAATTGTTATGTAGGTAGTTAGTTACTACTACATGAGGCTACATGCCAAATATCAAGGGGCTGGGCCTTGCGGTATCAAAAAAGAAGATATTACTTTATAAATATAAAGAAAACCTGTGACCTCGGGGAATAGCTACTTTTGACCTCCTGGATATAATTAGAACACTCTTGATAAAGGATCACTACATTCGGCTGCCTACCATTTATCAAAGGTATGGTCCTTGCGGTTTCAGAATATTCTAAACTTGTTTACAATGTAAGAATATTGAAAACTTGCGAACCCTTGGAAAGTTTTGATCCCGTCTCATAATTTGAGAATTCTTGTTAAAGGTCCACTATATGACAACACATTTGAATTCAACAGAGATAACTCAATACCTATTTCATAGAGTCTATTTTTAGGCAAATGTCCCCTCAAGACTAGACCAAACCAATTGCACAGATCATTACAACACTTTTGAAACTCAAGAGTTACGACAGAAGTATATAAATATGTTATTTTAAAATATCACTGCAAATTCCGATGCAATGTAAAAAATATAATATTATAACAAATTATAAGGTTTCAAAAATTCAATTTTAAACCTTAAAATGATTCAAAACCACCAACTGGAGAAGGCACAAGACAGTCTGATAAACATGTTTGATAATTTACATCAATACACATCTACCTGACTTACTTACAGTGAACACATGTCCTTAATGTATCAACTATAAAATCTCGTCGCTTTATTGGAATCAGAAAGTGAATAACACCAATTAACACCATTGCATTCTAACAATGCCAAGAATAAATTGACTGATCAACTTAAATCTTCAAAAGGCTTTTAGTAACGTTTTATAGTAAAGTAATTTTGTACAATGCAATACTGTGTCCATGTAATAAAATGTCTAAAGCATTGAAAATGAAGTCTGATAAAATCTGTTTCGACTTTGCTATGTTCAAGGCAACATATACAAAGGGATTGTGGGGACTGTGGTTGTATTGAACTAGAGTGAAAATTGCAGGTTCAGGTTTCACAAAGCGCCAGACCAATGAAAACAACATTTAAAAAACAACAACACCTATATAAAACCATATTTTCTCCAAGCCTCCAAGTGATTGAGAATTACAATAACCGGCCGCTCATCCTTTAAGATGTGTGTTGCAGGAACAGGTTGTGATAGCGGCCGAGTGTGGGGCGGACTTTATAGTAGGGGAAACGTTAAGCCTCATTTGGGAGGCCATTTTGGCCCTTAAGCCATACTAAAGTATGGCAAAGTTATGGGGATTTGTCCTTACATATGTGACTTTGTATACGCCCGTCATTTATGACATAATTATTATTACAGAACCTGCTGCAGCCGGCCTAAACAGATATTGCCCGCTCTTTAACTTTCCCAAATGTACACCAATTGTCTCCAAGCTTGGTCACCATATATTTTGTTTGTATAGATTACATGTCAATGTAACCATTTTGTGTTTTGTGTTGCCAGGGTCCCGTTACAGCCCTTCCGGTAGAACGATTCCGCAGGAGCCGACGTTTTCTCGCTAAAATTACGCGGCACAAGTACTTCTTGCAAAACGTATGTACGGATGAGAAGTTACCAGCTGTATGAAGTTCCTCAAATACCAAACGCCACTCTGGTGGGAAATACCCACAAACATGTATATTAAAGAATGAATGACGTTCTTAAGGAAATTATTTGGTTTAACAATATATAAACATGTAATATTATATTTAGAATATATAATGAGAAGCATACATTTTTAAGAAACAGGCACGTACCAGGAAATATGCATAGATACATTTCTTTGTAGCTATATATATATATATATTTATATATTCACACCATTTCTCATGTTATTGTAGAAAGTCATGCGTTCCTTTGTAGATTTGCACGTGCATGTTAAAGCCCTCGGGCAATTATTCCTTCCACTGGGGCAATTATCAACCAAAAGCCATGGTCAACCATGTATCATTCTATAAATAAATAACTCTCCTTTGCACGACGTTACGCGAGAGAATATCTAATATTAAGACAGTGTTTGCTGGGTGTACCTTTCTGGAGACGGGTCTTATTGTGTACATTCTTTGGTAGAGCTTTATTTCTCATGCCTTTTTCATTGGAATGGACATTGATATTATGGCAAGTTCGATTTGTTTTATTTTCCTTATTATGAAAATATATTAGGCATGTTTTCTTACTGTTGTATCTATTAATTATTCAAGAATTTAACATTTCGTGACCGTAGTCTACACTTGAGATTACTCTTTTACCACTGACGTGAGTCAGGGTTATCATACACGTAACGTTGTCATTGTTAACGTAACGTTCAATTGTCAACGTCGAGACGTCTACATGCGTTAATGAGACTAATTGACAATGAGAAACATAACACTAAAATGCGCCTTTTACCGCGAGATGGGGTTCAAGACGTCGGTCTCTGCTGCGGAAACTCGGCAAACATGACGTACATCGTCTCCCAGGAGTACGGACGGACACCAACGGCAGCCAGGTACGCGCCAGCCATGGAAAAAAAATTTCATCTTCGGCGACAAGACAAAGTTCAAAGCAAGTTCACAGCGAGCATCCGAGCGCATGTCGGAAGAGACTTTGATTCAGTGTAAAGCTAAGCTGTGATGTTGGCATTTTGTTACTGTATAAAAGCTGTACATATGTTTTAACATTCTGTATAATAATTATTCATTTTACTACCAAGTTATTACATTATATCACTAACTCTCCTTGGCACGATGTTACGCGAGAGTGTGATCTAGTGTATCAAATATTAAGACAGTGATTGCTTGGTGTACCTTTCTGGAGACGGTTTAAGTGTGAACGTTCTTTGGTCATGCTTTATTTCTCATGCATTTGTCCGTTTTTTTTAGTTTCCTAATCATGAAACTATCTCAGGCAAGTTTTCTTACTGTTGCATCTATTCAAGAATTTAACATTTCGTGTTACAATATTTCAAAGCGCGAATGAACATTACAGCACTTGAAGCGGTCTTTAGTGCTATATGTCCGGAAATATTTGTGTACGGAAGCTATTAGAATATGGTGTCACGTCAAACTTCCTTGAAGTCAAAGTATGTGCAATACGGAAACAGTGTAGTGTTATCATTGAAATTCATACTTGAGTTGACTGATAAACAGGAACAAATAAGTTTTGAGAATACATGGTTTCATGGAAATGTAGGCCTAGTTTGGGTTTTAGGTGTACATTTTAATTAAGAATTTTCGAGATGAGTTTTAAACTGTGTACCATCACAGTTTTTATTGGCAATTGGTTGCTCATTGCAAGTGGTATGTATCAAAATATATTCTTAATTCGGTTATGGTTTTAACTTTGATGTATGTACGTATTATAATTTGTTTCATGAATGTATGTTAATTAATAGACAGCAGAGAAACATGATACAGTTATATTTAATGTTCAAGCTGGGACGTAAGCAAATTAATGGATTATATGGATTTACAATTGCTTGATAGGGTAAGAAAATCCTCGTGCGCTTGTTTCAAATAAAGCAAGTATGGAAGCTCGATGTGAATTTCCAAAGGTCCATATAAATTTATAATCATAAAATTGTATTTTTGGTTTTTACACCATCTTAATATTAAAACAAATACTGAACTAAGTAATTACTCGTTCTTATCATTGCCTTTTATCTTTTGTGACAAGTATTCCCTTTTCTTTCCTCACAACGTTTATTCTATTCCCTGCATGTAAATCCTCATAACTTCACGTCCCAGGCCAGTGCTATTATTAATATAACATTTGCCATTTTTATTAAATTCATATATAACGTGATGTTGACAATCAGTACAAATAAGTATATTTTAGGAGTATATGTATCTTTTAACCATTCAGCGTGTTTCAATAACCCACGACCATCGATGTTAACAGTAAGTTATGGTACGACGACATTATTATTGTTTGACGACAATCTATGGAATGCCGCAACGGTACTGTATTAACTGGCATTAAGATAAATATATTAAAGACGATATTCTTTGTTTTATTTTTGAGGTGCCATGTTTATCATGTACCTTTGTAAACAACTACATATAGAAATAATAATAGCAACAGTGAGAAGAAAAAATAATAACTGAAATAGGTGATGGCAACAATTATCATTTTACAGCATTGCTTCCTTTTATAGCAGTATGTTATTTCTAAATGAAATATCCACAAAATACTGTCATTTTTCCTTGATTTTTTTTTAAAACCTATATTTCTTTCTTTTGTTTACCTCTATTTAAAGAACTTTTTCTTCGAGTCCCAGGATGGATTCATACTTCAAAGATAAATTGTGAAATATACCGTTCATTTAAAATAATAAGCATGTCATTGTAATCAATAAGTTTTTCTGTTTCCACACGACAGGCAATCATTGGAGCCTTAACAGTTTGTTAGGTGTTGAAAGTTCTAGACGATCAGATTTGAAATTTTATTCAGAACTTCTACATTTAGAACAACTCATAGCCAATCCTATGTGGAACTACATTCTCCATCTATTTTTTTAATATACTCGAATAAACTTCTAAAAAAGAAAAATAAGAAACCCTACTCACTGTTGACACCCACATATTTCACTCATTGGCACTATAACGGAAGACGCGTTTGAGCAACACATAAATTGTTATGGCTCCAATGATTGCCCGCCATGTTCCTGGAAACACTGAAAAATGATATTTCATCGAAACAGGCATATATCTTTTTTATTTCAGCTGGAAAGCATCCGATAACCGACAATTCGATTAAGGGGTATGTTTCTACCTCGTATTTTACTTCTTCCGAACAACACAAAATGACTTACAATTCAATCAGAAAACTGTTTGTTGTCGTCGCCCGTTTGTCAATATCAGGTGTTAACATATTCAAGTTATATACATTATATCATTTCAATTACAGATGATTCGTAAATCAACAGCTTAGAACCGTAATACTTAAATTAATTCCATATTGAATCAACTCATGCTGTATAACATAACCCATTGGATACCATACTTATGGTACAGCTCATCTCGTAACGTTGCCAAACTTATGGTTCAGAGGCTATCATCTCGTTACGTTGCAAAAAGTATGGTTCAGAGGCTATCATCTCGTTACGTTGCCAAAATTATGGTTCAGAGGCTATCATCTCTTACGTTGCCAAAGTTATGGTTCAGAGGTTAATAAAATTACGTTGCCAAAATTATTGTTCAGAGGCTATCATCTCGTTCAGTTGCCAAAGTTATGGTAAATAAAATATCTTCTCGTTAAGTTGCCAAAGTTAGTGCACGACTGCTTTCATCTCGTTACGTTACCAAAGTTACTGTACTAATGTTGACATATAGTAACGTTGCCAGAGTTGTGGTACTGACGCTCTAAGCTCGTTACGTAGCAAAAAAATACATAATTATGATGATATCTTGTTACTTTGCCAAATTATGGTACTGGTGCTATCATCTCGTTACGTTACCAAAGGTATGGGACTGATATTGTCGTGTTGGTACTTTGTCGAAGTTATTTCACAGTTGCTACCATCTTGGTACGTTGTCAGAGTTATGGCACTATTTCTAGCATCTCGTTACATTTCCAAAGTAATTGTACTGACAGTATTATCTCGTTACGTTGCCAAAGTTAAATCATGGTAATGTTGCTATAAACTCCTGACTGATGCAATACATTCTTTACGTTGCCAAAGTTATGTTACTGATGCAAACAGCTGCTTACGTTGTCAAGGTTATACTATACATGCACTCATCTCGTTTCTATGCCAAAGTAATGGTACTGAAGCTTTCAACTCGCTATGTTAGCAAGGTCGTGGTACTGATGCTGTTATATTTTACGTTACAAAAACTATAGTACTGATGCTTTTATCTCGTAACGTTGCCAAAGTAATGGTACTGCTGCTACTATCTCGTTACAATGTCAGAGTAATGATACTGATGCTATCATCTCGTTACGCTGTCAAAGTTATGGTACTGATTCTACCATCTCGTTACGTTGTCAGAGTAATGATACTGATGCTATCATCTCGTTACGTTGTCAGAGTAATGATACTGATTCTACCATCTCGTTACGTTATCAGAGTAATGATACTGATGCTATCATCTCGTTACGTTGTCAGAGTAATGATACTAATGCAATCATCTCGTGACGTTGTCAAAGTTATGGTACTGATTCTATCATCTCGTTACGTTGCCAGAGATATGGTACTGATTCTACCATCTCGTTACGTTGTCAGAGTTATGGTAATGATGCTACTATTACGTTGTCAGAGAAATGATACTGATGCTATCATCTCGTTACGTTGTCAGAGTTATGATACTGATGCTATCATCTCGTAACGTTGTCAGAGTAATGATACTGATGCTATCATCTCGTTACGATGTCAAAGTTATGGTACTGATTCTACCATCTCGTTACGTTGCCAGAGATATGGTACTGATTCTACCATCTCGTTACGTTGTCAGAGTTATGGAACTGATGCTACTATTTCGTTACGTTGCCAACGTTATGGTACTGATGGTATCGTCTGGTTACGTTGTCAGAGTAATGATACTGATGCTATCATCTCGTTACGTTGTCAGAGTTATGATACTGATGCTACCATCTCGTTACGTTGTCAAAGTAATGATACTGATGCTATCATCTCGTGACGTTGTCAGAGTTATGATACTGATGCTATCATCTCGTTACGTTGTCAGAGTTATGATACTGATGCCTTCATCCCGTAACGTTGTCAGAGTAATGCTACTGATGCTGTCATCTCGTTACGTTGTCAGAGTTATGCTACTGATGCTATCATCTCGTTACGTTGTCAGAGTAATGATACTGATGCTATCATCTCGTTACGTTGTCAGAGTAATGATACTGATGCAATCATCTCGTGACGTTGTCAAAGTTATGGTACTGATTCTATCATCTCGTAACGTTGTCAGAGTAATGATACTGATGCTATCATCCCGTGACGTTGTCAGAGTAATGATACTGATGCTATCATCTCGTTACGTTGTCAGAGTAATGATACTGATGCTATCATCTCGTTACTTTGTCAGAGTAATGATACTGATGCAATCATCTCGTTACGTTGTCAGAGTTATTATACTGATGCTATCATCTCGTTACGTTGTCAGAGTAATGATACTGATGCTATCATCTCGTCACGTTGTCAGAGTAATGATACTGATGCTATCATCTCGTTACGTTGTCAGAGTAATGATACTGATGCTATCATCTCGTTACGTTGTCAGAGTAATGATACTGATGCTATCATCTCGTTACGTTGTCAGAGTAATGATACTGATGCAATCATCTCGTGAAGTTGTCAAAGTTATGGTACTGATTCTATCATCTCGTGACGTTGTCAGAGTAATGATACTGATGCTATCATCTCGTTACGTTGTCAGAGTAATGATACTGATGCTATCATCTCGTTACGTTGTCAGAGTAATGATACTGATCCTATCATCTCGTTACGTTGTCAGAGTAATGATACTGATGCTATCATCTCGTTGCGTTGTCAGAGTAATGATACTGATTCTACCATCTCGTTACGTTGTCAGAGTAATGATACTGATGCTATCATCTCGTGACGTTGTCAGAGTAATGATACTGATGCTATCATCTCGTGACGTTGTCAGAGTAATGATACTGATGCTATCATCTCGTGACGTTGTCAGAGCTATGGTACTGATGCTATCATCTCGTGACTTTGTTAGAGTAATGATACTAATGCTACCATCTCGTGACGTTGTCAAAGTAATGATACTGATGCTATCATCTCGTTACGTTGCCAGAGTAATGATACTGATGCTATCATCTCGTTACGTTGTCAGAGTAATGATACTGATGCTATCATCTCGTTACGTTGTCAGAGTAATGATACTGATGCTATCATCTCGTTACGTTGTCAGAGTAATGATACTGATGCTATCATCTCGTTGCGTTGTCAGAGTAATGATACTGATTCTACCATCTCGTTACGTTGTCAGAGTAATGATACTGATGCTATCATCTCGTTACGTTGTCAGAGTAATGATACTGATGCTATCATCTCGTGACGTTGTCAGAGTAATGATACTGATGCTATCATCTCGTGACGTTGTCAGAGCTATTGTACTGATGCTATCATCTCGTGACTTTGTCAGAGTAATGATACTAATGCTACCATCTCGTGACGTTGTCAAAGTTATGGTACTGATTCTATCATCTCGTAACGTTGTCAGAGTCATGGTACTGATTCTATCATCTCGTAACGTTGTCAAAGTTATGGTACTGATTCTATAATCTCGTAACGTTGTCAGAGTTATGGTACTGATCCTACCATCTCGTTACGTTGCCACAGCTATGGTACTGATTCTACCAGCTCGTTGCGTTGTGAGCGTTATGGTACTGATGCTACTATCTCGTTACGTTGCCAAAGTTATGGTACTGATGATACAATCTCGTTACGATGTCAGGTTTATGGTACTGATGCTACTATCTCGTTACGTTGTCAAAGTTATGATACTGATGCTATCATCTCGTTACGTTGCCAAAGTAATGATACTGATGCTACCATCTCGTTACGTTGTCAGGGATATGGTACTGATGCAATCATCTCGTTACGTTGTCAAAGTAATGATACTGATGAAATCATCTCGTTACGTTGCCAAAGTTATGGTTCTGATGCAATCATCTCGTTACGTTGTCAAAATTATGATACTGATGCTACCATCTAGTTATGTTGTCAATGTTATGGTACTGATGTTACCATCTCGTTATGTTGTCAATGTTATGGTATCGATGCTACCATCTAGTTATGTTGTCAATGTTATGATACTGATGCTACCATCTAGTTATGTTGTCAATGTTATGGTACTGATGCTTCCATCTAGTTATGTTGTCAATGTTATGGTTCTGATGCTACCATCTCGTTATGTTGTCAATGTTATGGTACGGATGCTACCATCTCGTTATGTTGTCAATGTTATGGTATTAATTCTACCATCTCGTTATGTTGCCAATGTTATAGTACTGATTCTACCATCTTGTTATGTTGTCAAATAAATGGTTCTGATGCTACCATCTCGTTATGTTGTCAATGTTATGGTATTGATGTTACCATCTCTTTATGTTGCCAATGTTATAGTACTGATGCTACCATCTCGTTATGTTGTCAATGTTATGTTTCTGATGCTACCATCTCGTTATGTTGTCAATGTTATGGTACTGATGCTACCATCTCGTTATGTTGTCAATGTTATGGTTCTGATGCTACCATCTCGTTATGTTGTCAATGTTATGGTTCTGATGCTACCATCTCGTTATGTTGTCAAATAAATGGTTCTGATGCTACCATCTCGTTATGTTGTCAATGTTATAGTACCGATGCTACCATCTCGTTATGTTGTCAATGTTATGGTACTGATGCTACCATCTCGTTATGTTGTCAATGTTATGGTTCTGATGCTACCATCTCGTTATGTTGTCAATGTTATGGTACGGATGCTACCATCTCGTTATGTTGTCAATGTTATGGTATTAATTCTACCATCTCGTTATGTTGCCAATGTTATAGTACTGATTCTACCATCTCGTTATGTTGTCAATGTTATGGTATTAATTCTACCATCTCGTTATGTTGTCAATGTTATGGTATTAATTCTACCATCTCGTTATGTTGTCAATGTTATGGTATTAATTCTACCATCTCGTTATGTTGCCAATGTTATAGTACTGATTCTACCATCTCGTTATGTTGTCAATGTTATGGTATTAATTCTACCATCTCGTTATGTTGTCAATGTTATAGTACTGATGCTACCATCTCGTTATGTTTTCAAATAAATGGTTCTGATGCTACCATCTCGTTATGTTGTCAATGTTATGGTATTGATGTTACCATCCCTTTATGTTGCCAATGTTATAGTACTGATGCTACCATCTCGTTATGTTGTCAATGTTATGGTTCTGATGCTACCATCTCGTTATGTTGTCAATGTTATGGTACTGATGCTACCATCTCGTTATGTTGTCAATGTTATGGTTCTGATGCTACCATCTCGTTATGTTGTCAATGTTATAGTACTGATGCTACCATCTCGTTATGTTGTCAATGTTATGGTTCTGATGCTACCATCTCGTTATGTTGTCAATGTTATGGTACGGATGCTACCATCTCGTTATGTTGTCAATGTTATGGTATTAATTCTACCATCTCGTTATGTTGTCAATGTTATGGTACTGATGCTACCATCTCGTTATGTTGTCAATGTTATGGTATTAATTCTACCACCTTGTTATGTTGTCAATGTTATGGTACTGATGCTACCATCTCGTTATGTTGTCAATGTTATGGTACGGATGCTACCATCTCGTTATGTTGTCAATGTTATGGTATTAATTCTACCATCTCGTTATGTTGTCAATGTTATAGTACTGATGCTACCATCTCGTTATGTTGTCAATGTTATGGTTCTGATGCTACCATCTCGTTATGTTGTCAATGTTATGGTACTGATGCTACCATCTCGTTATGTTGTCAATGTTATGGTTCTGATGCTACCATCTCGTTATGTTGTCAATGTTATAGTACGGATGCTACCATCTCGTTACGTTGTCAATGTTATGGTTCTGATGCTACCATCTCGTTATGTTGTCAATGTTATGGTATTAATTCTACCATCTAGTTATGTTGCCAATGTTATAGTACTGATTCTACCATCTTGTTATGTTGTCAAATAAATGGTTCTGATGCTACCATCTCGTTATGTTGTCAATGTTATGGTATTGATGTTACCATCTCTTTATGTTGCCAATGTTATAGTACTGATGCTACCATCTCGTTATGTTGTCAATGTTATGGTTCTGATGCTACCATCTCGTTATGTTGTCAATGTTATGGTACTGATGCTACCATCTCGTTATGTTGTCAATGTTATGGTTCTGATGCTACCATCTCGTTATGTTGTCAATGTTATGGTTCTGATGCTACCATCTCGTTATGTTGTCAAATAAATGGTTCTGATGCTACCATCTCGTTATGTTGTCAATGTTATAGTACTGATGCTACCATCTCGTTACGTTGTCAATGTTATGGTACTGATGCTACCATCTCGTTATGTTGTCAATGTTATGGTTCTGATGCTACCATCTCGTTATGTTGTCAATGTTATGGTATCGATGCTACCATCTAGTTATGTTGTCAATGTTATGATACTGATGCTACCATCTAGTTATGTTGTCAATGTTATGGTACTGATGCTTCCATCTAGTTATGTTGTCAATGTTATGGTTCTGATGCTACCATCTCGTTATGTTGTCAATGTTATGGTACGGATGCTACCATCTCGTTATGTTGTCAATGTTATGGTATTAATTCTACCATCTCGTTATGTTGCCAATGTTATAGTACTGATTCTACCATCTTGTTATGTTGTCAATGTTATGGTATTGATGTTACCATCTCGTTATGTTGCCAATGTTATGGTACTGATGCTACCATCTCGTTATGTTGTCAATGTTATGGTTCTGATGCTACCATCTCGTTATGTTGTCAATGTTATGGTTCTGATGCTACCATCTCGTTATGTTGTCAATGTTATGGTTCTGATGCTACCATCTCGTTATGTTGTCAATGTTATAGTACGGATGCTACCATCTCGTTACGTTGTCAATGTTATGGTTCTGATGCTACCATCTCGTTATGTTGTCAATGTTATGGTATTAATTCTACCATCTAGTTATGTTGCCAATGTTATAGTACTGATTCTACCATCTTGTTATGTTGTCAAATAAATGGTTCTGATGCTACCATCTCGTTATGTTGTCAATGTTATGGTATTGATGTTACCATCTCTTTATGTTGCCAATGTTATAGTACTGATGCTACCATCTCGTTATGTTGTCAATGTTATGGTTCTGATGCTACCATCTCGTTATGTTGTCAATGTTATGGTTCTGATGCTACCATCTCGTTATGTTGTCAAATAAATGGTTCTGATGCTACCATCTCGTTATGTTGTCAATGTTATAGTACTGATGCTACCATCTCGTTACGTTGTCAATGTTATGGTACTGATGCTACCATCTCGTTATGTTGTCAATGTTATGGTTCTGATGCTACCATCTCGTTATGTTGTCAATGTTATGGTATCGATGCTACCATCTAGTTATGTTGTCAATGTTATGATACTGATGCTACCATCTAGTTATGTTGTCAATGTTATGGTACTGATGCTTCCATCTAGTTATGTTGTCAATGTTATGGTTCTGATGCTACCATCTCGTTATGTTGTCAATGTTATGGTACGGATGCTACCATCTCGTTATGTTGTCAATGTAATGGTATTAATTCTACCATCTCGTTATGTTGCCAATGTTATAGTACTGATTCTACAATCTTGTTATGTTGTCAATGTTATGGTATTGATGTTACCATCTCGTTATGTTGCCAATGTTATGGTACTGATGCTACCATCTCGTTATGTTTTCAAATAAATGGTTCTGATGCTACCATCTCGTTATGTTGTCAATGTTATGGTATCGATGCTACCATCTTGTTATGTTGTCAATGTTATGGTATTAATTCTACCATCTCGTTATGTTGTCAATGTTATGGTTCTGATGCTACCATCTCATTATGTTGCCAATGTTATAGTACTGATGCTACCATCTCGTTATGTTGTCAATGTTATGGTACGGATGTTACCATCTCGTTATGTTGTCAATGTTATGGTACTGATGTTACCATCTCGTTATGTTGTCAATGTTATGGTACTGATGCTACCATCTCGTTATGTTTTCAAATAAATGGTTCTGATGCTACCATCTCGTTATGTTGTCAATGTTATGGTATCGATGCTACCATCTAGTTATGTTGTCAATGTTATGATACTGATGCTACCATCTAGTTATGTTGTCAATGTTATGGTACTGATGCTTCCATCTAGTTATGTTGTCAATGTTATGGTTCTGATGCTACCATCTCGTTATGTTGTCAATGTTATGGTACGGATGCTACCATCTCGTTATGTTGTCAATGTTATGGTATTAATTCTACCATCTAGTTATGTTGCCAATGTTATAGTACTGATGCTACCATCTCGTTATGTTTTCAAATAAATGGTTCTGATGCTACCATCTCGTTATGTTGTCAATGTTATGGTATTGATGTTACCATCTCTTTATGTTGCCAATGTTATAGTACTGATGCTACCATCTCGTTATGTTGTCAATGTTATGGTTCTGATGCTACCATCTCGTTATGTTGTCAATGTTATGGTACTGATGCTACCATCTCGTTATGTTGTCAATGTTATGGTTCTGATGCTACCATCTCGTTATGTTGTCAATGTTATGGTTCTGATGCTACCATCTCGTTATGTTGTCAAATAAATGGTTCTGATGCTACCATCTCGTTATGTTGTCAATGTTATAGTACTGATGCTACCATCTCGTTATGTTGTCAATGTTATGGTACTGATGCTACCATCTCGTTATGTTGTCAATGTTATGGTTCTGATGCTACCATCTCGTTATGTTGTCAATGTTATGGTACTGATGCTACCATCTCATAATGTTGTCAATGTTATGGTTCTGATGCTACCATCTCGTTATGTTGTCAATGTTATGGTACTGATGCTACCATCTCGTTATGTTGTCAATGTTATGGTACTGATGCTACCATCTCATAATGTTGTCAATGTTATTGTATTGATGCTACCATCTCGTTATGTTGTCAATGTTATGGTACTGATGCTACCATCTCGTTATGTTGTCAATGTTATGGTTCTGATGCTACCATCTCGTTATGTTGTCAATGTTATGGTTCTGATGCTACCATCTCGTTATGTTGTCAATGTTATGGTACTGATGCTACCATCTCGTTATGTTGTCAATGTTATGGTACTGATGCTACCATCTCGTTATGTTGTCAATGTTATGGTTCTGATGCTACCATCTCGTTATGTTGTCAATGTTATGGTTCTGATGCTACCATCTCATAATGTTGTCAATGTTATGGTTCTGATGCTACCATCTCGTTATGTTGTCATTGTTATGGTTCTGATGCTACCATCTCGTTATGTTGTCAATGTTATGGTTCTGATGCTACCATCTCGTTATGTTGTCAATGTTATGGTTCTGATGTTACCATCTCGTTATGTTGTCAATGTTATGGTACGGATGCTACCATCTCGTTATGTTGTCAATGTTATGGTTCTGATGTTACCATCTCGTTATGTTGTCAATGTTATGGTACGGATGCTACCATCTCGTTATGTTGTCAATGTTATGGTTCTGATGTTACCATCTCATAATGTTGTCAATGTTATGGTATCGATGCTACCATCTAGTTATGTTGTCAATGTTATGATACTGATGCTACCATCTCGTTATGTTGTCAATGTTATGGTACTGATGCTACCATCTCGTTATGTTGTCAATGTTATGGTTCTGATGCTACCATCTCGTTATGTTGTCAATGTTATGGTTCTGATGCTACCATCTCATAATGTTGTCAATGTTATGGTTCTGATGCTACCATCTCGTTATGTTGTCAATGTTATGGTTCTGATGCTACCATCTCGTTATGTTGTCAATGTTATGGTTCTGATGCTACCATCTCGTTATGTTGTCAATGTTATGGTTCTGATGCTACCATCTCGTTATGTTGTCAATGTTATGGTTCTGATGCTACCATCTCGTTATGTTGTCAATGTTATGGTTCTGATGTTACCATCTCGTTATGTTGCCAATGTTATAGTACTGATTCTACCATCTTGTTATGTTGTCAATGTTATGGTATCGATGCTACCATCTCGTTATGTTGTCGATGTTATAGTACTGATGTTACCATCTCGTTATGTTGTCAATGTTATGGTTCTGATGCTACCATCTCGTTATGTTGTCAATGTTATAGTACTGATGTTACCATCTCGTTATGTTGTCAATGTTATAGTACTGATTCTACCATCTCGTTATGTTGTCAATGTTATGGTTCTGATGCTACCATCTCGTTATGTTGTCAATGTTATAGTACTGATGTTACCATCTCGTTATGTTGTCAATGTTATGGTATTAATTCTACCATCTCGTTATGTTGTCAATGTTATAGTACTGATTCTACCATCTTGTTATGTTGTCAATGTTATGGTATTAATTCTGCCATCTAGTTATGTTGTCAATGTTATAGTACTGATTCTACCATCTTGTTATGTTGTCAAATAAATGGTTCTGATGCTACCATCTCATAATGTTGTCAATGTTATGGTATTGATGCTACCACCTTGTTATGTTGTCAATGTTATGGTACTGATGCTACCATCTCGTTATGTTGTCAATGTTATGGTACGGATGCTACCATCTCGTTATGTTGTCAATGTTATGGTATTAATTCTGCCATCTAGTTATGTTGCCAATGTTATAGTACTGATTCAACCATCTTGTTATGTTGTCAAATAAATGGTTCTGATGCTACCATCTCATAATGTTGTCAATGTTATGGTATTGATGCTACCATCTTGTTATTTTGTCAAGGTTATGGTACTGATGCTACTATCTCGTTACGTTGTCAAATTTATGGTACTTATGCTACCATCTCGTTTCGTTGCCAAAGTTATTGTACTGGTGCTATCATCTAGTGACGTTGCCAATGTTATATTACTGATGTTATCGTCTTGTTACGTTGCCAAAGTTATGATACGGTCGTTTCCTTATGTTACTGGTGTTATCATCTTGATACTTTACAAATGTTTTGGTACTGGTGATAAAATCCATTTATGTTGCCAGATATATTGCACAAATACTGTCATATGTATACATTGCCAGTTATGGTACTGATGCTGCCATCCTGCTTAAGTTATATTTTTATTTGCTATAATCTCGTTACGTTGCCAGAGTTATGGTACTGGTGTGATACCTCCCTTGCGTTGTCATAACAACAGGTTACCACCTTGTGACATTGTCACAGTTGGTTCTTGTGCTATCACCTCATCCAGTAATGTTGCCAGAGTTATAATAATGGTGTTATCTCGTTTCCTAATATAACTGATACTATCATCTCATTGTGGTGCCATAATGTTGCTGTAATTACGTCCTATTGCCAAAGTAATGGAGATGTTGAATTCATCACTTTGCAAAAGGTATGGCGCTGTTACGCTTCAATCTCGTTGTGTCGACAATGCCTTGATGATATTGCTTTTAAGTCGTTTTATTACGAAAGGCCCTGATATTACTCCGAATGACGAAAGTCATGGTGCTATTGATGTTATCTCTTTTCCTTTCCTAATCATGTTTATATCACTTCCTTACCAAATTCATTCTGAAATTGTTTTTATATTAATGCATGACCAAAGTAAAAGTGTTATTGCTTTTCCCGAATTCAGTGCTATTGTTTTCATTTTGACAAAGCCAGTGTTAGTACTTTCGACTAAATTCCATGCCAAAGTGTAAATGAGTTTGCTTTCATCATGATTCATTACCAAAGTGAATGTGAAAATACTTTCATATCGGTTCCATGCTAAGTTAAAGTGAGGTTGCTTTCATCTCGATTCATTCCAAAGTAAAAATAATGTTGCTTTTATCTCGATTCCATGCCAATGTGAAAGCGTTTATGCTTTCATTTCGATTCCATACCAAAGTGAAAGTATTATTGCTTTATTTAGTTTTCTTGCCAAAGGCATTGAGATTCCATCTCGTGTTTATGGTAACAGCATGGTGACATTGTCATGGTACCTGTGGTCGAGCCATTAAGATACACATAAGCCTATTGCTTGCATCTAACTCTACTTCTGTTTTTTTTTGAGACCTGGACTCAAACTGCGAATCCAGTTGTATTGCAAATTTCTACTACAATAGCGATGTTGGTATATAATTATTTTGTTTTTAACAAGAATCTGGGTCCGTAGTTATTTGAACTTTTTGTTGAAACTAATTATATTAAAGCTTTTTTGTCACATTTACGAAATTGCATGTCTGAATCACTTAAACTAAGACTCAATGTGTTAGAAAATATGGACCCCAGCATTACAGCACATATACAGTAATATTTGTACATTGTTGTATGTTCTGATTTGTTAAATACCAATGCAAACTGTCCTTCTTTTGCAGAAAGGTATCCCCGAGCTACGTGAAAACACCAAACACACACAAAAGATCACGTAAGTTCTCCTTAAAGAAAGGCTCAAAAGACATCAACGTTTGGAGATTTATAAATATTCGATGTGTTTGATTTTGCAAACAATTACAACCAAACATTGTAGTTTTAAAAATATTTTATTAACATCGTAATGGCAAAGAATGACTAGCTCCCTTCGCTAAGAATGGATCGCTAGGTGTGTCCTTAATCATTAAGATTTTACAAATTATGTTCTCATTTATATAATACAAAACGAATAAAGTTTCAGTTTTATATATTTCAACGTGTTGGTACGAATAATCCTAATTATTAAACACAATTTCGACAATATTTTATGGCTATATTGTGCTTAATGCCACGATATTATAATTAAAACCATAGTACTTTTTAGCCGAATCATCTTCAGACTGCAATTACTGTTTGGAAAACTGCATGAAGGTAATGTATAATTATTTTTGTAACTATTAATTTAAGGTAGTTCATGGTGTATTGTGATGCATAAAAGGATTCCAGCTTCAATGTTATCAATTACTGTTCCATTTACTGTGATACATTCATTCATATCTGGATTAATTTAAAGTAAAACTGTCATTTTTTATTCTTACAGCAAATTCTATATCATTCAAGAGCAACTTACAATACTGCCAATTTTTATCCAAATCAATTCTTCGAACGGCTGCAATATTTTTGATATTGTTCATGTAATGTTATTACGGCAGAATGACAAGAAATCATGTGTTGAATTAAAGAGTACAACACACGACAGTGGATGGACTCAAACACCCGAGACGTCGACAGTGATCACCTCAGCGGCAACAACTCCAACTGATGAAGGTAATGCTCTAAATATATTCAAATAGGTGATCTTTTACACCCTTTTATGGTATAAACTATTTTGAATCAATTGAACGCCAGTGCTTTTCAAAATATTCGACTTTAAAATAAAGAAAAAAAAACGAGCAACAATAAAAATAATAACTCTTAAATGCAGTAAAGTAAATTTTAATCTAAAATAAATTTCAATTGCAACTTATTTCAATGTTGTTGTTCAAACAATATGTCGAAAACTAGACACGTTGAACTGACAATGCATACATAAATGTATTCATATTGTTTCAGTTTCTTGCGTTTACATATTTCAACGGGAGGGGGTAAACACATTTTGGGTTAAAAGGGGCGTGTCTTGAAAGTACAACAAAAATAATTAAGCCTTTATCTAGAGGTCTTTATGAGAAATAAACTTTAACCAAGCTGCACCAAGCCTGTACGTTTAATATCCATACAGACCTCCAAAAAGAAAATAACCTATCAACGTTTCGCATTGACATTGTATTGCATCTTCAATACTATTATTTCAATATGTTGCAATAAGATTACGCTTTAACGCAGGAACTCCTTCGGAACAGATGACGGTTACGAACCGTGCAGCACAGGACTGTCCGCCCAAGGACCGTGCGACCCTCCGTGAAATCTCGGGTGTGAGTGTCGAGGCGGCCGTGGGGATCCTCGTATTCGGGCTGTTCGTTGGAGCCATGGCAACCGCCGCTCTCTGCGTCTGCTGTCCCTCCGTCCATGAGTGAGTTGATCGGACATTTTTGTTCCAAGTATCTGATCGGCTACATTTTCTCATTCCCGTAGTATCTGTGTATTTCTTTTGTATATTTCATATAATAGGCATAGCATCAATGTATGGTTTAAATGGCATACGCATTATTCAATGGGTGTCCTGTACTCAGTTTTAAAGGGTTTCGATATGATTTGTTTTCAGGAAATTATAAATATACATTCTGAATGGGTTTTTTTTTCCAGAAAAGCATCAGCCGTAAGGTCAAACAAGAAGAAAACCTGCTCCAACGGTAATCTGGAAGATGAGGAAATCTCGGTGAGCATACATTGTGATTACATGTGGATTTTTAAATACAAATACATAGTGGTTACTTCATGAACTGATATGTGAACAAACGCGTTGCGTAACCTTTGGCAAGAAGTGTTATACTAATGATGCTTATCTTGTTCTTATGCTTTTATTTACGGCATTTTATTTAATTTATTTAGAACGCTAACGAGCAGAAATCCCGACCCCTGCCGTTGACGCCGCTCCCTTCCCTACCTGCTGACATCCGGTCAACAGCCAACAGTGGCCGACCTGCCTCCCAACACATATACAGCGAGTCGATGGATCTACCTGTCGGCAGCACAAACACATATAATGCGTGCGGCTACGACCACACCAACACCAAATCGTCAATTGCTCCAGTGATGTCACCGACATACGGATACAACAAGCTCACTAATGACGTCATACCGGGCACGAGCTCTTCGATAATCGCCGATAGCGCCTACCAGCCACTGAACGCCAACAGAAGCCAGAATGCAGAATACAATCAGTTACCCGCTGTTAAGGATGACGGTGATTTACGGAGCCAGGAGCACAGCGAAGGTGAAGATCACCAGTATTTTGTGCTGGAAAAGGGAGCTGAAATGGACAGTACGGAAACTGGTCATCGTGATAATGTCACCAGTGTTTCACATGATTATTTTGTGCTGGAGAAAAAGTGATGCGCAAAAATTGCAATGATTCAGTTTGACAAATTTGGCAACAATTATTTAATTTTCAATTAAATGGTTTTCTTATAGTTATGCAGTGCGTGTTGAATAAAGCGGTTGAAATAAAATCCTTAAGGAGTTCACAACAATGTTTATAAGGACGATAGTGATGAGTTTTTTTATAGACATACAGTGTATATACTAACGTATAGTGTTTTTTATGACAAATTGTGTGCAATAAATTTCAGTTTTGTTCTTTTTCGTTCAAAAATACAACTTGACCATCCAGTTTTATGCTACGTGTTTTTGTTTGATTTTTCCATATGTATTTTAAATGTTTAATTTAACGTTTGGCGTATTATTTAGGCGAGATCTTTGCAATCAATTTTGGTTTATAACATAAAGGAAACTTCAGAGACTTGGGTGCGCAAATATATATGCCGACACGTTGGGGAATGAGGAAGTACAACAAGCCGCCAATCAAAACCAGTGGACTCAATACTAATTTATTCAACTCACAACAGAAGACTTAATCGAAAAACGTGCATATTTGCGACAGTGGATGAAGGAGAATCGGTTACCGCCATGACCGAGGAATGTGTATATGTGCGACACTGGTTATAGAGAGCTCGGATACCGCCATGAACAAGGAATGTGTATATGTGCGACACTGGTATACCGAGCTCAATTACCGTCATGAAAGCGGAAAGTGTATATGTGCAACACTGGGTATAGGAAGCAAGGCTATCGGAATGACCGAGGACTGTGTATATGTGTGAATGGCGCTATAGAGAGCTCTGTCACCGCTATGACGGAGGACTGTGTATATGTGCGACACTGGGTATATGGAGCTCTGTCACCGCCATGACCGAGGAATGTGTATATGTGCGACACTGGGTATAGGGGGCTCGGTTACCGTCATGACCGAGGAATGTGTATATGTGCGACACTGGGTATAGGGAGCTTGGTTACCCTCTTGACCGAGGAATGTGTATATGTGCGACACTGGGTATAGGGAGCTCGGTTACCGCCATGACCGAGGAATGTGTATATTTGCGACACTTGGTATTGGGAGCTCGGTTACCGTCATGACCGAGGAATGTGTATATTTGCAACAAAGGATATAGGGACCTCGGTTACCGTCATGACCGAGGGATGTGTACATGTGAGACACTGGGTATAGGGAGCTTGGTTACCCTCTTGACCGAGGAATGTGTATATGTGCGACACTGGGTATAGGGAGCTCGGTTACCGCCATGACCGAGGAATGTGTATATTTGCGACACTTGGTATTGGGAGCTCGGTTACCGTCATGACCGAGGAATGTGTATATGTGCAACAAAGGATATAGGGACCTCGGTTACCGTCAAGACCGAGGAATGTGTATATTTTCAACACTGGATATAGTGACCTCGTCATGACCGAGGAATGTGTATATGTGCGACACTGGGTATGAGGTCATCATACGGGTATTAGGCTAATGCTGTAAAGCAATAGCTCAACGTTTATTTCATTCCAATAAAGGGTGCTAAAACATTTTGTTCATATCTCGGTATGAAATTTGATAACTTCTGGTCACAACGTTATGGTTCTTGTAGAACATATGTTTGCCCTGTAGAGTATCATGCAATGAAATGAAGTCCTTTGTTGAATTTGATTATAAAGGTATAAAGGTTTACCATGTGCCGTAAATAAAAAAGCTAAAAGCCAACGACATCTTGCCAATATCGATTAAGCGAAGAATTGGTGCTGTTTTCACTCAAATATCCCAGTTAAAGAGTGGATATCAATTAATAAGAAAATTTAAATACGTATAGTCTAATTGACTAGAGAATATATTATTTGTCTGTGATATTGTCTGACGTGTGTTAATTTTATTTCCCAAAGATTTCATTGAGATCTCTTTTTTCTAGCCCCTTTAATCTATCAGTCATTATCGATGAGAATGTAAATGCATTTTATAATTTTATGAGTATGTAATCATTTTTGTTCAAATCGGGGAATTACTTTGAGTCATCATGATGCATTACCTATTTAGTTTTGTTAACATTAATAAGCTCACACAAAGCGTATCCAATGCTTGTTGTATTGTTGACGATTTGACATAAGTATGCTAGTCAGTTTGTTAGAAAAAGATAAAAAGTTACAACCCACATAAATATTTCACTTCCTTTTTTGCTTTGATTCTTAGGCCATGCAATAAATGCGATTTTGATTTACCACAACTTATACTTACAAACGAAAACACACAAAATGTACCCCCTAAAATGTTCTGATAATTATCGATTATTCCGATTAATCAGTCGGTTTGTTTGTCCGATTATTTTATAGTGAAAATGATGCCGATCGCCCATCAAAAGAAAATACTAAATCTAGAATGGACGGATATCCGACTGGAGAATGTACAAAGAACAGTGATTTAAAACAGTGTTAGTCACAAAGATACATATATGTACATGAGTAAAAACACAAATAACTGTTTAATTTCTTTACATGTGTACCTTTGAACCTAAAAAGAAAGAAACATCTGAATCCCCAACTACCAACTGGTTTGTAGCTGAATATTCGCGAATAACCGACTGGAAATGGTCGAATATCCGACTGGCGAATGTACGAACAATGGTGATTTAAACCGGTGTTTTTCACGAAAAAATACATATGTGTATATGAATAAAACAAAAGAACTGTTTGATTTCCTTATATCAGTACCTTTTAACCATAAACAGAAGAAAATCTGAATCTCCAACTACCAACTGGTTTATAGTTGAATATTCATGAATAACCGACTGTAAATGGTCGAATATCCGAGGTGAATGTACGAACAATATTGAATTAAACCATTGTTTTTCACAAAGATACATATGTGTAGATGCATAAACATACATTCGGCTTGTGATTCCTTTACAAGTGTACCTTTTAACCATAAAACAACACAACATCTGAATCACCAGCTCCCGACTGGTTGGTAGTTGACTATTCTCGAATAATGGACTGGTATTGGTCGAATATCCGACTGGTGAATGTTCGAAAAATAGTGATTTAAAACAGTGTTTGTCACAAAGATATATGTGTGAAAATGAATAAAAACACAATAACTGTTTGATTTATGTGTACCGTTTAACCATAAAAAACCCGAAAACAATCTGAATCCCCAACTACCAACTGGTTCGTAGTTGCATATTCGCAAATAACTTATTGGAAATAGTCATGTTTTATATCAATTTGTAGGTGATTCTTATTTACGTAAAAACAATCGTAAACAATAACACGGGTGGTCAACCATACAATACATGTGTCATATCGGACTGAACAATCATACCATGGAATCCATGGTATCTTATAAACATTCATCCTTGAATCAATTTTATGTGGATTTTATTAGTTTTCAGGTTGCATGGCTTTTCAATAGGCGACATTTCAGTATTAAAACTCTTTAGGCGAAAATCGTACAAATCGAAAGTGTTGCAGATCTCCGACGACGCCCCAAAAGAAGATCGACGACTACCCAAGAAAATTCAATTTGTCAATGACCACCTTCAGGATCGTTTTACCACAGCAGCGACGATGGCACGTAATACAGTGGGCAGACACAACCGCGCAATCCATCCACAGACAGTGCGCAATCGCCTGAGGACCGTCGCCTTGCGGTTCCGTCGTCCCTTGCTACCGCGGTCCAGAAACAATGCCTCCGGCTATCAGGGAGATCTGAACAAATGAAAAGTATAGGACGAGTGTTATCACGATATAGTTTTTTTTTATTTCGTAGCAGGTCCAATACTTAGTATATAGTTTTGGTTTTAATACCGAGCAGATTGAGATATGAAACACTTGGTAAAATGGTATGAGTGATACTGATTATTCATAACACTTTTATTTAATTTCGTTTTGTATAGATTACATGTTAATGTAACCATTTTTGTGTTTAGGGTAGTGTTACAGCCCTTCCTGTAGAACGATTACGCAGGAGCCGACGTTTTTCTCGCTGAAATTACCCGGCACAAGTACGTCTTGCAATACGTATGTTCGGATGAGAAGTTACCAGCTGTATGAAGTTCCACAAATACCCACCGCCACCCTAGCATGTATATTGAAGAATGAATGACGAACTTAAGGAAATGTTTAGGTTTAACAATATATAAACATGTAATATTATCAATATAAAATGAAAAACATACATTTTTAAGTACATACACGCACCAGGGAATATACATAGGTACATGTCTTTGTAACTGTATATCTATGTATTTGTACCATTTATCATGTATCGCAAAAGTCGTGCGTTTCCTTTGGAGCTTTGCACGCGTCTGTATACTTCATCTTCGGCGACAAATTCAAAGCAAGTTTACAGCGGGCATCCGAGCGCATGTCGGAAGTGACTTTGATTCAGTGTAAAGCTAAGCTGTGATGTTGGCATTTTGTTGCTGTATAGAAGCTGTACATGTTTTAACTTTCTGTATAATAATTATTTATTTTAATACTAAGTGATTACATTATATCACTAACTCTCCTTGGCTTAACGTTACGCGAGACTGATATCTAGTGTATCAAATATTAAGACAGTGTTTGTTGGGTGTATCTTTCTGGAGACGGTTTAAGTGTGTACATTCCTTATCATGAAAATATCTTTGGCATGTTTTCTTACTGTGGCCGTAATTACTAATTCATATATTTAAAATTTCCTGACCATAGTCACCACTTTAAGCTTCTCTTCCATCACTGAGAGAGTCAGAGTTATCATACACGTAACGTTTTCATTGTTCACGTAACGTTCAATAAAAATTGCATTTAAAGCATTTCTGTCCTAGTTAAATACATTATGCTCCATGTTTAATGTTACAATATTCAAAAGCGCAAATGAACATTACAGCACTTGACATGTCCGGTAATATTTGTGTACGGAAGCTATTAGAATATGGTGTCACGTCAAACTTCCTTGAAGTGAAAGTATGTGCAATACGGAAACAGTGTAGTGATAATATCGAAAATCATAATCAAGTTGACTTATAAACAGGAACAAGTAAGGTTTGAGATTACATGGAAATATAGGGCTAGGTTAGGATTTAAGTGTACATTTTAAATAAGAATTTTCGAGATGATTTTTAAACTGTGCACCATCACAGTTTTTATGGGCATTTGTTTGCTCGTTTCAAATGGTATGTATTCGAAATATAGTCTTGAATTGGTAATGGTTATAACTTTGATGTATGTTCGTATGGTAAACTGTATCGTAAAATATTCTACGTTCTATTCTAAGGCCAGTGCTATCATTCATATTGCATTGACCATTTGAATAAATTCATGTACGACGTGATGTTGACATCAGTCCAAATGAATGTATTTTAGGAGTATATGTATCCTCTAACCATTCAGCGTGTTCCAATAAGCCACGACCATCGACGTTGAAAGAAAGTAATGGAACGACGACATTATTATTGTATGACAATGGACGACAATCTATGAAATGCCGCAATGTTACTGTATGGTCATCTAGGATTAAGATACAAACAATAAAGCCAATATTCTTTGTAATAATTTTGAGTTGCCATGTGTATCAAGTACTACTACATATAAAAAATAATAGCAACAATGAGAAGAACAAATAATAACTGAAAAAGGTGATGGCAACAAAAAGAAAAAAAATATTATTTTAGAGCAGTGCTTCCTTTTATAGCAGTCTGTTGTTTCTAAATTAAATATCCACACAATATTGTCAATTGTCCTTGTTTTTTTTCTTAAAACCTATTTTCGTCTTCTTTTGTTTAACTCTATTTCAAGAACACTTTTTCTTTGAGTTCCATGATGGATTTATACTTGAAAGATAAATGGTGAAATATCCCGTTCATTAGTAAGTAATTAGCATGTCATTGTAATCAATACATATTTCTCTTTCCTGTTCGGATACTCTACAAAATGGTATTTCATTGAAACAAGCATATATTTTGTTTTTATATTTCAGCAGGAAAGTCACCGAACAGCGCCAAATCGGGTGATCGGTATGTTTCTGAATCGTATTTTAATTCTTCCGAACAACACAGAAATGACTTACAATACAATCAAAAAACTGTTTGTTGTCGCCGCCCGTTTGACAATATCAGGTGTGAACATTCCATTATATCCAAGTTATCATTTTAATTACAGATGACTCGTAAATCAACAGCTTAGAACCGTAATCCTTAAATTAAATCCACATTTAATCGACTCTTGCTGTATAACATAACCCATCGGATACTATACTTCAGGTACAGCTGCTATCATCTCGTAACGTTGCCAAAATTATGGTTCAGGTGCTTTTATCTCGTTAGGTTGCCAAAACTATTGTAGTGATGCTTTTATCTCGTGACGTTGCCAAAATTATGGTACAGATGCTATCATCTCGATACGTTGCAAAAAATATGATAGTGATGCTATTATCTCGTGACGTTGCCAAAATTATGGTACAAATGCTGTCATCACGTTAAGTTGCCAAAGTTAAGGTATTGGTGTTATTGTAACGTGCGATGACAGAGACGCAACATGATCCAGAGGCTATTATCTCGTAACGTTGCCAACATAATGAATCATAGGCGATCATCTCGAAACGTTGCCAAAATTATGATTGAAATGCTATACTCTCATAACGTTGCCAAAATTATGGCACAGAGGCTATCATCTCGTTACGTTGTCAAAATTATTGTAGAAATTATATTATCTCGGGACATTGCCAAAATTATAGTACATAAAATATCTTCTCGTTACGTTGCCGAAGTTAGGGTACTACTACTGTCATCTCGTTACGTTGCCAAGTTATGGTCCTGATGTTGACATCTCGTTACGTTGCCAATGTTATGGTACTGACACTCCCATCTCGTTACGTAGCAAAAATAGTACATATGTTGAAATCTCGTTACGTTGCCAGAATTATGGTACTGGTGCTATCATCTCGTTAAGTTACCAAAGGTATGGGACTGATATTGTCATCATGGTACATTTTCGAAGTTATTGCGCAGGTGCTATCATATTTGTACGTTACCAGCGTTATGGCACTTTTCCTTTCATCTCATTACGTTGCAAAAGTTATGGTGATGATGCTATCATCTCGTTTCTATGCCAAAGTAACCGTACTGATGTTATCAACTCGCTATGTTAACAAGATTATGGTACTGATGCTATCATCTCATAACGTTGCCAAAGTAATGGTATTGATGCTAACATCTCGTTACGTTGTCAAAGTTATGGTACTGATTCTATCATCTCGTTACGTTGTCAAAGTTATGGTACTGATGCTATCATCTAGTAACGTTGCCAGATGTATGGTACGAATGCTTCCAGCTCGTTCCGTTGTCAAAGTTATGGTACAGATGCTACCATCTCGTAACGTTGTCAGAGTTATGGTACTGATGCTACCATCTCGTTACGTTGTCATAGTTATGGTACGGATGCTACCATCACGTAACGTTATCAAAGTTATGGTTCTGATGCTACCATCTCGCAACGTTGTCAGAGTTATGGTACAGATGCTACCATGTTTAACGTTGTCAAAGGTATGGTACGGATGCTACCATCTCGTTACGTTGTCAAAGTTATGGTACGGATGCTACCATCTCGTTATGTTGTCAAAGGTATGGTTCTGATGCTACCATCTCGTAACGTTGTCAAAGTTATGGTACTGATACTACCATCTCGTTACGTTGTCAAAGTTATGGTACTGATGCTACCATCTTGTTACGTTGTCAAAAGTATGGTACTGATGCTTCCATCTCGTTACGTTGTCAGAGTTATGCTATTGATGCTACCATCTGGTTACGTTGTCAAAGGTTTAGTACTGATGCTACCATCTCGTTACGTTGTCAAAGGTATGGTACGTTTGCTACCATCTCATTACGTTGTCAGATTTGATACTGATGCTACTATCTCGTTACGTTGTCAAAGGTATGGTACGGATGCTACCATCTCGTTATGTTGTCAGAACTATGATACTGATGCTACAATCTCGTAACGTTGTCAATGTTATGGTACTGATGTTATCATGTCGTTACGTTGTAAAAGCTATGGTACGGATGCTACCATCTCGTTACGTTGTCAATGTTATGGTACTGATGCTACAATCTCGTTACGTTTACGAAGTTATGGTACTGATGGTATCGTCTCGTTACGTTGTCAATGTTATGGTACTGATGGTATCGTCTTATTACGTTGTCAATGTTATGGTACTGATGCTACCATCTCATAACGTTGCCAATGTTATGGTCCTGGTGGTACCATCTTGTTAAGTTGCCATATTATGGTACTGATGCTACCATCTCGTTACGTTGCTAAAATAATGATCCGGATGCTATCATCTCGTTAATTTATGTTACTGGTGTAATCATCTCGATACGTTACCAATTTCTTGGTACTTGTGGTAAAATATAGTTACGTTGTCAAAGTTCTTGTACTAATGCTCTCATGTATATACGTTGCCAGTTATGGTAACTGGTGCTTCCATCTCGCTTCGTTGCTAAAAGTATATGTTTATTGCTATCATGTTGTTACGTTGCCAGAGTTATGATACTGATGTGATTACCTCCTTACGTTGCCAGAGTCATGGCAACACTAATGCTATCACCTTGTTACATTGCTACAGCCGTGACTATTGTGCTTTCGTCTCATATCCGGTACAAAAATAATGGTACCTCGTCCAAGGTTTTGTTGCCAGAGTGATGATACTGGTGCTATCTCGTTTCCTTATAGTACTGATACTATCATCTCATTGTGTTGCCATGATGTTGTCACTACGTCATGTTGCCAAATATTTGGGGATGTTGGTTTAAACATATTTTATTGAGCAAAATTTATCAACATTTCAATACAAATACATAATCAAATTTCAGGATTGGAACAATAGAAATAAACTAATAGAGTTCCTTTCCCTGATATGATAAATTACAATTAGCATTTGAGGCGGATACTAGTGATGGAGTTATAACCATATTAATATACATGCTCACATTAAATAATGTTTAAAATTTAGGCAATTGAATGATAGACGTTAAATGCAAAAACATTTATTGTAGAGAAAAAAAACAACTTAATTCTAAATTAATCAACTGTATTGAGATAGTAAAAAATATAGTATGAAAAGAACGAAGAATAAAAGAAGGAGAGGCAAAGTAAAAGATGTGTGAGTGTTGGTGGTTTGAGTCGATGACTGGCTTTCAAATATTTTTGACAAATAAGTAAAACGATGAACTGCATCAAACAGAGTACTATTTTGCTCTTCAGTCAGTGTGTCATCACCATATAGAAAGCAACGGAGGGTAACCTCAGTTAGAGATTGAACAGTATTAAACATATTTTGCCTTTGTTCAGTAAAGAGAGGACAAATAAAGAGATAGTGGTATGTAGTCTCCTGTCTTCCATACATGCAAAATGGTGAAGGAACAATATTTTTAACATAGAGATGATGATTCAGGGAACTACAATCGTTGCGTAGGCGAGTGTTCAGGACCTGAAGCCGGCGTTTCCCGTTATAAAATATTCTAAGTGTTTTGGGCTTATCAGAATAGAGGTATGATTTAAAATCAACGATATTGTTTATAGCCTTTGCGTCAACTGGAAGAGAATTCCATGCAGATATTGTTAAAGGAAGGAAGGAATTCATATACAAAGATGTGCGGGCTAGGACACTAGATATATTGGATGAATTTCTAAGTGTTCTTGAAGAAGTTTGTGTTTCTCGCGTCTAGTACTTAACGTATACCAACCAGATTCTATTTGTAGTAAATGCAGAGAAACAAATCTAGTACAACCAGTAACTATGCGTGCACATTCGTTTTGTATTTTATCCAGTTCGTCTTTTTCGTATTGTGTACAAGTATCCCAGATAGCATCTGCATACTCCTAGATAGGCCTAATAAAGGAAAGAAATATGACCTCCAGAGACCGCCTATCAAGTAGATAACGAAGACGTTTCATTATATTAACTCTGGACCAGGCTTTATGATGTAGTTAATATGAGCATGCCAACTGCAATCATCAGAGAGAAAAATACCAAGATGTTTGTGAGATTCAACAGAAGGAATATTCACTGGTGGGTGAATGGGTTTATTTCTTTTACGAGATATGACCATTGATTCTGATTTTGATGGATTGAACTTAACGAGCCATTTGTCGGCCCAGAGAGATATTTTGTTAATATCATTCTGTAGTTTTAAGGCTGTAGACTGAGGGGAGTCGACAATAACAAAGAGACTCGTATCATCCGCAAAAAGGTTTATACTTGAATCAACCTCCTTAACAATATCATTGATGTATACGAGGAACAAAAGAGGACACAGAATTGATCCCTGTGGGACTCCAGCTTTAATCTCAGATAATGAGGAAGTAGCTCCTGGAATTACAACGACCTATTTCCTAAGTAATTGGAAAACCAAGACAGTATACGACCAGAAAGTCCTGCTTGTTCAAGCTTGTACAATAGACCACGATGCCAAACCTTATCAAAGGCTTTACTTATATCGAAAAAGACAAATCTTATTTCAAGTCCATCGTCGAGAGCTTGACAAAATGTATTACAGAGATAAGTTAACTGGTTAACAGTAAAGTCACCGGGCATAAAACCTGATTGGAAACTGGTAAAGAAGTGTGAATCACGAAGAAAATTAAATACAAATGTTTAAATACAATTCTTTCAAAGACCTTTTCCATTGTATTAAGAAGAGAGATTGGGCGATAGTTAGAGGGGAATTAAGAATTAAGCGAAACATTAAACAATTCACATAAAGGTTGGCGAAGTTGGACAGATGCTTCACGTAGGATACGATTGTTAATGCCATCTGGGCCTGATGCTTTACCTGTCTTGAGACAATTAATATCCTCAACCTCAGATGATAAAATGATAAAGGATTCTAGTTTTCCTTATTCAGCTCTAATTTCGTGTTGGGGAACAGCTTGACTAGAGTCGTCAACGTATGTTTGGCGCACAAAAAAGTCATTGAGAATATCCGCCTTATGGTGTTCATCCGTAACAAGTTCACCATCAAGTGGATTGACTAGTGACGGAATGCCGTCATGGTGATGTTGTCGGAGTGATAAATGATTTTAAAGTTTTCCACCAGTCCTTTGAACTGAGCTCACTGGATTTGAGATTCGAAGCAAGTTTATTAAAATAAAGTGATTTAGAACTACGAACGAGAGCAACTACTTCGTTTCGCAAGCTGCGGAACCTTGTCCAATGTGTCGGATTATTTAAGCGTTTAGCTTTTCTAAAGGTACGTTTTCGCTGCCGGATTTTTAATTTAATTCTAGCGTTCATCCAAGGAGGTTCATTTGGATAAATATTTACTACCTTGCTTGGAATACAACTGCCGGCAATATCAGAAATAGTTTGTGTTAGATTAGAGGTAAACAGATCTATATTAGCATTTCTAACAGTTGTACAATCAGTATCCGAAAGCTTCCGTCGTAATTGTACATAATTGCCATTATCATATTTCCATACTTTACGACGAGAAAACTTCTGTACTGATTTTTGGTATCTAAAATATTTAACTTGACTGAGTAGCTGCTATGACTGTTCTGAACTATAACTAATGCGAAAAATATTGTCAAAAGTAATGGGAATTGAACATATAGACAGTACTTAGGCATGACAATTATTGATGGTATATCACGAGCGGTCAAGATATGCGCAAGAGTAAAAACAAATACATTTCTACGGTTGTCATGCCTCTCAAAACTATACTGTAAATATTTAGCTGTACAAATGACATGATTCGACTCTAACCACCAAATAACACAGAAACTGTATAGAGAGAGAAGAGAGAAGAGAGAGAAAAGAAAACAGTTATAAATGCAATTCACAAGTAAGCATTGGGGAAGCGTTCTTACAGGATGATGATTAAAAAACATTATACGTTTTAAATAAGATCGAAAATATTAATATTATAGCTGTGGACCGGTAAAGTGGTAAATCAACTAGAAGAAAAAAAAACAAGAAAACATATTTGATGCAAAAAGAAAAGAAAAGTGTTTAACACCTACAGAACAATGAACTTATTGCTGTAATAGTAATTCATATTTTCATCGAAGAGTTTAAACTGTGTTCTTAAAGAATTGAACATTAATTTACACTATATGGTAATCAATCGTATGCACAAGTTGATAACATACATAAGAACATGTCAGTTTGTACATAGACACAAAGGATACCTAAGCTCTTTAAGTCATAACCTATTTAACATATTTTCTTGAAAGATCCTCAGTTTATTTAAAATTGAAATAGATGTTGTTCAAACGAGGTATATAAGTAAAATCAAGTAATCATCAATAGTACAGTACAGTACATACACACACTATGAAGATGCCGTAACTGTTACGAGTATCCGTGATATATCGCATAGGTTTCTATCTATTTGACAAAACAGGTAGTATGCTATGTATTAGGACAAATGAATTGAGATATTTTTATAAATGTTTACATTAAAGCATAAACATGAATATTGTATACAACTTGACAGACACTGGAACACTCACATGTATATACATACTTATACATAGTTACGCAATACATCACGCAGTACCATTAATGAGTAAATAACCTATTGTCAGATAACCTTTAGTTTAAAAGGACTTCAACAATTTTTAATGAAAAGGTTTTACACAAGTTTAAATGTGAATAATGAGGGATTAAACATCGAGTTTTAGGTGAAAATAAATGAATTATAATTTTAAAAAAATAAAAAAAATATTTTTTTTTTTAAATAAATGGTGATGTTGAATTTATCACGTTGCAAAAGGTATGAGGTTGCTACCCCTTAACCTCGTTGTGTCGACAATGCCTTGATGATATTGCTTTTAGGTCTTTTCATTACCAAAGGCCCTGCCATTACTCCGAATGACAAAAGTCATGGTGCTATTGATGTAATTTCTTTTCATTTTCAAATAATGGTTGTATGACTTCCTAGTAAAATTCATTCTGAAATTGTCTTTATATTAATTCATGACCAAAGTGAAAGCATTATTGCTTTCTCAAGATCCCTTGCCAAAGTGAGGTTGCTTTTATCTCGATTCCGATGCCAAAGTGAAAGTGAGAGTGCTTTCATTTCGAGTCCATGCCAAAGTGAAAGTGAGTTTGCTTTCATCTCGATTCCATGCCAAAGTGAATGTGACTGTGATTTCATCTAGATTCTTTGCAAAAGTGGAAGTGAGTTTGCTTTCATCTCGATTCCGTGCCAAAGTGGAAGTGAGTTTGCTTTCATCTCGATTCTTTGCCAAAGTGGAAGTGAGTTTGCATTCATCTCGATTCCATGCAAAAGTGGAAGTGAATTTGCTTTCATTTTGATTCCTTGCCAAAGTGGAAGTGAGTTGGCTTTCATCTCAATTCCATGCCAAAGTGGAAGTGAATTTGCTTTCACCTGGATATATGCTAAAGTGGAAGTGTGTTTGCTTTCATCTCGATTCCATGCCAAAGTGAAGTGAGTTTGCTTTCATATCGATACTTTGCCACATTAAAAGTGAGTTTCCTTTCATCTCGATTCCATGCCAAATAAAAGTGAGTTTGCTTTCATTTCGATTCCATGCCGAAATTAAAGTGAGTTTGTTTTCATTTCGATTCCATGCCAAAATGAAAGTGTTATTGCCTTCATTTTGTTTTCTTGCCAAAGACATTGGGTTTCCATCTCGTGTTCATGCTAACAGCATGGTGACATTGCAAATTGCCGTGCTTGTACCCTTAAGGTCGTACAATAACCTATTGCTTGCCCCTAGCTTTACTTCTGGGCATTTTTCGTTTAAGACCCGAGACTCAAAATTGCGCGCGATATTGGTATATATTTTGTTTTTGTAACAAAAAGCTGGTTCTACAGTTATTTTCACTTCTTTGGTTGGAACTATTTATATTTAAGATATTTTGTTACATTGAGGAATTCGCATGTCTGAGTCTGGCCCTCAAACTAAGACTCAATGTGTAAGTGAATATGGACCCCTTATTATGCCAGCATTACGGTACATATACAGTAATATTTTTATACTGTTGAATGTTCTGATTTGTTAAATACCAATGCAAAGTGTGCTTCATTTGCAGAAAGTTCTGTACCCTGAAATCATTGGAAACTCAAAACACAGACGGTAGATCATGTAAGTTCGCTTAGAAGAAAGTATCAAACGACATCAATGTCTGGACATTTATAAATTTTCGATGTGTTTGATTTTGCAACAATAGGTACCAAACCTTGTAGTTTTTAAGTTATTTTAATAAACATCGTAATGGGAAAGAATGGCCAGCTCCCTTCGCTAGGAAGGGATCGCTCGGTCTGTTCTAAGTCATTAAGATTTTACAAAATATGTTCGAACTCTTACTTGTATTCAACGAATCAAAAATGATCGAATGAAGTTTCAGTTATAAATTCTTGAACATGTTTGTACGAATCATCCTAATTATTGAACATTGATTTCCACAATATTGCATATGTATATTGCCCTTAATTCCACAATGTCATAAATTAAATCCATTATACTTTTTTAGCCGAACTTTTAATAGACTGTACAGACAACGACACTGTCTGTCAGAGATACTGTAGGAAGGTAATGTATAATTATTTTTGTAAAAAATCATTTAAGGTAGTACATGGTGTATTGCGATGCATAACAGGATTACAGCTTCAATGTTATCATTTACTGTTCCATTTACTGTGATACATTCATTCATTCATATATGGATTAATTTAAAGCAACACATCAGAGTACTCCCTGTCATTTTTTTTATTCATACAGCAAACTTTTATAATATTCAAGAGCAACTTATTATACTTGCCAATTTGTAATCAAGTACATAACAATGGTAAATAATATCAATGCTTCAATCGGCTTCAATAGTTTTGACATTGTTCATGTAATGTTATTTCGGCAGTATGACAAGGAATCAAGTGTTGCATTATACTGTACAACACACGACAGTGGATGGAGTCCAGCGCCTAAGCCAACTCCAACTGATGAAGGTAATGCTCTAAACGTGGTGATCTTTGGCTGTTGTGTTATATATCATTTCACGGACTTTATAAAAATGATATTTTAACCTATATCAGGTGATCTATGATATCTATAATTAGGTTGTCCCTGACTTGTCACAGACTTTCCTTATGTGAGTAAAGAATAATTTCAAAAGTCAAGGTCGAAATAGCTTCAAAGGGAGCTAATTAACACACTTTTAAGGGTTTAAAATTCTTTGAATTAATGGGACGGCAGTGTTTTATTTTAAATATTCGACTTTCAAATATAGAAAAAAAAACGAACAACAACAACAACAACAACAACAACAACAACAACAACAACTCTATCTTAAATACGGTAGTAAATTTCAATCTGAAATAAACTTCAATTGCAACTTATTTCAATGCTACAATGCTGAAAACAATATGTGGAAAACTAGACACGTTGAACTAACAAAGCACACATAAATGTATTCATATTGTCTCAGACTCTTACGGGTACTTAGTTCAACGGTAGGGGGTGAACACATTTTGAGTTAAAGGGAATGTGCCTTGTCAGTAAACAAAGAAGATTTCAGCCATTATAATTAAGCTTTTATCTAGAGGTCTTTATGAAAAATAAACTTTCACCAAGCCGCACCAGGCCTGTACGTTTGATATCCATAAAGACCTCCAAAATAGAATAACCTATACATTGAAATTGTGTTGTATCGTCAATTTTAAACTTTAATATTATTTCGTTATTTTGCAATAAAATTACACTTTAACGCAGTAACTCCTTCGAAACAGAAGAAGGCATATGACTGTCCAGTACAGGTCTGTCCGCGCAAGGATTGTGAGACCCTCCGTGAAATCTCGGGTGTGAGTGTCGGGGCGGCCGTGGGGATCCTCGTACTCGGGCTGTTCGTTGGAGCCATGGCGACCGCCGCTCTCTGCGTCTGCTGTCCCTCCGCCCATGCGTAAGTGATCAGACAGTTTTGTTCCGAGTATCTGATCGGCTACATTTTCTCATTCCCGTAGTATCTGTGTATTTTTTATAGTTCATATAATAGACATAGCTTCAATGTATGGTTTATGGTTTATATTTAATGGCTCCATTGTAATTTGTTTCTGTATATAATTTCCCCAATGGCATACGCATTATTATCTGGGAGTCCTGTTCTCAGTTTTAAAGGGTTTCGATATGATCTGTAATCAGGAAAGAACTAAACTGCTGAAAATCTATTTTTTAAAATAGACATACAGAATGTTTTTTAGGAAAGCATCAGCCGTAAGGTCAGGCAAGAAGAAAACATGCCGCGGGAATCTGGAAGATGAGGAAATCTCGGTGAGCATACAGTGTGATTACATGTGGATTTTTTAATACAAATACATAGAACTGATACAGGTACAAACGCATTGCGTAATCTTTGGCAGGAAATAGTGTACTCAAATCAACACACAGGTATGGAGTCACTGTCAAACCGATACATCAGAACTTTGATGCTAATCTTGTACTTATGTTTTTATATACGGCATTTTAATCAATTTATTTAGAATGCTAATGAGCAGAAATCTCGACACTTGCCAGTGGCGCCGCTCCCTTCCCTACCTGCTGACATTCGGTCTAGAGCCACAACAGCGCAAAATGCCAACGGTGGTCGAGCTGACTCCCAACACATATACAGCGAGTCGATGGATTTACCAGTCGACGACCACTCCAACACCAAATCGTCACTTGCTCCAGTGACGTCACCGAGATACGGATACAAGAAGTTCGTCAATGACGTAACACCGGGCACGAGCTCTTCGACAGTTGCAGAAAGCGCCTACCAGCCACTGAACACCGACAGAGGACATAGTGCGGAATACAATCAGATCTCCGCTGTTAGGGATGACGGCGATTTACGGAGCCAGGAGCACAGCGATCCCGGTGGAGCTCACCATGATTTTGTGCTTAAAAAGAAGGACGCTGAAATGGACTGTACTGAAACGGGTCATCCTGATAATGACACCAGTGTTCCACATGACAGTTTTGTGCTGGAGAAAAAATGATGCGCCAATATTGCAATGGTTCAATTTGTGAAATCTTGCAACAATTATTTAATTATCCATTAAATGTATTCCCTTATAGAAAAGAAGTGTTGAATAAATCGTTTGAAATGATGACCTTAAGGAGTTAACAACAATGATTAAAAGGACGATAGCGATGAATGTCTTTATATATAAATACTAACGTATATTGTCTGTATATGACACATTGTGTTCAATACATTTCAGTTTTGTTCTTTTTCGTTCAAAAATAAAAAATACAACTCGGTCGTCCAGCTTTATGTGACGTTTTTTTTGTTTTTTTTAAATGTTAAATTGAACGTCTAGCATAATATTTATCCGAGATTTTTGCAAACTATTTTAACTCATGACTGTGGAATGTGTACATGTGCGACACTTGGTATAGGGAGCTCGGTTACCGCCATGACCGAGGAATGTGTACATGTGCGACACTTGGTATATGGAGCTTGGTTACCGCCATGACCGAGGAATGTGTACATGTGCGACACTTGGTATAGGGAGCTCGGTTACCGCCATGACTGTGGAATGTGTACATGTGCGAAACTTGGTATATGGAGCTCGGTTACCGCCATGACCGAGGAATGTGTACATGTGCAAAACTTGGTATATGGAGCTTGGTTATCGCCATGACCGAGGAATGTGTACATGTGCGAAACTTGGTATATGGAGCTTGGTTACCGTCATGACCGAGGAATGTGTACATGTGCGAAACTTGGTAAATGGAGCTTGGTTACCGCCATGACCGAGGAATGTGTACATGTGCGAAACTTGGTATATGGAGCTTGGTTACCGCCATGACCGAGGAGTGTGTACATGTGCGAAACTTGGTATATGGAGTTTGGTTACCGCCATGACCGAGGAATGTGTACATGTGCGAAACTTGGTATATGGAGCTTGGTTACCGCCATGACCGAGGAATGTGTACATGTGCGACACTGGGTATAGGGAGCTCGGTTATCGTCATGACCGAGGAATGTGTATATGTGCGACACTGGGTATAGGGAGTACGGTTACCGTCATGACCGAAGAATGTGTATATGTGCGACACTGGGTATAGGGAGCTCGGTTACCGTCATGACCGAGGAATGTGTATATGTGAGACACTGGGTCTAAGGAGTTCGGTTACCGTCATGATCGAGGAATGTGTATATGTGCGACACTGGGTCTAGGGAGCTCGGTTACCGTCATTAACCGAGGAATGTGTATATGTGAGACACTGGGTCTAAGGAGTTCGGTTACCGTCATGATCGAGGAATGTGTATATGTGCGACACTGGGTCTAGGGAGCTCGGTTACCGTCTTGACCGAGGAATGTGTATATGTGCGACACTGGGTATAGGGAGCTCGGTTACCGTCTTGACCGAGGAATGTGCATATGTGCGACACTAGGTATAGGGAGCTCGGTTACCGCCATGACCGAGGAATGTGTATATGTGCGACACTGGGTATAGAGAGATTGGTTACCGTCATGCCGGAGGAATGTGTATGTGTGCGACACTTGGTATAGGGAACTCGGTTACCGTCATCACCGAAGAATGTGTATATGTGCGACACTGGGTATAGGGAGTTCGATTACCTTCACGACCGAGGAATGTGTATAAGTGCGGCACTGGGTATAGGGAGCTCGTTTACCGTCATGACCTAGTAATATGAATATGTGCGACACTGGGTATAGGGAGTTCGGTTACCGAAATGACTGAGGAATGCGTATATTTGCCACACTGGGTATGAGTTCATCATACGGGTATATGTCTTTTGCTATAAAGCAATAGGTCAACGTTTATTTTATTCCAATAAAGAGTGCTTAAACATTGTATTCATATTGCGGTATGAAATTTGATAACAATTGGTCACAACGTTATGGTTATTGTATGACACATGAGTTTGTATCAAGTCTCATGCAATGAAATGAAGTCCTTAAAAAAGTTAGCATGTGCCGTAAATAAAGCAAGTTAAAAGCCAACGACGTCTTGCCAGTATCGATTAAGCGAAGAATAGGTGCTGTTTTCACTCAAAATTATTCTTGCCCAGTTAAAGAAGGGATATACAAATAAAGTATTTGTCTGTGATAATGTCTGACGTGCGATACTTTTATTTCCCAAAGATTTCCTTGAGATAGTGGTTTACTTTCTAACCCTTGGAACTACTAGTCATTATTTCTGAGAATGTGAATGCATTTGTAATAGATACAGTACGAGTTTTTCTTCAAAAGCCGTTTCGCTAGGACGAACACCAATTTTGTCCGAGGCGAAACGGCTTCTTACGTTGGTAAGAGACACTTTTGAGGAAAAAACGAATAACTGGATCTGACCTATACGACGATATATGTGAGCAAATACATGCATTAATAAATAAATAAAATAAATATATAAATAAATACAGATTTATAAATAGATAGATATGAATAATTTTCCCGAAAAATAATCATTAGATTATTATCTTTTAACCAAAAAAGAAAAAAAATCTGAATCCCCAACTACCAACTGGTTTGTAGTTGAATATTCGCGAATAACAGACTAGAAATGGTCGAATATCCGACTGGCGAACGTACGAACAATAGTGATTTAAACCGGTGTTTTTCACAAAAATACATATGTGTTCAATAGAACATGAATAAAAACACAAGAACTGTTTGATTTCCTTACATGTGTACCTTTTAACCATAAAATGAAGAAAAACTGAATCTCCAACTACCAACTGGTTTATAGTTGAATATTCACAAATAACCGACTGTAAATGGTCGAATATCCGACTGGAGAATGTACGAACAATAGTGAATTACACCATTGTTTTTCACAAAGATACATATGTGTTGATGCATAAACATACATTCGGCTTGTGAATTCTTTATATGTTTACCTTTTAACCATAAAACAAGACAACACCTGAATCCCCAACCCCCGACTTGTTGGTAGATAAATATTCGCGAATAATCGACTGGAAATGGTCGAATATCCGTCTGGAGAATGTACGAACAATAGTGAATTAAACCATTGTTTTTCACAAAGATACATATGTGTAGATGCATAAACATACATTCGGCTTGTGAATTCTTTATATGTGCGTACCTTTAAACCATAAAACAAGACAACATCTGAATTCCCAACCCCCGACTTGTTGGTAGATGAATATTCGCGAATAATCAACTGGAAATGGTCGAATATCCGACTGGTGAATGTACGAAAATTAGTGATTTTAAACAGTGTTTGTCACAAAGATATATGTGTGAACATGACTAAAAACACGATAACTGTTTGATTTATTTACATGTGTACCTTTTAACCATAAAAAAGACGAAAACAATCTGAATCCCCAACTGGTTGGTAGTTGCATATTCGCGAATAACCAACTGGAAATAGTCGTGTAGCCTAATATCAACATCAATATCTAACTATGATTTTTCGAATTCGCAACTGGCAACTAGCAGGTAGTTTAATATTGGAATCCCCAACTACCAACTACCAAACATGTTTTATATCAATTTGTGGGTTTCTTATTTAAGTAAAAACAGTCGTAAACAATAACACGGGTGGTCAACCATACATTACCTGTGTCATATCGGACTAAACAATCATACAATGAAATCCATTGTTTCTTATTAACATTCATACTTGAATCAACTTTAAGAGGATTTTATTATTTTTCGAGTTGCACGGCTTTTCAATAGGCGACATTTCAGTATTAAAACTCTTTGGGCGAAAATCGTTCAACCCGGAAGTGTTGCAGATCTCGACGACGCCCCAAAAGAAGAGCAACGACTCCCCAACAGGAAATTCAATGACCACCTTCAGGATCGTTTTACCACGGCAGCGACGACGGTACGTAATACAGTGGACAGACACAACCGCGCAATCCACCCATAGACAGTGCGCAATCGCCTGATGACCGTCAGCTTGCGATGCCGTCGTCCCCTGCGGGTTCCGATTCTTACCGTAAGGCACAGGCCGGCAAGATTATTGTGGCCCAGGCGACATTTGCGATTTACAAGGGCGGACTGGACCAATGTTTTATTTGTTGATGAGACACGCATCAGAACACTTGGGAATGACAGACGTGCTCGCGTATATCGTCGTCGGGGTTAGCGGAACACTGAAAACTGTCTGGTAGAATTGGATACCTTTAGAGGTGGTTCCATAATGCAGTGGGCTGGAGTTTCTATACCTACGAAAACTCCAATTGTACCTATTCAAGGAAACATGAACGCGATGAGGTATCAAAATGACGTCATTCGGCCGGTTCTTCTACCTTATATCCGTGCCAATTGCGGTATGATGTTGGCACAGGATAACGCACCATGTCACGCACCAAGAAGCACACAAGTGATTCTTGTAGCAAAACAACGTGCGAACACTCCAATGGCCTGCAAAACGTCTGGATTTAAATCCGATTGAGCACGTATGGGACCTTTGGGAGCGCAAGGTGCGTGCCCAGTCGCTGAAACCAAACTTTAGGGTGCTCACGCGTGTTATTCATCAGATTTGGGCAGCCATTCTACAACAGTATCTTCAAAGAAACATTATATCGATGAGGACACGGTGCCTTGCTATAATTACAGCAGCAGGTGGACATAAAAAATATTAAAACAAAATCAAATACGACGTGATTTGATCTTGCAATTTTTGTTATAAAGAATTTGTTTTAATGAGAATTCTCTCCGTTAAATTTGTTCCCGTGATAAAATTTCAATGAAGTTTTGTTTTAAGTGTTAGGAAAATATCGTATTAAACTTATATTTGGTTATTTGATTTTTTCTCTGAATTATTTTCCTAAATTATGATAAAACTAGATGGCCAATTAGAAATTCGTCGTAGTGTATGGGGATTTGTCTTTACTTATGTAACTTTGTATACGCCATGTATGACAGAACATATTGTTACAAAACCTGCTGCAGGCGGCCTAAACAGATGTTGCCGCTCTTTTACTTTCCCAAATTTACACCAATTGTCCCCTAACTTGTTCACCATGTTTACGGGCAAACATTAACGGTCAAGTTTGGTCTCTAGCCGGAAAGTCGTCTCGGAAAAATGACTCTTTAATTGAAAAACAAAATAATAATTCAGATTTTTGAGTGTCCACTCTTTTACTTTGGTCCAACATGGTCAAATGTATGTCAGTTGATCTCAATGTAACCATTTTTGTGTTTTGTGTTGCTAGGGTCGTGTTGCAGCCCTTCCGGTAGAACGATTCCGCAGGCGCCGATATTTTTCTCGCTAAAATTACCCGCCACAAGTACGTCTTGCAATACGTATGCTCGGATGAGAAGTTACCAGCTGAGTTTCACAAACACCCACCATCACCCAGTAGCGAAATACCCACATACATGTATATTGAAGAATGAATGACGTACTTAAGGAAATGATTTGGTTCAACAATATATAAACATGTAATATTATAAATATATAATGAGAAGCATACATTTTTAAGAAACAGACACGTACCAGGGAATATACATAGATACATGTCTTTGTAACTATTTATATATTTATTTATTCAAACCATTTGTCATGTTATTGCAGATAATCGTACGTTTCCTTTGGATCTTTGCATGTGCCTGTGCGTGCGATGTCACATTGAGGAGTTTGCCAAACAGCGCCGCTGCGGAAACTCGGCAAACATGACGCGAATCGTTGCCCAGGAGTACGAACGGACACCACCGACAGCCCGGTACGCGCCAGCCATAGAAAAACACTTCATCTTCGGCGTCAATACCAAGTTCAAGTACACGTACACAAAGGGCATCTGAGCGCATGTCGGAAGAGACTTTGATTGAGTGTAAAGCTAAGCTCTGGTGTTGGGATTGTGTTATTGTATGAAAGCTGTACATATGTTTAAACATTCTATATAATAATTAATTATTTTACTTCCAAGTTATTACATAATATTAATCACTCTCTTTGGCACGACGTTACGCGAGAGTAAGATCTAGTGTATTTAATATTAAGACAGTGTTTGCTGGGTGTACCTTTCTGGAGACGGGTCTAATTGTGTACATTCTGCGGTAGTGCTTTATTTCTCATGCCTTTTACATTGGAATGGACATTGATATTATGGCAAGTTCAGTTTTTAATTATTTTCCTTATCATAAAAATATATTAGGCATGTTTTCTTACTGTTGCATCTATTACTTATTCAAGAATTTATGATTTCGTGACCGTAGTCACCACTTTAGATTACTCTTTTACCACTGAGTGAGTCATCATACACGTAACGTTGTCATCGTACGAGGGGTATGTTTCTGTCTCGTATTTTAATTCTTCCGAACAACACAGAAATGACTTACAATTCAATAAAAAAACTGTTTGTTGTCGTCGCCCGTTTGACAATATCAGGTGTTAACATTCCATTGTATCCAAGTTATCATTTTAATTACAGATGATACGTAAATCAACAGCTTAACACCGTCATACTTAAATAAAGTCCATATTGCTGTATAACACAACTCATTGGATACCATACTTACAGTACAGCTGCTATCATCTCGAAACGATGCCAAAATCATGACTCAGAGGCTATCATCTCGTTACGTTGCCAAAATTATGGTATAGAGGCTATCATCTCGCCCCGTTGCCAACATTAAGATTCAGAGGCTTTAATCGCGTAACGTTACCATAATTATGGTACAGAGGCTATCATCTCGCCCCGTTGCCAAAATTAAGATTCAGAGGCTTTAATCGCGTAACGTTGCCAAAATTATGGTATAGAGGCTATGATCTCGCCCCGTTGCCAAAATTAAAATTCAGAGGCATTAATCGCGTAACGTTGCCATAATTATGGTACAGAGGCTTCATCGCGTAACGTTGCCAAAAGTATGACTCAGAGGCACTAATCTCGTAACGTTGCCAAAATAATGGTACAGAGGCTATGATCGAGTAACGTTGCCAAAATTATGGTACAGAGGCTATCATCGCGTAACGTTGCCAAAATTATAATACAGAGGCTATCATCTCGTAACGTTGCCAAACTTATAATGCAGAGATAATCATCTCGAAACGTTGCCAAAATTATGGTTCTGATGCAATCATCCCGTAACGTTGTCAAAATATGGTACAGAGGCTATCACCTCGTTATGTTGCCTAAATTATGGTTCAGATGCCCTCATCTCGTAACGTTGCCAAAATTATGATTCAAATGCCATCATCTCGATACGTTGCCATGATTATGGTTCAAGGGCTATCATCTCGTACCGTTGCCAAAATTATGGTTCAGTGGTTCAGCTGCCATCAACTCATTACGTTGCCAAAATTATAGATCAGGTGCTATCATCTGATTACGTTGCCAAAATTATGGTTCAGAGGCTATCATCTCGTAACATTGCCAAACGTATTGTAGAAATGCTATTATCTCGGGACGTTGCCAAAATTATGGTACATATAACATCTTCTCGTTACGTTGCCAAAGTTAGGGTACTACTGCTGCCATCTCGTTACGTTGCCAAGTTATGGTACTGATGTTGACATCTCGTTACGTTGCCAAAATTATGGTACTGATGTCGACTTCTCGTTACGTTGCCAAAGTTATGGTATTGACGCTCTCATCTCGTTACGTAGCGAAAATAGTACAGGTGTTGGATCTCATTCCTTTGCCAAAGTTATGGTAGAGGTGTTATCGTTTCGTTACGTTACCAACGGTATGGGATCGATATTGTCATCTTGGTACTTTGTCGAAGTTATTGCACAGGTGCTATCATCCTGGTACGTTGCCAGCGTTATGGCGCTTTTCCTATCATCTCGTTACGTTGCCAAATTATGGTACTGATGTTAACATGTCGTTACGTTTCCAAAGTTATGGTACTGACACTATTATCTCGTTACTTTGCCAAGGTTAAATCATGGAAATGTTGCTAACAACTCCTTATGTTAGCAAGTGTATGGTACTGATTACTCATTTTTTGACGTTGCCAATGTTATGTTACTGATGCTATCAACTGCTTACGTTGTCAAGGAAATGGTATATACGCAATCATCTCGTTTCTAAGCCAAATTAATGGTACTGATGCTTTCAATTCGTAACGTTGCCAAAGTTATGATACTGATGCTTTCAACGCGTAACGTTTACAAAGTTATAGTACTGATGCTTTCAACTCGTAACGTTTCCAAAGTTATGATACTGATGCTTTCAACTCGTAACGTTTCCAAAGTTATGATACTGATGCTTTCAACTCGTAACGTTTCCAAAGTTATGGTACTGATGCTTTTAACTCGTAACGTTTCCAAAGTTATGGTACTAATGCTTTCAACTCGTAACGTTTCCAAAGTTATGATACTGATGCTTTCAACTCGTAACGTTTCCAAAGTTATGATACTGAAGCTTTCAACTCGTTACGTTGTCAAAGATATGATACTGATTCTTTCAACTCGTAACGTTTCCAAATTATGATACTGATGCTTTCAACTCGAAACGCTGCCATAGTTATGATACTGATGCTATCGTCTCGTTTCGCTGTCAAAGTTATGAATCTGATGTTATGACATCGTTACACTGTCAGAGTTATGGTGCTGATGCTATCATCTCGTTATGTTGCCAAAAGTTTGGCACTTATGCTTTCAACTCGCTGTGTTAAAAAGATTATGGTACTGGTGCTATCATGTTCAACGTTGCCAAAGTTATGGTACTGATGCCTTCATCTCGTTACGTTGCCAAAGTCATGCTACGGTTGCTATGATCTCGTTACGTTGCCAATGTTATGGTACTGATGATGTCATCTCGTTACATTGCCAATGTTATGGTACGGATACTGTTATCTGGTTACGTTGCCAATATTATGGCACAGATGCTACCATCTTGTTACGTTGCCAAAGTTTTGGTACGGATGCTACCATCTCGTTACCTTGTCAAAGTTATGGTATGGATGCTACCATCTCATTACATTGCCAAAATTATGATACGGATGAAATCATTCATCTCACCACCTTATGTTATTGGTGTTATCATCATGATACGTTACCAGTTTCTTGGTACTTTTGCTACCATCCAGTTATGTTGCCATAATAAGTGTTCAAATGCTGTTATGTGAATACGTTGCCAGTTATGGTACTGATGCTGCCATCTTGCTACGTTGCTAAAGTTATATGTTTATTGCTATCATCTCGTTACGTTGCTAGAGTTATGGTACTGGTGTGATTACTCCCTTACATTGCCAGAGTCATGGCAACACTGGTGATATCACCTTGTTACATTGCCGTGGCTCTTGTGCTATCACCTCATATTCGGAAAAAAACATATGGTACCTCATCCCGTTTTGTTGCCAGAGTTATGATACTGGTGCTATTATCTGGTTTTCTTATAGTACTGATGTTATCATATCATTGTGTTGCCATAATGTTGTGTCATAACGTCATGTTGCCAAAGTTATGGTGATGCTGATTTCACCACATTGCAAAAGGTATGGCGCTGTTAAGCTTTAATCTCGTTGGGTCGACAATGCCTTGATGATATTGCTTTTAAGTACTTTCATTATAAATGGCCCTGCTATAATTCCGAATGACCGAAGTCATGGTGCTATGGATGTAATCTCTGTTTCTATCAAAATCATGTTTATATTACTTCCTTGCCACATTCATTCTGAAATTGTTTTTATATTAATGCATAACCAAAGTGAAAGTAATATTGCTTTTCCCAAATTTATTGCTATTGTTCTCATCTAGATTTTTTGTCAACGCCAGTGTTTGTGCTTTCGTTTCGATTCCATGCCGAAGGAAAGTGTTATTGCTTTCACCTCGATGCTATGCCAACGTGAAAGTGAGTTTGTTTTCATCTCGATTCCATGCCAAAGTGAAAGTGAGTGGGCTTTCATCTCTATAACATGTCAAAGTGAAAGAGAGTTTGCTTTCATCTCGATTCCAAGCCAAAGTAAAAGTGAGTGTGCTTTCATCTCGATTCCATGCCAAAGTGAAAGTGAATGTGCTTTTATCTCGATACCATGCCAAAGACAGAGTAAGAGTGATTACATTTCGACTCAATGACAAAGTAAAAGTGAGTTTGCTTTTATCTCGATTCCATGCCAAAGTAAAAGTGAGTTTTCTTTCATTTCGATTTCATGCCAGAGTGAAAGTGAGTTTGCTTTTATCTCGATTCATGGCCAAGAGGAAAGTGAGTGTGTTTTCATCTCGATTCCATGCCAAGGTGAAAGTGAGTTTGTTTTCATCTCGCTTCCATGTCAAGATGATAGCGAGTTTCATTTCATTTCGATTCCATGTCAAAGTGAAAGTGCGTGTGCTTTCATCTCGAGTGCATGCCAAAGTGAAAGTGAGTGTGCTTTCATCTCGAGCCCATGCCAAAGTGAAAGTGCGTGTGCTTTCATCTCGAGTCCATGCCAACGTGAAAGTGAGTGTGCTTTAATCTCGATTACATGCCAAAGTGAAAGTGAGTATGATTTTATCTCGATTCTTAACCAGAGTTAAAGTGAAAGTGAGATTGCTTTCATCTCAATTTCATGCCAAGGTGAATGATAGTGTGTTTTCATTTCGAATCAATGCCAAGTTGAAAATGAGTATGTTTTCAACTCCATTCTTCGCCAGAGTTAAAATGAGTGTGCTTTCATCCCGATACCATGCCAAGGTGAAAGATTTTGCTTTCATTTCGAGTCCATGCCTAAGTGGAAGTGAGTTTGCTTTCATCTCGATTCAGTGCCAAGGTGAAAGAGAATGTGCTTTCATTTCGATTCCATGCCAAAGGGGAAGTGAGTTTGCTTTAATCTCGATTTCATACCAAAAACAAAGTGTTTATACTTTCATCTCGATTCTTTGCCAAAATGACGGTCAGTGTGCTTGCATTTCCATTCCATGCCAGAGTAAAAGTGATTGTGCTTTCATCTCGATTCCATGCCAAGGTGAAAGTGAGTTTGCTTTCATCTCGATTCTTTTCCTAGGTGGAAGTGTGTATGCTGTCACCTCGATTCTTTGCCTAAGTGGAAGTGAGTTAGCTTTCATCTCAATTCCATGTCAAAGTGGAAGTGAGTTAGCTTCCATTTCGAGTCCTTGCCAAAGCGAAAGTGGGTGTGCTTTTATTTCGTTTCCATGCCAAAGCGAAAGTGGGTTTGCTTTCATCTCGATTCCATGCCAAGGTGAAAGTGGTTTTGCTTTCATTTCGATTCCTTGCCTAAGTGGAATTGAGTTTGCTTTCATCTCGATTCTTTGCCTAAGTGGAAGTGAGTGTGCTTTCATCTCGATTCCATGCCAAGGTGAAAGTTAATTTGCTTTCTTTTCGATTCTTTGCCTAAGTGGAATTGAGTTTGCTTTCATCTCGATTCTTTGCCTAAGTGGAAATGGGTTTGCTTTCATCTCGATTCCATGCCAATGTGTTATTAATTTTACTTTCATTTCGATTCCATGCCAAAGTGGAAGTGTTATTGCTTTCATTGAGTTTTCTTGCCAAAGGCCTTGTGTTTCTATCTCGTGTTCATGCTAACAGCATGGTGAAATTGCCATGGTACCCGGGATCGTGCCCTTGAGATCGTACATTAACCTATTGCTTGCACTTAGCTTTACTTCTGGGCTTTTTCGTTTGAGACCGATACTAAAAACTGAGAATTTTATTGCATTGCCAATTACTTTTACAAAAGCGATGTTGGTATATATTTTGTAACAAATAGCTGGTTATACAGTTATTTTCACTTCTTTTGTTGAAACTATTTATATTAAAGATATTTTGTCACATTGAAGAATTCGCATATATGAGTCTGACCCTCAAACTTTGTCTCAATGTGTAAGTGAATATGGACCCCTTATTATGCCATCATTACGGTACATATACAGTAATGTATGTACACTGTTGTGCTTCATTTGCAGAAAGGTCTGTGACCTGAAATTATTGGAAACACAAAACACATACGGAAGATCATGTAAGTTCGCCTTAAGTCTTTAATCATTAAGTTTCAGTTCTTTATATCAACGTTTTGGTACGAATAATCCTAATTATTGAACACTAATTTCGACAATATTTTAGGTATATTGTGCTTAATGCCACGTTACAATAAATAAAACCATGGTACTTTTTTAGCCGAACAATCAGACTGCAAAGACTGTTTGATATACTGCAGGAAGGTAATGTATAATTATTTTTGATAGTATTCATTCAATTGTATATGGTGTATTGCGATGCATAAAAGGATTCCAGCTTCAATGTTATCATTTACTGTTCCATTCACTGCGATACATTCATCCATATATGGATGAATTTAAAGCAACACATCAGAGTACTCCCTGTCATTTGTTATTCCTACAGCAAACTTTTATATGATCCAAGAGCAACTTATACTTGCCAATTTGTAATCAAGTACATAACAATGGTATATAAAATCAATGCTTCAAACGGCTTCAATATTTTTGACTTTGTTCATGTAATGTAATTTTGGCAGGATGACAAAAACTCATGTGTTACATTAGAGTGTACAACAAACGACAGTGGTTGGACTCCAACACATAAGCTAGTGACCTCCTCAGTGATAACAACTCCAACTGCAGGTGATCTTTGGTTGTTGTGTTATATATGGTCTCACGGACTACGGCGGTGTTATTCAAATGAATATATAAAAAACGAACAACAAGAACAACAGCAATAACCCTATCTTAAATGCGGTAAAGTCAATTTTAATCTGAAACAAATTTCAATTGCAACTGATTTCAATGTAACAATGATGAAATCAATAGTTTCAAAGACCAGTACGACCCTCCGTGAAATCTCGGGTGTGAGTGTCGGGGCGGCCGTGGGGATCCTTGTACTCGGTCTGTTTGTTGGAGCCATGACAACCGCCGCTCTCTGCGTCTGCTGTCCCTCCGTCCATGCGTAAGTTGATCAGACATTTTTGTTCCAAGTATCTGATGGGCTACATTTTCTCATTCCAGTAGTCTCTGTGTATTTCTTTTGTATAATTCATATAATAGGCATAGCTTCAATGTATGATTGATATTTAATGGCCCTTTTGTAACTTCTTTCTGTATATAATTTCCCAATGGCATACGCATTATTCATTGGGAGTCCTATACTCAGTTTTAAAGAATTTCGATGTGATCTGTTATCAGGAATGAACTAAAGTGCTGCAAAACTATTTTTTATATAGACATACTGAATGTTTTTCAGGAAGGCATCAGCCGTAAGGTCAGGTAAGAAGTTAACCTGCTGCCACGGGAATCTGGAAGATGAGGAAATCTCAGTGAGCATACGTTGTGATTGCATGTGGATTTTTTAATACAAATACATAGTGTTTGAACTTTGAACTGATACAGGTACAAACGCATTGCGTAACCTTTGGCAGGAAATGGTGTACTCAAATCAACACATAGGTAGGGAGTCACTGTCAAACCGATTCCTCAGAATTAACTTTGATGCTAATCTTGTAATTATGATTTTATTTACGGCATTTTATTAAATTGATTTAGAATGTTAATGAGCAGAAATCCCGACACATGCCGTTGGCGCCGTTCCCTTCCCTACCTACTGACATCCGGTCAACAGCCACAACAAACCACGCCAACACCAAATCGTCACTTGCTCAAGTGACGTCACCGTGATACGGATACAACAAGATCGCCAATGACGTAATACCGGGCACGAGCTCTTCGACAGTCGCAGAGAGCGCCTACCAGCCACTGAACACCGACAGAGGACAGAGTTCGGAATACAATCAGATCCCCGGTGTTAGGGAAGACGGTGATTTACGGAGCCAGGAGCATAGTGACCCAGTGGAGCTCACCAGTATTTTGTGCTAGAAAAGAAGGACGCTGAAATGGACACAAGTTTGATTATCATTTGATTATCGCGCGGCAGTCAATCCACAGTGCAATATTTAACGACGCTCCGGCTGTCAAAACAAAGTGACAAAGTGACACGCGATTCGCGAATTCCTAATACACAAAATCATTTTGACATGTTTGAACAAATATACGTCCGGTTTTGTGAGGTAAAATTACGTTGACAATTAACAAATTTGCTCGATTTTTTGTCCGGTATCCGGAATTCCGAGGTTTCGGTTTTGTAGGGATTATTTTACATTGAAAATAGAAGGGGAAAATCGGGACTATGAAAAAAGTCCGATATCCCGAGGATTCGGGTTTTGTGGAGATCCGGTTTAGTGAGTTTCCACTGAACCACCTATACCACTAGACCACTTTCACCCTTAATTGTTCTTTGTATTATCTCGTATGCAAATCTCATTGAACAACACAGAAATGACTTGTAAATAAACATTTCATTAAAAAAAACTGCCCGTTTTGCAAAATCAGTGGTTTGACCAGTTGAGACCTCAGATTAAATATTTCATTTTATCTCCAATTATCATTATATTAACAGACGATTTGTGAAAGTTAGAATTGCGAGTTACACTTTAATCGGTTTTGAATCGACCCTTGCTTTATAACACAACCCATTTGATATCTAAGTTTGGTGGGAGTTTCGTCATTTCGTAACACTGTCAAAGTTATGGTACTGGTGTTGTCATCATGTTGCCAAAGTTGCTGTACTGAAGCTATCACCTCTTTACCTTGTCAAGAGTAATGTGACTGATGCTATCCTCTCGTTACTTCACAGAACAGAGCCTAACAGTCGCCCTTGGCTTACTTTATACTGCACAGTTAACATTGACTCTGATCATACATACTGTACAAACAAATATATTTGGGGTGGGGGGAGGCTGTTAATTACGTCATTGGATATAAAACGACGCATTATCATGATTCCACGACAACATTTACACATACTACCTAAGCTACTGCCTTGTGTATATTCATAAGTTTGTCGATATCCATATCAATCAAGCAAAAGCGCAGATAAATCTCGCTGAATCTTGCCTGATTGTTAGCTTCGTTAATAGCTGTACCTTTCCACTTACTTTCGAATTTTAATGGATTGTTACCTTAAAAGAATCCCAAACATTCATACCAACCCATCTCTTTCCCATTAACTGAACACAGATTAATCTTTGGTTTATATATCTCACTTACGGTTTCATCCAATTTTCTTGCCAAGTACCATTGTACTATAGCTTTCATCTCGTTTCCTTGCCAGATTCCGTGGTAACATTGCTTAAATCTTATTTCTTTGCCGAGTTCCATGGAACTATTACTTTCATCTCGTTTCCTTGCCAAGTTCCACGGTACTTTTGCTTTCATCTCGTTTCCCTGCCAAGTGCCATGGTACTATTGCTTTCATCTCGTTTCCATACAATGTTCCATTGTACTATTGCTTTAATCTCGTTTCCTTACCACAATCCATTGTACTATTGCTTTCATCTCATTTCCTTACCACGTTCCATTGTACTATTGCTTTCATCTCGTTTCCTTGCCACGTTCCACTGTGCTATTGGTTTTATCTCGTTTCCTTACCACGTTCCACTGTACTATTGTTATCATCCCGTTTCCTTACCACGATCCATTTTACTATGCTTTCATCCCGTTTCCTTACCACGATCTATTGTACTATTGGTTTTATCTCGTTTCCTTACCACGTTCCATTGTACTATTGCCATCATCCCGTTTCCTCACCACGTTCCATTGTACTATTGCTATCATCCCGTTTCCGTACCACGTTCCATTGTACTATTGGAATGTGTATATGTGCGACACTGGGTATAGAGAGCTCGGTTACGGTCTTGAACGAGGAATGTGTATATGTGCGACACTGGGTATAGGGAGCTCGGTTACTGCCATGACCGAGGAATGTGCATATGTGCGACACTGGGTAAAGGGAGCTCGGTTCCCATCATGACCGAGGAATGTGTATACGTGCTACACTGGGTATAGTGAGGTGCTACACTTGGTATAGTGAGCTCGGTTACCGTCATGACCGAGGAATGTGTATATGTGCGAGACTGGGTATAGGGAGCTCGGTTACCATCATGACCGAGTAATGTGTACATGTGCGACACTGGGTAAAGGAATCTCAGTCACCCTCATGACCGAAAAATTTGCATATGTGCAACACGGGGTATAAAGAGCTCGGATCCGTGATGACCTAGGAATGTGCATATGTACGACACTGGGTATACGGAGCTCGGTTGACAGTCATGACCGAGAAATGTGTATATGTGTGACACTAGGTATAGAGAGCTCGGTTACCGTCATGATCGTGGAATGTGTATATCTGCGACACTGGGTTTAGGGGAGCTCGGTTACCGCCATGGCCGAGGAATGTGTATAAGTGCGAAATTAGGTAAAGAGAGGTCGTTAACCGCCATGACCGAGGAATGTGTATATGTGCGAAACTTGGTATAGGGAGCTCGGTTGCCGCCACGACCGTAGTATGTGTTTATGTGCGACAGTGGATATAGGGAGCTCGGTTATCGTCATGACCGAGGAATGTGTATATGTGCAACACTTATTATAAGGAGTTCGGCTATCGTCATGACCGAGGAATGTGTATATGTGCGACACTTAATATGGGGACCTTGGTTACCGTCATGACCGAGGATTATGTATACGTGCGACACTGGGTATAGGGATCTCGGTTACCGCAATGACTGAGGAATGTGTATATGTGCAACACAGGATATAGGGAGCTCGGTTACCGTCATGACCGAGGAATGTGTATATGTGCGACACTGGGTATGAGTTCATTATAAGGTAATATGACTTTTGGTATAAAGCATTAGGTCAACGTTTATTTTATTCCAATAAAGAGTGCTAAAACATTTTGTTCATATCACGTTATGAAATGTGATAACAATTGATCACAACGTTATGGTTCTTGTATGACACATGAGTTTGTAGCAAGTCTCATGCAATGAAATTAAGTCCTTAACAAAAGTTTACCCTGTGCTGTAAATAAAAAAAGCTAAAAGCCAACGACGTCTTGCCAATACCAATTAAGCGAAGAATTGGTGCTGTTTTCACTCAAATATCTTATGACCAGTTAAAGAAGGGATATGCAAATATAGTATTTGTCTGTGATAATGTCCGAAATGCGATAATTTTATTTCTCAAAGATTTCCTTGAGTTTGTGGTTTACTTTCTTACCCTTAGAACTACTAGTCATTATTGCTGAGAATGTTAATGCATTTGTAATAGATACAGTACGAGTTTTTCTTCAAAAGCCGTTTCGCTAGGACGAACATCAATTTGTTCGAGGCATAACGGCTTCTTACGTCTGTAAGAGACACTTTTGAAGAAAAAACGTGTAACTGTATCTGACCTATACGACGAAAAGTGTATTGCATATATAAGTGAGCAAATAAATGCATTAATAAATAAATAAATACAGATTTATAAATAGATAAATATAAATATTTTTCCCGAAAGATAATCATGGCCTTTCTAAACACAATATATCGGCTAGTGGGATTACTCGAAATTCTCTTGCATGGTCCACTTACAACCGTAAGAAGACACTTTTTCAATAGCTCTGTCGTATAAAGGATTTTATGAGTCTGTAATCATTTTATTCAAGTCAGGGAATGACTTTGAGTCATCATGATGCATTACCTATTTAGTTTTGTTAACATTAATAAGCTAACAAAATGTTTATCTAATGTTTGTTGTTTGTTTTTTTGTTTTGTTGACGATTTGACATAGATGTGTCAGTTTGTTGGAAAACGACAAAAAGTTACAAACAACATAAATATTATACTTCTTTTTTGCTTTGATTCTTAAGCCATGCAATAATTGCGATTTTATTTACCAGAACTTATATTAACAAGCGAAATGACACAAAATGTAATCCCTAAAATGTTCTGATAATTATCGATTTCTCCGATTAATCAGTCGGTGTGTTTGTCCGATTATTTTATAATGAAAATGAAGCCGATTACCTATCAGAAGAAAATACTTAAACTAGCAAGGATGAATATTCGACTTGTGAATGTACGTAAAATAGTGATTTAAAACTGTGTTTGTCACAAAGATACATATCTGTTCATGAGTAAAAACACAAATAACTGTTTAATTTCTTTACATGTTTACGTTTTAACAAAAAAAGAAAGACAAATCTGAATCCCCAACTACCTGGTTGGTAGTTGAATATTTGCGAATTACCGATTGGAAATGGTCGAATATCCGACTGGCGAATGTACGAACAATAGTAAATTAACCATTGTTTTTCACAAAGATACATATGTGAAGATGCATAAACATACATTTGGCTTGTTATTTTTTACCTTTTAACCATACAACAAGACAACAACTGAATCCCCAACTCCCGACTGGTTGGTATTTATACTTTTATATGCTGATGACACGGTTATATTCAGTGGTAATGCTGAAGAATTACAACATGCATTAGATGCTTTTAAAACATATTGTGATATTTGGAAATTAAAAATAAACACAGATAAAACCAAAATCATGATAATAGGCAAAGGACGACGATTGAACAATCTGAATTTCAAAATAGGAGACATTGTTTTAGAACAAGTTGAAGAATATAAGTATCTGGGCTTGTATTTATCGAGGACAGGATCAAATATTAAAACAAAGAAGTATTTAGCTGACCAAGCTACAAAGGCCATGTTTTCGCTACATAGAAAAATAAAAAAACTCACACTACCATTTGATATTCAAATTGATCTTTTTGAGAAATGTGTAAAACCCATTTTATTATATGGATGTGAAATTTGGGGTTTTGGAAATATTGATGTCTTAGAAAGGGTTCAACTGAAATTTTACAAATATATTTTCAACTTAAAAAAATCTACACCAAACTATATGGTATACGGAAAAATCGGCATCCAGCCGCTATCAGTAGACATAAAAACGAGAATTGTATCTTACTGGGCTCGAATGATTGACAACAAAGAAAACAGTCAAGTAATGAAACTAAACTCAAAATTGTATGTTATACTTAATGAACTTGTTTCACAAAGACGTGTTAAATCACCGTGGTTCGAAAATGTTAGAAATATACTCTGCAATAACGGTTACTCGGGTATATAATATAGCCACAGTTTTAGTAATAGTAAATGGCTTATAAAGTCTATGCACCAAAAACTAAATGACTGTTTTATTCAACAATGGCACTCTGATATTGACAGAACCTCAGCATCGAACATCTACAAAATTGTAAAAGTTAATTTTGCACAAAGTAATTATATAAATGATTTTTCATCAAATTAACTAAATCATTATTGTCCTTTATAACCAGAAATCATAGACTACCTATAGAAACGGGTAGATGGAATAACACTGTCATAAATGAAAGAAAATGTGTTAACTGTGATGATGTTGGGGATGAGTTTCACTATTTGTTCAAATGTAATACTTTTTCAAATGAGAGGCACAAATATCTTAATAGATATTATTATAACAGACCTAATACTCAGAAATTAAGAGAACTGTTTAACAACGAAATCAAGGAGGACATTCATAAACTAAGTATCTTTTGTCATAAAATAATAAATTACTTTTCAATGAAAAATCAAAGTTAGAAACGAATTCATTTTGGAATAGGAAAAAAAAGAAAGAAAAAAAAAAGATCAATACATCATAAACTCTTGATTAAAAGCACCTTTAAATCCTTGTGTTTCGGTTTCGGCAAGTTTTTAAAATAGGTGTGAAAATATCATATTATATATGTACGATACATCGACTAGTGAAACCTTGCGCGTGCGGATTGTCCGTACAGCTGGCGAAGCTAGTCGATCGTACAAATCTAATAAATGACTAACCAAATTTTTTGTCCACATTTTATCTTTTTTGTAGTAGATACTTATGCTAAATAGATATACTCACACCTATAATTTGTATTAGGTTTTCATAAAGCAAACAATCACTAACCATAACAATGAAAGTAACTAGTCAATTTGAAAATTGATTTATTTGAGCATTATTTATTTTTATTTCTTTCACTAATATGTCAACATATGATATGTACACACTGCAAACAGTTGTAAAAAGCATTGTATATATTTGTTAAATCATTGTTATATAACATGAAACATAGCTGTTTGTATAAATGCTGTTTCATAATATGCGTTAAACAACTCATTTTCTGTAGCTTCTTACACGTATACATTCTATAAATTTCTGATTTTTATTTTTTAATCCAATAAGTCGATGGTACCGCAATGTATGTCACATTTATATTTAATAAACGTGTTTATATTTTGCATACTTGCATGTGCCGATGCTGCATCTATGCGCGGCATTATTATTTCTAAAAAGCTTACTTATGTATATGTGTGTATTTTTATGATTCTCTATAACACTAAAGTGTTTGTTTGTATATAACATTCTATACTTATGTATAGCCGTTTTGCATTGTATTACGTGATATGAATATTGTATTTGTATAAAATGTCTGCTTTTTTTTTTTGGAACTTAGCATTTGAATAAAAGTAGAAAAAAATATTTGAGTATTCGCGAATAATCGACTGGAAATATATGTGAACATGAATAAAAACACAATAACTGTTTGATTTCTTTACATGTGTACCTTTTAACCATAAAAAAGACGAACACAATCAACTTACAACTGCTTTGTTGTTGGATATTCGCGAATAATCGACTGGAAATGGTCGAGTAGCTTAATATTAACATCTAACTCTGATTTTTCGAATCCCCCAACTGGCAACTAGCAGGTAGTTGAATATTCAAATCTCCAACTGCCAACAAGTAGGTAGTTGAATATTGGAATCCCCAACTACCAACTACCAAACATGTTTATTTTTATATCAATCTGTAGGTGATTCTGATTTACGTGAAAACAGTCGTAAACAATAACACGGGTGGTCAGCAGGTTTGTTCCCACTTTCTCAACCGCTAATTTTCACACTTACAAATTATCACCAATTATCTCTTCGCCCCTCAAACTTACCTTTTATTTCTACACTGTTCAACAAAAAATGAACTACACACAACAACTTGTATTTGCGGTATATTATTTCTCTTTTCTTTAATACGGATACCTTGTTTATCTCTGATTAAAACGCATACTTATTGTATAAAATAACTAAAAGTTTGTCATTTGTTTGCAATGCATATCTATGAAAACAAAAATTATTTACATAACAATAAACAACAGACAATGTACACCAGATTCTTCATTCTCATTCAGAGTTTCGCCCGTGAACACAACATTCCCCTTTAAAATTAATAACTAACTGCGCCACTGCCACCCTTATGTATACACTCTGGTAGTCATTGTCCAGAAAGAGCAGGCTGCTAATGAGGCCAGGATTTTCTAGCATGCTAATGGCGGGTCTACCGTGAGCTGGAGCAAAGGCTCAATAGTCTTTAGCACCAGCTGCAAACAGGTGATATGGATATAATGACATATTTTGATGCTGCTTCCTATTTAGTAAATGTGTGTGAATAAAAGTGTTGTAATATGAGTTATATGTAATATATGTTTTAATTTCATATCAATCAATACATAGATTATAAATATCTTAATATGTGCTTTTTAATTATACTATTAAAAATGTGTTATTGAAGAATATAATTCTCTCTTTTGAGTGCTGTGTAATTATATATTCATGAATTAATATCAATTCGTTGTTATTTTATGTACTTAATAGTAGTGTTGAACACTTAAGTTTTTATATATGTGCATATTCATCATTTACTCCATAGCTGTGTGCTTCGTTATTCTACAGTTTTCTTCATAGAACAGTCCATTCTTGCATGTTGAGTTATATGAACTTTTCTAAATTGCAACTAAAAATCATCTCTATATTTGTGTTATTTAATGAAATCAAAGACCAACTTTCTCAAAACTAGAAACGCAACCTTTTCAGCACAGTATAGCAATTTTAGCCAATTGTCACCTATCAACTCGATTGTTATAAGACACAATACATCTCCCCGACCCCAACCCCATTTTCTATAGGAATAATTAGCGGTTGGGAAAATGGGAACACACCGGTCAGCCATACAATACCTGTGTCATATCGGACTGACCATACAATGAAATCCATTGTATCTCTTTTTAACAGACAGACAGAAATCTTTATTGTCGTAAACATGTTGTGTAACATTTTCTTGACAAAATATAGAAACTATAAACACACATATAAGTATTCAGTATGGTCACAACGATTTATGGCCTAAATACAAAGAAAAGAGAAAAGTATAAGTGAGTTAAATTAAAGAACAAAAAATAAATAAAAGATAAGGTATCAAAAAAGGGAAACAAGATACATATCAAAATCAAACTGTGGGATATATATTAAATACAGTAATGAAGTATTATGGGAGGCTATTCACAAATGTCATAATACTTGAAAGATCTAAACGGTGGTATTTATTAAGGAATTTCTTAACATAAATGCTTGATTTATAAATTTACTTGCTATATGCAGTTTATGAAATGACAATCTTAGCTAAGACAAAGACATTCTTAGTTTCTTTGGTAAATACTCTAGGTAAAGTTCAATTTCAAAATGTTCCTTAATTAGTGTATATGTGCATAAAGTACTACTTTTGCTTATCCCTTCATACCATGCTTGCTTAAACACATCGAGCACTCTATTTTTAAACATAATATGAAAGTTTTTCAAATTAACTGAGTTTGGATTTAACCACACATATGAGAAACCATACATATCTAACAAAGATTTTACCTTATTGGCCCAGTTGTTACGATAATCAAGTTTTCCTAACATGTCATTATTTAATTCTTTTGTGATAATGTTGTCGGTAGAAATAGTTTTACACCAAAATTTTATAATCCTAGCATATCTATTGGCGTATAGAGAGTATCTACTTATTTCACCGTAAACGGCCATGTTGCATGAACTCGTTTTAACACCTAGAATATATTTACAAAATTTAAGATGAATTCGCTCGATCTCTTTCGATATTATTCGTTGATTCAGAATTAGATTTAAAATATTTCCAGAAATCTCTAGGTTTACGTTTCTTTAGATGTTCTATTTCTTGCATTTTTAATCTGAATGCAGCATTCTTCTTCTTCTTAACAATACTTTTATACACATGCTTACATTCTACTAATAACAATCTATTTGCATGTGATTTATCGGTATGAAGTAAACATTATGCGCTTCAATACCTTCAGCGTCAAACCAGTCATTCTTTTTTACACAAGCATTCGAAACGAAATAAGGTTTATTACTATAATGATAACATTTTGAGAACAAAGGATCCGTAACAGATCATATAAGATTAAGATAAGATATTTCAAAGCCATTGAGCAGGTACAGCGTAGAGCAGCCCGCTTTGTCTTCAACGACTATTCTACAAAGACCCCAGGATGCGTCTCCAACATGATAAAAGACCTTAACTGGGAGTCCCTCGAACAGCGTCGAAAACACAGACGGTTGTCCAAGATCCGCAAAAACCTTGTAGACATCAACGCAGACAGGTACCTCCAAAGTGGCGATGCGCGAACCAGGGGCCAACACTGGCTATTTGAGGAGCGAATAACAAACCAGGTACTGGCAAACTCCTTCTTCCCACTGACAGTGCGTGAATGGAACCTCTTACCTGCTAGCACAGTATCTGCGCCCACCATGGATGCATTCAGGTTGCTCTTAGCGGAGTAACCTGACACTTCTTCACCAGACATGACACTGTATATAGTTTTAAAAATTTTAACATTTAAGACACTGTGCGAAATTTAACATTTGAGACACTGTGCGCCACCACCACGCCTAGTCTCGTTGAGCTACTTACGCTCTTTGAAGAGCCCAGCTCAGTATATGGAAGAAGAAGAAGATTCGAAAAATCACTAACAGCATCATTTACAGATTGTCTAGCGCTATCAATAGTATTAACAATGGTATTGAAATGTAGTACACAGCCAATAATTCCTGAGCGAAACTGTTCTCTATATTCATTTTTCCATTTGTACTTTATCTCACATCTTTCTTGTTTTTTTTTGCGTAATATAATTACATAACAGTTTAAAATGCAAAGGTGAGTGGACACTCCATTGATTGAATGGAAAAATAGTGAAGTCGCCAATCAATTGAAGAGTTTCGCTCATGCATCAAAAGATAATCTTTAACGGAACAACCATTATTTGAAAAGTATGTATAATTATTTGAGTTGCCTACTCTACCATTAACAATGCGTATTGATGACAATTTACATAAATCTAATAACTATTAATCTAAATTAATCTAAATCTCACGACAACAAACACAATGCCATCTACCTTTACTAGGCACACACCAACTATCACGGTGCCAACAAGAACCAATACTATTCCTACTTATACCACTACTACCCGTACAGCAACAACATAAAAAGTATAAACAAATAAAACAACTATCTCTACAACAACCGCCACTGCGCCTACAACTGCAGCCAACTAACAGCAGCAACAACAACAACAGAAACGACAACAACATAATCAACGATTCTTTATGACTAGAATATATACGCATACATGTATATCAACAAAATATATCTGCAATACTGGAAATAGCAATCTGTGACAAATGTGACTCAGTTGTAAAATTTACATATTTTGTTAAAAAAATAATGCAATTTTTGACCTGTGAGGAATGTGATTTTATGGTACATAAAAAACCGGCTTCGATCACAAATTTCCCAGGAGCTGTTCGAAATGTGTTACAAATGAGATCTTATTTTTCCCAGCTGTGTAGAATAGGATCCTATTTTTCCCAGACCTGTGAAGAATATGATCTGGGAATAATAAGGTCCTACAAAGCTCATTCTTTAACATTCATCCTTGAATCAACTTTAAGTGGATATTATTATTTTTCAGGTTGCACGGCTTTTCAATAGGCGACATTTCAGTATTAAAACTCTTTAGGCGAAACCGTACAAAAGTGTTGCAGATCTCCGACGACGTCCCAAACGAAGAGCGACGACTCACCAACAGGTAATTCAAATTGTCAATGATCACTTTCAGGATCGGTTTACCACGGCAGCGACGACGGCACGTAAAACAGTGGGCAGACACAACCGCGAAATCCACCCACAGACAGTGCGCAATCGCCTGAGAACCGTCGGCTTGCGGTGCGCAAGGCACAGGCCGGCAAGATTATTGTGGGCAAGGCGACATTTGCGATTTACAAGGGCGAACTGGACCAATTTTTTTGTTGTTGATGAGGCACGCATCACACTACGTTGGAATGACAGACGTGCTCGCGTATATCGCCGTCGGGGTGAGCGGAACAATGAGAACTATCTGGTAGAACTGGATAACTTCGGGGGTGGTTCCATTATGCTGTGGGCTGGATTTTCCATGCGTACGAAAAATCCAATAGTACCCAGTTAAGGAAACATGAACGCGATGAGGTATCAAAATGACGTCATTCGGCCAGCTCTTCTACCTCATATCCGTGCCAATTGCGGTATGATGTTGACACAAGATAACGCACCATGTCACGCACCAAGAAGCACACTAGTAATGATTGTAGCAAACAACGTGCGAACACTCCAATTGTCTGCAAAATATCTGGATTTAAATCCGATCGAGCACGTATGGGACCCTTTGAAGCGCAAGGTGCGCTGCAACCAAACTTCAGGGTGCTCACGCGTGTTATTCATCAGATTTGGGCACCCATTCCACAACAGTATCTTCACAGAAACATTATATCAATAAGGACACTGTGCCTTGCTGTAATTACTGCAGCAGGTGGACATACAAAGTATTCAAACAAAATCAAATACGACGTGATTTCATCTTGCAGTTTTTGGTTTCAGGAAGTCAATGATAAGCCTCTCTGTTAAGTTTGTTCCCTTGATCAAATTTCAATGAGGTTTTGTTTTACATATTTGTAGTAAATCGTATTAAACTTAAATTTGTTTGTTTTATTGTATTTTTCTCCGAATACTTTTCCTAAAATGTGATAAAAACTAGGTGGCCAATTAGAAATTCGTCGTAGTGTATTGGGATTTGTCTTTACTTATATGACTTTGTATACGCCCGTCATATATATCTGAACGTATTGTTATAAAGCCTGCTGCAGGCGGCCTTAACAGATGTTGCCCGCTATTTAACTTTCCCAATTTTACACCAATTGTCCCCAGACTTGGTCACCATGTTTACGGGCAAACTTTAACGGTCAAGTTTGACCAAAAGCCGGAAAGACGTCTCTGAAAAATGACTGTTTAACTGAAAAACAAAATAATAATTCAGATTTTTGAGGGTCCGCTCTATAACTTTGGCAAACGTAAACCAATCATTATCCGACTTGGTCAGAATGTTTGTCGGTAGATCTCGGAACAGTTTGATACGGAAAGTCCCACAGTTATGGCCCTTGAACATTTACTGAATCCACAGTGACAGCTCTCACGTTTTATGTGTATTTTGCGATAATTGGTGCTTGAGACTCTTTGTTAACTGCATGCTATCACTATATAAATAGAATATTATGTATATGGAACATATACTGTGTGCGCAGGAGACCTCCCTATGTGTTTAGATGAACAATCAGACTATCAATAACTTTTAAAGACGGAAATTGGAAATAAATCAGTCAAATGCCACTAATTCTTCAAACTTACACATTATGTTTGATAATCATATCTTTTTGTAATTTATAAATGACGCTTAGAATGGAAGAATTTGCCCTTATAAATTAAGTAATGTTTCTGGTCTAACCTAACTTCCTTTTTTCTACCAATTTAAGTCTCGTCCTCCTGTAGGGTTGCCGGCCAAACTTATAACCCGGCCACAGACACCATGGTAGTCTGTGTGACGCTGGCGGACGCCTGCAAGCACCTGGAGGATGCAGGGGCCGCCGTTGTCGGGCTCAATTGAGACCACGGTCCAGAAACAATGCCTCCGGCTATCAGGGAAATCAGTAAAATTTGGAACGTAAAGGACGAATGTTATCACGATATAATTCATATTTCGCAGTAGGTCCAAAATATAGTTTTGGTTTTAATATTGAAGATCATAAGCATTTAATTTAATTTCTGTTTGTAGATTACATGTTAATGTAACCATTTTTGTGTTTTGTGTTGCCAGGGTCGAGTTACAGCCCTTCTGGTAGAACGATCCCACTGGAGCCGATGTTTTTTCTCGCTAATATTACCCGGCACAAGTACGTCTTGCAATACGTATGCTCGGATGAGAAGTTACCAGCTGAGCTGTATGAAGTTCCACAAATACCAACCGCCACCCAGGTGGGAAATATCCACATACATGTATATTGAAGAACGAATGACGTACTTACGGAAATGTTTTGGTTTAACAATATATAAACATGTGATATTATCAATATAAAATCAGAAGCATACATTTTTAAGAAACAGACACGTACCAGGGAATATACATAGGTACATGTCTTTGTAACTGTATATATATTCAAACCATTTCTCAAGTATTGCAAAAAAGTCATGCGTTTCCTTTGGAGCTTTGCACGTGCCTGTGCGGGCGATGTCACATTGAGGAGTTTGCCAAGCGAACGAACGAACGAAAGTTTATTCAATGAAAGGCCTCCAGCCCATAATACATGTTACAATGCAAATCAAATATAACAAAATGCATATATGTAACTAAATAAGAGTTGTGTCTCTTGGTTAACAAGTTAAGTGTTATCTATAGCTAACATGAGTTTATGAATGTAAAGAGCAATGGATTTAATATGGGTAACATTTTCCGATGCCATCATATTATAGAAATGAAAAATGTCAGTATTTCCACGATACCAAGAGAACAAATAATTTTCCCGGATGTCATTAAATCTTGAACACTTAAAAAACACATGATATTCATCTTCAATAACAAGTATGTCTTTATCCAATAAACAATAAGTACAAAAGCGATCATTTCTATCAATACAAAAAAATCGACCAATTTCAATATGAAGTTTATGACTAGATGTTCTAAATCTTGCCAATGATTTTCGTACAGGAAACGGTAAACTGATATTAAGGTATCTTTCAACATTCAATAAAGACTTAAAGCATTTATAAGTATCACAACGTGAGGAATTATTTACATCACCAAGCCATGTTTGTCTACAACAATCAGCAATTCTTATTTTAAAATGACACATAAATATATTTATATCTCCCACATCCTGGGCAATCCAAGCATACCCAAAGCCATATGTAAACAATATTTCTTTTATATAAGTTGCCCAAGTACGCCTACCTAAACTATCCAGATTTTTTATCATAATATATGAATTTCTAGGGAATCTATTTTCAGGCATTTGTAATACTTTGCACCAATATTTTACACATTTCGAGACATAAATAGTGAACATTGGTAATCTACCACATTCACCTAAAGCCACACAGTTATTTACAGAACTCTTAACTCCGAGAAAATATTTACAAAAGAAAAGCTGTACTTTTTCAATCTCATTACATTCCTTGAATCCCCAAATTTCTGAGCCAAATGTCAGTATCGGGGAGACCATTGTATCAAAAAGTTTAAAAAATTCATTATGATTAAACGTACCAAATGACAACTGATAGTTTTTAATTGAAAAAATGGCTTTCCTTGCCTGAGCTGCTAATTTGGATTTCGCTGCAGACCAAGATAATGTTGGAGTAAACAATAAACCCATATATTTGTACATCGATGCAGTGCCGCGAGATGGGGGTTCAATACGCCGGGGTCTGCTGGGGAAACTCGGCAAACATGACGCGCATCGTCGCCCAGAAGTACGGACGGACACCACCGGCAGCCCGGTACGCGCCAGCCATGGAAAAACACTTCATCTTCGGCGACAAGACCAAGTTCAAAGCAAGTTCACAGCGGGCATCCGATCGCATGTCGGAAGAGACTTTGATTCAGTGTAAAGCTAAGCTGTGATGTTGGCATTTTGTTACTGTATAAAAGCTGTACATATGTTTTAACATTCTGTATAATAACTGTTTATTTTACTACCAAATTATTACATTATATCAATAACTCTCATTGGCTTGACGTTACGCGAGAGTGAGATCTTGTGTATCAAATATTAAGACAGTGTTTGCTGGGTGTACCTTTCTGGAAACGGTTTAAGTGTGTACGTTCTTTGGTCATGCATTATTTCTCATGCATTAGTCCATTTAAAAGTGCATTGATATTATGGCAAGTACGATTGTTTTTAATTTTCCTTATCATGAAAATTTCTTAGTCATGTTTACTTACTGTGACAGTAATTACTAGTTCATTTGTTTAAGATTTCGTGACCATAGTCACCACTTTAAGCTTCTCTTCCACCACTGAGTGAGTCAGGGTTATCATACACGTAACGTCATCATTGTTCACGTAACGTTCAATTGTCAACGTCGAAACGTCCAAATAAGTTTATGAGACTATTTGACAATGAGAAGCATTACAATAATCGGCGCTCTTAAGGCAATTACTATCCTAGTTAAATACATTAAGCTTCAAGTTTCAAGTTACAATATTCAAACATTTAAGCGAAGCTGGAGCGCGAATGAACATTACAGTACTTGAAATGATCTTTAGGGTTAATTGTCCGGTAATAATTGTGTACGGAAACTATTTGAGCATGGTGTCACGTCAAACTTCGTTTAAGTCAAAGTGTGTGCAATACGGATACAGTGTAGTGTTAACACCGAAAACATACTTGAGTTTGCTAATAAACACTAAACAAATAAAGTTTGAGAATACAACAAACATAGGACTATGTTGGGATTTAAGTGTACATTTTAATTAAGAATTTTCGAGATGAATTTCAAACTGTGCACCATCGCTATTCTAATAGGCATCTGTGTGTTCATTTCAAATGGTATGTATTTAAATATGTTCTTTATTTTGTTATGGCTATAACTTTGATGTATGTTCGTATGGTGAACTGTATCGTAAATGTATTTTAATGAATATACAGCACATACATATAATACGAGCAGTTCTATTTTAAGTTTACGCTGGGACGTAAGCGACTTTAATGGATTATGTGGATTTACAATTGCTTGATAGGGTAAGAAAATCCTCGTGCGCTTGTTTCAAATAAAGCAAGTATGGAAGCGCTATGTGGACTTCCAACTGTCCACTTTAGGCAACAACAAATTGATCATTTGTTCGTCAGATTTTCCGCACCTAAAATTCGAAAAACGAAAAAAATAATAAAAAGAAATATTTTTTGCCCCTGCACATATTAATTGGCCGCGCGGATTATATTTCTTTTGTTTACTTCTAAATTTCCCCTTTTTTCTGAATTTCTTGAAGGTATTTCCATGCTTTAAATTCTTCGCGAGCAAACTTTCCTCGTGTCAGGACAAAACAGGTCCGGGTAACCGCAAAACACCTGATATTTGGTTACAGTCTTTTTTGTCGGGAATATTTTGCAGGACGCACCGTTGTTATTCATTTCCGGTATTAATTTTCAATTTACTTTCAGTTTTCGTTAATGTTAAATACACGTTTTAAGTGAAAATAAATGTCATAGTCAATGGATTATAGTCTTCAGTAAACAACAGCAGTTTCACAGCGTCGAACGCAATAACTATTTATGTGTGTTTTAAGTAATTCATTGTTTTTTACTCAAAATTTAGTGCTCAATAAAAACTTAATAGATTTTGAGTACAAAACTTATATTTAAATACACGCCGGACACACGACTTACAACCATTGCACATGTTTTCGTGAGTTATGTTTTTAAATTCCAAAATGCATTTCTCAGTATTCATATACACAAAAATGTTAAAAACAGATAAAAATGTAGGACTTGTAAATGTTTTAGAAACAGTCTGTATTTACAAATACAGTATTATAATAACATCTGTAAAATCAGAAAATAGAACCTTTTATAAGTAAAATGACTGTCTTAATTTTCTCAATTCTTTGTTCTTATCGCACTTTGATCGATTAGTGATAAAGCGGCCTGTTATTAAAGTGGCCTGTTTCTTACGGGCATTGAAGCTATGGAGGCAGTCATGTTATTCTTTTTCAAGGCACGTATGTAACGACGCATAACAGCATCGCCGCATAAACGAAATCGACCACGTTTATGCGGTGATTTTCAACGCATAAACAGGAATTTCGTATGTGGCAAAAAGGCACACTTTCGCCGCATAAAAACACACCATTAAACACATACTAGTACAATAGTGGTTGATAAAGTTTCATCAATATCGGCCTTAGTTTTTTGGTGTCCACCTAACCAAGGTTTGTACTAGACTTTTAGAGACGTAAATTCTGACAAAGATTAAGTAAGATCGGTTTAAATGTGAACCAAACCAATTGATCTTTCTGCGAAAACGTTTGATTTTTTTTCCAAACTTTACTTGTTCCAATGTCCATTGCAATAAGTCACTAGTTATGCACATGAGATTTGTAACCACTGCACCAAACCTGGGGAATATCGGGGCCTTTGAACCAATCCCCGGTAAAGCCCCCGCTATCCCCCACACTCACGCCGGGGTGGGGTGGGGGCAGTGGTAACCATTACGTAGAATAAGCAAAGTTGTGAAAAACGTAAATGGTTGCTAAAGGGCAATATGTGCCACAAAATAACAATAACATATATTTTACTGACTATGTCAAGGACCATACCACTGTCATTAATATATGTATGTATAAATGAAAACTCGTGTGCACAACTTCAAATGCCAGTGAACATTTGTGTAACGTTTGGTGGCTCTATGTATGGTAGGTAAGGAGCTATGCACTATTCACTAACATATCTTAATTTTGACTGAATCAAGGCCATAATTATTTTGTTACTGGAACAATAAAAATAAAAATAATTAACGCAGGTACACAGCTTCATACACCAATGAATAAATGTACGTGACTCTGTAGTCTCCCATGTCACAAGATTTCGGGACGGACGGACGGACATCATCATCATCATCATCATCATCATCATCATCATCAACAACGTCATCACCATCGTTTTTGTTAAAATATTAGAACTCTGTTTGTTAGCTTTATAATAAATGGTTAAGTTAATCCTCTTTATGTGGCCAAAACACAGTTGCGCCCCATATAAGCAATTTCTGCTGTATGCGTTGAGCGTCGCCGCATAAACGTGGTCGCCCATTTTATGCGTTGAAAATCACCGCATAAACGAAAAAAAACACGCTTATGCGGCGATGCTGCTATGCGGCGTTACACACGTACCTATAAACCATTCGTGGTCAAGGCGAGGTCTTGAAACGGAAACATCTTTAATTTACCACCTGTGCTTAATATAATGACCAGTGCCACATTTGCAGATTTGTTTGATACTGCTTCAATTGTATTGTCCCACAATTCAATCCACAGTGTATTTTTTTTCAGAAATGTTCTCTGTGTTATTTACATTTTCGATCTTCTGGCATGTCAATGTCACTACAATTTTACCATGTGCTTCAAGAGATTCAAATTTAGACCTGACCCAATATTTAGAAATGCTCAAATGATGAATTTCTCTTACTTGTCTAAAAACGTGTTTCAGTGATAGTAAGTTAGATTAGTACGGAATGAATACAATTTAGTTGTTCTTTTTGGTCTTAGAATAATTGCATGTTACTGTGAGGAATGCTGTCTTTACAATAATATCCACGTTTAAATTGCTGATGCAATGAAAGTCAATAGTAAAGCATTGGATCTTATTGTCATTTGTTAAATATTAAGACAGATTTTCATGAGATACAATTAAAACCTTTTCATTTATAACTGAGAACCTTTTTTGCAATTAAAAAGCATTTCTTGACATAATTGTATGAAAAATTTGGTAAGATAAATACATTTTTATTTTATTTTCGCTTTGCGCTCGCCTCTGATTTGCCTTAATTTTTTTTTCGCTGTCTCGCTCTAACTTTTTTTTTTTTGCAAAATCCGTAGATCAATTTGTTGTGGCCTTATGTTATAATCATGGGATTGCATTTTTTGGATTGTATACCACCTTAATATTCAATAAAATACTGAACTAATAGTAAGTCATTACTTGTTCTGATCATTTCCTTTTATATTTTACAGCTATTCCCTTTTCTTTCCTCCCTTCGTTTATTCCATTCCCTGCATGTAAATCCTCTAAACTTCACGTCCCAGGCTAGTGCTAGGATTCATATTACATTTGCCATTTTGAACAATTTCATGTATGACGTGATCTTTAAATCAGTCCAAATGAATGTATTTTTTAAGTATATTTATCCTTTTACCATTCAGTGTGTTTCAATAACCCACGACCATCGACGTTGAACGACGACATTATTATTCATTTATATGTCGTCAATCTATGAAATACCGCAACGGTACTGTGTGGTTGCATCATAATTGGGATTAAGATAAAAATAATACGAACAATATATGTTTGAATAATATATAAACAGTACATTTGTAAACGACTAAACATAGAGAAAATAATAGAAACAATGAGGAGAAAAATAATACTTAAAGTAGGTGATGCAACAATAAAATTGTATTATTTTAACAGCAATGTTTTCCTTTTATAGCAGTTTGTTATAGGCTGGTATTTCTAAATGAAATATTCACACAATTCTGTCAGTTATCATTGAGTTTTTTTCTTAAAAGCTACTATTTTTTCTTTTGTTTACCTCTATTTCAAGAATACTTTTTCTTTGAGTCCCAGGATGGATTTATGGTTTAAAGAATAATGGTGAAATATCCCGTTCACTTAAAATAATTATCATGTCATTGTAATCAATACATATTTCTCTTTCCTGTTCGGAAATACTGCGAAATGATATTTCATTGAAACAAGCTTATTTATTTTATATATATTTCAGCCAAAGAGAAAAAAAAGAAAAGCGACGATTCGGACGATGGGTATGTTTCTCTCTCGTATTGCCAAAGTTATGGTACTGATGCTATAGTCGTGTCACGTTGCCAAAATTATGATACTGATGTTATCGTCTCGTTACGTTGCCAAAGTTATGGTATTCATGCTTTCATCTCATTACGTTGGCAAAGTTATGGTTCTGATGCTATCGTCTCGTTTCCTTATGTTACTGATGTTATCATCTCGATACGTTGCAATTTCTTGGGACTTGTGCTAAAATCCATTTAGGTCGCCAGAATTATTGTACAAATGCTATTACACTATAATTATTATTATTATGAAACTGCGTTCCCTCAAACAAGCGGTCGTTCGAGAACCGGCGTTCCCTCGAGGTCGAAGCTTGGTCCCGAACTTTTTTCCTTCTATTTTCATATAAAATATACCCACGCTGCATCGAAACCTAATTATGTCGAGCAGTCGAGCAATATCCTCGGTCCCAAGTACACAAATCGTTCACAAAACCTTATGGGTCCCTCGAGGACATAATTTCACACTAGTTTCCGAACGCGTGTTCCAAAATAAACAAACAATTGCTAGGTGTTTAAATTTTCGCAAGTTGTAAAAATTGCAATGACAGTTGAAAGGCAATTTGATATGGTGTGAAAAACTGTTTTTCACTGTTAACGCATGACCGATATTAGTTGATATGGGCATTTGAGATGATAATTATGAGAAGTTAATGACGAGAAGTTAACGCTTTAGATGTGGTCAGAAGGTTCTTTGAATTCACTGCCGATGCTGACCGTGATCTTCAGACGCTCTGTACGCTGTCACGCCACATTGCAATTGAACAGTTTCGCGAAACCGACAAGACACGCCAATCAACAATCCTTGATTTTGCGACATTTAAATCTGACTAATGCCACAATATGTACTGTCATTCAAATGTTGCTTGTTACGAAAATGTGCTTTTTTTGTTAAAATAAACATTTCTATTTATTCATTTATTGTTTTTTTCTTTTGCGTTTTACATTTAGTTTACATCAACCTTTGAACATATTAGCGATTTCCACAACGCAACACATAATCGGTGTCTTAGTAAAGAGTCTGTTTGACGACTTCAAACTTAAAATACACTGAAAGATATTTCATATCAAACTGGAAAATTGAAAATCGGGTCGTTCGAAACATCGGTTCCCTCGAGGTTTTGGCTCGGTCCCTGGCGACCTCGAGCGATCGCAGTTTTACTGTATGTGTATTCGTTGCCAGTTATGGTATTGATGCTATCAACTCATGCTTTCAAGTTATAGTTTTATTGCTATCATCTCGTTATGGTACTGGTGCGATTACTCCTTTACTTTGCCAGAGTCATGGCAACACTGGTGCTATCACCTCGATACATTGCCAGAGTCGTCGCTCTTGTGCTATTACATCGTGTACGGTAGCAAAAATATGGTACCTCTTCCTGTTTTGTTGCCAGAGTTATGACACTGGTGCTATCTTGTTTCCTTATAGTATTGATACTTTCATCTCATTGTGTTGCCATAATGTTGCTATAATTATGTCCTATTATCAAAGCTATGGAGATGTTGATTTCACAACTTTGCAAAAGGTATGGCGCTGTTACGCTTTAATCTGGTTGTGTCGGCAATGCCTTGATGATATTGCTTTTAAGTCGTTTCATTACGTAAGGCCCTGCTATTACTCCGAATGACCAAAATCATGAAGCTATTGATGTAATCTCTTTTCCTTTCCAAATTATGGCTATATGACTCTCTTGCAAAATTCATTCCGAAATTGTTTTAAAGTAGTTCATAACCATGCCAAGGTGAAAGTGAGTGGGGTTTCATTTCGATTCCATACCAAGGTGAAAGTGAGTGGGCTTTCCTTTCGATTCCATGCCAAAGTGAAAGTGAGTTGGCTTCCATCTCGATTCCATGCCAAAGTGAAAGTAAGTGTGCTTTCATCTCGATTCCATGCCAAAGTGAAATGGAGTTGGCTTTCATCTCCTTTTCATGCTAAAGTGAAAGTGAGTTTACTTTCATCTCCTTTTCATGCTTTAGTGAAAGTGAGTTAGCTTTCATTTCGATTCCATGCCAAAGTGAAAGTGAGTTGGCTTTTATCTCCTTTCCATGCCAAAGTGAAAGTGAGTGTGCTTTAATCTCCTTTCCATGCCAAAGTGAAAGTGAGTGGGCTTTCATATCGATTCGGGCTTTCATATCGAGTCTATGCCAAAGTGAAAGTGAGTGTGCTTTCATTTCGATTCTTTACCAAAGTAAAAGTGAGGTCGCATTCATCTCGATTCCATGCGAAAGTGAAAGTGAGTGTATTTTTATTTCGATTTCATGCCGAAATAAAAGTGAGTTTGCTTTCATTTAGATTCCATGCCGAAGTGAAAGTGTTATTGCTTTCATTTAGTTTTCTTTTCAAAGGCATTGTGTTTCCATCTCGTGTTCATGTCAACAACATGGTGACATTGCCATGGTACCAGGGCTCGTACCCTTAAGGTCGTACATTACCCTTTTGCATGCACCTAGCTTTACTTCTGGGCTTTTTCGTTTGAGACCCAATACTAAAAACTATTAAAGATATTTTGTTACATTTAAGAATTCGCAATGTCTGAATCTGGCCCTCAAACTTATAATATAAGTAAACGTATAATATACAGTAATATTTGTACACTGTTAAATGTTCTGATTTGTTCAATACCAATGCAAACTTTGCTTCATTTGCAGAAAGGTCTGTGACCTGAAATTATTTGAAACACAAAACACATACGGAAAATCATGTAAGTTTGCCTTAAGTCCTAAATCATTAAGAGTTTACAAATTATGTTCTTATTTGTATAATACAAAACGGAAAAAAGTTCAGCTTTATATATTTCAACGTGTTGGAACGAATACTCCTAATTATTGAACACTAATTTCGACAATATTTTAATGGTATATTGTGCTTAATGCCACGATACTATAAATAAAACCATAGTACTTTTTTAGCCGAATCAGACTGCGAAGACTGTTTGATATACTGCACGAAGGTAATGTATAATTATTTTTGTAAAATTATTTTAAGATAGTACATGGTGTATTGCGATGCATAAACGGATACCAGCTTCTATGTTTTCATTTACTGTTCCATTTACTGTGATACATTCATTCATATCTGGATTAATTGAAAGTAACACATCAGAGTACTCCCTTTGACTGTTATTCATACAGCAAACTTTTATAATATTCAAAAGCAACTTATTATACTTGCAAATTTTTTATCCAAGTACATAGCATGGTATATACAATCAGTGCTTTAAACGGCTTCAACATTTATGACATTGTTCATGTAATGTAATTTTGGCAGGGTAACAAGAAATCATGTATTACATTATACTGTACAACACACGACAGTGGATGGACTCCAACGCCTAAGCCAGTGACCACCTCAGTGACAACAGCTCCAACTGATGAAGGTAAAGCTCTAAACGTATAGGTGATCTTTGGCTGTTGTGTTGTATATCATTTCACGGACTTTATAAAAATGATGTTTTTAACCTCTATCAGGTGATCTATGATATCTATAATTAGGTTGTCCCTGATTTGACACAGGCTTTTCTTATGTGAGTAAAAATAATTTTAAAAGCCAAGGTCGAATTTGCTTCAAAGGGAGCTAATTTACACACTTTTAATGGTTTAAAATATTTTGAATTAATGGAACGGCAGTGTTTTTTTTAAATATTCGACTTTCAAATATAGAAAAAAAACGAACAACAACAACAACTCTATCTTAAATGCGGTAGTAAATTTTAATCTGAAATAAGTTTCAATTGCAACTTATTTCAATGTAACAATGCTGGAAACAATATGTGGAAAACTAGACACGTTGAATTAACAAAGCACACATAAATGTATTCATATTGTCTCAGACTCTTACGGGTACATAGTTCAACGGTAGGGGGTGAACACATTTTGTGTTAAAAGGGGAGTGCCTTGTCAGTAAACAAAGAAGATTTCAACCATTATAATTAAGCCTTTATCTAGAGGTCTTTATGAAAAATAAACTTTAACCAAGCCGCACCAGGCCTGTATGTTTAATATCCATAAAGACCTCCAAAAATAAAATAACTTATACAATGACATTGTATTGTATCTTCAATTTTAAACTTTAATATTTTTTCGTTATGTTGCAATAAAATTACACTTTAACGCAGGAAATCCTTCGGAACAGAAGAAGCCTAAGGACTGTCCAGCACTGGACTGTCCGCCAAAGGATTGTACGACCCTACGCGAAATCTCGGGTGTGAGTGTCGGGGCGGCCTTAGGGATCCTCGTACTCGGGCTGTTCTTTGGAGCCGTGGCAACCGCCGCTCTCTGCGTCTGCTGTCCCTCCGTCCATGCGTGAGTTGATCCGACATCTTTGTTTTAAGTATCTGATGGGCTACATTTTCTTATTCCCGTAGTATCTGTGTTTGTTGTATATTTCATATAATAGGCCATAGCTTCAATGTATGGTTTATATTTAATGGCTCGTTTGTAATTTGTTCTTGTATATAATCCCCCAATAGCATACGCATTATTCAATTGGAGTCCTGTGCTCAGTTTTAAAGGGTTTCGATATTATCTGTAATCAGGAAGGAAATGAACTGCTGAAGATCTATTTTTAAATATACATTCGGATTGTTTTTTTTTTTCAGAAAGGCATCAGCCGTAAGGACAGGCAAGAAGAAAACCTGCTCCGACGAAAATCTGGAAGATGATGAAATCTCGGTGAGCATACATTGTGATCGCATGTGCATTTTTTAATACAAATACATAGTGGATGTTCCTTTGAACTGATACAGGTACAAACACGTTGGGTAGCCTTTGGTAGTAGATTGGTACTCAAATCAACAAATAGACCTGTAGGGAGTCACTGGCAAACCGGTTTCTCAGAATTAACTTTGATGCTTATCTTGTAATTATGGTTTTATTAACGGAATTTTATTAAATTTATTTAGAATGCTAACGAGCAGAAATCCCGACCCCTTCCGTTGGCGCCGCTCCCTTCCCTACCTGCTGACATCCGGGCAACAGCTACAACAGCGCAAAATGCCAACAGTGGCCGACCAGCCTCCCAACACATATACAGCGAGTCGATGGATCTACCTGTCGGCAGCACAAACACGTATAATGCGTACGGCTACGATCATGCCAACACCAATTCGTCACTTGCTCCAGTGACATCACCGACATACGGATACAACAAGCTCACTAATGACGTCATACCGAGCACGAGTTCTTCGAAAATCGTAGGTGGCGCCTACCAGACACTGAACGCCGACAGAAGCCAGAATGCGGGATACAACCAGATACCCGCTGTAAAGGATGACGGCGATTTACGGAGCCAGGAGCACAACGATCCCGGTGGAGCTCACCAGTATTTTGTGCTGGAAAAGAAGGACGCTGAAATGGACAGTACGGAAACTTGTCATCGTGATAATGACACCAGTGTTCCACATGATTATTTTGTGCTGGAGAAAAAATGATGCGCGAATACTACAATGATTCAATTTGTCAAATCTTGCAACAATTATTTAATTATTCTTTTAATAAATGTTTTTCTTATAGAAATGCAGTGCGTGTTGAATAAATCTGTTGAAATAAAATCCTTAAGAAGTTCACAACAATGTTTATAAGGACGATAGCGATTATTTTTTTTTAAAATAGACATACAGTGTATATACTAACGCATATTGTCTCTTTATGTCAAATTATGTGCAATAAATTTCAGTTTTGTTCTTTTTCGTTCAAAAATACGAGTTGACCGTCATGTTTTATGTTACGTGTTTTGTTTGATTTTATCCACTTGCATTTTAAATGTTAAATTTAACGTCATGATTATAATTTATGCGAGATCTTTGCAATCCACCTTGCCTTGTAAAGGAAACTTAAGAGACTTGGGTGCGCAACAATAAATGCCGTTGGGGAATGAAACAATACATCAAGGTAACAATCAAAACCAGCCGACTTAATACCAATCCTTTCAACTCATAACAGAAGGCTAAATCGAAAAACGAGCATATTTGCGACACTGGGTATAGGGAGCTCGGTTACCGCCATGACCGAGGGATGTGTTTATGTGCGACCCTGTGTATAGGGAGCTCGGTAACCGTCATGACCGAGGGGTGTGTTTATGTGCGACACTGGGTATAGGGAGCTTGGTTACCGTCATGACCGAGGAATATGAATATATGCTACACTGGGTATAGGGAGCTCGGTTATCGTCATGACCGTGGAATGTGAATATGTGCGACACTGGGTATAAGGAGCTCGGTTACCGTCAAGAACGAGGAATGTGTATACGTGCTACACTGGGTTAAGGAGCTCCGTTACCGCCATGACCGAGGAATGCGTGTATGTGCGACACTGGGTTAAGGGAGCTCCGTTACCGCCATGACCGAGGAATGTGTATATGTGCGGCAGTGGGTATGGGGAGCTCGGTTACCACCATAACCGAAGAATGTGTATACGTGCTACACTGGGTTTAGGGAGCTCCGTTACCGCCATGACCGAGGAATGTGTATATTGCGACACTTGGTATTGTTGTGCCCAGATCTTTGGACACAAAATACATTGATTTAAAGTTAAATTGTTAGTGTTATTTACATCTTCAAGGTCATTGTGACGCGTTGTCAAGATGTCCCGTTCCCAGCGACTGCACGTGCGACGCAGTTGACACCGACGAGCCACTTAAATGCGGTCCATGCTCAAAGTGCCAACGACGGTGGAAATTATGCGTTTAGAGCCGCCATTTCCAGTCAGAGGTGAAGAGATCAATGTCCAGAAATCATTCGTTTCCGGAAAGGCCCAAACTGTTGAACACCCAGATGTTGGTGACCAAGACGCTGTATTGGTGGTCAGAGCGGTCGATGCTGAAAAGCCGTCAACATCATCCACCGAACCATCAAAACCCACAGCTGTTTGCAATTGGTTAGATGATTACCAAGCTGCAGATATCGCCAACATGCAATCCCGCGACAGTGATCTTAAACTGGTTTACACTGGGATGCTAGAGGCGCGGCAACCAAATAAAAAAGAGATTGCGTTTAAGAGCCCGGCAGCAAGGCACTATGATATTATCTGGTAAAATCTGTCCTTAGTTGATGGTGTTCTTTACCGTAAACAGTCCCCAGAAAAGAAACCGCAAATGGTTGTAGCAAATGAACTCAAAAATGAAGTCAGGAATGTGTATACGTGCTACAGTGGGTTTAGGGAGCTCCGTTACCGCCATGATCGAGGAATGTGTATATGTGCGACACTTGGTAAATGGAGCTCGGTTACCGCCATAACCGAGGAATGTGTATATATGCGACACTGGGTATAGAGAGCTCGGTTACCGTCATGACCGAGGAATGTGTATATGTGCGACACTGGCTAAAGGGAGCTCGGCTACCACCATGACCGACAAATGTGTATTTTTTCGACACTGGGTATAGGGAGCTCGGTTACCGCCACAACTGAGAAATTTGTATATGCTCGACACTGGATGAAGGGGAATCGGTAACCGTCATGACCGAGGAATGTGTATATGTGCTACATTGGGTATAGGGAGCTCTGTTACCGTCATGACCGAGGAGTGTGTATATGTACCACACTGGGTATAGGGAGCTCGGTAACCGTCAAGACCGAGGAGTGTGCATATGTGCGACACTGGGTATAGGGAGCTCGGTTGCCGTCATGACCGAGGAATGTGTAATGTGCGACACTGGGTATAGGGACCTCGGTTACCGTCATGACCGAGGTATTTGTAGATGTGCGAAACTGGATAAAGGGAGCTCGGTTACCGTCATGACCAAGGAAAGTGTATATGTGCTACACTGGGTATAGGGAGCTCGGTTACCGTCATGACCGAGGAAAGTGTAGATGTGCGACACTGGGAATAGGGAGCTCGGTTACCGCCATGACCGAGGAATATGTATATGTGCGACACTGGGTATAGGGAGCTCGGTTGCCGCCATGACCGAGAAATGTGTATATGTGCGACACTTGGTATATGGAGCTCGGTTACCGTCATAACCGAGGAATGTGTATAAGTGCGACTTTGCGCATGGGGAGCTCGGTTACCGTTATGACCGAGGAATGTGAATATGTGCGACCCTGGGTATAGGGAGCTCGGTTACCGTCATGACCGAGGAATGTGTACATGTGCGACACTGGGTAAAGGGACGTCGGTTACCGTCATGACCGAGGTATTTGTAGATGTATGACACTGAATATAGGGAGCTCGGTTACCGTCATGACCGAGGAAAGTGTATATGTGCGACACTGGGTATAGGGAGCTCGGTTACCGTCATGACCGTGGAAAGTGTAGATGTGCGACACTGGGAATAGGGAACTCAGTTACCGCCATGACCGAGGAATGTGTATATGTGCGACATTGGGTATAGGGAGCTCGGTTACCGCCATGACCGAGAAATGTGTATATGTGCGACACTTGGTATATGGAGCTCGGTTACCGTCATAACCGAGGAATGTGTATATGTGCGACACTGCGCATGGGGAGCTCGGTTACCGTCATGGCCGAGGAATGTGTATATGTGCGACCCTGGGTATAGGGAGCTCGGTTACCGTCGTGACCGAGGAATGTGTACATGTGCGACACTGGGTATAGGAAGCTCGGTTACCGTCATGACCGAGGAATGTGTACATGTGCGACACTTGGTATAGGGAGTTCGGTTGCCGTCATGACCGAGGAAAGTGTAAATGTGCGACCATGTATAGGGATCTCGGTTTCCGTCATGACCGAGGAAAGTGTACATGTGCGACACTGTATAGGGAGCTCGGTTACCGTCATGACCGAGGAAAGTGTATATTTACGACACCGGGTATAGGGAGCTCGGTTACCGACATGACCGAGGAATATGTATATGTGCGACACTTGGTATAGGGAGCTCTGTTACCGCCATGACCGAGGAATGTGTATATGTGCGACACTGGGTATAGGGAGCTCGGTTGCCGTCATGACCGAGGAAAGTGTAAATGTGCGACCATATATAGGGAGCTCGGTTACCGCCATGACCGAGGAATGTGTATATGTCCGACACTTGGTATAGGAAGCTCGGTTACCGACATGACCGAGGAATGTGTATATATGTGACACTGGGTATAGGGAGCTCGGTTACCATCATGACCGAGGAATGTGTACATGTGCGACACTGGGTATAGGGACCTGGGTTGCCGTCATGACCGATGAAAGTGTAAATGTGCGACCATGTTTAGGGAGCTCGGTTTCCGTCATGACCGAGGAAAGTGTATATGTGCGACACTAGGTATAGGGAGCTTGATTACCGTCATGCCCGAGGAAAAAGTATATGTGCGACACTGCGTATAGTGAGCTCGATTACCGCCATGACCAAGGAATGTGTATATGTGCGACACTGGGTATAGGGTGCTCGGTTACCGTCATGAACGAGGAATGTGTATATGTGCGACACTGGGTATAGGGAGCTCGGTTACCGTCATAACCGAGGAAAGTGTACATGTGCGACACTGGGAATAGGGAGCTCGGTTACCGCCATGACCGAGGAATGTATATATGTGCGACACTGCGTATAGGGAGCTCGGTTACCGCCATGACCGAGAAATGTGTATATGTGCGACACTTGGTATATGGAGCTCGGTTACCGTCATAACCGATGAATGTATATGTGTGACACTGCGTATAGGGAACTCGGTTACCGTCATGACCGAGGAATGTGTACATGTGCGACACTGGGTATAGGAAGCTCGGTTACCGTCATGACCGAGGAATGTGTAGATGTGCGACACTTGGTATAGGGAGCTCGGTTGCGGTGATGACCGAGGAACGTGTAAATGAGCGACCATGTATAGGGAGCTCGGTTTCCGTCATGACCGAGGAAAGTGTATATTTACGACACTGGGTATAGGGAGCTCGGTTACCGACATGAACGAGGAATATGTATATGTGCGACACTGGGTATAGGGAGCTCTGTTACCGCCATGACCAAGGAATGTGTATATGTGCGACACTGGGTATAGGGAGCCCGGTTTCCGTCATGATCGAGGAAAAAGTATATGTGCGACACTGGGTATAGGGAGCTCGGTTACCGCCACGACCGAGGAATGTGTATATGTGCGACACTTGGTATAGGGAGCTCGGTTACAGACATGAGCGAGGAATGTGTAAATGTGCGACACTGGGTATAGGGAGCTCGGTTACCGTCATAACCGAGGAATGAGTATATGTGCGACACAGAGTATAAGGAGCTCGGTGACCGTCATGACAGAGGAATGTGTATCTGTGCGACACTGGGTATAGGGAGCTCGGTTACCGTCATGACCGAGGAATGTGTACATGTGCGACACTGGGTATAGGGAGCTCGGTTACCGTCATAACCAAGGTATATGTAGATGTGCGACACTGGGTATAGGGAGCTCGGTTACCGTCATGACCGAGGAAAGTGTATATGTGAGACACTGGGTATAGGAAGCTCGGTTACCGTCATGACCGAGGAATGTGTATATGTGTGACAGTGGGTATAGGGAGCTCTGTTACCATCATGACCGATGAAAGTGTACATGTTCGACACTGGTTATAGGGACCTCGGTTTCCGTCATGACCGAGGAAAGTGTAAATGTGCGACCATGTATAGGGAGCTCGGTTACCGTCATGGCCGAGGAATGTGTATATGTGCGACCCTGGGTATAGGGAGCTCGGTTACCGTCATGACCGAGGAATGTGTACATGTGCGACACTGGGTATTGGGAGCCCTGTTACCGCCATGACCGAGGAATGTGTATATGTGCGACACTGGGTATAGGGAGCTCGGTTACCGTCATGACAGGGGAAAGTGTATATGTGCGACACTAGGTATAGGGAGCTCGGTTACCGTCATGACCGAGGAAAAGGTATATGTGCGACACTGCGTATAGGGAGCTCGGTTACTGCCATGGCCGAGGAATGTGTACATGTGCGACACTAGGTATAGGAAGCTCGGTTACCGTCATGACCGAGGAATGTGTATATGTGTGACACTGGGTATAGGGAGCTCGGTTACCGTCATGACCGAGGAATGTGTATATGTGTGACACTGGGTATAGGGAGCTCGGTTACCGTCATGACCGAGGAATGTGTATATTTGTGACACTGGGTATAGGGAGCTTGGTTACCGTCATGACCGAGGAATGTGTACATGTGCGACACTGGGTATAGGGACCTCGGTTGCCGTCATGACCGAGGAAAGTGTAAATGTGCGACCATGTATAGGGAGCTCGGTTTCCGTCATGACCGAGGAAATTGTATATGTGCGACACTAGGTATAGGGAGCTCGGTTACCGTCATGACCGAGGAAAAAGTATATGTGCGACACTGCGTATAGTGAGCTCTGTTACCGCCATGACCAAGGAATGTGTATATGTGCGACACTGGGTATAGGGTGCTCGGTTACCGTCATGCCCGAGGAATGTGTATATGTGCGACACTGGGTATGAGGTCATCATTCGGCTATAAGTCTTATGCTATAAAGCAATAGGTCAACGTTTATTTTATATCAATAAAGATTGCTAAAACATTTTGTTCATATCACGGTATGAAATTTGATAACAACTGGTCACAACGTTATGGTTCTTGTAGAACATATGTTTGCCCTGTAGAGTATCATGCAATGAAATTAAATCCTTTGTAGAATTTGATTATAATGGTTTACAATGTGCCGTAAATAAAAAAGCTAAAAGCCAACGACGTCTTGCGAGTATCAAAGCTAAGAATTGATGCTGTTTTCACTCAAATATCGTTTGCCCAGTTAAAGAGGGGGTATCAATTAATAAGAAAATGAAATATAGTCTAATTGACTAGAGAATATATTATTTGTCTGTGATATTGTCTGACGTGTGATAATTTTATTTCCCAAATATTTTCTCAAGATTTTGTTTTATTTTCTAGTATTGTGCCGTGCGTTTTTTATACTATAAACCGTTACTTGGCTCCATTGGGGAATTAACTTTAAAAGTTCAAAACAAAATCCGTTTCACGAAACCAAGTTCTTTTCACGATTTTATTTTGTTGTTCTTTCCTTAACAAATACTTGATGTATTATCACAGTCCAAAAAAAAGAATCAATTATATTGTAAAACAGCGACAACGCTAACGGGTGCTGGACTGTGGTAAAACTACCTTCGAGCTCAAACAAATTCCAAGTGTTTGTTTTCTATCACATCCTAAAGTTTGTTGTTTTTTTAGCTTATTTACCAATTCGGCGAGCAAACCTAAACTTTAGTGGTGTTAGTAGTTTATACTCCGGGTCCCGGCGTGAGCACATTGAAGGGTCCCAGAGTGACAGTTCAACCCCACACACCTATCCCGGGCAGAACCAGTACTAGGTGCCTTCACCTCTGCAAGGAACCGACAACTTCTGTACATGCCAGGGGCAGTGGTACAGTGCGAATGGTCGTAGAAAGGATTTCATAACCAATCACAACAGAGGTGACCTGTTTCGCCCGGGAATCGAACCCGGGTTGTCCAATTCAGAGTCCAACGCTCTACCGATTGAGCTAAGCGGGCGGACGCAAAAAAACAACACCTAAGCTATTTAAAATCTGTTCCCTTATAATGTGCGGCCCGGTCGTGCATAACATAAATTTAACCAAAAGAAACAGAAAATACTTCAAAAAGACTGACAATTCAGTTCAAAGTAATTACTTTTGATTTCAAATAATTATCTATCAAAACATATCTCAGGGTGCTAAAATAGATGGAAAGAAACTATAGCTTAAGTCAATATGGCTTCGACTGACACTTCCTTTGTTTGGTTATTAGCAACATCCTAATTCGTTGGCGTTTGGTAACCTGTTACAAACACAGTTGCATATTTCAAATAACAGATGGAAAAACATCTAACAGCTGTGGAACCACTCTAGATGTCATTCATCGCCGGTTTCGCGGCACTTTGGATGCAAAATGACTCCTTTGGCGAATATCCCATCAACCGATGGGGGTAAAACTCCCCCTTTGGCTTCAAAATTCTGTTTTAGTCATACTTGGGGATGTGACGGGGTCAAGCCATTATAGGGCGCGGGCAGACCTTTATAAACTCAACAACAACAACATCTAACAAATAATTTGTATATAGACAGACACTGAAATTATGAAACTGGTTTCAATTAACAAAACCATTGTTTAACAAAAGTATGGCATAATACTAGCACTTTAAACTACTAGTCATTATCGATGAGAATGTAAATGCATTTTATGATTAAAGTCAGGGAATTACTTTGAGTCATCATGATGCATTACCTATTCAGTTTTGTTAACATTAATAAGCTCACACAAAGCTTATATAATGCTTGTTGATTTTGAAAGTGCGATTTTATTGACCAGAACGTACACTAACAATCGAAAGGACACAAAATATACCCCCTAAAATGTTCTGATAATTATCGATTACTCCCATTAATCAGTCGGTGTGCTTGACCGATTATTCGATAATGTAAATGAAGCCGAGCGCACAGAAGTAAATACTAAATCTAGCATAGGCATATAGGCTGTTGCTGCTTCATCAATATAATCATTTGAACGTATCACTTATTGTTTTCATCACATTGACATTTGTGTGGAAACCATCTATATTGAATTCAAGTATTACTAATATTTGTATCATAGGTTGCTAAAGAATTAAGTGGTCGCTAAGCAAGTCAGTGGTTGTCAAGGAGGTCATTGGTTGCAAAGGAAATAAATGGTTGCTAAGGAAGTCATTGGATGCTAAGGATGTCATTGGTTGCTTAAGAAAGATGTGGTTGCTAAGGAAGTCATTGGTTGGATAGTGAGTAAGTTGGTTGATAAATAATTCCTTGGCTGCTAAGAAAGTCGTTTGTTGCTAAGGAAGTCATTGATGGCTATGGATGTAGGTAGTAAGTAACTTCTACATGAGGCTTCGTACATGCCAAATATCAAGCGACTTGGCCTTGCGAATTCAGAGAAGAAGATTCTATGATGTAAATACTAAATCTAAAATGGTCTGTTGTTGCTTCATTATAACCATTTGGCATTTGAGTGTATCACTATTTTTCTTATCACACCGGCATTTGTGTGGAAACCATCTTTTAAATTATTAAAATCAGTATAAGAAATAGTTTTGATAAGGCCAAATATTGAAGGAGCTTTTTTCACTCAGACATTAAGTGAGGTCAATATCGCACGTGTTCGGGGCCTTATTCGAAAATCGATTTGTGTTTAATTCATATTATAAACAATTGTAGCATGAGTGTATTCAAATGTTTTGAAATGTATTTTATTTCCTTTGTCACAACTATGTGATCTTTTAAATACACTGCAAAACCATGAGACAATTACAGGAAGTAATTAAGTTGTCAATAAAAAGGTCAACGGATATTGAGGAGGTCATTAGTTGCTTAGAAAGTAAGTGGTTGCTAAGGAAGTAAATGTTTGCTATGGAATTCATAGTTTTCTATGGTAGTAAGTGGTTGCTTAAAAGTGGCTATTTAGGATATCTTGTTATATACGATATGTGGTTATATACGATAGTTCGTATATGTAGTTATATGCGATATGTGGTTATATACGATAGTTCGTATATGTAGTTATATGCGATATGTGGTTATATACGATAGTTCGTATATGTAGTTATATGCGATATGTGGTTATATACGATAGTTCGTATATGTAGCTATATGCGATATGTGGTTATATACGATAGTTCGTATATGTAGTTATATACGATATGTGGTTATATACGATAGTTCGTATATGTAGTTATATACGATATGTGGTTATGTACGATCTCTGCTTAAATAGTATATCTTATTATATAGTATCTCTGGTTATATGGGATCTCTTGTTATATAGAATCTCTGGTTATATAGGATTCCTAGTTATATAGGATTTGTGGTTACATAAGATCTTTGGTTATTTGAGATCTCTGGTTATATAGAATCTCTGGTTATATAGGATTCCTAGTTATATAGGATTTGTGGTTACATAAGATCTTTGGTTATTTGAGATCTCTGGTAATATAGAATCTCAGTCTTTATGCACTCTCTAGTTATATAGTATCTCTGGTTATTTTCATGAAGTATCTCCGGTTATATAGGACCTCTGGGTATATAAAATCTCTGGTTAAATAAAATATAAGGTAATTTTAAATCTCATTAAAAGGGTTTCTGGTTATAAAGGATATCTGGTTATATGGTATCTTTGGTTATACAAAATCTCTGGTTAATTTAAATTTTCTGGTAATATTGTATCTCTGGTAATATAGTATATACGATAATGTATAATCCCGTATATAGGGAATCTCAGTTTATATATTATCTCTGATTGTGTGGTATCTCTGGTTATATAACATATCTGGTTATATAGAATCTCTAGTAATATAGGATCTCTGGTTATATAGGATCTCTGAATATATAGGATCTCTGGTTATATAGAATCTCTGTTATATAGAATCTCTGGTTATATAGAATCTCTGGTTATATAGGATACAGGTTATCTTACGGCAATTATATGCCACCAGAGTTTGCTTCTTAGAGACGGGTTTTATTATGTATATAGTATTTCTTTGGTACGCTTTATTTCTCATGCGTAAAGAAGCATACACTTTTGGGGATGGCTTTCATTGGGATGTACACTGATGTTATGGCCATATGACATTACAAATATAATTAAAAATTACATGCACGGTTAAGTTTGAATTTTTCAAATGTCGCATCGAGTTTATTTAAGAGTTCAATTTTGGCGATACAAGTTTAACAAGAAATTCTTAATGGAAAAAAGACTGACTAAAATATAAATATATTAACGTAATAAGTGGTGAATTCGTCAGATTCGATCTACGTAAAAATAATGAACAGAAAATTTGAAAAATCCTCGATTTTCATTGGCATAAACAAAAAATGAAACACAAAGTCTTTTTAAAGTTCATATCTTTTTATTTTCCCTATCATTAAATAGCTTAGGCATGTTTTTTTTACTGTTGCAGTAGTTACTTATGCATGCATTTAATATTTCGTGACCATTATAAGTCACCACTAAACATTACTCTTCCACCACTGAGTGAGTCAGGGTTATCATACATGTAACGTCGTCATTGTTAACGTAACCCTCAATTGTCAACGTCGAGACGTCTACATAAGTTAATGAGACTAACTGACACTGAGAAACAATAAAATATTAATAAAGCTTCCTCGTTAAGAACATGTACTATACAATCCAATTTTCATTTAAAAATATTCAAATATTTAATCGAAATCTGAGTGCGCATGAACATTATATGGCACTTGACATGGTCATAAGTGTTTTATGTCCGGTAATATTTGTGTACGGAAACTATTAGAGCATGGTGCCTTGTTGAACTCATCCCAAACTAATTTCTTGAAGTCACACTGTATGCACGGACATGGTCGGTTAACATACATGACTTTCCTTATAAACAGGAACAAATAAAGTTTGAGAGTATTTGGTTTGATGGTAATGCAGGGCAATGTTTGGATTTAAGTGTTTATTCTAGTTAAGAAATTTGATTATCGAGATGAGTTTCAAACTGTGCATCAGCACCATCCTAGTGGGCATCTGTTTGTCGATTTCAAATGGTTTGTATTTACATATATGCTTCATTTTGATATTGTTATAGCATTGATGTATGTTGGTTTAACCTTTTATTTTGATAATAAAATAAATTCTCAACACACGTTGAGCAAGTTGACAGATACAAAGTAATCATGATAGTGTTTATAAGAATTAAAGTATAAAATATCAAAAAAGCAATTAAAGAAATCTTTACTGAATTGAGAAGTAAGCATAAATGCTTTCTCTAAGTCTCTCTTCTGTTTAAAAGAATTTATATGTGGTAACAGAATTGTCATGTGGACATGTTTGATGCATGATTCACAATAATTATCATAATTATCACACACACACGCACGCACGCACGCACGCACGCACGCACACACACACAAGGAGACATTGTGTAGTGCAGAAAACAGAAAAGGAGTGATGCATGTTCGTAATAAACTGTATCGTAAATATATTTAAATTAATAGATAACTGGGACATAGAATATGAGCAGTTATATTTCAAGTTTGAACTCGGACAAAAGTAAATAAATGAGTTGCTTGGGTTTACAATTATATGATAGGATGAGAAAATCCTAGTGCACTGGTTTCAAATTGAGCAAGTATTGCAGCGTTATGTAGACTTCTAAATGTCCACTTCGAGTTATTGCCATAGGAAAACATTTTAACATCGTACGTGAGCAATGACTTGGTCCGATCATTGCCTTTTACCTTTTGTAACAAACATTCCCATTTATGTCCTTATTACTTTTAATTTATTCACTGCATGTATTAAAATCCTCTAAACTTCACGTCACAGGCAAGTTCTATACTGGCTATATTTCATAGCATTTGACATGATATTATACATCAACATATTTAAGTACATGTTTATTTTCCACCATTCCTAATACACAAGACAATAGACGAAAAAGGAAGTTATGAACGACCTCATTATCAATGTTGTGTAATTTTGATGTGTCATGTTTCTCCAATCTCGTGTAAACGACCTAGCAAAGAGGAACAGTAGCAACAATGAAGAGGGAAATGAATACGGCAACAATTAGAAAACATATTATCTTAACAGCAGTGTGTGTTCTCTCATATGACAGTCTGTTTTAGGCCGGTAAATCTAAATGAAATATCCACAAAATACTGTTATTTGTCAGATTTTATATGCTTTTAGTATATACTTATTTATTTGATCTCGATTGTGACGAAAGCTGACAGCTAATAGAATCACTCTCGAGTCCGTTCCTTGGCAGAAACCAGTACTGTGTCATTTTTTGAGAGACCATGAGAAAGTACTCATAGGACACCTATAAGCTAATATTTATTTTTTTACCACTAGACCACTCTCACCCCGAAATGTTCTCTGTATATCTATAACACAATGTAAGTACTGAAAATAATGCCTACCATTGAAACATGAATCCGTGTTTATATTAACAGGGTCATAATTTATGCTAAGTATGCTCTGCTTCTTTAGGAACTGTCATCTATGTGTTTCCAAGGTATTTTCTAATGCCATCGTCAAATTAAATGTAATATAAACTATTAAATTAGTACACTTCGTCCAATATTTGCTTTATAGTTTTAAGATTATAAGTGTAGATTACTGATTATTTATTATCATTATCATGTCAATGTAAACAAAATATGTTTTTTTTCTTTCTTTTTTGGAAACACAACAAAGTGGTATATCATTAAAACTATTTTATATTTCAGCCGAATCTAAAGGCGAAGCCAAGGATGGGTATGTATCTGTCTCGCCTTTAAATCCCCATAAACAACCCATTTACATTTCTGTTAAAAACTGTGTGTTGGAGCCCGTTTTGCAATATCAGTTGTTTTACCAGTTGCGATCTCAGATTTAACATTTCATTATTTCTCAAATTATCACTTTGATTACTCACGATTCTTAAAATAATCACTTGAAACTGCAAGTAATTTTACCCTGTGTTAAATCTATTCTTGCTGAATAACACAACCCATCTGATACGAGTTTTGGTGGGTGTTCCGTCATATCATTACATTGCCAAAGTTTTGGTTTTGATGTTGTCATCTACGTTGACAAGAGTTATGGTACTGATGCTATCGTTTCGTTACTTCACAGATACCTGGCCCCAATATCACAAAAACTTAAGTCAAATCTCAATCTCAGTCTCAACTCATTTTACCACTTAACTTCAAATGTTAAAATCCTATATGTTTTTACATCTATTATAAGCGTATTATATCATAAAATGTGTTGATTAAGGCTTTTGGTCAAAATTCCAAAAGAAAGATAATCTTCAGCCAAAAATGAATTTGAGAGTATATTTTTTGCTCTAGAGTTAGTTTATTTTGAAATATTGAGAAAACCTTTTTTTATCAACACATTCTATTAGCACTACGTGTATGTTATTGTTTGAGTTGCACATGTAATTATCTTTCAGATGTTTTAGCTGTGTTTTTGCGACCAACAAAAGCAACAGAGAAAGAGAAACTAGCGATTTTCAAACAACATAACTCTTTGAAACCACCATCACCACTACCAACAACAACAACAACAACAACAATTACTTACATAAAATTTAACAAAATAAACTTCAAATAATACTCACAATAAAGAATAATGTTCAAAGTCGTCACTAATCCTGGTACATTTACGGAATTAAGTCAAAATGAAATATTTAACACACTACATAAACACTGTTACTATCCAGCAACACTTTCAGAATAGTTCCTACAAAACGTTGAAATGTTATTCTTACAGAATTAATATAAATGTTTTAGCACTGGTGAAACTTTTACAGAAACTTCAATTTTACTCTGCTCCAAGATAAGAGAAGTATGCCCGTATATACCAAATAAAAGAATTCCAAAACGTACAACAATATTACACCTCCTGGTGTTTTTGGCATGCTGTTTTAATTTGGTTTCCTTACCAAAGGCATAATGCTAATACCATGTTTATAGTTCTTTGATCCCGCCATGGCACTTTTGCCCCCTCCTCGTTTCCTTGCCAAGTTCCATGGTACTATTGTTTTTAACTCGTTTCCTTGCCAGGTTCCATGGTACTATTGTTTTAACTCGTTTACTTGCCAAGCTCCATGGTACTGTTGCTTGCGCCCCGTTTCCTTGCCAGATTCCATGGCACTATTGCTTTAATCTCGTTTCCTTGCAAAAATGGATGGTACTCTTGTTTTCATCCCGTTTCCTTGCCAAGTTCCATGGTTGCTTTGATCCCGGTTCCCTGCCAAGTTCCATGGTATTGTGTGTATTCAATTTCCTTGCCACGTTCCATATACTATTGTTTTCATCCCGTTTTCCTTGTCAAGTTCCATGGTACTAATTCTTTCATTTAGTTTCCATGCCAAATGTCATGGTGCTATTGCTTTAATATCGTTTTCTTGTTAAGTTCCATGGTACTATTGCTGTCATCCCGTTTCATTGACAAGATCCATGGTATAACTGCTGTCATCCCGTTTCATTGCCAAGTTTCATGCTTTTATTGTTTTCATCCCGTTTTATTGCCAAGCTCCATGCTTTTATTGTTTTCATCCCGCTTCCTTGCCAAGTTTCATGGTACTATTGCCTTCATCCCGTTTTTTTTTGCTAAGTTCCATGATAGTACTATTGCCTTCATCCGGTTTCCTTGCCCAGTTTCATGGTACTATTGCCTTCATCCCGTTTTTTTTGCTAAGTTCCATGATAGTACTATTGCCTTCATCCCGTTTCCTTGCCAAGTTTCATGGTACTATTGCCTTCATCCCGTTTTTTTGCTAAGTTCCATGATAGTACTATTGCATTCATCCAGTTCCATGGTACATTGTTTTCATTCTGTTTCCTTGTCAAGTTCCATGGCATTATTGCTGTCATCCTTTTCCCGTGCCAAGTTCCATAGTACTGTGTTTTCATCCACTTTCCTTGCAACGTTCCATGGTACTATTGGTACTCCCGCATCATTGCTTGCTTTTATTTTCATCCTGATCACTGTTCGACTTATGCCAGTATAATCGTATATACAGTACTATTTATTTGAGTACATTTTGTTCTTTTACATAGAAATGCAAACTATGCAAACTTTCAAAACGTGTATTCGCAGGAACAACGAAGTCCCAAAATGCTTAGAAATAAACGTGCATGAGACTATAACAGAAACATTCTGCGAAGGTTTATGTAGCTGTAAGTATTCCTTATTGGAAAGTAAAAAACATAAAGGCATACATATGATTTAGAGTTAATTGATCTCGCAAAACATTGAGTCAAACATGAAAGACGAAATATACAATAAAAAGGCAATTGGATACCTCCATATTTCTTTGTTAAGTGAAAAAAGTGATACCCATCTCAATGATTTCAGTACTGTATCTACACATGTGAAAAACGATGTGGTGTGCATATTGAAATACTTTATTTCAATTTAGGCACGACCTTGACCGTTTTTGCTGAATGTGATCAATTACTTACCAAATGCCATTGTGTGTTGTTGTTTTTTATTTAATTAAATAATTAATGAAATACATACTTCTTTTTAGCGTTCTTTGAACGACAGAACTGCGACGACGATAATTTTCAAATGTTCTGCCAAAAGGTAGGAGTCCTCTACCTTTCAATTACAGTTTTATATCAATGGTTTCGCAATGCAAACCTAAAGCATGTAAGCAAACATGGCATCGCTTACTACTATGGAAACCCAAAACGTAACATCATACATTGTTTTCTTGTTTCTGAGTCTTAATTAGACGTTTTGGCAAACTTTAAAAACATTAAACAGCAACTTGAAATAATTGCCTATTTTTCTCAACCAATCTCAATCATTCAAGGACTCTCTCAGACTTTTTCAATATTTTGGTTTATTTGATGCAAAATGTATGGTAAATATGATTGTAGTTCACAGAGAAATGTTATGTCGTAAAGTGCAACAATACAGAGAATAATGCTGGAGAAAATACCCCCCAGCCAGAGAAATCCACAACTCCAAGTTATGAAGGTAATGAACGTTCGAAATAAATGGATAAAATTATGTACCTTTCTTGGTTTCAAACAAGATGCTATGATAGGCAATTCCTGACTTTTCATAACTCTCTCTCATTCTGAAAAGTTTATTTATTTAAAGGGACTCGCTCATGTTTTGGTACCAATTTTCTTTCCCCGATAATGCATCTGAATACACTTATGTTATAATAAGTTAACTCTTTGATACCGAAGGTGCAAAAATAAATACACTTAAAGTATAACAAAACTGTTCTGGTTTTATTGGGGTGCGAACCCTTGCCGGTAGTCAATCAAAACTTCACCTACACCACATCACCTAACGCGCACAAGGAATCATACACAAACATCAGGATAAATTAACCTTTAAGCCTTTTGTCGAATCGCTTTACTAACGCTATTCGAAATCCTATGTTTTAAAGACAGTATCTAAGCATATATCATCATTTGTTGAAGGGTTCCAGCCGTCAGTATTTTAGTTTGAACACTCCTTATGATTGTTGTTTTATCAAACCAAAACAAACATGCATTTTACAAGAATAAAGGCGAGTCCCTTTACATCAGTCAGCTATTATACGTGTACTAGAGTTGTATTCAAATAATGTATTGAATCAAAATGGCTGCATATTTTGTGTATCACCTAGTAAACGACGCTTGTGTATATCAACAGGATCCCAGGCAGAGCAGAAAAAACCGAAGGACTGTCCACCCCAGGACTGTACGGCACACAGCAGCAGTTCAGGTGTGAGTGTCGGGGCGGCAGTAGGCCTCCTCATGCTCGGGCTGTTCCTGGGAGCCATGGTAACCACCGTCATCTGCGTTTGTTGTCCCCCCATCTACGCGTAAGTTGGTCTTGACATTTTAGCCACAAAACTGAAAAGTTTTTTTGAGTTCATCAGTTAAAGGGTACTCTTTATGTATCATGGTTTAATATTTACTGTTAAACTAAATTTCTTATTAATTTGTTAAAAGTTCTTCAACAGCATGAATTATGCACTCGGAGATATACACAGATTATAAACTTTTCGTGTGGTTTCACCAGTTATAAATTGAGAACTGCTGTAAAATAATTATAGAATTATATTGCCTTTTTCTCAGGAAGGCGTCTTCTATCTTAGACAAACTAAAACCCGGTCGCGGCAATCTGAAAGATGAGATAATCTCGGTATGTATTCATTGTGAAAATATGTTGCTTTGGTTTCGATTAGAAGTCTTTGGCGTTTGTACATTTATGGAAACATGATATTAACATATCATGGTGTGTAGTGAAATGAGCTACCTATATATACATAAATCCAGAACATGCATTTGATGCTAACGTATTAAAGGGACGTTATCCCTGATTAGATACAAAATTATGACATTATCCCTCCATGGATATAAAATAACAGTCAGAATTCAAAGCGATCCTGTTTGCACAACCATTATGTTGCATTGCACTATTTGAAGGCAGTTCGAGAACGCCTAGATCTTTTCCATAGCCGTTTTAGTTTGTGTATTTAAACAAAATACTGATATTATGACACTTGTCAAGGATTCTCCTCTCCATACACAAGATTTCAATTTGGTGGATCGACCTTCCATGGAATTATTAAAACGTGTTTCAGTAATAGGGGGTCCAGTTATATGGTGCATGGTGATGACGCGAAACAACTTTTTAAATCTTTAACATTACACTTGTTAATGTTCTTAATTTTTGTAATAAAAATGTCATTGTTTAATTGAAACCTACACAATATCATTATATGAAAAGCACGGTGACCAAATCGGTCTATTTTCCAAGTAACTCCTGTTTCGCACGTCACTGAAAATACGATGGAACAAAAAAAAGCGAATTTTATTAGGACAGTCCGGGAACTTTATGACTGACCCTTCTACCACTGATTCTTTGAAGATTATCATTCGGTATATAATATCCTTCGGTGATTATACTAGTATACCACCTAGGTTTAAGGAGACAACTTTTGTACATGTATGTTTTATAACATCTTACAAAGAATCAGTCCGGTTTTGCTTAATCTAGGCAATAAAGAACATGACGGTGTTTATTCTGTCTAAAATTTATCAAAATAAGTCGAAAAATTTAAAAGTTATAAAATGAAGACTTCTTGAACGGCACTCCTCCATATGACACATGTATATACTTTACTTGTAAATATAAATCAATGGTGTCAGTACATGTAAACATGTTTCATGTAACATTTTTCCTATTTAGAATGCCAGTGAGCAGAAATCCCGACCCATGCCGTCGGCGCCGCTTCCTTTACAGCCTGCTGACATCCGGTTAACAGCCACAACAGTACAAAATGCCAACAGTGGCCGACCTGACTCCCAGCATATTTACAGCGAGTCGATGGATCCATCAGTCGGCAACACAAACTCATATGATGCGTACGGCTACGACCACACCAACACCAACTCGTCACAACTCCGAAATGACCAGGTGAAGTCACCGACATACGGATACAATAGGCTCGCCAATGACGTCATACCGGGCACCAGCTCTTCGAAAGTCGCAGAAAGCGCCTACCAGCCACTGAACGCCAACAGAAGCCAGAGTGCGGAATACAGTCAGATCCCCGGAGTTAGGAATGACGGTGATTTACGGAGTCAGGAGCACACTGATCCCAGTGGAGCTCACCAGTATTTTGTGCTGGAAAAGGAAGCTGCAATGGGCAGTACGGAAACTGGTCTTCGTGATAATGATATCGGTGTTCCACATGACTATTTTGTGCTGGAGAAAAAGTGAAGCGGGAATACTGGTGGGAGTCAGTGCCTGCAAATGTGCAACAACTGCTATGTTGTGGTATTATCATAACAATGTTGGCAAGTTCAATTTTAGCGGTTGAAATGAAATCCTTAAGGAGTTAATAAGAAAGTGTGAGGACGATTATGCTGAGAGATTTGCATTATGTATATTATGTACAGTATATTCCGTTGATGACAAATTATGCGCAATAAACTTAAGTTTTAATATTTTTAGTTTAAAAATAACACTGGTCGTCGAACTTTAAGTAAAGTGATCTTGATTGATTTAACTTACATTTAAATTAATTTTCTGGCATAATAAATATGCGTGATCTTTAATTTTAGATGCTTTAGTGCACAAATATAGATACCGTCACGATGGGTATTGCAACAGTACATCAAGCATAACATTGTAACCGTCATGTCCTGTACGGGATGCCGCTAGGAACCCATTTAATCTTTTCGTTCTACACAGGCGACATGGAAATAGAAAATACAAAATAAAATGTTGCCGTCGGCAGCAGGATAGGAACGCAGGTATTCTTCGTCTGCACTTTGTGCCGAAGGAGCATATATTAAACAAAATGTGTACATGTACGTGAAGTTAGCGGCCTAGCGGCCTAGCGGCGTGAAGTTAGCGGCCTAGCGGCATAGCGGCCTAGCGGCGTGCCCTAGCGGCATAGCAGCCTAGCGGCGTGAAGTTAGCGGCCTGGCGGCCTAGCGGCCTAGCGGCGTGAAGTTGGCGGCCTAGCGGCCTAGCGGCCTAGCGGCCTGGCGACCTAATTATTTTTTCTATTTCCAAGCAATTGTTAATTCGGTTTTTTTAAAAACAATGTTAAATCAAGGTTTTTTATTCATATAGTTACATAGCGGCTTTAAATTGTTATCTATTCAGAATATTTTTCTTTACCTTTTATTCTAAAACAATTTTAAATTAACTGTTTTATGCACAAATTATCATTCTGAAGCGTTTTTCAACTTTTTTTCAAATAAGTCAATCAAGCACTTCAGCGACCTAGCGGCATAGCGGCGTGAAATTAGCGGCCTAGCGGCCTAAATTAAATCCTATTTCAAAGCATGCATTTACTTCTAAAACAATGACATTTTAACTGTTTTTATGCACAAATTAACACATTGAAGCGATTATCAACAGTTTTTTTTCCAAAAACGTCGATAAAGCAGTCGTGAAAGCGGCGTGAAGTTAGCGGCCTGGCGGCCTAGCGGCCTAGCGGCCTAGCGGCCTAAAATGGTTTCCTATTTCAAACCATGTAAATATGCATTTTTTCTAAAATAATGACATATTAACTGTTTGTATGGTTTGAAATAGGAAACCATTTTAGGCCGCTAGGCCGCTAGGCCGCCAGGCCGCTAACTTCACGCCGCTAGGCCGCTGAAGTGCACGATCAACTTTTTTGAAAAAAAAATAAAAAACGCTTTAGAGCGATAATTTGTGCACAAAACAGTAAATATATCATTGTTTTAGAAGATCAGGCATGTTTAATGCTTTGAAATAGCTAACTGCTTTATCGACGCTTTTAAAAAAAACTGTTGATAATCGCTTATAGCTTCAAAGTGTTAATTTGTGCATAGAAACAGTTAATATGTCATTGTTTTAGAAGAAAATGCATGTATACATGGATTAAAATAGGAAACCATTTTAGGCCGCTAGGCCGCTAGGCCGCTGGGCCGCCAGGCCGCTAACTTCACGCCGCTAGGCTGCTAGGCCGCTGAAGTGCTCGATCGACTTTTTTGAAAAAAAATAAAAAACGCTTTAGAGTGATAATTTGTGCATAAAACAGTAAATATATCATTGTTTTAGAAGATCAGGCATGTTTAATGCTTTGAATTAGCTGACTGCTTTATCGACGTTTTTGGAAAAAAAAAACTGTTGATAATCGCTTCAATTTGTGCATAAAAACAGTTAAAATGTCATTGTTTTAGAAGTTGAAAAACGCTTCAGAGTGATAATTTGTGCATAAAACAGTTAATTTAAAATTGTTTTAGAATAAAAGGTAAAGAAAAATATTCTGAATAAGCTGTGTGAAGTTAGCTAAACATACGACATTGGACATTGGACATTCAAAATCGAATGTTGTGCTGGCACGACATTGGACATTGGACATTCAAAATCGAATGTTGTGCTGGCACGACATTGGACATTGGACATTCAAAATCGAATGTTGTGCTAGCACGACATTGGACATTCAAAATCGAATGTTGTGCTGGCACGACATTGGACATTGGACATTCAAAAGTGAAAGTCGTGCTAGCACGACATTGGACATTGGACATTCAAAATCGAATGTTGTGCTGGCACGACATTGGACATTGGACATTCAAAAGTGAAAGTCGTGCTAGCACGACATTGGACATTGGACATTCAAAATCGAATGTTGTGCTGGCACGACATTGGACATTGGACATTCAAAAGTGAAAGTCGTGCTAGCTGGACATTGGACATTCAAAATCGAATGTTGTGCTGGCACGACATTGGACATTGGACATTCAAAAGTGAAAGTCGTGCTGGCACGACATTGGACATTCAAAAGTGAAAGTCGTGCTAGCACGACATTGGACATTCAAAATCGAATGTTGTGCTGGCACGACATTGGACATTGGACATTCAAAAGTGAAAGTCGTGCTAGCACGACATTGGACATTTGACATTCAAAATCGAATGTTGTGCTGGCACGACATTAGACATTGGGCATTCAAAAGTGAAAGTCGTGCTAGCACGACATTGGACATTGGACATAAAAATCGAATGTTGTACTGGCACGACATTGGACATTCAAAAGTGAAAGTCGTGCTAGCACGACATTAGACATTGGACATTCAAAATCGAATGTTGTGCTGGCACGACATTGGACATTGGACATTCAAAAGTGAAAGTCGTGCTAGCACGACATTGGACATTCAAAATCGAATGTTGTGCTGGCACGACATTGGACATTCAAAAGTGAAAGTCGTGCTAGCACGACATTGGACATTGGACATTCAAAATCGAATGTTGTGCTGGCACGACATTGGACATTGGACATTCAAAAGTGAAAGTCGTGCTAGCATGACATTGGACATTGGACATTCATAATCGAATGTTGTGCTGGCACGACATTGGACATTGGACATTCAAAAGTGAAAGTCGTGCTAGCACGATATTGGACATTGGACCTTAATAACGGTTTGAAATCATCCGCTGGACACTCATTCATTCTCTGAGGTTTACTTAGATCTGTTCACAAAATGGCCGATTCCTTTTTAATATCAGGTTTTTTGATTGGTCACCAAAAGTATGCATACCTTGTATAAGTTATTTTTTAAACAAAAGTCTTTGATGATTATAAAAGTAATAAAATGTGAAATGAAAGAGCTAGTTAAAGCGCTATTGTTTCTGCGGATTATATTGAGCAATAAAAATATAACACCTTTACTGAACATATTCCGGCTCTCAGCAGGGTGTCCGCCTTTGATGGATTAAAAATATCCAAATTGAAATAAGGCGTATGTTGTATATCAACAATTAAAGCAATAAACACAATTTATGAGTAAAAGAAAACACAATCGATTTCAAAATTGCGTCCCACCAAACAATAATTCATATTGAGGTTATACAATTACAATTGTAAAGGATCATTATTTAGTGATATATCTACTGCCTTTATGTATACAATGACTATATGTACAATTTGGATTTCAATTTATGCTAACATCTGCAACATTTTATAAATGTCGCACTCAATAAATGTTCAAATATAAAACAAGCAGTTCAATTCAACTACAATACTGGCCACATATTATTCAGCTAATGGACGCGTGAACTGCTCAAATCTATCTTAAAGGACCATTTGAAGTCTCTGTCTATCATGGGTCCAAAATTTATATTTATTACCAAGACAACTAGCCAGCACGACATATTATTTTGAATGCCCAATGTCGTGCTATTTCGATTTTGAATGTCCAATGTCCAATGTCGTGCCAGCACAACATTCGATTTTGAATGTCCAATGTCCATTGTCGTGCTAGCACGACTTTCACTTTTGAATGTCCAATGTCCAATGTCGTGCCAGCACAACATTCGATTTTGAATGTCCAATGTCCAATGTCGTGCCAGCACAACATTCGATTTTGAATGTCCAATGTCCAATGTCGTGCTAGCACGACATTCGATTTTGAATGTCCAATGTCCAATGTCGTGCCAGCACAACATTCGATTTTGAATGTCCAATGTCCAATGTCGTGCTAGCACGACTTTCACTTTTGAATGTCCAATGTCCAATGTCGTGCTAGCACGACTTTCACTTTTGAATGTCCAATGTCCAATGTCGTGCTAGCACGACTTTCACTTTTGAATGTCCAATGTCCAATGTCGTGCCAGCACAACATTCGGTTATGAATGTCCAATGTACAATGTCGTGCCGGCACGACAATCATTTTTGAATGTCCAATGTCCAATGTCGTGCCAGCACAACATTCGATTTTGAATGTCCAATGTCCAATGTCGTGCTAGCACGACTTTCACTTTTGAATGTCCAATGTCCAATGTCGTGCCAGCACAACATTCGATTTTGAATGTCCAATGTCCAATGTCGTGCTAGCACGACTTTCACTTTTGAATGTCCAATGTCCAATGTCGTGCTAGCACGACTTTCACTTTTGAATGTCCAATGTCCAATGTCGTGCCAGCACAACATTCGGTTATGAATGTCCAATGTACAATGTCGTGCCGGCACGACAATCATTTTTGAATGTCCAATGTCCAATGTCGTGCCAGCACAACATTCGATTTTGAATGTCCAATGTCCAATGTCGTGCTAGCACGACTTTCACTTTTGAATGTCCAATGTCCAATGTCGTGCCAGCACAACATTCGATTTTGAATGTCCAATGTCCAATGTCGTGCTAGCACGACTTTCACTTTTGAATGTCCAATGTCCAATGTCGAGCCAGCACAACATTCGATTTTGAATGTCCAATGTCCAATGTCGTGCCAGCACGACTTTCACTTTTGAATGTCCAATGTCCAATGTCGTGCCAGCACAACATTCGATTTTGAATGTCCAATGTCCAATGTCGTGCCAGCACAACATTCGATTTTGAATGTCCAATGTCCAATGTCGTGCTAGCACGACTTTCACTTTTGAATGTCCAATGTCCAATGTCGTGCCAGCACAACATTCGATTTTGAATGTCCAATGTCCAATGTCGTGCTAGCACGACTTTCACTTTTGAATGTCCAATGTCCAATGTCGTGCCCGCACAACATTCGATTTTGAATATCCAATGTCCAATGTCGTGCTAGCACGACTTTCACTTTTGAATGTCCAATGTCCAATGTCGTGCCAGCACAACATTCGATTTTGAATGTCCAATGTCCAATGTCATGCCAGCACAACATTCGATTTTGAATGTCCAATGTCCAATGTCGTATGTTTAGCTAACTTCACACAGCTTTCTGAATAGATAACAATTTAAGGCCGCTATGTAACTATATGAATAAAAAACCTTGATTTATCATTGTTTAAAAAAAAAACGCATTAACAATTGCTTGGAAATAGAAAAAATAATTAGGCCGCCAGGCCGCAAGGCCGCTAGGCCGCCAACTTCACGCCGCTAGGCCGCCAGGCCGCTAACTTCACGCCGCTAGGCCACTAACTTCACGCCACTAGGCCGCTAGGCCGCTAACTTCACGCCGCTAGGCCGCTAGGCCGCTAACTTCACGTACATAATGTGTACTTGTTTATGTTAATTATAAATGTATTGGTGGTGGAACAGTTCAGAACAAAGTAACCATTTGTGTGGTCAGTTTTTGCTCGTATGTATTTATATAATATAAAACGTTCAAGAGGCCTGCTATTTATTCATAACACCAACATATTCTTTACTTAAACCTCATTTCCGCAAAACACACTACGCTCGGGCTGGGATGAACCTAGCTTACACTCTCGGCCATGGAAGACACTTATAATCTCACGTCACTTAAACACACTTTTAAATCTTGATGACATCACGGCGCCGTCAAGCCATTATGCAGCCATTTTGGCGCGGGCTTTCATATTATAATTTTGGAATAATTAACAAAGTTCATATTTATATACTAATGTCAAACACAGCGCGGCTCACGGTACGTAACTAGAATAATCAAAGTGCTGAAAGCACTGATAGACTAGGGCCTCATTTAGGGGAATGTTGACAACCATGTTATAAGCATTTAAAAAAATCGGCTCACGTCACAAGGGGTCACTGTTTAATGGGCTAACTTAAACTTTTGACTTAAATTGCTTGCAAGCTGCAAAGGAAATTTGAAAAATCTCATTAAGTGTGTGTTTAGTGAGGGGGGGGGGGGGGGGGCTTAAGCGTTAAATCAGATAAAGTCATAGTTCTTTTAAATTTCTTAAAGTCGTTAAATCAGACTTGTACAAATTAATTTACGTGTTTGGCGTATGTTAATCAAAGTACACATACTTTTTAACTTGGTCAATTCTTTTATAACAAAGGTCTGTTATTTGCAGTTTCAGAGAAGATTTTCAATGATGTAATTATATACTATATAGAAAACCTGTCACCTCTTTTTCAGGGGAGCTTTAAACCACAGGGCCATACTTTGAACACTCTTTGTAAAAGACATCTACATTGTACACGTACGTCAGACTGCATGCACAATGCTATTAGGAAGTAGTTTTTATTTGAAAAGTGAAGAATTATTTTCTCACTCTTAATTAGTGCTTTGTTTTCAATTAATATAAAATGTTACCATGATAACTTAGTGCTGTTGATAATTATTATGCACTGCCTTCTGTCTCATGCTATTCTTATTACTGCTGCAGACTTTTGTACAAAGCAAGTTGAGTAGACTAAGATGAGATGAATATCGTTTATCAAGTATGAACTATTGAAATGTCTTTTAAATACAATGTATTTAAAAGACATTTCAATATTTCATACTTGATAAACGATATTCATTATATACATTGACCATCAAATTTCATAACATGGTGTCAGCAGTTCATCACACTGCTTGTAAGAATGGAATACCAATCATAATCATATTCTTTATTATATACCCATCATCAATCCACATGCAATACGTATCACAAAATACTTTAACCCATATTCCGCTCCAGTGCATTACGGCCATATACCACTCTTGTGACGTCACGTCATAACAAGTATAATGCGCAATATTAAATTGACCAATGAGTGCATCCTTAAAATGCAATTTATTATGCAAAGATGTGGCTAATAAGTGATCTAATCAATAATGTATATAATAAAAGGATTATTAGTACTGCGTTTTGATCCGGATATGGCGGAATGTCATATTCGATTCTGGTAGTTTTTTTGTAGATTTTGATTTTACTCGGCTGTGCCTTGTGAAAACCGAATCTGCAAAAATCTACTTGAGTCGAATACAACCTCCTGGATGAAAACACAGTACTTATAAACCTATTATGTACAAAACCTGTTACCCCATGGACCGAGCATCTTTAACCCACATGGCCATTGTAACTTTGAACAATCATTGTTTGCATGCAGTACTTATAACCCTATTATGTACAAAACCTGTAACCCCATGGACAGAGCATCTTTAACCCACAGGGCCATTGTAACTTTGAACAATCATTGTTTGCATGCAGTACTTATAACCCTATTATGTACAAAACCTGTTACCCCATGGACAGAGCATCTTTAACCCACAGGGCCATTGTAACTTTGAACAATCATTGTATGCAGTACTTATAACCCTATTATGTACAAAACCTGTCACCCCATGGACAGAGCATCTTTAACCCACAGGGTCATTGTAACTTTGAACAATCATTGTAAAAGACAACTACATGTCAGACTACATACAAGATGCTAAGGAAGTAGTTTGGAAAAATGAGAATTATTTTCTCCGTCTTAATTTGTATGCATTAGATAACTCAATAAATGCATGAGTTGACCATTCATATATTGTCCTCTGTCACTGTCCTGATAGCTCCCTATCTCAATAGTTGCAAAAGGTTGTAGGTTCATGATTCCCTGGCCCAATATGTCATACAGAAAGAAGATGTTGAATGTAGAATCAAGAAGTTTTCTTTTCAGGCACTTCAAATTGAATAGTACTGGACATTTGGAATGCAAAGAATTTGTTGGATTCGTAGGCAACATGTATCAGGTGTTGCAGTACATTTGGCAAATACTTTCACCACTTTTTTAGGTTGCTAAATCAGAGTTTGATAATTCTGAAAACTAGATGTGCCTTTAATTGCAGTAATTTGAACTCATAAAGTCGATTAAGCTGGTTAAGCAATACTGCAGTTCTTTGGTATGGGGATTGCTTTATTTACTTTAATAAACAAACATTTCTTGCGTTGGATAGTACAATGTATCTTTGATTTGGATTATAAAGTATAACTTATATAAATAAATATATATTCTTAACTTTTAATATGTAATTAGACAATTAGTTAATTTTTCATCCGCGCACCAAAACCCTGAATCTGAATACACAAGCTAATGCATCAGTCAATTGTAACCATGCTCCCCCCCCCCCCGGTCCGGGAATAGCGGGGAATTCCCGGCCCTGCGGAGATAATCTGGTGGTTAAGCCCCCACCAAATGCACCCGCACCCAAGGGACATTAGGTTAATAGGTTAAGCCCCATCCACACTGTATTTTCCGGGAAGACCCGGCACTGCAAGGCCTACTGAAAGGTAAGAACATGGCTATCCCCGGTAAACCCCCGGATGTGGGAGCCGTGGTTTCAATTGACTGGTGCATAATGATCCTTGTGATCCAATCTCATGCCAAGACGATTTCTGTTCTAACATTGCCAGGTTAGTTATTCTTAAGCATAAAAAAGCCTGGACAGTATTTGAGAAAGACTGTTGTGAGGTTAAATCTTCATTACTTCACTATTCCACAACATAATTGGGTGATAATGGAACTTTATTGAATATTTTGATTTTAATTTTGTTCCCTATACGCCACAAGTCAACTTAATAATACAAATTAATTCAATTCTATCTCCACAATATTCGGCAGGGCATAGTTAAATAAAACTCAAAAGTTACACTTGTAAATTATATAACCAAATACCTTTCCCTCAAATATTTCACAAATTTATATTGATATATCAACAACAATGTATCAACATACTGTATCTCTGACTGATTATTGATTTTCATTCTTGGCTAGAAAACAAAAAGTGAGCACAAAGCGTTTGCAGAAAAAGAACTTGTAAAGTATGCATCAGTCAATTGTAACCCCCCCCCCCCCCAGTGAACTGCAGGTACTTTGACCTTCTGTCCAGCCAGTCCCCGGTAAAATCCCTGCCCCCGCGGGAACGAACTGGTGGTAAAATCCCGTGAATAACCCCGCACCCCGGGGATCTAAGGTAAGAGCAATTCCCTGATATAATTTGCGGGAAGACAAAACCACCGCAATCTCCCGGCATTGCGAGGACACTAGATCAGGCTTCCATAACTTTAATGTAGATATTTATTTTTTATGTTTACAACACATTGAACAAGTCCAAAAAGGTAATAAATAATGTATTCGCTGAAGTTCTTTAGCTACGAGGACACCTGTAAGGTTTAAACACAGCACTTCCCCATCACCCGGTATATCCCCAAGGCGCCGTGGTAACAATTGACTGGTGCATTATACGAGAGGAAATCAAAATTGAGCAGGCAAGATTGTTTTACCTACAGCGATGGTTTATCACAATGTCATTGAACAAAATGTACTTACACTGAGAGTAGCTCCAAGACTTTTCTATGCACATAGGTAAACAATCATCTTATTCATAAGCCTGATGCTGTGCACATATTAATACATTTGGCTTCATTTAGAATGAAACTTCATAAATAAGTATGCGCATTTTTGATATTTTTTATCATCATTTTGCAAAATTGAAATCACTTGATTTTATCAAACGAACTTGTGTTGCTTGAAAATTTACGTGTCAAATTAAAAATGCTACCCACGGTAAGATGAAAATAAATCCGTTTGATGGTGGTAATCATTCAATGGCGGCTTTATTGATAAATTTCTTCAATAAACCACGTATGAAATTCACATCATCAACATCCGGAAGTAGTGATAACATACATGTCTGAATCATTCGGCCGCTCTGATCAGAGTAAATGAGGTCAATACAGTAGACTGGTACCCTGATTTACTTTTCCTCAAAAATATAAAGTTATACAGGTACGCGGCATATGGGTTTTAGTTAACATTAATAGTATATTTGAACAATAAATACCAAAAATCATGTTTTGTTTGAAAAAGTGCTTAGTGCCATGCAATGATTAGTTAAAAAATAAACTTTGTATCGAAAAGAAAATATCACGGAAACATGCAAATTATGTCCAAAAAAAGAACAGGGACCGACTTCGGATTTTTTTTATTAACAATGGATATCGTTTTTATAAATACATACCAACATTCTATACAAAGGATATTAACAATACTTTTTAAACAAACTTTCCTGGTTGTTTTCTACTTAGACCGCACACTTTAGTCGCTTTACGTATGAATTCACAAGACATTTCGAATGCGCGATGGGCACCGCGGTTATCTGCTACTGGTTTCTTTTCGTATAAAAGAGAAAGAGGGTACCAGTCTATCAATACAGAGCATTGAACGGGAAAATTTCGATGCGTACTTTTCCAATATGTTCATACTCTTATTGCATGTAATCTGACCGTATGCAAGAACGTTCATGTAGTTAACCCGATTAACTCACTCGCTACGTATGACTTTCTTGTGCTTCATTAAAAGAACATACGGTTAGCTTAAATTGTTAGGAGAACTATTTTTATTGGATTTTTTTCATTGTAATCAGTTCCGGTACTACTTTGATAATTCAAATTCGCTAACGGCAATCCAATCAAAATACAGCGTATGAATACATTACGTCAGTGAACCCCCAGATGCGGCTTGAAAATGCAGACATCGCGGTTATGGCTATGAACTAGGCCACAAGTGCCCTAGTCCAAAAATAAGGCGATAGCGGACTCCCACCACATATGTTTTTGTTGTGCCCGAAAAAAGGCATGATTTGTTACCATGGTACCATATTAACATATGGTGATGAAGCTAAAGTCTGATAGCGGTCACCTCCCATGCCGATAGTGGTGTTCGTGCAAACAGAATTGGAAGCTGGTGAACCCGGAAATTATTAGGGGTGACTAGGTATGCAAACCAAAACAAATGACTTAGATGCTTTTGGGGGGTACTTGCTGATTTTCAACTTAAAAAAGTTAAACTTTTAAATACAATGTATTTTTATGATTACATCCCCTTATTTAGATATAATTATTGGTTAAACCAATAATTATATCTAAATAAGGGGATGTTATCATAAAAATACATTGTATTTAAAAGTATGATATTTTCAAAATGTTTTGCACTGTGTAGAACTTTTCATTTCCATTTGCTCCAAAAATAAAATGCATTTACAGTTTTTAAATGAACCCAAACAAAGCTCAAACATAACTGTATAAGAGGGAGGTTACTAGGGAGGTATACACTGCAGAGATATAGTTCTTCAAAAGCGTGCACACTTGGCTATCCAAAACTTTCAAATAAAATTATCATTCATTAAATAATTTTAAAACATAGATTTTCATCATTGGAGGCATGGGGGAACAACAAGTCACAAGGTCACGGTAATTAAACGTGTGATCGACATCTTTATCTTTTGAATTCCATTTACTTCCATTTCTGATCAACAATAAATACATTGGATAGATAAATTCATGCCCCTGGCTTTAACTGTTGCAGCAATTACTAATTCATGCATTTAACATTTCGTGACCATAGTCACCACGTTAGGTAACTCTTCCACCACTGAGTGAGTTAGAGTTATCATACACGTAACGTCGTCATTGTTCACGTAACATTCAATTGTCAACGTCGAGACGTCTCAATAAGTGAATGACACTAATTGACAATAAGAAACACAATAAAAAATCAATAAAGCTTTCTCGTTAAAAACATGTTATATACACTTCAATTTTCATGTAAAAATAGGGCAAAAAATAAATAACATACACGCAATGTTTGAGCGCAAATGAAATTTATATGGCACCCGACATGGTAATTAGGGTTACTTGTCTGGCAATATTTGTACATGCACGGACACTATTATATTATGGCCTTACGCCAAACTCATCACTGACTTGGAGTCATACAGTATATACACATACGCATTTAATAGCAAGTTTACAGATAATTACAGAGTTATGCAGACGCCTGCACACGCCTTTCGGATGCGGGGGCCGCCTTGGTGGGGGATCATTGCTATCGCGATCCAGAAGCAATGTTTCCGGTTACCAGGGAGACTGGAAAAAGTGTACAAAGCGTAGGGAGCAGAAAAATGACATGTTATCACGATATTATTTTTATTCTGTAGCTGGTCCAGTGGATATTTTTGTTTTATATACCGTGTATATAGATATATGCCAAATGCGAGTATGAGTGATATTAAATCATCCATATACATCGACATAAATATATTAAAAGCCATTAGCATATCATTTCATACTTTTTTGTATAAATAGCCATTTACACAACCATTGATTATATGTGTTCTGTTTTGCCACTGTCCCATTGCAGGCCTTCCGGTGACCTTAAGGACCAGTCCTGCACTTCACTGTACGGTATATGTATATGATAATAAATAATCACTGAGTGCAAGAAATCAATATCTGATTTTATATTTACATGCAGTTATTGAGTTATTGCACTAAGGTGACAATATATTAAAACAGAACTTCATTCGTGCGAAGTGCGTGTTTGATACTTTGATTGTGTATATAGTTAGAATTTTGGGATTAAGTTATTGTTTAAGTGTACATATTTTTAACATTCTGTATTCAATTCTTTATAATATTTTTAGTTTAACTGACATACTGTACTACTATTGCGAAACGAGATATTACAATGTATACGTTTATTAGTCTCCTTGGCACGGCGTTACGCGGGAGTGTTATCTAGCGTACATAAAATTAGGATTGTGGATGCTACGTATATATATATATATATATATATATATATATATATATATATATATATATATATATATATATATATATATATATATATATATATATATATATATATATATATATAATTGAAACACGGTTTCGGAATATAGCTTTCATTGGGATGTACCTTGATAGTATGTCATTACAATGACAATACATAAACATATATGTTGATGAGTGTGCGTGGTTAAGTTTGAATTACTTAAATGTTGCACTCCGACTTATTAAAAGTCGAAGTTTTATATTCAATCTCATGAAAATATCTTAAGCTGTTGCAGTAATTACTTATTCATGCATTTCGTGATTATAGTCACCACTTTAAGTTACTTTTCCACCACTGTTTGAGTCAGGCCTAACATACACGTAACGTCCATTTGTCAACCCCGAGGCATATACGTAAGTGAATGAGACTAATTGACATGACAAATATAATACAACTGATATAAAAAGCTCATGCCAATTACCATCCTTATTTAATACAGTATACTCTAAGTTTTATAGCGTAAATGTTACAAATTAATGAAATTAGATTAATAAGTAAGGTATACATGTTCATCTAAACAAACTTTGAGCGTATACGTTACAAGTCATGTAAACATATTCAAACATTAAAGCGAAGCTTGAGCGCGAATGAACATCACAGGACACTTGACATGGTAATAAGGGTCATTTATCCACCAATATTTGTGTACGGAAACTATTAGAGCATGGACTAACGTCAAACTCATCTCTGACTAATTGCTTGAAGTCATAGTGTGTGTGCAATACGGACACAGTGTAGTGTTAGCCTCGGTGAACGCACTAAAGTTGACTAATGAACAAAAACAAACAAAGTGTAAGAATACATGTTTTGATGATAATACTGGACAATATTGGGATTTAAGTGTTCATTTTAAATAAGAATTTTCTAGATGAGTTTTAAAATGTACACCATGGCCATTCTAATGGGCATTTGTTTGTTAATTTCAAAAGGTATGTATTTATATACGCTTTTTTGTTACGGTTATAACTTTGATGCATGTTCGTTACGAAGAGTATCGTTAATGTATTTCAATGAATATACACATAATACGAGCCGTTATATTTCAAGTTTAAACTATGATATTATTTAAATAATGGATCATATGGATTTACAATTGCTTGATCATTCGGAGCTCCTCGGCCATTGTTATCGAAAACAACCTCGGATGTATGCCGGTACATCAGTTGAAGTAGTTCGTAAATTTTTGAATTATATCATTTATGAAATGAAGTGTTTTAGAATTGTATTTATTGATCTAAGTTTAAATTGATTGTCAGTGAAGTATATTATTGCGAACATAATTGAGATTTCCAAGAGTAAAGTCATAAAGTTTAACTGCTAAATAAAATTACTACGCGATCTACTTGCAGCGGACTTAAACGTACCTCTTTTTGAGTATGTAAACCGTCCAAATACATCCGAGGTTGTTTTCGATAAAAATGGCCGAGGAGTTCCGAATGTTGCTTGATAAGATCAGAAATCCTCGCGCGCTTGTTTCAACCAAGGGACAGGAAGTGTATGGAAACGCTACGTGAACTTCAAATATTTAGGTTTCATATTATTGTCATAGTATTGTATTTACGGATTGTACATCACTTTAAAATACTGAACTATACAAGTCATTACTTGTTCCGGTCAATGCCGTTTACCTTTTGTGACAATTATTCCCATTTCTTATCACTGTTATCATCTTCTCTGTGTGTAAATCCTATAACCTGGGACGATTTGCATTGCATTTGCCATTTTGATCAATTCCATGTATAACGTGGCAGTTTACACCAGTCTAAATACATTTATATGCTGTCCGATAGTTAAGAGATCTATTAGTGAAAAAACAACAACATGATATTGCGCTGTTTCAAACTGTGACAATATCAGTTTAACGAATAACCCCCGAAGTTATTAGACTTGCTGTATAGTTTTAAAGGGACTCGCTCATGTTTTTGGATCAGATATTAGTTTTCTTGGTAATGCATCTGAAAGCACCATTTTACTCTATGAAACCGAAATTTCAGAAAACAATTAAACCTTTAAACAATTACGGCGCATGGACTTTTACAACAGAAGGTAGATATTTTGGCATTTTAAGAATAACATTTATCACGTGATGATGAGCAAATCACGCTACAACGAATCGCTGAATTCCGTTAGTAACGCTTTTGAAAACTGTGGTCTTACAGGACGATATTTGAACGAGTATAAAATTTCCTAAAGTGTTCTAGCGGTCAGAATCTTAATGAATCTTTATTTCGTCACAAAAAGAAGTGCATTTTACAGAACATGAGCAAGTCTCTTTTCATAAGAATACTGCTCTTACTATATATTGTTCATTCAAAGTTATTAGCATGCCAATGTATTCAATACATATTTCTCTTTCCTGTTCGGAAACATGATAAGTGATATCTCATTGAAACATGCATACATTTATATATATATATATATATATATATATATATATATATTTCAGCCCAACCTGAAAGCGACGATGCGGACGATAGGTAAGTCTCTGTCTCGTATGTTAACACATAAATGACGTACAGTTCATTTTGAATACTGTGTTGAAGCCCGTTAAGCAAAATCACTTGTTTGACCAGTAAAAGATACAAAAATCTTTATTTAAAGTCGGGTGTATGGTATATCACAAGAAACTTAGCTTGATAAGCTTCCGACATGAAGCCAGTAGAGGCCTCGACTTTAACTTCATTATAATTTTCTTAAATCATCATTGTAGGAAATTTATACACGTTTTGTTTCCATAAATTTGACTTTTAAAATAGAGACTGCCTTTCTACTGTTACACAATACAGATGTTATCTAGAAATAAATTATTTTAAATTTTAGACTTCAAGTTATTTGTGTCTAAATCAAACATTGCATTCAATTAATAATAATGAACTAAATAAATGCTTTAAATGTACTTGCATTTTTGCTACGTATCACCATGTTCCATGCTATTTCCATCTGATTATCATGTAAGGCTTCTGTATTATTATCGTCTGCTTCTGCATACTTGCAGAAGGGCCATTACTAAGGGAATATGCGACATTGTTGGCGTAGCCTTGATGTCAGACGCTGTCATCTAGTTGCGTTGTCAATGTTATGGTACAGATGCTGTTATCTGGTTACGTTTTCAAAGTTATGGTACAGATGCTGTCAACTGGATACGTTGTTAATGTTATGTTACGGATGCTGTCATCTGGTTGCGTTGTCAATGTTATGGCACAGACGCTGTCATCTGGATGCGCTGTCAATGTTATGGTACAGACGCTGTCATCTGGTTGCGTTGTCAATGTTATGGTACAGACGCTGTCATCTGGTTGCGTTGTCAATGTTATGGTACAGATACTGACTTTCGGCAATTGCGTTTATCAATTGACGAACGCAACATCTTCGGATATGTTCGGATCGCAATTCATCGCATAACAATATACATGAAAACTATTGATCTTGTTATTGTTTGTATTGTGTCAGCAGGTCCCGTAAAATATAAATCAACTTTTTAGAAAGTGTTTAATTATTGTATTCTAAACGTTTTGTTGCCAAAAAAGTTTCAATTGTAAGTCAAAAGGTGATTTCAAGTCATTGATCTTTTCCCGCGTTATTGTGACGGCATTTGAAAAAAAATGTTTACGGTTACAGTCGGGTCGCTCTATTCACAGAATGGGTAAAGGAGAATTACTGAAAGGTTTTCCTAAATAAAATGAATTATTTTTAAAACATATTTAAATAAAATAATAAACTATTATATATAAGAAATGAATTGAGGGGTTGATGTCATTATCGGGGATATGAACGCAATTGGGCTGGTACGCATGGAGTCCTTCGGATTAATTCCTTAAGTATATTGTTATGGTACAGATACTGCCATCTGGTACGGATGCTGTCATCTGGTTACGTTGTCAATGTTATGGTACGGATGCTGTCATCCGGTTACGTTGTCAATGTTATGGTACGGATGCTGTCATCCGGTTACGTTGTCAATGTTATGGTACGGATGCTGTCATCCGGTTACGTTGTCAATGTTATGGTACGGATGCTGTCATCCGGTTACGTTGTCAATGTTATGGTACGGATGCTGTCATCCGGTTACGTTGTCAATGTTATGGTACGGATGCTGTCATCCGGTTACGTTGTCAATGTTATGGTACGGATGCTGTCATCCGATTACGTTGTCAATGTTATGGTACGGATGCTGTCATCCGATTACGTTGTCAATGTTATGGTACGGATGCTGTCATCCGGGTACGATGTCAATGTTATGGTACGGATGCTGTCATCCGGTTACGTTGCCAATGTTATGGTACGGATGCTGTCATCCGGTTACGTTGTCAATGTTATGGTACGGATGCTGTCATCCGGTTACGTTGTCAATGTTATGGTACGGATGCTGTTATCTGGTTATGTTACTGAAGTTATGGCACAAGTCTTATCTTCTCGTTACTTTGCCAAATTATTGGGCTTATTCTATCACCTCGCCACCTTGTCAAAGTTCAAAGGTTACATCTACTTCTTCATGCTAAAAACATGTTGGTATTGCCATGGTACTATTTAATTCATCCCGTTTTTTGTGCCAAAAAAAGGACGTACACTTAGCTTTAACGTTTATCTTGCTATTCTTCGAGGTTCATACCACTTAAGAAGTGAATCTATGTTTGAGACTCGACACTCTAAACAGCAAAGTTTAACTGCATTGTAAATTGCTATTATTTGCTATTACAAGAGCTATATATACTGGTATTTTATTCCTGTTTATTATTCTGTCATTTTTAAGAATTCGCATTTCTGAGCCCGGCGTTATACCCCCATCACACTAGACGAAGACTTGCACCACGTCTAATGCGTTCTTAATACGCGCGCACCACATCCAATGCGTTCTTTCCACGTTCTTACCACGACCAGGAAGATTCACCACGCGCTTACGAAGTGCTTACTTATCACGTCCTCATTACGTTCTTATGACTTGAATTTATTTGTTAATATGATCAAGATGGAATTACCGTGTTCTTTTAATAACTGGTCTATTTTTCATTCATATCTAGTGTTGGTAAAAATTGAAGCTATAGAGGAGTTGAATCCCGTATTTATACATGATCCCTGTTCAAAACATGACAGGACGTGGTAAGAACTTGTCACAAACGTGTCTAAAACGTGTTAAGCACCGAAGAAACGTATTAACGTACCAAGAGCGTTGAGAGGTTGTGGTGAGAACTCCATTTACGTTGTCAGAACGCAATGACAACCTAGAGGTAACGCTATGAGAACGCTGTTCAATATTTCCCGTCCAGTACCACACTTGCACTACGTCAATCAAGTGCCTTCAATGTTTTAGACACGCCGTCACTATCTCCATGTCGTCTTTACTACGTTCTTATTAAGTTCCTTATACGTTTATTTTGAACATGTTTAAAGTCCGCTCACGCCCTTCACGTCCATAAAGACCATATCACGTCCTTATCGGTGTCTACTGCGTCCCTTCTACGTTGACCAAGTTTTGACTGCGTCCTGCCAGATTTTTGAGGACGTAGTGGGAACGTGTGATGGGGCATGAATAGTAAACACGGCTCCCTATTACAGTACATGTACATTACTGTTTGTACACTGTTGAATGCTCAGTTCAGTCAAATACCAATGCAAACTGTGCTTCATTTTGCAGGAAAGCCTGTACCACGATATGCTTCGAAACACAAAACACATACGGAAGATGTAAGTTCGCCTTGAAGAAAGTATCAAACGACATCAACGTCTGTTATAAATTAAATTTCAGATGCAAGCCATAACAACCAAACATTGTACAGTTCTAATGCTATTTTATGAAATCGTAGTTGCTAAGAAGGGATCGCTCGCTTCGCTCGGCGGAAGCGTCTTAGCGGTCGAAAGAAGACTCATTTTATAATTCAACGAGGTACGAATAGATCGTTATTATTGAACACTAATTTCCACAATATTTCATATTTCTGTACATTACTTAATATCACGATACTATGAATTTAAACCATGATAGTACTTTCAGCCCAATTACCGTGCCTTACACCGGACAGAAACACCAACAACGACATCTGTCAGAAATACTGTATGAAGGTGTGTACGATTTCTGTTAGTACTTAAGTAGTTCAGTGCTATTAATTGTGATTCACAAGAATGGTAGCATGTATTGTCCCATTTACTATGATAAATTCGTGTAACGTAAAAGAAGTGTACGAATTTAAAGCAACAAAACGGATTCTCTCTGTCGGTGTTCTTTCTTTAGCATTTTTATATCATTCAAGAGCAACTTATATATATATGCCTTTAGACAACTTTAACACTTTCGACCGTCTATACTCGTGTAATGTGATTGTAGCACGGAAACCAATGTTTTGCGAGAGACTGCACAACATACGATAAAGAAAGATCTGCAAAATCCCAGCCAGCGGACACCACAACTACGACAACTCGAGCTGATGATGGTAATTGGCTAATACATTACAAAAGGTGACAGGGATCTGTGGCTGTTCTGTTATTTATACAGATGAGATTTATTGTACCGCTATTGTATTTTAATCGAGTAGTTCCTGATTTAAGGAAGCCTTTTCCTACTTGAGTTAATAACAAGCTTCAACAACCAGACTCGACATAGCTTCACAAGGAACTATTTTACACAGTTTCAATGGTTCATGGTTTGCTAAATGCACTGTTTACGGATTTTTTTATTTCGAAGTTTAGTGCGACAAATCACTAAGAGTGTTAAAACTAAGATACTGTCGACTGGAACCCTTCAATAAATGCTGATATATGCTCAGATTTTGTCTTTGAAGTATTTGTATAGGTAATTATAGGTAATTAACTAGACAAAACTGAAAATAACATGCTGGAAAAGAACATACATTTATGTGTTCATATTTCAGAGGTAGGGGGCAAAAAATATCATTCAAAACAGGCGTTCCTGTCAGTATATACAATTGATTTCAACTATTATTTTATCATTCAATTGCACCCCTAGCTGTGCTACGCTTGAACGCTTAATTTCCATAAAAACCTCCAAATAAATAATAACCTACATATTTCGCATTGTTTTGATGTTGCATCTCGAATTATAAACTTCGATGTTATTTCAATATGTTGAATAAATAGGCACTAACATCATTACGCAGGTTCTCAGTCAGAGCAGAAGAATGCTAAGGGTTATCCACACCAGGACTGTCCGCCTCAGGACTGTGCGGCCCTCCACGAAGGATCGGGTGTGAGTGTCGGGGCGGCCGTGGGGCTCCTTTTGATCGGGTTGATGGTGGGGGCCATGGCAACCGCGGCTCTTTGCGTCTGCTGTCCCTCCGTATATGCGTGAGTTAATCAGACATTATTGTTTCACGTAGCCGATGTGCATTTTCCCATTCCCGTATTATTTTTTTTTTTCATTTAATAGCCATAGCCTCAATGTATAGTTTTATATTGAATGGCGTCTGTTCCATTTGTTTTTCATTCAATTCGTCCAATGGCATGAGAATAACATAGTGTGAAAACATTCGGAACACCTCGACCATTTTTCATCGAAAACAACCTCGGATGTATATGGAATAATTACAATGCTGGAACTTAACTGCTAACAGTTTTTACATACTTTTTGTTTTCCAGTAAGGCATACGCCGTTAGGTCAGGCACGAAGGAAACAGGCCGCGCGAATATGGAAGATGGAGAAATCGTGGTGAGCATACATTGCGATTACATGCGGTATATTTGCCCGGAAGATAGATACTAAAAACTGTATTTATTTTCGAAATTGCTTTTATTGCACGTACATGCGCAAGAGTGTACACACGCGGGTTAAACCTCAACCTCAAGTAAAGAAAAGTCAAAGGCCAGGAAATGGTCGAAACAATCCACCAAATGGGTAGGGAGTCAGTGTCAAACAATTTTCCTAGATATTACTTTGATGGTTATCTTGAAATTATAATTTTTCATTTAATGTTTCGTATTTATTTTTATAGAATGCCACAGCGCAAAAATCCCGACCCATGCCGTCTGCGCCGCTCGCTACTCTGCCTGCTGACATCCGGTCAACACCCACAACAGCGCAAAATGCCAACTGTGTCCGACCTGACTCCCAGCATATTTACAGCGAGTCGATGGATCTATCGGTCGGTAGCACAAACACATATAATGCACCCGGCTACAATCACGCCAACAACAACTCGTCACTTGCTCCAGTGACTTCACCGACATACGGATACAATAAGTTCGCCAATGACGTCATACCGGGCACGAGCATTTCGACAGTCGCAGATAGCGCCTACCAGCCACTGAACGCGGACAGAAGCCAGAATGCGGGATACAATCAGATACCCGCTGTTAGGGATGACGGTGATTTACGGAGCCAGGAGCACACTGATCCCAGCGGATCTCACCAATATTTTGTGCTTGAAAAGAACGGTGCAATGGGCAGTACGGAAATTGGTCTTCGTGATAATGATATCGGTGACCCACATGACTATTTTGTGCTGGAAAAAAGATGATTAAAGCGGCAATACTGATGTGATTCAACCGTACAAAACATTAAATTATGTATTTATCCACATAAAACTGGATACGATTTACAGAATAGAACAGAACAGAACAAAAGTTATTTCGTTTTAAACAATTCAAACACATATAATATACAATTGGATACGATTGACATGAAATCCTTAGGGAGTCACTGATACTATTAGGTAGACTGTGGTGAGATTATTTGCATAATATATATAACTATAACTATACAATGCAAAGTCTGTTGATGACAAATTATGTGCAATAATTTTCAGAATGTGTCACGTGTTCTTGTTTGATTGTACTTACATGCATTTTAATTTAATATCTAACATTAAATATATATCCAATTTGTGTTTTGGCATGAATGAAACTTTAGCGGTTTAAAGCTGTACTCTCACAGATTGAACGATTTGACAACCTTTTTTTTGTCTTGAAACGAGCCAATTTTTGCTGACAAAATTTCGATCGCAGATATTAATATTTAAGTTCAAAAATTGATGTTTATACATTTTTCTTAAACCGTTAGTATGGTTTAAGCCATAAAACATTTTTTTTAACATAAATATGAAAATCTGCGATCTGACTTTTTGTCAGCAATCTTTTATCATTACGCAAAAATTTGCTTTTTCCAAGACAAAAAATATAAAGGTTGTAAAAATAGTGTATCTGTGAGAGTGCAGCTTTAAATGAGTAAACCATAAATAAAAAATAAAAACGTAATGAAGGACATTGGGAAGAGGGAGCTCGGTAACCATAAGGGGGAATTTGCATATGTACGAAACTGGGTATAGGTAGCTCATTTACAGTCATGACCGAGGAATGTGTACATGTGCGACACTGGGTATAAACAGCTCGGTGCCCGTCATGACCGAGTAATGTGAATATGTGTGGCACTGGGTATAGGGAGCTCGGTTACCGTCATGACCGAGGAATGTGTATAAGTGCAACAATGGGTATAGGGAGCTTGGTCACCGTCATGACCGAGGAATGTGTATATGTGCGACACTGGGTATAAACAGCTCGGTGCCCGTCATGACCGAGTAATGTGAATATATGTGACACTGGGTATAGGGAGCTCGGTTACCGTCATGACCGAGGAATGTGTATAAATGCGACAATGGGTATAGGGAGCTTGGTTACGTCATGACCAAGGAATGTGTGTATGTGCGACACTGGGTATAAAGAGCTCGGTGCCCGTCATGACCGAGGAATGTGTGTATGTGCGACACTGGGTATAAAGAGCTCGGTGCCCGTCATGACCGAGGAATGTGTGTATGTGCGACACTGGGTATAGGGAGCTTGGTTACCGTCATGACCGAGGAATGTGTGTATGTGCGACACTGGGTATAAAGAGCTCGGTGCCCGTCATGACCGAGGAATGTGAATATGTGTGACACTGGGTATAGGTAAATCGTTCACCGTCATGACCGAAGAATGTGTATAAGTGCGACACTGGGTATAGGGAGCTCGGTTACCGTCATGACCGAGGAATGTGTGTATGTGCGACACTGGGTATACAGAGCTCGGTGCCCGCCATGACCGAGGAATATGTAACTGTGCGACACTGGGTATAGGGAAATAGTTCACCGTCATGACCGAGGGATGTGTGTATAGGTGCGACACTGGGTATAGGGAGCTTCGTAACAGTCATGACCGAGGAATGTGTATATGTGCGACACAGTGTATAAACAGCTCGGTGCCCGTCATGACCGAGGAATGTGTATATGTGTGACACTGGGTATAGGGAGCTCGGTCACCGTCATGACCGAAGAATGTGTATATGTGTGACACTGGGTAAAGGGAGCTCGAATACCGCCATGACCGAGGAATGTGTATATGTGCGACACTAGGTATAGGGAGCTCGGTTACCGTCATGACCGAGGAATGTGTATATGTGTGACACTGGTTATAGGGAGCTCGGTCACCGTCATGACCGAGGAATGTGTATATGTGCGACACTGGGTATAGGGAGCTCGGTTACCGTCATGACCGAGGAATGTGTATATGTGCGACACTGGGTATAGGGAGCTCGGTAACCGTCATGACCGAGGAATGTGTATATGTGTGACACTGGGTATAGGGAGCTCGGTCACCGTCATGACCGAAGAATGTGTATATGTGAAACACTGGGTATACGGCGCTTGGTTACCACCATGACCGAGGAATGCGCATATGTGCGACACTGGGTATAGGGCGTTCGGTTACTGTCATGACCGAGGAATGTGTATATGTGTGACAATGGGTATTGAGAGCTCTGGCACCATCATGACCGAGGAATGTGTACATGTGCGACACAGGGTATAGGGAGCTCGGTTACCGTCATGACCAAGGAATGGGTATATGTGTGACACTGTGTATAGGGAGCTCTGTACTCTTCATGACCGGGAAATGTGTATATGAGCGAAACTGCGTATAAGGAGTTTAGTTACCGCCATGACCGAATAATTTGTATATGAGTAACACTTGGTATATGGCGCTCGGTTAACGCCATATCAGAGGAATGCGTATATGTGCTACACTGAGTATAGGGCGCTCGGTTACCATTATGACCGAGGAATGTGTATATGTGCGAAACTGGGTGTTGGGATAACGGTTACTGTCGTGACCGAGGAATGTGTATATTTGCCACAATGGGTATAGGGAGCTCGACCACCGTCATGGCCATGGGGTTTGCATATGTGCGACACTGTGTATAGAGAGCTCGGTTACTGCCTTGAGAATGTATATATGTGTGACACTGGGTATAGGGAGCTCGGTTACTGTCATAACCGAGGAATGGGTAAAAGTACGATTCTTGGTATAGGGAGCTCGGTAACCGCCATGACCGAGGAATGTGTATATTTTCTACACTGGGTATAGGGAGATCGGTTACTGTCATGACGGAGGAATGTGTATATGTGCGACATTGGGTATAAGGCCCTCGGTTACCACCATGACCGAGAAATGCGCATATGTGCAACACTGGGTATAGGGCGCTCGGTTACCACCATGGCCGAGGAGTGTGTATATGTGTGACACTGGGTATAAGGAGCTAAGTTACCGTCATGACCGAAGAATTTGTTTATGTTTGACACTGGGTATAGAGAGCTCCGTCAGCATCATGACCGAGGAATGTGTATATGTGTGACACTGGGTATAGGGATATCGGTTACCGTCATGACCGAGGAATGTGTATATGTGCCACACCGGATATAGGGAGTTCGGTCACCGTCATGGCCGAGGAATGTGTATATGTGTGACATAGGGTATAGAGAGCTCTGTCACCATCATGACCGAGGAATGTGTAAATGTGCGACACCGGGTATATGGAGCTCGATTACCGTCATGACCGAGGAATGGATATATGTGAGACACTGGGTAAAGAGAGCTCCGTCACCATAATGACCGAGGAATGTGTACATGTGCGACACCGGGTATATGGAGCTCGATTACCGTCATGACCGAGGAATGGATATATGTGAGACACTGGGTAAAGAGAGCTCCGTCACCATAATGACCGAGGAATGTTTATATGTGTCACACTGGGTATAGAGACCTCTGTCACCATCATGACCGAGGAATTGGTATATCTGCGATAGTGGGTAAAGGGACATCGGTTTTCATCGTGACCGAGAAAGGTGTATCTGTGCGATACTGGGAATAGGGAACTCGTATAGGCAGCTCGATTACTGTCATGACCGAGGATTGTGTATATGTGGGACGCTGGGTATAGGGAGCTCCGTTACCGTCATGACCAAGGAATGTGTATATGTGGGACGCTGGGTATAGGGAGCTCCGTTACCGTCATGACCGAGGAATTTGTATATGTGGGACGCTGGGTATAGGGAGCTCCGTTACCGTCATGACCAAGTAATGTGTATATGTGGGACGCTGGGTATAGGGAGCTCCGTTACCGTCATGACCGAGGAATTTGTATATGTGGGACGCTGGGTATAGGGAGCTCCGTTACCGTCATGACCAAGGAATGTGTATATGTGTCACACTGGGTATAGAGACCTCTGTCACAATCATGGCCGAGGAATTGGTATATCTGAGATATTGGGTAAAGGGACATCGGTTATCATCGTGACCGAGAAATGTGCATCTGTGCGATACTGGGAATAGGGAACTCGTATAGGCAGCTCGATTACTGTCATGACCGAGAAATGTGTATATGTGCGACGCTGGGTATAGGGAGCTCCGTTACCGTCGTGACCGAGGAATGTTTATACTTGAGACACTGGGTATATGGAGCTCGGTTACCGTCATAACCGAAGAATGTATATATGTGCGACATTGGGTATAGGGAGGTCAGCTACCGCTCTGTCACCGCTATAACCGAGGACTGCGTATAGGTGCGACACTGTGTATAGATTACTCGGTTACCGTCGTTATGTGCAACGCTTGGTACAGGGAGCTCGGTTACCGTAAAGACCGAGGAATATGTATATGAGCCACACAGGCTATAGCGAGCTTTGTCACTATCATGACCAAGGAATGTGTAAATGTGCGACACTGGGTAAAGGGAGCTCGGTTAACGTCATGACCGAGGAATGTATATATGTGCGACACTGGGTAAAGGGACCTCGGTTACCGTCGAAGGGGAGAAACGTACATCTGTGCGACACTGGGTATAGGGAGCTCTTATAGGGAGCTCGATTACTGTCATGAATGAGGAATGTGTATATGTGCGACACTGGGTTTATGGAGCTCGGTCAACGTCGTGACCGAGGAATGTGTATACGTGCGACACTGGGTATAGGGAGTTTGGTTACCGTCATGACCGAGGAGTTTGTTTATGTGCGACACTGAGTATAGGGCTTTCGGTTACCGTCATGACCGAGTAATGTGTTATTGTGCGACACTGGGTATATCGAGCTCCGTTACCGTCATGGCCGTGGAGTGTGTATATGTGCGACACAGGGTATAGGGAGCTCTGTCATCGTCATGACCGAAGAATGTGTATATGTGCTACACTGGGTATAGGGAGGTCGGCTACCGTCATGACTGAGAAACGTGCATCTGTGCGACACTGGGTAATGGGAGCTCGTATAGGGAGCTCGATTACTGTCATGACCGAGGAATGTGTTATTGTGCGCCACTAGGTATAGGGAGCTCCATTACCGCCATGAACGAGTAATGTTAATGTGCTACACTGGGTATAGGGAGCTCGGTTACCGCCATGACCGAGAAACGTGCATCTGTGCGACACTGGGTAATGGGAGCTCGTATAGGGAGCTCGATTACTGTCATGAACGAGGAATGCGTATATGTGCGACACTGGGTTTATGGAGCTCGGTCAACGTCATGACCGAGGAATGTGTATACGTGCGACACTGGGTATAGGGAGCTCTGTCACCGTCATGACCGAGGAATGTGTTATTGTGCGACACTGGGTATAGGGAGCTCTGTCACCGCCATGAACGAGGAGAATTTACATGTGCTACACGGGGTATAGGGAGCTCGATTACCGCTATGACCGAGGAATGTGTTAAGTGCGACACTAGGAAAAGGGACCTTTGAGATATATTAGGTCGAGGGGAGATACAAGGTAGGATTATTGTCCTTGTGTATTAAAATTTCTCTGCCTTCTAGCTTTATTTAAAGTTTCATTTTAATCTCTTACGTATTTTCCAAGATATGGCCCAGACTAGCACAAATCATGAACAAGAGGGCCATGGTGGCCCTAAAACGATTACCTAAGCGAAGGGCCACAACTCTGTGATAAAGCATCAATAAAAATGTTGCAGTTTAAACATATCTTTACTGATGACGATGCCTTGTTTTATTTTTGTAAAGGGACATGCAATGAAGCTTCCTGTAAAATTTCATTGAATTTGGACTGGTAGTTTCAGTGATGTTTTTAAAGCAAAACAGGAAGTAGGTCATTTTGTTGTTGTTGATCAATCGTGACACCTTGTTGTATTTTTGTAGAGGGTCACCCAAGGAAGCTTCCTGTAAAGTTTAAGTGAATTTGGACTGGTAGTTTAAACAGGAAGTTGGCCGATTTGTTGATGTTGTTGTTGATCAATCGTGACCCCTTGTTGTATTTTTGTAGAGGGCCACCCAAGGAAGCTTCCTCCTAAGTTTCATTCAATTTCGAGAGGTAGTTTCAGAGATGTTTTTAAAAGCAAAACAGGAAGTCAGCCATTTTGTTGTTGTTGCTGTTGATCAATCGTGACCCCTTGTCGTATTTTCGTAGAGGGTCATCCAATGAAGCTTCCTGTACAGTTTCATTAAATTTGGACTGGAAGTTTTAGAGAAGATGCTTTTTAAAGGAAATTAAATTTGGCCAGGTAGTTTCAGAGAAGATGCTTTTTAAAGGAAATTAAATTTGGCCAGGTAGTTTCAGAGATGTTTTTAAGCCTTTGTTGACGGACGGACAGACTGACGGACAAAGACCGACCACAATAGCTCACCATGAGCACTTACTGCTCTGGTGAGCTAAAAAAGGTTTAGGGAAGATCTCCATAAATATGCTAGATAGGATTTTGCACTTCCTCTCATTGCAATCTATCGATATATACCGGTACCTAGTTTTATTTCAATCTCATCAGTAGTTCTGTTATTCTCTGGACAAGAGTGTGCAAGCACTAATTATGAAACAAGAGGCACATCAGTGCCTGTGCTCCACTGGCCAAAAGGTTCAAGCAAAGACCACCTAACGAACATTTTCGTCAAGTTTCATAGAAATACAATCATCAATTTTTGAGGAGAAGTTATTTAATTTTTTTTTTACTTTAATAGCTCTGGCTGCCATGTTGTGCAGTGGACCGAAATGATTTGGGCAATTTGAGTAAAGGAGCACCAAACAAACATTTCTGTCAAGTTTTATCGAAAAAAGGTCATCGGTTTCGACGACAAGTCGTATAAAGTTTTTTTTATTTTTTAGCTCTGGCAGCCATGGTGTGCAGTGGACTGGAACCATTTAACAAATTTTGGTTAATGACCACCCAAGGAACATTTCTGTCAAGTTTCATCAAAATCTGATCATCGGTTTCTGAGGAGAAGTGGTGTAAAGGTTTTTCCTATTTTTAGCTCTGGCTGCCATGTTGTGCAGCGGAACGGAACCATTTGGGCCATTTTGTCAAAGATTTTGTTGAGATGACCCTTGTTATTAAGTCTCATAAAGATTATGTCAAAATTGTGACGCAGGCAATTTGTGGACTGACGATTGACTAACATGTAATCTTGTCTTGTCATATGACAGGCGAGCTAAAAATTACAAACCATTGTTTTCCAAATGGAAATGGAGACGTCGTTTGCTTTGTACAAAGGATCAGAAGATCGCAAAACAAGCAAAGAAATAAACCTTGGAATTGTTCTTTTTTGTTATCACTTGATTTATCAGAACTGCTATATAATCATAATTGTGGTAAATCAGTTTCAGACTGGTTGTCAGGTGTACCCACACAGCACATGTCATGTGATACCTAGCAGGAAAGATGGCTTTGGTTTATTAATGTTTAAAAATTATTTAAAGATGCTATACGTGAAAAATTAAGACATTTTTTTTTCTATTAAAGGGAGGTAATTCAGTAGTAAAATGTAATCAAAGCTATTAAAGCATGGCATTTCTTTTCTAACCATGTTGATATTATTACAGTCTATTCAAGCAAGATGCCTTTTGTTTTTACATAGTACCCATAGGTTCTGAAAAACAAGGAGCACTATTCCCAACAGAAGGATGTCACTCCCTATCACTGTATGAGCATCATAATAAAGAAATGTTTACTCAAACTGCAAGCTGCTCAATTGAAATAGGTATTTACCTCAAGCATACAGTTTTATAATGTGGCAAAATAGTCGGACTACTAGATTGTCATTCGGACTAGTAAAATATGCCATTATGCTAGTCCAACTGGCTAGTAGGTTAAAATGTTTTTCGTGAAGACTGCGGACGAGAAGTCCTTAAAGGTTTTTCTATTTTTAACTCTCGCAGCCATGTTGTGCAGCGGACCGGAACCATTTGGGCAATTTTGGTTAAAGGGCATCCCGATGAACATTTATGTAAAGTTTCATCAAAATCTGATAATCGGTTTCTGAGAAGATGTAGTTTAACGTTTTTTTCTATTCTTAGCTCTGGTGCCCATGTTGTGCAGCAGACCAGAACTGTTTGGGCTATTTTGGTTAAGGACTACCCAAGTAACATTTCTGTCAAGTTTCATTGCAATACGATCATCGGTTTCTGAGGAGAAGTCGTTTAAAGGTTTTTCTATTTTTACCTCTGGGGGCCATCTTGTGCAGTGGACCGAAACCATTGAAGCAAATTTGATAAAGGACCATCTAAGGAACATTTCTGTTAAGTTTCATCAAAATCTGATCATCGGTTTCTGAGATGTTCTTTAAAGGTTTTTCTATTTTTTTGCCCTGGCAGCCATGTTGTGCAGCGGACCGGAACCATTTGAGCAATTTTGGTTAAGGACCACCCAAGGAACAATTCTGTCAAGTTTCATCAAAATCTGCCTATCCGTTTCAGAGGAGATGTCGTTTAAAGATTTTGCTATTTTTAGCTGTGGCGGCCATATTGTGCAATGGACCATAACCATTTGAGCAATTTTAATAAAGGACCACCCAAGGAACATTACTGTCAAGTTTCATCAAAATCTGCCGAACCGTTTCAGAGGAGATGTCATTTAAAGATTTTGCTATTTTTAGCTCTGGCGGCCATATTGTGCAATGGACCGGAACCATTTGAGCAATTTTGGTAAAGGACCACCAAAGGAACATTCCTGTGAAGTTTTGTCAAAATCCGCTTATCAGTTTCAGAGGAGATGTCGTTTAAAGTAAAAGTTTACGCACGCACGCACTCACGACGGACAATCTGTGACGACATAAGCTCCATGGCCTTCGGCCAGTGGAGCTAAAAAATGATTAAAGAGAAATAACCTATTAAATATGCAGAAAGGGATTATTCTTGTGCATAGCACTTCTTGTTATTGTCATCCCTATATATATATTTATACCAAATTTTATTTCAATCCGTTCAGAAGTTTTGAAGTTATTCTTAGGACAAAAGTTTGACGGACAGAAGGACAGACTGACAAAGCGGCAACTAAATGCTCTGCTTTCAGGGGGCATTAAGATGTGGAAGGACAGACAGTGTGGTTCATAAAAAACATCAAATATGTTAACAAAATTCAACTTTTATTTTAAATTTTGCATGATTTTTATTAAGATGCACAAACAATTTATTAAAAATGTAAAAGCAAAGGAGATAATTCAATACCCATTTGATTATTTCAAACCAACAGGCATATGTCCCCTCAAGACCAAACCAATTGCACAGATCTTGACAACACTATTTAAACTCAAGAAATACGACAGAAGATCATTAATGTACCATTTTAATACATGTATATCCATGGAAATGCTGAAGCAAAAATTCTTTTTATGACAAATGATAAGGTTGCAAAAAATCAGGTTTGCATCATAAAATAATTCAAACAAAAGAACCATTTCTTCTTAAGGAACACATAGTCCATGAGTTAAATTATAAAAATAATATGGAGTTTTCTCCACTGTGTCACTTCTTTCCCGACTTCTTGATACCACCGCCGACTGAAATAAGCCAAAGAAAATAGGCTAAACATGTTTCATATCACATATGGGCCTAAAAAATACATTTAGTTCGGGTTACCTGACCCAAACTACGAAAAAGGTTCGGACTCTACCATTTTTATAGCCGTTTGAAAAAAAAAAATGGAATTGCTTTTCAATATGTAGTTTAAAACCTTAATTACTTTAACACCATTCTCCAATGATGAAAATGCCATTCTTATATAAAGCCCAATATTAAAAAATAAATATAAATAAACAATATCTTGACAATATTTACTCTTTCACAGCATAATGTATGCTTAATATTAGCTATTTTGGCCTAAATTTGTATTTTTCCCAGTCAACTTTTTTTCCCAATTTGCAAGGCACAGGCTGTAATAATAATTCCAAAAAAAATCGCTGTTAATAAATATATTTTGCGATATAAATTGCTTGCAGATTAATAATGCATATAGAAGAAATATGTATCTCCTTACGTAACGGTCCTTTCTTGCCACCAGCAGCTTCTTTCGCTGCCTGGAGAGCTTTTTGTGCTTCCCTCTGCTTCTGCTTGAAGGCAACGTCCTCCTGTGAAAGTAATTGTACATACTCTTTAATGATTTATCTCATATTACTTATAACAATCTAATTTTTTCCCAGTAAAAGTTCTTTCAAAGATAGAATAAATTAATGTCATCATTTTTTTCATACCATGAGAGAAATTGTGAACGTTCAGGAAAAGAGTCAGTCAATTGGACTGACAGCATCTTTTGTCAGTCTAGAAAGCATTATGACTGTGTGACAAATAAACCTCTATAACTTATCGATTTCAGATCCATGCTGCTTTGCAAAAGATAAATGCTAAAGCTCATGAGTTCCTGTAAAATTGTTCTTAACAACAACGCTAATACAATTGTGCATGCACATTTCTAGTTATCGCTACAAACAATCTGAAACAAATTTATTTAAAGTTTGACATTTTATGTCACCAAATGGACAGAAACAGTTACCATTTGTCTCCGACAGATAGGAAAGTTACCAGTCGACAATTGGACAGAAGGTTTTCATGATGTCCGCCATGATTGAGTAAGTACAGTACCCATATAAAACTTGATATAATTGAAACAGAAGGCTGATAGCAGTGCAATATTTAAATACATGAAATCAAGAAACAAAACAATTCAAATTGTCTTCAAATTCCTATTATATAAAAAATACCTCATCCATATCATCCTTTTGCTTCTTTGGAGCTTTCAAAGGCTTCTTCTTTCCACCTGAAAATGTATTAAAATTGATTAAGTTTCTTTAATAACAGTATGTGCGCAAAGTTGCTGAATTAGACTTCAAGGAAGCTGATAATGATGTAGCTACCATTCAGATGTTTTGTGCAGATTTGGACGAAATAGTTATCAGAGCATATAATTTGTTTTTTCATAGTCAGATAAAGTACAGTAGGCAAATATAGCCACTTCTTAACATTGACCCTGTTAAATTACAGAACAAATAGAAATCCTCATAGTCCAAGCTCCCTAAGCTTCCTGGAGGAATAACCAGTTTTCACTGTGGCTACTTGCAAACCCTAGAATAGGACTCGCAATAACAAAAGCATGTGTAACATTTCAGATATCATTTAGAAGATTCTACATTATTGACAGGTAATGGTATAGTGTAGCCTTCTCAAAAAGATTGTTATCAAATTCTACTACAAATACTTTTTTGAACAAGAATTAAAGTCCTGTACAGGTACGGCGACCTGTGTTTTAGTAATAGCCCAAAACATATACTGGTTGAGCTGTATAACCTGAGCAGTATTTGAATACCCATCACCTGTTTAAACATGCATTTGTTTACCTCTCGATAGTTTGATGATCTAGACAGATACAAATGCTTGCCATTGCAACAACTATGAAGTGTCATCAATTTTAGATCTGTATTATCCTTGAAAATCCCATGCAGCTTTAATGTAAACATGAAGCATGCGGGGGAATGACGTCACAGACCAAATGCACATTTTCAATGCTTTAAATAAATATATTCAACTGTTATACATGTAGACGCATAAGTAATCTGGTTTTTGACATGTTTAGGTTAATTACAAGTATTGCTCCTTATTTTTTTATAGTAATCATTGCCAGTGGTAGGGAATATGATTTTTTCGAAGTAAGGGACACAACTGTTACAATTTCAAAAGCTGATTTGATTGAGTTGATTCCTCTTCACAGCACACCAGTATCGTTATTGAGATATTACTTTTTGGATAAAAAATTATTATAAAAGCGATCGGGAAATTCATACTCCATACCACCAAGGTGATTTACTGTGTTTAAAATGAAGATTTTTTGGCCATAAATAATACTTCGTCCTGCACCCAATATGTAGTATGACAGATTTACACCAAACATTATGAAACATGGTTCATGCAATGTTTAAAGTTAATACAACAAAAACTTTTAACAAAAACATTAATAAAAAAACTGTCAAAACTGTTCGAATTAACAAAATCAAACAGTCGTGTCACTAAAAATTTAAAACTTATCATCGTTTGAATTCCAGTCACTTTTAGCTATTTCACAATCATTTACGCATGTATCGAACACAACTAAGAGGAGATTTCTCTTTTTCGAAAATGAAAACATATATACTTCCACATAAGTTTATAATCAACTACAATAAATTGAAGCACAGTACCGTCTCTTCCTGACATGTTTAGATCTTTAATTCAAGCAAAGAGATATGCGCACACAATATATTGTCAAGGTCCAGTAGAAGCTTGAAAAAAGCGGAAAAAGCTGCTCCGACAGCCGAACACCTCGAAACAACAAATGTACCAACATATACTTATCAATATAAAAGGCCATGTTAAATGTCGCCTTCGAGATCAATTTATTTATACAAAACTCAAAACCAAGTAAATGTTTGAAATACCGCAGTAAAAAAGGATTTGACTGTTGTTTGATCTCTTTACATACAGTACTGTATACTGGCATTCTCATTCATCAAAGGTTTGATAATGATAAATCAAATATATGTACTGTACCAGTAGTATCATCCGACTCTGGTGACCGAGAATGTATACTGGTTGACGGTACAAATCTGATCAGGACACAAATTCTGAACAATGCTGTTATATGTTCTTATTTCATAAGATTTTTTAACATTTGTATGTAAGAAAATGTCTAAATTGTGTGGAAGAAAAATCGTGTGGTAGTTAAAAAAGGCTCTGTACATAGCAGAAATGTGGATTATACTTCAATAAAATACATTAAATTTGCTTATTTTATTTAAATGAAAAACGTGTTCAAAGTTACCTTTATATCTTATTATTTTATAAACTGTAATTATAATGTGTATTTTAGAATTTACATAGAATTAAGATGAAAGCTGTCAGCCATTCTTAAAAGGACTCGTTCATGGTTTGTAAAATGCTCTTAATACGTTTTTTTTTTAAAGTTACGAAATAAAATGTTGCAGGTCACCAATAGTGTTAAAACTAAGATACGGATGGCTGAGAACCATATCCAACAAATGTTGAGATACATGTACGCTCAAATATTATCATTGAAGTCCACAATTTTGAAATGCGTTACTAAGGCGATTCCACCGTTGAAAGGGCTGTACAGCACTTGGCGTGATCTGTTGATTGACGTTATATTAATGTGATGCTAAAACTATTTTCAATACAACTAAAGTCAGCTTAGTATGAGCATGGACGTATAGGTCCGTGGTATGAGCATGGACGTATTGATTGTATAGGTTCGTGGTATGAGCATGGACGTATTGATTGTATAGGTTCGTGGTATGAGCATGGACGTATAGGTCCGTGGTATGAGCATGGACGTATTGATTGTATAGGTTCGTGGTATGAGCATGGACGTATTGATTGTATAGGTTCGTGGTATGAGCATGGACGTATAGGTCCGTGGTATGAGCATGGACGTATTGATTGTATAGGTCCGTGGTATGAGCATGGACGTATTGATTGTATAGGTTCGTGGTATGAGCATGGACGTATTGATTGAATAGGTTCGTGGTATGAGCATGGACGTATAGGTCCGTGGTATGAGCATGGACGTATTGATTGTATAGGTTCGTGGTATGAGTCCATGTGGGCGAATGGATAAGGTATCGGGCTTCTAGGTTTCTTTTTTTCTTTATTGTACCGGCGTAGGCTCGCTCGCCACTACTACTACTCGTTTTTTATACTGCAATTGTACATTGTATGTCTTTTTCGAAAATTTCGGTATCGATGAGTAAAATAATTATTATACATAGATGTTAGTAGGACACGTTCGCATTTGTGATTATGTTTTATCAACCGTGTAGTTCAGTGTGTGTACATGTATACCACGTGATAAATTACGTCATATATGCTACGTCGGAAGGCAACATTTTGCTTAAAATGAAGACTTGTATCAAAACTTTTCTTTTACAACACCATTTTAAATGAAACAAAGGGCAGTCTATGCCGCTTAAAGAGCACCGCATTTGTATTATTACTGAAAATTGATAAAGTCATTAGTTTCATCAAACACTTTTCCAAAATCATGTTTTGACAGTGCTCCGTCAGACGGCCGTATTGTGAAAAGGTTTGTCGAAACTGAACTATCAATCAAACTTTGGTAAAAGACCGAAGGCAGGGCTACGTTAGCTACGTAGACTGCGCTTTGTTTCATTTAAAATGGTGAAGAAATATTGAAGTTTTCTTTGTTTAAAGTGTTTTTCAATTAAAATATTGCCTTCCGACGTAGCATTTATGACGGAATTTATCACGTGGTATACGTGCACTGTAATTGGGTAATGGAAAACTTACAAGAAGCTTCTTTAAACCTATCTGCCATACATTCTTAATGTATACGAATTTCTGTCACTTCGATCTCATGTCACTTATGGCATCTAAACACAATTTAAGTCGTGATGGCGTCACGGCTGGGTCAAGCCATAATGCAGGCAATGGGCGCGGGCAGACCTTGATAAACTCAAATGATAAACAAACAAGCATATATAACAAGCATATATAACAGCGAATGATTCTCGTACGAATGTCTGCAACATTTCCACCCCAACGTGTTTTTCTGTTTATACCCTGATGCGAAAACTTGCAAGGTAATGAACAATTATAATGCTAATGATATATCAAAGCTAAGCAACAACCAAACTGAGACAGAGTTAAAAATGCATATAAGCCACATTCTATCGAAGTAATAAATCTAACTCTTATATTGTCACCCACCTTTAAATATTACATATAGGATCACTGGCCTGTCTTGGGTTTCCCGTATCATGCAAGCGTACAAAAAGTCCTTTGACTTTCGAGATATGCTTCGTCTTTTTAAGATTAGTTTTCCTCTATTTGTATTGCCTGTCTCTTTTCTTTTTTATATCATGAGAGATCAAAAGGCAATAGTCTTTATTCATGGATAGTTTGAGTGGTATGCTCTTTTTTCTATTGATACTTAAAATTCATTGTCAGCAAATGACTCCAAAAGACAGCTTTTACAGTATCGTTTTTAAATGGTTTGCTATCTCACCGAGACTTCCTTTAGAATTGTATTTTCCGCAAAATGTTGATGACTTATATTATTCGAATATCAAGCTCCATGAGTATTGAGTCGTGTTCACATATACCAGACATCAGAAAACACGATCGAGTGGCTTTGTTTGAAATGGTCGTTTGCGGTTGTTAAGGTCTCAAGGTCTCACCAAGTTTCATCCTGGTTGGTTGAAATAACCACCAATTATAGCACTGGGTTTTAATCGAGCATACCCTGGTCATGGATTCGTTTAAAATTGGTATAAACTGATACCGGAACCACTGCTCCTAGATTGGTATAAAATTAACTAGTTGATATTTTTTATAAACACAAAATAAATTGCAATATGCAAAAGAGAAGGAAACAGTAATTCATGATTTAAAAAAAAAATCAAAACATATTCGGTTATTGGTGAGAGATCACACTTTGAGCAAGTTCGACAGAACCGTGCTCGCTTCTAATTTGCAAACAAAATAACGACATTCACCAACAAACTGTGATTTCTTTGGTACGTTACGGTGGTTCGTTTGATGCTCTTCACAATGGAGGACAATTTATAACATTTTAGCAAAATATAAACAATAGTAAAATGAACGTGATATAACTCTAATTTTCAGGCGGTCTGCAAGAAACAGAGTCATCACTGAAAATGAACAAAGGCTGGCTCGAACTAGAAAGCGATCCAGGTACAAATACTGTTGAAAAACACAATTTTTCATTCGTACCCATTTGTCTTCGTACCAATTAATCAACAGGCAGCAGTTACGTTTACAGGACGCCCCACACTTTTGTCACGCACCCCTAAAAATAAGATCATTTAAACATGGTCAGTTCTCACAAAAACTTAAGTATCAACCAAACATTCTATGAAAAAAATATTCCCATTATCATATTCTAATACTAACTATCAAAGGACTTGAAAGGTAGCTGCTTAAGAACTTTATCAAACATGTTATATATTACTTTTGGGTCAAGTTCCATGCCTTGCTGTTTGTTTTATTTGATGATACAAATAAAGTTTTGTTGAAAACACAGATTACGATGGTGATTTTGAATTGGCCACCCTGGCTTTCTCAAAGTTTTGGCTGGAAATGTCCATTTTGTTGATAGAAATGTATTTAAGTTGGACATTTTCTCAAACTTTATTATATTCTGAGGCAAATGCAATTTATTTGGAGACGATTTGTTGATAAATATGTTAGTAACTAGCTTTACAAAAACACCATAGTATGAGGGCCTAAACATGTCAACCTGTAATATGTATAATAATAAAAAAATAAAAAAATCAATTTTTTTTAATAACAATTTTTTTTGGGAGTGTGGGGGGGGGGGTCATAAAGGTTGGGTCCTGTGCTCATTGGGAAGGAAATAGAAATTTGTTCGTTTTTCAAGATCAGAGATTTTTCTTAAATTGGTCACTGGAAAACATAATTTAAGAAAAGTCAGGGGAAAATAATTTACTTGAACCAAAAATTCTGTGGCTATGACAGTCTTCAAGCACTTATTATGTGTTAACTACATGTATTTTTTTGTAGAAAAATGAGATGTTAATAATTTCTATTGTGTTTTAAACAAATGTTACAATTCAGTATGCATCAATACTTTCATAGTAGAGATAAGATTAATACTTTTTTGTGAAACTATAGCTTGTTTAGTTAGTATCACCTAACATTTGCATTACGGTATACATTGATAGTTGTATCTTAATGAGTTATAGTCAGACTATTCCCTGTTGATTCTTTCAAAGCAGGCTAAGATGCCTTCAAAGATATCCGCCTTTTCTTGAGGAAAACCCATGTATTCAGGTGTATTGTAATGTAATCTGTTTTCCTTTGCAGGGTTGTTTACATTGCTGTTGCAAGATTTTGGTATGTATAAAAAAGTTCTTTTTCACTTGAACAGTCATCAACATTTGACATTTGATCAACAAGCCCAAAACTCTGCCAATGCTATATGCCACAGTCGTAGTGATCACCTGCATTAGTGAAAACGTTGAGAACAGAAATGCATGCAACTTCAAAAAAATAAATTCTTCATCTTTCATTCCTGAAGAAGACATATTGAAAATTATTTGAGATTTGTATTTGATTGCAACATAATCTTCAAATGTTTGGTGATGATGTTGTAATATGTGTCTTTGCACATTCTAAGAATCTACATTTTAAAGACTACTATTTGTTTACTCTATATATGTTCACATTCTTTCAACCTTTATAACATAGTGTGAATTCACATTGAATGACTGTTTATTCTTTTATCTCCAGGTGTGAAGGGAGTCCAAGTTGAAGAGATTTACGACTTACAGAAATCATTTGAGGGGTAATGAACTTAAACACATAATCATAGTGTGCCCAAAACTCTTATGCTATTTTAATAACTATTCTCTTTTTTTTATTGTATAGCCCAGATTAATATTGAGTACCTGTAAAGGAAAGGTTTTGTTACAGTAAGAGATCAAGTTGCAGTACAATTTGCATTTAACTGTATGGGCAGTAAGAAGCATGTTTAAGCTCATCTGATTTTCAAAGAAAAAAGGTTGTTTAAGTGCAATATCAACTTTCAAGATACTCAACTGGTACACAGGTGGCCGGAGACAATACGAAATGTATAACAAGGCCCATAACTCTGACTTTAACAGTTGTCTAGTTTAGTCTCTTTTTTGACTTGAAAACAACAACAAAACATGTATTGTAATTTTATAGTGTAATAGTTTATTAAATTAGATGAGTTATATAAATATAGGACTAACAAAGTTGTATTGTTTTGTAGGACAACCTATGGTTTTATATTTCTGTTTCGATGGATCGAGGAAAGGCGCTCGCGCAGGAAGACAACCACGGATGAGGAGAGTTTTGTCACAGACAGCGATATCGTCAACAATATCTTCTTTGCCCAGCAGGTTGGTAGAAAACAAATTGTTTTTATCAAAGTGAGCTTTGAAAAAACCCAACATTTTATCTTCATTTAATGTTTTATTTGGATTAACCAGGTATTAATGGTATTTTTTTGGTAACAGTTGCTATCCATAGTGATTATAGATGGAATAATGGATAAAATTAAATGTATAACATTGGAACATGTACATTACAATTCTATCCTAGTCACCCGATCGTCGGCGTCGGCGTAACCACTTATGTTAAAGTTTGCGTACCACCTCAAATATTTTCATATTTGAAAGTCCATTGACATATGGCTTTGAAACTTTGCACACTTGTTCACATCATGCCCCCAACCTGTACACAGAAGGAGGTAACTCTATCAAGCATTTCTACTTAGAATGTACGTTAAAGTTTGCGTACCACCTAAAATATTTTCAAAGTCCATTGACATCTGGCTTTGAAACTTTGCTCGCTTTTTCACCATCATGCCCCCAACCTGTACACAGGAGGAGGTCACTATATCAAGCATTTTGACATAATTATGCCCCTTTTTCGACTTAGAATTTACGTAAAAGTTTGCGTACCAGCTCAAATATTTTCAAAGTCCATTGACATAAGGCTTTGAAACTTCGCACGCTTGTTCACCATCATGTCCCCAACCTGTTCACAGGAGGAGGTCACTGTATCAAGCATTTTGACAGAATTATGCCCCTCTTTCGACTTAGAATTTACATTAAAGTTTGCGTACCACCTCAGATAATTTCATAGTCCATTGACATATGGCTTTGAAACTTTGCACACTTGTTCACCATCATGATACAGACTTACTACAACTTTTTAACTCATTGTTAGCATGTTCAGATTGATTGTTAAAGACTCACAGTTTCAAACTTCTTATGCATTTTCCAGGTGTTGGATAGTTTACACCCGAAAAAGTCTTAACATAACCCCATTTATCTATAAATACTAATTCTTGTTTTTATTTACATTTTTTTATCACAGGTGTTTTTTCCAACGAAGCCCTGTTATGCTACTGTTTTATGTATGCTTGTACATGTTTTTCTAATGATACAATATGCCTTAATTTCTATTATCTTATTATTAATGTTCTTACTATTGACCATTCAACAAGCCTTTTTTATTTACACTCTTTTCTATTTACAAAGTCCTGTTATTAACTACACTTTAACAATATCCTCCAGGATGGATATTTTTTTATATTGTCAATCACTGAGAATAGTCGAGCGCGCTGTCTACTGACAGCTCTTGTTTGATCAGGTTTAAAGACTTGTACTCCACATTATCCAGTCTTCGTTGTAACTGGGTTGCCGAAGCCCGGGACAAGTAAATACTGTTTCGGGCAAGTCTAAATTCCCAGGTGGTTGCCTGAACGGGCAAATGCATTTTCCTGATATTTCGATCCCTCTGTTTTTATAATTTCTTCAGCAACTATTCACAAATCCTGATTGAACGTTATTATTATATTGAAATATAGTTATTTTGGGCAAGTAAAACTGTTTTTGGGCAAGTGGTTTTCTTCAACTGCTTGCCCGAAAGGACAAGTGCTGAAAAGAAATAAAGGCAAAGACTGATTATCCACAATATGATTTGTATGGGGGGGGGGGGGTATAAATGTTTCGCAAGATTGCATGATCACAATATAGATAATCTTGTTGCTGTTATAGATGATCCCGAACTCATGTGCGACACACGCCCTGCTTAGTGTGCTACTGAACTGTGAGAAAGTGAGTCTTGGGGAAACGCTCGCCAACCTGAAGGCAGACAGCACAAATATGAACCCAGAGGTAAACTACAATAGTTAACTGTAAAATGTAACACATTATAGAATAGTGCTTGTATTGATATTTTTTTTATAATAAATTAAAGATGCTTGGATTCTCCAGTATATGATGCTGTGAACTTTATTTCACATTTTTCCCAATACACTGTGCATCTTTTTTCAGAACAAAGGTTATGCCATAGGAAATATACCAGAATTGGCCAGAGCCCACAATAACCATGCAAGGTTTGGTCATTTGTGAATAACATTTGTTATACAGACTTTGTGATATACTTCTAGCCATTAACTTTTCGTTATAATTGTTTGTTGTCTCTTTTTAATAGGCAAGCCAGAAGCCAAAGTCTTTAAAATTATGTTATATTATTATAAATTTGCATGTTCTACACTAGTCAAATAATACATTGCAAAAATGTTGAATGTTATCAAGCAAATTGTTTAAACTTAGGCCACAGCATTCAAATACTTTATTTAACTGACAGGCCGATTATTTTCTAGCAAGCAAAGCAAATAAAAGAGAAAGTGCAGTTTTATTTTTTGTTTAAAACCGGAGTAGGTAGGGGTAAATCCAAGATGTAGTTGTTGATTTTCAGACGAGAGTCTTGCCAGTTGCCGGAGAAGCAGCAGGGTATGACTGTGCGTACGATGGAGGCCTTCCACTTCGTTAGCTACGTGCCAATACATGGGCGGCTCTTTGAACTAGATGGTCTGAAGCCCTACCCCATAGACCATGGTACGTATGGTTATTGGCAATGCATGCTTGAATAAAAACATAGCCAATAATTGTTACTTCATATACTATTGGTTAAATGAGTTACTCTTTATAAGCAATGACGTCATGGTCCCTTTCGCTTCATGCAATGTGAACATGAAGTTTTTTCTGTACAATAGACTAGGGGAATGTATATATTTAAAGCAAATCTGTCATAGGCATCTCTCATAATAACTTTTTTTGCTCTTGTGCTTTTTGCTTGATAGGGTACAATATATATATACCTAGTTCTATATAGTAAATGTGCCAAATTTCCAGGTCCATGGGACAAGAATGAAGACTGGACAGAAAAGTTCAGACGAGTGATCTCAGAGCGCCTTGGCATGGCCACTGGAGGGTAGGTTGTGTCCCCTGTTTTTGCAGATACTTAGTTACATTGGCTTATTTACTGATCATTCATTTAAACAATGTCTTGCCTATCTCTGAAACTGTGTTTCATAGAAGAAAGTTACCTTCACTCTAGCCATCATGCCATTGCAGTGAGCCGTACCACGATATTCGGTTCAACTTGATGGCAGTTGTCCCAGACAAGGTCAGCCTCTATGAACACAAACTGAGCACCCTGAAGACAAACAGACAGATAGTACTTGAGGCCTTACAACAGGTAAATTCACTAAACTGATTTCCCAGTCGGCACATTTTTCTTGAGGTTGGTACTCGGTGATGAAAAATGATATTAATAACCAAAAAAAGAAAAAATAACATGACTAAAGTAGGTAATGTTTATGATTGACATGTACATCATGTTCTCAAGCATGGTTATTAATACTACAGAGTTACTCGCTAATGAGTCATTATACATAGTAATGTGTAAAATATATGCTTTTATTCAGTTTGAATACAGATTATAGAGATTTGAGTTTAAGGTAAATAGAAATGAAATGAATTGATGAAAATGTGAACATGGCAGTCATCGAAATTAGACTTTTAGATGAACATGCCCGTACTCATACACTCCCTTTATAAAACACAGCATTTGAGCAAGGCAGGCAAGCATTTAACCAGTGCAGGGCATTAGGGCAAGTGCTAATTTTGACCACTGACTTGGTGTATACATACATGAAGTATAAAGAAAAATCAATGTTTCTGTATCAGGAAGTTTTCTAATACTTTGAATGTTTGAATGTTGCTGTTCTGTGGTGGAAATTTGAAACACTTTGTTGTTTAGATTCTCAGGCACCCGCCACTAAAGGTAGCCGATGTTGTTTTGTATTTTGTAGAGTTTTGTTCTGAAAATCATGCACAACATAATTCTTATAAACATGGAGCTATTTTTAGTTCATCGGTTTTTCAAAGGAAATAAGTTGGGGTATTGTTATAGCCTGGGCTTTATTGTAGGTGAAGGCGGCATCCTCATTTTGTAAACACTGAAACCATGACCATATTTCAAATAATTTTCAATGTATTTAAATGAAACTTGGTACACATGTTGCCAGATACTAGACGCACCTTTTTTAGCTCGACTATTGGAAGAATAAGGAGAGCTATACTACTCACCCTGGTGGCAGCGTGGGCGTCACACCTTGGTTAAGGTTTTGCATGTAAACACCTTTAAGTCATTATCTCAGTAATTATCTCAGTAAATACATCATTTATTGCATTGAAACTTTGGATATTTATTCCCAACTATATAACCTACTAAATTAATGAAGTTAGATAACACTTTTTTGAATATAATGCAAATTATGGGCCTTTATTATTTGACTTAGAAATTCTGGTTAAGGTTTTGCATGTAACCACTTTTAAGTCAATACCTCAGCGAATACATCATGTATTGCAGTGAAACTTTATACACAGGCTTACAACCATTCAAACTTCTTAATTAATCAAGTAAGATAACTCTATCTTGCATATTATATAATTTTTGCCCCTTAATTTTGGTTAAGGTTTTGTGTGCAAGCACACATAGGTTAATATCTCACTAACTACTTGATGTATTGCATTGAGACTTTAAACAATGGTACTCAACCACCCAACTTACTTGAATAACCAAGTAAGATAACTGTATTTTGCAAATAATGGCCCTTTATTATTGGACTTAAAAATTCTGGTTAAAATTGTGCATGTAACCACTTCAATACATCATGTATTGTATTTCCATCAAGTCTGTATTTCATTAAAGGCTGAATGTTTTTGAATTTTACACAAATCTTCGCAGGCATCATTCTAAGCAAATTTTACAGTGATCCATGCATGTTTCGCCAAAACTTTTCAATCCTAACACTGAAAAGCAGCGGAATTGTCGAGCGCGCTGTCTCTGTGACAGCTCTTGTTACAAGACCAATCACTCTCTTTGATTGAAAAAGTAACATACAGGCGTTTGTGTTCGCTCTGTGCGCTCTTGTCTGGTATTGAATGAAACAAAACTAAGGCTTTTCGGATATCTTTAAATCTGATAAAATTTACTGTATCATAGTAATATCAGAAAAGGAAAATAAAAATAACCTCAAAACAGCTGTTATAAAAACTTATTGTATGTTCCTTCAAATTATCTGACACTATTAAAATTCTCCATCTTCTGAACAAGATGTGAACTGCAAAATGCCTTGGCGACATCAAAACACAAATGACAGAAAAACAGGTCTCGAAACATTGTACAACATGTATAAAGAATTATGTTGTCTCACTGTCATGTTCAATCAGTGCTGTTTCTCCAAAGTTTGTTGCACTTTTGTCATCATCCCACACCCTCTCTCTTTATTTTCAGGTATTTATTGCTTACATGTAGCGACTTACTAGGTGTGATCAAAATATGAAGTAGAAGTTTATAATTATGTTGCTGTTAATTATATAATGAACCCATTTTCATTTCAGTTAATTGTATTTGGTAGGGCTTTGCTTTGCATTCTTGTTTGATAGATCTTCATTTCAAGCTGATGTGGTAGAACTGGCATCATATGAGCCTTAGTGTATTTTTACTTCATAGATACCGTATTTTCTCGACTATAAGGCGATTCGCTTATAAGACGGCCCCCTAACTTTGCCCATGAATTCTGGTGCTTTTTGTTTCGACTCGCTTATAAGACGGGGTCAATTTTTAAGCAAATCTAAAATGCTAAAATTCTTCCTAATGTGTAAAAATGTTCAAGCTCAACGGACAATTATCGACTTTCGCGGTAACTGTTTTTGTTTTCCTCAAAGAAAATGGCAGTCAACTGTGAGCTCTCTATTTGGAGGTAGGTTAAAAATGAGTACATAAGTTTGCAGGACAGGTCGTTACTTATCGGAATTGTAATAATTAATCAATAACAACATATGTTTGTTTTAGTTTTTTTTATTGAAGACACCAATAAAGTTCTTCGGCAAAATAAATGGCTTTAATAACATAACTGCGAAAAGCCGCGGCATAAATAGGTGTTTGTTTAGCAATAATGCTTCAGGCAATATTGTCCCTTGATTGGCGACGAACATAAAGGATTCATATTCGCATTGTCATTTGTTTGCTTAATCAAATTGACAGTTAGGTACCTACATCATATTTAGATTCCAATTTATTGATTTGATATATCTGTCAAACTAATTATACTGACACGCGCCATGAGAAAAAATGCAGATATAACGGTACACTGTGTGACGTCAGAGCACGCGCGGTGAAGATATTTCGTGTTGTTGTTTACTTATTTGCCCCATACTTGTATCAGCAGACGATATACTGGATAGACGAATACCCTATGTAAAATTTTACTGACTTTGACTTGAATCTTTTTTTAATATTTTATCGACTCGCTTATAAGACGGGTCCCCTACTTTGGGGGTAAAAATCGGGACCCAATTTCCCCGTCTTATAGTCGAGAAAATACGGTAATGTACATAAATTGTCAGAAGAGGTGTCTCAGAACTAAATACGGCTAATTTGGAAATAAATCTCTTATTATTCATCTCACTAAATGATAATTTGTTTATGAGTTTATTTCTCATATATTCCTTAATATGTTTCATAACAAGGATTTTTAAATCTTTAAATTATTATTTTTACTTCACAATTCTTTAAAGTTGTTAGTATTTGAATTGGTATAATCTGGTGATATGGATCTTTTTCCCACTACACATGTTAGATGTATTTAAACTACAGATGGTCAAAGTGACCTCACCAGGAATAACAGTTGCTGAGAAGGAAAAGTGTCTTGCCGCAGTGAAAAAGAGGAATCCTCAAGCTGCGGTTGCCATGGAAATCTGTGTTGAGGGGAAACCAGATGGCTCTTGTCATACTGACATGGCGCTCGGGGGTGAAGTCAAGCCAAACATTATTGACCTGACAGCCGAGGATGGCCTAGGGATCACTGGTGGTGCTAGTTCTCAAACACAAATGTGTTCAAACACACTCCCTGCTGGCAGGGCCGTTGTGAAATCGGAATCTCAGACTGTTACACTTAGCGAACATGTTCCTGGTAACCAGTCTGGGTTTTTCACTGAAAGTGTTCAGACAAGGATAGAGGAGAGGATGGATGTTCAGATCTCAGTTGCCATGGAGACAGGCTTGTCCACAATAGTTCCCACCACAGCATCCACATCTGATGTGACCAAACCACTTACCATAGAGACAAGGTTTACAGGTAACATTATCCCGCCTGCACCTACCCAGGTGTTTGCAGTTTTCCAAACATGTTTGTAAATGTAATAATATGGTAAAATTTAAACATACAGTGAAAACTCACTAAACCGGACAAGGTCCGGACCGGGCAAAATTTCCGGTTTAGTGAGGATTTGATGTACGGAGTAAGTTTACTCAAAATGTTAACTGAGTTAACCTTTAAAGGGAAGTTGGAAATTGGAATAAAATAAAAACACATAAAGATAACATTTATTTTACATCAAAGATGGTTCAAGTATTTATTATCATCTTTTTCCGAGTCTAAAAAAATAAAACAACTGGCGTAATTTAATGCTTGTTAGTATGTTTGATAGTTTAATTAACGCACCGCTCTAATTTGATTCACTCATAGATGTCTTTAGATAAAACAACCCTCCAAAATGATCACTTAATAACCGTTTCTAGTTCTTTATTTTCTGCAACAAACAAATTAATGTTTCAATCAATTTTCTTTTCACAAGTTTGATTAACGTTTGATTATCACGCGGCAGTCAATCCACAGCGCAATCATTATTATCGAGTTATCACAACATCAAAGGTGCAATATTTAACGACGCACCGGCTGTCAAAACAAAATGACACGCGATTCGCGAATTCCTAATACACAAAATCATTTTGACATGTTTGAACACTCTCCGATACCCATGTTGGGTATCATATTCTAAATTTAAACATGTATCTGCCGCCATGTCATTTATGTTCATGTTATATACCTCATTTGCCATAGTTTATGGTATGAGAGAATAAACGTTGTTTGAGTTGAGAACAAATATACGTCCGGTTTTGCGAGGTAAAATTGACAACTAACAAATTTTCTCGATTTTTTGTCCGGTATCCGGAATTCCGAGGTTCCGGTTTTGTGGGGATTATTTTACATTGAAAATAGAAGGGGAAAATCGGGACTCTGGAAAAAGTCCGGTATCCCGAGGATTCCGGTTTTGTGGAGATCCGGTTTAGTGAGGTTCCACTGTATTTATTCATTAGATTGAGTTTCAAATGTTTCATCAGAAACTATATTGAACTACATGTAGTTACATAGCTTTGTAGTCATAGAGATGACACACATGAATGTTTATTTTATCTCTGTGGCCATGACTTACAAGTATTAAAGTTCTGGCCACAAGGTAAACAATCAATTCACACATGCCATCTCTATGCAACCATACATTGCTTAATGGTATGATTGAAATAAGTTTACAAAAAACATTCTAAGTACTTGGGCAGGTCTCACATGATGTTACTGAAAGGAAAATATTTTCCAGCTGAAAAAGGTTTTACATGTTATCTATTTAGACAGTAATAATGCAAAGCCAATATTTGCGCTTAATGTGTAGTATACTTATGTTTTTAAAATCAGATAGTCATAGAATAATAGAATGTATGTACATTGTACTTCATTGGCAGTATTTCCTACTATCCACAGGTTCCCCAGGGCCTAGCAGTGAGAGTACGGACACAGCGTCGGAGGTAGGCAGTTGTTTCAGCTCCCCTAGCAGCAGTACAGCAGGGACCTCCACACAGAACAGCCCAAACGTATCCGGGGCAGAGAAACCAGGTGGGAGGGGCTCATGTGCCTGCTTGTGTTATTGATCTGCTGTTGGCTTAGTTATTTTTTGTGTCACTCAAGCAATTTATGAAAAATGTGTTTTTTGAAACAGTTTACCTAAGTTATGTACGGTATGAATCATGGACTTCAATCAGAAAATGTCCTAATGTTCCAAAATAGTGACACAGAATGGGGATATGGTTTGGCTACAATAGCCATGAAGTTAGCTATATTTAATTTGTCATTTTTCTAATGTCAGAATGGTTAATTGGTTAATGGACAACATTGTGATAAAATATGTTTGACTTCTACAGATGGTAGCCCAAGAGTGAAATCAGAAGACGACTCCACAAGTTCCTCCAGACACAAGACCAAACTACACAGTCAGCATGGCTTCAGACCAAAGGTGAGACCTGAGACCTTGTCTGTGACCTTGGGTCAATGTTACAAACAGTCTCAAGTCTGAGTTCAGCCGCAGGTTGCAAAACTGCAATTCTTTACTTTTAGATGTATTAATGGTGATATTTGCTGAATTTAATTTTTTTAAAACAAATAGAACAAAGATTATTCTTTGTTATTAGATTTAAGTGCTTTTCTGAGTCTGATTCCAGACTCAGTCCTGAGACTGTTCATAATCATGGACTTACAGACCTATTGTTATTGATATTATTTTATACTAAGAACTAGTATGTATGTGTAAATACATAAAATAAAATGAAAGAAACAGCCCACAATCATTAGCAGCCAAATGAACTAAAGGCCTTTTTGGGGAAAGGGCCGTAACTGATGTTGGAAAAAACTCGTGGGACAATCCCTTTGCATGGCCTTGTTTTTATAAGTTAATCGATGATACATTACAACCTTTCCATTTCTGTTTATAACTTATTGTTTTAGTGTATCATCATGCAATCAAATATAATTAGAAAAAAAGCCTTATAGATTCCTGAAAACTTGAAACGCATGTATTTGTACATGAAAAAGAAAATCATATTTTTATGTATTTCATTTATTATGCTGTACGTTTTGGGTTATTTATTAACAAAGGCCATGCCAACAACATTTTATGGTTATCGTTTTTGGGTGGGTAGGGTCAACCTTTAGACAGTAAAAAACTATGGTTACAAATTTCACAGTTTATCCAAATATAATCCGATTTAATGCCCTGATAATGGCATGTTAAATGAGGCAAGAAAAGTAATGTTTGTACTGTAATGTTAATATACCTGTCAAATGTGGACCTTGGTGATAATTAAAGTAGATATGGTGTGAGGAAGATGAGGTGATACCTTAAATGGACCTTCAAATTTATATGACCTTATCAATATGTTTTCATGCTTTTTGTCAAAGAAACTAAGATATGTTGTCATTTTAACAAGGCACTTTGTTTTTTTTCTGTTGGGTAGCTGTTTTTTTAATTGAAACCTGATACTTTACATAGAATCAATTAGGTATATGGCCTGACAGGTTCTTGAACACTGTTTAAGCTGCTTGACCATGTTGTACCTCCCAACACCACTGCTGACAGTGAACGGTCTCGATCAAACTGAGACTGCCATTTTTATACTTTGACCATGTCTAGTTATTTCTTGCTTTTTGGTGGATTATATCCTGAAAAACTCACCATTTGGAAAAGTGGGCGTATCAAATTATAATTTCACTGTTCCTCTCCTTTAGCCCATTTCAAGGTCAATATAACAAACAAAAATGCATATATTGCTGGGAAGAATTCAGTGACATTTATTGTTATTTCTGTCTTGACATCATTTGGCTAAATTTTGATGTGGTTTTCCAAAATAATTAATATTTATTATTATTTTTGATGAATAATAAGCATGAAATAAAAAAATATAACTAGGTTTCTCAGTTAAGATTTATCCTATGTATACATTAAATGTTTCTGAAGATTTCTCTTCCAGAATGAAGGTATGAAATATGTTATAACATTTCTTTTGTGTGTTGCAGGATCTCATTGCGTTGTTGAAAAATGTGGAAAATGAAATTAAAATCTGTGAAACAAAGCTGCAAGATGAACAGGAAAAGATCAAGAAATACAAGGTAAAGTTTGGTTGTTATTTTTATCTGACCATAGCTTGCAACTCTTTGGATATTCTTATATTTTAAATTGTTAATTATCATGATTTTCAATTATTAAAACAATCGGCATCTGAGTGTTTACTGTTAAAAGAAATGTTGACTACATATTTTTTTATAACAGAGAATAGGCAATAATTGTTATGTTGTATACCACTGGTTAAATGAAATAATGCTATTCCAATCAGAGTGCAATATTTAAGAGAGGTGTATGTCGATATTAAAGCATAGTTGTCCAGATATTGTTATCAGTTGCCAAAAAAATAATCCTGATACTCACAATGATGTTCACATATGAGCATTGGCAATGGCACATATTTTGCAGCAAGGCTGATTACTGACCAAATAATTTTTAGATCAGGATTTTGGCCAATGTAATAAAATAGATGTTAACTTTCAGTCAGCTTATTTTATTATTTTCAAACCATGTTCGATTTTCACTTCCTTTTTCACAATTCATTCAAGGCGGTGCAACTGAAAACATTATAATGTATATTTTTCTCTCTGTAACTCTCTTACATTTTTGTCCTATCTTGGCTCAGATTGACAACTGCCGTCGTACCCACAACTACGACCAGTTCCTGTGCACTTTTCTGTCGATGTTGGCCCAACAGGGGCACCTGGCAGAGCTGGTCCAGCAGCACAGCCTCATCAAGAAACGTATCCCTGCACACATTGCACAGGCTGCAAAACTCACACAGGCCGCAAAGAAAAAGAAGAAAACTAAACGCCGGAAATGAAGTCCAATACCGAAGACCAGTATTTGATAGCTTATGCCATCCTTAGAACAGTATTTTTATACAGTGACCTGACCCAGACTATATTAGTGGGTAATATGGTAGGGAATAATGAGAACATTAGTGAGGGTACAAAAAATATATCCCAAGTTCAAGGATTTCATTTAAAATTCACATCATTGTCACAAATTGCATTAAAACATTTATATGAATTAAGTCTGGATAGCTCCGAGGTAATGCTTCGGGAATGTTCCTGTGGCCTCTCTCCTGGACACTTAGTGCTGGTGAGTTTGACCCAGGAAGTGGGCTCGACCTCAAGAAATTGGTATTAACTAAACCTTTTATTCATAAAATTAAATAATCTTGGTTTAAACTCGTGTAAACTTTTATTTTTTTAATTAAGTATTAAAAAGAGAATTACTTTTCAGAAATACTGATTCCAAAAAGCATTCTCACTATATGTTGGTTAATAAGCAGGGGTTCAGATTTAATGACTAAGTAATCAAACAACAGAATAGTATAAGTATACTGCAATAAACAATGTTTGACTATTTCAGGGGTAAAAAATGGTAGGTGGGGGCATTTACAGTTGGCCTTTTGTCCATGGTATAAAGCATAAACTTAATTTGCTACCATTTCATATTTGCAAAAACTAGTGAAGAGCCATACATGGACTTGCCAGGACTAAATAAATGTCTTTAATTTTCTCATGACTTATTTTGAATTAATGAATTTTATTGCGTGTTGTCTAAAATGGTGATAATGACAACTGTCCGAATATTACTCTATTAAATATTGCTTATAGTTAGTGAAAAGTTTACGACTTAATCTGTTTTCTCTTTACCTATGATGTAAAAAATATCAGGTAAACATTTGCAAAATGTGTCTTATTTGACTTGATATGTCAAAGATTTTAATTGAAGTTTTACGACATTTTTCCATTTGCTGACAATTCTGAATGAACATTTCATGTACGATGATATGTTGTGTTTCTGTTAACATGCTGTGGAACAAGAGTGAAAGATAGACGTTGAGCTTTGTTCTTTTGTGAAACATACATCTATGTTCACATTGTCAGTACCTTTTGATATAAGTTATGCATTGTAGTCTGAAAGCAAGAACACTGAATGACTTAAGTCTTATACTAAAAAAAAGTAGAGCTCAAGTCATACACTGAATGACTGTAGAGCTCTTGTCATGCACTGAAATATTGTAGAGTTCTTGTTGTGTAATGAATGGTTGTAGAGCTATATTTGTACATTGTTTTGATGTAGAGCTCTAACATAAGTCACACACTGAATGATTGTAGAGCTCTTTTCATACATTGAAAGATTGTAGAGCTCTAGTCATACACTGAATGATTTATGAGCTCTAGTCATACACTGAATGATTGATGAGCTCTAACATAAGTGACACACTGAATGATTGTAGAGCTCTGTTCATACATTGAATGATTGTAGAGCTCTAGTCATACATTGAATGATTGTAGAGCTCTAGTCATACACTGAATGATTGAAGAGCTCTAACATAAGTGACACACTGAATGATTGTAGAGTTATTTTTATACACTGAATGATTGTAGAGCTCTAGTCATACAGTGAATGATTGTAGAGCTCTAGTCATACAGTGCATGATTGTAGAGCTCTAGTCATACACTGAATGATTGTAGAGCTCATTTCATACACTGGATGATTGTAGAGCTCATTTCTAGATTGACTGAGTGATTGTAGAGCTCATTTCGTACACTGAATGATTGTAGAGCTCATTTCATACACTGAATGATTGTAGAACTTATTTCATACACTGACTGAGTGATTGTAGAGCTCATTTCATACACTGAATGATTGTAGAGCTCATTTCATACATTGACTAATTGACTGTAGAGCTCATTTCATACACTGAATGATTGTAGAGCTCATTTCATACACTGAATGATTGTAGAGCTCATTTCATATTCTGAGTGATTGTACAGCTCTAGTCGTACACTGAACGATTGTAGAGCTCATTTCATACATTGACTGAGTGATTGTAGAGCTATATTCGTATACTGAATAACATACTGTAGAGCTCTTTTGTAAATATTTTGGATTAATCTGCAATGGATACATTGGATATTTCTTGTCATACACAACACTGCCTTTTGTTACAAATCATTATTTTTTATGTCGTTGCTGTTATTGTAATAAATTGACTGCTGAAATATTTGGTGTCATTTGTAAGGTATGCTAGAATCACAGTTTTTCTCTCATTATGTTTCTTTACACCAAAGAATACTTACAAAGCACATGTTTCTATGTAATTCCGTTGTAAAACAGAGCACATACAGAGCTATGACACAGGAACTGTATATATAAAGCCCAGGACACCATGTTCGTGTCATGCTATCATGTTTCAACCATGTTATATTTGGGCTTCCAAAACTATTGCGCATTTTACAAAGATTTTTTTTCTGGTAAGAATAAAATAACTGCATATCCTGTTTATGAAGGATTGAATGTGATTGGCCGATTGTTCAGAACTTACAAGTTATGCACATTGTTAACATAGTTGTTGTCAATATTCAAAACATTACTGCTCTAGAAGTACAATGGATACTCTTCTAGTCTGCTGTATTTCTAACAATATTCCAGTCAACAGTTTGCGCTGAACCTTTTTATTTTTAAATACTTGAGCACATCATCAAATATATCATGTTAAATAGTTTACAAGGATGTCCTTATTCACATTGTTAACTTAATAAAGTTCTGAACAATTGACACTGTGTTTTAAATCAACCAGGCATTATGCTTATTTCTAAAAGGAGTTCATTTATAAATCAAACCTATATGTCTTTTAAAAAATTGATAATATTTTTTTGGTGGTAGGTTAGGGGGAGTTTTTCTCATTAAACCATCTGCAAAAGTAGAGACACTGCCGATATCTTTTAACATAGCCAGTATGTATGGAAATGTAAAGCATTATCCCCTTCCGAAGGTTCCAGAATAGCATTGTCCCCTGCCGAAGGTTCCATTATAGCATTATCCCCTGCGGAAGGTTCCATAATAGCATTATCACCTGCGGAAGGTTCCATAATAGCATTATCACCTGCGGAAGGTTCCATAATAGCATTATCACCTGCGGAAGGTTCCATAATAGCATTACCACCTGCGGAAGGTTCCATAATAGCATTAGCACCTGCCGAAAGTCCCATAATAGCATTATCTCCTGCCGAAGGTTCCATTAAAGCATTATCTCCTGCCGAAGGTTCCTTTATACTAGAAAGAAGTTTGTGAAACACGTGATGTATGTACAATGTACATTCATAGTGCATGCGTACATGCGTTTGTTCTGGCTAGATTTGATCAGAACCGTCACAGTTGTGGCCCTTTAATTTATGAATTTTACACTTGATTTTGTCCTTTTGAGACGTAAGATGTTTTTGCTGATACAACAGTCTGAAATGAAAATACTAATCAATACTCTTCTGGGGGGGGGGGGGGATAAAGTGTGCATGGTGGGAAATTTGTCTAAATAAAACGATAGCCATATGAAAGAACGGGTTAAGTTTTACTATACAATCATTTTGAGCTCACAATAGCAAAACTTAATTGTACCCAATTCATATTCATAATTACTTTGTAGTGTTAGAAGCATTATGAATCATTTAGCGATGGATTTTGGCTATTAGGCTTGTATGGCTCGTCTGTAATGGTGATGACGGACAGGCTACACCAGTTTGCCCGTGTCCCACAGTCATTAGGGGTACACAGCGTGCTATTGTTGCATCATTACAGGACTTGTTAACTGTCACACTAGCGCGTCAGACAACGCTCCAATATGATCTAGTATATACTCTACAGTGGTTACAAACTCACTGCGTTCTTAAATAAAATTAGTTTTCTTTTTCTGCTCAACCATGAACTACAAGTACACCGTAATACTAGTTTTAACCCGTTTTTCTTAAGAAAAAATGTGTTTATTGTTATAGCTACAATATAAAAGTTGTATTAGTCGCATAGACCGAGTTGTGGGCAATAACTCCAAAGCCGTATCCATTAAATGTTTAACTGAAAACTTGGTACGCAAACATGTGGTCACTATGACAATGCGTACATGTGTACCAAGTCCCATAACTCTATGTGGCGTCCGTTTGAAGTGCCTTTGTTTTAGGATCAGATTTTATTTAAGAAACCTAACCGTACTGCAAGAAATGCATTCAGCCCATTTAATGCTTTTAAACAAATTTCGTTTGGAGGTTTAATACGATACAACTCTGTTTTGACTTCTTACTATTTCACTGTTGACTACCTACTATTTCACTGAAATTCATAGTTGCCAACGCTACACTTTTAACGCGTCTCAGTGCCTTCAGTATGTTAAATTAAGCTTAGTGACCGTATAATTAAAGAAACACCAGTAAAGTTTGTTAAGAATGATCATTTATTGCGCGATGTTATATTCTGTGACCGTTTAATTAATAATTATGTCGCGTTTATGCACATATATCACATTTATTCACGCTCGCCTTTGCCCAGATGGATTGATTACCGTTAATAAATGTTTTACGAGGTGGACAAACTACCTTACAAGATTTGCAATAATATTGCTAATGTTTTAGCATATCTGTTCTTAGTTAATACTTGTCGTTCACCGCCGAACAACCTGTACAATGACAGATGAAAGAAGCGCCCTTAGGCCAAACAAGGAAGTAACACATGAAAATATCGCCGAGTAGACGTTACGTAAACGTACGGAATTTACCGATCACATGATTGTCGTTACGGAAACTGCCGAACGCCATTCGGCAACTCTGACGTTACGTTTTTACCGTTACGGTTGTCGCCGTTGACTATAGGATAAGTTATTTATGTCTTTGAGGTAATAGTTTGAAAGTTTTGTCAAATGAATGTACTTGAGGCGACTGGTTGTGTTTGTTGGATTTGATATTGGAGTTAATATTTTATTGCCGTGTCAAATAGAAAATATACATTTGTGTTTGTGTTAAATTAAAATTTGTTGTTGTTTTTCATTTCGTGAAACATTTGGAAATATATTTTTGTGCCTCCAAGAAACGTCATATATCACCGCGATTTTCAGAAATCCTCACCGTTACCAAGACAACGGAATATTGGAGGGATTGTTGAACTTATTAGGTATGGGTTTTATTTTTAGATGTTAATGATTTAGACGTTAAGATTGATTTACACAATATTTCTTGATTAATTTTGTGAATCCTAATAATGCATTTTACATGAGAACTCATATTATTTTATTTTATTTTTTTACAAAATGTGATAAAAATGACTCCATGCCGTAAGACATCACGCTGCTGCAATTCGTTCGTATACGAATGTTGTTGAATCCAATGACAATGTTATGGCAGAATATGAATTATAAAATCACAATACTTTCTTTTGAACTCTTGGCATTTATCCTACAAACGATATGCGACTTACAGTTTTACCCTTGTATCGTCATATACAACATTCTTAATCAGTTTCAGAAGAAAATAGTTGTTGTTGTTTTTATTCCGACATCGGCTTAACAAACAATTTAAATTAATAAATAAATTTCCAACATCTAGTTGTTCTTGATTTAAGTCCGTTACTTCAACTAGTTCAATGAAGTATGCTTGTCATTATTTGTTATAAGCTATTTTATGCTGTTGTGTTTGCCGTTCTGTTATATCGACAATTTAAGGGATCAAAGATGTTTATTGTGTTGTGGAGTCTATATCATTAATGCATTTGCTTGATAGAATATTCATATAAATAATAATAATAATAATAATAATAATATACTCAGCAAAAGGTCTTGCGACATGGTATATAACTGAAAAATATGTGTGAATTTTTAAGTCTGATTGTTTTTATAACATGTATATCATATGAAAAGAGATTCTTAGCCAGTACACTGATAACCTATTTTTGAAATTATTTATTGTCAATGAGACGGTGTTATATTCCTCTTAAACGTTTAGGGCAAGTCATGAAATTTCACAAAATAGCCCTACATTCATTAATGTTCAAACAACGTCAAATTTAAAGTAAGCGTTAATCGAATTAATAGCGACAATAAAGTCACCGTACAATACTAACACAATGGTAAGAATGACCGAGTCACCGTACAACACTAACACAATGGTAAGAATGACCGAGTCACCGTACAACACTAACACAATGGTAAGAATGACCGAGTCACCGTACAACACTAACACAATGGTAAGATAGACCGAGCACCTTGCCTTGCATTCATAACGTCAACGGACGACGTCAACTTAAGTAAGTATTTCGTACGTCTAGACAGGTATCCGAACAAAAATAAGTTTATTAACAAAAACGGTTATAAAACGACTATAGGTGTGATTTTGCGTGCGAATATAAATTGCTGTGCGGTAGATCACTTGACTTCCAGTCAAACGTTTGAATCCTGAATATAGCCACGAACATCTACAGCTAGGGTCGCATATGACAATGGCTGATCATTGTACATAATGCAAGGACGCAGGATTGCATGTTCCTAGCAACTCTGACTTACAGAATGTCTCGGCATTGTAACGCATTACCACTAAACACACTTGCATAAATTGTACGTACGTCATGTTAATCACTGACGTCGTATTTCAGATTTAGCGATTCGATTTAACTTTAACATGATCAAATATATGTAAAATAAAGTGATACCTCCAAATAGTCTTGGCTTTGCTGTATTGTATTGAAATAACGCATTTATTTTACTTTTGACGCCAGATCCCTTCCCAGATGGCATTTGTTTTTGACGCAGTAAATTATTAATATATAATTATAAGGATAGGAAGTAGTTCACATTTTCCAAATGTATAAAACTTGTGTATGATAAATGTACATTTCAAAAAAACGATATTTAATTGCATGACTTTTTTGCCGAATATATTATTTGATGTGTTCAATTGGTCACTTTTCTTCGAAGTCAGGGTCACACCATTGACAATAATGGTCAGTCTGTCAAATTTACGAGCATTTTCCTGATCTAGTATACATCCACCTGACAGGCGGCTGAGTCAACAAGGGACTATATTATGCACATTACAACTGCAACACGCAAAAGCCCTATATCTTCATGGGTTTGATGGCGAAAATGCTGACACTTATATGATTTCATATAATGTCATTTGAATAATAAGGTGTGATAATATAATTAATAAACCTCTCATATAAAAAAAATGTCTGAGCGCATGATTTCGTCCAAAATTGAAATGAATCCAAAAAATCCCGCGCATTATTTATCATTTTTAAATGAAATATGAAACTTTTGTTCATGGTTCAGAACATATTCAAATACGGGTGAGAATTATAGTGATGAATCAGTTATTCAATACATTATATTAGTCCAATAAACACGCGACCTTTTACCATATTTACCTAACCCTTTTCCCTCTATTTTCCTTTTTTTATTTTGTTTCATATTGGCTCTAAAACAGTCGAAAAAGCCCTGTACCTGTAGATGTCTTGAGACTGCGTAACAAAATCTAGATTAATTTTGAATATTACAAACAATAAAATTATATTAGCATAAACAGCGCATTTCAGTGCACGTAACTGTAAATGATTTATTTATAAGGTATTCTTGGTTGAAATCTGTATCATAAATTCACTTTTCATTTCATATATTACATTTTAAACCTTTTTTGTCATGTTTGGGATGATAAATTTTGTTGTCACAAGAAATAACCAAATGAAGGTAATAAGTTTTTAGTTTTAGAGTGAAATAATATCTAATTATGTATTTATATATTTGATACATGTACATATATTTACCACACCAACTTGACGCAATTAATTTTTGTTCAATTCTGTTGAATGTTAGTGAAATGAATATTTGTTATCCATTTTTGTATATAGTTTACGTAGCAGCCTGTTTTTATCGTAATGAATGTTGGTGGGGTTTAGTAATTATTACAGGTTGGCAAGCCCTCATAAAAAACGGGAAAAGATGACAGTTTTGGCGAGAAAATAGATATTTTGTCTTCTTTTATTTTTATGTTGGCAGTGTGTCGTTATTATGTCCTACGATATAAATTATATTTATAATGTCTAAAGTGTGATGCGCTTTGTATTCGGGTTATAAAACTTAAACGGTTGTTGAACTCACAGATAGACACACCACGTATAAACATGGTTGTTTTGAAAATGGCACTGTGTTCTTCATCTTGAACAGACCCGTCCATATATGTTAATTTGGCAACACATTTTTTTAACTTTGTTAAAATTGGCTTGCTTAACCTACTTGCATATATAGAGCACACAAACAGAAGTTTGTCATTTCTAGCCTAAAGTCATTCGTCATCAATATAGTAACTAACGCTTTTCGGGAAATAGAGCTTTCTTTGTCACATACTTTAAATATTTGATTAGAACAGAGCTCATACATGAACTTGTGACGATGCGTTATCATTGGTTAACGCATTTTGTTCACAGCTCAGACGAAATAAGCAATTGAAAAATTTGACCCTATAAAACTGTTCCAATGTCGATTAAAGAGTTTAAATCATGGTTTAAATCACTCAAAATTGTTCGAATAACGGACACGTTTTGAACAAGTAAAACGAAATCGAGAATTAAGGGAATTCGGTTTTGGAATAACTTTAAGATTAGTGTTAGGGTTAGGCTTTAAGATATTTTTTTTATGAAAATACATACACATCATTTATATTTAATATCAAAATAACGTAAGTTTTAAGACAAGCTATCCTCTGTCTTGCCTTACCACCGCCTTATACTATTTTCAGGATGTGAATTGCTGGGCGTGCGAGGACAATGTCCACGTTCCGCCGGCTGATATGCCTCTGTCTAGTTGTAGCATGTAAGTATGGAGAAACCATGGGGCTTTGCACTTATTTGTAAAGCTGGATAAATCAGATATCGGATCACACCGATTTTAAGTCACCATGCCCGGAGGGTTTCAGTAGTTTCAAGTATGGGTGCAGTCTGTACTGTACTATTGTCATGTTTAAATTTTGTTTCATACTGTGTTTGGTATCTGAAACAGCCAAACAAACAAAGTTGGCAACCTATGAACGCAGTTATTCTAGCATGTATTTGTTTCATAGCAGAGTTCAATGCATTGGATCTGTTTTATCTACAGGGGAAATAATCAAACTATTGCCTATGTTTCCTAGTCGATTTATACTATATACGCAGAGGGGACAGAAGCGAACTATTTCTGTTTTCCCAACCCATGTATTTGTTATATACATGTACTGTGTATATAGCATATAATGTAGACTAGAAAAACATAAAAAAATGCTTCTTGTTTCATTAAGACACATAGGAGCAGTGTTTGTACCTAGGCGAGATTTTCAAAAGTGTTATATCTCTCCTATGTACAATAACCGCTCCTTGCTCCATGATGAAGCGGCTCCGGGTCAATTATGGATTTCTTTAATAGAACTTTTAGCGTTTAAAGAACATGAATGCGTCACTGACCAGATTTATCTTAAATATTATTGGTTGGTTGCATGTATATTTTTATTTGATAATCTATCTAATTTAAAGGTGTTTTTAACATTACATTATTTACAAAACATTCGTTGAATATGACAGCTACAACTGACATCGAGTGACGTGTGAGGCTTGATTGATGATTACCCCGGTGAAGCAATGTTATAAAATATTACACAAATCTTATCAATCAGTTGTATACTGCCGTTTGTTATATTTTCGTTCTGGTTTATTGTTTTCCAAAATATTGGTGGAGACTTGTATTTGAGATTTTCTACACAAATGAAAGAATGAATTGTTGTTTGATTTTTGCCCTCTCTTTCCCTGAGTTACAAGTGCATTGACTTTAAAACCGCCCCCGTAAACATGTGTATATCGCCCACGATATAAAATATATAAGGGACCGTTTGTCGAGCCACAAGTTAAATCAATATATGTTCATCGTTATCTGGGTGTCAAGCGTTTCTATAATTGGACATTAATTAATAACCTACTAGTTCTGTCAATTATCTATACATGTTTGAAGATGTGTACATGTAAAGACTACGTACTTATGGGTGATGTATACGTCGAGTTGTAATGGCTAAATATAAATCATTCCTTTCTTCCTTATTTCGTCACTCAATTCTCATCAATATCTTGAAATGACTAACTATTGGCTCAAACACCCCAAGAGCTAAGCCAGATGTATTTTGCTATACACTTAATCAAACATTGTCAAGCTCTGTGGTTGAACATTTTATTGTACCAAAGTCGAGTATGAGAACGGGAACCAGTAGGCTATTTTTTCCAAACTTTCCAAATTTTAAAAACGTGACAAAATGCCCACAATTAAGAATATATTTTAGTATATTTCGAACAAAGAAACCAAGCAAAGCCCCACTGTGTAAGATACTGGGTTTGGAAAAATTTAAGGAAAGAAGGCTATTATTATTATTATTATTATTATTATTATTATTATTATTATTATTATTATTATTATCTGTCAGGATTGTGAATTATGAATCCATTTTTTTTTAAAATAAGTTTACTTTTTGGGATTGTGAACGGGGCCGAATTTCAGTCTAAAAAATCCACACTGTTAATGCAGAACTCCTGTACAATACGTTGCGATCGGATACATTGCACTGATATTATACGCGCGCCACGAAACGTACAAAAACGCTTTTTATGTATATTGCTTTGCACAGGCATGTCGGTATGTCGGTCGGTCGGTCGGTCGGTCCGTCGGTAGACCAAAGCTTGTCCGAGTGATAACTCAACAATTCCTGGATGTATGGTCATCAAACTTGACAAGAAGGTTGGGCCTGACCAGTAGATGACCCCTATTGATTTAAGGGCTCATCAGGTCAAAGGCCAAGGTCACAGTGACTTTTAATGGTAAATAATTTTAAAGCTTGTCCAAGTGATAACTCAACAATGCCTAGACCTATGGTCATCAAACTTGATATGGAAGTTGGGCCTGACCAGTAGATGACCCCTATTGTTTTTGGGGGTCATCGGGCCAAAGGTCAAGGTCACAGTGACCTTGAATGATAAAAAGTTGTCCGAGAGATAACTTGACAATGCCTGCACCCATGGCCCTCATAATTGACATGGAGGTTGGGCCTGACCAGTAGATGACCCCTATTTTTTGGGGGGGTCATCGGGCCAAAGATCAAGGTCACGGTGATCTTGAATGTTAAAAGGTTGTCCATGTGATAATTCGACAATGCCTGCTCCTATGGCCCTCATACTTGACATGGAGGTTGGGCCTGACCAGTAAATGATCCCTATTGTTTTTGGGTGTCATCGGGCCAAAGGTCAAGGTCACAGTGATCTTGAATGGTAAAAGGTTGTCGGTTTGATAACTTGGCAATGCCTGCATCCATGGCCCTCATACTTGACATGGACGTTGGGCCTGACCAGTAGAAGACCCCTATTGTTTTGGGGGGTCATCGGGCCAAAGATCAAGGTCACAGTGACCTTGAATGGTAAAAGGTTGTCCGAGTGATAACTCTACAATGCCTGCATCCATGGCCCTCATACTTGACATGGACGTTGGACCTGACCAGTAGATGGCCCCTATTGGCTTTAGGGTCATTGGACCAAAGGTCAAGGTCACAGTGACCTTGAATGATAAATGGTTGTCAGAATGATAATTCAACAATGCCTACATCCATGGCCCTCAAACTTGACTTGGAAGTTGAGTCTGACCAGTAGAAGACCCCTATTATTTTCGGGGTCAAAGGCCAAGGTCACAGTGACCTTGAAAGCAAACTCGACAATTCCTGGACCTATGGTCATCAAACTTGACATGAAGGGTTGGCCTGACCAGTAGATGACCCCTCTTGATTTTGGGGGTCATCGGGCAAAGGTCAAGGTCACAGTAACATTTAACGCACAAAAGTTAACAAATCTTCTCCCTGTGATATCTCAATGCCTGAACCTATGATCATCAAACTTGACATGGAAGTTGGGCCTGACGTGAAGATGACCCTTATTGATTTTAGGAGTCATCGAGTCAAAGGTCAAGTTTACAGTGACCTTGAATGCGAAAATGTTTCGAGTGATAACTCGACAATGCCTGCACTCATGGCTCTCAAACTTGATTTGATGTTGCGTCTGATCTGTAGATGGCCCCTAATGATTTTAGGGGTCATGTGGTCAAAGGTCAAGGTCACAGGGACCTTGAACGAAAAAAATCTTGTCTGTGTGATAACTTGTCAATGCCTGCATCCACGGCCCTCAAACTTGACATTTAGATTTTTTGTGACCAGCTGATGACTCCTATGGATTTTGAGGTCAAAAGTCATGGTATCTTAAAACTGCCTCAACGGCATCCAATGTCAGTGACAAACCAGCTGTCATTTGGGTCCATGCATATTTCATTCAATTGTCCATATAATCCTGACAACATGGCGCTCAGGGGGGCATAATGTTTGACAACATCTCTTGTTTAAATCAACTTACTCATTTTTTTAATCTTCTTCAGGCGTTCGTTGTCAGCGCCAAGCCGTTGTCAATCCAATAGATATTCCTGGTTTTCGCCAAAGTAGCGGACAATTCGAGTCGCCGAACAACGACTTCGTTAATGTGCGTAAAAATGACGGGAATCTCATCAGCGGACTTTGCCGAGAAGGATGGGTTCCGGGGGCGATCAAGAGCCTGTCCGGAGATGATATCCCGGTGTGTTTCAAAGTGAACCCTCAAGCCCGGAGCTGGCGGGAGGCTCAAGCGGAGTGCCGGAAGGACTACGGCTTCCTTCTAAAGCTCGACACAGCCGCCACCGTCAACAACAAGGACCTGCTCTCGACCGTACTGGCCAATGGTAACGTCCCTTAAACACATAGACTGTCTTCAACCGCCTCAACATAGGGCACCTGTTAGATCGTACTTGTTACAATAGGTAACAAAATATAACATAGCTCCAAGACAGACACATATTTGAAAGGGTTAAGATTTGAATTTTAAACAAAATCTGAAAATCTAGGGTTATGTTGTAATGGTTGTGTTCTGTTATTCTAAGTGCAATGTATTTAACGAAACTTGAATACAAAATTTTACATTGAATTTGGAATTAAACATACGTAACTATTTAAAATAAGCTAATGTTAAAAGGGTCTTGGTGGTGTGTAAAACACATTTCAGTTGTTGGTTATACACTTTATAGACGACCATCTATCTGTCGCAGTTCTATACTAGCGATGGTATGGATTGTTCATTTAAATAAGCCTGAACATTCAGTTTATGTACAAATAAGGTAGCTCGTTTATAATCAATGTTTACATATTTATATGCGTATTATCTTCTTTTCTTTAAATTGCTCACCTTTAAGTTCAATATGCCCTCTTTCGAAAACGCCTTGATTTAGATTTATCAAATACATGTACTATAATACTTGTATGCACAATCTTTCCAACAAAAATGAATATTGGCTCTTAAACAGTCGAAAAAGCCCTGCAGCTGTTAATGTCCAGATACATTGCTTAACAATCTAATTTATAAAACGGTATAATACGCGCAATCATAGTAGCAAAAACCACACATTTCAGTGCTAGTGCCTGTTAATAATGTATCTATAAGGTATTCTTGGTTGATGTGTATATCATAAATCCAGTTTTCATTTCATATGAAGATCTTTCTTTATATTATTCTTATTGTAAGCATTTCGTCCCTGTCACTTGCAGGCGTGCGTCAGTTCTGGTCTGGGCTTCACACGGATCACGGACGTCTGGCATGGGATGACCTGGTTCCACGCCTTGTGGGGCACCAACACGGGTATTAAGACAACTTCCACTGGTTGATTCTACTATAAATTTATTGTCGCCTTTTATAAAAATATTAAATCTGATATCTAAAATGAAAATATGCTCAGAGTTACTCTCGTAAAAGCAGTCACATTAATTAAATAAACTGAGAAGGATACCAATTAAATCACAAAGAGTTTAATAGATCTATCTAAACGATATAGTTCTTATCATTTCATTTTTCATATAAATTCTGTTCTTTACATTAACTCAGGCAAAACCAAAGCGAGTCTGCGCGCACGTGGCAGTGGCACGGTGCGGTCACTTCCTCACCGCAGCAGGGCTATTGCGGCCAGATGAACATCGACAGCGAAGAAGAGGACGACGACCGGAAACGGCGGAAACGGTCCAGTGATGACGACAATCAAGATACGGCCACCTCCAGCTTCGAACCGTCCACTTTTAGTGGTGATCTTCAAAATGGCGGAGTCGGATTAGGGCCTTCAGCGAATTTCGGAAGATCACCCAATACTAATCTGAACATGAGGACATCCGGAACCGGAACACAGTTTGGCGGAGTAGCCTCAAACAATTTCGGCTTGGCCGGTACAAATCCTTTTCCGCCAATGAACACCAACAACAATAATGGTGTCCTCGGAGTTCCAAGGGGCTTGGGGCGGGGGCGTGGAAGAAATCTCAACGGCTTTCCGACGACTGGTGCCTTTGGGAGTACCCTTACCAGACAACCAATATCGGACAAGCTAGAGGCACTTGCATCTCTGGGAATTCAAAGCCCGTCCCAGATTCCAGGAACGGGAATCTCGGATTCCAACACCCAGGAGGGAGGATTGGCTGCTCTCCTTCCGCACTCGGATTCCGAGAGTGACTCGCACTCGCCAGGAAGTACAGGAGATGCTCCAACTATGGACATTGAGTCAAACTCGGGAGATAACACACCGCCAAATGGATTTAATGCACCAAACTTTGTTCCCTCTGTAACGCCTTCAAATTTGTTGCCATATGTCAAGAAATTAGCAGCAAATCTCGGGTCTGGTAATAATCCGGCGGAGACAAACCCGGCAGAGTCCGATCTTGAACATTCGAGGAATATGATCCAACGGACAGAGAGTAATGTAAAGTCGGACTTTGATTCTGATTCAAATAAAGACCAAGCTTCAAATGCCATGCCGATAGATACATCTTCATTAATAAAGGTGAACAAAGTCGATAGTGACAGTCCAATGTCAGATGAATCTTCGAACATTATGTCACTGGGAAATATTTTAAGTAGTGACAACATTGAAACAATAAAACCAGCGGTGCTGTCCCCATTCAGTGGATCGACTGTACCAACAACCGAAAAACAGGACGATGATTCAAATATAGATAAGGTAACAATGGGGAGCGTTCTAACATCCGGTGATAGTGATGATAAACAGGGGCATCCCCTACCGCCTGTCCTGACACCTGTTGAGCGTTTGAACATGAAAATGCCCGAAGACAGTGTTAGTAAAAATGAACAAATCAGTGAACGTGTTGATGAAATAAACGATAAGCTCACAGAACATTCAAACATTGGAGTTGGAACGGTTGACACTCCCGAATTTGAAAGTGATAAGGCAGACAAACTTCGAGAGTCTATGTCAGATATGGGTAGCGAACCAACTAGCTTTGAGCTTTCACCGGTAAATGATCCCAATCTGGACGATGACAGTGAGCACAATGAAGACAAAAACACTCATGATACTACTTCATTACAAGAGGAAATAAAAACTGATGACCATAGCCCTGAAACAAATGGTAGAGACTTAGCTGAAAATTTAGGCGATAAAACAAATGCTGAAATATTCAATGCATTAAACATTCCATGGCCGTCTTCGAATAAAACGAGTCAAGAAAACGAAGACACAGATGACGAAAAACACGATGAATCCTATAAACCAACAACAATTTTACCAAACATTCAGTTTTCAGGCGCAACGACTGAACGTGTGGATATGAACGACCATTCCGAAGTAAAAACTGAAAAAGAGGATCATGACCTACCAAATCCTTTTGGATATCTTTCAGACAATGATGATAGGAATCATGAAAAAGAAGGTTCAAAGATTGAAGGAGAAGATCTGTTGAAGAACGAAAGTGATCTTGAGCCGCCGAACCGCGAGTCAAGTTTTGGTCACAACGAGGAGAAGAACGAAGACGAAAACGAACAGGTAGCAACTGAAGATACGGATATGTCTAAACTTGAACAGTCAAATGCCAAGGAGAGCGATAAATATGATGACGCAATTGATGAAGAGGGTGATGAAAATGGTGATCAACACACGAATTCTACAGAAAACTTGTTTGAACAATTTGATACTGAAACAGAAAATCCCAACAGAAATGAAGATGCAGATGTTCTGAACGACATCATTGAAGATAACGTTAAGAACAAAGAAAACAAAGATGTAGACGATATTCTAGGTGAACATGACCATGACAATGAAGGTACCAACCAAGACTTTGGGGGCGATGAAAATGAAAGTTTAGAGCGAGAAAACGAACAAGAAAATAAGAAGGAATATGAAACAGAAAAAGTTAATAATGAAGTCGAAGGTTTGAATGAGCATGATAATGAAACATTAGAAGAAAATGAAAATGAACGTTTAAGGGAAAATGAAACGGGGCGTTTTGAAGAGCACGGAAACGAACATGTTGGAGAAAAAGAAAATGAGCAAACAGGAGAGCACGAAAACGCTCATGGAGATGAGCAAGATAACGAACATGAAGGAGATCAAGAAAACGAACATAATGGAGTACAAGAAAACGAACATGAAGGAGAACAAGAAAACGAAAATGGAGGAGAACATGAAAACGAATATGAAGGAGACCAAGAAAACCAAAATGGAGTAGAACATGACAACGAACATGAAGGAGACCAAGAAAACGAAAATGGCGGAGAACATGAACAAGAACAAGAAGGAGAGCAAGAACACGAGAATATGGAAGCTGGGGATGGCGAAAGAGAAACAGAGCAAGAAAATGAACAAGATTCTGACCACATGGACGACCGTCCTGAACTTTTGGAGAACGTGCAGGGGACAACCCATAAGTCGGCGCTGCTGCCAACCATCCAGGAACAGGCGATGGAGCTCTCTTCATGTGAGGCCCGCCTCCCGTCCGTCTGCTTCACCTACCAGGTCGAGGTCATGGATAAAGGTAATGATTAACCGTCTTGGCATTTTCAAAATGTCGACTTAGTTTTTTAAACATACGTTATTGTTTGAGTACTGATATTCATTATTTGTAAGAATTTTAGCAAAAATGCTTTCCAAAAGTTTAAAATGATTAATCATATTGGTATTTTATTTTTGTATTCTAACATAAGCACATTCCCTTTTTAAGCGTCTACTTGCGATGACGGTTGGTACGGTCACGTATTACTGGACACGTGCTACAAACCTCTGGAGAACAAGATGAGCTACGAGCGGGCAGTGGCCGCCTGTAAGGTGCTTGGTGGTCGCGTTATTCTTGCCATCAGCCAGATGGAGAGAGACTTTGTCTTCCTTGCAATGCAGAAGGCCGGACTCAACATAAAAGGTACTTTAGAAGGATTTAACCTCCATTCCTCCCCACTCGCGTACTAAACACTGCTCAAATTTCAACTCGACTCTTTCCTTTCATGTGCGTTCGTGTTTAAATAAAATAATCCATTACCTTGTGTTCTTGTTTTTTATGGTCATAATGATAATGACATACTAAATAATGTTTTAGGTGGACGTTTCTGGATGGAGCGGCCGACAACCTCGAAATCATGTCAGTATTTCACAAGGGACGGAACATTCTCCGCGCCAAGCTGTAACGCTGCTAACAATGTCTTCTGCACCAACGACGCAAAGTCGCTCTGTAAGTATAAACGCTGAATATATAATTTCAATTTCTTAGTCATTCATAACTTTGCTTAAGATTATTTATCAACGAAGTAATAACCTGTTTCTAGATTGTATGTATACCTCAAATCATAGGTGAATGTGCAGTATTCCTACAAAAATGACTTAAATCATTAAAATAACTTGTAGATTCGCTCATTAGATTTTACGAAAAGAGTGTTTATGTCAATGCATTGTTGTTGTCGTTGCTGTTGTTGTTGTTGTTGTTGTTGTTGTTGTTGTTGTTGTTGTTGATTCTTATATATTTTACCTGTAGCCGTGCTGACTGCTGACAGCTTACCGTTTGATGGCGCCGTTGATGACGTAATCAGTGAAGCACGTGTGTTTTTCTCTGCACAAGCTAACAACCTCCTTCCATGCGAACTGACGAGTGCGGCGTCAGAGTTTCCCGTGCTGTGGTTTAAAGATGGCGTCCTGGTCGATGCAAAAGATAAATGTACGTATATTTGTGATTTTGTTTTGTCAAATCAACAAATACTTATTTCGAGAAGGGCTTTGAAGGCAAGCGTACTTTAGGATAATACTTGTAATCCGAGCCTTTTGAAGAGCCCTTTTTATGCTCCACAGAAGATGTGGGCAGCATTTAGTCACCGCTTTGTCCGTTTCTCCATCCGTTCGTCTGTTCTTCTGTACCACTTATCGTGTCCGAGCTATTTCTCAGCAATCATCGCCTTAGATGAAATGATACTTGATGGGCCATACATTGTTTTCAATGATAGCCTTGTATTATATGACTATATGATTTGAATTGAACAATATGTTTCAAAGAAACAAATGGAATCTTGGTTAGAGTAGTTGAGAGTTAGTGAAACACTGTTTGGTTTACATTAATGTAAATTCTTTTCCATAACATTCACTTTGAAAGAAAAATTGTAACATATTTTCAGTCATATTTTATATTAAGATTTTCAAAATGTTGTTGATTTAACAAATTTGCCATAAGCGTGTTATGACGCACGAATTACACGGAAGTGGAATAATAGTGTTAGTTTACTCATGATTTAAATATGGTAATTTTGGTTAGCGTTTTGTCATTTTCGTTAGTGATTGCTTAGTAACGATTTCAAAAGGTTCCATTTGTTAGTTATATATACATTTACATAATCCGTTAAAATATGAATCAGCTTTTTATATTTTTGCAAAAGTCATCAATCGTTTGCAAACACTAATTTTAAAATGCCATACAAAGTTTAAACCTACAAAAACCATTTGAATGTCTGCATGGAAGATGGTGAGACATGTTGACATGAGAGCGAGACATAAACCTTATTGTGTTCATTAGATTATTAATTAGAACTTCCTGTGTATGCTTCGTGATGCACGGTACATACGCGACGTGCACTAGCATGATGTATGCACAGTGGCTTGATGACAAAAGCTCATTAAGATCACAATAAAAAAATTCAACTAGCCAAAATTATATTTTATACATACTTGAACATGTATATCATCAATATAATACATTGTCATAAACATAAAATGAGATTTGACAAAACTCAAAAATACCCTTTTGGCTAGTTGAAATTATTTATTGTGACTTTAATGAGCTTTTGTCATCAAGCCATTGTGGATGCATGCATGATAAGTTGATTTAACTACATGGTTAAGAACAAAACCAGTCTAAGAGGTAAAGAAATGAACATGGGGGTTTGAACAGTATGTTTCATCTTCATGTTAAAGGCCTGATTTAAATCTTGTCTTATGTTCAGTTCAAATTACTTGCACGTGCATGAGTTCAATATCATCTGCATCCAATTATTACAAGATCAATAAATTCCGAAATGTGTTGTATGCGTACTAGTATGAACTTATCTATAGTAAATTAAAATAAAAGTTTTGCATGCTAAGTACTCAATCTATTGGTTATTTTTGCAAATAACTTATTATCTTTAACGTTAGTAAAACATGTTACTTGAATCGACCTTGAAATAGAAGATACATATTTTCAGACGTTACGAGCGATCTGTCACTTCTGGTGGACGGGCGACTGGCGGAAGCGGTTGGGCGCCACCTGGGGCGGGAGATGGCACTTCCTGCGCTCCAGGGACGCTACTGGTGCGAGGTCTGGGACAGGCAGACGCTGACACGCCGGCAGTCAAGGTCCTTCTCTCTCCGATTTTCTGGTTAGTTAATGCTTTTCATTGTTCTCCGAAAGTACTTTTTATTATTTGCTAGACGTGTTTTGATTACAGGAATCATAGCTCTGTATTAAGCCATGTATCTGTTGCGGCATTTCAAAGACGATGGAGCTTGAATAATAAATATGCTAAAAGCAATGCATTAAGGGGAAATAATCCTTTCGTAATAAACTGTACATCGTGTTTCAGACGTGATATCATTTCATGGCTCCATGAAGCTCCCGGCGTTCACCCTGAGTGAGGAGGTTTTGTTCAACATGGCAGGGGAGCTATTTCCGGTTCTAACGGCAGCGTACATGGACGTCAAACAGGTGTTCCACGACGTCCTGCCATCCATACAGGCGTACGTGCCTGACGTCACCGGCGTGTTTACGTTCATGGACAGCGTTAGGTAGGAAATGTATTGCAATCGCGTTGTTTTTTACAAATCGGTATAGTTTTGCATGTACATTGTTTTCTTTATTCCGCTAGTATATGAACGATTTCCACAAAAGGAATAACGTCAGCCTACAGGTTTTAAATATTTGATGTTATATCATGTAGTTTGAAAGCAACTTGATTTCTTAGTTGTGCTGTCATTGTACCTTAAAATATAACTGTTGACCATACCGGAAATATGGATGTTTACTTTTCGTACAGGTCAGCTCGAAACGTGGTAGAATATCACACGTACTTCACGTTATCGCGGCCCTACGTCGCTGCGGATGAGGCGAGCGTATATAGCCGCTTAAAGACCGCCCTCCGATCCCGGCTGGGCAACCAGAACTACATGGCATCGCTTCCTGGGCGCACACCTCAACAATCCTTCAGAACAATGTCTCTACAGAGTACAGGTACATAGGAGACATTATCTAGTTGTAGATTTGCCAGTAGTTTAAAAGTATAGTTCAGAGTTATCAGATATTCCAACGTTAATACACTTACAGATAATAAAGCATTTATAAGGATGACTATTATTTGATGTATACATGTATAAGGGCAACTTAAGTTACGTTGCGTTTACAGTTTCCTGCCCGGCGGCCAGTCTACAGACCAGCAAGGATGTGTTGGGTCAGTCGATTCCGGTCCGCGAATTCTCGTTCCCTCATGCACAGTTGGGAGAACTCGTGCACAGCATCGAAACATGCAGTATGTATGCTCCATATATAGTCTATAATGTAGTTACAATAAGAATTGATAACGTTTATATGATTTGAGACTGTAATGTACTGGCAATTTGATCATTTTCAACACACTGTATATATGCGAATTCTTTGATAAATGCCAGGCCCCACTTTTTCAAACAAGCTGTATTGCTAGCAAATTTAGAGCGGCGCACTCGGCGCACAGCTTCAACCTTGAATAAAAGGTCGAGTGTACTTGTTATGTCCATATCGGAGAAAAATATTAATAATATATACCGGATTGCACCATTTAAGACTAAATATAGGCAACATTTTAAAGGAGGGAAACCCCCAAACCTATTTGTTTACATTAAAACCAGATAGTTTTCGGTTCTGCGAAAGGGAGCGCACTTTCATCTAGGGCCAATGATGACGAACAGTCTCAAGTCCAAGACGAGACTCAGGCTCAGAAAATAACATTTTTTTCCAGGTGACAGCAGGTCCCTTCCTTCGGGGACGGCGCGTTGCCGGGGCGACCTCCAGACAGGTGCGTACTGGAGTGACGTCACAGCGAGCGAGTGCGTTCAGGAAGCGGATGCTATTGACGACCTGAACAGGGAGATCTGGGGTGTCTCGCCATACACCGACAAATTGACAGAGATCGCTGAGGTGGGTGAAATTTAGAACAGGAGATTTGAAAATGGAGGATTTATTTGAAAACATACCATAATTATTCTGTTTGTTTCTAATCTAAATTGGCGTCTCCATTGTTATATCTATTGGCTTTAGTTATGTCTTTAATAATTTACGCATCGTTAGATCCATTTTGTAAACACAGTGTGAGCTTGACGGAAACAGTTTGCGTCCAAAATCCTATGAAAATTCCGAACGATCATCAGAACACTTAAATATTCATTTGACACACTTGTTTGTTCAGAGACCAGTAGACCGGCAAAACGCGGAGGAAGTGATGTCAGAGGTAGCCCAGATCACGCGAATGGCGATCAATTTCACGCCCACTGATATCAATAAGATTGCAGACATCCTGGACAGAACCACCCAGGTTGATAAACTCGATGCCAAGGTCAGTATCCGGACTATGGAACTAATTTCAATGTGAGAGTAGCTGTCTGCTTTCCCCTGTACTATTTTACCATTTTTGGTACCGGTTGGGGTGTGGTCGCCACAGTGCATTTACGACACAGGTATTGCCAAACGCGCTGGTGTCGCCGCTACAATCGAGAAAAAACGTAAAACTTTTCGCAAATATATTAAAAATACCATTCAATAGTTTGTAATATTTTCTTTGATACTTTGTTCTGCTAATCACATGTTTCCTATTAAATTATGTGTATTGTTAGCAAGAACTTTCAATTCGACTAAAGGATTGTCGATTTATGCCCCTTTTTCAACGGATAAAACGGACATTTGCTTGTGGTGTTCTTTTTACGATATCAACTTGAAGCGTTTCATTTTCTCCCAAGGTTGGCGAGCGTATATTGGAGACGGTGGACCGCTTGATGGGGACAGCAGACCGCGGGGCGCACATGGCCAACGTCGAGACCAAGGCTGCCAACAGGTAAGTACGGAGGGACAGTCTTGGTCATAACATAATTTCATATATATATATATAGACATCTGACAAATGAGGATATTTTTCGCTTTTATTATGTAAGCCTCAAGCAGTTTGAAAAGCAAGCCGTGTTACTTGTGTACTTCGAAAGTGAGTTTCAACCCACGTTAGATAACCGTGTCGTCTTGGTATTGAAAATAGTCAAACATTTGCCATTCCCATACATTTCACCAGAATCATCAAAAGCCTTGAGCTGTACGCGGAGACGGCCGACATTGGGGAACAGGAACAGCTGCGCCTGGTGTCCGACAACGTCGCCGTCGAGATTTGGAACCTCAGCCCCTCCAGTCGCCCCGTCATCGGCCTCGCCGCGAGCACCGCACTTGAATTGGCGGCAGGGATGCCATTCAAGATGGAGAACATCGCCACTGTGTACAACAAGTCGCAACTCCTGGAGGCGAACGTGGACGCTGCCATAGAGCTGCCCGACGAAGTATTTGAGGTGCATGAAAAAGGTTTGTGATAAAATACCAGCCTTTGGCCATTAAAAAATGAGTCCAACAAGTCGTTAACTGTCACTGAAATTTTGGCACTACTACACACGTTTATAATTTTGTTTACAAGTAAATTTCTCTCTGTACAGGCAAAGGCCTCAGTAACCGTCTGACAATGATGGTATTCCGGAAAAGTAAGCTATTCGAAGCGGCGATTACGAAGGAGAGCCGGGACTCAGGCGCCGTTGATGGACAGATGGCAGACTTAAACAGCTACGTTATTTCCGCAAGCATCGCCGGCCGAAAATTGGAGGGACTCAAGGAGAAAGTGAAGACCATCTTCAAACCTACCAAGGTGCACTCATGTTTTCAGGCTTTTGTAGTTTCGGAATTGTTATGCATAACTTTGTATTTGGAAAGCTATGTCAAAAAATATGCGCATGTTTTAGTATGTATACTGTTATATCAGATACAAACATAGTGATGAAAATAAAAGATGCATAATTGACATATAAAATAACTGAATAGCTTTTAATCAAGCTCTATTTAAGTCACCAGTTTTACTGTATCATTTCAATTAACACCACAGGATGTAGTAGGCGAGGCAAATTGCGTGTGGTGGGACTTCCGGGAGCGACAGGGCCAGGGCGGCTGGTCAGATCGGGGATGCTCATACGACGGCAAAGTGAACGGCCGCCACGTGTGTCTGTGTGACCACCTCACCAACTTCGCCGTGCTCATTGTGAGTAGATGATCTAGCATACAAATAAAAAGAGCTTTGTCAATATAACATACAACTTTTCCATAACAGCCAACGTCTTGCCTTTCTATGTGTTGTAAACTCAGTTCTTCTGTATGTATTGCAGGACTTTTACGGTCAGGAGCACGCCATGGACGAGGGCCATGAGCTGTCTCTCTCCATCATCACAGTGGTGGGACTGTCTCTATCCATCCTGGGTCTAGCACTAACCATCATCTCTTACGTTTTCTTCAGGTATATACTATTCATGAAGTGAAAAAAACTCTAACTATTAAAGAAAGGGTAAAAGCAATGAAATACCTACCGTAATGTTCAACCACTCATTTTGAGAATTGATGCTTTCATTCTCACTGGAGCATAGGTCACACATGAATTATGAAATATTTGTAATTAAGATGTTTATACAGCAACACTGATCATATTTAAGTATGATACCTTTGTGACAGCTTCAATTGTACAATTTGTTCAGTCATTTTTAAATATGCAAGTTCACGTTTTTGTCTTCACAGGAAGTTACGCAAGGGGCGTGCTCAGCAGACGTTGTTCAACTTGTCCCTGTCGTTGCTATTGGCGATGCTCGTGTTCCTGATTGGTATCCGGCAGACGCACTCACACGGTCTGTGTATCACGGTGGCGGTTCTGCTCCACTACCTGGTACTCGTGTCCTTCATGTGGATGCTGATGGAGGCCATCCTGCAGTACCTCACGTTTGTCAAGATCCTTGGCACCTATATCACTCGCTTCACACTCAAGACCGTTCTTCCCGCCTGGGGTACGTGTTTTACCTGTTGATCAGCTTTTGTTTTGGTATTTTAAATGTAAGGCATTGCCAAAGCCTGAACATCGGGCCTGTCTCTGGCTTTGTGAAATAAAAAATAGCCTTTTAGCTATACATTTATTTTCAAAATAGGTACGGAATGTACCATAAGACTTCTTATTTGTATCTATTAGCAGACGTGTTTACGTTTTGTGCTATTAAAGACTGTGTATATTGTATACTTGTAGGACTACCCCTAATCCCAGTAATAGCAGTTCTTGCTGTAGATCCGGAATTGTACCGTGGAGGATCGAAATAGTAAGTCTCCTGAAATACAATGTGATGAGACTTTAGTTTTAGACCATATATTCTAGACTGTAAAAGTTTCGTAATTATTGTAGACGAACTTATTGTATACATGCTCGCTTTTTCATATCTCAGCTGTTGGATGGACCTTCCTGCGTTCTACTACGCGTTCGCCCTGCCCGTTAGCGGCATCATAGTTATAAACGTGGTCATCTTCGTCGTGACGGTTGTGAGCATCTTCCGGCGCGGCAAGGGCCTCCGCTCAAACCAGAAGCGCCACAAGATGGCCATGACAAACCTCCAGGCCGCCATCACAAGCTTTGTGCTTCTTGGTATGTCTTGTTGAGGTGGGGTAGGGGTAATTTTTAATGAGCTTAATGTTGGTTCCTTACATTTTCAATTGAAAAAAAATGTAAATCACAATCATGGCCACAATGTATGACTATATAGTTGACGTTTAGCAACCAAACCCCTCCAGAAGTCCAATTTGGGCAGTCACGAGTTCGTATGTCGCGTATTTAAATGTAAATGTGAGTATCAACATCCGGTTGAGGTTACCTGGTTTAAGTCTTCGCTCATACCAAAGATTGTTATGCCACAGTTATTTTCTCCCGCCACAGGTCTGACATGGCTATTCGGGTACCTGGCAGTGGCGGACGCGCGGCTAATCTTCCAGTACGTGTTCACCATCCTAAACTCGCTCCAAGGCTTCTTCATATTCGTACTGTTCGTGCTCCGGAAGCGGAAGGTGCGCGAACAGTGGTATTTCATCTGCTGCAAGGGCGTGGAGAAGGGGCGCGTCTCTCGCTCGCTCTCGGCTTCCAACTCCAACAGTACCTATAGGTGAGCAGGATGGGATGGTTTAGTGTTACAATACTTTATTTAAGCAGACCTTTCTCACAATCATCAGCATCTGGTTAAACATATTGCTTTTAAACAATCCCGTCATTGTGAAACCAACTCATTTTTATAAATCAGTGAATCAAGTAGTATGTTACTTTTTCAGTAACAGCAGTGGCCGTCAGAGCGGGAAGTCCGGCAAGGATCGGGACCGTTCGGACAGCACGAAAACCGTCCAGTCAATTGTCTCCAATGGTTCCGGGGGATTTACCAACTTCGGCTATGACCACGGATACGACTTCCCGTTCTCGAGGAACGACCGCCGGCTCTTTAACAGAAAGTTCTGAGTCGGGCTATGACAAAGAGGGTTACAGTGTACTGACAGATGTTGCTATGATAAATTTGCTGCCACTTTTTAGTTAGAGCTGCATGAATGGTATCAGATATAGTCGATCGTCTTTGTTCATTTGAACCAAGTTGTGATACTGGATATAATTGGCATGAAAATGCGTTGACATTAAAAGTACAGTCAAAACTCGCTATGGCGCATAACGAAGATTCGATTTTACCGAAATAAAAAATATCTTACTTTACCAAACACATTCAAAAAAAGTTTGACATAACCACAACATCGAGATAACAGAGTTCGACATAGCGAGTTTCGACTGTAGTTTCGTTTGACATGTGAGGTTTTTTTCACTGTTACTGTTTTATCTTATTATAGTGATGTTCTATGGAAAGTTATAACTGATCATCGTTTTTATTTGTCATCGTTACATTACTAGTACACGAATCATGTTTTCTCCAGCATATTTATTTAGCGCTCGTTGTGTCCCGTGGCCACCCGTGTTCGTCATGTATGGTTTAAATGTCTCATTTTCCTCATTGTGATATTAATGTGTAGTTGTGCTATGTATATAGGCATATAATATATTTAAAATATAAGTATCATAATTAATTATGCTGTTCATGTTATGTTTTTGTCAAGTGACACGGTTATGTCTCAATGTATATTCCAGTTATTTGTGAAATAGAGACACCGCATTATCCAGTTGCTATTTTTTTCCTTGTATTTTTTTTTAAATCAGTTTAATTTCATTGGCAAAGATACCAACTTATCAAAATGTTCAGACCGTTAACTGTATAATTATAACAGAAGGTGTAACTGTTCAGGTATTTTTATCTATTTATAACTAGAAATGACAAGAAGTTAGTGTGTCTATTGAACATTTTATTAATGTTTATTAGTTTTGTAATAATGTGTTTTCGAAACCATTTCTTAATAAAGGAGTATATATTAAATGAATGTATTTTATTCCTTGTCGTTTATATGCGTTACGTGGATAGATGAATTGTGTTATCATATATCATTTTGCAGACATTGTTTTCTTGGTCAAACTCGGAGACAATGATAGCATAATTATTATATGCCGTGGAGTCAAGACTCGATTATTTCCCTTCTCCAGTTTACTTTGGGGAAAAAAGCAACAGAGTCATGGGTAGCTACCCTTTCAAAAAATGAAACAATTGGTGGAATTTGTTATTTAGGTGAAACATACGAAAATAACTTAAATATTGTTTTTAACAGCTATAAAAACTCATCATTTTATAAAATAAAGCATAGGTCCAACGTTTATATAGATTTTACAATATTTTCAAATACAAGCTCGACTTAATTTCAGCATCTGTTTTGTAAGGCTCTGGCTATATCCAATTGATTGAAATTGCTGAAGCGCTGAAAGTTTATAAAACCATTTTCCGTTACAACAATACATTTTGTATATATTTGCCGGAATATCATGCGATGAAAATAATACAAACAACAACATTTATACTGCGGTGTTTGGAAGTGCCTTATCGAACCTCTGGTACAGCCTGCTCTCCCGTTTAGCATGGAATAATTACCTTAGTTGAACAACACAGAAGTATAGTGGAATAATGCAATGCAATTGTTAAGGAGTTTGAATTTAAACGCAAAAAAGGTCATCAGAAAGTGGGAGGTAGTGTCATGCGCGTATACAGACTTAAGAAAGGCTTGTCTTATCAATGTCGGTCAATGAGCTCATAAACTAAAGGTTATAATGGTGGAAGTCTTTTGTAAGTCATTTGCAATATTTCATATTTTAAAACATTTCTTTTCACATCTAAACCAATGATCATATACAAAATCGTCATTACCAGAAGTTAAAAAGACTGAAATGGTATGATTTCATTTTGGTGATCAAATTGTTTGTCACTCCGGAGACGCCAACTTATACTAGACTTGCTAACTGCTTCCTCTAAATGTATTATTGCTTGTTATATATTTTTGAAAAGACAACCGCTTGACAAAACAAACAAAGGTTGAATTAAATAAATCGTTTTTTGTTTCTTAGAGCAAATGAAGGTCTGCCCGCCAGATTCTGCCGTGACGACTTTTATTTTTTTAAACGGAAGAACTGACTGTATTTCCCAGTCACCGCATACAGTTCGTCGACGCATATGTCACCGCATACAGTTCGTCGTTCGTCGCTGCATACAGTTCGTCGTTCGTTACCGCATACAGTTCGCCACCGCATACAGTTCGTCACCGCATACATTTCGTCACCGCATACAGTTCGTCACCGCATACAGTTCGTCGTTCGCCACCGCATACAGTTCGTCACCGCATACATTTCCTCACCGCATACAGTTCGTCGTTCGCCACCGCATACAGTTCGTCACCGCAAACTATTCGTCACCGCATACAGTTCGCGACGCATATAGTTCGTGCCAGGATGACCTATACAATGTATATGCGATATGCGGTAAAAATGCATTCTCACAGGGCATACAGTCCTGTGATATACGAGTTCTACTTGACCGCAAACAGTTCTTCTCCGGATACATGCATTAAGTTGTTGCCACGATGACCTATATTCTGCTAAACGGAATGATTGCTTGAAAAAAATAATGAGTGTATAGAATACGAGTTCTACTTTTATATTGTCTGTTCATGCTAACTTTTTTGTCTAAACAAAACATTCATTTGAGTAAAAATCGCCAAATGAACTATATATGCGGCACGTTTCACCGCATATAGGTCGCCACAAACGTTGCATGTATGCGTTACCGTGCACCGCATATAGTTCGCCGACGATCTGTATGCGTTGCCGTGCCCCACATATAGTTCGCCGACGGCCTGTATGCGTTACCGTGCCCCGCATATAGCCCGCCGACGGCTTGTATGCGCCAACTTGCCTCGCATATAGCTCGCCAAGGCCTGTATGCGTTACAGTGCCTCGCATATAGTTCGCCAACGGCATATTTGCGTTACCGTGCCCCGCATATAGCTCGCCGACGGCCTGTATGCGTTACCGTGCCCAGCATATAGTTCGCCGACGGCCTGTATGCGTTACCGTGGCCCGCATATAGCTCGCCGACGGCCAGTGGCTGTACCGTGCGCCGCATATAGTTCACTGACGGCCCGTATGCGGTGACGAACTGTATTCTGTACACAAAGACCGTTTGATTTTTGAAAATAACTTTTCTGTACGTGCTCCCATTTGCCCAATACCTCACTCTAGAGTCGAGCGCCAGGAGAAGATACTGGAACCAATGTTTATTGTCTTTCAGTATGAGTAGGTCGTAAATTGAAGCTGGAACCTTCTGAGCTGTGATATAACGTTTGTCACTATCGCATGCGTCATTTCGCAATTTTAATAATAACAGCACCTTGACTCTTTCTATCGATATACATTGTATGTAAAGTTTAGTTGACGAAGATCTACTTTTTGTTTCTGTATAGATTTTGTTTGGATAAGTATGGGATTTGGATGATTGAAACGCTTGTAGATTATGGACTGTTCTCAAATGAAACTGCAGGGTCAGTGCTATTTCTCTCGCTGCCGGTGTTAACGTCTGCGGCGTGCGCGGATATTAATAGCCAGGCATGCGCACTGTTGGACCAAGCCAACCCTGACGTCTGCAAGGATCCCACTTTAAGCTCGAGCGCTTGTCCAAAATACTGCAACCTCTGTCGTAAGATTTGCATTTTCTTTTTAATTAAATTGGCCTAAATGGTGTATCTATACGCTTTTCATGTTAAGTAATTATTTGATGAGTATTATAAATGAATGTTAATTATATTATTTATGTTGTGGACGCACTTCGATTTACACAGCATTATGAATTTAACTGCAAAGAAAATGATGGCTGCCAGAACATAATGACCTAAAGGAAACTTTAGTTTGTTGGGTTTTTATCACTCAACGGTTCTAAGTCGCCTTTTATTGAATTTCGTACTTTGATTATACTCCTCACGTCTCTGTGTTTTCCGAGTACGTGGTTCCATTTGCTGCTATAAGTCAGCAGTTTTAATACCTTCAAGAGGTGTTTGTTGTTTTATGCAGCGTTGGAATGCTACCAGTGTCAGATGACGTCGGCTGATAGAGACGCCTGTAACACTACCAGACTGTGTGGCGTCGGAGAGGTAAGGAGAATACGATTTTAAACAAGCATGATTCTGCAAAACGAAAAAAATAGAAAACATCTTAATTAATTACTAAGCAATAAACAAAAGTTACAGTTCATGTATATGTGCATTACATATCAAACAGCGTAATTACCAACATGTATAAGTAATAAGTATAGGTTACAGTTCATGTATATGTGTATTACATATCAAACAGCGTAATTACCAACATGTATAAGTAATAAGTATAGCCTACAGTTCATGTATATGTGTATAACATATCAAACAGCCCAAGGATCAAAATGTATAAGTAAAAAGTATAGGTTACAGTTCATGTATATGTGTATTACATATCAAACAGCCCAAGGATCAAAACGTATAAGTAAAAAGTATAGCTTACAGTTCATGTATATGTGTACAACATATCAAACAGCCCAAGTACCAAAATGTATAAGTAAAAAGTGTAGGTTACAGTTCATGTATATGTGCATTACACATCAAACAGCGTAATTACCAACATGTATAAGTAAAAAGTGTAAGTTACAGTTCATGTATATGTGTATTACATATCAAACAGCGTACTTACCAACATGTATAAGTAATAAGTTTAGGTTAAGTTCATGTATATGTGTATTACATATCAAACAGCGTACTTACCAACATGTATAAGTAATAAGTATAGGTTACAGTTCATGTATATGTGTATTACATATCAAACAGCGTACTTACCAACATGTATAAGTAATAAGTATAGGTTACAGTTCATGTATATGTGTATTACATATCAAACAGCGTACTTACCAACATGTATAAGTAATAAGTTTAGGTTAAGTTCATGTATATGTGTATTACATATCAAACAGCGTACTTACCAACATGTATAAGTAATAAGTTTGGGTTACAGTTCATGTATATGTGTATTACATATCAAACAGCGTACTTTCCAACATGTATAAGTAATAAGTATAGGTTACAGTTCATGTATATGTGTATTACATATCAAACAGCGTACTTACCAACATGTATAAGTAATAAGTATAGGTTACAGTTCATGTATATGTGTATTACATATCAAACAGCGTACTTACCAACATGTATAAGTAATAAGTATAGCATACAGTTCATGTATATGTATGTGTATTACATATCAAACAGCGTAATTACCAACCCTTTATAAGTAATAAGTATAGGCTACAGTTCATGTTTTTGTGTATTACATATCAAACAGCGTAATTACCAACGATTACCAATCTTTGGCCAAAATTTCAAAATTGCATCGTTCTACGAAATTCCGTCAAGTTGAAAGTTTGGCCAAGGGTCATTTAAATGCAACCAAATCTAAACTATTTCACACTTGTAGAAGCAGAAAATACCATAGTTTTATATGCTAAGAAATGTTTCATATCTTTTCTGTCAAAAATGTTATTTAGAAATTTACGCCACTAACTTGTTTGTTTACACCGGTTGTGACCCGTGGTGACCAATGTGAAAACCGCTTTGAAGTCACGTGATTCCTCACCGTGTGCTTGTAACTTTTCTCCTCAGAGTTGCTTGTTGAAGGAGGTTCGGTCAACGGGGGACGGGCACACACAGTTTACCATGACCTGCGCCACAGATCAGGTAAGTGCTATAGACAACTCCCACAAAAAGAAAATGGACAACAGTAATGTATTGAATATTGTTTTTAGAATTATATATGAACACGCGGTACTAATTAGTAAGGTCTATATTTCCTCGAAGAGTGAAACAAATATATACGTAAAGAACATGATGCTACAGATCTGTGACGGCGACGAACCGTTGACTGTATTTGGAAGACGAAAACGCAACGTTGTCATGACTTGTTGCAAGACTGATCTGTGTAACACACCTACGTCTATTTTCTCTCCATCGACATCAACGGTGGTGTCATCTTCAACGACTATTAGTACGTGATTCATTCCAAACCAGTTCATTACTGTTCATTTAAAAAGCACCAATTGCTATGAACGTTGGAGTAAAATTAAATTTTCAATACTTGTTTGTTACTATATAAAGGTAGTAGATTTTATAAAATGACGCGCGTATTTTGCCCAAACAGAAACCACGCCACAGACGGTATGCGACACATCCGGTGGATTTCAGCTTCTGTCTTTTCATGAGCAGATGTGCGTCAAACTACACCGGTCATCGCACAAATGGGACGCCGCTAGGAGAATTTGCCAAGCGGAGAATGCAGACCTCGTGGTGCTAGACACCGCGGACAAGCGACGCGATGTTACAAACTACGTTACGTCGACCATTGGACGTAATTTCCTTAATTATTTCGTTATTTCTTGATTACTGTGTATATATAATATCGATAGATCTTGAAAACAAAACAAGCACATAAGGGCATTTTTCAGAAGTTTTAACAGTTGTTAATTTTGAAATGTGAAGTTGTCTCAAATCTTGGATCATAACTGCATCGGCATTGAACTCTCAGAGCAGTAAATATTAGACAGGGACATACCCAGGTATGAGATAGTATGCCCGGACGTATAAACTAATTTTGGTCAGTCGCAATGGTTGGGGAATAATTTTCAGAGTCAGTAATACAATCGAAGGATAAGAGGTATGTATATAGGATGCAATGTTTCACTGGTTACAGCTTATTGGAATTTTAAAGAGTGCTGGCGTTCAGAATGCTTTCACTAAGCTAGTTTGAGATCAACAAATGAACCCCTTTCACATATCAGCGGATCACTACAGCATACTGGCGTACCGAGATTAGCAATCACTACAGCATACTGGCGTACCGAGATTAGCAATCACTACAGCATACTGGCGTACCGAGATTAGCAATCACTACAGCATACTGGCGTACCGAGATTAGCAATCACTACAGCATACTGGCGTACCGAGATTAGCAATCACTACAGCATACTGACGTACCGCGATTAGCAATCACTACAGCATACTGGCGTACCGAGATTAGCAATCATTCTGGTACGCCCCTATTAGAGCGTTAACAACGATAGTGTAACAAACGTTGTTTACTTTAACAAAGTTCTGGCAATCAGCCAGTTAGGTCATGCCATTTTGTAATATTGCTAAGCGTCCCCGTGCACCTTGTGAGGTAAAATACACTAAATTATCAAATATTTCTGACGCCTTTTGAATGACAACGACCCATACCACTGTCAAACAGACGCTCGATAGCACTGAAATGAATATAACGTACGAGTCACGTGACCATGGGCAATCGTTTTGTATTATCCTACACCAGATTGGTCAAACCTCTGATGAATAAGAATTTCGTTTTGCCATTCGAAACAGTGTCGTTGGTAAGATAAGATAAATAAGCTAATATAAGCTAATATAAGATAAGATACGAAGATTCATTTTATTAATAATCATGGGTCATGTTAAAACTTTTTCATTACCTTTTGAACAAGTTGTCCAAACCGGTCAATAGTCGTCACTTGGCACGCTATTTAAGCATCCTATTGTTTTTAAAGCTACACAATTTTCAAATTGTATGATTTTTGACAATGCCGTTATGGGATATTTGTATTGTTTCTATGATGTTTCCAGGGTGAATTTTTTTTTTGTTTCCTTTCTTCGAAATGAGTTTCGCGAACAAAGCTTGACGCTTACCAAAAAAGACTTATAAAGATTGGATTAGCGCGACGTCATTTAACCAATGGTATACAACGTTACAATTATCAACTATTCTTTAAAACAAACGTAATAAACGGTATGTTGTCGGTTATATTTCTTTAAATATAAATAGTCTATTTCAGGAGATACTGCTAATTTTTAATCGTAATGATTTTTTTTTAAATTTCATGGACTTTGCTTCCGTGCCCTACTGTGTTCATACAACATAACTGCTAGAAATAACATATGTTCAGTCCTTAATTATTAAGATCGCAGTAAGAAATACATGAACCCTTGAAAGTATCAAACAGTTAGAAGTTGCTTTGTTTCTATACAGACCCTGTCAACTACTGGATTGGCTTGCGCGACCACCTGGGCGCAGACACATTTCAGTGGGTGAACGCGGTGTACGTGTCCAACACGGACTACCAGTGGGGAGTCGGTCAACCCGACCAAATCAATCAAAACTGCGTTTTTGTTAAAAAGGAAGACCACCTTTGGCATGACTGGCTTTGTTCGGAGTCTTTTTCGTTTGTTTGTGAACGAAATATGTAGAAAGAGTGCTTTATTATGTTTGAAGTGTTTCTGCTAGTCAACTCGAAAGTTAATTATATAAAATTATTTAGATAACCATATTTTTACTGCACGTTTAACATTTGATTGCATACAACAGGATCACATTTAAATTTAAACAATATGATAGTATGAGTAGTGTTCAGTAAATTATTCTAACCAACTGCCATAACTTCTCTGCAAGTCTTGCCTGTTATGTTCTGGAATAAATCTGCCATGTTCTGGAAAAGAACTCCCGTGTTCTGTATTAAATCTTTTACGTTCTGGAATAAATCTGACGTGTTTTGGAATACACATTTCATGTTCTGGAATTTGCATGTACATGGATGCGTAAAACTATACGCGACAACGGGAGTTGGATGCGGCCCTCGACACGTGCCAGAATGAAGGCGGGGACTGGTGGTGCTGGACAAATACATCAAAGCGAACATGGAGCTAATATTTTTTTTGCACATTGGGTGTTACAATATTACAAATCCTAAATATATTTTTATTCATGTGTAAGAATGCAAATCTTATAAGATTTTAAAGGTCATATACACCTGAGCGTTTTTGTGTTTACGCCGTCCTTTCAGCGGAAGAAATCAGTTTTAATACTGCAGAGCGATCGGAGTCCATATATACGATTGATAATTTCTCATTTTATTTAAGACCTTAAACTTAAGCGCTACTGGATGGAACGCCAAATCTAAATAGATTCAAATATAAAGACCTCTTTCAACAATTCGAAACCTCTCCAAACAATTAGAGAGCTCTCCGAACAATAAGGGATCTCTTTAGATCAATTGAAGACCTCTATTTTTTGCAGAGGTCTCTAATTATCTGTTGCTATCATTATACAATTATTTCTAGCAACAATTTCACCAACTGAATGAGAGAGCTCTTCAATTCAATTAATGAGGGCAAGACATAATTTGTTGATAGCTTTAAACACACCGTACTTATCCGTATTTGAAGATAGCTCTTATTCTATTATGAGCTCTTTATTGAATTGGTGAGAGGAATACTTTGGCCAAATTTAAAACAACATAATAAGTAACTGTGTTTGGATATATCTCAAAATTGAATAATGTGGTCTCAAATTATTTTGGAGATAGATCTAATTCATTTGAAGAGCTGTTCAATTGAGATGATTTTGAAATATCTCCATGAAAAGTAAAGCTCTCACGCTATCATTCATTCTTTAATTGAACTGAAGAGATCTATATTATATTATTTTAAGAGCCCATTAGTTATTTGAGTGAGTTTGTTGCATACCCCGGCTCCACTCTTACTATGAGTAGATAAAAGACAAGGATGTGTGCGTGTGGGAGGGGGGAGAGTCAACCGTTAGTCGTAGACTTAGTTTTGTAGTTTTGAGTGATGTTGCAAGAGCGAGGCAATTAGTTGTATATAAATTAGTATATTCGTATTAAACCTTCTAAAGGCTTGAACCATGTTATTGTTTGTATGAGGACAAATTTGCCTTTTCACTGATGCTGATATTAAACATTCGTGGTCCCACCTACTAGATTTGTTGCACCAAAAGCAGTGCCAATGCCTTTGATTATATGAAGCCAAGCTTGGCTTTTTACCTGACAGGTGCGACAGTGTAACCTCCCTTACACGACCTTTTATTGGCGTCACGGTGCGTGGCCATGAAAAGTCAAGCGAGAATTTTAACCCGGAAAGAAATGATTTAAACATAAACAAACATGACCGGTGCTGGAGGGGTAAGACTATTGTTTCTTTATTAGTAGTTGTATAAATTAATAAACACATCCTATGAATGATATGATTATGTACCTTTATACCACTGGCTGTTCAGTTTTTCGGGTTTAACATACCTGTATATTAATTACTCATCAGTCATTAAGTAAGTTTGGTAAAACTAGATCTTAAAGCTTGAACTTTTCGTTTTAAAACTGAATGACAGTTTACAAATATACCATAAAAGTTAACACACACACATAAACAAAGCTGTTTCAAAAGCTCCAGCGATCGCATGGTTCTGCTTATGGAAACTGATAAAAAACCCGACCATTTTGAATATACATCATTGGGTTATTAGTTTAAAATAATAAAGCATGTATTTATGCCATTTATATGCATGCATATTTATGTATAAAATAGTGCAGCACATAACATTCAAAATGAATTAATTGTACTGCAAACAATATTGTCAAACATGGAAACAAAAGAAAAGATAAGAAAAGTTGATTGCACCAATGACAGATCGATTTTTCTTTAATTCTTGGCTGTAATGAAATGTATACTTTTGTAACGTAAGTTTGGCTGGAAATTGTACAATAGTGGTTCTTTAATTAATTCTATATTTTTAATCTTTCTTCGGAAACGCCAGCTGAATTTCTGGACCTTACAATGTACTCTGTTCATGGTGTTCTGTCACACAATCGTTGATAAGATGGCCCATATTATCCCCAGACTTACAAGATAATTATAACTGAATTACAACAGGTTTCTGCCCCGACCGTGCGGACGGACATAGGGCCGGATGATCTCGAAAGCGGGCCCTTGGAGTCACCAAAATATTATATCAGTCCCGTGCAGCCCGGCGTCTATGTGGTCAACTCACCGGAAGCTCCATCTAACTCAAACAAACAGAAACACACTAACAAGGTAGTGCTAGTATTAAGTCAGTATTACTATACTTCGTTTTGCAATAATTGAAATGAAATTGTAAAGGAGAAATACTGGTCATTATTTCATCTGAATCTTTTTAAATACAATTTTTTTTTGGTTAAAAATAAACGATGTACCTTTATTCCTCTTATATTTTGTCTTGTGATTGGAGAGCCGTATGTACGGGAAAGCAGTGTATGTTTAGCTTTAATCTGTAGATCAATGAAAACAACAAAGCAAAGCACGAGGTGTTCAATATCGACGACGATATTCAGCTAAGGCCCTCAAACGGAAATACTGGAAACCAGGATATAGACGGTAGTAACCGCGATATTGACCGATCACAAACATTCGGGGTGGATGAGAATGAAGCTCGTGGAAACTGGACAGGCAGACTCGACTTCATACTCTCTCTTTTGGGGTAAGCCTTGGGGAACTGGATTGGCAAGCTCGACTTTATATTCTCTCTTCTGGGGTTAGCCCTATGAAACTAGACTGGCAGACTCGACTTCATACTCTCTCTCTCTCTCTCTCTCTCTCTCCCTCCCTCCCTCCCTCCCTCCCTCCCTCCCTCCCTCTCTCTCTCTCTCTCTCTCTCTCTCTCTCTCTCTCTCTCTCTCTCTCTCTCTCTCTTCTGTGGTAAGCCCGAGGGAACTGGCCTGGCTTGCTCGACTTTATATTCTCTCTTCTGGGGTAAGCCCGATGAAACTAGACTGGCAGACTCGACTTCATATTCTCTCTTCTGGGGTTAACCCTAGGGAGCTAGACTGGCATGCTTGACTTTACATTCTCTCTTCTGGGATAAGCCCGAAGAAACTTTACTGGCATGCTCGACAACATACTCTTTCTTCTGGGGTAAGCCCGAGGGAACTAGACTGGCATACTCGATAATATACTCTCTCTTCTGTGGTAAGCCCGAGAGAACTACACTGGCATACTCGATAATATACTCTTTCTTCTGGGGTAAGCCCGAGGGAACTACACTGGCATACTCGATAATATACTCTCTCTTCTGTTGTAAGCCCGAGAGAACTACACTGGCATACTCGATAATATACTCTCTCTTCTGAGGTAAGCCTAATGGAACTAGACTGGCATACTCGATAATATACTCTCTCTTCTGTGGTAAGCCCGAGGGAACTAGACTGGCATGCTCGACTTTATATTCTCTCATCTGGGGTAAGCCCGAGGGAACTAGACTGGCATGCTCGACTTTATATTCTCTCATCTGTGGTAAGCCCGAGGGAACTAGACTGGCATGCTCGACTTTATATTCTCTCATCTGGGGTAAGCCCGAGGGAACTAGACTGGCGTGCTCGACTTTATGCTCGCTTTTCTAGGGTAAGCCCGAGGGAACTAGATTGTCATGCTCGACTTTATACTCTCTCTTCTGGGGTAAGCCCGAGGGTACTGGACAGTCAGACTCGACTTTATATTCTTTTTTCTGGGTTAAGCCCGAGTTAACTGGACTGGCAGGCTCGATTTTATACTCTCTCTCTCTCTTTTCTTGGATAGGACATGTACTTGTAGTTACTTATTGCAACATCAGTAGTCTACCCCATTCACCACCAAAAGGTAGTAAAATATGATTTATGAGAATGTTTTGCATTTATGACAGGATGAATAAATCAGAAATAGGGCTAGCAAAAACATTTGCTTTCCGGTCGTTAGATATCGTGGAATATTTCATTATGGACTTATAATCGAATAGTGACCATTTTGATTATGAATAAACTACTTTTGATTGGTATTCCTTTCTTTCGAGCGGACGCTTTTGAAATAACGAATGACTTATATGTGACTATAACGACCCACCACTACCCCCAGGTACGCGGTTGGGCTGGGGAACCTGTGGCGGTTCCCGTACCTGTGTTACCGGAACGGGGGCGGGGCGTTCCTGGTGCCCTACCTCATCTTTATGTCGATCGTGGGCATTCCGCTCTTCTTTCTGGAGACCAGCCTCGCTCAATACTCCAGCTGCGGGCCTACAACCTGCTGGGGATTCTCACCCATATTCTCGGGTAAATTGCGGAATTTTACTTCAAGGTCTTAAGCAATAGTTGCTTCCGATCTCAAGACAAATGACAATTTATTTCTTGAATATGACGTTTTATTCGAATTTTTCAATGAAGACAAGTAACCAGAACACCTTTCAATTGACATTATTTTTTATAACATGAACATACTAGCCTGGTACCCATACTGCTGTTAATACGTTCACTGCGGGTCTAGGTATCGCGCTGTGCATGGTGTCCCGGCTGAGAGACCTCTATTATAACATGAACATAGCCTGGTACCCATACTACTGTCAATACGTTCAATGCGGGTCTCGGTATCGCGATGTGCAAGGTGTCTCGTTTGTCGGCCCAGGTATCCCTATTACTGTAAACATGTCCACTACAGGTCTCGAAATTGCGATTTGCAAGGTGTTAGATTCACTGTCGGTCTCGGTATGGCGAAGTGCATGGTGTCAGGTATGTCGGCCCTCTATTACAACTTGATCGTAGCCGGGCACCCCTACTACTGTAAACATGTTCACTGCATGTGTGCATGGTTTACGGTCTGACGGCTCACTATTACTAGATGATCATAGTCTGGTGCCCCTACTATTGTAAACATTTTCATTGCAGGTTTGGGTATTGCGATGTGCATGGTGTCCGGTTTGACATCACTCTATTACAACATGATCATCGCCTGGTGCATGTTCTACTTCTTTGTCTCCTTTCAACACCCGCTGCCATGGGCCGGATGTGATAACGACTGGAACACAGAAGGTAGGTGTCTATGCCAACACCCTCTGCTCAGGGACGGCTGTGATAACTACTGGAACACAGAAGGTAGGTGACTACGCCAACACCCGCTGCCCTGGGACGTTTGTGATAACGACTGGAACACAACAGGAAGGTGACTATGCCAACACCCGCTGCCCTGGGACGGTTGTGATAACGACTGGAACACAACAGGAAGGTGACTGTGCCAACACACGCTGCCCTGGGACGGCTGTGATAACGACTGGAACACAGAAGGTAGGTGACTACGCCAACACCCGCTGCCCTGGGACGGTTGTGATAACGACTGGAACACAACAGGAAGGTGACTACGCCAACATCCGCTGCCCTGGGACGGCTGTGATAACGACTGGAACACAACAGGAAGGTGACTACGCCAACACCCGCTGCCCTGGGGACGGCTGTGATAACGACTGAAACACAGAAGGTAGGTGACTACGCCAACACCCGCTGCCCTGGGACGGTTGTGATAACGACTGGAACACAACAGGAAGGTGACTATGCCAACACCCGCTGCCCTGGGACGGTTGTGATAACGACTGGAACACAACAGGAAGGTGACTGTGCCAACACACGCTGCCCTGGGACGGCTGTGATAACGACTGGAACACAGAAGGTAGGTGACTACGCCAACACCCGCTGCCCTGGGACGGTTGTGATAACGACTGGAACACAACAGGAAGGTGACTACGCCAACATCCGCTGCCCTGGGACGGCTGTAATAACGACTGGAACACAACAGGAAGGTGACTACGCCAACACCCGCTGCCCTGGGACGGCTGTGATAACGACTGAAACTCAGAATGTAGGTGGCTTTGCCAACACCCTCTGCCCAGGGACGGCAGTGATTACGACTGGAACACAGATGTTGACTCCCGAGTTTATATACATTGAATGATTGCAAATAGTCGTCTAATTGCTAAGTATGATTTTCTCTGATGGTTGAATATCAAGCTCCGTCAAAAGCTTCAAAGGAATATTTAACACTCTAAAACATACGACAATTCAAGGCGCGTCATGCAGTTGAAGATGGTAAACATCAGCTAGGTTTGATCTTACAGACTGCCGCTTAAAACTGCCATCAGTAAGTTGTGATGACGGCGTAAAACACGTGAACGGCACGTGTTACGTTGACAGCGCGTTTACGGGACTGTGGAACGATTCTTTATTCACGGAGGCAACCGGCAGAAAACGTGTGTCTCCGTCGGAAGAGTATTACAAGTACGACTTTTTGTTTTAATTTGGTAATCTATAGATTACAAAACTTCCAGATTTGACTTTGATTAAAAATTCTGGGCGGATTAGATATCGGGGTGAGGGTGGGGTCATTAGTTGATACATTTATGTTTGATCAATTTCTTTACACGACTTTGAAATACTGGCGTACGTTAGAGACACAGAAGTGTCTAAATGTTTTTAAGAGGCACAGGTTGTTCAAAACTTTCATTAAGGATTTAACGTTAACTATCATCGTTAAATATTACGCTGTCAACGTTAATATTAACGTTATCTTAAACGTTGACAAATATGAGTTGTTCAAACATAACACTTACACAGACGGCCATAAAGTAGGCGTTAACTTAACTTTGCACTCTCTCCCTTCATTCTGTTTCATTTTAATCGATTAGTTATAGAGTGGAGGCGGCGCTGCAAACGCACAAGATGAAATTTTGAAAAACGATTTCCTGTTTCAGTGGGTACATTCTGGGTATTAGCTCAGGCGTTGAGGAGGTGGGGCAGCCGCGGTGGCAGCTGACACTCATCCTGCTGGCCGCCTGGACAATCTGCTTCCTCTGTCTCATCAGGGGCATTAAAACAACCGGCAAGGTAATGTAGTTTTTCCCTCAATATAAATCCGATGGCATAATCTCCTAATAGTTATAATGATGAATGATGTTTGTTAAGGAAGGTCAATTCAAAATTAATTGAACTTCTGAATTATAAGTCATACATGATCTTAATCATGTTATAGACTGTATTCCATTTTTTGTTATTGACTCTCAATTGCGCTTACAACAGCCAACTACACTAAATGATAATAGCTTGGCTGAATGTTGTTTTTTCAGGTGGTGTACGTGACGGCAATATTCCCGTACATCATGCTTCTCATCCTGTTTTTCCGCGGGGTGACCCTGGATAACGCCGGGGAGGGCATCAAGTTCTACATTCTCCCCAAATTTGAAATGTTGCTTAACGCAAAGGTACTGTTATCTTGACTCTAGTAGGTCGTATGATTTTCGAACAAACTACGAGGTTTTGCCATAGTACCGTTTTTGTAGGTGTTGTCGTCCTACTCATGACTTGCGAGCACGTTTATGTTGGCCCGATAATGGCACAGCTTTGTCATCAGCCAGCAAACTGTCTGTTGAGTTTTTTTCCCGTGGTAAACTAAGAATAGGTCGGTGTCTACACGCGGTACTCTGGTTTGCCTTTGATTTCAGCTATGTTGATGTTCCAAAGAACTACCCACCAAAATATAATACAGATTATCTGCTGTTTCTTTAACAATATATGAAGTTTTCAGATCACAACACTTTAAACTCACTGATACTGTTTCCAACTCACCCCTTGTTATCACCCCCAGGTGTGGAAGGACGCAGCGGTACAGATCTTTTACTCAATGGGGCCGGGCTGGGGCGGCATCCTGGCCCTCTCTAGCTACAACCGTTTCCATAACAATCACGTGGGGTAAGCCAACACCTTAACTATTTAGTTTTAAGCTCGACTATTCGAATAATGATGAGGATATACTACTCGACCCGACTTCGGCATCGACGTCGGCGTCCGGTTAAAGTTTTAGGGCCTACAATTTACTTACACATATAACTCTAAAACCCTACGTTCAATTCACTTAATACATAACACAGGTGTTCAGGACCATCACACAATGAGGTTACATAACTCCATATTTTCCAAAATATGGCTCCTGATTGACTTAGGAACTTAGGTTAAAGTTTAAGGGCACATTGTGTAAGGTAAAAGTTTTAGGGCAAGTTGGGTGCTTTACTGCTATACCCTTTATTTAATTGACTTATTACTCCACACAAATATTGACGACACTCTTGCAATTAGGTAACATAACACAATTTCATCCTAAACAAATTGTGGCCCCTTAAAGACTGAGGAACTTAGGTTAAAGTTTTAGGGCACATTGTGTCCGGTTAAAGTTTAAGGGCAAGTTGGGGTTTCCGATAAATTCTTCTATACCCTTCATTCATATCAAATACTGTTCATTTCATTCAATGGTATTCAAGCCTTACACAATAGCCACAAAAGCTACCACACAATTAGGTGACATGGTTAAGGCTACTGTTTCTTAAAGTAGAAAATTGGTTGGTGCTGAATGACTTGAGTTAGGGTTGGTATATTGCAACGAAACTAAGTAAAAAGGAAGAGTTTACTAAGAGATCTTTCATTGGATTGTGTTTAGGGCCTCTAGTGTCAAGGTCAAGGTCACTGTTACTTAAAATAGTTAACCGTTGGTACTGAATAACCTTAATTAGGATTCACATAATGTGACCAAACGTGGTATGTCGGTTGAGTTTATGGAAGACATCAGGGTTCAGGTCAAGGCCACTGTAAATAAAAAAAGAAAAAAAGCAGTTGAAACTGAATCTCACAACGACGGTTGAGAAGTTCTAGAATGTTAAAAACCTGGTTCCGTCGCATTCCGACGTTTCTTGTTTACCTTAAAAATCGACACATTTTGGACTTTCATTATATTCATTTCTAAGACAATGCGGCGTATAATCGAGCGCGATGTCCTACGACAGCTCTTGTTAATTGTGTATTATATTCAAATAATACTGACTTACGTTCTTGCTTAGTGTTATTTAACATCAAGATTTAGCGAATCGGATCGACGGACCATTGATTCCCGCTTCCATTCACTTTATATAAATATTTACTCGGTCACAATGCTTTTTATATAATCGATGTCAGAATGCGAACATGCATTTGTTAAGCAACCCCTTTGTGAACTATTTATTTCTCAAACTAGTATGGATATTGATTTCAATTTCTAATAATTTTGCATCTACAAGTATACACTCCTTAATATCATTCTAGGGACTCGTTATTCGTCTCGCTGGGCAACTGCATGACGAGTATATTCGGCGGGTTTGTCATTTTCTCCTATATCGGATTCATGGCCGGCCAGCTGGGCGTCACGGTGGACAAGGTCGCCACCGACGGTAAGTGCGACCAACACCTTATTTCCATGGACAAGATCACCAATGACGATAAGTGGAGCTGTAGCCCGTTCAAAGTCAAAGAACCGCAACCAAGCTTATAGCAAAAGGGCAACCATTAAAGATAGAACGTTGAAATAGATATCTGGTTGATAGAGTATATTTGCAATGGTTAAGTGTGTTCTGTTATAAAATTGCATCATTCCACTTTTTTTAAATGTGTTTCTAGGGGCGGGGCTGGTATTTGTGATCTACCCAGAGGCCCTGAACAACCTGCCCGGATCTACTTTCTGGGCCATCATTTTCTTCCTCATGCTTATCACCCTTGGACTCGACAGTCAGGTATGGACATTTATCATTTTGCCTTTTGCCTGTAGGCATATTTTCCCGTACATTACCGAAGTCGCTTTTCAGATTAATGCTTTTGGTACTGATTTATTTTTGATTGACAGAAAGGTATCAATATCTTTCTTTCATTTTTCCAGTTTATTCTTTTATCGTTTTATTGACATAATGGTGTAAATATTCGTTCACCTTTCCGGTTGCTACTTAAACCATTTTCTTTCTTTAAGTTTGTGACTGTGGAGACGGTGATGACGGGCCTCTGTGACTCGTTCCCGGGCCTCCGGAAGTACAAGACGCCCATCATCGGCGCACTCTGCTTCTTTTCCTTCCTACTCGGACTCCCAATGTGCACTCCGGTGGGTGGATTTTTTTCGTTAATACATGGGAAAACACGTACTAGAGTATATGATACTGACGTTAACATTGTTTTGACTAGTTGAAAACGTACGTAACCACGCTGAATGCATGCATACGTAATTACCAGAATATTTAAATTACAGAAAACACATTGTTCAGTCCTACTCCTTGTTTAGATAAACCATAACAGCCGTATCTCGTCCATAATGCCTGTTTGCTCTATCAATATGCTACATTCACTTGCAGGGAGGAGTGTATATTCTACAGATCCTCGACTACTATGTGGCTGGATGGTCTTTATTATTTATAGGACTTACTGAAGTATTAGCGGTCACATACGTGTACGGTACGCCTTATTACTTACTTCATTAATACTACAAGTTTTTTATATATGTTGTAACCAACCTTTTAAAATGACGGAAATATAAGCAGAAATTTAAACGAAAATACAAAAACATTATTCTGTACCTTCTTCCCCAGGTTGTCGCCGGTTTTGTGACGACATAGAGTTAATGATCGGGCGTCCACCGGCGCTGTTCTGGAAGGTCACGTGGATGGCCACATGTCCTATTGGAATCGCTGTGAGTACTGGCCACTTGCTATTCAAACTAATAACTAATGAACTACTCTGTGCTGTTGAACATAAATGTACCACATACCTGTTTTAATTTAAAGTATATCCAAATATATGAGGCCATATTTTGATTAGTTTTAAGCTCGTCTGTGTTACGAAGAAAGAACGTAAATATTTTGTCGTAGTCTTGGTGTCGTCCTCGGCAGTGGTGTCGTCGGTGTCGTCGTCGGCGGTGGTGTTGTCGGTGTCGTCCTCGGCAGTGGTGTTGTCGGTGTTGTCCTCGGCGGTGGTGTTGTCGGTGTCGTCGTCGGCGGTGGTGTTGTCGGTGTCGTCCTCGGCGGTGGTGTCGTCGTTGTCGTCTTCGGCGGTGGTGTTGTCGGTGTCGTCGTCGGCGGTGGTGTTGTCGGTGTCGTCGTCGGCGGTGGTGTCGTCGGTGTCCTCCTCGGCGGTGGTGTTGTCGGTGTCGTCCTCGGCGATGGTGTCGTCGTTTTCGTCGTCGGCGGTGGTGTTGTCGGTGTCGTCGTTGGCGGTGATGGTGTCGGTGTCGTCCTTGGCGGTGGTGTCATCGGTGTCGTCGTCGGCGGTGGTGTCGTCGGTGTCGTCGTTGGCGGTGGTGTCGTCGTTTTCGTCCTTGGCGGTGGTGTCGTCGGTGTCGTCGTCGGCGGTGGTGTCGTCGGTGTCGTCGTCGGCGGTGGTGTCGTCGTTGTCGTAGTGTAAACACTTTAACTTTGGCAACAACTCAACAACCGTGCAAGATATTGAAATGAAACATGCTTAATATGTTGGCAGATACACGAACAGCAAGGCCAATAACCCTGACTTTTACTTATTGTCGAGTTATGCCCCGTGTTCGACTGAAAAACAACAACAACAACAACCAATCTGATGAGCCTTGCGTTCGCTTCCCAGTGTTTTTGATTCCAAATGAATTCTTGAAACTATGTCATCCGCCATTCATACTATTCCAGATATTATAAAACCCTTCCATTTCTCGTTAAGTTTATTCTGGTGTTCGCGTGGGTGGACTACGCAGCGGTGACGTACGGGGATTACGTCTACCCGGGCTGGGTTGACGGGGTGGGCTGGCTTCTAGCGCTAGTGTCCGTCATCTGGATCCCGGGTGTCGCCATATACAAACTGTACAAGGAAGACGATGATGATACACTGCTAGGGGTAAGTTATGTTGCATTCTTAATCTTAATGTATCTAAGGGACACAATTCTTTATATACTACAGCATATTTCTCTATTGCAGTTATTCATACTGAATACTATGTTTCCTATATAGCTATGCCTGTAGTATTGTATTTCACTTGATGCTTGGGTATGAATGAATAAACATGTAACTTCATTTGAGATCTTATGAATCTAACCCATTCCGCAGGTTGTTGTAAGAACTAAACCAACAACGCAACAAGTTACGGGTTGAAATTCGTGTTGACTGCATGCATGTCATCTTGTATGTCATGCGTACACTGGCAATTCCATGAAGCCGAACCCATCAAGCGCCCTACAAACAAACTGCATCACAATCAAGTGTACTGCTTCATAGGTTTCAACTTAGTAAATTATCAGTCTTATGTCTTTTCATGCAAACCATAGCATAGGCTACCTGGCAATAGTCTTCCGATCAAACGCATTTTATTATCCACCCTTTAAAACTGTATTCTGTATTTACTAGTCCATCCCTGGAGGACAGAATTTAAATGATTTGCAATAAATCTAAAGCCAGTTTGTAGTACCCAGCAATATATTTGTATCATGCTTGGGTAAAATGAAGCTGATCACAACCTCATTATAATCTTACGTAATGAGTTCTCGGGCACTTATATCGAGTATGGGAAATTTTATACTTGAACAAAATCCCAGCTTTTCAAATCCACGAGCGCTGGCTATTCATACAGATTACCCCTGCACTGTAACTATGATAATTACCTTCTTCATAAACAGAAACTACGACTGATTACTGTCCCCTCCCGGGAGTGGGGTCCGGCCCTGGTGAAGCACAGGAGGTTGGTGGAGCGCGTGCCGGGGTTTGTGGTGGACCCGTTCACGGAAAAGGGCCAGCTCAACAGGGCATATTCCGGCAGCTCATTAGGCAGCATCCATATAGCCAATGGGAACAGTGTCAGGGTAAATATGTCACAATCGCATACAAGTCGTTAATGATCAACATTCACAACCAAAAAACAACCCTTTGTTTATTTGCAAGCATCCTTTATTTAAGCATACATCACAATCAGTGAGCAAATGTCTGTTTCCTTCAGCGGTACCCAAGTGGGACGTCCATGGTTGGTAGCACCCGCTCTCTGTCCACCGGACGTTCGGGAGTTTCAGCGACTTCTCGGGTCACATACGAATCACAGATTTGACGAAAATGGATTTGAAGCCAATTAAATATTAAGGGTTTGATGAAGATGCAAATCACACTATTTTAAACATTGTCGTGCATTTATATTATTGTCTGTAATATAGGGACTTTGTTTTACCTTTTTGTATTTTACACGTTTATATGGTTCCTTTTTTCGTTTTAATGCAGTGTAAATGCCTTCTACAATACTCTAACAATTGTGTTCAACTTCATGTGATGTACTTGCCGTCTTTCAGTAAGGTAGAATTCCAGTTTTATACACCACTCATACAATATGCATAAAACATGTACATAGTTATACCATTTAAATCTCATCGTTATCATATCAGTAAATTAATTTCTTGTTTTATTGTACAAGTTTATTTGTAATAGATCTTAATATTTATATACACTTTTAATCGGAAATAATGATATGTATTTTTTCATACTTAATGTTAAGGTTGTTGATAATGCAAAGTTCATTTTGTCTGTCTTTTTTAAATAATAAAACTATAAATGGTGTTGATTGTCTTTGGAGCACCATGAATTTCACCGATAGGCAATCCAAAGCTTATACAATATACAGCATTGAACGTTGCAAGTTATTACACTGATGATAAATTCCAAGTGTATTCTGTTATTACACTGTTAATAAATTAAAAATTTATGCAAGGTGCCTCATTGAACGTTTTAAGATTCTGCGATGTACAACCTTGAACGTTGCGAGATTTAGCAATGTGCGACATTAAACGTTGCGGGTTTTGCAATGTATGATCTTGAACATTCCAAGTTTTTGCAATGTACGACCTTGAACGTTGCAAGTGTTTACAATGTGTGACCTTGAACGTTGCAAATGTTTGCAATGTACGACCTTGAACGTTGCAAGTGTTTGCAATGTATGACCTTGAACGTTGCAAGTGTTTGCAATGTACGACCTTGAACGTTGCAAGTGTTTGCAATGTACGACCTTGAATGTTACCAGTTTTTGCAATGTACGACCTTGAACGTTCGAAGTGATTGCAATGTACGACCTTGAACTCGACAAGTGTTTGCAATGTACGACCTTGAACGTTGCAAGTGTTTGCAGTGTACGACCTTGAACTTTGCAAGTGTTTGCAATGTACGACCTTGAACATTGCAAGTTTTTGCACTGTAAGACCTTGAACGTTGCAAGTGTTTGCAGTGTACGACCTTGAACTTTGCAAGTGTTTGCAATGTACGACCTTGAACATTGCAAGTTTTTGCACTGTAAGACCTTGAACGTTGCAAGTGTTTGCAGTGTACGACCTTGAACGTTGCAAGTGTTTGCAATGTACGACCTTGAACGTTGCGAGTTTTTGCAATGTACGACCTTGAACTCGACAAGAGATTGCAATGTACGACCTTGAACGTTGCAAGTGTTTGCAATGTACGACCTTGAACGTTGCAAGTGTTTGCAATGCGAGTGTTTGCAATGTATACCTTGAACGTTGCGATAGTTTGCAATGTACGACCTTGAACGTTGCAAGTTTATGTAATATACAATCTGGCACGTATGTAACGTGCAACCTTGAAATGTGTTTGAAGTTGTTATACAATGAAATTGTTATCAATTCACTCTTGTGTAATAAATAAGATTGTTAATATACACATGTACATTTTAAGCCATTGTACTGTATGGTGTATACGATTGTCAAATGTTTATCTCAATTCTAACGTATTAGGATAATCCATATTGAGTATGTTGTACATTTCATTGCACTTTAATGTATCATCATACTAGTATGTCAAATAAAACATTCTAACACATAAATAATGATCAATATCATTGTAGTGTCGATTTCTTTTTCATCTTGAATCCATTGAAAGTGAATACATTTGTTACATGGTAAATACTCCTGAGTTTCTATCATTGGTTCATTCATGACGTCAAGGTGGATGATGTCTTCACTCTGTCTGGTGTCGCTGATGTCACAGTTTCTTCTGACGTATCGGAAAAAGACAGCATTCCTATTCCATCAGATGTAGCAGTCGATTCCCGCTCGTACTTGGAATAGTCATAATAGTTTTTATCTCGTATGAAAATGTCGTCTGCGAGAGATCTTGTCTCGAAGCGCATTTTCTCGTAAATTGCTGACGTCATAGTGGCGATCTCGAACCTGTACTCGTTGTAGCGATCCTGTATGGAGCGCGGCCACTCGGTTATACAGTCGGGTGTACTGTCGGTGAGAACACCCAGAACCTCAACACCGGAAGGACCTGTAAGCAAGTGGAAATTAACGAAAATAGTTGATATACAAAGTTTACATAATATATAATTATGGCAATCAAAAGTCATTTAACTAACTAAATCGACTGTAAAGCATCTGTTGAATTCATAGTTGTGAGTTTTGAAAATAAGTTTTTAATTTTATCAGAAGTAATTGTAAAACATTAAATGTTCTTAAATTACCCGTGTCGACAATGACGGGAGCCCCGAGTGCCCGGTACTCCATACAGCAGTCAAGTGCTATCCGGCCATGCGCGTGCATTTCGTTATAGTTCCACGTGACGGAAGTGGCGTCCTTTTGTCGCACAAACAGGTTACACCTATGCTTTCGTTCCTCCCTCTTCAACCATAGCAGGGCCTTCAGGATAAACGAATATAATAACAAACATGTATTAATAAACCAAAAATGCAACTCTGCTTTGAATACATGGTGACTACCCTATCCGTTATATCTAATAGTTGCTTATTAGTAATATATATGAATATGCGTCTTAAAGTTTTTAGAAAAATCATGTTTACGGCAAGTGCAACCATTTCAAACTTTTATATTCACTCATACCTCTACAACTCTATCGGAATCCCGCCTTAAGACGCCACATTTGACGTCCAAATGTTTGCTGTGAGAACCAACGTGTCCGTACCCGATAACGGACACTTCCGGAACTCCGACAGACAGCAAGTCTTTTCGCGTGAGAACGACCGGAGGCGGGAGTGGCTCGCCGTCGACCATCATCACCTCAAGGACCGCTACGTTCAGGTCGTCGTCGAGAAAACACACATGCGGGTTCAACCGGTACTTATGACCTTGTGACGTCATCGGGGAGTCAAAGGTCAAGAAGACTCCAGGATCATCCAGAGCGGTCCAGTCAGCATTCCCTTTACGGTCTGGGTCTTGAAGAATGAATAGAAGAGACCAGAACTTGTCTACTAGTGAATTAATTGTGTAGACAAAGGCTCTTACATGTATACACATTTTGCTTCCCGACTTTAGCTATATGATGCATATACAATCATTTAATATAAAAATAATAATAATAATAATAATAATAATAATAATAATAATAATAATAATAATAAGATTATAATTATTATTATTATTATTATTATTATTATTATTATTATTATTATTATTAAATCAACATACCCACAATATCCCGGACAGTGTGCGCGGCCGTCATGACATAGCTGGATCCCACCCGGAAGGCGGTACCGGCCATCTTTCCGTGAACAATGGCGCCAACCGACAGGAACTGGCTGCCTAGCCGCCGGAATGCCTCCTCTGACAACGTGTCATCAATGTGCTTCTTACACATATGCAGAGGTTCCTTCTCCAAGTCAAGCTCTGGATTTAATGAATGAATGAATCGATGTATGAATGGATGGATGGATGGATGGATAATGGATGGATGGATGGTTTGAAACTTGATCATTTCATGTTCATTTTAACAAATCAATAACATAATAAGACGAGGTTTTTCAAATTAGTTAGTTTTATCTTGCCGTCCGTTTTCTTGGCAGGAGGAAGGGTCTTCGTTAAGGGGATCTCTACAGCCCTGGCTTCTTTTCCGGGCTTCTTAGCTGCTGCCGGCTTCTCCGTCACCAATGGGTCTTTCTTTGCAATGAACGCGTCTGTTGAAAACAAAACTGATTTTGTTTTAACATACGATTTATATGAATAGTCATAGTCTAGGAATGTATTTTGGATTCAATCCATTTTGCAGACATAAAGGCAGACAGACAGGCAGGCAGACAGGCATACCGCGTAACACATCGCGCTTAACTACAAGTTTGGGTTACACCATAGTACGTTCCTACAAAGCACTCAATACATTGTGAGTCGGGTCAGAGCCTTAAAGGGGCTGTCCCACGTATGATAAAATAGCGAAAAAAAAAGAAAATTGTCGAAAATTGACATAAACTTGGCATCGATGTGTACAATGCATTGAAACTTACTAACTGAAGTACCACATTTTTTTTAAAGTTTAGCAGTTATTTCGTATTTTTCCATTAAAAAGATTACTGGGTATGTCTATCAGGTAGAATTCATTCCTTATGCGTAATTGGCTAGTCGGTGTTATCACGTGATATTACCGAGGTAGGTGTATAGCTTAATTATGTCACCCGATTAGAATAAGCCTTTGTAGCGCCGTGAGTAAGACGCTGGATCAAATTTTGGCGACGCGGGTTCGAACCCGGTCTCCGACACAATTTTTTTTTTTCATTTTGGTACTTTTATTACAATTATGATATCAAAGCGTAACACATTCTATTAGATAATTGTCCTGAGATTCGTTACAGAAAAAACAACAACTTTTTTTGGTGCCAATCTGTGACACAGTCCCTTTAAGAAATGTCAGGGAATGCTTAAAACTGTGAATTTACCCAGTTCCTTTGTAGGAGACGCAGGGAGCAAATGCCTCTTTGAGCTCTGGGATCTGAAGTATTTCAAGAGCCTTAGATAGTATTCTAACATAACGTTCCGTACTAAGAGATTTGAGACTTTAAATGGGGGTGAATATTTAGTAAAAAGCACTGCAATTGCATTCCGTTTTGAAACAGACATACCGAAAGCAGGCCGGGCAAGAATCTTCTCAATATCCAATATCCCTTTGTTGATTTCAGATTTCATAGCCTTTTCCTCGGCATCTGTAACGTCATAGAAGACGTCCACGTAACGTGTAAGGATGTCCTCGACCTTGGTCATTGTGTTGTTGATGACGTCATGATCCTGGTGCGTCTTATCGAACACCAGTTTTCCTTTGAGGGCATCGACCGCCTCTGTCTTTTGTTCGGTAATAGTTGCCTGGAAACGGGAAAATAGATATCTGTTCCTACAAACAAACTTCAATGGCGCTATCTATTTTGCACTGGTCAAAATACGTTGACGGTCATGTTAAGCGTGCACAAAAGCGTTAATTTGTCATCGATAAATGCAACTGTTCCGGCGTCCATGAGAGATACGTCATATTCTGTGAACGAACCCTATTTTGTGCATTACAGTTAACAAAAAATGCTGATCAATTCATTCCGGTCCATAGTCCCGCTGCCTTGACTTACCGGCTATTTTTGTTGGGATAAAATACGAGATGTGTCCAGAAATACTATGTTCAACCGCGAAAGTCAATGGGCAAATGTTTTGAGCAGTAAAAAAGTATTAAGATGAAAAGAGTGCATATATAACGTTACCATGGTGTTTGGGCCATGGTTAATATCTTTATTTATTGATGGCACATTCATTGGTGAGATTTAAATACAATTCTTTGAAATAAATAAGACGTGCATGTTTGTATATCCATTTGTGATAGTTCGCGGTGCTGTTGATGTTGCATGATAAATGGTTTATTTAAAACACAAACACGTGTGCGGAAACTTGTTCCGAAACTATAGTCAACATTGATGGGAAATAGAAGTGTGAACGTCACAACGACGTTGTGATGTGCACGGCATATCACAGAATGCTTTTGTCCAGTCTTGATTTCCCTATTTATGTCAGAAAACCTTTTTTGAGAAATTTATTGTGAAAAATAGCTTAATAAAATAATACCTTTCATTTTACAATATCTCTACACTATTTCTCTACATGCAACGTGTCCACGAACATTACAGACGTACAAAAAAAAACATGATATTAAAGCGCGCACCTGCCTAACGTAGTTACAATATAGCTCCACGTGATATTGACGGCAACGCTCAAGTTTCCCTTGGATGGCGTCAACCTGTTTAATAAGCTTTAGCAGGTGCTTTCCCTGGCTGCGTTCGTCACGCTTGAGAGTGTTGATAACGTTCAGCTTGGTTTCTGCCTTCGTGATGTTCCCCGTCGCCTCGATCACACGCTTTGTCACGCGGCAGTTCCGGTGAGCGACACTCTCTCGGCACGTGTTACAGAGGAATTCTTTGTGGAGTTCACAGAAGGAAGTATACCTGTAGTGGAAATCATCAAAAACTGCTCAAATACTTTCAAAGGACTGATTTACTTAAACGATTAATGTAGAATAAAAACCATTTCAAAATTCAAAATCATCGCGGTCATGTGAGACAAAATTCTAAATTTACTTCAACAACATTATTATTTTACAGTGGATTACTTTATTACGTTAACGCTACCTGAGATTTTTGTGTTGTTTGCAATTAAATTTTGATATATTCGCTACTGGTACATTCTTCATCTCCTTGACAACGTAGTTCGCCATGTGGTGATGTTTAGTCTGGGGGTTGTTCTTGTGGTCGATTTGGCACGCAGCACACGTGTACACGTGACATTCCGTGCAGAAGGCGGAGGCCGGGGTGATCTTCCATGTCATAGAGCACGGGTTGCACATCTCCTCCACGACCAATATGGCTTCTTTCATACTGTCAAGAATCTGTTTCCTGGGAAACATCTTGATCCAGTGCCTGGACACCTTGCCAAGCACGTGACACGGTGTCCGCACGCGGCAGGTCGGGCAGTTAAACGTCCGGTCTAGCTTATTCTGATTCTCATAGCACTGCAGTAGCACGAGGATGCATTCCTCACAGAACGAGTGCATGCACGGTAACGTGCGAGGTTCCACGAGATTACGCGAGCAGATCTTGCACGTAGTTACGTCGTCTGATACAGAAGGACGTCGCCATTTTTCAGCCAACTTTTTGGTTGGTGCTCTTTTCGATTCCATTTTATTCCATACATATAAATTATCAATATCACAGAAATGTCCTCCTTTTTTACCTTTATATACTTAATAGCCTATACGTATATGATGTGAGCACAGTGGTTCGATTTCATTTGCTTTACAAGCAGTATGTGATATTGCTATCATGACGATTTACCCATGAGTGAGCCAAATTATTGAAATACAATGTAAGTTTTTCCGCAACAGTTGCTGTTTTGTTCTTTAAATCAATGGAAAATACGTTCAAATGAAATCGAACCACGGTACTAACAACATGAACGTATAAGTTAAGTATATATAGGTATAAAAGGGGGTAAATCCTGTAATGAAGTGGTCCCTAACCAGTATAACATTAAATGGCCATGCAGAAGGAATCAAGGGGGATCTTTTGACGTCAAAATATTGCATTCTTGATCATTTTTGCTTTGTTTGGATTTGTTAAACCAAGGTACACTACCGGAGCAAAATGCCATATAAGGCCAACATTGTTACTCCCCCTGAAATTCGATCTCTCACCTGTGCGAATATTGATCACGTGACTAATTATTTATTCATGCGGTATATGTATACAAACCATACATTTAATAACCCCGGAAGATAGGAAACTACCATGGATGGTGGGGTGAGTAATTATTTCTGATATGTTTGAAATTGGTAACATGCAAGTATGTAGTTTTGTTTTTGATCGATAACTTATTCAGTCTAAATAAGTATCATGATATGCTCCAGTTCAAATCAATACATGACAGTTGTAGCCATACATGAATACGTATGTAACGTTGCCCTTGTCCGACTCATGTCTTTGGCCTAGGGTTAATTGAATAATTTGAGTTCCCATATCTTATTGTACATATTAATTCAAAAAAATATTCTGGTCTTCAATATTTCCAGTCACCTGTACAATGACTGTCGACTATGTAATCGATTTGCCTTAAAGGTGTTCATACCACACATATACATTTGTAACAATACAGTTATAATAACAACAATATCTTGGAATTTTTCTTGGACATAAAACAAAGAAAATGAAAATGTCAGATTCATTTCATAAACAAGTATTTTAGTGAAGGGATTTTTTAAAAAAGCTAGTTTTACATCCTTAAAAAGCTAGTTTTACATCATTTTGATTTTAAGAAAAACAAAACAAAACAATCCTGTATATACAAATAGTCTACTCATATAGAGCGACAACTTTCTGTTTACAGATGAAGGCTCCACTTGTGTCGAACGAGCAAGCGGAACACGCCGGTGCCTACTCTCCACGGTCACTCAGTGACGTCACATTCACCAACGGTGACGCCAGCAAAACAGACGACGCGTATATCGTCAGCTCAGTCCAGCCGGGAATATATTCAGTAGGTAATGTTATTATATAGGGCTTCGAAGAATTTATTTTATATAGAATTGTTTCAGTCTTCCGAAAGTGTTCAGAGACATTCAGTTGCATTCATGTTTTTTTTGCGTTGGGAGACGCAAAACTGCTTTACATGAAGACTTCTTTTGTAATGTTTCTGATTTTTTAAAAAAAAGGGCCACTCGCATTTAAGTAAAATTCTACTTTTCCTTTGCATTTTCTGAAAAGTATTTGCGGTATATCCGACGAACGAAAACATCTCTCTAGGATGCGTTAAAGTTCTGCGATTGCATTTGCTAGACTGTATAATACTATGTTGTGCATACTGATTTAAAATTACAATTCTGACCTGAAGACATAGGCACTCGCTATATGCACTATTCATTTTAGTCAATGTGATATAGTAGTGTTTAAATATTTTGAAATCATAACTCCATTCACCTGTGATAAGAGTCGTACAAACAGCTCCGTGAATCTTTTCCCCCAGGGTTTCTCCGCCGACTATGGAACGGTGGAGAGTGCCGGCAGCCAGCAGCCTCGGAGCGGCGTGTGGACGCGAAAGCAGGTATTCGGTGTGGACGAGAACGAGGAGCGTGGAAACTGGACCGGAAGGTTCGAGTACCTGCTGTCCATGCTCGGGTACGCCGTGGGCCTGGGGAACGTCTGGAGGTTCCCATACCTCTGCTATAGGTACGAAATGATAGAGCGAACTATGATACCGGAAAATTAACGTATTTAACTTATCCTTGGTAACAAAGGTTTAGTGTTTCCGCTAACAACTCAAAAAATAAAAAAGAGTACATAGAAAGGGGACGATAAGCGGGCATGGCTGTCATTTCCAGATGTACTTTGAAACTGTGATACTGTGAAACTTTGTAAAGGCTTATGAAACTGCTGTTTTATCCGAATGTCATATAAGGGATGCATAATGCAGTGGTTTACCAAACAATCAATAAAACCCCATTGCAACTGCCATTTGTACCCATAGGTATGGGGGCGGGGCGTTCTTGTTGCCCTACCTGCTGTTCATGACGTTTCTGGGGATCCCCCTGTTCTATATGGAGGCGTCCCTGGGACAGTTAACCAGCTGTGGGCCCACGACCTGCTGGGGGTTTGCCCCACTACTGCAAGGTAGAAACGTTGACAACTAGAAATTAAACTAATCATTTTTGTTTTCAGTCCAAGAACAACTCTGATCGGATGTAACGCGTTTCACATCTTTTATTTCTTGGCATCAGACTATATTTTGTACTTGCTTATTTAAGCCCGTGTATACAAACACGTATTTTGCACGATATTTATAATTTGTATATTATTAATCAGCATAAATATATCCATAAATTCGATTTAATAACCATGCAACTGACCTCTGCCCTCTCCGTCTGTAGGGCTGGGTATCGCTATGATGATATCGTCGTTTATCACTTCCGGTTATTACTGCATGATCATCGCCTGGTGCCACTTCTACTTCTTCGCAAGTTTTACCAGTGACCTGCCCTGGACCACTTGTTACCAGTGGTGGAACACAGATGGTAAATTATGGTTTTACTGCTTGTCACGAAGAGCACCGTTGTCTCGGGCGACCTCTTGAAAACATGCTATATCGATATATTGCTATACACCAACACGTCTACTTTTCTCGAATAGCCGAGCATGCGTGTTTTTTTCTGAAAGTCAGCTCGTCAGTATTCATGTTATTCAGCATTCTTATTAATCAGATTGTCGGGACAGGCTGCCGGACGTCACGTGTTTAGATGTTGGTGACGTCAGAAGTTCTAACGGCACGTGTCACTCTGGTAACGGCAGTTTTACGGGTATCTGGAACTACACTATGTTTAAGAACGTCACAGGTCGCGAGAGAGTTGCGCCGACCAGGGAATACTGGGAGTAAGTATTCGGAGCTATGATTTGTTTTAACCATACAACTACTTTACAACGATTTGAAATGATGTTTACTGTCACAAGAACAAGAACGTGTCAAGGTCTGGTCACTGATAGTTGGAGATTTATATACGTTGTCGCTCCATAACGCAAGAATGAACAGATTTTGCTATGTTGTTTGAATTGATTCATTGTTTCATGGTTTTCGCTGTATAAACTGATTTTGCATAACGTCATCTCACAGGAATATGACGTTGAGTCGTTGATATTGCAGGCGGTACGTGTTACGTCAGAGCGCCGGAATCGAGGATACAGGCCAGCCCCAGTGGCGCCTAGTTCTCTGTCTCCTGTTCTCATGGACGCTCGTCTTCCTCTGCCTCATCAAGGGCATTAAGTCCGCAGGCAAGGTAGCAATTTAATATGTATGTACAAGAACGCAAAAGCTCACTAAGACGATACATTTTCTTATAATATTATAACCAAACTCATTCCACCTGAGTGTCATTTACGTACGATTATGTTTTAGACAATACTGAAGAAATGGGTTCTTAATTACGCGCATGTTTAATTCAATGGCGTTATCTTTCAGGTTGTATATTTCACCGCCATATTCCCATATATAATCCTGGTAATCCTGTTCTTCCGCGGGGTGACGCTAGAGAACGCCGGAAAGGGAATCGAATTTTACGTGACACCGGATTTTATAAAACTGCGCGACACTGCTGTGTGGAAAGCAGCCGCTGTGCAGATATTTTACTCTATGGGGCCCTGCTGGGGCGGCATAATAGCTCTGTCGAGTTACAACAGATTTCACAATAATATATATAGGTAAATACTTCAAACATTATCATTGACTTTACATGTAAAGCATTACCAATTCTCTCAGTGATTGCCTTAAAAAATAATATATATATACATTAGACATTCTTCTAAGGGATCAGATTTTCTCCCACCTCAGATAAGTAGATCCAATAATTTAACCATGCTAGATATTCTTATCTTGCCCACGGGCGAAGATAAAATGCCCGTATGGAACTCCTTTTAATGGTCACCACATTGTAATTACCTCCCTTGTTGAAGACTGTCGTCAGTAGCATCAAGGAAATCTTGTTTAATGGTATATTTAGAACGCTATTTAATTATTTCTCCCTTCAAATGTCACCATAAAACAGTTTTCACGCACCATTCAAGAAATAATGCTTCATTATCCTTAGAACTATTTAAAAAGACCGATTTGTCTATCAACATTTACTTGATCATTGCGCGCATATCCATGACAACCACGTGATATCGCATATCCATACGCAGTTATTTTCACTAAGCACAAAAGAGTTCCAGCACAAAATACATTTTTACTTTATTTTGTTTAACTGAGGTGGGAGAAAAAGCATCTACCATAGCCGCTCGTGTAAGATAGGTTCATCCCGACCCTCGCGCAGGGTGTTTTGAGGAAACTCGGTAAACCTCGTTTCCGCAAAACACCATACGCTCGGGTCGGAATGAACCTATCTTACACTCTCGGCCATGGAAGATACTTATAATCTCATATTTTAAAACAAATATGTTACAATCAGTTTTCATCGCATGACTTTCATTCTAAAATCATTATTACCTTAAATTGCGACCGTCTAAAATGGTTGTGTTTATAATTGCATTTTAATGATTCGATAAAGACCGGAGGGTGCGTTGTAGAAAAAATCTTTTTTACTCGTAAATTGAAATGACTTTAGTGTCATAGTTTTATTATATTGCTACATATTTGTGTGAATGAACTTTAGCCGACATTGAACATATATGTATACACAGAGTAGAGGAAATACAAAAACCGATGTGAATATCCATATATTACCATTTGTGACGTTTTTACAGATTTAAGATAATTGAGGTTATTACGGCTGATCAATCATGTTATCAACGTGTGTATGGCAAATCGTCGTGAGATCACGATTTTCAACTGAACACTACGCGAGTGTAAGAAACTAAATTAAAGATTTAACTTGGAACTCTAAATAAGCATAGAGTAATAGTTCCAGCCCCCAAAATTATATGTCATTACAACAAATAATAATTGATAAGAAAATTTGATCTTACGATACGATCGTTGGTTAGATCCCACCACCCCCCACCTCCCCCCAAACAAACAACAAAACAAACAAAAACAACAACAACAAACAACAACGAAACTTGTTTTTGTGATGGCCCCACTTGGACAGTACAGCGTCGAACACTGTTATCTTCTTGCTGTTTGGATTCTGGTGTGGGTTGTTTGTTTGAACTCTGTTCACCAATATAACTTTTGTTTTACCAGAGACTCCATGATCGTCTCCCTTGGTAACTGCATGACGAGTATTTTCGGCGGGTTCGTCATTTTCTCGTTCGTTGGTCACATGGCCGGACAGCTGGGCGTCAGTGTTGATCACGTGGCTGATGAGGGTAGGCACTTTTTAATAACTCGATATCGTTTAATTTTGTTTTAAACTGAAAAACACATTGTTATATTATAATAGTAAATACCTGCTTGTAATGGTTGTGAGGAGTGCTCCTACACAGATAGGTTAACAGTTTCGTTTATCGGGACGTAGATGTTTGTTCTTTATAAGCCTTACCCAGAGTTTGCCTTTATATCTTAATAATCACCCGACTTTCAGGCCCTGGTCTTGCGTTTATCGTGTACCCCGAGGCAGTGCAGTCGCTCCCGGCCCCCGCATTCTGGGCTGTCATCTTTTTCTTTATGCTCATTACTCTCGGCCTGGATAGTCAGGTATGCTCCCTTTACATTCGACTGCTTGTTCATTGAAAAATGAGTAAGGAATGGTAGAGTACGAATTACATACCACGCCTTTTAAATGTTTGTTTATTAATACAGTAGAATGAAATTTTCATTTGTACATACTTACTGGTCATACTAAATGATATCAATACTAATAGTTATATATCGCAAATTGATGTGCGGTGAGTAACTTGAAATGGACATATTTGTCTCGTGTTGATGGAAAACCTTCTTGTAAACAAGCATTCAGTGAGTTGATGCAGGAGATAACATTTCAGTTTGCCTCTGTGGAGGCCCTGTTGACGGGTTTGTTGGACATTGTTCCCAGATACCGTCAACACAAAACCATCGCCATCTTCATCATCTGTATTGCCATGTTCCTGCTGGGTCTGCCATTTACTACCAGGGTAAGCGATGTTGGGGAGTAGTGGGGATGGAGAAAACTAGACGTCATAGTAAATGCTCTAGATCGACTTAATGAACGAACCACTGGTCGGTGCGATTATTTGGTATTTAATGTCGAAAACTCGAGGCCATTTATGCAAAAATGAATTTGCCGTTTTGTCGAATTATGTTATATGTCAATGGCCTATACGCACAACGCAATGGTCATAGTGTTCTTTGTCAGTGGTTGGTTATCATGGCATATAACATAGATTCCAACGGTGTTTTTATGTTGCTATGCTTTTGTTTTCAGAGCGGTATCTACTGGGTGACGCTGGTGGACTACTATGGGGCTGCCTGGGGTGTGCTGCTCACTGGCCTGGTGGAGGTTATAGCGATCTCATATATATACGGTGAGAACAAAGTTTATAGAGGGAGATTAAAGGGGCTAGACTCAAAATGGAACCAGCCTAGAATTGTCAATGTGAGTATGTAGGAGGCCAATTACACATAACTTTAAATGGATAAAATAATAAACACAACAATCATGTTGCTGTCTCATCTGTATTTCCCCTTTAAAAAAGCGCACAATGGCTTCCCAGTTTGTCATATCTGTTTATGAGTACAGATAAATATAAATAAGTGTTACAACTCACTTGGATGTACGTGTTAGAAAATCCTGGTAATTTTCGATTTGGAAAAATGCGCAAAAGGTGCATGTATTGTAAGCGATGTGAGTCATCAGTAAGATCGATTCAATGCGTTGTACAAAACGATGTCAATTTGATATTAGTTTTTGACATTTTTTTTCTTTCAATTGAATCATCTTGCGTCTAGCCCCTATCAATGGTCAGGACACATTTTACCAATATGCTATAACCAACATCGCTTAAATGTTACTCGAAGACCTCTTCAAATTAATTGATTTTTTTATTGGTTTGAAGAGGCAACAATTCAATTGTTCAATCAAAAAGAATTATAAAGCTCTTCAAATGAATTGCAGAGTGCTCTTATTCAATATTAATGAGGGCAAACAGCTTCAGTTATAAAAAAACGTACTTACCAATAATTGATGCCATTACCTCTTTAATTCAATTGTTGCGAGCATAAGTTCGGCTAAATTTGAAACAAAACAATATACAATAATGATTTGGAGATATCTCCAATTGAATAAGGAAGGTCTCTTGTTGATTTAGAGAGCTCTATAATTCAAGTGCAGTTCTTTAATTCAGTTGTTTTGGAGTTATCTTCATTTGAATTGCAGAGATCACCAACTGATTTGGAAAGGTCTCTTGCTATTTGAAGAGTTTTTTTTAAATGTTGCGTTCCATTGACATATGGTCGTATATAGCAATACGCTGTATGTTCATTTGATTTGCAGGTGTAGACCGGTTCTGTACAGACCTGGCGGTAATGATCGGCCCATGGCGGACATGGTACTGGAAACTCTGTTGGGTCTTTATAACTCCGGCTGGAACCATTGTGAGTATAATTGGAAATTTATTAAATATATACGCCAATGCTATTCTTCATATTTCCATAGTGTTTTTGATTAATTCTTAAAGTTGTATTTTATAGCTTTAATCAGAACTTATTCGCACGTCATTTTAGTAATGCAATTCAATGTCAAGATGAATTTAAAAGTGTCGGATCCTGACATATACGAAATGATATTAACAATAAGTGTACATACAATCTATGTCTTTAATTCCAGTTTATCTTGCTGATATCGTGGATCGACTACCGGCCTGTGTCATACAACAAGTACTTCTACCCGGCCTGGGCGGAGAACCTTGGCTGGCTTATCTCATTTGCTGCAATATCTTCAGTACCCATCGTCGCTGTGTTCAAAGTTGCTACTTATAAGAAGGATATGTCTATAGGCGAAGTAAATCTTTTTGTGATTCTTTATTACTAAGAATTCATTTTCCTACGGAATGACTTTAAGGGTTACAGCAATTTATCGGCATCTCTTTTTAAAAAGGAACACCATGGTATAGATATCAGACTTTTGTGAGGTCTACGTTGTAACACGTTGTCTTTTCTCCAAAAAGGCGATTCCATAGTTGTAAGCCAGGTATCGTGAAAACCGTCCATCGGATGGTTCTGACTATTTTAATTTAGACCCTGTCTGAGTTGAATTGTCAAGAGTTAGATCTGTTTGACCGACATAAAATGTCTACCTTTATTTTGATATTTTTCGAGATATTTTTGAAAGACACATCGTGAGTATGCGCATGTTGTTAGTTTTTTGAGGGACTGATTTAGAAATGGTTACACGCTGGCCGTTCTTCAAAAGACGACTCGCTAGAGGTCATGCAAAGCGTATCTTTATAAATATTTTTTTTTATTTTTTTTCTCAGAGAATACGCCATTTAATGCGGCCGTCGCGGGAGTGGGGCCCAGCGCTGGTAAAGCACCGGAAGTTGGTGAAGCACGTTCCAGGGTTCATCGTGGATCCGGAGGACTGGAACCACGGGGTGGCGTTCTCCTACCAGAACCTTGACGACACACCCACTGTAACCATGCAACACATGCACGGCGTCACGGTGAGAACAGATGATGTATTTGCATTTAGAGAAACCTTGACGCCGGGTTATGGTGTTATATTTATTTAAATTGTTTTTCTTCATTAAATAGTTTTATTACTATACGTGGTTGTCGTTGTGGGTACTCGGTAATGATTATCGCATTAACATAGTAGTAGAAGCTAATTTCTCAAATACTGGTACTAGTAGTAATTCATATTTTCAGGACGGGACGGCTGAAGCGTAGGTCACGTGTCTGTCAAGACAGAGCGTCAATCAAAGCGGAATAAAATCTTCAATCATTCTCCAGTCTGAGAATCTCAAAACATGTGATAGCCCTTGAGTGTTAAAATACTCGTATCATACATACATTTGATTTGTGATACTTATATTTGTGATGCTGTGTCCGCATGCGTGTTCATTTATGTTATATACACATTAATTATAAGCATTTTTATTATGTGCGTTACGATTTTACATATACATTCCATATATTTTTACTATTGTCAAAAAACAAAGTGAATGATATTGTACGTTTTGATATTTTATTTTCATTTTTATAGCAAGGAACACTTATCAGTAACAATCATTTTGGAGTTTCTTTTACAGTTGAAGAGTTGGAAAGGCACCCGGTTCTTCGCTATATTCTTCAACCTAAAATATAAACGTTGACAATATTTTTTTCTTGTACAGGGAGGTTTTAAATAATTAATTGCAAATCATATAAGCTTGAGTACTAACAAAGCGTCCACGCCAAATACAAACCTTTCTCTGTTTAAAGTATTCAGGTGTGAATCTCCGTGGAATTTGCAGTGTATCTGAAAAAAGCAATATGTCGTACATAAACAAGTAATAAATATTGAACGGGGTAGTGGCTATATTTATATTTAGCCCAGCACATTCGCAATAGGTTAGAAAATATGAACGCGGTTGAAGTTTGCAGCCACTAGCAGAAGAAATACACACACATACACACATCAGCGCGCGCGAACACACACACATACACGCACGCACGCACGCACGCACGCACGCACACACAAACACGATTTCTCAAGGAAAATGGCAAAAACACTAGTTTTTATGCACTGTACCTTATATTAATGAACTATTCCTTCATTTGTAGTTTAAAGCGTAACCAAACTATTCATTTTATCAGTACAACATTAACTTTCATTCTTTCAAATTTGCGGTGCCAGCAATGAGCCTTTGTGGTCCTGCACTTAACCTAAGGTACATACTCAGTTGGCCGATTGGTCAGAACTTAGTTCAAGTCAACAACGCTGTTAACGTCATCAATGTTAACATTCAAATGTTTTCTGTTCTGGAAGTTTAATATGTGATCTGCAGTATTTTTTTACTAGATTTGAGACAAACATTTCAGCTGTACTTGTTTCATTTTAATATATGAACATATCATCAAGAATTTCACGTTAAAAAGGTTACAACAATGTTGTAATTCACGATAGTTTGAACAGTCAGCCTAATATTTTGTAACAAATAGCAAACGAAATAAGCCGTGCATACCTGAATCACATTAAGAAAGAAAAGAGCCTCTTCAGTTAGACTTGTTCCGAGAAAAGTAAAATCCTTTGTTGTGCTTTGTGTGGCATAGGCCTGAAAAAAAAACGAAATCAGAAAAAAACCTCAGACTCTTTCCAGTGGTCTTAGTTTGAAGAAAGTAAAACCTCAGAAATACCCCCAATGGTTACAGGCTGAAATAAGAAAATCCTGAGACACATCAATGGTCCTGGGTTAAAATGCTCCATGAACATAGTTACAGGTGAAAAGTACCGAGTTTTCACGGAAGTTAAATAAAATTTAAAGTCTTTATTCGAAGCAAAAGGGACCTTCCGACTTAGCATTAATTACGTCATTTATCACGTGGTATACACACACTGATAATGGAAACAACAAGTACCTTGTGAGCAACTTGTAACGCTCCGTCAATAAGAACGTTCCGACTGGTTTCGTTAAAATCCACCTACAAATAAAACAATCGGGGCAACATTCAATATAATTATCATTCTTATCATTGGATATTTGTCTTACTGATTTTATTTATACCATTGGTCGGTTATTTTTACAGTCCAATCAAAACACTTGGAATCTAATCTTAAAATGTAGTTAAATCTAAGGTGATTGTTGAATATATCCCCTGGAACGGTGTATGACCACTGTCCATACAATGTCCATGTCCAAATTACTGCGGTTATCGTGGCATCGTGTCAGGCAAACAAGCCTTATGTGTATACCATGATCTGAGTACGCTGGTTCTGAAAGCATCCCAACGTGTCTTGAAAAGCCAAGATGTTGCTTGCTCCCCACCATGTAGGTAGCCCACCGTCGTCAAGATCACCTGATGGAAGTGAATGGTAACAGTTTAGCTTTTTGTAATCTTGACTTAGATAATCAAAACATACTATAATAATAAAACGGGAACTCACTCGAAAGCTATGCCTGATGACGCAGTGTAGGGAAATTGATGAGGATATTTATTGGAGTATTTCGATGTTTTAAATAATTTAGAGTTGCCGGTAAATTCACGTGTATTCACTAATTGTTGAGTTATCTCGTGGTAGATGAACTTTTGGGCTCAAACCAAAGTAAAGGCTTGTTCTCTTGGCCCCTCTTAAGGTCACTGGTACTGATTCTAGCCCAGAAAACGGGTCTGAGAGTAATTCATATTTAAGATAACAGCAATCTTCACAGTCAAGCTAAAAAACTACTACATGTATAACGATATTGTACCTGCCAGAATCTTGATAAATTCTTCTGCCATCAACATTCCCAAGCGACAATATGTCAAAAAGTCTGGGTTGTGTTTTTCAAGGAATACTGTGACACCTGTCGGAATACCTGTAAGAAATAATTTAATAGATTTTACTTTCATTGTTAACCAAGTACCATGCATGTGTTACTTAATTTTCCAATTTACCAGTAACCGTTTGATTTTGCTTTGCTTTAATGGCATTACGGTCATGAAAACCATAAACTTCAACGGCTTCACAAACGTATATAAATTATACATTAATCCGTAAGTGAAAATAATTAATTATTTCATTAAATCCTTACCCAATGTATGAAACTGTGGGTCATAGTGCATACGAGAACCAGACCAGTCCATTTCAATTTGGTTCAATCGAGTGCCCAGTTGTCTTTGCTCGACGTTATGATGTTGCTGTTTCAAATTCGCAACAATAACAAGAAAAGAAACCAAGTTGTTTCTCAGTATGGGCGTATCTTGAATGTTGGATTTTAAGGGTGAAAAGTAGAGTCTCAGCTGTTTGGCCAGCGCTGATGTTACCAGCACGAGGGTTGGCGGGACGGATGAGGATTCTGAAAGCAGCTGTTGGAAGGCTTGGCTCACTGACTGGTGAACCTCTGTTATAATTAAGCGATCATCTAAAACCTTCTTTGTGAACTGTGAGATGAATGCGGCATGCATCTCCTCTTTGGCTAGTTCATGTGCAACATTAACACAATCGGCGCTTGCTAACTGCTTGTTTAATTTAACACTGAGAATATTTAGTTTATCTTCGTATGGAACGATTTTCCACATTTCCAGCAACGCTGAAACGAAAATGTACCATCTAACTTCATCCCTATCTACATCGGCAAGTACAGATTCAAGTTCGTCAAAGAACCCACTGTCTACAAGTTCTACCAACACTTCTCCGTCCTCCAAATCTAAAGAATAACTCCAATTGAAAAAAGGGAACATAGTATTTAAGTCCAATACCATCACAGTTGTTGTTTCTAACTTAATATCATGTTGAGGCTTCAACGTTATGTCCCGATTATTCAGAACCTAGAATGAATTAAGACAGTCATAAGTGTCTGCCTTAGATAATATGAATTACATTTGCAAAAACCAAACACAACCAAACATTTGCTTCTTAAAAACAAAAATATGTGATAAAGCGAAGATGCGTTTATATTTTGTGAAACATGCAATATCAATACCTTTAAAGCATATACTTAGTATGTATATTTCTTACCTTTACCAATTGCAATTTTATGTAGACGAATGCAGAAGCCATCTTTGCCGCTATATTTCTTGTTATATCATCTACAAATAGAATGGAGATTCTAGTAAAAACAGAAGTGTAGTTCGATTGGACAAACATGAAAATACACAACTTTTTGGGGCATTTCAAAGACCAATATACTCTGTTTTTACTAAAGAAAGTAGTGCAGTTGGATAGAAATTTCAGCAAATCTAGCCGTTTTGGCATTGAGTCTAGAACTCTGAATGAAACAAAGTGTGTGGCTTACCTTGTTGACCTGTATTAACAGAACGAAGAAACTTGGTGATTATTGTTGTGACACCGTGTATGTAAGTATCTGATGTCTGAAAACAGTTAAGACATGCATTCATGATGTCCAATCAAAGACAAGTTGTGTGCATGCAATAAACTACAAATAAACTGTTGGACACTAAGAGGAAGGCATTTCCAAAATCAGCAAGCTAAATAATAATAATAATAATAATAATAATAATAATAATAATAATAATTATGATAATAAAACACGATGAATTGCATTTGCTGATGTTTGTTTCCGCGAGCAATTAGAATCATCTACTTCGTTTAAAGCGTTCAAACTCAATGTGAATTACACATACTCGTAATGTATATTGTTTGTTTGGACAGTTTCCTTGCCCACATAAGATATGCCTATATTGTTCACATTACCAATGCATATTTTCATATTGCAAGTTATATTAGAGTCTTGGGGTGTTACCACTAAAGTCCCATTTACGACGTGTAGTTCCAAGTCGGCGTCTGCTGTTGGAGGCTCAATCTGAATACCGGAAGAAGAGTATAATTACAAAACACTTTACAGGATGATTTAACGATGACATGTGTCGTTAACCAAGATCCCTATAAAGTTGCTTGCTGGACTTGCTCCATATATACAACTGCATTATGAATCGCCTTCCATGTATTTGAAAAATGCACTACTAATAATCGCGATGTCATAAAGCAATATACACGTGAAAGGGCACGAGTACCTTTAAAGCGAGTTCCTGCTGATCTTTTGAGTTGAACAACGGTTGGTATGATAGTTGAAAGAAAGGAGTGACTCGAAATCTATTTAGCACAACCTTCAGTAATTCCGGAACACTGATATCAAGCGAAGCGTTGTCGTGCAAGTCTATGACGGCAATTATGGTCCTGACATCCCGCATTGCTATATGGTCAATATAACGATTGTGTGTGTGTGAGAATGTTAAGGTTGAAATATATATCAAAGAAAAGTCACAGTCGATCCTGCTCAACTTCATAAAATATACTTGTTAAGTAGTAGTGTAGTATGATGGGTTCTTTACAAGCAAGCAACTTGATTCCACATGCTTATACCTCTTTGTTTAATCAAATCGTTTTAAAATAGTATATAACAAAATATAACAATAATAAAAAATATTATGTATTTATGCACATTAATTTCCATTACATTAAGTTTTGCATGAAAATTTATCTAGTCATGGCATTGGATTTGCCCCGAATGCCAATTATGATAGTATTACCGTCGTGTTGCGGGATTCCTGTTCCCTCTGTGTTGGCTTGCATACATCGTTTGTAGACAGACTTGACCAACAGCATTGCAAAGCTATCTTTTTCCGAATGCGGGAGTTCAACAATTTCTAAAATATAGTATTAAGAAATAAACAAGGATCATAAATACGAATCTAATGATAACCTGAGCCTGTGAAAGTGGTACACAGAAAACTGCAAGAGCTTTAATAGGGTTATACCTTTTATATAGGGCAGCATGTTATGTTGTATTTCTTCTCGGACAGAGGTTGAAGGGCTATTGGAAGAAACGTCGATTGATGAGCGAACATTGTCTTCCCACTTCCCACATGCATGCTGAACGAAGTCATCACAAGGAGACGTTGAACAATCAACTTTGATCTTTGCTTTGTTTCACTGCTTGCATTGCACACATGGTTCCAGCAGGATGGAGATACCTCCTGTTTTTCAATTGGAACAGCCGTTACATTTGATGGTATAACATGTGCAGTAGATGTATCTGTGGCAATATTTACTAAAGTTGTGCTTTTCACTTGAACAGTTGTGTTCACAGTAAGAGACATTGTTGTTGAAACGTAAGAACTATTTGTGATTAAGGGAGAACTTGTCGTATTAGCTAACGGTGGAATAAATGTAGATGATTTGCTAAATTGAGTTATTGGTGACTTTGTGAAATTACTTCGCGGACTGCTTTGCGTTGATAGCCTGTTCTTTACTTCTGTAAGAGTGTGAAAGGTTGTGGCAGTAGTTTTAGTTTCAGCAAAAGCTTCCGTTTTGAGGTTTGAATTTGGCAAACTTATATTGGCGAAAAAGGAATGCGATACGGTCGACTCAATCTCTGGTGCATTTTTACTTGTTGTCATGTTGCTTATTGACTTTGTGTTGGCGAGTTCCGATGTTGCTGACATTGTAATTGGATTGTTTGTTGATTTGTCGGCTGTAGTCCTATAAACGTTTGTTTTACCGTCATTTGGATTTGACGTTGACCCCAAATCAGGTAATTCGGGGCCTGTTATTGATCCATGGTTTGCAGAGGAATTGTTCTGTAAATAAACGATTGCGTCGGTCAATACATATCCAAAACTATTTTAATCGATTTGATAAAATGGCCTTTAAATTTCAATCAATAACCTTAATTTACTTAAAATTGTCGACATTACTTCCAAAGTACTTCACTTAATAAGAGGTTTGTTTAAGATTTCAGAACTGCATACTGTGTGCTTGTTTAATGCAAGCTTAGCTTGACCATGTCTAAAGCTGTAATGGGGACATGTAGACTTACAGTGGTGTTGTTTGATGACAAAGTCGAAACTAGAATGATAATGATTATCAGCAGGATGATAGTGACAAAGGCGAAGTAAACAGAGAAACCAAATATCGCCTTTTCTCTCTGTGTACATTGGTCGTTTTCATTTCCCTTTCTACAGAGGAGGGCATCTTTAATATCCGTCCACCTTCTCTGAAAGTATAATAGTTTCCCTTTTCAATTTTTCTACTTAATACAATTGAGACGCATGTATCAATTTAAAATTTCTTACTAAAGAGACAAGTATTTAACCTACTACTATATCAGTTGAACAATTGCTGTAGTTATCGAGTAATATTACATGTATATCAACACATGAAATTAATACAAACACCATAAGCGTACAAGACTATGAGTTATACGTACTTAATTGTCATATTGAATTATATATATATATATATCGTATAATAATTCGCCCACATGAACGATTGCCTTCTGGAAATAATTCCTAAAAACATGAATCTTATCAATACGTATGTGAAAAACTACAGAAACAAGTTCAGAAGCCAAATGTTTAAACATTAACCCCGTTTAATGGCACAGGGTAAACGCAAAAGACAGAGAACACAAAAATATCACAAACATGGAACAACAGCACCAAAATCCACAAACAGCACAGTGCATATATACGATATAAAAAAACTTGGTATGTTTATCCCATAGGGGAGGAGGATCTTCCTGCGAGCGTTACTGCCTTCACAGACTACGTAACAGAACAGTGGGTTGAGGGTGATAAGCCAATTTTGAATCATTATACAACTGTGGGTCCCAGGACAACAAACCATTGTGAAGGGTGGCACAGTAAATTGAAGAAGGCCGTACGACATGCTCATCCAAACATCTTCGGTATCATTTCCATACTAAAGCGGATTGAAGCTGCTTGCTACATTAGGGTTCTTCAATACCAGGCAGGGGGCGTTCGTCCAGTCAAAAAAAGAAAGTATCGTCAGCTCGAGCAAAGACTAGCAGCCCTGAAAACACGTTTGGAAAACGGAGACATGACGGCGATGGAATACTCTGACGCAGCATCGCAACTTCTTGAACATCATTAGTGATTGATTGACTGATGTGTACTGCAGATGAATCTGTGTTTATTGACTTGAACATGCGTTCATACGTGTGTATATATTTGTGACAATAGAAAATATATATAAATGTAAAATATTAAAAAAACTTTCTAATTTTCATATTCCTGAAACCCTGAAGAAAAAGAAGAAAACTATAATTATTCTATTAATGTTCAATTATAATATTGCCTCTTTTATATAAAAAAGATTTTTATAAGTTAACATTATAATATTAAATAAAATCCATTAAATTATCCAAAAAAAAGATGATATAAATGTATAAAAAAACTTGTCTTGTTTTATTAAATCATCCTAAGAAACAGACTATAGCTATAATTTGACCTAAGGCCGTAGGAAGGTGTTAATTGGAAAAAGCAAAATTCCTGAAACACCCACTTTTTTATATCAAAATTTGAAAAGTGGGGGTTTCAGGAAGACACCTTATATTGTTGTATACGAACAGTTTGCCTTCTATCTACTCTTGGTGTATTCCGTGGTCGCCTGGTTGATTTGCTGACCGGAACTAGATCTTTTGGCGGCGATACTATCACAGGGTCCACGTGGCGGGGAACTTTTACACGTGTAGCGGCCAACTCAGCAGGCGTTGTTGACAAACATAGCAAATTGCATAGATCTTTATCGGGCTGACTAGGCAAGGATTTCCTAGCTGCGCGACGGATGTCCGTAAAATAACCGCGAAATGTTTCATATTTCCAAGGCTCGATTCGTTTTTGTGCACCTTGTATCGTCCATCCAATACTCATATTAAAGAAAGGATGCTTATATTTAACTGCGTGAAGTGTATCATTTTAGAAAACTGATCTTAAAAACTCCATTTTGAAAAAGAATGAGCTGATTTTGATATTATTATATATTAATCTCCGATTATTTGGGTATTTATGATTGTATTGAACTTTATCCCTACAAATGTATACAAAAATTGAGCTGTCAGCTCAAGCAAATGGATTAGCGCTTGATATTAATCTTAATTAGATCTAAAGGAACAACCAATTTAAGTTCACCTTATTAGTTTAGAAATGATGGTCTCTCCGATAGATTTAAATTGACTCGCTCATGTTTTGTAAACTGCACTTTTTATGACGACTCTATGAGTGGAAAGTCATTAGGATTGTTAAGACATTAAGCTACTGAGTGCTGGAACCAGTAAACAGAAGTTGATGGTCTGATATTGTCATTGTAGTCCACGATTTTGAATAGCGTTGGTAACGCTTAACAACAAAAGGCGTCAAGGTTAATTCACCCCTGAGGTCATATTAGAGTCCTCGTGGGCGAGAGGTTTTGTTGTCAGTTTTCTAATTTGTTCTTTACTGTTCCAGCGTGGAGATGCTCCCCAACTAAACCAGAGCGTTTTTATACTTAAATTGAATATTTTTCTTGAATTTCGGTGTTAAGGAGAATAATGATTATAATATAAGTGTTTTTAGACCCAATACCGTGAAAAAAAATATCAAAAACATGAGCGAGTCCCTTTAATACGTATAACAACACGGATAGACGTTATAACGACCAATATCATAATTTATTTTTTCTGTTCTTTTTTTTTTGGCCGAAATAGACTTCATTTGTATTAATAAAAAAACATTAAAATTATACAGACCATTTAAAACAACAACAAAAACACGTTCAAATTAGAAAATTGAACAGGAAACAAACCACCAATCTTATTTTTAGTTTTAAGACCTTTAACATTAAAATCAAGGAAATTAAATGCGAGTTTCAACTTGTAATGCACAATCTTCAACTAGCCACTCATCATTATCTTCCTGTCTATTATAATAATCAAACTAGCGTTCGGTTACAGTTTCGATGGGATGATGAGGAATAACGCGCTTTACAGGTAGCTTTTAATATTTAATTCTTTACTGCCTCGTTTCTATTTTGGTATTTCTTTAACCATCTTTGTTTAACACAGAGCATATTGATCAATGCCATGCAAATATTAACACAACTGAAAATGGTTGTTTTTCAAGTAAAGGATACATCTTACATCATGTGAACTTGATTTCGCATTATATTTTAATTATAACAAAGACAATCATCGCCTTTCAGATCATTCGCGATGTGGACTGCAAGCCTTCTACTAGTGATCTTCCTGTCAGTGGAATTCGTTTACTGTGATTTGCCATGCAATGACTGTGCCTGTGTCAGCAAGAACACATCCTGCGCCTGCGAGAAACACCCAACTGAAAATGGTATTATCGTGGACTGCTCATTCACCAACGTAACATATGTGCCGACGCAGATACCAGCTGCTATTACCCTGGTCCTAAATATGTCATCCACAAGACTCGAAGACTTGGTGACTTATACAAGCACGCCATTTGAGAACTATGAGTCACTAATAGTATTAGATCTGTTCAACACAACATTGGGAACAAAGAACGCTACAATTAAAAACACAACTTTCACAGGACTAGGAAAGCTACGGTATTTAAATATATCAAACAACGACCAGATGGCATTGACCTATAACACAAGCGAGAACTTGTTTGGAAATTTAAATTCACTCAAAGAATTGAGAATGTACGCAACAACGGGAACGTACAATCGTGGAAAGGGTTACCCTGAGATGGCCATATGGAAACTTCGAAACAGTTTGGAAGAACTATGGCTTGATGGTATGACAGATATTTCATTTGGTCCTGTGTTTCAAGAGATGTCAAAGCTTAATACGGTGCGAATATCGGGCGATATGGTTCTACCGCCGTGGCGATACTTGGAGTTTTGTGAAACAAACATAACGAATAAGTCATTTGAAAATTTGATTTACGTGACACACTTGTCGGTTTTAAAATGTGGCGTAAAAGATATTGCAGCAGACGCTTTTGTAAACATGACGCATTTGGTTTATCTAGATTTGTCTGAAAATTTTGAATTAGGATTGGATGGTCTGACAAAGGCGGCGAGCAGTTTGAACAAAAAAATGGAAACAATAATCATGAACCACGTTGAAAATGGTCAGTTTCTGAGCTGTGGCACCACCATAACCTCAAAAATCGTAACTCCATTTCAAAACCTAAGAAATTTGAAATACCTTTCATTGCAATATAATGCAGTGAACAACGTTGAAAAGGAAGTATTCCAACTTTTGCCGTCAGTTGAGGAAATTAATATTTCAAGAAACGAGTTTGAACTTGGATTTTACATTTTTTACGTTTACTTCATGAAAAATTTAAAGAAGCTCGACGTATCTTTTAACTTTTTCAATGATGATATAGGAATATGGAGTTCGTTAAGTCCGAAGAAGCATGTTCGCACAACTGGCCGGCTCCACAATCCGCGCATGACAACGACGGAAGCACATGCGTCCTCACGCAACAATTTGGCATATCTATCGTCTACTGCAGCTGAGCATGATTTCTTTGCAGACATGCAGGTGCATATGAATAATTACAGACATCATGTTCCAGTGCCGAACACCTGCCCGACTCCAGAATATTTCATTCCTAGATGTTCGGTCACTGGTTTTCTCCCACCGAAAATTGAGGAAATAGATATAAGTTACAGTAAAATTGGATACCCTATTTTTGAATTATGTTTTGACCCAAATAATAAGTTGAAAACTATATCCGCGGCGTGCTCGTTGCTGTTTTGTTGGGAAGGACCAACCCATGGTTTGGAAAAAGTTGAAAATATTGACCTTAGCCTTAATTTTGCAACACAAGTGAATGTACATTTCTTTGATGGTTTTCCGAATCTTAAAAGATTGAATCTTCATGGCAATCTCTTGTTCAATCCGATTCAGAAGAATGGTTCGCGCTTATTTGCAAACAACACACATTTAAAGGACTTGGATATATCATTCAATAGAATTGAAAGTTTGGAACCTGACCTACTCCAACACCAAAAAGACCTGGAAGTTTTCAATATGTCCTTCAATATATTTACATCTTTTGGTCTGAATATCTCGCACTTGAAACACTTGCGAATGCTCGACATGAGCAACAACCACATATGGACTCTCCCACAGAGTGTAAGAAACGCACTGAAGAATATTTCAGAGACAAGCTCTAGCGGCCGGAATCGGATGCATGTGAACATGACAAACAACCACATCAAATGCACATGTGAAAATCTTGATTTTTTAAAATGGGTTTTAGAGCATATGGGTTCATGTCCCACTCTGTACGTGAATATTTCTGAGTGCAACTTTTTTCACAACGACAACATGACGAAAGAAGTAATAAATTCTAAGAATGATCTGGAAGAGAAAATTATATATCTTGATAAGCAATGTAAATCATACCTTGATGTCATAATAGTCAGCACAATACTTTTGATTATTGTAATTGTAATAGTTGTCGGCGTGTTAGTTCATAGGTTCAGATGGAAAATAAGCTACTGGTACTATGTGACTTCTCGAAAAATAGTCAAACGAGCTGGCTATACGTCCATTGACAGCATTGCTGAAGAGGTGAACAAGTTCCGATACCATGTGTACGTGGCATCCAATGCAGATACCAACACTTTTGTAAGCGAGACCCTAGAGCCCCATCTCACAAGAGATGGCTATAAGTTGTTCCTCCCCGACTATATTGTGCCGGGGCAAAACAAGTACAGTTTAATTGCGAATGCTATACATATAAGCAGAGCGGCGCTGTTTGTTATAACCAAGAGGTGCGAATCTGAAGACGAATGGAAGATTGCCCTACATATGGCACAGGAGGAGTCTTTGAGACGGGGAAAACCAATGTTCTTTGGACTTTTCTTGCAGTCCACGCCGGATTCTGGCTGGTCAAAGGACACGTTGGAAATCAAAAGGAGGTGCTATCTGGACTTTCCGGAAAGGGGCGGAAGTCAGGAAATGATTGCCTTTTGGAGAGAACTGATTGACATTATTGAAAAAATAGACGACACACCGATTGCTGTAAACCAAAGTTTATTCAACAGAAACACTTCTTCCAACAATGGATATACATGCATTAATTAGCCACACAATAGACAACTTCCCGTTCGCATGAATAACGCGCATAAACATGGGATTGCTTGGCCTCATTGTACTTAATGTCGTTTGTTCATGCATTGAGGTCATTAAAATCCATCATTGACAGGCAATCATTTGACATAATGTGAAAGTCATTCATAAGACAAACTTTGGAATGTGTCCGGCACTACTAAATAAAACTTTATTTGAGAAAGTCCAGCTTGATGCACACATAATTTTCACTGGAGGAACTCAACTTGCTTCGGAGGTTTGGTTTTGAAATACTGAAGTCACGACGAGAACCATGTGTAACAAGAAGACAACTTTCTGGAATAATCTATCAAATCTCGTCCAAGACAAAGTGTATTATTATACATTCTATGTAACTCTACTACTATAAGGAATTACTTATACTGGACAAAAAGCTTGCAAACCCACCCATACCTTCAACCATTTCACGTTGGATCCGAATTGATTTCATTTTTCATAGGCTAAAATATTTAAAACAAATAATGGAATTTCACAATTTCTGTAATGCCTTCTTCAGTTTGATTTACTTTTGTTAATACTGTAAACATCATTTATTGAAATATATTACAACAAGGGAGTGGTTTTAAAATGAGATGTAACCTATCTCCTCTATCCTTATGATGACACAGTGGAAACTCGCTATGTCGAACTCTGTTATTTCGATGTTATGGTTTTGTCAAACTGTTTTCTAATATTTTGGGCTCAGTCATACACTGATTGTATTTCTGTTATATCGAGTGTTCGTTACCTCGAAGTCATTATCGAGGCCCCAACGACTTCGAAATAGCGAGTTCTTACTGTATATGTATACTTTGTGTTGTTCCAATGTATCTTCATGACATAAATAATGCCTAAACTAATGTCTTTAATGTAAATATGTGTATATATGCAAATCAAAATATTTTCATCCTTTTCTTCGATCAGTGTTACAAAAGTCTTGGGTGAACTTGTAGACTACAGGTAAATTGTAAATTATATAAATAAAATAACTAAAATGCTTTTATAAATGTTTTCATGTATATCCAAAAGTAAAATAGACTTAAGGTAATTAAAATTTCAGCTTCTGTTCGTCTGGCATAGTGTGCAAATTCACTGTAGTAACAGTAAGGGAGATGAGTTAAAGCAGATGACGTTGTTAAGTTGGGAAAAAAGTCGACCTAAATATAATAACATTTATGTGAAGCCAAAATATATCTGAAAGAAAAGAGTACCGCCAAACCTAGTCACAAGAATGCAAATTTAGGGAACCTTTTTACATTTGAATATTCATCTTGTTCCCTAAATATATCTTGTCGCCAAATCAAAAAATCGTCAAAGACTCTGACGCAGCTGTTTATATGGACTACCCTAATCCCACCTGCCAACATTTAAATCAAATAAATTTATGTTCTGAGGAAGGGAGGTGGCAAGTAAAAACAATACGCCCCTAAGTTACGCCCCGCTCCCGTCAAATCCTGGATCAGCCCCTGCCCAAAGTTACATTGAATTTAATAACGAAAATCGCTTTGGATAACTTTTCAAGAAAGTCCATTTAAGAATAACAATTTCTCCATAGCGCGCGCCTCTACATTGCCATCTATTGGTGTTCAAAGTTTCTTTCAATTTCTCCCTGTGCTCACGTTCTCTTGCTTCAGACAAACGCTTTTGAAGAAAGTTTGTTATAAAGCCGAACAAGGGGAAAACGCAAAGTAACTACAATTGTTCTTTTTCAAGTGCCGCAAACGAAAAGATGATATATGCCTTTAATTTAATTTGCCATGTTTGAAGAAATGCTATAGCAAAAGCAAATTTGCATGGAGTGCCGAAAAAAAACACTAGGGGAATAAAATGCAACAATTTATTTATTAAGAAATCAAGAATTAAGGCGAGGTTATGTTGCAACATTTGGTCCAGTATTATTCAATTCCTTCAAGTTGGTTCTAAGGTTTGACTCGGACAAACATTTTGTTTTCAGGGCACAAACTCACGTGTTAAGATTGCAACAATTGGTCCGAGAGTTATCTTTCTTGCAAGGTGCACATCCCCATGCAATAAAATCTACGTACAAAGGGAGATAACATGACATAAGTGTGTCCCAAAAGTATCAATTCCTGCAGTATGAACAATTTGACATTACTATATATCAATGTTCAAAATTTAAATCCGTCCAATAGTTTCCATACCATGCTTGTTATGCTTTGTATTAATATTCTTTTAAATAAATAAGTAATACATTTTGAGTAATGCCCTCATATATATATATATATATATATATATATATATATATATATATATATATATATATATATATATATACTAAAATGAACGAGGAAACGCAAAACATAGTACATTCAGAAGGTTGGTCTGGTGGTCACTTCTGTCATAAATGAGAAACCGACAGACATACCATACGAAGTTCAGAAGGTCGTTGTGACTTTTACGTCGAAGGTAGGGACACGGGTTTTGTGCCCAACATGTCTTCATTCTATGGTGGTCACTTCTTCTAATAATTTTAAAGTCGGACATTCGTATACAAAGATATGAACCGGATATAACTATTATCAGTATGGCTTATATTGTAAAACATACAAATTTCACAAATTTGCTGTGACCTTGACCTTGATTGCAAGGACATGGGTCCTGTGCGGGACACATCTTAGGCTGTGGTGGTCACTTCTGCCAAATAATGCTTAAATCAGACCGTGAAAGAGTAAAAAAACGGGATGGACCACACCAAGTTCAGAAAGTTAATGTGACCTTTCCTTGAAGGGGCTCGGGTCTTGTACGCCAACAAACCCTGACCACCTCTCCTTGTATAATATATAGACTTTTTAAGTCACCATTTTTTGTTATTTTTTTCAAATTTAGTTCCTTTTTTCCGCTATTTTCCAAATCATTTCCACGACCCTCGGTCTCAGGTTAAATATAACCCTAAACAAATAAAATATACCAAATTTTCCTTGACCTTGAAAAAGTAAAAAAAACCCCACTTCCCTGACCATGGGAACCCAGTTATATAGCAACACAATCCAAGTCCAGAAAGATGCTGTGACCTTGATCTAAAGATAGGGACACTGTCACACTGGTATTTTGCACTCATGCTATGTTGGTCATTTCCGCCTATCAATAAAAAAGATCTGGCCATCATGAATGAGACGGATATGGAGCGGACAAAAACGGGATGGACCGACTGACGGACAGACGTGAGGACGCGTATGATTCCAATATAGCCCCCACTTCTCATTGTGAAGCAGTGGTGTATAAAGACGACGACTCAATTTTGTGATAATAAGGGACTTTTCTTCTCTTGAAAAGACCAGCTTAATTGCAAATGGAACTGAAAGAAAATTGTTTAAAGAAGTATATTAATTTGTTCTCATTTTATTTTCATAAATATCTATCTTCAAAATAACAATTAGGAACAATATACATGTACAGCAATGAAAACATTCAGCATTTACAGCTTATTGACATTGCTTCAGGTACTACATGTCACAGTCACAGCAAAATACTTGAACATACATTACTCACTCTGACAGTACAATACACACAGTTTTACATGAAGGACTACCCACTTTGCATTACATAATTCATTATAATTGGAAATATCAACCATGTGGTCCCATGATTTGTACACGATGATACAGTTTACTTTTCTTGTATCGAGTTACTTTCTTGGAAATATTCATGTCAGAAGGAGTATGTATGTAAACAATACAATAAAACAAACATACTAATTGAATCATTTGAATGTAGTATACTGTCATCACCCTGTACAAAAAGTGGTCACTAAAGAAATTCGCAAAGATTTAACACGATGATGATTATTACAGTACACAGTGTCCAATTTATATTATATTTATATATATTAAATCAAGAGAAAACATTATGCAATATAGACACCTGACAAGGCCTGAGTAATGAATGGTTTATTGTAAAAATTAGTGGCTCAACTAGTTTGTGTCAAACTTCCTTGAGGAAAAACTAACAACTCGAAGACCTGACAACTGATGTCCTTCCACATAACTCATTTTTCAAGAACAGGTAACAACACATTCAACATAAAGCATTTTACATTTTGTTTAATGGAGTTTTAACAAATTTGCTATTTTAAAATACAACATACATAAACATAACGTGCATAGTAATGTAACACACACTTGTTATCATATGATTTGAAGTTCAAACATGAAGATCTTCCATGGTGGAGTATAACAATGATTAATGATTGAAGACAATGGTAAGCATTGGTCAATTATAAATTCATTTTTATATAAATTCGCATTTTCCAACTTATATTCATTAAAATCAATATACTGTTTAAAGATTATTCGAATATTTAAATTCATATATATAATTCTACCCTCATCACAAATTTAATCATAACCTAATATCATTCTTATGAATTTTTTTTAGACTAATGAAGTTAATTTAACATGTTAGACTAAAATACCATAGTTTTAACTGAATATATAAAAAGGAATGTTTTTACTCTTGTTGGTAATGAATGCAGAGCAAATGTGATAATATTTTAAAGAAGTAATTACACTTCACATTTGAGTCTTTTTCATACATGTATGTCTATAATTTTGCTAAATTGACCACCTGGACGGGAGAATATTAAAAGATCCGTCATTATAGAGAGTGCATGAAACAAAATAGAACTCTTATAATTCTGTATAAACTCTATAGTTGCTTTGATTTCATATGACTACTGCAAACTGAGTTATGGATCTCCAATTCCCGCTATAATCATATTTAAGAAACCTAGGCACTAATAAAGCAGTCATCAAAGCTCATCCCTGGCTTTAAGTTTAGCATAAGCCTCGGGTGCATGTTTGGGCATAAGCTCTTTCACAGCTCGTACAAAGTCAGACTTCTCGGAGCAGCCCCTGCATGCTCGTTCCTCGTCCCAGTCGGATAGAATCTTCTTCAGGTCCTTAACCTTGAGCTTCTTGAATTCAACCTCAGAAAGGTCCAACTTCTTCTCTGAAAAACAAATGGAATAGCTAATAGAGTTAAACATTTAACTAAAGAATTATGAAAAGGTGCTGCACCCTGTCCTTTTTTGTCAGCACATTTCTGCCCTCATACAGACCAGCATGTGCACCTTTCTGCCCACATAGAGACCAGCATATGCACAATTATGTCTTCATAGAGACCAGCATGTGTTCCTCTCTGCCCTTATAAGACCAGCATGAGCACCTTTCTGCCCACATAGAGACCAGCATGTGCACAATTCTGTCCTCATGGAGACCAGCATGTGCAAAATTTTGCCTTCATACAGACCATCATGTGCACCTTTTTGCCTATATAGAGACCAGCATGAGCACCTTTCTGCCCACATAGAGACCAGCAAGTGCACCTTTCTGCCCACATAGAGATCAGCATGTGCACAATTATGTCTTCATAGAGACCAGCATGTGTTCCTCTCTGCCCTTATAAGACCAGCATGAGCACCTTTCTGCCCACATAGAGACCAGCATGTGCACCTTTCTGCCCACATAGAGACCAGCATATGCACAATTATGTCTTCATAGAGACCAGCATGTGTTCCTCTCTGCCCTAATAAGACCAGCATGAGCACCTTTCTGCCCACATAGAGACCAGCATGTGCACAATTCTGTCCTCATGGAGACCAGCATGTGCAAAATTTTGCCTTCATACAGACCATCATGTGCACCTTTCTGCCCACATAGAGACCAGCATGAGCACCTTTCTGCCCACATAGAGATCAGCATGTGCACAATTCAGTCTTCATACAGACCAGCATGTGTTCGTTTCTGCCCACATAGAGACCAGCATGTGCACCATTCTGTATTCATACAGACCAGCATATGCACCTTTCTGTCTTCAAAGAGACCAGCATGTGCACCATTCTGTCTTCATACAGACCATCATATGAACCATTCTGTCTTCTTAGAGACCAGTATGTGCACCATTCTGCCCACATAGAGACCAGTATGTGCACCATTCTGTCTTCATAGAGAACAGCATATGCACAATTCTTTCTTCATACAGACCAGTATGTGGATCATTCTGTATTCATAGAGACCAGTATGTGCACCATTCTGTCTTCATAGAGACCATCATGAGCACCTTTCTGTCTTCATAGAGAACAGTATGTGCACCATTCTGTCTTCATACAGACCAGTATGTGCACCATTCTGTCCTTTTTGCAGACCAGCATGAGCACCTTTTTGCCCACAAAGAGACCAGCATGAGCACTTTTTTGCCCACATAGAGGCCAGTATGTGCACCTTAGTGCCCTCATACAGACCAGCATGTGCACCTTTCTGTCTTCATACAGACCAGTATGTGCACCATTCTGTCCTTTTTGCAGACCAGCATGAGCACCTTTTTGCCCACATAAAGACCAGCATGTGCACCATTCTGTCTTCATACAGACCATCATGAGCACCTTTCTGTCTTCATAGAGACCAGTATGTGCACCTTTTTGCCCCCATACAGACCAGCATGTGCACCTTAGTGCCCCCATACAGACCAGCATGTGCACCTTTCTGCCCACATAGAGACCAGCATGTGCACCTTAGTGCCCTCATACAGACCAGCATGTGCACCTTTCTGTCTTCATACAGACCAGTATGTGTACCATTCTGTCCTTTTTGCAGACCAGCATGAGCACCTTTTTGCCCACATAAAGACCAGTATGTGCACCATTCTGTCTTCATACAGACCATCATGAGCACCTTTCTGTCTTCATAGAGACCAGTATGTGCACCTTTTTGCCCCCATACAGACCAGCATGTGCACCTTAGTGCCCCCATACAGACCAGCATGTGCACCTTTCTGCCCACATAGAGACCAGCATGTGCACCTTTCTGCCCACATAGAGACCAGCATGTGCACCTTTTTGCCCACATAGAGACCAGCATGTGCACCTTTTTGCCCCCATACAGACCAGCATATGCACCTTTCTGCCCTCATACAGACCAGCATGTGCACCTTTCTGCCCACATAGAGACCAGCATGAGCACCTTTTTGCCCCCATACAGACCAGCATGTGCACCTTAGTGCCCTCATACAGACCAGCATGTGCACCTTTTTGCCCACATAGAGACCAGCATGAGCACCTTTTTGCCCCCATACAGACCAGCATGAGCACCTTAGTGCCCTCATACAGACCAGCATGAGCACCTTTTTGCCCACATAGAGACCAGCATGTGCACCTTAGTGCCCCCATACAGACCAGCATGTGCACCTTTTTGCCCACATAGAGACCAGTATGAGCACCTTTTTGCCCACATGGAGACCAGCATGTGCACACTTCTGTCTTCATGCACCTTTCTGACTTCACTAATTTTACTGCATAACTGTTAATCTTGCAGTGAAAGTAAAACAGATCTTAATGATTGTAATATCAATGTCTCTTAGACTGATTTTGTTTAAAGCCCATCTTATTTCTTGTTTGAGTTCAAGCATTCTCACCATATTTCAGAGCATATATCTGAGGGTCAGCGTCTTGCAATTTTTCACAGACTTTCACAAGAGGGAGATGGTTCTTGAACGGTGAAGACATAATCTATAGGATGTTTGTTGCTGAGGTCTCAGCCCCTCCAATATAGTAGCACTGAAATATATGAAACAAAATTATAAAGACATAAATACAATTCACCAATTAACGTCGCTTCAAGGGCCTTGTTCAAGATTAATTGGGTCAGACATCGAACAACTTAATTTTATTTGAAATGTGAACAAAATGCTTGTTACAATATAAAATATCAACAAATTATTAAGAATAAGTCTTTTGTCAGTTATTTAAAAATATGACAGTGAATGCTTTATTCAAAGCATAAGTAACACCATTGAAAATTGACCTACGTCATGCTTGAATAAACAAAATTCTGACAGTTGTTTTTCATATTGTTCATGAAGTTTTCATAGCCAAATGACATTTTTAAAATGATTTTTTTTTAACTTATTGACCAGAACGCTTTGCTTGTTTGCAAACAGTTAAGAGTAAGTTCATTTATATAGTTGTGTGGTCAGTGTTGATGTAAATTTAATACACAAACAGTTTTTCAGATGATATATGAAAAATCTGCAGAACTGCCACTATAAATGAGAATTAAAATTAATCAACATGTATACTATTAAATATTTTTCTACAAACATGATAAATATACTGATTTTCCATGTATACTTCATACTTACAAATCGCTCATCTCTGTCTTTTACAGTTTTGTGTCTCTATTTCGCAGTGAAAAATATTATCATAAAGATTCTCATCTTGACTTTTTCTGAAACCCTTAGTAAGTTTATGTGTTTGATACTTAATTGACAAATTATTGGTTGATTTTGTTGTACTTGTACATCTCATAATTGAGACGTTTTCTTTGATTCAACTATCCTGATGAGAATTAATGTTTAAGTCTGAGAATATATAACATGACTAGAGAATGTCTGCAACTCCATTTAGTGTGAGAACGATCTGTGTATTTTCTCAAAATAGTAAGTTAAGTTTAACCTCCCGAGGAGAGGTACACCCCGTGTGGGGTTCAAATCACAACCATAGTAACACTTATAATAACCAATTCACCTAACAGGGAGGCCGATTCTTTCAACAGCATACAATATTTTCCTTCTCCCATTGCAGACACACTGGCCTTTTACTTTCAACACCAGTCAAGTTAACCTGTATGGAAAGTGCCTGTTGCATGGCTAGAACCCACAACCACCTGTACACTGTTGTGTGTGGGGGCTAGACCACAAGGTCTGAAGAAATACACATACACATCCTTCGCACACAAGTACATTCCCCGCACACAAGTAAATCCTTCGAACACAAGTACATTCCCCGCACACAAGTACATTCCCCGCACACAAGTACATTCCTCGCACACAAGTACATTCCCCGCACACATGTACATTCTCGCTCAAACTGATGTCGTGTACGCATGATCTCGTAAACAAATGAAATATAGTTATTTCAAACGGCACACACATGCTGTTTGTTCATTTGCAGGTGTAGACCGGTTCTGCACGGAACTGGCGGTAATGATCGGCCCATGGCGGACATGGTACTGGAAACTATGTTGGGTCTTCATAACTCCGGCTGGAACCATTGTGAGTATAACTGTAAATCTATTAAATATATACACCAGTGTTATCCTTCATAGTTCCGCGGTGTTTTAGGGTTTATCTCGGTAAAGTTGCATTTTATAGATTTTATTAGACCTTATTTTCGCGCCATTTTAAATTCGAACATGGAAAAAAGCAATACAATGTCAAGACGATATTGAAAGTGTCGGATCTTGACATCTACCAAATGATATTAACAATGTTAGTACATAATATTTATGTCTTTAATTCCAGTTTATCTTGCTGATATCGTGGATCGACTACCGGCCTGTGTCATACAACACGTACTTCTACCCGGCCTGGGCGGAGAACCTTGGCTGGCTTATATCATTTGCTGCAACATCTTCAGTACCCATCGTCGCTGTGTTCAAAGTTGCTACTTATAAGAAGGATATGTCAATAGGCGAAGTAAATCTTTTTGTGATTCTTTATAACTAAGAACTCATTCTCCTACGGAATGACTTTAAGGGTTACAGCAATTTAGCGTCATGTCCTTGGCATCTCTTTTTAAAAAGGAATACTATGGTATAGATATCAGACAATTGTGAGGTCTACGTTGTTACACGTTGTCTTTTCTCCAAAAAGGCGATTCCATAGTTGTAATCCAGGGATCGTGAAAACCGTCGATCTGATGGTTCTGACGGTTTTAATTTCGACCCTGTCTGAGTTGTCAAGAGTTAGGTCTGTTTGACCGACATAAAATGTCAACCTTTAATTTGATATTTTTCGAGATATTTTGTGCGTTTGCGCATGTTGTTAGTTTTTTGAGGGACTGATTTAGAAATGGTTACACGCTGGCCGTTCTTCAAACAGACGACTAGAGGTCATGCAAAGCGTATTTCTATAAATATTTTAAAATTATTTTCTCAGAGAATACGCCATTTAATGCGGCCGTCGCGGGAGTGGGGCCCAGCGCTGGTATAGCACCGGAAGTTGGTGAAGCACGTTCCGGGGTTCATCGTGGATCCGGAGGACTAGAACCACGGGGTGGCGTTCTCCTACCAGAACCTTGACGACACACCCACTGTAACCATACAACACATGCACGGCGTCACGGTGAGAGCAGATGATGTATTTGCATTTAGAGAAACCTTGACGCCCGGTTATAGTGTTAATATTTTTTAATTTTTTTTCATTAAATAGTTTTATTACTATACGTGGTTGTCGTTGTGGGTACTCGGTAATGATTATCGCATTAACATAGTAGTAGAAGCTAATTTCTCAAATAATGGTACTAGTAGTAATTCATATTTTCAGGACGGGACGGCTGAAGCGTAGGTCACGTGTCTGCCAAGACAGAGCGTCAATCAAAGCGGAATACAATCTTCAATCATTCTCCAGTCTGAGAATCTCATAACATGTGATAGCCCTTGAGTGTTAAAATACTCGTATCATTCATACATTTGACTTGTGATACTTATATTTGTGATGCTTTGTCCGCATGCGTGTTCATTTATGTTATATACACATTAATTATAAGCATTTATATTATGTGTTTTACGATTTTACATATACATTCCATATATGTTTACTATTGTCAAAAAACAAAGTGAATGATACTGTACGTTTTGATATTTTATTTTCATTTTTATAGCAAGGAACACTTATCGGTAACAATCATTTTGGAGTTCCTTTTACAGTTGAAGAGTTGGAAAGGCACCCGGTTCTTCGCTATATTCTTCAACCTAAAATATAAACGTTGACAATATTTTTCTTGTACAGGGAGGTTTTAAATAATGAATTGCAAATCATATAAGCTTGAGTACTAACAAAGCGTCCACGCAAAATACAAACCTTTCTCTGTTTAAATATTCAGGTGTGAATCTCCGTGGAATTTGCAGTGTATCTGAAAAAAGCAATATGTCGTACATAAACAAGTAATAAATATTGAACGGGGTAGTGGCTATATTTATATTTAGCCCAGCACATTCGCAATAGGTGAGAAAATATGAACGCGGTTGAAGTTTGCAGCCACTAGCAGAAGAAATACACACACATACACACATCCGCGCGCGCGAACACACGCACGCACACACACCCACGAGTTCTATGAAAATGGCAAAAACACTAGTTTCTATGCCATCTGTACCTTATTTTAATGAACTATTCCTTCGTTTGTAGTTTAAAGCGTAACCAAAATATTCATTTTATCAGTACAACATTAACTTTCATTCTTTCAAATTTGCGGTGCCAGCAATGAGCCTTTGTGGTCCTGCACTTAGTTCAATCTAACAACGCTGTTAACGTCATTGATGTTCAACTGTTTTCTGCTCTGGAAGCGATACACATGTGATCTGCAGTAATTCTTACTAGATTTGAGACAAACATTTCAGCTGTACTTGTTTTATTTTAATATATGAGTATATCATCAGGTGTTTCACGTTTAAAAGGTTACAGCAATTTTGTAAATCACGATAGTTTGAACGATCGGCCCTATTTCTTTTGTATCAAATAGCCAACGAAATAACGAAGCCGTGCATACCTGAATCGCATTAAGAAAGAAAAGGGTCTCTTCCGTTAAACTTTTTACGGGAACAGCCGAATCCTTTGCTGTGCTTTGTGTAACATAAGCCTGAAAAAAGGAAATAAGAAGACCACTGGAAGTTTAATAAGGTTTCAGAAATACGCAAGCATACCTTGGCTCTGTCATTTTCATTTGTATTTTAGCTACCCACCAGCTGACAAAAACGCATATTCAAATACAATCAAGTGGCAAAATGGAAACAACAAGTACCTTGTGAGCAACTTGTAACGCTCCGTCAATAAGAACGTTCTGACTGGTTTCGTTAAAATATACCTACAAATAAAACAATCGGGGCAACATTCAATATAATTATTATTCTTATCACTTGATATACCTTACTGATTCATATCATACCATTGGTCGGTTATTTATACAGTCCAATCAAAACACTTGGAATCTAATCTTAAAATGAAGCTAAATCTAAAGTGTTGTTGAATATATCCCCATCACTGACCAATGTCCATGTCCGAATTACTGTTGGTATCATAGCATCGTGTCAGGCAAACAAGGTGTATAGAAGATTGAACATTTAGATCCAAGAACTCCAAAAATAATATCTGTTAATTTAGTTTGTTTACCATGATTTTGGTACGCTGGTTCTGAAAGCACCCCAACGTGTCTTGAAAAGCCAAGATGTTGCTTGATCCCCACCATGTAGGTGGCGCTCCGTCGTCAAGATCACCTGATGGAAGTGAATGGGGTAACAGTTTAGCTTTTTCAAATCTTGACTTAGATAATCGACACACACTACAATAATAAAATGGGAACACACTTGAAAGCTATGCCTGCTGACGTAGGGTAGGGAAATCGATAAGGACATTTATTGGAGTATTTCGAAATGTTAAATAACGTACAGGTGTCGGTAAATGTACATGTATACACTAATTGTTGAGTTATCTCGTGGTACAGGAATACGCACCTTTTCAAGAGGTATTGGCATAATTGGGCTCAACCCACATTAGAGGCATGTTCTCTTGGCCTCTCTTAAGATATCTAGTACTGACTCTAGTCTGAGAGTAACTCATATTTAAGGTAACAGCAATCTGCACAGTCGAGCTAAAAAACTACTTCATGTATAAACTATATTGTACCTGTCAGAATCTTTATGAATTCTTCTGCCATCAACATTCCCAAGCGACCATATGTCAAAAAGTCTGGGTTGTGTTTTTCAAGGAACACCGTCACACCTGTCGGAATACCTGTAAGAAATAATTTTATAAACTTTACTTTCATTGTTTACCAAGTAATGTGTTACTTATTTTACGAATTTACCAGTAACCGTTTGATTTTGCTTTGCTTTTATAAAATGGCATTACGATCATGATAACCATAAACTTCTACGGCTTCGCAAACGTAAATACATATTACACTAATCCATAAGTGAAAATAGTTAGTTTTATCAAATACCTACCCAATGTATGAAACTGTGGATCATAGTGCATATGAGAATCAGACCAGTCCATTTCAATTTGGTTCAATCGACTGCCCAGTTTTCTGTGCTCGACGTTATGATTTTGCTGTTTCAAATTCGCAACAAAAACAAGAAAAGAAACCAAGTTGTTTCTCAGTATAGGTGTATCTTGAATGTTGGATTTTAAGGGTGAAAAGTAGAGTCTCAGCTGTTTGGCCAGCGCTAATGCTACCAGTACGAAAGTTGGCGGGACGGATGTGGATTCTGAAAGCAGCTGTTGGAAGGCTTGGCTCACTGACTGGTGAACAACTGTAATAATTAAGCGATCATCTAAAACCTTCTTTGTGAACTGTGAGATGAATGCGGCATGCATCTCCTCTTTGGCTAGTTCATGTGCAACATTAACACAATCGACGCTTGTTAACTGCTTGTTTAATTTAACACTGGGAATATCTAGTTTATCTTCGTATGGAACGAATTTCCACATTTCCAACAACGCTGAAATGAAGATGTACCATTTAACTTCATCCCTATCTACATCGGCAAGTAAAGATTCAAGTTCGGCAAAGTACCCACTGTCTATAAGTTCTACTAACACTTCTCCGTCCTCCATATCTAAAGCATAACTCCAATTGAAAAAAGGGAACATAGTATTTAAGTCTAATGCCATCACAGTTGTTGTTTCTAACTTAATACCATGTTGACGCTTCACTGTAATGTCCCGATTATTCAGAACCTGGAATGTATTAAAACAGTCATAAGTGTCTGCTTTAGATAATATGAATTATTTTGCAAAACCAAACCAAATAATTGCAACTAAAAACACAAAAATATGTGATAATTAGGCGAAGATGCCTATATATTTTGCGAAACAAGCATTATCATGACTTCTTAAGCATATATTTCTTACCTTTACCAATTGCAATTTTATGTAGACGAACGCAGAAGCCATCTTTGCCGCTATTTTACTTGTTATATCATCTACAAATAGAATGGAGTCTCTATTAAAAACAATATATTGCAAAGCAATAAGACAAACATGAAAATAATCAACTTTTTTTGGCATTTCAAAGACCAATATACTCTGTTTTTACTAAAGAAAGTACTACAGTTGGATAGAAAATTCAGCAAATCTAGCCGTTTTGGCATTGAGAACTCTAAATGAAACAAAGTGTGTGGCTTACCTTGTTGACCTGTATTAACAGAACGAAGAAACTTGGTGATTATTGTTGTGACACCGTGTATGTAGGTATCTGATGTCTGAAAACAGTTAAGACATGCATTCATGATGTCCAATCAAAGACAAGTTGTCTGCATGCAATAAACTACAAATAAACTGTTGGACATTAAGTGGAAGACATTTTCAAAAACAGCAAGCTAAATAATTATAATAATATTTATAATAATAAAACACGATAACTTGCATTTGCTGATGTTTGTTTCCACGAGTAATTAGAATCATCTACTTCGTTTAAAGCGTTCAAACTAAATGTGAATTACACATACTCGTAATGTATATTGTTTGTTTGAACAGTTTCCTTGACCGCATAAGATATGCCTATATTGTTCACATTGCCAATGCATATATTTGATATTGCAAGTTATATTAGAGTCTTGGGGTGTTACCACTAAAGTCCCATTTACGACGTGTAGTTCCAAGTCGGCGTCTGCTGTTGGAGGCTCAATCTGAATACCGGAAGAAGAGTATAATTACAAAACACTTTACCATACAGGATGATTTAACGATGACATGTGTTGTTAACCAAGATCCCTATAAAGTTGCTTGCTGGACTTGCTCCATATATACAACTGCATTATGAATCGCCTTCCATGTATTTGCAAAATGCACTACTTCTAATAATCGAGATGTAACTGTAGCAATACAAACGTGATTTGGTACAAGTACCTTTAGACCGAATTCCTGCTGATCTTTTGAGTTGAACAACGGTTGGTATGATAGTTGAAAGAAAGGAGTGACTCGAAATCTATTTAGCACAACCCTCAGTAATTCCGGAACACTGATATCAAGCGAAGCGTTTTTGTGCAAGTCTATTACGGCAATTATGGTCCTTACATCCTGCATTGCTATATGATCAATAAAACGAGTGTGTGTGTGTAAGAATGTTACAGGTTGCAATATATCAAAGAAAAATTACAGTCGATCCTGCGCAACTTCATAAAATATACTTGTTCAGTAGAAGTGTAGTATGATGCGGTACTTTACAAGCAAGCAACTTGATTCCACATGCTTATACCTCTTTTTTTAATAAAATCGTTTTAATATAATATATAATAAAAAAAAATATAATAAAAATATAATGTATTTATGCACATTCATTTCCATTACATTAAGTTTTGCATGAAAATTTATCTAGTCATGCATTGGATTTGCCCCGAATGCCAATTATGATAGTATTACCGTCGTGTTGCGGGATTCCTGTTCCCTCTGTGTTGGCTTGCATACATCGTTTGTAGACAGACTTGACCAACAGCACTGCAAAGCTATCTTTTTCCGAATGCGGGAGTTCAACAATTTCTAAAATATAATATTAACAAATAAACAAGGATCATAAATACGAATCTAATGATAACCTGAGCCTGTGAAAGTGGTACACAGAAAACTGCAAGAGCTTTAATAGGGTTATACCTTTTATATAGGGCAGCATGTTATGTTGTATTTCTACTCGGACAGAGGTTGAAGGGCTATTGGAAGAAACGTCGATTGATGAGCGAACATTGTCTTCCCACTTCCCACATGCATGCTGAACGAGGTCATCACAAGGAGACGTTGAAAAATCAACTTTGCTCAAAGTTTCTCTGCTTGCATTGCACACATGGTTCCAGCAGGATGGAGATACCATCTGTTTTTCAATTGGAACAGCTGTTACATTTGATGGTTGAATAGTTGTGTTAACAGTAAGAGACATTGTTGTTGAAACGTAAGAACTATTTGTGATTAAGGGAGAACTTGTCGTATGAGCTAACGGTGGTTTAAATGTAGATGATTTGCTAAATTGAGTTATGGGTGACTTTGTGAAATTACTTCGCGGACTGTTTTGCGTTGATAGTCTGTTCTTTACTTCTGTAAGAGTGTGAAAGGTTGTTGCAGTAGTTTTAGTTTCAGTAAAAGCTTCCGTTGTGAGGTTTGAATTTGGCAAACTTATATTGGCGAAAAAGGAATGCGATACGGTCGACTCAATATCTGGTGCATTTTTACTTGTTTTCATGTTGCTTAATGACTTTGTGTTGGCGAGTTCCGATGTTGCTGACATTGTAATTGGATTGTTTGTTGATTTGTCGGCTGTAGTCCTATAAACGTTTGTTTTACCGTCATTTGGATTTGACGTTGACCCCAAATCAGGTAATTCGGGGCCTGTTATTGATCCATGGTTTGCAGAGGAATTATTCTGTAAATAAACGATTGCGTCGGTCAATACATATCCAAAACTATTTTAATCGATTTGATAAAATGGCCTTTAAATTTCAATCAATAACCTTAATTTACTTAAAATTGTCGACATTACTTCACTTAATAAGGGGGTTGTTTAAGATTTCAGAACTGCACACTGTGTGCTTGTTTAATGCAAGCTTAGCTTGACCATGTCTAAAACTGTAATGGGGACATGTAGACTTACACTGCTGTTGTTTGATGACAAAGTCGAAACTAGAATGATAATGATTATCAGCAGGATGATAGTGACAAAGGCGAAGTAAACAGAGAAACCAAATATCGCCTTTTCTCTCTGTGTACATTGGTCGTTTTCATTTCCCTTTCTACAAAGGAGGGCATCTTTAATATCCGTCCACCTTCTCTGAAAGTATAATAGTTTCCCTTTTCAATGTTTCTACTTAATACAATTGAGACGCATGTATATATATTTTTTTTTACTAAAGAGACAAGTATTTAACATTCTACTATATCAGTTGAACAATTGCTGTAGTTATCGAGTAATTTTAAATGTATATCAACACATTAAATTAATACAAACACCATAACCGTACAAGACAATGAGTTGTACGTACTTATACATGTATTGTCATATTGAATTATATATGCATCGATAACAATGAAATATTTAGATTTACTTAACATACAATCTTGTTGTATATGTTTATTCGATATTTAAGATTATTTTTAGTAAAGTGTGTATTATGATTGATTAATCTCGAAACATTGTATCGTATACTAGTAATAATTCGCCCACATGAACGATTGCTTTCTGGAAATAATTCCTGAAATCATAAATCTTGTGGAAAAAACTACAGAAACCAGTTCCGAAGCCAAAGGTTTAAACATTAACCCCGTTTAATGGCACAGGGAAAACGCAAAAGACATAGAACAAAAAAGTCACAAACAACAAACATGGAACAACAGCACAAAAGTCCACAAACAGCACAGCGCATATATATGATATAAAAAACTAGGTATGTTTATCAAGGGATGTTAGGTACCGCCCTGGAACGGTCCCTAAAAGGTAAACTTACTGAGGGTTTAAACCAGTTTACGTGCACAAACCTCACTCTTATCCCAAAAATCCTGAATAAAGAAATAAACGTAAGATAAAAAAAGATAAATGCACAGTAAGTGTTATATTGTTGTATACTAACCGTTTGCCTTCTATCTACTCTTGGTGTATTCCGTGGTCGTCTGGTAGATTTGCTGACCGGAACTAGATCTTTTGGCGGCGATACTATCACAGGGTCCACGTGGCGGGGAACTTTTACACGTGTAGCGGCTAACTCAGCAGGCCTTGTTGACAAACATAGCAAATTGCATAGATCTTTGTCGGGATGACTAGGCAAGGATTTCCTAGCTGCGCGACGGATGTCCGTAAAATAACCGCGAAATGTTTCATATTTCCAAGGCTCGATTCGTTTTTGTGCATCTGGTATCGTCCATCCAATACTCATATTGAAGAAAGGATGCTTATATTTAACTGTGTGAAGTGTATCATTTTAGAAAACTGATCCTCTTAAAAACTCCATTTTGAAAAAAATGAGCTGATTTTGATATTATAATATATTAATCTCCGATTATTTGGGTATTTATAATTGTATTGAACTTTATCCCTACAAATGTATACCAAAATTGAGCTGTCGGCTTAAGCAAATGGATTAGCGCTTGATATTAATCTTAATTAGATCAAAAGGAACAACGATTTAAGTTGTCCTTATTAGTTTAGGAATGATGGTCTCTCCCATAGCTTTAAATTGACTCGCTCATGTTTTGTAAACTGCACTTTTTATGACGACTCTATGAGTGGAAAGTCAATAGGATTGTTAAGACATTAAGCTACTGAAGTTGATGATCTAATATTGTCCACGATTTTGAATAGCGTTGGTAACGCTTTACAACAAAAGGCTTCAAGGTTAATTCATCCCTGGGGTTATATATGAGTCCTCGTGGGCGAGAGTTTTGTTGTCAGTTTTCAAATTTGTTCTTGACTGTTCCAGCGTGGAGATGCTCCCCAACTAAACCAGCGTTTTTATACTTAGATTTAATATTTTTCTTGAATATCGGTATTAAAGAGAATATGATTATAATATCAGTGGTTTCAGCAATACCGTGAAAAAAATATCAAAAATCATGAGCGAGTCCCTTTAATACGTATAACAACACGGATAGATGTTATTACGACCAACATTATCATTTATTTATTTTTTAATTTCCATTTTGGCCGAAATAGACAAATAATAAAAAATATTAAAATTATACAGACCTTTTAAAACAACAACAAAAACACGTTCAAATTAGAAAATTGAACAGGAAATAAACCACCAGTCTTATTTTTAGTATTAAGACCTTGAACAATAAAATCAAGGAAATTAAATGCGAGTTTGAACTTGTAATGCACAAAGTTCAACTAGCCACTCATCATTATCTTCCTGTCTATTATAATAATCAAACTAGCGTTTGGTTACAGTTTCGATGGGATGGTGAGGAAAAACGCGCTTTACATGTAGCTTTTAATGTATAATTCTTTACTGCCTCGTTTCTATTTTGGTATTTCTTTAACCATCTTTGTTTAACACAGTGCATATTGATCAGTGCGATGTAAATAATAACACAACTGAAAATGGTTGTTTTTCAAGTAAAGGATACATCTTACATCATGTGAACTTGATTTCGCATTTTATTTTAATTATAACAAAGACAATCATCGCCTTTCAGATCATTCGCGATGTGGATTGCAAGCCTTCTACTAGTGATCTTCCTGTCAGTGGAATTTGTTTACTGTGATTTGTCATGCAATGACACATTCTGCGCCTGCGAGAAACACCCAACTGAAAATGGTATTATCGTGGACTGCTCATTCACCAACGTAACATATGTGCCGACGCAGATACCAGCTGCTATTACCCTGGTCCTAAATATGTCATCCACAAGACTCGAAGACTTGGTGACTTATACAAGCACGCCATTTGAGAACTATGTGTCACTCAAAGTATTAGATCTGTTTAATACAACATTGGGAATAAAGAACGCTACAATTCAAAACACAACTTTCACAGGACTAAAAAACCTATTGTATTTAAATATATCAAACAACGACCAGATGACATTGACAACTAACACAAGCGAGAACTTGTTTGGACATTTAAAATCACTAAAAGAATTAAGAATGTACGCAACAACGGGAGCCCTTCTTGGAAACGGTTACCCTGAGATGGCCATATCGAAGCTTCAAAACAGTTTGGAAGAACTATGGCTTGATGGTATGACAAATATTTCATTTGGTCCTGTGTTTCAAGAAATGTCAAAGCTTAATACGGTGCGGATATCGGGGGATATGGTTCTACCGCCGTGGCGATACTTGGAGTTTTGTGAAACAGACATATTGAGAACGTCATTTGAAAATTTGATTTACGTGACACACTTGTCGGTTTTAAAATGTGGCGTAAAAGATATTGCAGCAGACGCTTTTGTAAACATGACGCATTTGGTTTATCTTGATTTGTCTGAAAATTTTGAATTAGGATTGAATGGTCTGACAAAGGCGGCGAGCAGTTTGAACAAAAAAATGGAAACAATAATCATGAACCACGTTGTAAATGGTCAGTTTTTGAGCTGTGGCACCAACATAACCTCAAAAATCGTAACTCCATTTAAAAACCTAACAAATTTGAAATACCTTTCACTGCAATATAATGCAGTGAATAACGTTGAAAAGGAAGTATTCCAACTTTTGCCGTCAGTTGAGGAAATTAATATTTCAAGAAACGAGTTTGAACTTGGATTTTACATTTTTTACGTTTACTTCATGAAAAATTTAAAGAAGCTCGACGTATCTTTTAACTTTTTCAATGATAATATAGGAATATGGAGTTCGTTAAGTCCGAAGAAGCATGTTCGCACCAATGGCCTTCTCTACAATCCGCGCACGACAACGACGGAAGCACATGCGTCCTCACGCAACAATTTGGCATATCTATCGTCTACTGCAGCTGAACATGAAACCTTTGCAGACATGCAGGTGCATATGAATAATTACAGACATCATGTTCCAGTGCCGAACACCTGCCCGACTCCAGAATATTTCATTCCTAGATGTTCGGTCACTGGTTTTCTCCCACCGAATATGGAGGAAATAGATATAAGTTACAGTAAAATTGGATACCCTATTTTTGAATTATGTTTTGACCCAAATAATAAGTTGAAAACTATATCCGCGGCGTGCTCGTTGCTGTTTTGTTGGGAGGGACCAACCCATGGTTTGGAAAAAGTTGAAAATATTGACCTTAGCCTTAATTTTGCAACACAAGTGAATGTACATTTCTTTGATGGTTTTCCGAATCTTAAAAGATTGAATCTTCATGGCAACCTCTTGTTCAATCCGATTCAAAAGAATGGTTCGCGCTTATTTGCAAACAACACACATTTGAAGGACTTGGATATATCATTCAATAGAATTGAAAGTGTGCAACCTGACCTACTCCAACACCAAAAAGACCTGGAAGTTTTCAATATGTCCTTCAATATATTTACATCTTTTGGTCTGAATATCTCGCACTTGAAACACTTGCGAATGCTCGACATGAGCAACAACCACATATGGACTCTCCCACAGAGTGTAAGAAACGCACTGAAGAATATTTCAATGACAAGCTCTAGGGGCAGGAATCGGATGCAAGTGAACATGACAAACAACCACATCAAATGCACATGTGCTAATCTTGATTTTTTAAAATGGGTTTTAGAGCATATGGGTTCATGTAGCTATCTGTACGTGAATATTTCTGAGTGCAACTTTTTTCACAACGACAACATGACGAAAGAAGTAATAAATTCTAAGAATGATCTGGAAGAGAAAATTATATATCTTGATAAGCAATGTAAATCATACCTTGATGTCATAATAGTCAGCGCAATACTTTTGGTTATTGTAATTGTAATAGTTGTCGGCGTGTTAGTTCATAGGTTCAGATGGAAAATAAGCTACTGGTACTATGTGACTTCTCGAAAAATAGTCAAACGAGCTGGCTATACGTCCATTGACAGCATTGCTGAAGAGGCGAACAAGTTCCGATACCATGTGTACGTGGCATCCAATGCAGAGGCCAACACTTTTGTAAGCGAGACCCTAGAGCCCCATCTCACAAGAGAAGGTTATAAGTTGTTCCTCCCCGACTATATTGTGCCGGGGCAAAACAAGTACAGTTTAATTGCGAATGCTATACATATAAGCAGAGCGGCGCTGTTTGTTATAACCAAAGGGTGCGAATCTGAAGACGAATGGAAGATTGCCCTACATATGGCACAGGAGGAGTCTTTGAGACGGGGAAAACCAATGTTCTTTGGACTTTTCTTGCAGTCCACGCCGGATTCTGGCTGGTCAAAGGACACGTTGGAAATCAAAAGGAGGTGCTATCTGGACTTTCCGGAAAGGGGCGGAAGTCAAGAAATGATTGCCTTTTGGAGAGAACTGATTGACATTATTGAAAAAATAGACGACACACCGATTGCTGTAAACCAAAGTTTATTCAACAGAAACACTTCTATTTGAGAAAGTCCAGCTTGATGCACACATAATTTTCACTGGAGGAACTCAACTTGCTTCGGAGGTTTGGACTTTGAAATACTGAAGTCACGACGAGAACCATGTGTAACAAGAAGACAAGAATAATCTATCAAATCTCGTCCAAGACAAAGTGTATTATTATACATTCTATGTAACTCTACTACTATAAGGAATTACTTATACTGGACAAAAAAAATGCAAACTCATCCATACCTTCAACCATTTCACCAGTTGGATCCGAATTGATTTCAATTTTCATAGGCTAAAATATTTACAACAAATAATGGAATTTCACAATTTCTGTAATGCCTTCTTCAGTTTGATTTACTTTTGTTAATACTGTAAACATCATTTATTGAAATATATTACAACAAGGGAGAGGTTTTAAAATGAGATGTAACCTATCTCCTCTATCCTTATGATGACACAGTGGAAACTCGATATGTCGAACTCTGTTATCTCGATGTTCTGGTTTTGTCAAAGTTTTTCTAATATTTTGGGCTCAGTCATACACTGATTGTATTTCTGTTATATCGAGTGCTCGTTACCTCGAAGGTATTATCGAGGCCCCAACGACTTCGAAATAGCGAGTTCCTACTGTATATGTATACTTTGTGTTGTTCCAATGTATCTTCATGACATAAATAATGCTTAAACTAATGTCTTTAATGTAAATATGTGAATATATGCAAATCAAAATAACTTTCATTCTTTTCTTCGATCAGTGTTCCAAAAGTCTTGTTCTGAAGTGAAATTTGACATTGGATTGATTTTGAGAACAATAGCATGAATTGTGAATCCTTGAATCGTGTTAATGGTATTCCACGTTAATAGTTTTCTCATGCGGTTTACAATATTCTGTATATTAATAAAGATTATCGTATAAACAGGAGTTGACTGCGCTTTAATTCAGATTAAAGAATTCAATAAGCTGCCACATGCCCTTACGAATAGGGAAGAATTATTAATTGTAATGGACGGAAATCATGCTTGTACGGGCTTGACCTTGAACCTTATTCTTATAGTGTAACCATCGACGTTATTTAGTGCGCATCATTTCATTGAAGAGCAGAACAGAACAGAACAAACGTTTATCTCAAATCAAACACATGGCATACACTCAATGAATTAGTTCAGGGTGGGGGTGGGGGTGAATTTGTAGACTACAACTAAATTGTAAATTATATAAATAAAATAACTAAAATGTTTATAAATGTTTTCATGTATATCCAAAAGTAAAATAAACTAAGATTATTAAATTTCAGCTTCTGTTCGGCTGGCATAGTATGCAAATTCACTGTAGTAACAGTAAGGGAGATGAGTTAAAGTAGATAACGTTGTTAAGTTGGGAAAAAAGTTGACCTAAATATAATAACATTTATGTGAAGCCAAAATATATCTGAAAGAAAAGAGTACCCACAAACCTAGTCACAAGAATGCACATTTAGGGAACTTTTTTACATTTGGATATTCATCTTGTTCCCTAAACATATCTAGTCGCCAAATCAAAAATCGTCAAAGACTCTGAAGCGGCTGTTTATATGGACTACCCCAATCCCACCTGCCAACATTTAAATCAAATAAATTTAGGTTCTTAGGAAGGGAGGTGGCAAGTAAAAACAATACGCCCCTAAGTTACGCCCCGCTCCCGTCAAATCCTGGATCAGCCCCTGCCCAAAGTTACATTGAATTTAAGAACGAAAATCGCTTTGGATAACTTCTCAAGAAAGTCCATTTAAGAATAAGAATTTCTCCATAGTGCGCGCCACTACATTGCCATCTATTGGTGTTCAAAGTTTCTTTCAATTTCTCCCTGTGCTCACGTTCTCTTGCTTCAGACAAACGCTTTTGAAGAAAGTTTGTTATAAAGCCGAACAAGGGGAAAACACAAAGTAACTAGAATTGTTCTTTTTCAAGTGCCGCTAACGAAAAAATGATATATGCCTTTAATTTAATTTGCCATGTTTGAAGAAACGCTATAGCAAAAGCAAATTTGCATGGAGTGCCGAAAAAAAAACACTAGGGGAATAAAATGCAACAATTTATTTATTAAGAAATCAAGAATTAAGGCGAGGTTATGTTGCAACATTTGGACCAGTATTATTCAATTCCTTCAAGTAAGTTCTAAGGTTTGACTCGGACAAACATTTTGTTTTCAGGGCACAAACTCACCTGTTAAGATTGCAACAATTGGTCCGAGAGTTATCTTTCTTGCAAGGTGCACATCCCCATGCACACCGTCAATAAAATCTACGTACAGAGGGAGATAACATGACATAAGTGTGTCCCAAAAGTAGCAATTCCTGCAGTATGAACAATTTGACATTACTATATATCATTGTTCAAAATTTAAATCCTTCCAGTAGTTTCCATATCATACTTGTTATGCTTTGTATTAATATTCTTTTAAATAAATAAGAAATAAGTAATACACTTTGAGTAATGCCCTCATATTGTATATATATATATATATATATATATATATATATATATATATATATATATATATATATATATATATATATATATATATATTGTTGTGGGCTCGCCTCTCGTGCGATGCCCGTCCGTCAGCGGCGCTTCCCGACGACTCTGCCACGCTCTCCGACGCTTGATAGCTATATTATAATTACTCAGGATGGCTATCGTTTTCCAAGTTTCACCATACTCAGCTATTTAGCCCAAATAGCTTATACTCGGCACCATTTAATGATTACATAGTCCCTGGGATGAGAAATGGTACCAAATCCATATAAAGTTCTAACGTTTATTGTCAGGAATTTCTTCTTAACATAAGAAATGGCACAATAATCTTCTGTCAACGTAAAATAACAAGTACAAGGTTCTGAGTATTCGTGAAAATTCCTAACATCTATGAAATTTCAGCAAACTGCGTAAATAAATGCTGATTTAATCGTTACGTTATTTATTTTTAATCTCTTATACTTAAGTTTGATCAAAATGTGCTTAAATGTGCTTAAATTAATTTGTTTTCTATACTTTCTGTACAATTTTTGCGTAACCCCCCTGCCCCGAAAAAGACCAAATTCCTACTCCCCTCTGATGAAAAAAAATCCGCTCTTTAAATACTCCAGAGCAGACGACGGCATCGACTCGCGATCGACTTACGATCGACTTCTAGATCGACACCAAAAATGTGCATCGACAACAGCTGATCGATCGAAGAATTTGCGATCGATCGCATAAAGATGAATCGACTCGGTCCAAAAATACAATCGTTGAATGATACATGATGGCGGCTAAATAATTCTGCTGATAGCTAAATCTACATCGCATTTTCTCAGCAATCAAACGACTTTTAGAAAAGCTATACAGAAACCTTAAAATTACAATACAGTGCTATGTTTATCGTAGAGTTTAACAACAAAAAGTTATATCCCTTGGAAAGAAATTAGCCATGCAAACCATGACTTGCTAGGGACAAAACAATGTTAGACGGATTTACATTTACCAGGTTTGTGAGTTAAAACCTGAACAAAACGTGAACTCATTTAGCAGAAATATAAGACTTGTGCATTTTTTACGTTACGCAATCAACAATCATCGTGAAATTCTCTTACAAACGCATATTTTACGACCTTTTAAATGTGAGAACTTGCAGTGAACATTTAGTTGCACAGATTGTGATTGCAGTATACAGTACAGTATCATGCAATTGTTAACCAGAGACAATTAATATATGGATGCCAAATATGAAAATTGTGATGATTGCTACAAAAATAATGAACATGACATGTACGCCATTAATTTAATATGCTACTAGGCAGTTTTCAAGCCAGTGCATTTGTAATAATTGGGGTACAGCATCACAATCTGCGAAATCACGGATACTCCCAAAGAAAATATTCATTAATCAATACGAATACAGTCATTTTAAAGGTAAGTCCATTTAATTAGCATTAACGACACTGTCCATATGTGCTGGGGCACATCAATATATATATATATATATATATATATATATATATATATATATATATATATATATATATATATATATATATATATACTAAAATGAACGAGAAAACGCAAAACATAGTACATTCAGAAGGTTGGTCTGGTGGTCACTTCTGTCATAAAAGAGAAAGACCGACAGACATACCATACGAAGTTCAGGTCGTTGTGACTTTTACGTCGAAGGTAGGGACACGGGTTTTGTGCCCAACATGTCTTCATTCTATGGTGGTCACTTCTTCTAATAATTTTAAAGTCGGACATTCGTATACAAAGATATGAACCGGATATAACTATTATCAGTATGGCTTATATTGTAAAACATACAAATTTCACAAATTTGCTGTGACCTTGACCTTGATTGCAAGGACATGGGTCCTGTGCGGGACACATCTTAGGCTGTGGTGGTCACTTCTGCCAAATAATGCTTAAATCAGACCGTGAAAGAGTAAGCTATGGACCAGACAAAAACGGGATGGACCACACCAAGTTCAGAAAGTTACTGTGACCTTGACCTTGAAGAGGCTCGGGTCTTGTACGCCAACAAACCCTGACCACCTCTCCTTGTATAATATATAGACTTTTTTAAGTCACCATTTTTTGTTATTTTTTTTTCAAATTTAGTTCCTTCTTTCCGCTATTTTCCAAATTATTTCCACCACCCTCGGTCTCAGGTTAAACATAACCCTCAACAAATAAAATATACCAAATTGTCCTTGACCTTGAAAAATTAAAAAAAAAATTCCCTGACCATGGGAACCCAGTTATATAGCAACACATTCCAAGTCCAGAAAGATGCTGTGACCTTTATCTAAAGATAGGGACACTGTCACACTGGTATTTTGCACTCATGCTGTTGGTCATTTCCGCCTATCAATAAAAAAGATCTGGCCATCATGAATGAGAAGGATATGGAGCGGACAAAAACGGGATGGACCGACTGACGGACAGACGTGAGGACGCGTATGATTCCAATATAGCCCCCACTTCTCATTGTGAAGCAGTGGTGTATAAAGACGACGACTCAATTTTGTGACAATAAGGGACTTTTCTTCTCTTGAAAAGACCAGCTTAATTGCAAATGGAACTGAAAGAAAATTGTTTAAAGAAGTATATTAATTTGTTCTCATTTATTTTCAAAAATATCTATCTTCAAAATAACAATTAGGAACAATATACATGTACAGCAATGAAACCATTCAGCATTTACAGCTTATTGACATTGCTTCAGGTACTACATGTCACAGTCACAGCGAAATACATGAACATACATTACTCACTCTACAGTACAATACATACAGTTTCACATGAAGGACTACCCACTTTGCATTACATAATTCATTATAATTGGAACTATAGACCATGTGGCCCCATGATTTGTGCACGATGATAAAGTTTACTTTTCTTGTATGAGTTACTTTCTTGGAAATATTCTTGTCAGAAGGAGTATGTATGTAAACAATACAATAAAATAAACATACTAGTTAAATCATTTGAATGTAGTATACTGTCATCACCCTATACAAAAAGTGGTCACAAAAGAAATTCGCAAAGATTTAACACGATGATGATTATTACAGTACACAGTGTGCAATTTATATTATATTTATATATATTAGATCAAGACAAAACATTATGCAATATAGACACCTGACAAGGCCTGAGTTATGAATGGTTCAGTGTAAAAACTAGTGGCTCAACTAGTTTGTGTCAAACTTCCTTGAGGAAAAACTAACAACTCGAAGACCTGACAACTGATGTCCTTCCACATAACTCATTTTTCAAGAACAGGTAACAACAAATTCAACATAAAGCATATTACATTTTGTTTAATGGATTTTTAACAAACTTTGCTATTTTAAAATACAACATACAGAAACTTAACGTGCATAGTAATGTAACACACACTTGTTATCATATGATTTGAAGGTCAAACATGAAGATCTTCCATGGTGGAGTATAACAATGATTAATGATTGAAGACAATGGTAAGCATTGGTCAATTATAAATCACATTTTCCAACTCATATTCATTAAAATCAATATACTGTTTAAAGATTATTCGAACAGTAAAATTCATAAATATATCTACCCTCATCACAAATTTAATCATAACCTAATATCATTCTTATTAAATTTTTTTAGACTGATGAAGTTAATTTAACATGTTAGACAAAAATACCATAGTTTTAACTGAATATATAAAAAGGAATGTTTTTACTATAGTTGGTAATGAATGCAGAGCAAATGTGATCATATTTTAAAGAAGTAAATACACTTCACATTTGAGTCTTTTTCATACATGTATGTCTATGATTTTGCTAAATTGACCACCTGGACGGGAGAATATTAAAAGATCCGTCATTATAGAGAGTGCATGAAACAAAATAGAACTCTTATAATTCTGTATAAACTCTATAGTTGCTTTGATTTCATATGACTACTGCAAACTGAGTTATGGATCTCCAATTCCTGCTATAATCAATTTGTATATTTAAGAAACCTAGGCACTAATAAAAAAGTCATCAAAGCTCATCCCTGGCTTTAAGTTTAGCATAAGCCTCGGGTGCATGTTTGGGCATAAGCTCTTTCACAGCTCGTACAAAGTCAGACTTCTCGGAGCAGCCCCTGCATGCTCGTTCCTCGTCCCAGTCGGATAGAATCTTCTTCAGGTCCTTAACCTTGAGCTTCTTGAATTCAACCTCAGAAAGGTCCAACTTCTTCTCTGAAAAACAAATAGAATAGCTTACAGAGTTAAACTTTTAACTAAAGAATTATGATAAGGTGCTGCACCATGTCCTATTTTGTCAGCACATTTCTGCCCTCATACAGACCAGCATGTGCACCTTTCTGCCCACAAAGAGACCAGCATATGCACAATTATGTCTTCATAGAGACCAGCAAGTGTTCCTCTCTGCCCTCATACAGACCAGCATGAGCACCTTTCTGCCCACATAGAGACAAGCATTGCACAATTCTGTTCTCATGGAGACCAGCATGTGCACAATTCTGTCCTCATGGAGACCAGCATGTGCACCATTTTGCCTTCATAGAGACCAGCATGAGCACCTTTCTGCCTACATAGAGACAAGCATGTGCACCATTCAGTCTTCATACAGACCAGCATGTGTTCGTTTCTGCCCACATAGAGACCAGCATGTGCACAATTCTGTCTTCATACAGACCAACATGTGCACCTTTCTGTCTTCAGAGAGACCAGCATGTACACAATTCTGTCTTCATAGAGACCAGTATGTGCACAATTCTGTCTTCACAGAGACCATCATGTGCACATTTCTGCCCACATAGAGACCAGCATGAGCACATTTCTGCCCAAAAAGAGACCAGTGAGAGCACCATTATGTCTTCATAGAGACCAGTATGTGCACCATTCTTTTCTCATAGAGATCAGCATGTGCACCATTCTGTCTTCATACAGACCAGTATTTGCACCATTCTGTCTTCATACAGACCAGTATGTGCACCATTCTGTCTTCATTCAGACCAGTATGTGCACCATTCTGTCTTCATTCAGACCAGTATGTGCACCATTATTTTTTCATACAGACCAGTATTTGCACCATTCTGTCTTCATACAGACCAGTATGTGCACCATTCTGTCTTCATAGAGACCAGTATGTGCACACATCTGTCTTCATAAAGACCAGCATGAGCACCTTTCTGTCTTCACAGAGACCAGCACAGTCATGCATGTTTCTTTCCATATGGAGACCAGCATGTGCACAATTCTGTCTTTATACAAACCGTCCTGTGCACCTTTCTACCCACATATAGTCCAGCATGTGCACCATTCTGTCTTCACAGAGACCAGCACGTGTACTTTTCTGCCCACATAGAGACTAGCATGTGTTCCTTTCTGCCTACATAGAGACCAGCATGTGCACCATTCTGTCTTCATACAGACAAGCATGAGCACCTTTCTGCTCACATAGAGACCAGCATGTTCACCATTCTGTCTTCATACAGACCATCATGTGTACCTTTCTGTCTTCTTAGAGACCAGTATGAGCACAATTCTGTCTTTACAGAGACCATCATGTACACCTTTCTGCCTACAAAGAGACCAGCATGAGCACCTTTCTGCCCACATAGAGACCAGCATGTTCACCATTCTGTCTTCATAGAGACCAGCATGTGCACCTTTCTGTCTTCAAAGAGACCAGCATGTGCACCATTCTGTCTTCATACAGACCATCATGTGCACCTTTCTGTCTTCTTAGAGACCACTATGTGCACCTTTCTGCCCACATAGAGACCAGTATGTGCACCATTCTGTCTTCATAGAGAACAGCATGTGCACCATTCGGTCTTCATAAAGACCAGTATGTGGACCATTCTGTATTCATAGTGACCAGTATGTGCACCATTCTGTCTTCATAAAGACCCGTATGTGCACCATACTGTCTTCATACAGACCAGCAAGAGCACCTTTCTGTCTTCATAGAGACCAGTATGTGCACCATTCTGTCTTCATACAGACCAGTATGTGCATCATTCTGTCTTTTTTGCAGACCAGCATGAGCACCTTTTTGCCCCCAAACAGACCAGCATGTGCACCTTAGTGCCCTCATACAGACCAGCATGTGCACCTTTTTGTCCCCATACAGACCAGCATGTGCACCTTAGTGCCCTCATACAGACCAGCATGTGCACCTTTCTGCCCACATAGAGACCAGCATGAGAACCTTTTTGCCCACATGGAGACCAGCATGTGCACACTTCTGGCTTCATGCACCTTTCTGACTTCACTAACTTCACTGCATGACTGTTAATCTTGCAGTGAAAGTAAAACAGATCTTAATGATTGTAATATCAATGTCTCTTCGACTGATTTTGTTTAAAGCCCATCTTATATTTGTTTGAGTTCAAGCATTCTCACCATATTTCAGATCACATATCTGAGGGTCAGCGTCTTGCAATTTTTCACAGACTTTCACAAGAGGGAGATGGTTCTTGAACGGTGAAGACATAATCTTCAGGATGTTTGTTGCTGAGGTCTCAGCCCCTCCAATATAGTAGCACTGAAATATATGAAACACAATTATAAAGACATAAATACAATTCACCAATTAACGTCGCTTCAAGGGCCTTGTTCAAGATTAATTGGGTCAGACATCGAACAACTTTTATTTGAAATGTGAACAAAATGCTTGTTACAATATAAAATATCAACAAATAATTAAGAATAAGTCTTTTGTTAGTTATTTAAAAATATGACAGTGAATGCTTTATTCAAAGCATAAGTAACACCATTGAAAATTGACCTACGTCATGCTTGAATTAACAAAATTCTGACAGTTGTTTTTCATATTGTTCACGAAATTTTCTTAGCAAAATGACATTTTTAAAATGATTTTTTTAACTTATTGACCAGAACGCTTTGCTTGTTTGCAAACAGTTAAGAGTAAGGTCATTTATATAGTTGTGTGGTCAGTGTTGATGTAAATTCAATACACAAAACAGTTTTTCAGATGCTATATGAAAAATCTGCAGAACTGCCACTATAAATGAGAATTAAAATTAATCAACATGTATACTGCTAAATATTTTTCTACAAACATGATAAATATACTGATTTTCCATGTATACTTCATACTTACAAATCGCTCATCTCTGTCTTTTACAGTTTTGCAAAACTTTTTAAACAGTGTCTCTATTTCGCAGTGAAAAATATTATCAAAAATATTCTCATCGTGACTTTTTCTGAAATCCTTTGTAAGTTAATGTGTTTGATACTTAATTGACAAATTATTGATTGATTTTGTTGTTCTTGTACATCTCATAATTGAGACGTTTTCTTTGATTCAACTATCCTGATGAGAATTAATGTTTAAGTCTGAGAATATATAACATGACTAGAGAATGTCTGCAACTCCATTTAGTGTAAGAACGAGTCAATCTGTGTATTTTCACAAAATAGTAAATTAAGTTTAACCTCCCGAGGAGAGGTACACCCCGTGCGGGGTTCAAATCACAACCATAGTAACACTAATAATAACCAATTCACCTAACAGGGAGGCCAATTCTTTCAACAGCATACAACATTTTCCTTCTCCCATTGCAGACACACTTGCCTTTTACTTTCAACACCAGTCAAGTTAACCTGTATGGAAAGTGCCTGTTGCATGGCTAGAACCCACAACCACCTGTACACGGTTGTGTGTGGGGGCTAGAAACAGCGGGAACTAGTCAATTCATACCCTGACCATTTCTTACCCTCCGATATTTGGTCATTTCGTACCCTATTTATTAGTTTGAGTTCAGAAATACAATGCTTAAATGAATAAAGACGTATCGTATTAACCACAGGGACAGGGTGCGTTGTTTTGACACACCCCTTTGACCAACCCCCTCCTCCCCCATCATTTTTTTTTAAAACCCAGACTTATTAATAATGATGGGGGAACTGTTAATGAAAACTTACAAAAAACATTCAGTGATAACAGCCTACCTTCTGTGTTCCAGTGCCAATCCATTCTTTACCCAGAGTGTTTGGGACTCTTCTTGATTTAATTAAAGAGGTTTATATCTACTTGAAGAGCTCTTTAAATGTGTTCCATATACATATGGTCGTATATTGTAATGACACCGAAGCACATTCTCGCACACAAGTACATTCTCGCACACAAGTACATTCTCGCACACAAGTACATTCTCGCACACAAGCACATTCTCGCACACAAGTACATTCTCGCACACAAGTACATTCTCGCACACAAATACTTTCTCGCACACAAGTACTTTCTCGCACACAAGTGCTTTCTCGCACACAAGTACATTATCGCACAAGCACATTCTCGCACACAAGTACATTCTCGCACACAAGTATATTCTCGTACACAAGTACTTTCTCGCACACAAATACATTCTCGCACACAAATACTTTCTCGCACATGCACATTCTCGCACACAAGTACATTCTCACACACAAGTACATTCTCGCACACAAGTACATTCTCGCACACAAGTACATTCTCGCACACAAGTACATTCTCGCACAAGTACATTCTCACACACAAGTACATTCTCGCACACAAGTACTTATTCGCACACAAGTATATTCTCACACACAAGTACATTCTCGCACACAAGTACATTCTCGCACACAAGTATATTCTCGCACACAAGTTCTTTCTCGCACACAAGTTAATTTTCGCACACAAGTACATTCTCGCACACAAGTACTTTCTCGCACAAGCACATTCTCGCACAAAAGTACATTCACGCACACAAGTACTTTCTCGCACACAAGTACATTCTCGCACACAAGTACATTCTCGCACAAGTACATTCTCACACACACGTACATTCTCGCACACAATTTCTTATTCGCACACAAGTATATTCTCAAATACAAGTACATTCTCGCACACAAATACATTCTCGCACACAAGAACATTCTCGCACATAAGCACATTCTCGCACACAAGAACATTCTCGCACATAAGCACATTCTTGCACACAAGTACATTCTCGCATACAAGCACATTCTTGCACTCAAGTGCATTCTCCCACACAAGTACATTCTCACACACAAATATATTCTCGCACACAAGTACTTATTCGCACACAAGTATATTCTCACACACAAGTACATTCTCGCACACAAGTACATTCTCGCACACAAATATATTCTCGCAAACAAGTTCTTTCTCGCACATAAGTAAATTCTCGCACACAAGTACATTCTCGCACACAAGTACTTTCTCGCACGAGCACATTCTTGCATAAAAGTACATTCTCACACACAAGTACATTCTCGCTCACAAGTACATTCTCGCACACAAGTAGATTCTCGCTCACAAGTACATTCTCACACACACGTACATTCTCACACACAAGTACTTATTCGCACACAAGTATATTCTCAAACACAAGTACATTCTCGCACACAAATACATTCTCGCACACAAGAATATTCTCGCATATAAGCACATTCTCGCACACAAGAACATTCTCGCACACAAGTACATTATCGCACACAAGCACATTCTTGCACTCAATTGCATTCTCCCACACAAGTACATTCTCACACACAAGTACTTTTTCGCACACAAGTACTTTTTCGCACACAAGTATAATCTCGCACACAAGTTCTTTCTCGCACACAAGTAAATTCTCGCACACAAGTACATTCTCACACACAGGTACATTCTCGCACAAGTACATTCTCACACACAAGTACATTCTCACACACAAGTTCATTCTCACAAACAAGTTCATTCTCGCACACAAGTACTTTCTCGCACACAAGTACATTTTCGCACATAAGTACATTCTCACACACAAGTACATTCTCGCACACAAGTACATTCTCACACACAAGTACATTCTCGTACATTCTCACACACAAGTACATTCTCGCACAAGTACATTTTCGCACACAAGTACATTCTCGCACACAAGTACATTCTCTCTCAAACGTACATTCTCACACACAAGTACATTCTCGTACATTCTCACACACAAGTACATTCTCGCACAAGTACACTTTCGCACACAAATACATTTTCGCTCAAAAGCATATTCTCGCTCAAAAGTACATTCTCGCACACAAGTACTGACATTCTCGCATACAAGTACATTCTCGCTAAAAAGTAGATTCTCGCTCACAAGTGCATTTCTTGCACACAAGTCCATTCTCGCACACAAGTACATCCTTCGCACACAAGTACATCATTCGCACACAAGTACATTCCCCGCACACAAGTAAATCCTTCGCACACAAGTACATTCCCCGCACACAAGTACATTCCCCGCACACAAGTACATTCCCCGCACACAAGTACGTTCTCGCTCAAACTGATGTCGTGTACGCATGATCTAGTAAACAAATGAAATATAGTTATTTCAAACGGCACACACGCTGTATGTTCATTTGCAGGTGTAGACCGGTTCTGCACGGACCTGGCGGTAATGATCGGCCCATGGCGGACATGGTACTGGAAACTATGTTGGGTCTTCATAACTCCGGCTGGAACCATTGTGAGTATAACTGTAAATCTATTAAAGATATACGCCAATGTTATCCTTCATAGTTCCGCGGTGTTTTAGGGTTTATCTCGGTAAAGTTGCATTTTATAGATTTAATTAGACCTTATTTTCGCGCCATTTTAAATTCGAACATGGAAAAAAGCAATACAATGTCAAGACGATCTTGAAAGTGTCGGATCTTGACATCTACCAAATGATATTAACAATGTTAGAACATATTATTTATGTCTTTAATTCCAGTTTTTCTTGCTGATATCGTGGATCGACTACCGGCCTGTATCATACAACAAGTACTTCTACCCGGCCTGGGCGGAGAACCTTGGCTGGTTTATCTCATTTGCTGCAATATCTTCAGTACCCATCGTCGCTGTGTTCAAAGTTGCTACTTATAAGAAGGATATGTCCATAGGCGAAGTAAATCTTTTTGTGATTCTTTATAACTAAGAACTCATTCTCCTACGGAATGACTTTAAGGGTTACAGCAATTTAGCGTCATGTCCTTGGCATCTCTTTTAAAAAATGAACACCATGGTATAGATATCAGACACTTGTGAGGTCTACGTTGTTACACGTTGTCTTTTCTCCAAAAAGGCGATTCCATAGTTGTAATCCAGGGATCGTGAAAACCGTCGATCTGATGGTTCTGACGGTTTTAATTTCGACCCTGTCTGAGTTGTCAAGAGTTAGGTCTGTTTGACCGACATAAAATGTCAACCTTCAATTTGATATTTTTCCAGATATTTTGAAATATTTAGAAATTTAGAAATGATTACACGCTGGCCGTTCTTCAAACAGACGACTAGAGGTCATGCAAAGCGTATTTCTATAAATATTTTAAAATTATTTTCTCAGAGAATACGTCATTTAATGCGGCCGTCGCGGGAGTGGAGCCCAGCGCTGGTAAAGCACCAGAAGTTGGTGAAGCACGTTCCGTGGTTCATCGTGGATCCGGAGGACTAGAACCACGGGGTGGCTTTCTCCTACCAGAACCTTGACGACACACCCACTGTAACCATGCAACACACGCACGGCGTCACGGTGAGAGCAGATGATGTATTTGCATTTAGAGAAACCTTGACGCACGGTTATGGTGTTAATATCTTTTTTTCATTAAATAGTTTTATTACTATACGTGGTTGTCGTTGTGGGTACCCGGTAATGAGTATCGCATTAATATAGTTGTAGAAGCTAATTTCTCAAATACTGGTACTAGTAGTAATTCATATTTTCAGAACGGGACGCCTGAAGCGTAGGTCACGTGTCTGCCAAGACAGAGCGTCAATCAAAGCGGAATACAATCTTCAATCATTCTCCAGTCTGAGAATCTCAAAACATGTGATAGCCCTTGAGTGTTAAAATACTCGTATCATACATACATTTGACTTATGATACTTATATTTGTGATGCTGTGTCCGCATGCGTGTTCATTTATGTTATATACACATTAATTATAAGCATTTATATTATGTGTTTTACGATTTTACATATACATTCCATATATTTTTACTATTGTCAAAAAACAAAGTGAATGATACTGTACGTTTTGATATTGTATTTTCATTTTTATAGCAAGGAACACTTATCAGTAACAATCATTTTGGAGTTCCTTTTACAGTTGAAGAGTTGGAAAGGCACCCGGTTCTTCGCTATATTCTTCAACCTAAAATATAAACGTTGACAATATTTTTCTTGTACAGGGAGGTTTTAAATAATGAATTGCAAGTCATATAAGCTTGAGTACTAACAAAGCGTCCACGCCAAATACAAACCTTTCTCTGTTTAAAGTATTCAGGTGTGAATCTCCGTGGAATTTGCAGTGTATCTGAAAAAGCAATATGTCGTACAAGTAATAAATATTGAACAGGGTAGTGGCTATATTTATATTTAGCCCAGCACATTCGCAATAGGTGAGAAAATATGAACGCGGTTGAAGTTTGCAGCCACTAGCAGAAGAAATACACACACATACACAAATCCGCGCGCGCGAACACACGCACGCACACACACCCACGAGTTCTATGAAAATGGCAAAAACCGTAGTTTCTTTGCCATCTGTACCTTATTTTAATGAACTATTCCTTCGTTTGTAGTTTAAAGCGTAACCAAACTATTCATTTTATCAGTACAACATTAACTTTCATTCTTTCAAATTTGCGGTGCCAGCAATGAGCCTTTGCGGTCCTGCACTTAACCTAACGTACATACTCAATGGGCCGATTGGTCAGAACTTAGTTCAATCTAACAACGCTGTTAACGTCATCAATGTTAACATTCAAATGTTTTCTGCTCTGGAAGCGATGCACATGTGATCTGCAGTAATTCTTACTAGATTTGAGACAAACATTTCAGCTGTACTTGTTTTATTTTAATATATGACTATATCATCAGGTGTTTCACGTTTGAAAGGTTACAACAATTTTGTAAATCACGATAGTTTGAACGATCGGCCCTATATCTTTTGTGACAAATAGCCAACGAAATAACGAAGCCGTGCATACCTGAATCGCATTAAGAAAGAAAAGGGTCTCTTCAGTTAAACTTGTTCCGGGAACAGCCGAATCCTTTGCTGTGCTTTGTGTAACATAAGCCTGAAAAAAGGTAATAAGAAGACCACTTGAAGTTTAATAAGATTTCAGAAATACGCAAGCATACCTTGGCTCTGTCATTTTCATTTGTATTTTAGCTACCCACCAGCTGACAAAAACGCAAATTCAAATACAATCAAGTGGCAAAATGAGCCTCGCGACGTACCATTTATGACATCATTTATCACGTGGTATACACACACTGATAATGGAAACAACAAGTACCTTGTGAGCAACTTGTAACGCTCCGTCAATAAGAACGTTCTGGCTTGTTTCGTTAAAATATACCTACAAATAAAACAATCGGGGCAACATTCAATATAATTATTATTCTTATCACTTGATATACCTTACTGATTCATATCATACCATTGGTCGGTTATTTATACAGTCCAATCAAAACACTTGGAATCTAATCTTAAAATGAAGTTAAATCTAAAGTGTTGTTAAATATATCCCCATCACTGTCCATACAATGTCCATGTCCGAATTACTGTTGGTATCATAGCATCGTGTCAGGCAAACAAGGAACTCCAAAAATAATATCTGTTAGTTTAGTTTGTTTACCATGATTTTGGTACTCTGGTTCTGAAAGCACCCCAACGTGTCTTGAAAAGCCAAGATGTTGCTTGATCCCCACCATGTAGGTGGCGCTCCGTCGTCAAGATCACCTGATGGAAGTGAATGGGGTAACAGTTTAGCTTTTTGAAATCTTGACTTAGATAATCGACACACATTACAATAATAAAATGGGAACACACTTGAAAGCTATGCCTGCTGACGTAGGGTAGGGAAATCGATAAGGACATTTATTGGAGTATTTCGAAATATTAAATAATGTACAGGTGTCGGTAAATGTACATGTATACACTAATTGTTGAGTTATCTCGTGGTACAGGAATACGCACCTTTTCAAGAGGTATTGGCATAATTGGGCTCAACCCACAGTAGAGGCATGTTCTCTTGGCCCCTCTTAAGATATCTAGTACTGACTCTAGTCTGAGAGTAACTCATATTTAAGGTAACAGCAATCTGCACAGTCGAGCTAAAAAACTACTTCATGTATAAACTATATTGTACCTGTCAGAATCTTTATGAATTCTTCTGCCATCAACATTCCCAAGCGACCATATGTCAAAAAGTCTGGGTTGTGTTTTTCAAGGAACACCGTCACACCTGTCGAAATACCTGTAAGAAATAATTTTATAAACTTTACTTTCATTGTTTACCAAGTACCATGCATGTGTTACTTATTTTACGAATTACCAGTAACCGTTTGATTTTGCTTTGCTTTTATAAAATGGCATTAGGATCATGATAACCATAAACTTCTACGGCTTCGCAAACGTAAATACATATTACACTAATCCATAAGTAAAAATAATAAGTTTTATCAAATACCTACCCAATGTATGAAACTGTGGATCATAGTGCATACGATAATCAGACCAGTCCATTTCAATTTGGTTCAATCGACTGCCCAGTTTTCTGTGCTCGACGTTATGATTTTGCTGTTTCAAATTCGCAACAAAAACAAGAAAAGAAACCAAGTTGTTTCTCAGTATAGGTGTATCTTGAATGTTGGATTTTAAGGGTGAAAAGTAGAGTCTCAGCTGTTTGGCCAGCGCTGATGCTACCAGCACGAGAGTTGGCGGGACGGATGTGGATTCTGAAAGCAGCTGTTGGAAGGCTTGGCTCACTGACTGGTGAACAACTGTAATAATTAAGCGATCATCTAAAACCTTCTTTGTGAACTGTGAGATGAATGCGGCATGCATCTCCTCTTTGGCTAGTTCATGTGCAACATTAACACAATCGACGCTTGTTAACTGCTTGTTTAATTTAACACTGGGAATATCTAGTTTATCTTCGTATGGAACGAATTTCCACATTTCCAACAACGCTGAAATGAAGATGTACCATTTAACTTCATCCCTATCTACATCGGCAAGTAAAGATTCAAGTTCGGCAAAGTACCCACTGTCTATAAGTTCTACTAACACTTCTCCGTCCTCCATATCTAAAGCATAACTCCAATTGAAAAAAGGGAACATAGTATTTAAGTCTAATGCCATCACAGTTGTTGTTTCTAACTTAATATCATGTTGACGCTTCACTGTAATGTCCCGATTATTCAGAACCTGGAATGTATTAAAACAGTCATAAGTGTCTGCTTAAGATAATATGAATTATCTTGCAAAACCAAACCAAATAATTGCAACTAAAAACACAAAAATATATGATAATTAGGCAAAGATGCCTATATATTTTGCGAAACAAGCATTATCATGACTTCTTAAGCATATATTTCTTTATATTTTCTTACCTTTACCAATTGCAATTTTATGTAGACGAACGCAGAAGCCATCTTTGCCGCTATTTTACTTGTTATATCGTCTACAAATAGAATGGAGTCTCTATTAAAAACAATATATTGCAGTGCAATAAGACAAACATGAAAATAATCAACTTTTTTTGGCATTTCAAAGACCTCTGTTTTTACTAAAGAAAGTACTACAGTTGGATAGAAAATTCAGCAAATCTAGCCGTTTTGGCATTGAGTCTAGAACTCTAAATGAAACAAAGTGTGTGGCTTACCTTGTTGACCTGTATTAACAGAACGAAGAAACTTGGTGATTATTGTTGTGACACCGTGTATGTAGGTATCTGATGTCTGAAAACAGTTAAGACATGCATTCATGATGTCCAATCAAAGACAAGTTGTGTGCATGTAATAAACTACAAATAAACTGTTGGACATTAAGTGGAAGACATTTTCAAAAACAGCAAGCTAAATAATTATAATAATATTTATAATAATAAAACACGATAACTTGCATTTGCTGATGTTTGTTTCCACGAGTAATTAGAATCATCTACTTCGTTTAAAGCGTTCAAACTCAATGTGAATTACACATACTCGTAATGTATATTGTTTGTTTGAACAGTTTCCTTGACCGCATAAGATATGCCTATATTGTTCACATTGCCAATGCATATATTTGATATTGCAAGTTATATTAGAGTCTTGGGGTGTTACCACTAAAGTCCCATTTACGACGTGTAGTTCCAAGTCGGCGTCTGCTACTGGAGGCTCAATCTGAATACCGGAAGAAGATTATAATTACAAAACACTTTACAGAATGATTTATGACATGTGTCGTTAACCAAGATCCTTATAAAGTTGCTTGCTGGACTTGCTCCATATATACAACTGCATTATGAATCGCCTTCCATGTATTTGCAAAATGCACTACTTCTAATAATCGAGATGTAACTGTAGCAATACAAACGTGATATGGTACAAGTACCTTTAGACCGAATTCCTGCTGATCTTTTGAGTTGAACAACGGTTGGTATGATAGTTGAAAGAAAGGAGTGACTCGAAATCTATTTAGCACAACCCTCAGTAATTCCGGAACACTGATATCAAGCGAAGCGTTTTCGTGCAAGTCTATTACGGCAATTATGGTCCTGACATCCTGCATTGCTATATGATCAATAGAACGAGTGTGTGTGTGTAAGAATGTTACAGGTTGCAAAATATCAAAGAAAAATCACAGTCGATCCTACGCAATTTCATAATATATACTTGTTTAGTAGTAGTGTAGTATGATGCGGTACTTTACAAGCAAGCAACTTGATTCCACATGCTTATACCTCTTTTTTAATAAAATCGTTTTAATATAATATATAATAAAAAAATAATAATAAAATATAATGTATTTATGCACATTCATTTCCATTACATTAAGTTTTGAATGAAAATTTATCTAGTCATGGCATTGGATTTGCCCCGAATGCCAATTATGATAGTATTACTGTCGTGTTGCGGGATTCCTGTTCCCTCTGTGTTGGCTTGCATACATCGTTTGTAGACAGACTTGACCAACATCACTGCAAAGCTATCTTTTTCCAAATGCGGGAGTTCAACAATTTCTAAAATATAGTATTAACAAATAAACAAGGATCATAAATACGAATCTAATGATAACCTGAGCCTGTGAAAGTGGTACACAGAAAACTGCAAGAGCTTTAATAGGGTTATACCTTTTATATAAGGCAGCATGTTATGTTGTATTTCTTCTCGGACAGAGGATGAAGGGCTATTGGAAGAAACGTCGATTGATGAGCGAACATTGTCTTCCCACTTCCCACATGCATGATGAACGAAGTCATCACAAGGAGACGTTGAAAAATCAACCTTGCTCAAAGTTTCTCTGCTTGCATTGCACAAATGGTTCCAGCAGGATGGAGATACCATCTGTTTTTCAATTGGAACAGCTGTTACATTTGATGGTTGAATAGTTGTGTTAACAGTAAGAGACATTGTTGTTGAAACGTAAGAACTATTTGTGATTAAGGGAGAACTTGTCGTATTAGCTAAGGGTGGTTTAAATGTAGATGATTTGCTAAATTGAGTTATGGGTGACTTTGTGAAATTACTTCGCTGACTGTTTTGCGTTGATAGCCTGTTCTTCACTTCTGTAAGAGTGTGAAAGGTTGTGGCAGTAGTTTTAGTTTCAGTAAAAGCTTCCGTTGTGAGGTTTGAATTTGGCCAACTTATATTGGCGAAAAAGGAATGCGATACGGTCGACTCAATATCTGGTGCATTTTTACTTGTTGTCATGTTGCTTATTGACTTTGTGTTGGCGAGTTCCGATGTTGCTGACATTGTAATTGGATTGTTTGTTGATTTGTCGGCTGTAGTCCTATGAACGTTTGTTTTACCGTCATTTGGATTTGACGTTGACCCCAAATCAGGTAATTCGGGGCCTGTTATTGATCCATGGTTTGCAGAGGAATTGTTCTGTAAATAAACGATTGCGTCGGTCAATACATATCCAAAACTAATTAAATCGATTTGATAAAATGGCCTTTAAGTTTCAATCAATAACCTTAATTTACTTTTCAATTACGTAAGATTGGCGACATTACTTCCAAAGTACTTCACTTAATAAGAGGTTTGTTTAAGATTTCAGAACTACACACTGTGTGCTTGTTTAATGCAAGCTTAGCTTAACCATGTCTAAAACTGTAATGGGGACATGTAGACTTACAGTGGTGTTGTTTGATGACAAAGTCGAAACTAGAATGATAATGATTATCAGCAGGATGATAGTGACAAAGGCGAAGTAAACGGAGAATCCAAATATCGCCTTTTCTCTCTGTGTACATTGGTCGTTTTCATTTCCCTTTCTACAGAGGAGGGCATCTTTAATATCCGTCCACCTTCTCTGAAAGTATAATAGTTTCAATTTTTCTATTTAATACAATTGAGACGCATGTACAAATTTAAAAATTCTTACTAAAGAGACAAATATTTAACCTACTACTATATCAGTTGAACAATTGCTGTAGTTATCGAGTAATTTTACATGTACATCAACACATGAAATTGATACAAACACCATAAGCGTACAAGACTATGAGTTGTACGTACTTATATTGTCATATTGAATTATATATGCATCGATAACAATGAAATATTTAGATTTACTTAACATACATTCTTGCTGTATATGTTTATTCGATATTTAGGATTTTTTTTAGTAAAGTGTGTATTATGATTGATTAATCTGAAAACATTGTATTGTATAATAATTCGCCCACATGAACGATTGCCTAATTCCTAAAAACATGAATCGTGTCAATACTTACGTGAAAAACTACAGAAACAAGTTCAGAAGCCAAAGGTTTAAACATTAACCCCGTTTAATGGCACAGAGTAAACGCAAAAGACAGAGAACACAAAAAATCACAAACAACAAACATGGAACAACAGCACAAAAGTTCACAAACAGCACAGTGCATATATATGATATAAAAAAAACTTGGTATGTTTATCGAAGGTTGTTAGGTACCGCCCTGGAACGGTCCTTAAAATTTAAACTTACAGAGGGTTTAAACCAGTTTACATGCACAAACCTCACTCTTATCTCAAAAATCCTGAATATAGAAAAAAACGTAAGATAAAAAAAGATAAATGCACAGTAAGTGTTAGTATGTTGTATACTAACCGTTTGCCTTCTATCTACTTTTGGTGTATTCCGTGGTCGTCTGGTAGATTTGCTGACCGGAACTAGATCTTTTGGTGGCGATACTATCACAGGGTCCACATGGCGGGGAACTTTTACACGTGTAGCGGCTAACTCAGCAGGCCTTGTTGACAAACATAGCAAATTGCATAGATCTTTATCGGGCTGACTAGGCAAGGATTTCCTAGCTGCGCGACGGATGTCCGTAAAATAACCGCGAAATGTTTCATATTTCCAAGGCTCGATTCGTTTTTGTGCATCTGGTATCGTCCATCCAATACTCATATTGAAGAAAGGATGCTTATATTTAACAGTGTTAAATATATCATTTTAGAAAACTGATCTTAATAAATCCATTTTGAAAAAAATGAGCTGATTTTGATATTATAATATAATAATCTCCGATTATTTGAGTATTTATGATTGTATTGAACTTTATCCCTACAAATCTATACAAAAATTGAGCTGTCGGCTCAAGCAAATGGATTAGCGCTTACTATTAATCTTAATTAGATCAAAAGGAACAACGATTTAAGTTGACCTTATTAGTTTAGGAATGATGGTCTCTCCCATAGCTTTAAATTGACTCGCTCATGTTTTGTAAACTGCACTTTTTATGACGACTCTATGAGTGGAAAGTCATTAGGATTGTTAAGACATTAGGCTACTGAGTGCTGGAACCACTCAACAGAAGTTGATGGTCTAATACTGTCATTGTAGTCCACGATTTGAAATAGCGTTGGTAACGCTTTACAACAAAAGGCTTCAGGGTTAATTAATCCCGGAGGTTATATATGAGTCCTCGTGGGCGAAAGGTTTTGTTGTCAGTTTTCTAATTTGTTCTTGACTGTTCCAGCGTGGAGATGCTCCCCAACTAAACCAGAGCGTTTTTATACTTAAATTGTATATTTTTCTTGAATTTCAGTATTAAAGAGAATAATAATTATAATATCAGTGTTTTCAGACGCAATACCGTGAAAAAGATATCAAAAACATGAGCGAGTCCCTTTAATACGTATAACAACACGGATAGATGTTATTACGACCAACATCATCATTTATTTATTTTTATCTTCCTTTTTTGGCCGAAATAGACTAATAATAAAAACATTATACAGACCTTTTAAAACAACAACAAAAACACGTTCAAATTTGAAAATTGAACAGGAAACAAACCACCAATCTTATTTTTAGTTTTAAGACCTTGAACATTGAAATCAAGGAAATTAAATGCGAGTTTCAACCTGTAATGCACAAACTTCAACTAGCCACTCATTATTATCTTCCTGTCTATTATAATAATCAAACTAGCGTTCGGTTACAGTTTCGATGGGATGGTGAGGAAAAACTCGCTTTACAGGTAGCTTTTAATATATAATTCTTTACTGCCTCGTTTCTATTTTGGCATTTCTTTAACCATCTTTGTTTAACACAGAGCATATTGATCAATGCCATGTAAATAATAACGCAACTGAAAATGGTTGTTTTTTAAGCAAAGGATGCATTTTACATTATGTGAACTTGATTTCGCATTTTATTTTAATTATAACAAAGACAATCATCGCCTTTCAGATCATTCGCGATGTGGATTGCAAGCCTTCTACTAGTGATCTTACTGTCAGTGGAATTCGTTTACTGTGATTTCCCATGCAATGGCTGTGCATGTGTCAGCAAGAACACATCCTGCGCCTGCGAGAAACACCCAACTGAAAATGGTATTATCGTGGACTGCTCATTCACCAACGTAACATATGTGCCGACGCAGATACCAGCTAATATTACCCTGGTCCTAAATATGTCATCCACAAGACTCGAAGACTTGGTGACTTATACAAGCACGCCATTTGAAAACTATGCGTTACTCAGAGTATTAGATCTGTTCAACACAACATTGGGAACAAAGAACGCTACAATTCAAAACACAACTTTCACAGGACTAGACAAGCTACGGTATTTAAATATATCAAACAACGACCAGATGGCATTGACCTATAACACAAGCGAGAACTTGTTTGGAAATTTAAATTCACTCAAAGAATTGAGAATGTACGCAACAACGGGAACGTACAATCGTGGAAAGGGTTACCCTGAGATGGCCATATGGAAGCTTCGATACAGTTTGGAAGAACTCTGGCTTGATGGTATGACAGATATTTCATTTGGTCCTGTGTTTCAAGAGATGTCAAAGCTTAATACGGTGCGAATATCGGGCGATATGGTTCTACCGCCGTGGCGATACTTGGAGTTTTGTGAAACAAACATAACGAATAAGTCATTTGAAAATTTGATTTACGTGACACACTTGTCGGTTTTAAAATGTGGCGTAAAAGATATTGCAGCAGACGCTTTTGTAAACATGACGCATTTGGTTTATCTAGATTTGTCTGAAAATTTTGAATTAGGAATGGATGGTCTGACAAAGGCGGCGAGCAGTTTGAACAAAAAAATGGAGACAATAATCATGAACCACGTTGTAAATGGTCAGTTTCTGAGCTGTGGCACCACCATTACCTCAAAAATCGTAACTCCATTTGAACATCTAACAAATTTGAAATACCTTTCACTGCAATATAATGCAGTGAACAACGTTGAAAAGGAAGTGTTCAAACTTTTGCCGTCAGTTGAGGAAATTAATATTTCAAGAAATGAGTTTGAACTTGGATTTTACATTTTTTACGTTTACTTCATGAAAAATTTAAAGAAGCTCGACGTATCTTTTAACTTTTTCAATGATGATATAGGAATATGGAGTTCGTTAAGTCCGAAGAAGCATGTTCGCACCAATGGCCTGCTCCACAATGCGCGCATGACAACGACGGAAGCACATGCGTCCTCACGCAACAATTTGACATACCTAACGTCTACTGCAGCTGAACATGAAACCTTTGCAGACATGCAGGTGCATATGAATAATTACAGACATCACGTTCCAGTACCGAACACCTGCCCGACTCCAGAATATTTCATTCCTAGATGTTCGGTCACTGGTTTTCTCCCACCGAAAATGGAGGAAATAGATATAAGTTACAGTAAAATTGGATACCCTATTTTTGAATTATGTTTTGACCCAAATAATAAGTTGAAAACTATATCCGCGGCGTGCTCGTTGCTGTTTTGTTGGGAGGGACCAACCCATGGTTTGGAAAAAGTTGAAAATATTGACCTTAGCCTTAATTTTGCAACGCAAGTGAATGTACATTTCTTTGATGGTTTTCCGAATCTTAAAAGATTGAATCTTCATGGCAACCTCTTGTTCAATCCGATTCAGAAGAATGGTTCGCGCTTATTTGCAAACAACACACATTTGAAGGACTTGGACATATCATTCAATAGAATTGAAAGTGTGCAACCTGACCTACTCCAACACCAAAAAGACCTGGAAGTTTTCAATATGTCCTTCAATATATTTACATCTTTTGGTCTGAATATCTCGCACTTGAAACACTTGCGAATGCTCGACATGAGCAACAACCACATATGGACTCTCCCACAGAGTGTAAGAAACGCACTGAAGAGTATTTCAATGACAAGCTCTAGGGGCAGGAATCGGATGCAAGTGAACATGACAAACAACCACATCAAATGCACATGTGCTAATCTTGATTTTTTAAAATGGGTTTTAGAGCATATGGGTTCATGTAGCTATCTGTACGTGAATATTACTGAGTGCAACTTTTTTCACAACGACAACATGACGAAAGAAGTAATAAATTCTAAGAATGATCTGGAAGAGAAAATTATATATCTTGATAAGCAATGTAAATCATACCTTGATGTCATAATAGTCAGCGCAATACTTTTGGTTATTGTAATTGTAATAGTTGTCGGCGTGTTAGTTCATAGGTTCAGATGGAAAATAAGCTACTGGTACTATGTGACTTCTCGAAAAATAGTCAAACGAGCTGGCTATACGTCCATTGACAGCATTGCTGAAGAGGCGAACAAGTTCCGATACCATGTGTACGTGGCATCCAATGCAGAGGCCAACACTTTTGTAAGCGAGACCCTAGAGCCCCATCTCACAAGAGATGGCTATAAATTGTTCCTCCCCGACTATATTGTGCCGGGGCAAAACAAGTACAGTTTAATTGCGAATGCTATACATATAAGCAGAGCGGCGCTGTTTGTTATAACCAAAGGGTGCGAATCTGAAGACGAATGGAAGATTGCCCTACATATGGCACAGGAAGAGTCTTTGAGACGGGGAAAACCAATATTCTTTGGACTTTTCTTGCAGTCCACGCCGGATTCTGGCTGGTCAAAGGACACGTTGGAAATCAAAAGGAGGTGCTATCTGGACTTTCCGGAAAGGGGCGAAAGTCAGGAAATGATTGCCTTTTGGAGAGAACTGATTGACATTATTGAAAAAATAGACGACACACCGATTGCTGTAAACCAAAGTTTATTCAACAGAAACACTTCTTCCAACAATAGATATACATGCATTAATTAGGCACACAAAAGACAACTTCCCGTTCGCATAAATAACACGCACACACAATGGGATTGTGGCCTCATTATACTCAATGTCGCTTGTTCATACTTTGAGGTAATTAAAATTCATCATTGACAGGCAATCATTTGACATAATGTGAAAGTCATTCATAAGACACACTTTGGAATGTGGCGATGTTGTCTGGGGACGATGCTGTCAGGGGACGTCCAGCCCTACTAAATGAAACTTTATTTGAGAAAGTCCAGCTTGATGCACACATAATTTTCACTGGAGGAACTCAACTTGCTTCGGAGGTTTGGACTTTGAAATACTGAAGTCACGACGAGAACCATGTGTAACAAGAAGACAAGAATAATCTATCAAATCTCGTCCAAGACAAAGTGTATTATTATACATTCTATGTAACTCTACTACTATAAGGAATTACTTATACTGGACAAAAAAAATGCAAACTCATCCATACCTTCAACCATTTCACCAGTTGGATCCGAATTGATTTCAATTTTCATAGGCTAAAATATTTACAACAAATAATGGAATTTCACAATTTCTGTAATGCCTTCTTCAGTTTGATTTACTTTTGTTAATACTGTAAACATCATTTATTGAAATATATTACAACAAGGGAGTGGTTTTAAAATGAGATGTAAGCTATCTCCTCTATCCTTATGATGACACAGTGGAAACTCGCTATGTCGAACTCTGTTATCTCGATGTTCTGGTTTTGTCAAACTTTTTTCTAATATTTTGGGCTCAGTCATACACTGATTGTATTTCTGTTATATCGAGTGCTCGTTACCTCGAAGGTATTATCGAGGCCCCAACGACTTCGAAATAGCGAGTTCCTACTGTATATGTATACTTTGTGTTGTTCCAATGTATCTTCATGACATAAATAATGCTTAAACTAATGTCTTTAATGTAAATATGTGAATATATGCAAATCAAAATAACTTTCATCCTTTTCTTCGATCAGTGTTCCAAAAGTCTTGTTCTGAAGTGAAATTTGACATTGGATTGATTTTGAGAACAATAGCATGAATTGTGAATCTTTGAATCGTGTTAATGGTATTCCACGTTAATAGTTTTCTCATGCGGTTTACAATATTCTGTATATTAATAAAGATTATCGTATAAACAGGAGTTGACTGCGCTTTAATTCAGATTAAAGAATTCAATAAGCTGCCACATGCCCTTACGAATGGGGAAGAATTATTAATTGTAATGGACGGAAATCATGCTTGTACGGGCTTGACCTTGAACCTTATTCTTATAGTGTAACCATCGACGTTATTTAGTGCGCAACATTTCATTGAAGAGCAGAACAGAATAGAACAAACGTTTATCTCAAATCAAACACATGGCATAAACTCAATGAATTAGTTCAGGGTGGGGGTGGGGGTGAATTTGTAGACTACAGCTAAATTGTAAATTATATAAATAAAATAACTAAAATGTTTATAAATGTTTTCATGTATATCCAAAAGTAAAATAAACTAAGATTATTAAATTTCAGCTTCTGTTCGTCTGGCATAGTATGCAAATTCACTGTAGTAACAGTAAGGGAGATGAGTTAAAGTAGACGTTGTTAAGTTGGGAAAAAAGTTGACCTTAATATATTAACATTTATGTGAAGCCAAAATATATCTGAACGAAAAGAGTACCGCCAAACCTAGTCACAAGAATGCACATTTAGGGAACTTTTTTACATTTGGATATTCATCTTGTTCCCTAAACATATCTAGTCGCCAAAGCAAAAATCGTCAAAGACTCTGACGCGGCTGTTTATATGGACTACCCTAATCCCACCTGCCAACATTTAAATCAAATAAATTTAGGTTCTGAGGAAGGGAGGTGGCAAGTAAAAACAATACGCCCCTAAGTTACGCCCCGCTCCCGTCAAATCCTGGATCAGCCCCTGCCCAAAGTTACACTGAATTTAATAACGAAAATCGCTTTGAATAACTTCTCAAGAAAGTCCATTTAAGAATAAGAATTTCTCCATAGTGCGCGCCACTACATTGCCATCTATTGGTGTTCAAAGTTTCTTTCAATTTCCCCCTGTGCTCACGTTCTCTTGCTTCAGACAAACGCTTTTGAAGAAAGTTTGTTATAAAGCCGAACAAGGGGAAAACACAAAGTAACTAGAATTGTTCTTTTTCAAGTGCCGCAAACAAAAAAATGATATATGCCTTTAATTTAATTTGCCATGTTTGAAGAAATGCTATAGCAAAAGCAAATTTGCATGGAGTGCCGAAAAAAAACACTAGGGGAATAAAATGCAACAATTTATTTATTAAGAAATCAAGAATTAAGGCGAGGTTATGTTGCAACATTTGGTCCAGTATTATTCAATTCCTTCAAGTAAGTTCTACGGTTTGACTCGGACAAACATTTTGTTTTCAGGGCACAAACTCACCTGTTAAGATTGCAACAATTGGTCCGAGAGTTATCTTTCTTGCAAGGTGCACATCCCCATGCACACCGTCAATAAAATCTACGTACAGAGGGAGATAACATGACATAAGTGTGTCCCAAAAGTAGCAATTCCTGCAGTATGAACAATTTGACATTACTATATATCATTGTTCAAAATTTAACTTACCAGTAGTTTCCATATCATACTTGTTATGCTTTGTATTAATATTCTTTTAAATAAATAAGTAATACATTTTGAGTAATGCCCTCATATATATATATATATATATATATATATATATATATATATATATATATATATATATATATATATATATATATATATATATATATACTAAAATGAACGAGAAAACGCAAAACATAGTACATTCAGAAGGTTGGTCTGGTGGTCACTTCTGTCATACAAGAGAAAGACCGACAGACATACCATACGAAGTTCAGGTCGTTGTGACTTTTACGCCGAAGGTAGGGACACGGGTTTTGTGCCCAACATGTCTTCATTCTATGGTGGTCACTTCTTCTAATAATTTTAAAGTCGGACATTCGTATACAAAGATATGAACCGGATATAACTATTATCAGTATGGTTATATTGTAAAACATACAAATTTCACAAATTTGCTGTGACCTTGACCTTGATTGCAAGGACATGGGTCCTGTGCGGGACACATCTTAGGCTGTGGTGGTCACTTCTGCCAAATAATGCTTAAATTAGACCGTGAGAGAGTAAGCTATGGACCAGACAAAAACGGGATGGACCACACCAAGTTCAGAAAGTTACTGTGACCTTGACCTTGAAGGGGCTCGGGTCTTGTACGCCAACAAACCCTGACCACCTCTCCTTGTATAATATATAGACTTTTTTAAGTCACCATTTTTTATTTTTTTTTTCAAATTTAGTTCCTTCTTTCCGCTATTTTCCAAATTATTTCCACGACCCTCGGTCTCAGGTTAAATATAACCCTGAACAAATAAAATATACCAAATTTTCCTTGACCTTGAAAAAGTAAAAAAAAAAACACTTAAGATTTCCCTGACCATGGGAACCCAGTTATATAGCAACACATTCCAAGTCCAGAAAGATGCTGTGACCTTGATCTAAAGATAGGGACACTGTCACACTGGTATTTTGCACTCATGCTGTTGGTCATTTCCGCCTATCAATAAAAAAGATCTGGCCATCATGAATGAGAAGGATATGGAGCGGACAAAAACGGGATGGACCGACTGACGGACAGACGTGAGGACGCGTATGATTCCAATATAGCGCCCACTTCTCATTGTGAAGCAGTGGTGTATAAAGACGATGACTCAATTTTGTGACAATAAGGGACTTTTCTTTTCTTGAAATGACCAGCTTAATTGCAAATGGAACTGAAAGAAATTGTTTAAAGAAGTATATTAATTAGTTCTCATTTATTTTCAAAAATATCTATCTTCAAAATAACAATTAGGAACAATATACATGTACAGCAATGAAAACATTCAGCATTTACAGCTTATTGACATTGCTTCAGGTACTACATGTCACAGTCACAGCAAAATACTTGAACATACATTACTCACTCTGACAGTACAATACACACAGTTTCACATGAAGGACTACCCACTTTGCATTACATAATTCATTATAATTGGAAATATCAACCATGTGGCCCCATGATTTGTACATGATGATACAGTTTACTTTTCTTGTATGAGTTACTTTCTTGGAAATATTCATGTCAGAAGGAGTATGTATGTAAACAATACAATACAATAAACATACTAGTTGAATCATTTGAATGTAGTATACTGTCATCACCCTGTACAAAAAGTGGTCACTAAAGAAATTCGCAAAGATTTAACACGATGATGATAATTGCAGTACACAGTGTGCAATTTATATTATATTTATATATATTAGATCAAGACAAAACATTATGCAATATAGACACCTGACAAGGCCTGAGTTATGAATGGTTCAGTGTAAAAACTAGTGGCTCAACTAGTTTGTGTCAAACTTCCTTGAGGAAAAACTAACAACTCGAAGACCTGACAACTGATGTCCTTCCACATAACTCATTTTTCAAGAACAGGTAACAACAAATTCAACATAAAGCATTTTACATTTTGTTTAATGGAGTTTTAACAAACTTTGCTATTTTAAAATACAACATACAGAAACATAACGTGCATAGTAATGTAACACACACTTGTTATCATATGATTTGAAGGTCAAACATGAAGATCTTCCATGGTGGAGTATAACAATGATTAATGATTGAAGACAATGGTAAGCATTGGTCAATTATAAATTCATTTTTATATAAATTCACATTTTCCAACTAATATTCACTAAAATCAATATACTGTTTAAAGATTATTCGAACAGTAAAATTCATAAATAAATCTACCCTCATCACAAATTTAATCATAACCTAATATCATTCTTATTAAATTTTTTTTAGACTAATGAAGTTAATTTAACATGTTAGACAAAAATACCATAGTTTTAACTGAATATATAAAAAGGAATGTTTTTACTCTTGTTGGTAATGAATGCAGAGCAAATGTGATAATATTTCAAAGAAGTAAATACACTTCACATTTGAGTCTTTTTCATACATGTGTGTCTATGATTTTGCTAAATTGACCACCTGGACGGGAGAATATTAAAAGATCCGTCATTATAGAGAGTGCATGAAACAAAATAGAACTCTTATAATTCTGTATAAACTCTATAGTTGCTTTGATTTCATATGACTACTGCAAACTGAGTTATGGATCTCCAATTCCCGCTATAATCAATTTGTATATTTAAGAAACCTAGGCACTAATAAAAAAGTCATCAAAGCTCATCCCTGGCTTTAAGTTTAGCATAAGCCTCGGGTGCATGTTTGGGCATAAGCTCTTTCACAGCTCGTACAAAGTCAGACTTCTCGGAGCAGCCCCTGCATGCTCGTTCCTCGTCCCAGTCGGATAGAATCTTCTTCAGGTCCTTAACCTTGAGCTTCTTGAATTCAACCTCAGAAAGGTCCAACTTCTTCTCTGAAAAACAAATGGAATAGCTAATAGAGTTAAACATTTAACTAAAGAATAATGAAAAGGTGCTGCACCCTGTCCTTTTTTGTCAGCACATTTCTGCCCTCATACAGACCAGCATGAGCACCTTTCTGCCCACATAGAGACCAGCATGTGCACAATTCTGTCTTCATGGAGACCAGCATGTGCACCATTCTGTCTTCACAGAGACCAGCACATGCACCTTTCTTCCCACACAGAGACCAGCATGTGCACCTTTCTGCCCACATACCGACCAGCATGTGCACCATTCTGACTTCATACAGACCAGCATATGCACCTTTCTGCCCACATAGAGACCAGCATGTGCACAATTCTGTCTTCATACAGACCAGCAAGTGCACCTTTCAGTCTTCATACAGACCAGTATGTGCACCTTTCTGTCTTCATACAGACCATCATGTGCACCTTTCTGTCTTCATAGAGACCAGCATGTGCACCATTCTGTCTTCATACAGACCAGTAAGTGCACCATTCTGTCTTCATACAGACCATCATGTGCACCTTTCAGTGTTCATAGAGACCAGCATGAGCACAATTCTGTCTTTACAGAGACCATCATGTGCACCTTTCTGCCCACAAAGAGACCAGCATGAGCTCCTTTCTGTCCACAGAGAGACCAGTATGTGCACCATTCTGTCTTCATAGAGAACAGCATGTGCACCATTCTGTCTTCATTAAGACCAGTTATGCACCATTCTGTCTTCATAAAGACCCATATGTGCAGTGTGCACCATTCTGTCTTCATACAGACCAGCATGTGCACCTTTCTGTCTTCATAGAGACCAGTATGTGCACCATTCTGTCTTCATACAGACCAGTATGTGCACCATTCTGTTTTCGTACAGACCAGCATGAGCACCTTTCTGTCTTCATAAAGACCGGTATGTGCACCTTTCTGTCTTCATACAGACCAGCATGTGCACCATTCTGTCTTCATACAGACCAGTATGTGCACCATTCTGTCTTCATACAGACCAGCATAAGCACCTTTTTGCCCACAAAGAGACCAGCATGAGAACCTTTTTGCCCCCATACAGACCAGCATGTGCACCTTAGTGCCCTCATACAGACCAGCATGTGTATCTTAGTGCCCACATACAGACCAGCATGTGCCCCTTAGTGCCCTCATACAGACCAGCATGTGCACCTTAGTGCCCTCATACAGACCAGCATGTGCACCTTAGTGCCCTCATACAGACCAGCATGTGTACCTTAGTGCCCACATACAGACCAGCATGTGCACCTTAGTGCCCTCATACAGACCAGCATGTGCACCTTAGTGCCCTCATACAGACCAGCATGTGCACCTTAGTGCCCTCATACAGACCAGCATGTGCACCTTAGTGTCCTCATACAGACCAGCATGTGCACCTTAGTGCCCTCATACAGACCAGCATGTGCACCTTTCTGCCCACATAGAGACCAGCAAATGCACCTTTTTTCCCTCATACAGACCAGCATGTGTACCTTAGTGCCCACATACAGACCAGCATGTGCACCTTAGTGCCCACATACAGACCAGCATGTGCAGCTTAGTGCCCTCATACAGACCAGCATGTGCACCTTAGTGCCCTCATGGAGACCAGCATGTGTACATTAGTGCCCTCATACAGACCAGCATGTGCACCTTAGTGCCCTCATACAGACCAGCATGAGCACCTTTTTGCCCACATGGAGACCAGCATGTGTACCTTAGTGCCCTCATACAGACCAGCATGTGCACCTTAGTGCCCTCATACAGACCAGCATGTGTACCTTAGTGCCCTCCTACAGACCAGCATGTGTACCTTAGTGCCCTCATACAGACCAGCATGTGTACCTTAGTGCCCTCATACAGACCAGCATGTGTACCTTAGTGCCCTCATACAGACCAGCATGAGCACCTTTTTGCCCACATGGAGACCAGCATGTGTACCTTAGTGCCCTCATACAGACCAGCATGTGCACCTTAGTGCCCTCATACAGACCAGCATGTGTACCTTAGTGCCCACATACAGACCAGCATGAGCACCTTTTTGCCCACATACAGACCAGCATGTGCACCTTTCTGCCCACATACAGACCAGCATGAGCACCTTTTTGCCCACATGGAGACCAGCATGTGCACACTTCTGTCTTCATGCACCTTTCTGACTTCACTAACTTCACTGCATAACTGTTAATCTTGCAGTGAAAGTAAAACAGATCTTAATGATCGTAATATCAATTGTCTCTTAGACTGATTTCGTTTAAAGCCCATCTTATTTTTTGTTTGAGTTCAAGCATTCTCACCATATTTCAGATCACATATCTGAGGATCAGCATCTTGCAATTTTTCACAGACTTTCACAAGAGGGAGATGGTTCTTGAACGGTGAAGACATAATCTTCAGGATGTTTGTTGCTGAGGTCTCAGCCCCTCCAATATAGTAGCACTGAAATATATGAAACAAAATTATAAAGACATAAAGACAATTCACCAATTTACCTTGCTTCAAGAGCCTTGTTCAAGATTAATTGGGTCAGACATCGAACAACTTGATTTTATTTGAAATGTGAACAAAATGCTTGTTACAATATAAAATATCAACAAATGATTAAGAATAAGTCTTTTGTTTAGTTATTTAAAAATATGACAGTGAATGCTTTATTCAAAGCATAAGTAACACCATTGAAAATTGACCTACGTCATGCTTGAATAAACAAAATTCTGACAGTTGTTTTTCATATTGTTCATGAAATTTTCTTAGCAAAATAACATTTTTAAAATGATTTTTTTTAACTTATTGACCAGAACGCTTTGCTTGTTTGCAAACAGTTAAGAGTAAGGTCATTAATATAGTTGTGTGGCCAGTGTTGATGTAAATTTAATACACAAACAGTTTTTCAGATGCTATATGAAAAATCTGCAGAACTGCCACTATAAATGAGAATTAAAATTAATTAACATGTATACTACTAAATATTTTTCTACAAACATGATAAATATACTGATTTTCCATGTATACTTCATACTTACAAATCGCTCATCTCTGTCTTTTACAGTTTTGCAAAACTTTTTAAACAGTGTCTCTATTTCGCCTGGAGCTTTTTCCTTTACATCCGGATACTTCTGTTCAAATTTTCTGAGCACATTGACACAAACTGAAACAAAAGGAATTTATTATTATTTATTTTTTTAAACTTAAGTACTTATAAAAACTCATTAAAAATGTTTGAGGAAATATGAAAATATCAAAACTATGATAAATTACGCCTGGCCCTATGTTAATATTGTTATGTTTGTGTAAACAATTTTTATAAGAGCAATGAAAAATATTATCATAAAGATTCTCATCCTTTTCTGAAACCCTTATAAGTTAATGTGTTTGATACTTAATTGACAAATTATTGGTTGATTTTGTTGTACTTGTACATCTCATAATTGAGACGTTTTCTTTGATTCAACTATCCTGATGAGAATTAATGTTTAAGTCTGAGAATATATAACATGACTAGAGAATGTCTGCAACTCCATTTAGTGTGAGAACGAGTCAATCTGTGTATTTTCACAAAATAGTAAGTTAAGTTTAACCTCCCGAGGAGAGGTACACCCAGTGCGGGGTTCAAATCACAACCATAGTAACACTAATAATAACCAATTCACCTAACAGGGAGGCCAATTCTTTCAACAGCATTCAACATTTTCCTTCTCCCATTGCAGACACACTTGCCTTTTACTTTCAACACCAGTCAAGTTAACCTGTATGAAAAGTGTGCCTGTTGCATGGCTAGAACCCACAACCACCTGTACACTGTTGTGTGTGGGGCTAGAAACACCAGGAACTAGTCAAATCATACCCTGACCATTTCTTACCCTCCGATTTTTGGTCATTTCGTACCCTATTTTTTAGTTTGGTTTGAGTCCAGAAATACAATGCTTAAATGAATAAAGACGTATCGTATTAACCATTTAGGGACCTTTGACCATGCCCCTCCTCCCCCTCATTCTATTATCTTTTGTGGGCTAAAACCCGGGAACCCCTTTGATTTTCATAAGTACATACAAAAGAGTATTCGAGGTGGTTTGTACGCCCGGATTTAATACTTCATTGTGTTTGTGGGTTGTTTGTCATAGTTGTTGGTGGTTGGAGAGGTGTGGGGAAGTCTTTTTTCTTGTTGTGTATTGTGAACTAGTTGTGTATCGGAGGCTGATGTATTGCTATCAAGCGGGAGCTGATGTAATAAATTGTCATTTTGTGTATTAGTCCGCGAAACGAATTGTATGTGTCTTAACAGTTTTGTGGAATCGCTTGCTATGTCTCATTGCACAATCTCGTGAAGAAAGACACGCAAACAATGCAATTTCACTTACCATCAATACATGTAGATACAAATCATCAACATCATTTAAACATTTGTCATAATAGGAAAGTATACTAATTGAATGAAGGCATATATATAAGATTAAAATCATAAACCATACATTTTAAATGCATACAATACTCGCCTCAATATCGATATGGCCATGTTATTGTGAGATATTGGTCCACGTCTGTTACCTATTAGTAATGAGACCCCGCTGTGATAGATTCCTATCAGGTGGTCATTATTTGGAACCATGCTGTCACTGATTACTAAAATATGATGTGTATTGGATCTCATGCCAGAAATCCTATCCAATTTTCGATAAATAAGGAAACCTCTGTATGCCTGCATATACCTGGATTTTCAGCATATATGCAGAATGTTCCAGTCAGTGGTTTTGGGCTAAGGGTTAAAGCTGACTTGGTTCTCCATGCAATTTTTATCAGTTATCTGCAAACAGCTAAATAGTATTACCCCCCCCCCCCCCCACCCCGAGCCGAGTACAAACCACCTTGCATACTCTATTATATGTACTTATAAAAATGAAAGGGGTTCCAAGGTTTTAGCCCCCCCCCCCCTACTCTGACTTCCCCACCCCTCTCCAACCATCAACAGCTACGGCATACAACCCACGAACACATTAAAGTATTAAATCTGAACGTACAATCCACCTTGAATACTGTATATATTGTATATACTTATGAAAAATTACGTGGTTTTCGGGTTTTCCCAGGTTTTTGGTAATTCAACCGACCGGTCAGGCACGAAATGACTATCTAAAGAGTACGAAATAACCAAAAATTGGAAGGTATGAAATGGTCAGGGTTTGAAATGACTATAAACCGAACCAGCCCCCTAATTAGCTCAATTGGTAAGAGACCTGTGCAATTGTTCTGGGGGTTGTGAGTTCGAGCCCAACACCGGGTGCACTTTTCCTCCTCCTAGGTTTACTTTAACACTATTTCTGCGATCTCAAGCTAAGTAAGCCGCTGGTTCTTGCCCACTTACAGTAACAATTACATACACTACAGTACTTCATTGATTTTTTTTTAAAAACATACCTTCACAGTCCTCTTCTTTTAATGGTTTCTTGCCTGAAGTAGCTACACAAAGCACCATCAATGTCACACAAGCACACAATAACGATGAATTCTGAGACATTATGAGCTTTATGATTTTTGACAGATCTGTCAAAACAAATGTTCACACCAATATTTTTTTGAAAATTGAAATGAAAAGTTTTTATATTGTTATAGAATCACACATAAAACAGTGTAATCAAATGAATAACACTCTGATTCTGTTTGTTTTACGCTAGAACAGATTATATTAAATAACCCTTTTACTCTAGAAAAATCAACGTGTTCCTCAGTGAAGTAGTGATACATTTGGCGCTTTCTGATTGGTCATAAGAAATACCGGCGTTTCACATCCGGATTGAAATCTCTCGCGATATTTATCGTGATCCAAGATGTCAGCGGCCTATGGAGTGCATTTTGGCTGTTCATCAGCATGTTTGGCTGTTAACAGGGTAATAAACAGGTCCTTATAGTACAAAATTAATATAAATCTAAAAAATACCGTGATTTTATCGCTTTTCCATTGTTTTCAATTTTCTTAAGGCTGTAAGTTGCTGTCTTTTACTGGCATTAAAATATCCGTACTCAATCTGCTTCATACCAGTAAAGAACATCTCCTAACAACCAGTGATAAACACTTGAAATGTAAACTCAAATTGATAGAATGGTCCGCGGAAAACGAGCAACACGGTGAAAGTAGCTAAGGCAGATTTAGCGAGAGAAAAGGGTACCGTACTGTGGAAAAATTTACTTATAAAACTTACTGTGGAAAGTGAGAGTTCTGTGAAGAGTGGACATTTTGTGAAAACAATGTCATGAAATCATGATAAGTTGTTGAATTGTGTCACATGAAATGATAAACAACCCAAAAATGTGGCTCTGCATCATACATTCTTGGCGGAAACACCTAGGAAAAGGAAAGCATCAAAATTACGATTTGTGTCAGTAATGGCAAAAATCGTTGAGTAAAATAAAAGTCGTAGTTCCGTGACCATTGTTCTATTCAATCAAAGTGTAATATCTTTTGAGTTTACAGAAAAGGAATGACAGAAATATTTACATTTTACAAAAAAAAATTCCACGCCCTGTTCAAACATAACAAATTCAATTTAAATGTGAGTCATTCACACATGCCGCTTTCTGTGCAAATAATATTTATAACTGCATCTACAGTACACTCCACGCGGAACTACCACTTTCCTCGGTGACTCAGAGGCGTTTTTAATTTATCGGGGATTTCCGCCGAGTACGCAACCTTTTTCCTCGCTAAATATGACCGAGTTGCACCGAGTTAATCGTTATCTATGGAGGGTTTTATTGCCGGTAGCGCCAGTGATCATATCGATTTATTGACCTAATCGCGGAACTCCGCGTTTTGTTACCTATATCATTGAATGTGTTGACTTTTATTGATGATTCACTGTACATGTAGAATTGTTTAAGTGTGGTACAAGTTTTAAAGTTTATTGGCAGATCGTTTTACAAAAATGTCATGCCTTTGTTTTCTCAATCCCTTGATTGCCCTTGTTGTTTATTTAATCCTCCAATAAATATTTCACACTTCCACTTTCTACATGCAATACATCGTTTAGGATGGGTATTTACTAATTAACTTGTCACAGTGGTGTACGTATACGGTTAGGTAATCTAGCCAGGATAAAAGATGAAAATCAATAATCTTTGTATGTGAAATTTGGTAAGTGTGAAAGTTACGATTGATGTTAGGTACGCGAAATAAATTATTTTTATGAACAATTACGGGTGTAGCAAAAACTATCAAAAAAATTAAACAAAATTAGATACAGTGGGAGATTCTTATCGGTTTTCCTCCGAGTTTCGCGGTGTTTTTACCTCCGAGTAACGCGGCGATTGTAATTATGCGGTCCACTGATTAGCCTCGGTGGGTGAACGAGTAAAAACGCCGAGGAAAGAGGATTATGATCAATTGGATGTCATGTCCGCGATGACCAAAATCCGCCAAGGAAAACAGAAAGTGGTAGTTCCGCGTGGAGTGTACTGTAACAAGCGAAACAATCTTAACGTTAGTTTGAACAGTAGCATAGAATCCATCAAAACACACACAGATTTAAAGTAAAAACACCACTACACACTAATTTTCAGTGACATGATATGTTTTTCAAGTCAGATCCAATACTATGATTGTTTTAAAACTGAGTGCTGTTTGTCCTCCAGACATGCTCAGGTCTGTCACACAGTATTGTATTCTGAGCTTACCTAACATGTCCAAAGATTTTATTAACCAGGTTTTTACATAGTGAAACCTGGTTATTAGAATGGCGAACGTCGTTGTTTGGGCGGGCGGGCGGCGTCAAACTCACCTATGAAACTGAATAACTTTAGTAAAGGTTGACATATCTTGACCAAACTTGGTCTATAGAAAGAGTATATGGGTACCTTTCATGGGATTGCATTTGGGGTCTCTAGGGTCAAGGTCAAGGTCACTGTTACTAAAAATAGAAAAAACGGTTGAAACTGAATAACTTTAGTTAGGGATGACATACCTTGACTAAACTTGGTCTATAGGAAGAGTATATGGAGACCTTTCTTGGGATTGTGTTTGAGATCCCTAGGGTTAAGGTCAAGGTCACTGTTACTAAAAATAGAAAAACAGTTGAAACTGAAAAAACTTTAGTTAGGGTTGACATATCTTGACCAAACTTGGTCTATAGACAGAGTTTATGGATACCTTTCATGTGATTGCATTTGGGGTCCCTAGGGTCAAGGTCACTGTTACTAAAAATAGAAAATGGTTGAAACTGAATATCTTTAGTTAGGGTTGACATATCTTGACCAAACCAGGTATAAAGGAAGGGTTTATGGATACTTTAATGGGATTGCGTTTTGGGGTCCCTAGATTCAAGGTTAAGGTCACTGTTACTAAAAGTAGAAGAATGGTTGAAACTGAATACCTTAAGTTAGGGTTGACATATCCTGCTCCAACTTGGTATAAAGGAAGAGTTTATGGATACCTTTCAATGGATTGCATTTGGGGTCCCTAGGGGCAAGGTCACTGTTACTTAAAATAGAAAAACAGACACAGGCCTAAGTTCTTCTGTCAATCATTACAAACCTGGTTTCGTTGCATTGCGGCGTTTCTTGTTTTAATTAGAGCCATGTGTTCAAGATCTTTTGGGCATACCCTGTATTCTAAATTTAAAAAGATCGAGGATTATTGAAAATTAAATAAAACCATTTTATGATCAATATTTATAATTGTACTGCAGTAAGGCAGCAAAGAGGTCAATGATCAATATTGGGGGAAAACGTAGACGTCATAGGAATTAAGTACGCAAAAACACTAGTTCTGGCTTCCAACACTAGTGTTGGCTTCCATAACTTAATTGTACATATATATTTATTATTTTAAGTATACTACAACTTAAATACATCCTTCATGTATTTTTTGATGGTATTCGTTGAAGTTTTTAAGCTACAAAAACACTGTATTATCATGTTCTATAAATCAATATCAATCTATCAAGGTTATGAATAAAGACATAAAATGATTTTTTTTTAATTTAAGCTAAAATTAATTTATATTTTACAAATTGAGGAAATGAAAAGATATTTTCGAATTTAAAATAAACAGTTAAAAATTATTTTAATAAATGTAAAGAAAGAGGGGCCTTTTGGCACGTATAAAAGCATACAAATAGATGAATATTTACCTTAATTAACATTGTTTGTCCCGATATTTTTTTATAATTTTTTCCAAAAATCAATACTTGTATTTGATTTAAATAAACAAAAAGATCTGGGGTGATGAGTGGCGTCTCTATTTAACATCCAATCCGCTGAATAATTGAGATATTGCGTTGACCAGAAAGGCTTGCGCACCTCACCGGTATATTTAACCACATGCGGAGACTGAAACTGTCTCCATGCTATGCTTAACAGTATCTAGATAAGTTAATAAAATATTGTAACTTAACACAAATAGATCTATACTTAATTATTTTACTTTTAAAATGTATGGGGAAAATATCTAGCTGTTCTTTCACGGGACTAAAATGATGATAACAATTAGAATATCATCGAACTTGTATTCATGCAAGCCTGACGATTTGTAAACATGATAATTAAACGCACCTGTTAATGTGCTTTGCTGTGGCGTCTACATCAAATTTATCACTCAGGGCGTTTTTGTTGGTAATAAACTGGTTTCGGTTTTATATCGGTTTCAAGAACTGTGTATTTGTTGTAATAGTTTCAAATAAAACCAAAACCAGTTTCAATCGTTTTTTAACGAAAACCGAAACCGGTTTTTGAAACTATCGAAACACCTACCGGAGGCGGTTTCATCGGTTTGTTCCATCCGAAAACTAGTTTACTTTGAAACCAACATGGCGGATAGTGGTCAACTTCGTTTGTTGAAACTCAATCTATTTTTATAACAATGCCTTACAATGGGCAAATGAGCTAAATGAAAAGGGTTACATTAGTAATTGTGTAGCTCCTTCAGGCATACAACTATCGTAATCGGATCAGTTATTTCTTACTCTTCTGATAAGCTCATATTCCAGTAGCTTCTTAAGATTATGTTTTTCTTAATTGTTAAGTATGAGTGTTTTGATTGGACTAAATTTAAAAGCAAAAAAGTTAAAAAAAATCTTAAACTGAAGAAGCGAATGCAATATATTACCTAGACTTCAACAACATGTTACATAATAGTTATAGGATATTAGGAAGAAATACAGTCAAACCAGTTTTAAGCGACCAGTCAAAACCAAAAACTAGGACAGTGTGGTCTTTGAAAAAGGTGTTCAATCAATGCAGAACGCTTTTATAAGAGCGTTCTAGAATAGTTTCTTTTGGCATTAAGCTACCAGCTGTCATTAATAAGCTTCAATACTGTTTGTTAATGACCGTCTAAGAATAAGATACAGTCAATCTGTATTTAGCGGATCTATTACCTAAATATGGCACTGTGCATAACAATGGTTATTAAATTCTGAATAAAAGAGCCAGGCGACGATCCTTTTTTTCTTGCAAATGTGTCAACGACATGTTCGGCGTTGATATTGCGTTCGCTGTAAATGTTCATCAAACCCATGCCTGACATTCGCTCAGTTGTCATGGTACTCCTCAAATACGTTTTGACTTGACACATTGTCGGAAATGAGCGCTCAGCCGTGGCCGTTGCTACTGGCATACACAACAGAACCATGAGGCAGATCCTTATGTTAGGATGCCTCAGTAGCTACGTCCAATGCTTTTTCCAGGGTTGAGTAGGGAGCGGGTGAAGTTACAGTCCACTTCGCTGTCCAACGTTGACACTCTCGCTCGAAAGTCGGCTCGTCATCTGGCAGGTCTAACTTGAACTCCTGGAATATTTCTATCGTTACGGCATGGGTGAGACCGTCGACCTGCAAATAAATCTTTATTGTATTTTCACACTTATGCCATTTAAATATATGCGGCCAATGATCCGGTGCTTATTAGATTAAAGGGTTTCATTTGTTTCATTAGGATTTTCTTATTATTGTGGAAACGATCAATAATTATTTAATTTTAATATCTTTAAAGCATGCGCATGTAAATGTATTCAGATATTAACCCGTTCACTGGCAGGCAAGTCGTGTACATGCGCGATATTTTTTTCAACTTCCGATTTTGTTTTCTCACACTCCCTTGACCTTTTGGTAATATCATTGTGAAAATGTCAAAGAACTTGGATCCAAATGAGACGCCGAGCTACTCGGCGTCTCATTCAGATTTTAGTTGTTTGAATATATAACGATACTCGGGGTAAGGCAGTGAACGGGTTAAAACCTACATTGTATTACCAATGTAGTTTTATGATTGGTGCATTGCAGCACAAACTATTCGTTTCATTCCTTGATTACACTACCTTTGGAGGCAGCAGATACTGTACCTTGTACCGTCCATTGCCTTTCAACAGCCGTGCGTCTAGATCAACAAGCAAATGGTCAACGAACGGCAGGTACATGTTTGTCTTCCAGTACTGGGAAGGGGTCTCTGCTGGGGCGGTCGGTCTGTGAACTTGACGTCCAAATCGCCGTGGAACCTACGGCTCTACATCGACGTCGTGTGCAGTTGATACTGACTTGTCGTAAAGCGCATCCCATACGTCGGCATCGTTACGTTCAGCCTAAACAGGAATATACACAGGATGTACTACACAAAAACAACCGTAAAGGCATATTTAATAGCTGTAGAAAATGGCAGCTCTGAATATCTACTAGATGAACAAAATGACACTTTGTGTCAGAAGCTGTGTAAATGCTTATTAAAACTATTTGAGAAATATACGATCCGTCATGGGTTTTCTTTGGAGATCAACATTTCTTAAATGGGTCTAGAAATTAACAGCTATTAACCGAGACAATTTGCGAGGTTAATAAATGTCTTTCTCGAGACGAACTTAAGAAATCTTGATCTCAAAAGAAAACGAGTGACGGATTATTGTTATTACCGAAACAGTTTCGTGTATCAAATGCGGTGCGTACGAATTCACTTCGTTTTTTGTTATCACACATGTTCCGTGAATTGTTCTCAAATCGAGAGTATTTATGTGATAAAAGGGCATATCAAAAGTAGATTGAAGGTCTTGCAGGGCACACCACATGCAAAACAAACAGCCACCCAATCAGATCAAGACCAGACGGCACAGAAAGGCGGTGCAACGATGACTCTGCGATGACGAATCTACTCCTCGAGCCGGGATAGTAAACAAACGGTTGTGGATAAGCTAAGAGAAGAATTTCGATAAGGATGTTTTAATAAACATGCAAGATGTATCATAACATTATATAGTACTGACCTGGAAGGGAACTTATACTGGTGAACGTTGTTCCAAGTTGCGGTTAATAGCTCTTTCTTCTCACTGTCGTCTAGTTTTTGCCCGAAAATATCACTGTAAGGCGGATTAAATGTCTGTTCAGTCATTTTTAAAAGTCCCGCCTTGTAAACATCGTTCGGATCATTTACCAGGAGGTCAACAGGATCCACACCGATTTGGTAGGTTATGGGAAAATAACGCATGTATAACTTAAGTTAAGATCTACATCGTGATCACCTTTTTTTGCGGAATTTAGGTATTACACTATAAAAACCAACAAACGATAAAATTCTGACGTAATCATTTCTTATACCCCCCCCCCCCCCCCCCCCCCAGCCTTTACTTTTTATTGCATTTTTGGAACTTTTATTTTTTCGCTTTTTTCTGACGAACTGTACGCATTGGCATACTGGCGTATGCCTGGGTACGCACCTGCCATGTACTTTAATTTCTATTCTGCGTCAACCACTATTTTTCTGGAGATAAACTTTGAAATTACTTGAAGCAATTCAATGGAACTTGTAACATTGATAGATGGCAATCTGGAGTTGTGCACACTGTATGGCACAATCATTCTAACTCTTTATCACATTATTGGAGAGTAATCTCCCCTTTAACCTTGATTTTCAAGCAAAGCTTGTTTCGAGCAGAACTCAGAAACCATTGTAAGGTATTGAATGAAAATTGACAGATGGTGATTAAAGTGTTTTTATTTTTCCAGGATGACAAGACAGAGGTGATAGCCAATGATCTGGGTGATAGAACTACACCGTCTATTGTGGCATTTACAGAACATGAACAGGTAATTACAGTGTGTAACTGTAAAGTATGGAATCTGTATGGTGTGGATCTGCACAGTGTGGATCTGTACAGTGTGGGTCTGAACAGTGTGGAATCTGTACGGTGTGTATCTGTATGATGTGGATCTGTATGGTGTGGATCTGTACAGTGTGGATCTGTATGATGTGGATCTGTACAGTTTAGCTTGACTATTCGAAGAATAAGGAGAGCTATACTACTCACTCTGGCGTCGGCATCGCGGCGTCAGCGTCACACCTTGGTAAAGGTTTTGGCTGCAAGCACCCAAAGGTTAATATCTCAGCAACTACTTGATGAATTGCATTGAGACTTTATACAATGGTACTCAACCATCCAACGTACTAAATTTGCCAAGTTAGATAGCTCTAGTTTGCATTTAATGCAAATAATTGCCCTTTATTATTCGACTTAGAAATTCTGGTTAAGGTTTTGTGTGTAAGCACACAGGTTAATATCTCAACAACAACTTGAGGTATTGCATTGAGACTTTATACAATGTTACTCAACCATCCGACCGACTTAATTAACCAAGTAAGATAACTTTAGTTTGAATTATATTCAAATAATGGCCCCTTTTTTATTCAACATAGAAATTCGGGTTAAGGTTTTGCATGTAACCACATTTAAGTCAATATCTCAGCAAATGTATCATGTATTGCATTGACACTTTTCTCAGAGGCTCCCAACCATTTAACCTTCTTATTTAATCAAGTAAGATAACTCTGTCTTTCAAATTATATAATTTTTTACCCTTTATTATGCGACTTAGAAATTCTGGTTATGGTCTTGCATGTTAGCACACATAGGATAATATCTCAGCAACTACCTGATGTATTGCATTGAGACTTTATACAATGGTATTCAACCACCCAACCTACTTGAATAACCAAGTTAGGTAACTGTAATTGCAAAAAATGGCCCTTTATTATCAGACTTAGAAATTCTGGTTAAGCTTTTGCATGGAACCACATTAATGTTAATATCTCAGCACATCATGTATTGCATTGAAATTTAATCTAACAGTGATCCATGCATGTTTGGCCAGAACTTTTCAATCCTTACACTTAAAAGCGGCAGAATAGTCGAGCGCGCTGTCTCTGTGACAGCTCTTGTTAATTTTTTCATTGTTTTACAATCATTGAAGATATTAACTTGAAACTTAATAAACTAATTTGCAGTAGTGATGAGCTTTTCAAGTTATATTTCTCCAACTTAAATATTGTAAGAGTCATGGACCTTTGTAAATGATTATACATATGCATATTTTTTATGATTTTTAGCTCTACTGGCCAAAGGCCAGAAGAGCTTATGCGATGGTAATGTGTACGTAGTATGTGCATCCGTGCGTCCGTGCGTCTGTAAACAATTGCTTGTGAACACGATACAGTCTTCAGTTTTGATTGTATCTCGATGAAACTTGTACAGTATCTAGATATCCATTAGAGCTCAGTTCCTTTCGAAAACCAGCCAGATCCGCCCATGCATGCCTAGATTATGGGCCATGAAAGTTTTAAAGAAATGCTTTCTATTTTTAGCCAGGTCTGCATGAGCGAATTCTATTTTTAGCCAAGTTTACATGTGTATGTTAATTCAAGTCTAGAGTTAAGGGAGACAATTTGCAAGTCTAGGATTTTGAGAGAAAATTTGCTTTTTGCTTCTGCAGTTGATTTTGTGAATTACTCTGCCTTGTTCTTGTTGAAAGCCCAAAGGCCATTTTTTAGCTTTAAGTTCTGTAGTTTGCGCATTCATCTTAACAAAATTGGTTGTGAATGTTTAAGTTATGCACCTGGTGTCATTACTGGCCACACCCAGGGTTCACAGGTTTGGTAAACATAAATCTGGAAAGGTTTGAAAATCTTTTTGTGTGTACGTGCATCCATCTCAGCACAATTGATTGTGAATGTTTGTTCAAATTGATCAATGTTGTCCTAGGATGCCCTTGACTTTGACCTTTTGACCAACTTTTTTTAACTTTTAAAACTACAGAAAATTTTACTATAAGTACAGTTTTGAAAGCATTTTTTTTGTCAGATGACTTTTTCTTGGCACATATTAAAATAGTTCATGCAACTAATCTGCTTACAATACTTTCTGGGCTCAGATGTTGAACGTGCTACATTTTCAGGTAACCCAAACACAAAACATAAACTATATGTCTGTTGCCTTTTACCCATACATACATGCTCTGGATTGATATGACCACAAAAGCCATGCCAGTAGAGCATAGGCCCTTTTGGGCCTCTTGTTTATTCACCCTTCAAGCAGGACAAATTATAGTTTCACTTGTTGCATACAGGTGGGCAGCATCAAGTATGTTGTTCAATCAATAACTTAAGAACCCTTTGTTAAATCAGGTTAGCCCTAGAGGGCCGGCCATCTTGTATTGGCTCTCTTGTTGTATTTTGCTGACAACAATTACCAAAAGTTTCAAACACAAATAATAATTCATCATTAAGATTTCAAACTATAGTTTCTCTTACAGTACAATTGATTTGATAATCAAGTTTACAATCAAGCATATGCTTTGATGTGATGAAAAATTGCTTTTTTAATTGTACTGAGCAATGCACACACCAACAAAGTGGATTTGTTGAAGTGTTCTTGTTCCTAAAAGTACAAAGTTCATTTTTTGGTGCGCACACCAACAAAGCACTTTTATATTTGATATAATTGAACATAAGGCACCAAAGTACCTTTGGTTTTGCGCATTTTGGTTATGTAATACCCAACTTTGTTATACAAAGTTTTGTGGAAGTGAACATCGCTTTTCTAGATTTTATGTGGTTTTCTAACTTCACATAATACAGTGTTGCCATAATATGATAATTTTCCCTTTATAAAGACAACTTGCAATCTTATCAAAGGCCTCACTGATCCAAATTAGGAATCCAATCATTTAGACAATCCTCCGTTTTCTCTTTCTTAACATAAAACATAAACAGCAATATGAAAATCTTTGTAATTATCACTCAGACAAAGTCTTTCACAATGTGGTCCTGTTTTGAAATGTTTATGGCCTGCAACTAGTATGCAGGCTCTACAGCATTCCCACTTTTCCCTATTAATTCTACCTTCCCTACTGCTCTAAAAGACCTACTTTTTTCTTCTTTTGTTATACACAATGTATTTTCTACTGTTCAGAAGTACATTTTCCTACTTGCAGGGTTCAAATTTAGACTCGCATACTCGCAAATTGCGAGCGACATTTGCAAATTGTGAGTGACTTTTATTCAAGCTTGCAAAATTCTGCGAGTGGCTTTTTCTGGACCAGAAAATGTTAAAAGGAAAGTAGAAGAAATATGAACTTAACTCCCCTGCGTAGTCGAGTCTTAACACCCTATAAGTGGCATGTTTACACTACCAGCATAAAAAAGACAATACGGAGTCACGCTCTAGTAAGTTTTCAAAAATAGAACAAATACGGAAAAGGCCAAGTTTGATCTTTTCTACTTAGAATTTACGTTAAAGTTTGCGCACTACCTCAAATATTTTCAAAGTCCATTGACATCTGGCTTTGCACACTTGTTCACCATCATGCCCCCAACCTGTACACAGGAAGAGGGTAACTCTATCAAGCATTTTGACAAAATTATGCCCCTTTTTCTACTTTGAATTTACGTTAAAGTTTGCGTACCAGCTCAAATATTTTCAAAGTCCATTGACATCTGGCTTTGAAACTTTGCACGCTTGTTCACCATCATACCCCCAACCTGTACACAGGAGGAGGTAACTTTATCAAGCATTTTGTCAAAATTATGCCACATTTTCGACTTAGAATTTACGTTAGAGTTTGCATACCACTTCAAATATTTTCCATTCAATTTATGTAAATATCTCAGCACATCATGTATTGCATTGAAATTTAATCTAACAGTGGTCCATGCATGTTTCGCCAAAACTTTTCAATCCATACACCGAAAAGCTGCGGAATAGTCAAGCGCGCTGTCTCTGTGACAGCTCTTGTTTCATTCGCAGCACTCTGTCCTTTTTAAAAACTGGCTAAAACTCAACTATAATTTCTTCTTCAGTCAAAATGGCTGGTCCTGAATAATTAGGTTTTAATGCTTTTTCACTGATTACCTTGTGTACCACGGTATTTTTCAGGCAATTCAGTATCATTCAAACAATACTGATCGATTAAGTGGCCACATACCTAACCTATTCAATTTTTAAGAAGCCTGTCATTCACAGCTTAGATTCATCAAAGTATCACTAAAGTAGGGCATTAATATTGAAATTTGAAGATTAAAAATTGTAAGTAAATGATTGTAAAAAATCCTTATTTTCCTACTTTGAAAACAGATTTCAGACATTAGAAGGTCAGGCTGCCAAGGAGGACATAGCATTGTATTCTAACTCAAGTGCAGGCAGTGGATCAGGCTGCCAAGGAGGGCATAACATTGTATTCTCACTCAAGTGCAGGCAGTGGGTCAGGCTGCCAAAAAGAGGATAATATTGTATTCTCACTCACTTGCAGACTATTGGTTAGGGTGCCATACAGGGCATGATATTGTGTATTCCTAACTTGCAGGCTGTGGGTCAGACTGCTTAACAGGGCATGTTTTTGTTATATCTCTCACTTGCAGCCTGCGGGTCAGACTTCTTAACACGGCATGATTTTGTTATATCTCTCACTTGCAGGCTGTGGGTCAGGCTGCCTAACACAGCATGATATTGTATTCTTTCTCACTTGCAGGCGGTGGGTCAGGCTGCCAAGCAGGGCATGATCCGGAACTTACAGAACACCGTCTGCCATGTTAAGCAGATTCTTGGCCGCAGATTTGATGATCCTGTTGTTACACAGTATAAACGAACTGCTAGTGCCACGGTTAGTGAATAATCCAGGCCCCAGTTTCTTGAAAGTCTCCAGTTCTTACTTAACTAGGTACACTATTTTAAATCCTGTTTATATTGTAAACAGAAATGAGAAAAAAACAACAGTCAAGTTCTTTCATATTTTGAATATTTTTAACCATATTTTGTGCATCAGCTCCCTTATAAGGTCTTTAAATATGCAAAGAACTGAGGATTTCGCAGATTCATTTTGAGGGTAATTACATAATTACTTTTTTTGCCCTATTACAACTTATTTTAACCTTTGGACCAAAAATCTATTTCTATATAATCTATGAGAGAATATGGTCCCATCAAAGTAAAAACAAAGAAAGTTTTGAACCATGCTAGGCTGTCATGTGGTAAAATGACTTTATTGAGTTATTGAGTAATTATTTTATTATTATAGTATTTTTAAGTAACTGGGACCTGATATTGTATAATTTCTCTTTAAAAAAGAAAATGTGAATATTTTTCATTTTATTATTGAAAGGTTCATCCCAAAAGATTGCTCTCTCATGATATACCGGTATAAGTAAAATAACTCTTGAACTTACTAGGTGAACAGAAATTTAGTTCTCTCCCATAATATCAGAAACATTTTGGTATTGTACAGTTATGTCAAGAAAGTGTTCATTTTCAAATGTTGTATTGGCGTGTTACGACACTTGTGTCAAGTTTTTAAGATTATGTTCTTAATATTTTTAACGATTTATATGGTCAAAGGTATTTTCTAGGTTTTAGATAAAAATGGGGACCCAATGTATGAAGTTGACTACAAGGAGTCAAGAAAGATGTTCACTCCATCTCACATTGCCGTGACCATTTACAAGAAAATGTTGGGTAAGTCCATTCATGTTTGAAGTAAAGGGTCATGTGCGCATCATATTGTTTTGTTTACTAAAATACTTTTTGAAATGACAATGAAATTCATTATAAAGTGTAGGTTCGCCATTTCTAGTTCAGTTAAAATATATTTTGTGTAGCCTCTCTATCTTGAGATAGACATTATTTATTAACAATAAACTGCTACTAGACTTCTCCATTGCTACTGGCTTTCTCCATTGCTACTTACTTTCTCCATTGCTACTAGGCTTCTGTATTGCTACAGGCTTTCTCCATTGTTACTGGCTTTTTCCATTGCTATTTTACTTCTCAGTTGTTACTAGACTTCTCTATTGCTATTGGCTTGCTTCATTGACGCCATGAGACGTCACCATTGATACTGGCTTTCTTCATTGCTACTAGATTTCTCTATTGCTACTGGCCTTCTCCATTGCTAATAGACTTTTCTGTTGCTACTTTTTTTCTTCATTTCTTTTAGACCTTTCTATTCAGTATTGCTACCAGCTTTCTGCATTGCTACTGGCCTTTTCCATTGCTACTAGACTTCTGTATTGCCACTAGACTTCTCCATTGCTACTGGTCTTCTCTATTGCTACTGGCTTTTTCGATTGCTACTCGACTTCTCTGTTGCTACTGATTTTCTCCATTGCTACTAGACTTCTCTATTGCTACTGGCTTTCTCCATTACTACTACACTTCTCTATTGCTACTGACTTTCTCCATTACTACTACACTTCTCTATTGCTATTGGCTTTCTCCATTACTACTACACTTCTCTATTGCTACTGGCTTTCTCCATTACTACTACACTTCTCTATTGCTACTGACTTTCTCCATTACTACTACACTTCTCTATTGCTACTGGCTTTCTCCATTACTACTACACTTCTCTATTGCTACTGACTTTCTCCATTACTACTACACTTCTCTATTGCTATTGGCTTTCTCCATTACTACTACACTTCTCTATTGCTACTGACTTTCTCCATTACTACTACACTTCTGTATTGCTATTGGCTTTCTCCATTAATACTACCCTTCTCTATTGCTACTACCTTTCTTCATTGCTGCTAGACTTCTCCATTGCAACTGGCTTTCTTCATTTCTACTAGACTTCTCTATTGCTACTGACTTTCTCCATTGCTACTGATTTTCTCCATTGCTACTAGACTTCTCTATTGCTACTGACTTTCTCCATTACTACTACACTTCTCTATTGCTACTGACTTTCTCCATTACTACTACACTTCTCTATTGCTACTGACTTTCTCCATTACTACTACACTTCTGTATTGCTATTGGCTTTCTCCATTACTACTACACTTCTCTATTGCTACTGATTTTCTCCATTACTACTACACTTCTCTATTGCTACTGGCTTTCTCCATTGCTACTACACTTCTCTATTGCTACTGATTTTCTCCATTACTACTACACTTCTCTATTGCTACTGACTTTCTCCATTACTACTACACTTCTCTATTGCTACTGACTTTCTCCATTACTACTACACTTCTCTATTGCTACTGACTTTCTCCATTACTACTACACTTCTCTATTGCTACTGGCTTTCTCCATTACTACTACACTTCTCTATTGCTACTGACTTTCTCCATTACTACTACACTTCTCTATTGCTACTGATTTTCTCCATTACTACTACACTTCTGTATTGCTATTGGCTTTCTCCATTAATACTACACTTCTCTATTGCTACTACCTTTCTTCATTGCTGCTAGACTTCTCCATTGCAACTCAGCTTTCTTCATTTCTACTAGACTTCTCTATTGCTACTGACTTTCTCCATTGCTACTGGCTTTCTCCATTGCAACTGGCTTTCTTCTTTTCTACTAGACTTCTCTATTGCTACTAGATTTCTCTATTGCTACTGGCCTTCTCCATTGCTAATAGACTTCTCTGTTGCTACTTTTTTTCTTCATTTCTTCTAGACCTCTCCATTGCTATTAGCTATCTGCATTGCTACTGTCTTTCTCCATTGCTACTGGACTTCTCGATTGCTACTGGCTTTCTTGATTGTCGCTGGTTTTCTGCTGACCGTTATAGGGGTTTCTTTAGGGGGCTTTTTTGTTTGAAATACAATATGGTACAATATGATAGGCATTTAATTGCTATTTTCATAATTGTAAAGGCCAAGGGACATTCACAAAGAGGTGACCAAAAAAAAAATCCAATTTCTTATGCATTTTACAAATGAAAAGATACATTATGATACAATGTAAGGACCATCATGCTGGCTAAAAGATTTGTTGTGTTATTCCCCTTGGCCAACTGGGAAAATACAGATGAGCACTAGCATTGGCTTGCTTTGTTATTATTTGTCATCTAATACAACTTCAGAAAACCAGACTTGAATATTCTACTCTGTTATTATCCTTGGATTACCTTTTTGGCCTCATTATTTTTTCTGATTAGTCACAAGCCTAAGATACTCTATATGGAATATGGAAGGCTTAATTATTTTCTGTCCTTCCTACATTCCAATCTGTGTTGTAGATTACTAATAAATGTGATGTGTACTTTACCTTGCTTTTTCTATTGAATGGTAAGAGAGTAATGCTGTTCAATTGCTTACAATATTTAGTCATGTACATTTGTACTTGATATGGTTATAAATGCCATATTGAAGATATTCCACAGCCTTATTAAAAGAATAAATCGCTCCTATGACAAACTCATGGCATATTATTTTTCAACCTAATAATAGATTGACCGACTGACCGACTGGTCTGTCGGTCGGTTGGTCGGTCGGTTGATTGATGTTTGTACAGATTAAGACACACTCGATTTACAGTTTTTAATACGGTACATGATAAGATATTTCCAACATTAAGCATAACTTGAGAAAATGAAATACAGCAGAAAATCATCATGCTAAATTCTAATTTATTCTGGTTAAGCGCCCAAGTCCAGATTAATCAAATAAAAATGAATTAAAAAATTAATCAGAAGATGTAGTTAAAAATTAAATTTTGAAGAATGAACCAAATATTACTCTTAACTGACACTTCTGACAGATCTATGACCATGAGAATCATAATGACATTTCAAAAAAAGTAGAGATTTTTTTGTATGCTGACAATACATTGGCAATGTTTATGGCACTACAACAGACAGAAAATAATGTATTATTTACCATAACAGAAGAACTGATTTTTGCTGTTAACAGAATTTCAAGATTTTCAAAATAACCTTTTGTCTATTACTGTGGTATCAGGCTTTACTTAGGTATACCAGGACTTGCCCAGACGAAAGTGGGCTGTTCCCTCTCAATCTTCAAAGCTTTTTTGTCAAAACAATACTGCTGGTTACAACTGGATTACTTAATTATCATGCCAAGTGTGGTGAGGGCATTGCTTGTTCAATGCAAAAAACATTTTTTACTGATTTAATCACTTTATAGCAGAAGTTCAAGAGCATTCCTAACGTCTTTTCACAGTACATTTCGCCTGTCAGATTAGTAGCTGTCAGATTGTTTGTTCTAGAGAAGGTGTCTCGTATTTCACACCACACGTAGATAAACATTTATATAGCCTCGGGAACTCAGACTATTTAATAATGCAAGTAATTGAATTAATGGAATCTGTTAAAAAAGCATTTTTCTTGAATTTTTGAGAAAGTCTTCCATTATTCTGATCTGATTAGGGAAAACATTTAGACATAGGTGCAAAACGGTACTTGCAGATGACTTCTTGACAACATATTCTTACATTATTTCAATATAGAAAACTTGCCCTGGGTTTTAATTCTCATAACTTATTCAGTTAAGCATTTTACCCTTTCTTCATTTCAGAGACAGCCCAGAGCCACGGAGGGTTGAGTGGGTCCCAGGACTCCGTGCTTGCTGTGCCCCCCCACTTCACAGCAGAACAAAAGAAAGCCATCAGGTTTGTACACACTTTTGGAAGATGATCATGTTGCTTTATACCTTGTCGCATAAACCTTATGAAGATAATAGACATAAACGGTACATAAAGAGTGTAGATATCAACAGGAATAATCATACTCAACTTTGTTTCAACCAGTGCATACAATTGGTCACACAAAAGTAGTAATTCACATTGGTCATAGGAGCATGAATTTTTTCATCGTGTAACTTGCAGTTCTGCAGCAAATCAGGCTGGTTTCAATATCCTGCGCCTCATCAATGAGCCGTCAGCAGCCGTTCTGGCCTATGACATTGGACAAACAGACAGCCACTACAGTGGGTAAGGAACTCAAATTGAATAAAAACCATTTTGCTTTCAAGTGTTTTGTTCTAATTGCTTATTTTTATTGTTCCCTTTAAATGAAGTTGAGGTGGCTTACGCTACATTTTCCACCATTTGGTTGAAATGGCTTACATTTTTTGCAATTAAGTCACAATTGCTTACCTGTTACATTATTTGCCACTTACTTGAATTGGATTATGTTGTCTGCTAGGAAGGAAGTGGATCACAATAAAGATTCTCTATATATTCTATAGTGAATTGACCAAGATAATCTGATTTATAAGTTTTTCACATTCCCCAACACCATATATGAGAAGAAGGTTACAGTTGTGTATTAAAGTTTTAGTAAGGACAGTTTTATTTAATGTATCTTAAAAATAAAATGCATAAACAGAACCACTATGTAATAGATAAAGTACTCCTTGTTCGGGATATGAGTACAATTTTTTAACAGGAACAGTAGGTTAAGGTTTGCTTGTTCAGTGATGTTTTGTAATGTCACAAACCTTTTAGCTTCAAAACCCGCACAGTATATATGGGAAGTAGCCATGGTTCGATATGGTATAACCATGCTTAGAATTAGTGCCATGTGTAAGTCACTTTCAAATTGGTGTACCATGCTCTTACAAATTAAGTCAAAATGGCTTATCTTACCCACCACATTACTGTTGTTACATGCTGCAGGTGTGTGTTGGTGTTTCGGCTGGGTGGTGTATCCGCGGAAACATCTGTGGTGAAAGTTCACAATGGAATGTATCAGTTGGTTGCTACGGTAACAGAGGTCGCCCTGGGGGGTGACAGGTGTACAGATGCCCTTGCTAGCTTCCTTATAGCAGAATTTAAAAGGTTTGTAAATATTCAGTCTGAATGGTTCATTTCTTGATTAAAAGTCATGATTGGCCGAAAATGAGTTTGAATAACCAAAGGTTAATTTTAAGTTGACCAACAATATACAACAAAAGCTGTTAGCCCTAACTAAATGCTACAATTATGCTACTCAAATTACAGTCACATGTTTTGTGTTCCATATATGTAGAATGTTCATTTAGATTGTATATAAAAAAAACACAGGCAGTCACGATGTGATATATCGGACAACAAGCGAGCCCTGGCCAAGCTGCACCATGCTGCTGAGACTTGTAAACACACCCTCTCTAAGATGGAGAATGCCCTCTGTGCTGTAGACTCGCTGTATGATGGATTGGATTTCAACACGAAAGTCTCAAGGTGGGCTAACAGTCATCCTTGCAAATTTCATTTTTAAGTCATTTTTGACAGAATTCATTTTGAAGGTGGTATTTGGCTCACGCATTACTTCTTCTTTGAAATAAATGTCAAGTTTCTCTGAAACATGTTCAAAAGAATATTTTCTTTTTCTTGTCATATTTTTGTTGCTGAAATCACAAGCTTATATACACAAATGTATGTGTATGACTGAAAATCAAATGGGTTATCCAAGCGTAATGTTTGATCGAATTAAGTTGCAATAATTTTGAATGTAACAAAGCCATCCACAGAAATTGTAATAATGCCTTGTTAGCTGCTATTTTTTCTGTTGTTAGTAATCACAATAATAGGCCTATTGTGTTGTCAATATGACACATTCAATTACATTTTAAAAGAATAACAATGGTTCTATACATTCTATTCATTTGTTTCAATATGAAATGTACCTGCAAAGGCTGTTCAAAATTGGTAAAATTATGACTTAAATTATTTAAACACAAAAATGCTTTCCATTTTGCGTCCAATTAGATAAATGATTTCAGGACAGAGAAGGGAGTGAGCAAATATCAGAGTTGAAGAAAACTATAATACAGTTTGAAATGCCTACTGTTTTTAGAAACAGATACACAAAATTGCTCTATTATTGTGTGATTTTGCTGTAATTTCTGTCATTGTTTGAAGCAATTAAATATTGAAATATTGCAGAGCACGGTTTGAAAGCTGTGTTACTGGCGTGATACAGAAGTGTAGCCAGTTTATAGATCAGGTCCTGACTGACGCTCATCTCACCAGAACATCCATAGATAAGGTAACTTGGCACATATTCACTCATGGCTTGAGGGCTAGTTTGAGACTCAGACTCGGAAAAGCGAAATGAAAAATTATGAAATATTTTTCATATAAATATTTTCTTCAAAAGATGTGAAAATAGCAGTAGAACAAGTTGTTCAGATATAGTCATTTTTAACACAATCACTCCTGTAATAGCAATTTAACAATGATTTTGAAATCTGCCATATTGAGTCTTGAGTCTCGCACCCAGTCTGAAGATGTTATGGTATATGGGCTCTGTTTTCCACAACTGATTTTCAAACCTCCCTGAAATTTAGGCCATATGATAAGCTAGTCACTCCCTTTGAAGTAACATGGACTAAAGCCAAAGACTGAATGAAAGAACAAAAAACCCTGACGATTGAATGTACCTTATTTCAACTCAAGAGTCTACAGTTATGTAAGGAATTTGCTTTTGGATTATATAATTATTATTTATAAGCTGGTCTGTATATAAAAACTAGGGATGCAAACGAATATTCGATCGAACGTTTAATATTCTAATGTCAAAATTGTTATTCGAATATTTGATTCTTTTTGTTTGGTAAATATAATAATAAACCTTTTTCCTACAACTGTGCTGTTGTATATATTGGCTTGTCTTGTTTTTACAATGATTAGCCCCTAATGCCAGAGGCGTGAACGTGATGACACTATACACGCGTCATATGATTAGGGACACATAATCAGTACCCGTAATTTTACAAAAACTGGCTATAAGACAAGTGACATCAAACAACATCAAATTATTTCCGGTAAATTCTAATGACCATTAATAGATGATATACGGAATCAGCAACCAAAGTGATGTAATGGCTGCCAATTTAGCTGTGCAATTTTGCTGAAAACGCCGTAATGATATGGATGACATGTGCTAGTTATATGCTGTTTTTCATGTTTCGTTATAACGTTCGTGCTTTGAAATGTAACTGTATAGAATAGCAATTTAGGTCATTGTACAATAGATGAGTCAAAATTCAGGGTTATTTTCGTTTTATTATTTATCTAATTCCGAGTAGGTTTGGTTTTTCCATAGTTATATTTAGTGGATGTCAATCCCAGAACAAGGCCGCTAATCCTACAGAATGACCGGTTGGTGCATCAGGACATTCAACCAGGAATTTACGAGTTTTAATTTGTTCAAAAGCTATTGCTTTTGTTAGATTTTTTTGTAAATGGGGAATCTCATTGCTAATGTTTGGAAAAATCAGGGTCCGTCGCGTATGGGTTAAAATGCCCTGGCTATTACTAAAGCAAACAATAATAGTAGTTTACTACAATATTCATATTGGTAATCAAATATTCGATCGAAAGAATTACCGAATATTCGAATATCAATTTTGCCATTCGTTTGCATCCCTAATAAAAATATTAAATTAAAGTCTAGCTGGAAAAACTTTACCGTTTACCTTTACTGTACCTCAAAAGCTGTTCAAGATAATTTACTGGAACTTGGTAAACATGCTGCTGGAGACATACAGTAATTGTAAAGCAAGGCCCATAAATCCACCTGAAATTATTATTGAGATATGCCCCTTTATCGCCGGGAATAAAAGGCAAGCATTTCGCTCCGCGGCACTCATATTTATTTATAAATTTGCATACTGTTTCCCAATGTATATATATTTTACCTGTAAAAACATATTCTGAAACAAACTTCTGGTCTTCTTGATGCAGGTGATACTATGTGGGGGTGGCTGTAACATGCCTCTTCTACAGAAAGCTGTGGCAGACATGTTTTCTCACTGTGATATTCTCAACTCCATCAATCCTGAGGAGGTCATTGCTATTGGTGCTGCAAAGCAGGTGACCTTTTATATGTATTAGATATTAACCTACATTATTAAGAAATCATTATCAAGGAAATCTCATAATCTTCATTTTAGCTTTTGTGTCTTCAACTACATGTGCATGTAAAATCATCAAATTTTGGTCTTAAATTGTAATATGCACAATATAAAACCTGGTAGTAATGCTCACATTGACTATATACAAAAGTGGAGGAGGTCAAATAACTCTGGCTATAATATCTGTGGAGTTGTGGTCCTTGGACAGGGAAAGACAAAAGACAAGCATTGGTATCTGCTTTCTTGCGTAGCATGGCAGACATTTAAATGTTTAAATGGAGAGTGCTGACCACAGTATCACAATTTTATGTCTGCTACCTATCGGTAAATAAAACATTTTTAATCGAATGTTTGCAAGAATTTGTCATGGATCAACAGCCAGATTAAACTAGAGTATGGACTTGGAATTGTTAACAGTTTGACCAAATTCGCCTTGTCTACTCTTCCATATTCATTTTGGTCGCTGTCTTACTTGAGCTTTTTATTTTCATATCCAATTTTTAGCTCGTCTATTCGAAGAATAGGTGGGCTATACTACTCGCCCCAGCGTCAGCGTCGGCGTCTGGTTCAAGTTTTATGGCAAGTTGGGATTTTCACTTATAAGTCCAATACCCTACATTCAATTAACTTAATACTTCAGGCAGTTGTTCAGGGCCATCACATGATGAGGTTAGATAACTCCATATTATTCTTTACACAGATTATGGCCCCTGATTGTCTATGGAACTTAGGTTAAAGTTTTAGGGCAAGTTGGAATATTTATCAATAACTTCTATATCCTTTGTTCAATTGACTTAATACTTCACACAGTTCAGGACCATCACACAATGAGGTTACATAACTCCATATTATCCTTAATACAAGTTATGGCCCCTGATTGACTTAGGTTAAAGTTTTAGGGCAGATTAAAGTTTTAGGGCAAGTTGGGATTTTCACTTAAAACTCCAATACCATTCATTCAATTGACTTAATACTTCACACAGATGTTCACATAATGAGGTTAGATAACTCCATATTGTCTTTAATATAAATTATGGCCCCTGATTGACTATGGAACTAAGGTTAAAGTTTTAGGGCAGGTTGGGATATTGTTTAATAACTTCTATACCCTTCATTCAATTGACTTAATACTTCACACAATTGTTCAGGACCATCACCCAATGAGGTTACATAACTCCATATCCTTAATACAAGTTATGGCCCCTGATTGACTTAGGTTAAAGTTTTAGGCAAGTAAAAGTTATGGGCAAGTTGGGATTTTAATAAAAAAAACTTCTAAACCGTTCATTAAATGCACTTAATAAAATTCAAAATTATTTATGACCATCTTACATCAAGAAACATAACTCCGTTTTAAGCCTAAATACAAATTATGGCCCTTGATTTTTTTTGGATTTTTTTTTAGCTCACCTGTCACTTTGTGACAAGGTGAGCTTTTGTGATCGCCTTTTGTCCGTCGTGCGTCATGTGTCGTGCATCGTCCGTCAACAATTTACTTAAAAGACATTTCCTCTTTAACCGCTGGGCAAATATTAATAAAACTTCATAGGGATGTTCCTTGGGTGGTCTTCTATCAAAGTTGTTCAATTCCATGCAGAACTCCGGTTGCCATGGCAACCAAAAGGAAAAACTTTAAAAATCTTCATCTCCCAAACCACAAGGCTTAGGCCGTTGATATATGGTAGGTAGGATCACCAAATGGTCCTCTACCAAGATTGTTCAAATTATAGCCCTTGGGTCAAAATTGGCTCCGCCCCGGGGGGTCATGGGTTTTCTCTATACGTTTATAGTGAAAACTTCAAAAATCTTCTCCTCTGAACTTTCTTGGCCTAGAGCTTAGATATTTGGCATGATTCATCGTCTAGTGGACCTCTACAAAGTTTGTTCAAATTATGGCCCTGGGGTCAAAATTGGCCCCGCCCATGGGGGGTCATGGGTTTTCTCTATATGTTTATAGTAAAAAAAATCAAAAATTTCCTCTGAACTTACTTCGACTAGAGCTTAGATATTTGGCATGATTCATCGTCTAGTGGACCTCTACAAAGATTATTCAAATTATGGCCTTGGGGTCAAAATTGGCCCCGCCCCGGGGGGTTAGGGTATTCTCTATATGTTTATAGTTAAAACTTCAAAAATCTTCTCCTCTGAACTTACTTGGACTAGAGCTTAGATATTTGGCATGATTCATCGTCTAGTGGACCTCTACAAAGATTGTTCAAATTATGGCCTGAGGGTCAAAATTGGCCCCGCCCCCTTGGGGGGTCATGGGTTTTCTCTATATGTTTATAGTGAAAACTTCAAAAATCATCTCCTGAACTTACGTGGCTTAGAGCTTAGATATTTGGCATGATTCATCGTCTAGTGGACCTCTACAAAGTTTTTTCAAATTATGGCCCTGGGGTCAAAATTGGCCACACCCCGGGGCTGATGGGTTTTCTCTATATGTGTTATAGTGAAAACTTAAAAAATCTTCTCCGAACTCACAAAGACAAGTAACGTCTTAATTTAAACTGGATAACATATTTAGTACACATACCAATTTTCAATATGGGCCACATACAACAATTAATAACAAATATACATATATAGATACACACGTAAAATCAAGTAGTGACAAGAGCTTAGATATTTGGCATGATATATCATCTAGTTGACTTGTACCAATATTGTTCAATCTTTGGCCCTGGGGTCAAAAAATGGCCCCACCCGGGCGGTCATGGGTTTCCTTATATATGTATATGATGAAAACTTAAAAAATCTTCCTCTCCGAAACCAAAAGGCGAAGGCCTTAGATATTTGGTATGAAGCATCGTTTATTGGACCACTATTCAGATTGTTCAAACTTTAGCCCTGGGGTCAAAATTGGCCAGGCCCCATGTTCATAGGCTTAGGTTTTCAATATTTGTATATAATGGAAGAATGTGCAATATATGACAGGTGAGCGATTCAGGGCCATTTGGCCCTCTTGTTTTTAATTTCCTTTGAAAGGCATATTTGTATATTTTTAAGCACATTTTCATAATGGGAAATCAAGTTATTTGAATGACTTGCGTCATTGTTTGGGCGGCTGGTGGGAGGGCAGCATCAAAGTCACCTTATGTATCGAATAATTTTAGTTAGGTTTGACATAAAGAGACCAAACTTGGTATTATTACATTATAATTGTATTCTAAGTCAAAGCGGCGTAGTCGAGCACGCTGTCTTACGACGGCTCTTGTTACCAAATGTGGTCACAATGTTTATGCGTGTACTGTAGGTATACTACAAGTGCTTTCAATAAACAACCTCGTCAGACTATTACTCAATGTAACAGCCATTTAATCCTTGCCAATTTCACCTATATGCTCCGATCTTGACTGAAATATTTGCCGGTATAATTCATCGCATAAGTTTGATAGCTTGGGAGATTGCAAAATTTGCTTTGGAGTTGTAAGCCTTGATTTTTCAAATTTGACCAATTCATATAATTATATTGCATTATATTAACTTTATGTTCTAGTCTGCCATTGAAATATACCACTCTATTTACAACAGTCCTAGTCATAATTATACTCCCACAAACCAAGTTTGAGGGGGTATATAAGAGTGAGCTTGTCGGCCGTTCGGTTGGTTGGTCTGTCGGTCTGTCTGTCGGTCGGTCGGTCTGTCGGTTTTCATGGTTTCCAGATGATAACTCATGAAAGGCTAGACAGATTTGAAAAAATTTGGTACACAGGTGTAACATCAGAAGATACAGGTCAAGTTCGATATTGGGGCTGGTGGGGCCAAGGTCAAGGTCACTGTTACTAAAAATAGAAAAACGGTTTCCGGACACTAACTCATGAAAGGCTTGACAGATTTGAACAATTTTTGGTACACAGGTGTAACATCAGGAGATACAGGTCAAGTTTGATATTGGGGCTGGTGGGGTCAAGGTCACTGTTACTAAAAATAGAAAAACGGTTTCAGGACGATAACTCATGAAAGGCTAGACAGATTTGAACAATTTTTGGTACACAGGTGTATCATCAGAAGATATAGGTCAAGTTCGATATTGGGGCTGGTGGGGCCAAGGTCAAGGTCCTTGTTACTAAAAATAGAAAAACGGTTTCCAGATGATAACTCATGAAAGGCTTGACAGATTTGAACAACTTTTGGTACACAGGTGTAACATCAGAAGATACAGGTCAAGTTCGATATTGGGGCTCGTGAGGCCAAGGTCAAGGTCACTGTTACTAAAAATAGAAAAACGGTTTCCGGACGATAACTCATGAAAGGCTAGACAGATTTGAACAATTTTTGGTACACAGGTGTAACATCAGAAGATACAGTTTGGTACACAGGTGTAACATCAGAAGATATAGGTCAAGTTCGATATTGGGGCTGGTGGGGCCAAGGTCAAGGTCACTGTTACTAAAAATAGAAAAACAGTTTCCGGACGATAAATCATGAAAGGCTTGACAGATTTGAACAAATTTTGGTACACAGGTGTAACATCAGAAGATACAGGTCAAGTTCGATATTGGGGCTGGTGTGGCCAAAGTCAAGGTCACTGTTACAAAAAATAAAAAAACGGTTTCCGGACGATAAATCATGAAAGGCTTGACAGATTTGAAAAATTTTTGGTACACAGGTGTAACATCAGAAGATACCGGTCAAGTTCGATATTGGGGCTGGTGGGGCCAAGATCAAGGTCACTGTTACTAAAAATAGGAAAACGGTTTCTGGACGATAACTCATGAAAGGCTAGTTTTTCTTGTCAGCAGTATAACTTCTAAATTACTCAACAGATTTAAATAAAACAATACATGCATGATAAAAGAAGATGCAGTGTGTAGTAACCTTGGAGTTATTGCCTTTTTTTAAAGGAATGGTTTGCCATTCCTGTGTCCAGGCGGCATTTGGGGGTATTCGTCACTCCTGTGACAGCTCTAGTTATATATGTTCTCATTTTCATTTCTAAGAGAGAGTGCTGCAGGCAGGCAACAGTATTCATTTCATTGAAAACTTATCTAATGAGATGACAATATTTTCTTTTCTAAAACCTGCATTTCATTAAGTCTGTCAGTGAAGGGAGTAGAATTTCTTCTTACCTTCCTGCTGCAAAATAATTATTGTCAGTTATATGAATTATGACCGTGACTAAAATATTAATTACACAAAGAAATTTTCTACTGAGTTTCTAATTGCACTTTTGCCTACAAATGTATGTAAGGTAAATCTTTTCCTGCGTCACAAAATGATCATCCATTATATAGAAGCCCAGTCCTTGTTTGAGGATCACATTCAGGATTTCTGGAACTAATTAGGATCTGATTATATGCATGATGATTCTTATTTGTGTGTTATCCGAGTTCTGTTATTAAACAGTATGCTAATCATTTTAATTACTGTTATTAAAAGAGTAGAAGAAAAAATGTCAAAGATTGTCTTGTAATCATTTTTGTTAGGGTTGGACCTCCATCATCCTTTGAACTGCCTTTCTGAGGTTTTCTTCGTTAAAATACTGAGGGCTTCTTAAAACATTTTTTTAGGAAAAGAGAATTTTAGTCCGTTGTTTTCTTAGAGCTACAGTACCAGTCCTAATGTAAAAGCAGTAAGGCTTTCAGCACTTTTCCCTAGTTTTCAGGCCAGTCTTAGCTTTGAAACAGACGGATATAGCACTTTAACACTTTTACTTTTTCAGACCCAAATTTCTCAAAACTTCTTAAGCTTAACAGGCTTAAGTAGCTTATTTCAGTGAGCCATAATACATACTTAAATTGAATTTTGATAAATGAAAAATGGTTTATTGTGATTATCATAATGATAATTTCTATTTAAAGTGTAAGAATTCTTTAAGAAATTAATAATATGCAATATATTGTAAACCAAAATTAGTGAGCTTAGCTTAATCCTGTTATGAGGGACTTAAGAAGTTTCCAGAAATCAGGGCTGTTCTGGCTTAGTTTAGAAGTTAAAGGTAATGATACTTTTTCCTGATTTTCCGGCCAGTCTTGGCTTATAATATTTTCTTTCTAATTTTCAGGCTGGACTGTTGTCTGATTTAGAGGACGAAGATATCAAGTTGAATAATGAAGACCGACATATTGACTGTATATCCAAACCAATATGTATAAAGGTAAGCAATATATTGACTAACTATCAAAACTTAAGTATGAAGAAAACCCTAGTCTTCATGACTGATGTTTTATTTTCACATATTAATGTGGGGCTGTCCAGTAAAATCAGACCACTGAATTAATTCACAATTATTTAATACTAAAAGCTTTCAGAAGTTAGAAAAACTATAAGTACTTCACTAAAGAAAATTGAATTAAACACAGTGGTTTTCCAAAAAATAGAATAGATAATTTCAAAAACATTTTCTAGTTGGAATAGAAAAATTCAAGACACCTTTATAATAAAGTTAAATGATTAAATAACCCATTTTCAGTGTTTGTCCGAGACTGGCCCTGAACTTGTGCCTGTTTTCTCAGAACTTGCTCCACTTCATTCAAGAAAACATTTGGATTTCAACTTGCCGGAAAAACAGACGTCTTTCTGTCTTGAAGTCTGTGAAGGCAGCAAAGTTGATGACGTGGTGTTATTAGCTAAGGTATGATTGCTGATTTTCCCATTAAACTGTTTTGTCTTTGATCATCCCTGTTCTTTGTAATTAGTTCAGTCGTCAACATCATTATTTTATTGTTTAGCAAAGCATACTTGATTGCACGTAATTTAATCTGTAGTGTTGGAAATAAAAAATAACAGCTCTGTCTAGTTGCATCTGTACATGGACTATAGATTTTACAGCTTTAGAAGGTATTTTCTTGTAAAAATCATTTTGTGATGATTTTTTTTTTCATATCTGATATAATGAATTCAATCTAGATTAGACTGAACAGTATATATATGAAAATAGTTATGACTCTAATGAATACTTCACTACTGATAAATGGCCATCAAGAGGAAATGAGCTGGTTTTGAAGTCTTCTTTAATGATTTCCAGTATTCCCTCAAGTGTACTTGACTGAACAAATTCACACCTTATTTCTAATTTCCATAAAAAAGTTCTTAAAAAGCTCTTATTATGTATAGTCAAGTGTATTCAATTTCCTGCCCTACCCATGACAATCAATAGCCGAGCCCCAACTGAACTGTTTAAACCACCCTATGACGCGTATAGGTGTGTAAATTAACACTGATTTGTGTTGGATGTTTTTCCTGATTTTATTATAATTACATGAGATCAGATGAAATCTCAACCATCCTTGAAAATTGCTTCCACTTGAACTTGTTTTCTGACTTCAAGCAAGCTTATTGATTCACATCCGGAAAACAAAAGCTGAGCTCTTGCGAAATTGATAAAAACAGTTTTGAAAATTAAAAACAGCAACAACAAATTGCCTCTCAGAATTTCCCAGTCAAGAGAAAATGGAAATTATAGTCAGAATTATCCTTTGAAATTAAATGAAGATTTTTTGTGCGTTCTAGAAGTTTCCTAATTGAATGTCAATTTTATGGGGTGTTTGCATTACAGTAAACTATCCCGTTGTTTTTTTTGTGTTGTTGAACTTTGTTGTTATAATTTATAATGAAACTCTGCTTTCTTGTAAAAGAAACTGCTCTCATTTACTACTGACATTTACTGCACTAATAATGAGTGCATGTTTTTGCTAAGAGATGACGTTTGCATAGAGCCCATGTATTAATTACAAGATATAGCAAAACTTCTACATGCTCTATTGCTCTTGAACTAAGTGTGCATTGGAATGTTTTTTTCAATTACAGTACTTGTAGTTTCAGCATGTCGTGTCCTTGCCAGAGTGCTCTTGTCTGTCTTATGATCATGCCAAACATAATGATGGTTTAAGGCATTCATTGAATATTGTTTACAATGACAACACAAGTGCTTAACAAAAAATATAGCTCTGGCATAGAAGTTCCATCACTTTACTTAGCAATGAAGCAGGTAAGCTTTGGTCATATGCTCAAGGTGCACTTTATTAGCTTAATATATATTTATTTTAAATTTGTTTGCAGATTGTGATGAAGGACCTACCTGAGGGAGCCAAGGTCAACTCAACATTTCATCTAAGAAGGTAAAATTATTAAAATAGAATAAGCCATTCTCTTTTCTATCATACAGTGTATAATAATGTATAATATAAAGATGAGAATTAATGAATGTTTAGTTGTGTTTGTTTGTTCATGTCGATGATATATTTTAATTTAAGCCTTATGCTCAAACAAATCAAGTACAATGTACCATAGAACATGATTGGATCTCTGTCCTGTCTGTGTCTCAGGAACGTATTAATGAAAGCTGTCACTGTTCTACATGCTCTTTTTTCCCTTACAGAGACGGCCATCTACATATAACATGCACAGAATCAACCACTAATAAAACAGAATCTGTTACTGTTGAACCAAGCTGAAACTGAGTTGAGAACCGATGGACTTGAACTATTCTTGATAAAACTCTGAAGAATATGACAACATTGATGCAAGTTTCTGTAATATTTAGTGCTTAATGACATATTGCCAGCGCTGAATGTCTCCAACAGAGGTTTTTACTCTGAGTTGATAAGACTTTAATTCTTTGTCTTGTTTTATGCTTTTTTGTAACGACACTCATTGTTCATGATAAAAATATATTCTCAAATTTGTCTTTATTATCTCTTCTTTTATTGGAAGAAAATATGTCGAGGTATGGGGAAAAACAACGGCATCTCCTTGCATAATGTTTAACCTTGGCTACAACTTAAACAAGGTCATTGATGGAAAGGATGTATGATCCCCAACATATTATAAATTTGGAAAAGAAGGCGCAAATTGTAAAATATAACTTTTTGTGTCCCTGACGGATTGCATACATTAAGGGGACTGTAGGTCAGTCTGTCTTTCTATCAGTCCTCATGGTTTCTGTTCGATAACTCGTTAACATTTAGGCCTCAAACTAGGTAGAGAGGTTGGACCTGACTCGTATATAAACACTACATATTGTGAGTTCAGTGGGTCGTGGTGACCTTGAGCTAAAAATCCGTTTTTGATAAACAAAGAACATTAGAACCAAGGGACCTTCAACTGGGTAGGCAGGTTGGTCACAGTCGGTATATGAACCTTATTGATTTTGAGGTCAGTGGGTCAATTTTGTGGGCCAATGAGCAGAAAACCAGTTTTTGAGAAAAAAAAATCGGTGCCCAGGAACCTCAAACTTGGCAGGATGGTTGGTCATGACCAATCATAACGATATTTGGTTTAGTTGGTCAAGGTGATGACCTTGCACTGAAAATGTGTTTTTGATTAATAACTAGAGAACCCAGGGCCCAGGAAATACAACTTTGGTCATGACTAACAATTTAAAAGGGCAGTGGATTAAAGGTTAATGTTGTGACCATGAGCAGAAAACCCCATTCCGATGAACAACAGAATTCTGGGGCCCAGGGACTACTTGGCAGGAAGGTTAGTCATGGCGAGCAGATAAACCCTTACGATTTTAGGTCAGTAAGTGTAAGGTTGTGGAGAATTTTAACTGAAAATTTGTTTCCGATCAATAACAAAAGAACGCAAAGAGCTTTAACTTGGTAAGCATATTGGTCATCCCTAACAATTTACAGGGCAGTTGGTCAAAGATCAAGGTTGCGGTGACCTTGAGCTTACAATATGTTTACGATCAACAACTAAAGAATGCTAGGGACTTCAAACTTGGAAGGCAGATTTGTCATGAACAGTAGATGCGTCTGAAGTTAAATCTTCCATGCGTAAGCAAAACATTTAGAATGCTTTGGTCCGTTATTTAGTAATCGAGAAGAGAGTTCACTCTAATTCGTTGTTAAATCACAGTCTGAATTCAAATGAACTTGAACTGCTGTATAAAATTAAGTCAGAGGAAAAGACAGCCAATCTACGAAATTATCACGAAAATATATGCTTCCATAAAATGTACATTGCATCTATTAATTCAGAAGTCTGTGCAATGGCACTAACAGGGATACATGTAAGAACACATAGTCAATTCTTGAAAAGCAGAATCCATGAATGCAAAAATAAAAGTTTCATTGAAACCCAATCAGTAGTTTTTTTAAGTTATTATCTGGAAAAGGGTGTATCTGAAAGGGGAACGGATACATGTTTCTGTATTCTATATAGAAGGCGAGTATACATAATATATATAACGATATGTTCTGCCTTTGGAGAGCAAAACACATGTCCAGTCATTTGCATGAACCTTGATCTACATGCTGTCAGAGACAACAAAGGCATGTTATGTAAAGCCTCGTCTTATAATTATTATAATTGTAAAGTTATGTTCCGTATTTGATGAAGAAACAGCAACAGACGAGTGTCAGCATTCTCTCCGCAGCGTTTTTTCCTAATTTTGTGTGATGTTTGAATCATCAAGAGACTGCTTTTTGTATGTATGGGAAATAATAAGGATGGCTGTTACATTCGGCGATGGCATCAGTGCTACCACTTGTCAAACTTTATCTAGTAAAAATAATGAAGTGGAAAATACACGGAAAGCTACTTGAATGGTTTAAGTTTTGCAAGGATGCCACTCTCATTCACGTATCCCCGTAGCCAAAACATGATTTGCTTTGAAAACAATTATTATACAATTAGTGTATTGGGACGAGGGAAATCAGGCAGTTTAGTTAAATCACTCTTCATGAAATTTAATGTAAAATTATTAGGGCAATTTTAGCTCAAGTTAGTGGAAGAAGAATATGAAAAACAGTCACGCTTGCGTTGGCGTCGTCCTAGCTTTAAGATTCGCATGCAAGCTACTACCATGTGCACAGTTTTCAGTAACCACACCTTTGGTGTATAGAACACTTGTTCTGTTTCCAAAGCAATATCAAACAATCGAGTTAAATTACTCTCGGTCAGGTTTAATATAAATAATAATTGACCATTTCACACACTAGTAAACATTTGCTTTCTAGCCGTTACCATGTACCTATCTCATTGACCACTTATGCAGTGAATTTAAGAATGTCAGTGGTATAATAGATTTCTCTACCATGGGAAAATGGCCAAGGACATGGAACAATATCTAGGTCACAGTTCATCTACAGACAAAAAAATGATCCTGAAATTTCAACTGTTTGTAAGGGCAAGGGATTTGTTAAAAAGGGCTTTAAGCGAATAAAAGACTTCACATACAATTCTGATGAGAACATTGGGCTGAAGATGACTTGACTGTTAACCAGCTTACTGGTGCCCCAAAGTAATATAGCCCAGAAATACTTAGTTTATACCATGGTACACCGGCATATCTGTGTGTAAACAAGACCTTTTATAAGATACTTAACCATTAAACTTGTTATATAATTTGACTGATCCTGTTCCAGCTAAGCTTAAAACGCATTTCGAACACTTTATCACATTGATCACAAAGGGACAAATTCGAATTCTTAACACATGAAAACGAGAACGTATCATCTTGTTATATAGTACATTAACAAGTCAAACAACACGCATACTGACTTATGAATCCACACGCATACTGACTAATGAATCCTTTGAAACAACAATATATGAGATGAAGCAAAACATATTGGTTGGATAAAACATGATTGCTAAGTGTAGAGTACATAATAAGCTTGCGTGTTTATCAGAACGAAAACACTTTGAAATGGACTTAATTCAAAAAGTAATTATGGAATGGATAATGACTACATTGAACCAAGTTAGTGTTTGCCCTACATTGTCAGCCAATCAGGGGCGCTTGATTTTAAAATAGTTCGTTTCTTATTTGTGAAGAATGGCCACGGTCGCTTCGCTGTGCTCCGTTTCCTAGGGTTACTTATTCACGAAGAAATTACTTAATAAACTCTAACCTATACTTCGAGCAATTTCAGTTCTCCATGTATTCTGCCAAAATCTAATGGGAAACACCGACTGTGCACAGATAATCGTATAGTGAATGGTGTGACCAAAACGGTCTCATTTCCAATATCTATAATAGATGATTGCATAAACACATTTTGAAAAGCGAAATGTGTGAACAAATTTGATATTCTTAATGGATTCTCGCAAGTTCCAATCGCATATATGGTAAGGAGATACCACCCTTTGTACCATCGGTCGGCTTAAACCAATAATAAATTATTCGCCAGCTGCATTTCAGCGGCGTATTAATGTGGTGATCTCTGGTCTTGATGATTGCGACGCTTACATCTATGATGTCAACAGTTGCTCCAAGACATGGAATGACCATCTTCAGAAAATCAGGGCTTTTTTTTCGATGGACTCACTCAAGCTAAGTTGATCATCAATTTTGCATATTGAGAATTTCGTCAAGCTACTGTAACATTTAAGGTCATGCTGTAAGACAGGATCTAGTCAAACCTATATATACGAGGATCAAAGCTATCTCTGAATTTTCATTATTTGGCATGGCTTCTTGTAATCAGTAATTGCAGGACCTTGGACAAATTTGCTATTTTAAAAGAAAGGATAAAAATAATTTGGGCTTAACAAATGTCATAATGCTCTTGGCACCATATTTTGACAAATCTTTTAATTTGGCTTTGGATGCCATTGACATTGGTGCAGGTTCTGTATTGATACCAGACGACAATAATAGGGCGGATCACATGGTTTGTTACTTTTCTAAGGTTTTAACAAACATACGATACATTTGTTGGCAATAGTGATAGCGTGTCTTGCTCTTTTTTATTCAATATTTTGAAGTGTATTTGACTTCGATCACAATCCCATCAGTTTCTTACAAAAATTGAAAAACAAAAATGAAAGGTTGCTGAGGTGGAGTTTGTTGTTGCAGGAACATTGTCTTGAAATTAAACATGTAAAGGGAAGAAATATCTTGTTAAGTTTGTTTTACCAACGTAATAATATGTTAAATATTGTTTCTAGTCATGGCATTTGGTACAATATTGTTGTTGTAGTTTGAATTTAGTTCTTCATTGTTTAATAATCAAGTTTCACACCAAATCTCAAAATTACCTAGAATATACATGGCTGATCCGCAACTAGACAGGCCCCTTATGCAAATGCTAAATGCGTAAATGTTTTTCAAAGATTTCTCTAGCAACCTAAAGTAAAATTTTATTTTATATCGTTTTAATACAAACTACACTACTATATTCATAATGCTACTTACACTCTGCCGTTTAACATGTTTACTATAATTATCATTAGTTTATACTCTTGAAGGAACTAACCATTTTACAGTGGTATGTCAACTAGTGGAACCGTGCGCGTGTTGATTGACCGTTAGCATGGACAACGAGTAGATGCTGTCACTGTATACAGTGCTTAAATCCGCCTTACTTTTTGTAATTGTTTACATGAATATAATTAGAAACGGACTTTTTAAAACTAGGTCACCAGTTTATTGTTTAGTTTTGTTATAAATGTCGAAAAATAGCTCATTGAGCTAGTGTTTCTCGTAATCATATAACCGACTTCAAATAAAGATTCTTGTATCTTGTAAATAGTTAAAAACAAAGCTTGATTCGACGACTAAAAGTGTTCTTATGTAGTGCATCATTGCGATCAATTTTAGTATAAACATTAAATGCATGTTACCATGTGTATGTACCGTTTACATCCGATGAGGTTATGTTGAAAACTGATTCTGTGCAGACATGTAAATTATTTACACTAAATAGCAAGGGTCAATAAAGCAGTGATTATATTTTATAAAACTGTTCCTATGCTTGTTCGGCCCTAGCTGTGCTCGCATTTTGAAATGAACGATCATCTGATGAAAACAATATATTTTATCTGAAGAAAGGAACTAAACAACAGGTTACTGTCATATCGCTTGAGCACTAAAATATGGCCCTTCAGTCCTTTCTATTGTTTAATATCATTATTTCTACTTATACTTTCAGTCACCATCTTGCAATGTTGACCTTGACCGCGTACTTGATTATGAATGGAATGTAACAAGACTTTCATAGAACGGCTTTCGATCAACTTTCCAGGTTCCTGGCTAGTTGAGTTTCGCATTAAGCCGGGCCAATCGAACATGCAAACAGTAGCGGTAATTTTAAATTGAAGTCTGTCTTTACATTAAGACTGACAAGTCTTGTATATGTATGTATCAAACAAAATAGTAAGAAAAGGGCCCCATTCGAACCAAGGCAACTTCTCAGTAAATAGTAAGCTGTCTAACGCATGCTTCCGATTATTTCAAATAGGCTCATAAACAAGTACCATATGTGCTGTAAATATGAATGAGTAAATTAATTTATTCGTCTTTAAATATAGTTTTGTCAGTCAGAAAACGCAATAGAAATGCCAGTGTATTAGATATATAAAGTGATCATTTACTTGTATTCAATTTAGGTACCTCTTTTATATCAGCGACGTTTTCTTTTTTCTTTCTTTTTTCCGTTTCATAAGTGTAAGCCCTCTAATAGTGTTTATCATAAATGGACGTTGCTTAATAACCAAGATGGGTGCTATTTATAGGTACGATTTTATCAATTTAGTGAAATATAATACTTATACATTAACGGCCACGAATGCGTTTCAGCTATTAGTTACCAAACAATTCGATGTGTGAATCAAGTCACTGAAATAGAACGGTAACAGGCAGATACATTGTTGTATTTATAGAGGGTACCCAGGAGCAATGCTTGTTTTTGGAACCATCCATTATTTAAAAGGTTAATGCTGTCGGGACATGATTAGAAAAGGATTCTGCGAGTATCGGATTATCTATTGGTTGTCAATTTGCGGCTGTAACGAATTTGTGCTGACCATAACCTATTGATTAGCGAGTAGTTCATCTTAACAATATGCTTATTATTATTATTAACCGTTGTTTCTTTTTAAATACATGTATCATGACCGGTATTCAAATAGTTTGTGTTGAAAAAAATCACATGGTTGTAATCTTTATATATAGCTACATAAATTGTGTTTTTGATTTGCAACTTTGCAATATTTGCGTTCCTATAAGAACACTTTAATACTAAAGCTAGTTTTAGCATAAGCCGTTGTAAATGTCGTAAGCATATACGGTTATAATGCTTCTTCCGAATCCAAGTTTAAGAATTGTAGTTCGCAATAAAACAGGGTAAATTGCAATCAAACATCTCACATACAAAGAAAGAAGACTATATTGTATATGTCGTTTACCATATCAATGCTAAACTTGTAGTAAAGTGTTTTTTTAAATCAATTAATATACTTTCATTTTAAATTGACTTAACATAGAATAACATAACATTTTTCAAGCATAAACCGTTAATAACATTCATAACCAACACAAATTATACATCGCATTGGCTTAAAAAAGCGAAGATTTGTTCAATAGACTGATTTTACATAATTCCATACATATAAGTAAAAATAGTATTTTTATCAATATCTTATTAGGTTCGTGTTCGTAATATAAATACAAGGTATTTAAACTATCTGATGTTTCGTAGTTTTTCTAGATTCTCATAACGTCAAAAATATAATATTTTGTTTTCGTAGGCCAATAGCAAAAGTAGGGTTTAAAGAATTATTTCCTGAAATTATTATAATTGGGACAAACTATAAGGAAATGATATTCTTTTTAGATGATATTCATGTTGCAATAAATACAAATTATATCTGTTCTTGGGATTTTATGATGGTTTCTCGTTTCAATCAATAAATCGTTAGAGGAAACCCGAATTTTAGTGCTAAATATAGTCGTCTGTATTACATTTAGGTAATTTAAGGTAAGTTCGTTTTTATACTAACTGAATGTTTCTAATGTCGGATTTAATAATTTTTGTGTTGGAAGATTGTTTACATATATCAATTATGCTTGTTTTATCAATTTAAACATTCTTTAATGATGCTTGAAAAGAGAGTTATTATTAGAATTCAATATTCCTATTCAGTATTTGATGTACTTTATTTTTTCATTCTACTTCCATTGTGTCTGCGTTATTCTCCATAACAGGCAGTAAGATTGTTATTTTTCGGACATTAAGAATACTCCTCACAAATTTACAATGAATTAATGTCTTTGGCTGGGTGGTATCCGAAAAATCTTCACCTTACTAAATCATTAAGCATCGTATGTAAGGCTACGGGTGTCTATGCAAAAATGATAACGTCGTCGGCAAAGAGATGTTTGTTTACATTAAAATTGTTTTACTGTAAATACTGTCTATATTATGATTAATATTTGATAATATTTTTCTTTGACGAAAAAACAACACCAAGCTGGAACTTCACACCGACGTAAAGAATGTAGACAGATTTGTTTTAAATAGTACACGTGCTCTGACAGAACTATACATTGCTTGTTTGTCTTTTACAAACCGTGTGCTTATATTTTAAGTTATAAATTAGTATCATAATGGATGTGACCTCGTGATTGAACCATTTTTCATTATCGATAAAACAACAATGTAATTTCATTTTCGAAGCAAGAGTTTTAGTAATAACTGATTGAAAAATATACATACAATCGTTTGTCGATTTTCCTTCTCGAAAGCCAAATTGATTTAAACAAAATATATAAATAGGTGTAATATTTCATGAAATGTAAATCTACACAAGACATGACTAAATAGGAAAACAAATAAATTAAGAGCATTGAAGGTATTTCAGTAAACACATAACATTTTACAAATATGAATCTGACAAGATCCTTCACCATACTATCATATTAGGTTAACAAACCACTGATTAACATAATCTCTTCTACAGACAACACACATCACTTAACGGAATATAACAACATCCAAAACACAGAACGACAGACAGACCAGACCAGCAACAACATCCAAAACACAGAACGACAGACAGACCAGACCAGCAGCAATGTCCAAAACACAGAACGACAGATAGACCAGACCAGCAACAATGTCCGAAAGCAAATATCTTTTCTGGTTTAAACATAATTATAGTGCACTTAGCAGTATTTGCATATCTAATGGAAGTTCTGGAATGCATTTTTATATACAGCGTTCAAATGGTTATAAATGAGGCTCCGTTTATAGAGGAATATGTAATTATCTGTAATCCTAAAAGGTACTCTAAGGGAAGACATTGTTTGCCTTTAACAACAATTACATATGTCTGTTTTAACGGAGCCTCATTTCTAGCCTCTTTGATTCCGTAGATATGAGATGATTTCCAGAACGTCCGTTTTATAAGCATTTTTACAAGAAAAATATTTGAGTCAGGGAAAAACAATTTTGTTAATGCAACTTGGACACTTTCCTTCAATGTTTGCCTAAGACTATGCAGTGACCGAATTATCTTTCAAGAACTGGTGAGCAGTTGCCAGGAAAGACTGGGAAAGAATCTAGAGAAATACCATATATATTTTTAATGAAATTATACAAAACAATATAAAGCTCTTGTTTCTAAAATAAATGTGATGCAAGTATTTTCGAATGAAAAGTATCAATATTGTTTGGTGAAGAATCGCAGATTAGCACTCGGTCATGTTTTTCTAAAATGCACTCTTTTGTGTATGACGAAAAAAAAGCGTATGGCAAATCATAATAAGTGTTAAAACTAAGATACCGAAAGCTGGAACTCATTAGCAAATTTTGATTTTTGCTTAAATATCGTTTTGAAGGCTTGAATTGTCAAATAAGCGTATACGAACAGCTTTGTTGTTGCGTAATTAATTTGTTGATTGAAATTATCACGTAATGTTATTAATGTTTGGTTAACATGGCAAACTATCTTAGGAATTCTTGAAAGTCCAGGTGGTCTAGTGGTTAAGGCGTTGATTATCTAGTGGTTTATTTCCTTGTCTTGGGTTCACACCCCATTGAAATCAACATACGTTTTATACTATACCTGTATTTTTCTACAATTTTAATATCGTAGAGTAAAACAATGATAAAATAAGTGCTTTCAAATGCATAATCGAGAAAACTATTTACACCCAACACTTCTTAGTTAAAATGCAAATCATTAGTACTTCAGAAAGTCACGTGATTGCAAATTTTGTAATGACTTTGTGTGAGATAAACTTCGATTATGCTAAAAGTAACTTTCGGTTTTACTGCATTTTGTAATATATATATATTTGGGGGTTGAAACTGTCATTAGGTTTAGAGAAGTCATTTGAGAATGCATACAAACAAATGAGTTTACCTAACTAAAACATAATGGGACTTAAATGAAAGTCGTTGATCTCGTAAATACACGACAGCTTTACTGGGAATGTTGCGTACCCGTTGCGTTAAACAAGATACCCAAAGACACCTTGCTGTTTGCCCGATGATACTCCTTTACAGTCGAGCCGACTTTTGAATTTGTCCCTGTCCTGTCAGGAACTGGAAGCAGTGTCGCTCCGATAGCGACCATTTATATTACTGTGCCAGACTTTGAGGTACCCGGGTAAGGCTACACGCGCTGCGCAACCACTGGGAAAAATAGTACAAGTCTTATAACCAGACACATGTTTTCCATGTTTTATAGTTGTTTTTTAGGTTTCCTGAAAGTACAGTCGACTGAAGGTACACTTATCTTTGACAACATATTTGTACACAAATGGACTTCCATCAACTGTATTTTGTTGTGTCAAACATATCAGCATCGTGTAATGTACATTTGTATACGTACACTTAAGTCATTGAGATTTTTGGTGAAATATTGCCTATTGGTACAATATTCACATATCCATCGATTAATACCGCCATGTATAATTTCTTGTTCACCATACATTGACCAACATAATCAACAAGTGTCGAGTTGACGATAATTGTCTTCGTGAGGTGTATTGGGTAGATTCCCGCTGTTTAATGAAAGACATACGAAAATGGCTTAATATTGCCAGAAACTTAAATTCCAGGATAATTGTATATTTGGTGCTGTTCTGCCGGATATATACTGTGGATATAAATAATTGGTGACATTCTCTAATTGTCTGGTCTAAATTAAGTCTGGCTCTGTCCTGGCTGTGTAAAAGTAGAATTGTTAACTCCCGTACTATGAAGTAGACCGCGAGATATTTATATCAGTAATAAGAAGACCTCGCCTCTAGTTGTTTTCAAACAAATAAAGTCCAATTCTGAGCAGTCGCCATACCTCAGCCTTAGAGAAAATACAAAATTTAGAAATGTTTTCATTAATTAAATATCGAACTTTGAAAACATGATAAAGTTCCGAGATATGAAAAAGAAGTGTACAATCGTTGGAAATATTATTGAGGACGAGTTCCATTGTGTCCTCACATAACCTGTGTATACAGACCTCTGACGTCAATACCTCCCAAGGTAACAGACGAGCGTTGGCGTTCGCCCCGCGTCGCTTTTGTAATATGAGATGCGTTGGGCACGTTTTTTTACACTTGCATACTGTTTTAGCATACACTCCCACGATTTTGATGAAATATATAATAACTAATGGGATAAGTCTTTCAAATATAGACGCATTTATACAATATTTATAAATGCTTGCGTTGGTTCTATAAACAATAGTATATTATATTGTGCTTTGTTACCCGTACCCCCAATGTCTGATCAATAACTGTTATATTATAATAGTAGTCATCAAATACAGTTATATAATTCGTAAGATTAATAATGCTAAATTGTAATAAATTGAAACGCCGTGTTAGTGACTCATAACGAGAAAAAAATGGTAAGTTAATACAAATCTAATCTGTATGTTCTTTTTATTTTGTATGTGTTTAAGGAAATGTAATTACTAAGAAGTATATATTTTCACATGTCACACGTCATGTTTTTTGTTTAAATATTTGTTTGAGTGAGCTTGAAAACTATTCTGTTCTGGTCTGTTTTGTTCTGTTCTGTTCTGTTCTAAAAAAAAGGCTGTGTGAACAATGATGCGAAAATATTACATCATCTCTGAAGCTCAACCGTAGATGCTATGTTTTGACTAAACTGGATATTTGCAATTAACTTGCAAAACGGGTAAAGGTCATATTAAAAAAAACCTTTTACCTTATTGCTGTATTAGATGAGCAGGATATGAATAACTGGAATATGACTCAATATATCCAAATGTAAGTGTATGTCAGTGAGACATAAAGCTCGACACTGTAGCGAATGTTCAGATATTTTGAACTGAATGAAGACATTGCTTAAAGAGAAGTGACTTCAACGATTTCTTACTATCTATTCGTAGAGGCTTTAGAACCATATTTAGCCTCTAACTTTGACAGTGGTCTAAACCTTAAAGGGACTGGACACAAGATGGTCCGTAAATCGGCAAAAACAGCATTTCCTCAAAACAAGCATAGAATGAGGTATGGGGCTATTAAACTCTGACATATTGTACCGTGCTTGCCCTGCATTACTCTAAAGGGGTACACACTTCCTTGAAGAAGGTTTAACTCTGAAGATATAAAATTCAGAAGGAGCAGTACTTTTAAATTAAAACTTAACAAAAAACAAACTTAAGAGCAATTTCCTAAATGCCTTTACAATGATGGGATTTCTTAACAATCATCATAAAATGATAAAGACTTATAACAAAAAAACAGTGTACATTGCAATCAAAACATCTTGCATACAAAGAAAGAATGCTACATTGTATATGGCATATAAATGTAACTTAAATCCTTTCAATCAATTAAAATACAGTCATTTAATTTTGCACTTAACAATGACTAAACATAACATAACATAGCATTTTTGAGCATTAAACGTTTAAAACATTCATAGCCAGCATAAATTATGCATCACATTGTCTTAATAACCGAAGATATGTTCAATAGAGTGATTTTGCACAATTCCATACATATTAGTGAAAATAGTACTAGTTATCTTATTAGGTTCGTGATCGTTATATTAATACATGGTATTCAACTTTTCAGATATTTCGTTTTTCTAAATTCTCATGACGTCAAAAATATAATGTTTTGTTTTGTAGGCCAATAGCAAAAGTCGGATTTAAAGAATTATTTCCTTAAATTATTAAAATTGGAACGATCTAGATGGAAATAATATTCATTTTAAATGACATTCATGTTGCAATAAGTACAACTTATTTCTGTTCTTGGGAATTTTGTGATGTCTTCTCGTTTCAATCAATAAATCGTTAAAGGAAACCCGATTTTTTATAAGTGCTATATTTAGTCATATGTATTACATTTGAGTTCGTTTTTATACCAACTGAATGTTTCTAATGTCGGATTCAACAATATCTGTTTAGCAAGATTGTTTTTATAATATCAATAAGTCTTGCTTTATTAATTTCAACATTATATATTTACACCTCAACTTCCATTCCTTAAATTAACTGCCTTTCAGCAATTGCGTTCATCAATCGATGAACGCAACATCTTCGGATATGTTCGGATCGTAATTTATTGCATAACAATATACATTAAAGCTATTGATCTTGTTATTGGTTGTATTGTGTCTGCAGGTCCCGTAAAATATAGATCAACATTTTTAAAAGTGTTAGTTTATTATATTTTAAATATAATGGTACCAGAAGTGTTTCAATTTTACGTTTTAAAGTGATTTCAAGTGGTTGATCTTTTCCCGCGTTATTGTGACGTCATCGGGTCGTTCTATTTACAGAATGGGTAAGAACGGATTACTTAAAGGTTTTCTTAAATGAAATGAAGAATTTTTTTTAACAATTCTTGAATGAAATAATGAACTATTGGTGTAAATATAAGGAATGAATTGCGGGGTTGATGTCATTATCGGGGATATGAACGCAATTGGGTTGGTCAAAGTACGCGTGGAGTCCTTCGGACTCCACACACATTGACCAACCCAATTGCGTTCATACCCCGATAATGACATCAACACCGCAATTTATTCCTTAAATAAGGAAGCTTGGAAAGAGAGTTCGTATTAGATTTAAATATTCTTATTCAGTATTTAATAACCTTTATTTTAAATTCTTCTTCCATTGGAAGTCTGCGTTATTCTCCATAACACGCAGTAAGATTGGTATTTTTTTCTGACATTTAGAATACTCCTCACAAATTTGGTGGTACCCGAAAACTCTTCACCTTAGTTTATAGTTTGGTATTTTTTCTGACATTAAGATTACTCCTCACAAATATACAATGAATTAATGTCTTTGGCTGGGTGGTATCCGAAAAATCTTCACCTTAGTTTATAATTGAGCCAATGCCACTATAAATAAGTTTACATTTTTCTAAAATGATAAAAGAAATAAACAAACTGTTCAAGGTCTGTGTCCTTATCCAGTTACCATTGTTACACAAAATTATACCTAAATATATTTCAACGATTCAATCATTTCTAAATTTGTACAGTAAAAGGAAAAGTTGAATTTTGATTTTCTATCTCACTCAAATATCATTATTGCGGACCGCTGCAGCGGCCCGCTATAATTAATACGTTGTGAGTAAAAGGTTTATGGAGACTTTTAAAAGAACTTGGTTGAAAATATGCGTCTCTTTTTCCTAAAAAAATCAAGTACTTTTGAGCTGAAAATGTAGACACAGTCAAATTTTCCCTTGAACACATGAGTTGTCGTTCTTACCATAATGATTGTCTCGTCATTAAATGAACGGTGTTACTTTTGACATTAATATTGTAGACACAGTCTTTTTTGCAGAGTTGTCTTTCGTACGTTTGACAAAAGCGCGCGAGTTTCTGATTTTCGGAACGTTTCTGGCGGGTGGTGCTAAAAGCCGGTACCCGGTCTCCGGTATCGCCCGGTATCCGGTTATCAGATGACTAATCTCATTATGACGCTTTTTATTGCCTTTTAAAGGTTTCATTATCGGATAAAGATCTCTGTTGTTGGTGGTATGCTTTAGGTTAAGAAAATAGTTTGAGTTATTTATGTATTTTCCCGAGTAAGCAAGAGACATATTGATTTAGTGCTGTCACAAAACTTTGTCCCCTGTAAAACTTATAGTTGTACTGAAACATATAGTTGTACTGAAACCTGGAAGAAGTGTTTAATATTAACTGTAGTTGTGCATAGACTAATGTTTTACTAATGTCTCTTTGAATTCCTTCATAGCCTTGACTCTACATCAGCCATCACCAACTTCAAAATATTTACATGGTACATATGTTTGTGGGCCCGCTGTGATACTTTGTATACAGTTGTTCTTGTTTTAGATATTGCAGTGTTCACTTTTGAATCCCAAAGGCTACATCAACTTGATGATAATAAAGTATCGTTTGTATTGCTATGGGTGTCTGGGCAAAATTGATCGCGTCGTCGGCAAAGATATTTAAGTATGATTTTTCATCAGCTTTTACTGCAAATACCGTCTATATTATGATTAATATTTGATAATATTCATCTTGACGAAAAACCAACACCAAGCTGGAACTGGGGTCCCCCTGTTTCACAACGACGTGAAGAATGGAGACAGGTTTGTTTAATATCGTACACATGCTTTGACAGAATTATACATTGCTTGTTTGGCTTTTACAAACTGCATGCTTATATTTTAAGTTATAAATTAGTATCATTGTATTGAACCATTTTTCATTATCGATAAAACATCAATATAATTTCATTTTCGAAGCAAGAGTTCTGGCAATAATTGAATAAAAAAAATATATAAATACAATCGTTCGTCGATTTTCCTTCTCGACAGCAAAATTGATTTAAACGAAACATATAAATAGGCATAAAACCTGCAAATCTACACAAGACATCGCTAAATTATAGGACAACAAATAAATTAAGAGCAGTTCAGGTATTAGAGTAAATACATATCACTTTACTCATAAGGATCTAACAAAATCCTACACTCCTACACCATACTATCATATTAGGTTTTCAAACCACTTATTAACACAATCTCTCCCAGAGACAACATACATCACTTAACGAAATATAACAACATCCAAAACACAGAACAACAGACACACCAGACCAGCAACAATGTCCGGAAGCAAATATCTCTTCTTAAAACATAATTATAGTGCACTTAACAGTATTTGCATATCTAATGGAAGTTCTGGAATTCATATTTATATACAGCGTTCAAATGGTTATAAATAAGGCTCCTTTAATACAGGAATATGTAATTATCTGTTACCCTTATAGCTACTCTAAGGGAAAACACTGTTTGCTTTTAACGACAATTGCATATGTCTGTATTAACGGGGCATCATATCTAGCCATTTTGATTCCGTGGATATGAAATGATTTCCAGAACGTCCGTTTAATATGCATTTTTACCAAAAATAGATTTGATTCAGGGAACAACAATTATGTTTATACAACTTGAGCATTTTCCATCAATGTTTGCCGAAGACTATGCACGAGCACGTTCAAAAACGAGTGATCTATTTCCCCTGTTTTTTTTTTAAATATTGGAAAAAACAGAGAAAACAACACTTCATACTCTTTTGTTTTCATAATAATGCATGTATGCGACTTAAAGTCAAATTTTACCTCCAAAATATATTTGCATCTTAAAATATTGTGTAATCTAAGCAGAACCGCAATATTGCGAAAATGCTTTCTTCCAACAGCAATGCCATTTAGCAAGACGAATATACGAAGCTAACGCCACACAAAAATCATCAAACTATATCGTTTCACTTTAATATTAATACACAGGGCAGGTGAAACGTCGACCACTATCGAAATTAAGTCGCATATTTCGACAGTCGCCATATTATCAGATAAAGACAGTATGGACGTTTGTTTTGTAATTTATTAGTGTTGGCAAAATATTTGCGAAGACCACCTGACCATCATCCTATTATTCTACAGGCCGTGTCTAAGGCTTTCATTAAACGCGTAGTGCACCACAGCTACAAAGACGGGTCCAACACTTTTAACAGTCTCTGTATTCCGTTAAGCGTACACGCGCTCTTTTAAGCTAGAGGAAAGACTTCAACCATTTTGTTATGAGGTGGTTGCCGTCTTTTCATAATTTTAGCAGACATTCATCTACAGACGTTCTCGTAGATACCCGACAGCTTGCCGGAAACGCTCTCAAGTGAATGTTGCGTACCCGTTGCGTTAAGCCAGATACCAAAAGACGCCTGGCTGTTTGTTTGGATGATGCTCCTTACGGTAAACCGTTTTTTTTAATTTACATTTATTGGTTCCTGATCTGTCAGGTACTGGAAGCGACCACTTGCATTATTGCGCATAACTTACTTTTTGTTCTCTAGTCAGAAAATAATAAAGAAAAAAAGCTTTCATCGACTAACACAATTAACCAGTGTCGAGTTGACGATAATCGATTAAGCTCTTTCAAGTGGATAATCGCAAGATATGAAATCATGTAAATGCATAAGTATTTTACTTGAATCTCATTGGGCATTTTACCAAGTTAGCATGTTTGACGCCTGCGTGCAGCCTTTTTTCAGTGCAACTTCACCCGTTAATGTTATCCGTATCATAATAATACACAAATGGTATACCGTTTATCGAGAAGAATGGAATAATCCTTGCCGAATAAATATACTTCACGTCAACGACAATCGATGCTGTAGATCTACAATCGATTCTGTAGGTACAACGAATGAACTATCTATTTTTGCAATTTGACAATGTTAATTATAAATCAAAGCATGTTCAAGACGGTGTTGTACACTATATACGAGTAAGTTCTAGTGTTTTGTCAGTAAGTATAAAGCATCATATTTGAATATGGCCTGAAAACAACAACACATTCAAATAAAAAAAATGAAATATTTTTAACAACCTACATATCACAGTGATATCAATATAAAATTAATTACGCGTAACAAACATTTGAATCATATCCTATGCACTCAACGACAGACATCCAAATCTTTAAGAGACAGACATACATACATACAGACAGACAGAAGACAGACAGACAGACATACAGACAGAAATGTTTATTGTCGTAAACATGTTATTTAACAGGTTCTTGACAAAAAGTAGAAAACATAAACGCACATAAATATTCAGTATGATCACAAAGATGCATAGTCTACATACAAACAAAAGAGAATAGTACGAGTATAAGTGATTTAAATTAAAAAACAAAAAATAAGGTATCAAAAACTGGAAAAAGATACATATCAATATTAAACTGTAAGATATATATTGAATATAGTAATGAAGTATTATGGGAGGCTATTGACAAATGTCATAATTCTTGAAAGATCTAAACGATGCTATTTATAAAAAAAATCTTAACATAAATGCTTGATTTATAAATTTACCTAATGCTAAGCTACTTAGAATGCTTACTTTTTTGATAACATTAGTTCGATCAACTTGTACATACTTGGGTTTCTAATATAATATTTTTTAATTAATTATTTTCTGAGGTCATTAACGAAAAGTGACAAGTAAAAACATGATTTTGTGTATTAAGTTGTTAACTTTTACAAAGTTCTGAAGAATCGGCCCACATACTATGAGCCTTAAACCCTCTGAATCAAGTGACGAAACAGAAACAGTTCGTATTGAGTGCGTTATTTCCGGATACCAAATATTTTGCAATGGCAGACAAAACTGAGTTGGGCAAGGGGCGTGTTTAGAAGCACAAGCTTTTGACAGTCGCCCCGCCCTAGGAAACCGAAAATTAAATGGTTTTAAGTTCTGGCAGAATGGTTTGGGGTACACACCTACGAACGTTTGACATTTTCTAGTAAAAGAGGTAAATATTGAGTGTGTTTAATAAACTTTTTTTCAGAAATTGACATAAAAAGTAAACCTTACAATCTGTGGGGGGGGGGGGGGGGGGACATAGCAGAATAAACTAGCTGTATTAGATAAGTGTACAAATCACAAATAACACATAGGACATATGTACATTACGCAATAAAGAATGTACATAGCACAATAGACGATGCACATAGAACGAATAACATAATACATTAAACAATGTACATGGCCCAATGAAGAATGTACACCTCACAATAAAGAATGCACATTACACAATAAATAATGTACATTACACATTAAATACTGAACATAGTACAATAGATAATGTACATAACACAAGAAAGAATGTACATAACATTATAAAGAATGCACATAACACAATAAATAATGTACATTACACAATAAAGAATGTACATAACACAAAAAAGAATGTACCTAACACAATAACGAATGTACATAGCACAATAAAGATTGTACATAATACAATTAAGAATGTGCGTAACACAATAAAGAATCTACATAACACAAAAAAGAATCTACATAGCACAATAAAGAATGTACACAACACAATAAAGCATGTGCATAACACAATTAAGAATGTGCACAACACAATAAATAATATACATAACGCACTAAAGAATGTTCATTACACAATAAACATACACATAACACAATAAAGAATATAATGAATGTACATAGCACAATCGAATTTTACAAAAAATTATCATGATATTTTTTTTTTACAACTCAGCTTGTCCTTGTTATCCTATCCAGACATTATCATATGGTTACATAACTATAACTCCATATAACGGTTTTAATCAGTCAACAAATACATTTAAGTGGGACTTAATAAGGACTTAAGAAGTTTTGCGAAATTGTGGCCAGGAACCAGTTCAGTCATTAGTATTTTTTCTCGAATGTCAATGATGACCTAATTTTAGTTCTAGAATAACTTTCTTAAATTCCATGAAAGCATTTTTGTTAATTTACAATGTCGGCGCATAAGCACAATTTCATTCTGTGATAATGATAATAATGAAAGAAAATGGTGTTACTAAACTTATAAAACCTTTTCCGCCTATGTGTGAATATCGTGTCCATTTCAATAAAGATAATAAAAAAAATCTTCTGAAATGTTTCACCCGCAGAGAAAAATAATTTGCGCCACGGTGGTAAATTAAGTACATTAAAAACAATTAAAGCAAGAGGCTAAATAAAAAAAAACCCTATTAAAATCGCTCTCATTTCAACATAATGACCATTGAGATAGCAACAAGTAACGTATTACTTATTTGCATTTAAAGACATGGGTGATGGTATTTAAAAGTACAAATCACACGATGTTCAACGCTTCGTTAATGCCTTTAACGCATTCATGTTTTAATGCGTTGCCCTGCTACCATCTACGTATCAGCGTACCATTATAACTCATTTAATTCATGACATTAAATGTGAAATCATTTATGATAGTTTCCATATCAATACGCTTAAAACTTGAACAAAAACAGTTTCGCAAGAAGACCATGTAAAAAAAATCATTTCTCGCTCTTTACAAATTCGAAGAAAGTGTTATTTTCCTGACACTTCATATATCAATAAACACAGAAATAGAAAGTTAAATTCAATTTAAAGAACTTTTTCCAGAGGGCCGCAATCGATCCCTAAAGTTCGTTTTATTCGAGTGGTATATGCAATCATCAGTTTCGGGATGGATATCTTCGCCCGTGTTTAAATGTGGCAGGGCCTATGGTGCTTTTATCAAAATATTTCAACGGTCTTATAGGCACATTTTGCAGGGTAATGCTCGACAAGTTCTGTAATGACTTTATTTTAATAATCTAGGTGTCCCACTTCAGTAGATATGTCATACTGCAACATGCAGTTTTATTATATTTTTTTTCGTCGTTTTTAGGTTAACGTGTTTAAATAATTATATTATCAGTTTTCAGAGAGCATCAGAAAGCGTTTATGTTCTTGTAAGTGTTAAGTTGTCGCCCATGTTATATTTTGACAATGCTATTAGTAAAGTTTGTTTTATACAAACTTGTAAAGTTGTTTAATCTGATTGTAAAACATTTGTCTGTTCCAATTCCATAAACTTTCACTTTGAACTTTTCCGATCACTGAAGTTTCATGGAATTTCACTTTCAGTTGGTGCTTATGTTTTATGAACATTATAACTACTTCATTAAGCTTCCAATTCTTCATTTAAAGGCAAATGTTATGTGTTTAAAGTTGTGTGTAGCTGAAAATATTTATTGAGATTTTTGTATTCCCCGGACACTACAAAAGACAAAGATGACATATATTAAAAGCTGTCGGCTTCAGTTTCATGCAATCAATGTTAAATTGAAAAGAAAAATGACTAGTTTCAATGAAGAAATACTGATAAAAAAGTTTTTTTCATTACAAAGAATTCCAAAATGTTTTGATATAGCCCTTTGGCTTGTCTTTATTGATTTTTTTGCATCATTCACGTTCAGTAATAATATTGTCAATAATTATGTACAGTAACTTTACAAAAATATTTCAAATGGATAATTATTAGCTTATTTTTGCATATCCAGATGCCTCATCGGGGAAAGATGGATGGTCACATGTGTGGTTTAATTCAATCAGATCGAAGCTTGTAAGAACAAGCGCGCAAAGATGTAAATATTGCAATAGATAAAGGCGCAAAAGCAGAAGAAAGTTTTTCATATCAGTTAGTGCAATGTATATGTTTGCATCTGGACAGAACAGCCGTGTTTAATGATAGCAGGAAATCTGCCTAGTTGTGGGATTCTTAATGTAGATTTTCCGTTATTGTTGGGTTTGTGTAATAATTAGACCAAAACCTGTTCGTTTGTGGAACTCTAAAAATGTATTCCCTTTTTGTTGGTGTTCGATATACATACACCTAAACCTGCCGACTTGTACAATCCTGTCAGCTTGTAGGAGCCTGTCCTTTGGGAGTCATTCTTCCTTCACACTGGAATTGTAATATAAACACAGTAGCAAAACGGGTGTATATCGGGTATATGAAAGGTTATACATCAATACTTATTATATTTGTGAATAAAGACTTGTAACACGTGACTGAACTGCACATTTAAGGATCACTGCAGCTCTTGTAAAAGCAAGGTACTTTAAGAAGATCCTTGTTAAAAAATAGGTTTGAAATTATAAAATAGATAATAAAAAATAGTAGTTAATAAGTTTGACGATGTGCTTTTCAAAATTTAAATGCTTCCTTTCATGGCCATAAATCGATAATATTCGATTATATTTGCAAACTAATAGCTATTTTGACTAGTTTAAGAGATACATGCACGGTCAATAATGTAATTTATAATTCCACAACATGAGTACATATTATCACAACTCAAAGGCATATCTTCACACAACAAGGAGATATCAACGCAAACCTCAAGGGCACATCTTCACACAACAAGGAGATATCAACGCAAACCTCAAGGACACATCTTCGTCTGTCTGTCTGTCTGTCTGTCTGTCTGTCTCTCTCTCTGTCTGTCTGTCTGTCTCTCTCTCTCTCTCTCTCTCTCTCTCTCTCTCTCTCTCTCTCTCTCTCTCTCTCTCCCTTTCAATGATTGCATTTGGGATCAAGCTTTGTCCCATCAATCCAGAACTTATTTAGACTACTTTTAAATTATGAAACCCAAATCAGCATTATCTCAAATATTTGAAGAGCTCTTTAAAAAATTAAAGAAGTCTTCAGTTCCATTAAATAGAGCTCTGAACAATCGAATTAATCTTAGCACCAATTGATTTAGAGGTATCCGGCTATATCATTTCCAAGGAGAGCTCTTCAATTCAATTGAAGATATTTCCAAATCGACTGAATTGACTGGTTCTGCAATTGAATACGAATGGATTTAACTAACTCATCAAATAGTCGAGTTTATGTGGATTAGGCCAAAACAGTACATTCCAATCTGTAAACAGCACGTCGAAACAGCACTACACACGGAAACATGCACTTAAGTGAGTTTATGCTTCTGTGTATAGGTGATACAATTCCATTCCGAAATGCCACAAAAAGACAAACGTATGACTTGGTGAACAACCATAACAGTCTTCAAATTTAAGTTCACTTAAAATTTCGTATGAAGCGGCCATTTTCCTGACAAGCGCTCAGATAATAGCGAAATAGACGAGAATGGGACATTGAATTTGGCGTGTTCGTCTAAAGACAATATAGTTCTACCAACATATTGCAGACCATTTCAGGGAATCAACCCCTCTGTTCATGGAATCTAGTTAAAAATGGATTGTTTCTACGTTGATTAAGAAAATCGATAAAAAATACTGGACCCTACCGTGAAATACGGTAAGTTTGAGTTACATACCTTGTATCTTTCTATGTATATCAAATGCATTAAATATCTTCAGATGTGTTGTTTACCTCATTATATGTACCCAAAAAGATATTAATCAACATTTTAGACACAAACAATGAGCCAGAGGCCTGTGGATTTGGCGTCATACTATGAAATGATTTTTTACCTTAAAGGGATAGTTTAGTGAATGTTTGGCATGTTAATTCCCAGCTGTAAATCACTTGTTATTCAGTGTGTGAATACCACGTGATAAATTGCGTCATAAATGATTCGTTGAAAGGCAATTTTTTGCTTCTAATCAAGAATTTAAACAGAGATAACTAAACCATTCCTGCACCATTTTAAATTAAACATAGCGCAGCCTATGCCGCTTACAGAGCCCCGCCTACGGTCTTTTACCAGAGTTTGATTAAGAGTTTAGTTTCTTTAAACACTCCGACAAACCATTTCATAAAACTACCGCCTGACGGAGCACCTTCTAAACCTTTTTTTTGAGAACAGGTTTGTCGAAGTGTTTGAGAAACTTAATCACCTCATCATACTCCGGTAATTGAAGGTGAGGCTCTTCAAGCGACATAGACTGCACTTTGTTTCACTTAAAATGGTGAAGAAAAAGAAAAGTTATCTTTGTTTAAAGTTTTCATTCGAAGCAAAATGCTGCCTTCCGACGTAGCATTTATGACGTAATTTATCACGTGGTATACTCACACTGTTATTGCACTGATGTCACAGAAGGGGTCGACTTGCTTGTGTATGTTTTTATTGGCTCAGGGACATTGAGAGTAAACGCTTTTAGAGTTGATAACCTCACTAAAACTATAAGCAATATGCACAGCCAATAAGTAAATAATAAACAAATAGAAGTGAGAAGGGTTTCAATAGTTATATCACGGACCTATAAACCAGGTCTATAGGTCCGTGGTTATATAATTTATATATTTCATTTCATTTTATAATATGATGCTAATATCAATTTCCTGAACGTTTTATAATTATTATTATTTTTAACAAATTAATTCATGTTAGTGATATATGATGCATCATAATTTCATTCCATTTATGTTGTTTATATATAAATCATACTAATGGGCATTTATATATAACATGTAACATAAACTCTTATTCTTATTCTAAAGCTTTGTAATAATAATTATTAAATATTATTTGAAAAAGTTCACAAAATAAACCTAGTATGATAATGATGTTTTGGTCATTTGTTAAAAAAACCCACCCTGCACAGCAGGACACTTAGATCTGAGATCTGATAGGCAGCATAGGATAATTAAGATTAAGTTCAATAAACAGAAGTTGTTTACTACACACATATTTCGGGTTGGGCGAGCTATGGGGGGGGGGGGGGGGGTCACTTATAGTAGGCTTAAACAAGGCCTTTAAATTGATAGTTTTACCTGAACTGCAATTACTTGTGTCGCAAATTAAGAACACCATTAATCATTATATTTTAAGTCTGGTCAATTAATCTTTAAGAATATGACCAATTATGTTTTGAAACAAGAAACAATGAATTTCCTTAGGAAAAATAGTCGAAGGGAGATAATCAGAAACTGATAGATTCGATTATATACAAATCCTTATTTTTTGTGTATTTTAGTGCAAACAAAAGGTAGAAAAGAGATTTTGTCCTCCGATTTCTTTACGAGTAAAACAAAAACGACAACCTTTCTATCCCTGAAAAGGGCTGAACTACTTTTGATTTCTGAAGTACTTGCTTAAGTGCGAATAATGTTGTTTGAGACAACAGAAAAATGTGTAAATCACCGAGGGATACAAACATTATAGAATTATTTGTATTTATAAAAAAGGGCGCACTATAGGTTGATGCATTTTTATTTTATTTTAATGCATTATTATGTTTAACATTTTACTTTATTGATGAAAAAATAAAACAATATGTGATTTCTGTACAGAAAAAAATGTTAGCCTAAATGTTAATATTATAAGCTATGTGGCCACAAATTCCCCAGTCAAAAAAAAATATCGCTAATATGTTTTTGTCTGTACATAAATCATATGCTTTTTTGTTTTGATCATTAAAATCAAATGAGTTAAACACAATAATGCATTTATTTTGCCCCTTTTAAACAAGCATTTATAAATGATGAATATTTATAACTACAATATAAATGGGTTCAATTAATTGTACAACATAAACAACAACAACAACAACAACAACAACAACAACAACAACAACACGAGAATGATGATCAAATATTTTATACGAAATTTTAGGTATGAGTTTTTAGAACACAACACATAATAAACATTTTTGTTTCATTGATATATCAATTGTATTTCCTCTCGTGAACACCGACAGTTAGTATTTTTACTCGTGGCTGCGCCGCTGGTGAACACCGACAGTTAGTATTTTTATTCGTGGCTGCGCCGCTGGTGAACACCGACAGTTAGTATTTTAACTCGTGGCTGCGCCGCTGGTGAACACATTATTTTCAGTTCTTACTCGATGAAATGTAATCGATATCTCACTGATACAAACAATATCCTCTAGGTGTCGAACAAACGGAATGTTAAGGCGTAAGTTTTTAATATAAGACCCATATATATTAGACTGCTAATGCCACTTAAGCCTATCGTTAAGGGATATTTCACCGTTAACAACATGTTCATTAATGCATCTCTATCTGGACATCTTCTAAATCGTGAATAGTATTGTTTTCTGGCATTTCATTCCAATTATCCTGGCCCTCTGTTGTTTTAGTAGATGTTAATCCGGCCAGCTCAATGATTGCGTTACACAGGACGCGCCAGTCAGGAACCAGCTTGGTTTCTTTTCCATCATTTATCAGGGACGCATGAACCAATGTTCCAAAGAACTGATTGATAACATGCGGCATTAACTTCTTGTCAACCTTCTCTAGCATGAGCGGTACAATCGGTTTGCCGCTGTTGACGGCTTGAAGCAATTCGTTCTCACACCAATGTCGTTGACAGAAGGTTTTGGAAACAGCTGCTACTAACACAGAACATTTCTCTAGGCATTTCTCAGTCTCGTCCAAAATCCGAAATCCTGGCCGGAAATTTAAGTCTCCTTTGCAAACAGACTCCTTGTCAACGCCAATGATATCCTTAAAGGTGGAATTTAAATGTGGATACACGTCTCTTTCAACTAATTCTGTGTCGTCGCTGGCAAAGCAAAGGAATGTCAAGAAATCGTTGGTGAATTCACCCTTCCTGATCTTTTCTATAACATCCAATAAGACCCTGCGTTTCAAACGACGCCTTCGAAACACAATAATTGTTATCACTAACACAGACGATATAGCTATACAACTTGGAATGATCACAGCAAGAACTGTGTGAACAACCTTCATCATGCAGTCTCTTTGTATAACGTTTACTGAAGATTCAAGAGCTATATTAAGCTCTTTACCATTATAGTCACAGTAGAAACTAGCTACACCCCCCTTCCTCGCATTATCTTTCATCCATTCGATCAATTCCTGTTCAGTTGATTCACATCCGCAATTTAATTGATAATCGCGAAGATCCACAAAAACTGAACTTAATCTCTGGAACAATTGTAGTGTATTTGAATCTATGATTTGAAAGAGTTGTTTCCAGATAAGTCTATTACTTGCAACATTTCCAAATGATTTATGCCGAAAGTGATTTCTTTTAACATGTTGTTTGACAAATCTATACGCACCAAATGCGAATTGCCAGACAGAAAAGTTGTCGGTAAGTCTTCCAATCTGTTGCTAGACATTTTTAGCTCTTTTAACTGTGTAAGTGGTAGCAATAACCGCTTAAATTCTTGTGGGTACATTTGATTCATTTGTTGTAGTTTATTTTTCGAAATATCAAGTAAACGTAAATTCACTGATGGCGCCAAAGTCTCTGGGGATTTGTACTCCATAAGGAAAAGTCTAGATATTGTAGAGTCGAAGCAGTTGTTGGATGGAGAATAACCGTTGTATTTAAAAACTTCAACTTGTTGGCAGCGTCAAAAATCTTTTGAAATTGTAAAGGACACTCCGAGAAATCCAGAATAACCTGTCGGTCTGGATGACAAATGGTCATTTCAGTGTCAGAGACACTCTTCAAATTTAGCTCTGCTACAGTGTTATAGAATACGAGAGATCTGCAATGAAAATGGGATAGTAACGAAATATAGTTCAGAACTCCACTTGCAAACAATGATCCTTCGAAACTGACCGATTTTAAACGCGGGCACAACTCACCTGGAATGTAGTAATAGCCAACGGAGGAAAACACAGCGAATTCTAAAACAAGGGTTTCTAGACCATTGTCACACAAAGGGTAAAAGTTCCTTATGTCTAAAACAGCGAGGTTAATATGAGATATGTCGAGTTGCTTCAGTCTTCTTCCGCTTGACAAACTAACAAAGAAGTTAAAATCCATGTTCACCGGCTCGAAATATTTCCTTCCTATCCATGATATATTTAACATCTTTAAATTTGATAGCACATGGATTCCGTTGTTCACAAAACAAAGAGCCTTGGCAACTGAATCATACAATAAATTCCCATTAGCAGAGAGATCCAATGTTTCGACAGTATCGAGGCCAACGAAAGCAGAAATACTGATGTTGCTAAATACGTCTCCTTCGACCTTTAGATATTTCAGAACCTTAAAGACGGTAAACATTCCCGATACAATTTCCTTGCTGAAGGTCGATTGTAAGGTGAGGCGTGTTATTGCTGACCATTCTTGTGGTTGAGATTGAAAGTGCTTTGCAACTTCTTTAAAGTCCACATCCTGAAGGAATATCTCTGTGATATTCCACGGTAAATATGTTGGAAGGTTTTCACCTAAACATGCCATCGTATAACCATGACAACTGCAATCAGCTCCACACGTGACATCCTGTGTTCCTGAGATAACAAGAAGGCACGAATAACACAAAAGAAGTAAAATCATGATTTTCGATGTCCAGATGACTTAAGAGATATATCAAGTTTGTTTCAAATATTGTCGAAGTATTTATGATCAGGAAATAGTAAAATACTTTAAAAGCTTTGAATATGTTAACCTGAGTATAGTGAATGACAATAGTGTAAAAATATCTTGATCTTGCCTAACGAAGCAAGAACGGCTCATAAAGGAAATGCACTGCACCTTAAATTAAAATGTTTTGTGAAACTGTGAATATAATTTGCTTGTGGGAACTGGTTAAACAGAGTATAACCATTTAACCGTTGAAGTGCAGAGAAGAGATTCATGAAAATAAGGAAGTAAAGCCCCTCATTAAACCCTATGACACTCGGAAATCCAATAATAATTATTTTTATCATCTACAGTCAAGTGCAGAAGGTATTGGCGATTTGGGCGGCCGTCTTGAATTTAATACCAATAAAGGTATCCGGTACACAAATATGTGAACTCTGGATGCTGGTAATGCAATATTATTTTGACATCATTTGAAACAGGTTTATGTTCAACAGTTATAAAGATATAACACTAAGGTCAATGGAGCTTTAAGCGAATAGTTTTTTTGCGTGTTCCATAATGACTTTGAAAACGTTACTAACTGTGTTATTTAATAGTAACTTTAAAAGCAATCTTTATTTCTTACCCAGAAATATGAATTCATTGATAACTGCGTATTTAACCGAATAACTTTAGACGTTGAAAGAAAAAAAAATGTTTTGTTGTAGGCAGATGAAATATGTTTATATACCCAGGGGTGAGTTAGACGAAAAGCGTTCGCCCAAAACCATCATCGTGTTCGTACTTATTTGAGGGCCGATGAAGAGTATTCTTTTTCGCCCTTTTTGGTGGGTCAATAACAGTCGATGATAGTTGCTGTAGCTCAATTTCACTTCTAGAGACAGTATTTTATTTTTGCGGAACACAAAACTTTACGTCTGATTTCTAAAGAAATCTGTGCCGTTTGTGTATGCGCTTGGTGTCTTTAATTGACAGCTGAGGGTGCTGTCAACTCAGGGCAAATGGGAGCCTGACTCCGCCTGGTGAGTTGTAGGAGGTTTTTTTTGTCCGAGATGGTTAAAAAAAACTATCATGTGATTACAAATAAAAACAAACAAGTAACATTAATACACCAACAATTTGTTGCTTTGACAATAAAGAACTCGAGCGTTTTTTAGATATAGGTATTATTTCTCTTATTTTGTTCTAAATGATGTAAATCGATTCCAATTGAAACCATTATAATATTTGTATGAAAAGCTACAGAAGCAAGCTCAGTAGCCAAAAGTTTCAACATAAACCCCGTTTAATGGCACAGGGTCAACGCCAAAGAACACAAAAACAAAACTCACAGACAAGAAACACGGAACAACAGCACAAAACGGGGAGTAAAATAAATTAAAAAAAAATCAAGTGTCCTCGAAATTTTGTGACTATTCACTATTACTGACACGGGTCAAAAAAGGTTGAAGTTTTGCGCCAAAATATCACGTAACAACACAGCGACTGAGTCGAAAGGGACGGTGTAAGTAGGTCAAGTAAGTGCGAACTCCAAATTTGTTATTGTTTAATTAAGGCGATCTATAAAAAAATGGAGCTCGGAGCTGTTACATTGTAATATAAATATTCCACAACTAAATTTCAGATGACAAATTAAGTTAACGATAGTTTAACCATTGCATGACTGATGCTATAAAAGTATTGACTTTAAAACGACACATTTCATATAAACTGATAAAAAATTGGAATTTAACAATATCACAATTTATTACTTCACTTCCGTAAAAATTCCATTGAATTTGAGACAAAGCTCACAATTGACAAACTGATTGACATAACTGTTTGCACCTGACTGTAGATCGATGAAGTGATAACATTACACAAAAACGTCATAGCGTATGGTATTTTTCTTTCAAATTGTTTTTATGATGAATCTTAAAACCACAATCATGATGTTACGGATTAATTAACAGTATGATTAAAATACTAGATATGATTTTTGTAGGTCATGGCTGTAAATTATTATTTTCGTTAAAAAGTTAAAGGCATAATAGCGTCTGTTTTAATGTGCCCAAATATTAAACTTGACTGAAAAACATATGAAGATTGTTAGTTTAGACATGAATTTTTCTTTATGAATATAATGATAAAATTATATGAGAACTTATTAACAGCAAGCAGCAGGATTCAAACTCGGGTACTTAAAGCCTTTAGGCGGGGACCGTATCCTGCTTACATTTAAAGAACAGAACTACAAATTAATATTAATAAACAAACACATGGTATGACATAGTTTAATCATTATATAAAATAGAATCATAAATATATTATAAATCAGGTGAGGATGAATAAAACTATTAAAATTGTGAATCAATATTAAAAAATCTTCTAATACTCAGAGCTTGTTTGACAAATAAAGATAATTTTATAAGTTATTGTTTATTTCTTGTGTTCAACAGTGAAATGAGCTTAAAAACAGACGGACGTAAATATCAATAATTCCGTTTATTTCTCATGGTTTCTAAACGTATACAAATACAAATACAGTCTGGAGGTTCGCACTTATTTGTTGGCCAATGAAAAGTCTTCTAGTTCGCTCTTAGTTGTTGGCCAATGAACAGTCTTCGTGTTCGCACTTATTTGTGGGCCAATGAATAGTCTTCGTGTTCGCTCTTATTTGTTGGCCAATGAATAGTCTTCGTGTTCGCACTTATTTGTGGGCCAATGAAAAGTCTTCGTGTTCGCTCTTATTTGTTGGCCAATGAAAAGTCTTCGTGTTCGCTCTTATTTGTGGGCCAATGAATAGTCTTCATGTTCGCACTTATTTGTTGGCCAATGAAAAGTCTTCTAGTTCGCTCTTAGTTGTTGGCCAATGAACAGTCTTCGTGTTCGCACTTATTTGTGGGCCAATGAATAGTCTTCGTGTTCGCTCTTATTTGTTGGCCAATGAACAGTCTTCGTGTTCGCACTTATTTGTGGGCCAATGAATAGTCTTCGTGTTCGCACTTATTTGTGGGCCAATGAACAGTCTTCGTGTTCGCACTTATTTGTTGGCAAATGAACAGTCTCCGTGTTCGCACTTATTTGTGGGCCAATGAACAGTCTTCGTGTTCACTCTTATTTGTTGGCCAATGAACAGTCTTCGTGTTCACTCTTATTTGTTGGCCAATGAACAGTCTTCGTGTTCACTCTTATTTGTTGGCCAATGAACAGTCTTCGTGAAAGCTCTTATTTGTTGGCCAATGAACAGTCTTCGTGTTCGCTCTTATTTGTTGGCCAATGAACAGTCTTCGTGTTCGCTCTTATTTGTTGGCCAATGAACAGTCTTCGTGTTCACTCTTATTTGTTGGCCAATGAACAGTCCTTGTGTTCGCATTTATTTGTGGGCCAATGAACAGTCTGAAGGTTCGCACTTATTCGTTGGCCAAATAACAGTCTTCGTGATCGCAAGTTTTTGTTGGCCAATGAACAGTCTTTGTGTTCGCACTTATTTGTGGGCCAATGAACAGTCTTCGTGTTCACTCTTATTTGTTGGCCAATGAACAGTCTTCGTGTTCACTCTTATTTGTTGGCCAATGAACAGTCTTCGTGAAAGCTCTTATTTGTTGGCCAATGAACAGTCTTCGTGTTCGCTCTTATTTGTTGGCCAATGAACAGTCTTCGTGTTCACTCTTATTTGTTGGCCAATGAACAGTCCTTGTGTTCGCATTTATTTGTGGGCCAATGAACAGTCTGAAGGTTCGCACTTATTCGTTGGCCAAATAACAGTCTTCGTGATCGCAAGTTTTTGTTGGCCAATGAACAGTCTTTGTGTTCGCACTTATTTGTGGGCCAATGAACAGTCTTTGTGTTCGCACTTATTTGTGGGCCAATGAACAGTCTGAAGGTTTGCACTTATTTGTGGGCCAATGAACAGTCTTTGTGTTCGCACTTATTTGTGGGCCAATGAACAGTCTTTGTGTTCGCACTTATTTGTGGGCCAATGAACAGTCTGGAGGTTTGCACTTATTTGGGCGTACATGCATAAATGAATCCGTGTTTGCACTTATTTAGGGGGACATGAATAGTCTCCGTGTTTGCACTTATTTTGGACCAATAAACAGTCTTCGTGTTTGCACTTTTTGGTTGGATGATAATTTTTCCGACTTGCTGAAGCTCAATTTCTCTTAGTAGAGAAAGTCATTTATTTTGCGTAACACAAAACTATACGTCTATTTTTCTGAAGACATCTGTGCCGATGCACATGCATAGGGTGTCTTTAATTGACAGTTGAGGATGCTGTCAACTCAGGGCAAATGGGAGTCTGACTCCGCCTGATGAGTTGTTGGACGTTGTTTGTCAGAGGTGGTTGGATGTGTTGGATCATACAGCCTTGTGCCTTTATTTATTTACGAAATACCACCCCCTTACTGGTCTTTAGTCAACTGAGTCATAATAAGTGTCATAAAAAGCAGTATCTACACATCCTTGTGAGATAAAAACCACATCCACCATGGCAATCTTTTAAACATTTAGCTAAATACATAGATTAAAATTAATCAGATATGTACTGAGATTACGTAATGGTATTTCTAATTGACGAAATATCAAAAAAAAATTATCAGCGCAAAACTTGTCAATTAGTTAAGTTCATTGCATAATAAAATGACTGGAAGACGAAACACGATCATTTTAGCGAAATGTACGACGCTTTCACGGTGAATACATAGAAAAAACAAACTAAAATAACATTTATGCCAAAATATCACGTTACTACACAGCCACTAAGTCGAACGAGTCGAAGTCAGTAGGTCAAATTAGTGCGAACTCCAAATTTGCTATTGTTCAATTTTGGCGATCTACAGAAAATGGAGCTGGGAGCAGCGAAGCCGCATATACATATAATATATACATAAAATATATCCATATAAAGCAAGTATAAAACTGTAATTATTTCACGAACTTTATGCTCATTTTCAAAATAAATATTCCTCAGCTAAATTTCAGATGACACTTAAGTGAACGATATTTCCCCATTGTATGTTTGCATGATTGATGATAGAAACAGTACTGACATAAAACGGCACATTTCCTTTATAATAATAATAATAATAATAATAATAATAATAATAATAATAATAATAATAATAATAATGAAATCGCACTAACAGATTAAGTTTATTTAAAAAAATAAAATGAAACTGATAACATATGCAAACTTTGACGATAAACAAATATTACCTAAACTCGCAATAACACATAAAGTTTATTTAAATAAATAAATGAAACTGATTCAGTATTCGAAATTTACTGATGTAACAAATATTACTTCTCCTGTTAAAATGTCATTTAAATAAAGACAAAACTCAAATTGATAATAACAAATAAGTTGAAATACTTGTTAGCACCTGACTGTAGGTTTAGGTTTAAGTGTTAGATTACTTAAGTAGATTACACAATGACGACAGAACATAATTACTCATGTTTTCTTCTTAAAACCACAGTCATGATGTTATGGATTGATAACATTCTGCGGCTCGCGTACAATGACAGACGCACTAAAATGAATCGCGAACTTTTCATCTGTGAACTTTCCAGAAACAGAAGCTATATTGCAAACAAATTCGCATGTGTCTTTCATAGATATGTACTCATCTCGACTTCGATCGAGTTTCCAATTGAATTTGTATCTATTAATCCTTATGCCTCAATTATTAAATAGTTATTTGGCGTTGCCAGAGCGACTCACAAAAAGAGTCTGGGATTTGATTAGTTAAGCTTTATCTTAAGGTTAGGTATTAATCATACAATCATAAAATCGCTCCCTCCACACAACTCTAAAACGTGTGTGGGGGAGACGGTTGTTGTTGGGGGGGGGGACAGAGAAGGTAAGGGCAGAAGAAAAGGATTTATTATCCAACATGTTTAGTACTTGACAAAAGATTAAAAGATGGACAGTTGAAGCGGATTTTTCTCCTGTGGACATCGACATCGTGTTTTTATCCGACGTAGACTCAGGATATAAAACACACTTAGATTTCGATAAGGACAGGGAGGAGAGGGCAGTATTTTATGAAATATCTAAGGCTTTTGATCGCGTCTGGCATAGAGGTCTTGTTCATAAAATGTCCTCTTTTGGCATCAGAGGTAACCTTTTCAACTGGTTAACCTCATAACTCGCCGGTAGAAAACAACGTATTGTCGTATTATCGTGTTTTCGTCATCGTACTGTCGCGTTTTCATTATCGTATTGTCGCGTTTTCACCATCGTAGTTTCGTGATTTCGCGTTTTCATCATCGTACTTACGAATATTGCGTTTCAGATCAACACATTTATAGGCGATGGTCCTAACGGCATTTCGTACTCAACACAGATACATCGGTGTTTTAGTGACCTCTCTTGTGCACTTTATATCATTTTCAAAGACATTCGATATTCGGGGGCCTGCTAAAGCGTTGTACTTCGGGGTTATGTGTCATGCATGAAATCCTTATCCTTAAGTATATAGCTACATTAATTTAAACGTAAACAGCTTATATCATTACACTTACAATAAGCTTTGTTAGAAAGGAATGCAAATTTTAAGTAACTTGTTTTTCCGATCCTTCCTTTTTTGTAATATTGTAATTGGTTTTGTATAGTAATTTGGAATAAAACACTGTTTAAACTAAAATACCTGCATTAAATCAATCAATCACATCACTTTATTTTGCGACGCTTTCACTGCTTCACGTGGGTCATTCTGAACGACGAAGAACTCGTTAGAGCTTATTGTGAGAAGACCCCAGTACACAGCGGCGCTCTCCAGGATCGCCGCTACAGGCATGACGCACGTGCAGCATGCCAGACACACCAAGAACCGCCTCACGAACGAGCAGTTCCGGTCGGAAAAAGGACAGGAACGCACCGAAGGCGTATAGGAACCAGAAAGATCCACCGATAAACCCAGTCAATAGATTGAATATGACATGCCTTTGAAATGGTAGATAAAGGCTTATGATTAAGTTTGACAGACTCATAGGCATCAGAACGCTGCATTTAAGCGATAAAATCAGACCGGATATGTTCAAGACCGTTGTATCAACACCTAGCACGGTATACAGTTGCCCTACAAACCAGCGTCGTCTTTGTTTGATAAAATCCACCAAGGTGAATGTGCTGTTTTCTCTCATCTGACCAGTTATAAAGTCAAACGTGTAGCCCCTTTCCATCGCTTTTAGTGCAAAAAAAACACAACAATCTTCAGCTATGCTTCCCTTAGGTCCCAAGTCAAGACCCACATCCATTTCAACTTTGTTTCTAAAAACAATGTAGGATCCTTTGAAGCCAAAGATTGGCTTATGAAGATATGAAAATTGAAATCGAAACAAAGAATAGTCGAGTGCAAGTCTGATACAATCTGCAAGAGTAGTGACCCAGTTTTGAACCACGTGACCACTGGCGTAAATAATTGGTCCCTGTCCTATGTCAGCGGCCCCCTCCGTCACGAAATGGACCACGCCTTCAATTGACTCTTTCGTTAGTATCGTCTCTTTGTCAAGGTGGACTATCCAATCATTGACCGCTAAATGGTTCACGTGATTTTCCAGACAGTAGTTCAGAGCACGTGCTTTAAACCTCGTTCCATGTTTTGTGACGTAATCTTTTGGCACGACAGTTTCGTGAATGTATTTTTCAACCTTTGGCACATTTACAGGATTACCTGTAACGATTTCCACTACAAAATTACACAATCCCATCCTCAAACAGATGTCCCTATTCTGAATGGCGTTTCAAACCACTTGGTAACAGTCCGGAAACACAAAAACGGCGCAGACGACACTCGAATACGCGAGGATTTCTTCCTGTCGTATGGGTTGTACAGAACCAGCCCGAGACAGTTAGCTAGCGACATAGGCAAAGAAAGGTAGGGAACTAGACTGACCACAAACAATACCCAGGCGGTTGTCTGTCCGTACGTGCTTGTAGCGTCCACATATGGCCCGTTCATGCTGTTGAGTACACAAAGCGCCGCGATGAAGCAGAACAGCGCCAGTAGCGTCACCAGGTGCTTGAGTCTGTTTTCTTTCAGTGTTGAACATTCTACATTGTCTGGTATTTAAAAAAACAAAAAAACGAAATGTTAAAATTGAAAATTTGTTTATGAAAATTTGAACGGAAGCAGCTTTTGGAATTAATGTATTTTTTCTAAATTATAAAGCCCTTGTGTACTATAAATCGATCAAAATAACTTATCTTAACTATGGTTTTTACCATAAAATTCTTACTTACTTTGGTATCTATTGTATCTCAAAATGTTTTCCAAAAAGAGTGATGACCATAACGACTTATAAGACATATTCTAATACATACACGTGGTGAAAGTCAATTGTCGTTTCATTATTAATAAGTTTATAAGGTCATACGTAATCAGCCATGCGTTCAGTAAAATTGTTTTTGTCGAACGTTTGCTGATAGGTTCCCCGCTTGCAGTGTATGCGCTGCGTCGCAACATGGATACAAAACAAAACGTTTGCTACTATTTTGTAAACGCAAGCCTTACTGAACGCACTATGTACTAGTTTGCACATGTAGGTTATGAAATATGCTCTTTGATATATTGATAAATTGATAACCACCTGCATGTATACTATGGGCTAAGAACTATTTGTATACTGGTTTTCAGTTAAAAGTGCATACATGTATATATAAATATAATTTTTATACTTGTAAATGAGTTAAGGAATTATTTATAAAGGCATTTCTATAAATATATATATATATATATATATATATATATATATATATATATATATATATATATATATATATATATATATATATATCTACTACAGATATTAAGGTGACCATATATATATTAATCTAGGCATTATGGGGACCGCTGGATTAAGGCGACAAAAATTGGTCTCCTTAATATTTTCAGTCCAGATTTGATGTATCAAATGTCAATAAAAATGTCCATTGACAGTAAGTTGATAAGCTTGAATGTTTATTTACGAGATCATTTCATTGTTTTAAATATTATTCTCTTTTAATATTAAAAAAAATATTCTTAAACTTTTGTGTTAGTATATTTGTGTATCCATAAAAATAGCTATTAAGGCGACCAGGGAAAAAATCATAATTTTGGTCAAAAATAGCTATATACTAAGCATTTTTTATTTGTTTTACTTTATTTAAAGCTTATTGTATATTATCCCGAAGTTTCATTCCATAAAAAACAGAAATGAGGAAATTCGATATTTCGTGTACCATCAGCATCCAAATTTTCAAGTATACAGAAATTTAACTTTCCGGAATATAACGGAAATTTTCGGGTATCTCCGTGGTACCATCTCCGTGCAATTATGCAGTATGGCGTTCATCTCTTACAGAAAGAGAATGGTAACTTGGTAAGTGTTTAAAATACATATTCAACGTTTTTTCGTTTATTTTTATGACTTTTGTACAGTTGTATAAATCGTCCACCCTTTGGATGAAAAGCAAATGATTTATCCGGATTTTGTTCATCCGAAACTAAATCACTAGTATCAACATCCGGTGTAATTTTTGCTTGTATTTTGGAGAAACTCGATTGATTTCTAGCAAACTTGGTTTACCACTACTGTACATCGTCGCTTATTATTATTTGGTATGTTCCAATCTAAAAAGTGATTTGCTCCCATAACATCTCAGATTTTAATAAATAAAAGACGAAAGGATACAAATGTCATGTCATTAGTCATTCTCATCACCTTTGAATAGCAGAACAGAACGAACACCATCACCAATTCGTATTGTGGCTTTTTGCATGTGTCTTAAATTCTCATATTTGATAATAAATGCAACAATAAAATATTTCCCTTATTCTGCCACAGTTATGCACCAGTCAATTGTAACAATGGCGCCCAGGTCTTGTTTATACCGGGGATAGCAGGGGAAATGGGCCATGTTTTTACCTTCCAGGTGGACCGGCAGTGCTGAGTGAATGCGGTGTTACTGTTTTTGCGCTGATAACAGGGATTGGGCCTAACCTAGGATGTCCCCAGGGGCATTTGACGGGGATCTGGTCATTTCGTAACCTTACCATTTCGTAACTGCTGATCTTGGTTATTTCGTAACCATTCTGTTAGTCAATTCGTAACCGTCAAGTAATCAATTGCTCATATAATAACCACCATTTAACAAGGTGATAAATAGTACACTTAGCACCTCGTTAAGTGTATTGTTCGAACCTGGATGTATATGGCACAGCAACCAAGACACCAATTGGGAGACATTACTCGAATTCTCACTAGTAACAAGCCAATAATTTATGTTACTCAATAGTTATTAGATATATATATATATCATGCTAAAGTAGAAATGATTTGTTATACTACCAAAATATGTTAATTATTTTCTTACATTTTGCTTACTTATAAACAATAATTAAAGACTGATCGCGATGTATTTTTGAGTAAAATTACGTTTACATAAATGATCATTCTTGACCTATTTCATTGACTATATTTGTTTGAATTGTTTAAAACGAACAAAATTTTGTTCTGTTTTTTTCTCAAATTGATTCATATTCTGCATACTTTATATCCGAAACCGACAAAAAACAACCTTAAATTATTTGTTAGGCCAAATAAAAAATAGGTCTGTTTCAGGTTACCCGACCGACCCTATTTTTTCCCGCCGACCCCAACCTATTTTTCCCTGAAAAAAATGTGATTTGGGTACGAAAAGCATTTGTTACGAAATGTATGTACGTAAAGTTGACAATATTAGAGTTGGATTTTTTTAATGTATTTACCGTACTTCACCTTAGAGTTCGGACACCTTAAAATAATTAATTTTTCGCTCTACGAATTCATAGAAAATAACCATTTTTACATTTTATTTACATGTATGGTAAACCTGCCTTTTTTCTTCATGTCTGCATTTTACCACTTATTAATTTATCCGTAGTTATCAATGGTTATTACGCCTATAAGTCACTGTAGCTCCTTCATCAAGATGGTTAAAATCCCATTCAACACCATTTTATACATGCATTGAAATGAATAAACACCTTTTATCGGCTTCAGATCAAACAGTCCCATTGTGTGACGTCACATAACTCAGTTATACCCACGAGGATCTCATGGAGAGCATGGATATTGTTATGCTGGATTAATGTGTCTGGTGTTTTTTTATTGTAACTTGAGTATTGCATTTATAACTTTAATTCATCACATTTAATAGTTACCTGTATCATTGAATGTGTTGACTTTATTGTTTTCATGCCAAGAAATCCTATCCAATTTTCAATTAAGAAGGAAACCCCTGTATGCCAGCATATACCTGGATTTTAGAAGCATGTGCATTATGTTCCATTCAGTGGTTTTGTGCTAAGGGTTAAAGGACTGACTTGGTTCTCCATGAAATTTTTATCAGTTATCTGCTGTTACAGCTAATTCATTCCATTTAATGGCCATTACGACCAGCATGAAATTCAGGGGAGCAATAATTTTGGTCATTTTTCGGAAAAATCTTTCTTTAGTGCATGGTTCTTAGATTTAACGCTTCATCTCATTTTGTTGATTACGACACTTGTCAAAAATAAAAATAAAAATTCAATAATAGTTTATTATTAAGTATTGACATGATTTTCTTAACTATAAAAAGTATAATAATTAATTAACTAAGCTAAGCATTACATCTTTGATATTGTTTATGAACAATCTCCTTGATAACAATATTTAACTATCTAAACCACACTCTTGTTATTATGTTTAATTATGTTTAAAGATTGAAAACATCAAGTACAAATGTACTAACTATATTTCTTAGTTCCCCGACAGCTAAATATTTTCCTCACGCCGGCCAAATCCTAATAGCCTCTTATAGAACAATACCGTAATCAAGTCGTTTAATTTAACAACTTGAGTACGGTATTGTTCTATAAGAGGCTCTTAGGATTTGGCCGGCGTGAGGAAGTTTTTTGAAACAAATAGAATCACAAACCCCAGTCAAACTTATCAACTTCCGGCTCAAAATGTTATGACTCATGTATATTTAATAAAATGATACCGGGGAGTTGTTTAACTGTGGATGTCGAAAATATGCTTAAAGGGGCTATACTCCGTATGATAAAATAGCGAAAAAAAAAGAGAAAATTTTCGAAAACTGACATAAACTTGGCATCGATGTGTACAATGCATTGAAACTTACTAACTGAAGAACCCGGTCTCCGACACAGTTTTTTTTTACATTTTGGTACTTTTTTTTACAATTATGATAAAGCGTAACACAGTCCATTAGATAATTGTCCTGAGATTCGTTACAGAAGAAAACTTTTTTGGTGCGAATCTGGTGTACAGTCCCTTTAAGGGTTCATTGTACTTTGCGCTCATTATAAATAGATAAATGAAGGGTCTTCGCATTGATACAAAAAGCTTAGTTCCTTCATTCACAGCGACATATAATTGATTAACGCAAGATTAGCAGCATCAGTAGAAGTTATATGATAGTTAGTAGAAGGAATAGTAGTAGCTGTTGTTGTAGAAGTGGCAACAACAACAACAACAATTCAGCAGGAGCGGCAGTAGTTTAGGGGTATCATCATCATCATTATCATCATCATTATCATCATCATCATCATCATCATCGGTGGTGGTGGTGGTGGTGGTGGTGGTGGTGCTGACGGTGGTGTTGTGGCGGTGGTGTTGACATTGGCAATAGCAGAAGCAGTAGTGGCAGTATCAACAACAATAGCTGCAGCATTACCACCTGTATTACTAAGACTTAAGAGCACACATATTAAATGACCAACAAAGTCGGTTCTGTTCGGTGGGGTTAAATACCTATTTACAGTAACGTTCTGAGTCATGTTATTATTTGGGGTGGGGGTGGGTCAATATTTTACAGAAAAGGAGTCACTCAAGGACAGCGACCATTGTTGTGAGTTTATGTCGGTCAAAACATGTTCTTTCACAGGTCACGGTATGAAGACAATGCCAGATGAACACAAAACTAAGCATTTTTTTAGATTGAAACATTGCAAAAACAAATCCCAATCAGTTATACGAAAATGCATTTTAACCGCCTCATCAGTTCATGATAATATGAACAAAATTGAAGTAAATTTAACATTCGGAGATTCAGTTTCGCCAATGTGATATTTTTTTTTAATTTTCGTTTGTATTTCCCATTTTCCATGGTGTATACGTATACTTACGAACTCAATATTTTTTACAGTGAAATAAAAACAACAAAGCTTTAAATATGAACAATAAGAGTGTGTGTTTTTGTTAAAAAATGTGAACCCAATAAATCTGACATTTTAAAATCAATATCCATACGCTTAGTAAAGCATACCCTTAAATATAATTCGACCTACGAGACGGCCAGATTCATATATAATGTAATATAGGTTACATTTTCATTCCAAATAAAACGGTTTGTTAAGCATACCATTTTCATTAACATCTGTCATACACATGTATGTCTAAAACGATAATGTTACTCATTAAAAACATCATATTTTTGTTTAAGAATAAGTAAATAATAAGTTTTACTAAATTAAGTACTCTGTAATTTTAATTAATTTGTAGTTAACACTTGATACTTCTTCACGTCTTTCTGGGCAAAATTAAATACATTCTTCCAAATCTTGACCCAAACTACAGCAACTCCCTAGATATGAAAACATGATTAAACACATGGTCAGATTCTCGGTCAATTAGGGGTTAATGTGTAGCTGAAATTGGCTCTTGTGTAGAAATGAAAAGTGGAAAAATTGGCTGGTATTTCTTGGCATGATTGATGTTTCAATGAGTATTACTGTACGATTATTGCTTCATAAAGTCTATATTAAAAGTGTGATACAAGTTTCAAAGTTAATTGGCGGATCGTTTTACAAACATGTCATGTCTGTGTTTTCTTAATCTTTGCATTGCCCTTGTTGTTTCTTTAATCCTCCATTGAATATATCACACATCCTTTTCACCAGGCAATAAATCGTTTAGGATGGGTAGTAACCAACTAACTTATCACAGTGATGTATACGGTTAGGTAATCTAGCCAGGCATTGTAACGATAAAGATCAATAATTTTTGTCTGTGAGACTTAGTAACTGTAAAAGTTCAGTCGATGTCCTTTGGGTGTCCGAAAATAAGGTACCTAAAATAAATTATTTTTGAAAATAATAATGGATGTCCGAATTTATAGAATGTCCGAACTCTTAAGGTGAATTACGTTTGTGCTTGTGTGGCAGGTATGTTTCAATTCTTGAACTATATTTTCTTGTCAGATACAAATGTGTCAGATACTGACTTTCGGATTGATATGTCAGACTTAAATGTGCAATTTTGGCAATAAAACCTGCATGTTACCCCCTGCGAAAATGATGGCCAATAACCATGGACTACCATGGACTACCACGGTAGTTCATGGTCATATGACCATGGACTACCATGGACTACCATGTTACGTCAAATGGCCGCCCCACGGTATCACACCATGGTAGACCATGGTATTATACCATGGTAGACCATGGCCTACCATGGTTTGATACCATGGTAGACCATGGTAGCACACCATGGTAGACCATGGTAGCACACCATGGTAGACCATGGTCATAAACCGTGGGGCGGCCATTTGACGTTACATGGTATACCATAATATATCATGAACTACCATGGTAGACCATGGCACATACCATGGTAGACCATGGTCACATACCATGGTAGACCATGGTCACATAAATAGGATTGACAACAAACTTAACAAAGATCAAAATCAGTGAAATGGAATTGTATTGATTAAAATATTAATATTCTATTGTAAAATTTGTTAACTCCCTACTAACATGTCGCCAAAAATATATGTTTCACTCCCCTAAAAGATCGTTCCTCAAAACAATAAAAACTTTTTTAAAGGTTTTAGTTTTTGACCTTCCCCACCCACTTTTGCATCGCTGCCGGCCCATTACAATTGATCCTTTTTCTCGACAAAAATAGCTTACCAACGTTAAGAAACAAATTTAAAAGCTGCTTTAATATATATATATATATATATATATATATATATATATATAAATTAAGTATTAGCTGAACGCTAGTCAAAAACAAGCATTTAACTGTGTTTCTACACAAACGTATTTCGTATGTTTGTCGCGAAAATGTATTACAGCAAAACATATTTGCTCATTACTTCAAAATGTTGCTATGTTATTTTCAACAATAATATTAGCGTAAAAGATCGTTATAAACGTTACTAAATTATACTCCTTACATCGCTTGAACTTACCTTAAATAAACGAAACAAGACATCAGTTTATTTGGCGCATTATTTCGACAAAAATGGCGGGCGTTCGAAACTATCTCCGCCAGTGAAGAGCGTTTCGTCTTAAATGCGTAACCGTTAGAATATAGTTATATAGCTATGTTAGAATATGGCTATAGTATTTTGTAAATATTATATTTAACCGGTTTAACAACTAATTAACCAGTGTTGACCACAGGTGCTCGTCACATTGCCTGGATACAGTAATTTTATATAAAATAAAATATTTTTTTATATTTTTTTATTTTTAATTTTTTTTTTGACAAGATAGTGAATATATGTCATTTTAAAAAATATTCCACATTTTTCATGAAAAAAGCTACTAATAACTTGACAAAATCTTGACAATAATAAATAAAAAAAATTATTAAAAAAAATATATAAAAAATATAAATTACTGTATCCAGGCAATGTGACCTGTGAGCAATCCATGGCACCTTACATGATACATATGATATATGTGGTGCTTTAATTAAAATAAATTTAATTTTAATGTTCATGTTATTTTGATATGGAATTTTCTTTACGTTTGTTATTTTTTTATTTATAATCTTTGGGTTATAACTGGGCCAAATGTGTTACACTAAATGCACCAGCCAGTTGTAACCACAGCTACCTCAACTTCCTGCCTGTTGCTTATGCAACTACTTGTTTTTGTACAAGTTTCCTTTCAAAGACATATGCAGAACATTTTAAGAACTTGCCATGTTCATAAGCTGTTCCTATGATGTGCCAAATTGTTTAAAAAGAACATTTCAAGAACATATTAAGAACATAAAAGTTCATAAACTATTCTTTAAATGTGCCAATTTGTCTTTATGAACAGTTCAAGAACATTTTAAGTGCAAACACTATTCATGAAATGTTCTTATATTTTACTAGACTTTAATATAGAACAGTATTAGAACAACAATAGTCTTTAAAAAATTCAAGAACTGTTCTTAAAAAGTATTCTTGAACTGTTCAAGTACAACTGTTCTTAAAAGTGATCAGTTACTGTTCTAGTACAGTTTTGCATAGTTCTTGAACAGTAATTAAACACAAGAACATCATTTCACAGAGGTAATGGAGCATAGATGCTCGGTAATGAGCAAATGCTCTATTTCCCACAATGTTTTCAAAGGTTTTCAAATTTGGCATTCTTCCTTTCCAATAGATATTCTTCCTTTTCATCAGATGCTTTCGTTGTGGATGAGTCTAAAATTAGCAGAACAGCTGGTAAAGGGTTAATACTAAAACACAACTTCTGTTGTTGACAAGTTGTGTGTTTACTAAATATCAGTAAAGAATAAGACCACATTTATTAAGTTGCTATTTCTGTAATTTACCAAAATCAACAAATCATTTTTAGACTTATCCAAAGTAAAGAATCAGATAAAAAAAGGATGATGGTAGACTATGGTAAACTGTCACAGTGGCTGACCATGGTCAACCTTGGTGTACCATGGTAGACCATGGTTGAAATGGTGACTCTCGGAGTAAAACTTTTGTACCATGGTCTACTGTGGGTTTTTTCACGGTACTTGATGGTTGACCTTCAAAAACCATGGTATACCATGGTGATCTTTTTTTGTACCATGGTAGACCATGGTCGACCATGGTCAAACCATGGTATACCATGGTGATCTTTTTTGTACCATGGTAGACCATGGTCGACCACGGTCGACCGTGGTCGACCGTGGTCCAGGCAATGATTTTGCCACGGTACTTGATGGTTAACCATGATAAAACATGGTTGACCGTCAAAAACTGTCAAAAACCGTGGGGACCATGGTCGACCATGGTCATTATTTCGCCGGGGACTTGTTCTTCAAACCTGAACCCCCAGGTCCTCTTGACAGCATTGAGGTTTCCTTGGCTAATGGCTTATATGGTAAATTTGCCGTCCCACTCTTCATGTAATTATGTTTCAGGGAGGTTAGTATTCTACAGAGGGTGATTGAAAGCAAACGGGTGCATAAAGAAAAGTAAAACCGTTCCTGGAAAGTCTCAAATAATAGCAGAGTGGTGTACCATAACTTAGTTGAAATCCAACCATCATTGTCAAAAGTATTTAACCAGACAAATAAAGAATGTTTCCTTTGAAGCATGTAACATGTTTAAAAACTACTGATAAACCTGAAAATTGATGACTTTTATTTTTGTTACTTTCTGAGTCAACAGTTACTGAAATCAATATATCAAAAAAAAAAAAAAAAAAAAAAAAAAAAAAAAAAAAAAAATATTCCGACCTACCTACCCTATTTTTTTAGCAGTGTTACCTGAAACACACCTATTTTTTATTTGGCCTTATGGTATTAATTTCCAATAACAAGATACAAAATTAAACATATCGGCACATTTTTAATACAATAAGCATATAAAAAGCGCATAATCTCATTCGGCAAACTCACTACATTTTACAATACTTCTATGCAATTTAATAAAAAAGAAATTCTAAGGTAATATGGTCTATATATTTAAAAAATATTGGCTTAAGGTCACAATTCCTCTCAATGGTAGAGCATCTATGAATTAAAAAATTATTACATTTAATATTCAGCCTGCTTATAATATTTCCTTCGCAACATAAAAAAATAGCTAGTGTGAATGTTTCTATTTGTCATAGTTTCAGAGTTTATTGGCAAATCGCACTACACTATTAGGAATAAAGAAGGAATACAACTACTAGATTTAACTTTGTTTATGTTGTTATTTTTATGTTTTATACTTACAGTAAACTTATTTTGTAAATTCAAATGGTATTAAATTAATTCCTCATAATTATAGGAGTCAACGGTTAAGATATGACCATTCGATTTCTTAACGGTTACGAATTGACTAACACAATGGTTACGAAATGACCAACAATGAGCGGTTACGAAATGATCATAATTCATTTGACAGGGCTTTTACCAGCTGTTTGTCTGTGCAGAGCGGGAATTTTACCTGGGATTGGCTGGACCGAAAGTCAAAGTCCCCGCTATTAGCAGGACCTTGGGGGCCCATGCTGCAATTGACTGTTGCATTATTTGGATTTTTTCTTAACTTTACGACACGCCCCCCTACAGTATTTTATAGTCAAGTTTAGTAATATTTTTTTACAGAAATTGGATAACTTAACAAGTAAAGTAAACTGTACTGAGCTTTTAAACAAATCTACATACTTATAAATCAAAATTGATATTTTAGGGTCTACACTGAATAAACCCAAAATGTTAGTTTTGATTTGCTAAATTCGAACAGTATTTAGTCAATCCACACAAAATTTACAGGATCATCAGATAACAAATTTTCTAAAAATTCTCCGTTTGCCAAATAGGGAAGACAGGTTTAAGTGGGATTAAAAGGTTGCTATCTGTGACCAAAAAAATACTGTTCAAAATTGTGAGTATTCATTTATCTTTCGTTCAGTAAAGAGCATGCAATGGCATAGTGGTTGGATTAGATAATCTGACAACGGTGCTGGACGTCAGGAGTTCAAATATTGTTGTGAGTTCAATGTACCAAAAGAATACCTTTGGAATACACTACCGGGTATTATCTATGAAAATGGCAGAGCAAATTGCCCATATTGTAGTAATGTCTTAGATCCAGCTTGGATAACTTGGACACAGTAAGCGGTTCACACCCAGGGAAATTCTCAGATAAAACAGCGCCTATAAACTTGAACATTACATTTTTCATTGAGACAATTAAAGAAAAAACATTATTGCTGATCTTCTGAAAACAAATCCTCTAACATTCAAATATTTAATTTGTTGGGTGAACTAAGGTTTATATTGATAAGAGATTGCTTCAGTTGGATTTAAACTAGGGATGCAAACGAATGGCAAAATTGATATCCGAATATTCGGTAATTCTTTCGATCGAATATTCGAATATTCGATTACCGAAATACGTATTTTAGAAGATGTATTAAATATTATTATTATTCGCTAAAGCAATAGCCGGGGCGTTTTTTACCCTACTTTGTCGTAGCCAGTACGCGCAACGGACCCTGATTTCCCCAAATGAGCCTTTGAAATTCTCCATTTTCAGGAAGAAAAAAGCAAAACATTATAAACAACAAATTGAATAATTCAATTCCGCTGCCTTTTGTAAACAATGTGAAATTAGATGGATTCCTAGTCAAACAGTGTTTTGCGCCTATGGAGGGTCTTTCCGTAGGATAATCAGCCTCGTTCTGAGATTGACCTCTAAATTGACTAAATAAAGATATGGAAACCCCAAACCAACTCGGTTCTAGTAAAATAATTAAACGAAAACATAAGTGTATTGGACTCAGCTATTGTACAACAAGAGAGGAAATATATCCTAAAATCCATTTCAAAGCACGAAAATTGTATCGAAACATGGAAACAGTTTATTTAAAAAGCACATATATGCAACAACATTGTTGTAGCACATGACATTCATATCATCACTTCCATTTGCGCTTTGTTGTACAGTAGTTGCAGCCAAGACAATACATTGGTGTTAAAGCCGATCCCTAGCTAGTTGTTGTGGTGGTGTTAGTAGTTTATACTCCGGGTCCCGGCGTGAGCACATTGAAGGGTCCCAGAGTGACAGTTCAACCATCGCACACCTATCCTGGGCAGAACCAGTACTGGGTGCCTTCACCTCTGCAAGGAACTGACAACTTCTGTACATGCCAGGGACAGTGGTACAGTGCGAATGGTCGTAGAAAGGATTTCATAACCAATCACAACAGAAGTGACCTGGTCCGCCCGGGAATCGAACCCGGGTTGTTCGATTCAGAGTCCAACGCTCTACCGATTGAGCTAACCGGGCGGTTAGCTAGTTGTTGTAAAAGTAGGGGGACCTTTTATAGTACCCGGCGTTATGTACCTAAATGACACATGACGCGTGTCTAGTCATCACATTCACACCTCTGGCATAAGGGGCCAATCGTTGTAAAAACAAGACAAACGAACTTTATAAACAACATCAGCGTTGTAGGCAAAATGTGTTTTATTCTCTTTATTGAACTTTTTTCGAATATTCGAATACCGATTTTGACATTAGAATACCAAACGTTTGATCGAATATTCGAATATTCGAATATTCGTTTGCATCCCTAATTTAAACTAATCACCAACAAAAATATATGCATTTAAATCACACAATGTAAACAACTGCGCCACAGATCTTATCTGTATGTTTTGGGTTTTTAAAATTTAGCAGTTAAATATAGATTAGCATACTGGTAGGTCTGGTTGGTCTGTTGCTTTAGTTGCTAAGTAAACATAATGTCAGTGATTTTATCACTATTTCTATTAAAATATCAGTTTTCCTCTTCAGGGCTTCTCACATTTGCACCATTTTTTTTACCATTTGAATCATAAAAAGATAACAAACACATGAACTTAACACTTTGTGAATATTTAAGGAATGTAAGGGGTCAGATTTCAGATTGCTCATTATTGCTGGAACACTAAATACTTTATTTGATTGTGTACACTGCACTTTCTTGTTAAGCATTCATCCAAATCATTTGGGTAAATTTTGGCAGAAAAACTGCTTTTGGATTTATACTGGTCATCAAAACCGGCACTGACAAAACATAAGACGTGTTTAATTAATGTGCGGGAAAGAGGTTTAAAGGTGTCGGCCCACAACGAAAGGCTTGCGGGTTGCAGTACCCCTTTAAGTAGTTCTTGAAAAAAATGATTCTCTGAGGTAGCATTTGATTATGTGTACATTGTATTCTTGTATGTATTTTCAAGTTAACACATGATTTATATAAGGTTTGTATAATTTTAGTTTTATTTAAGTTTTAAAATTTTGATATTTTTTTAAGATTTGCCTGCCCCTGTCTGAACACTTAAATTCTTGGTCTTTGGTCTATTGTCTGCAACTTCAAAACACACTTTTTGGAACAGGACACATTTTCCTGATATTTTATCCAGTTTGACTGCAATATAAGTTGTATTTATCAATAATTTAAGTAAAAAATGACATTTATATTTCCATAATTACCTGGTAGTTATTTGTTAATTTGTTTTAATTCATGGATAGGTTTATTGCGAGTGTCATGGAAAGCTGGAACTTTTCAGTACACAACATGCAAACTGAGAATGAACTGTGTGTGCCGGCTTTGTGAACAAAAACGCAAGGCGGCTATGGTAAGTTGCGTCAAGATATCCTTGGGACCCCCCCCCCCCCCCCCCCCCCCCTGGACACGCAATACAATTCGTGTTTCGCTGATCTGTTGGCTGGGATCAGATCATCCATTTAGGGATTTAGATATGTTACCCCAGCCACCAGGCTGAATGTTTAACCGTCACCAGACACTCTGCCATGAATGTGAGAGAGTTTAAAGCTATTTCTTATTTTCCTGTGTAACTATATTGATGTTTGATTAAATTTACGCCGTCGTGTTACTGAGTAACAATTTGAAATTGGGCCCAAATCATCAAGCTAGAGCTTTGCATAATCTTTTTCAAACTTCTGGGAGATTTCTGCCCTTGAAAGTATTTGCTCGCAGCCCGCCTCAAAGTTACACTTCGTTCAGTATTTAAAGCTTTCGGATACACTTTTTTGTTAATTTGAGATCTTAATGACGCTACATTGTACTTCTAAGTAAATAGATGCTCAAAGTAACAAGATGCTCTGGGTGTTCACTGGGTGACAAAGGCTACCCAGTATTGGTTGTTTCTTTTTTCTGAAAAGATGTTTCTAGTGAATTGCCAAGTTGCAGTGGTTTTGACGCCACAGAACCAGCACAGCTCCATGACAGATATATATGTTTTCGTCATTGATGTCAGTACTGCTGTATTGGTGGCCTCACAATTTCTGTGTGGAAATGTCATCTGATACACTCATAACGGCGTATTTCTAGCATAGCTTTCATAAGTACATGGCCATTCTCTGTCATTTTCAGATACACTGTGTTGTGTGTGGATAAGAAATGCAGAGTGGTACCACCAATTACCTAAGCCACCATTCCCCTAACAGACAAAAGGCTCATGGGGACAGTTCCTGCAGTTTACAGCAAATTGTAGCCCTACAAACTTCAGGAAAGTGATAAATCTGGGCTTCAAGATATCTCTGTACTCACTTTAAGTTTATACTTCATTTGAACAAAACTTACAATTTCAGCATCAAAATCCAGGTTTAGATCCTAGACCGAACCTTGTCTCCTTTATTAAACTTCATTTCAGATAATCTATAAGCCACATACATGTTCACTACTTATGGCGGATAAGAACTTTCGCAAATTGATTATAAATGCGTTTTCCCAGATATACACCCTCCTCTTGCAGATACTGCCAAGCTTGGGTGCACTGGGCCGGTTATCCAGCCGTGTGGAATCAACATCTCCAGCTGAACTTGGGCCGGGAATTATATAAGAATCCTTAGCAGCATGGTGAGCTTTTGTGTATTTATTTCCAGGCTCGTATACCCGTCCAGACTTCTGCGTTTAAGCTTTCCTTTCGTCATTTTTTTAAATAAGGTATCTCAAGTCTTTCAATGAAATCACAACTTTGGAGGCTAGATTTAAATTAAGGAACCATTATGTGTAGAAAGCCTTTTGGGTGATTTAAAATCAAATTAGTAAACAGGATTCTCATGGTTCATGGTTTATAATTGACCTTGTGGACCTTTCATTCTTTACTTTGGTAAGAGCCGCTTAGGTATGTAAGAAGGGGGGAGGGGGGGGGGGGGGTACAGATGTGATAGTAAACAGTGTTTAATAAGGTATATTTGTTTTTATTTTATCACCAGTTTGAAGGTAATGATTGTGTTATCAGGGATAAGTAACAAGTTTAACATAAACACTGTAACATGTTCTTTATTTCAAATAAAGCTATAAATTATCTCTGGAGAATTTAGTCTGATCTCCATTTCTCAGAAAATGTAGCTGTCTAAGTGCCTATTCCATCAATGAGTATCACTGTCTTTAAATTGCTGTTGTGGTACAGATTAAATGGCAAAAGTTTTATGGCCCTGCTTGTTTGCAACTCCTCATTCATTTTTGTACAGCGAGAAAAGTAAGGGAATTCTAGAGATTTACTAGAATTATGGATTGTTTTTACTAGAATTATGAATTGTTTTTCTTGAGTTACACAGTACATAAGGAGGAATTAGTGTGTACACAACTCCTCATTTTATTCCTGTTTATTATTTATATATGTAACATAGATGTGTACAAGACCTACGGTACTGTAGAAACATGACATAAAAGAGCTCACTTTGATTAATTTCCTCAAAAAAAGATATCTTTACTGTTAAAGTAAGAACTTTTACTGCATAGTAAGTAATGTCTTCTGCTCATCTTTATGACATCATTACATGGAATGATGTCAACTTCCCAAGACACATTTCCACATGGCGCAGCTCATTTATATATATTGCTGATGGATTGTTTAGAATGGGACAGTTTTAATTGGACATAATGTTTTAATCGCCATTTTACAGAGTGCCAGCCAGTCATTGCTGTTCTTTGCATTGCTGAGGAGGACAGTCCTGCCAACATAACAGTTTGTTCAATAACAGGTAAAAAACTGGTCTCACTTTACATTTTCAACCACTGTTCGATCGTAACAATTATCAAAGAACCGGCTAGTCTCAATCATGAAGCCGCTCTAATTAGAGTCAATGAACGATATAGATCTGGATACAAGCGTCTAGATGATCGGGACTAAATTGGCAACATGAGAACATTTATTTCCTTTCCTGATTCTTGAAAATTACATGAACAAATGACAATTCTACTACCATTTAAAGCTTGATTAATTTTCGGACAAATGTGTTTGTTTTAATTTGCCTTCCGCTTAAAGTAAACGTATATATACTGGGCAAGAAGTGCTGAATTTCATCGTGAATCACAGTGATTATCCAAAGTTTGAATTTGGTTCGGACATGTTTGACGGGAATTCAAAGACATTTTTTGTCAGCCGTCTTATATCACAGGTTTCCATGCATTTTGCATACATTGGTTCATTCCAAGATAAAAATTATAACCTTTTTCAAAACGTTCAATCTGTGAGAGTGCAGCTTTAATAGACCTGTAAAGACTTGTCGATGTGAAACTTAACTCTCAATCAAACTATGGTAAAAGATCAAATGCGGGGCTCCGTGTGCGGCATAGACTGCTAATTTTTATTTAATATGATGAAGAGCTAGTTAAGTTATCTTTTTTAAAAGTCTTCATTTGAAGCAAAACAAATGTTTCAATACCCTGTATGAATTTTCTTCACCGGATATTGATTCATAAAAATCATTGCTCCAGGGTGCGGAGCTACTTTTTGTTATATGTCTATATGGAAAAATCTTCTCCTCAGAAGTCAACTTTGTTCCCCAATGTGCAAGGCACAATCGGTGAAAATAATTTCAGTAAAAGTCACTGATAATTATTATTGTGATTATTATTAATAAACTTTTACTATTTCAGGAGACAAACAGAAACACAGAGGTGCTATACATTCCGATGGATAATACAACAAAAGCATCTCCCATCATTTTGGCGTGGCTCAGATCAAGAGGAGAATTTTAAGAAAGGTAATAACTGAGCAACTAAGAACATGCACGTTGCACTGGTCAGAGTGTAAGACCCATCTCGCTTCATAAGAATTGATAATCATCAATGTATTAAATCAAGAAATTGAAACGTAAGTGTCTTGTCTTTTGCAGTGTTTTTGAAATAGAATATAATTTAAAAAAAAAAAACTAAATTATTTTTTAATATGATTGTTAATGTGTGATGTTTTCTTCCGATCATTCTCTCTCAAAAACCAGATACAAAAAACATATTTGTAGATTTTTATACGCCCGAAGGGTCGTATTATGTTATGGCCTCCATCGTCTGTCCGTCTATCTGTCTGTCCGTCCGTCTGTCCGTCCGTTAGCAATTCCGTGTCCGGGCCATAACTTGGTAACTAATAAAGCAATTTTCAAATAACTTTATACAAATCATTACTACATTAAAAGGATGTGTCGCGCGCAATTTCCAGGTCCATACCTCGAAGACTAGAATTACCATGGGGGGGGGGGGGCGTTAGCAATTCTGTGTCCGGGCCACATCTTTGTTACTCGTCCGTTAGCAATTCCGTGTCCGGGCCATAACTTGGTAACTAATAAAGCGATTTTCAAATAACTTTATACAAATCATCACTACATTAAAAGGACCTCGAGCCGAATCTTCTTCGGGCGTATAATGCTCCGTTTCGCGGTGCTCTTGTTTTGTTTTACTTGTAAATATAGTTTTAAGTTTGTATTTTAGGCAAAGCCTTTTATTCTGCTCAATACAAACTTAAATATTGTAAGAGTTATGGCCCTTTGTAATTTTTAAACAAATACATTTTATTTCATGTTTTTGTAAGCCCATTATTTAGGGACTTTTAATATTTTCACCAGCAGCATTATAAAGTCAGACCAAAAGTGTCCAGTTAGTGTCCAAACAATAACTAAGTTAGAATCCTTTCTCAAATCAGGTGAGCGATATAGGGCCATCTCTGTGTTTGTCTGACAAAAAAACAATAATCAATCTTTGAGTTAAATTGACAAAATATTGTTGTAGAATGGTTTGTGAAGACATACTATTGGATTACTTTTGTGTCAATAGGATTAAGGTTTCTGCACATAAAAATTATTTAGAATAGCAAACAATAAAAGAGTACCGGTAGTCAAAACGATCAATCGGTGAGATTGCAGCTTTAAATACACCTTTTAAGACCGCTGTAAAATTCCAATGGTTTGCCTAAATCTTTAAAGCTAGCATACTGTTTAATTAACAACCATACTTATTGTTTAAAAGTGTCATGATATCTTTGTACAATGTTTTTTATATAATTCATTAAAGAAGTCAAAACAAATATTTTTATCTTGTAAATTGTTTTCTATTATTTAAATGACCCAGACAAAAATGGGAACGTCAGTGCTAGTTCTTTTACTATTAACATCCCATGAAGTTTCTATTGGTGTAGCAGCAAGGAGGTGTTATATTAAGGATGCATCATTTAAACCAAATTATACATTCATATGCACAACATACAGGCGTGTAGCCGCCTATACGTGAATACGCGGCTGAATCCACATGATTCTGACAAAAAAATCAACCAAAGTTGCAGTATGCGAACTTGACTACATGAATCTAAAACTGGTTATTTTCCAGTACTAAATAATGCACATCGGAACGCCCAGAATGCACTAGATTGCACCATGGTTTTCAAAATTTTCAAGTTTGCCCCGAACCACCAGCACATTTATGAATCCTCATGAATAGAGGGGTAGCTACGCCCCTGACATAATTGAAACCACAGTGTGGCTAAACAACACTTGTATGTTTATCCTACGCAGTGATCTCCCATGGAAATGCAATCGTCAAAGAATCTGAAGGGGATGTTTATATGGACTACATTTGAAATGCACCAAGTGTTTAAAAAAGTTGATTTCAGTCACGAAGAGAATCAACCATACCCCACACTTGTTGGAGTAAGATGAAATGTCCACTTTCCGCGAGAAAGAAAGTACATTGAAAATGTTCATTTGATTCAAGTGACTATTTTTTATAAATATGTTACAATACATAAAATACGTTATTTTTTTATAATTGTTTACCCATGTTGAATTTTATTTAGCAAATTTATAAGAGATTTATATACAAGGGCATAGCCAGAAGTTCGTGGAAAAGCTTGATAAAATGAAAACAATATGCAGCATATCTTTTAAACTTTCATACAATAATAATCAGGTAATTTGAAATTAAGAATGCGAGATTCATCGTAAAGCATGTTATAACGACAACGTAGTGATCACTATGGAAACAGGTGGTCGCGCATTCCTCCGCAGTTGCTAAAATAACCCATGACAATATCTTGTTTTGTTGACCACTCACATTGAAACCAATAAAACGGCGCGAAGGTTTGCACATTTGACGTGACGTTAATAACGTGTGATGAAGTGAAGTTTTAAGTCAGTGCGTTTGTTTGTTTATTTCAAAGGAAACATTTTAGCTTGAACGGAATAGTTAAAGTTTGTTTAAAATGACGCCAGAAGACAGATTGATAAAACGGGCAGTGATACAGTTCTGTGTAAACCTAGGGAAAACTCCATCGCAAACACTTGAACTGATGAATGAAGCATCGAGTGAAACTCAAGTGAAGCGAATGCTCGTTTACAAGTGGCACAAGCGGTTCAGTGAGGGGCGGGAAAGCATTTGTGACGACGTGAGGTCTGGGCGACCGGTTTCACAAACTACAGTGTGTGACGTCGAGGCCGTAAAAAACATCGTTGACGCTGATCGTCGAGTCACTCTTTATGAAATATGCAAGATGTTGGACATGAGTTATGGGTCGGTACGGAGGATAATGAAAGACAGTTTGAAAATGAGTCGAGTGAGTGCGCGTTGGGTTCCACGGCTGCTGACAGAAGATGAGATGAGCAAAAGAGTACGGGAATCACGCCGATCCTTAGCTCGGTACTAAAAGGAAGGAAACCGTTTTCTTGAGAAGATAGTCACTTGCGATGAAACCTGACTGTTTTATTTCGACCCTAAGACAAAACAGCAAAGCAGTCAATGGAAGACTACCAGTTCCCCGCCTCCGAAGAAGGCACGACCATCCTGCTCGATAGGAAAGTATATGATCATTTTCTTCTTTGATGTGCACGGTGTTATCCTACTCCATGCAGTTCCGCAGAGCCAATCTGTGACGGGTGCTTCCTACTAAAAGGTAAAGTAATATATAACAAAATTCATTTTTATCAATATTTAGGACTTGATAAAATCTGCATAAAACAATGTTTTAAAAAGTGTATGATTAAAAATATGGGATTGAATAAGTGTTAGTTTTAATTATATTTGATGAAGTACGCAAAACGCGACAAATGTTATAAGCCTCAGTTATGTTCTCCATTTAAGGTTTTGAGGCGTGACTTGTAGAGGGCGATGGCATTTAAGAGACCACTGGCGTTGCATGATGGGTGGATTCTTCACCAGGAAAATGCATCAGCACATAGATCGGAGGAGGCACCGACTACCGCGACAATCCAGCTTGAAGCGGAGATCCTTTCCCACCCCCTTTATTCGCCAGACCTACCACCATGCGATTTTGCCTTATTTCCGAAACTTAAATGTGAACTAAAGGTAAACGCTTCAATGACTTTCAGGCACTACAGAGTGAAGCTCAGACACGCCTGTATTTTTACAAGTCAGAGTGGTTCAGTGACATTTAGCGGCAGTGGGTAGCGAGACTTCGACGTTGTATTGCGGCGAACGGCTCTTACTTTGATAAGTTATGACGTTGACGTCAGATTCTGACGTTTGAACTGCGCGGGCTATACTGATCTCATGTTAATGAAAAAGCTGTAGTTTCCTTTATATTTTATGTATCAGTTTGAAGTTTTCTATGTCATTTACAGCTGAAATAGATTTTATAGCGAGCTGACGTTCGTTGAAAAATATTAAAATGTGTTGATTGTATTAAGGAATTTCACGAACTTCTGGCTATACCCTCGTATTAAGAAACTCGGAAAGTATGTGAATGGTTTGGACCGGCTTCCTCAGCCGCTAAAGAGGATATGATTATGAAGCGTTAAGGGTTTTAAAAATGCATCTTTTACTTGGATTTTATAGATTGTTATTACGAAATAAAGTATGGCGTATCAAACGAAGTGTTAAAGCTAAGCTATTGATGGCTGAAACCCTTCAATAAATATTGATATGTGCTAACATATAGTCTTTGAAGTCCAATATTTGGAAATGCGTTACTAACCCGATTCAACAAAAGGCTGTTGCACAATCAGTTGATTGACATAATCACGTGATAAACCAATAACTTCCATTAAGGTTAAAATGTTCAACACCTTAGTATGAGTCCCTGTGGGCGAGTGGATAAGCGATCCGTTTTTTATTCTATGTGTTATCTGCACCCCTATGTGCTTGCTCCCAACTTGAACAAGATTAATTTTTAATACTTCAATCGTTTTTTAAAAATGCAATTGAAGTAAGAAAATCAACCTGGTTACTATTATTTCTGCAATTTCAGTACCAAGGAGTAAAATAAATATACATATAAGTGTTTTCAGATGCATTACGAGAAAAAATATGTTTGGTGCCAAAACATGAGAGAGTCTCTTTAACGGAAAAGTTTTGGCAGTTACTCAGTCAGTCAGATGGTGATAAATATAATGCATAGCATCATCGCTCTGGAGTACGAGAACGTTGTATACAGAGTATTTTTTTTACTGAACATGCGTCTGTTTATGTTGATGACATAAAAGGTTTAAACTGTTTAAAGGAACAATAACATTATGAATTAACAAATCTGATTACAGATATCAGTGGCAGATTCTGGAATTGACTTAAGAAGGGGTACGTGAAACTCATGGGCTTAATCTTTCCACATCCGTCCCTCCCTCAGAACAGAAATTGAATGGCTTGAAATGTTGGACCGGGGTGGGGGTTAGACTCCCCCAATTTATAGTCCGAAATAGTGCATTTTTATCTTAATATTGTATTTTTCCCGATATTGACTGAGAACATATTATAAACGGACGATTCAAAGGCGTGGGGGACGGCGCGCGCGCTGGGACCGATTCCCCCCACCCCCAACCCGCCCCCTGAATCTGCAATTGAGTACATGCATTAAAACCGTCTCAGTAGCCTATTGGTTAAGGCGTTCTATACCCTTCATTAAATTGACTTAATACTTCACACAATTGTTCAGGACCATAAGCCAATGAGGTTACATAACTCCATATCCTTAATACAAGTTATGGCCCCTGATTGACTTAGGTTAAACTTTTAGGCAAGTAAAATTTAAGGGGAAGTTGGAATTTAATAAAAAAACTTCCATGGGTCACAATGAACCCAATGAACAATGTTCTTTAATCATGAGCTATATAACTGTTCAAACGTTAACAGACACATTCGTGTGCAGACGAAACTTTTATTGTTTTTACAAGCACAGAACTTGTATTTAGCATTTACAGTTTCTATATAATTCAACTGAAAGTTCTATTTAACCATAATATATCAAATATTAAGTCACCATTCACTAGCGGATTGAGAAGGGGTGCAGTTGGCGTGCGCTCCCTCTAAAATCGTCCAAGTTTACTTTTTGTGTCAATATATGAGAAGAAAATAATAAAATATACACATAATGCATCATTTCCGACTACAAATTGTTAAAAATTACTTGATTGAGTAACCCTCAATCCTCCTGCAAACGCCCCTAAGTAACGCCCCCTTCTAACGAGAATTCCTGGATCCGCCCCTGGTCATTATATATTTTGTTTATCAAACGGTACAGAGACCAAGTGACTGAATCTGACTTGCATTTAATGAATGAGATGGTCTGTAAAAGATTTCCGATGAATATCCTATGAAATTTGCAGTCCTCCCGTTTCGACTGATCATTGTTTGTGGATTTATTATACACAATTATAAAAAATACTATTACCAAGTTGTCTCTTAAGGTTACGGGAGCCTATACTGTCAAAAGTTAAATATATATAATTTGTCCCCCTAATGCCATAAAATATGGATGGTCCCCTTAATGCCTCAAAAATAATATTATATATACACTGGTCTCCATAAACCCTTCTACATATATACCTGTCCCCTTAAAACCTGCAACATACTTACAAATTATTAAGGAGACCGCAAATTACGTATATTTTTTGTTAATTAATTTAAGAAACCTAAATTTTGTACTCATAATAAATGATCATTTCAATACTAAATTATCAACAAAAAAGCAAAATAAAGTATAAAACAAAAAATATACAAATTGTCTCCTTAATGCCGTAAAAAATATACGGTCACCTTAATGCCCTAAGTAGATATATATATATATATATATATATATATATATATATATATATATATATATATATATATATATGTTAATAAAAAGATAAAAATTATAACGAAAAACCCTCGACAAAAAGCACGTGATCAACGTGCTGTTACTGATTGGTTGTGCGGATCGTTCTCGATGGAATTCGCGATTTGAGTATGTTTTTGTATTTATAAGCGACAATGTTAGAAAATAACTTTTCGTCAAATTATGTGTTTTGGTGGACAGTGACAGCGGAAATAATTTGCAAGAAAACTGACATACACATGCGTCATATAAGGCGTCTTAGTATGAGGGTGCACAAAATGGCTATTTCTCAATACATGTTGGTAACCTCACGCCCTCACGTTGTGTCCTGTTGATTTCAAGTTTTAAAAATATTTACTAGGAGGTTAAGGCGTTCCAGTGAATAACTATTTCTAATTTTACAGCTTTATCAGTTTGGGTTTACCTATTGCTCATTGGTAAACGTATGTATGGTGTATTTTTGCATTGTTTATCTGTATTTAAACGGATTTTATCTTGTTTCAAGGACGAATAACATCATTGGAGCATTTTATATGTCAGCAGTTCAGCTCTTTGTGTTTCTTATTTTTATCAAGATCATATCACCATATACAAAGGTACGCTCTTCCGGGCGAATCACAGGCCCTATGGACCTGATAAAACATTACTTGTACTTCGGTCCTCATTCGCAACTTATGGCCTTGGTAGCTTTGTTGGAACAATGCATCTTTAAAATATAATGAAACATTCAACTTAATACAACGATCTTAGCCTAGTATTTGTTTATTGCAATGTATGTATTATGATATTCGGGAATTTTTAAATGTAATTTTAAGAAAATGTCCCCGTGGTGTATTCCGACTGGATTTTTCTTAACTCTTTAGGTCTTTTTGTATCATCTGATACCTTTATTGACATTTTGCTACTTAATTTGAATAATGTCGAAACCTCACTTTTGCATACACTTTGGTACTAGCTTCTTAAAGATTGATTTGGCAACAAAACGTTTTCCAAAAGTGTTTTGAATAATGTGAAACTATATTTTTGCACAAAAGGTATAACAAAACGCATGTTTCGAGTCCCGATTTTTTTGAAATAAAATTGCATTTGATTATCGTTTACTGCAGGATAACGTTTTTTAGAAAATGATATTTCAGAGTTTATAAACAAAGTAACTTTTTATGTAATATAACGATCAAATGTATGATGAAACTCGCATCTGAAGTGTTATGCACGTGTTTGTGTTCAAAGATTGAACTTAAAAGCATGAATAAATGGAAAACATTTTGATTAGTTGTATGCTGTCAAATTGTTCGATTGGGGAATATAACACAATTTTTAAATTAAAAATCGTGTACGTGGATTTAAAAAACTGTATAAAAATTGTTTTCTTAAAGAATCAAATTAAGACTTTATTGTTTCCAATAATAGCGAAATTACACCGTTTCTTGTGCTTCAAAACCCATAAACACGTTAAAATAGCATTCTAAAAAAGGGGTTTCCTAACAAGGGAAACCCTTATAAAAAGAGTTCAAGCATCTTGTCAACATCTAATAAACACGTATATCTATCAAAAGGAAAGGGCATAAAGAAATATTGTTTATGTTGTATATGTATACAAAACGTATGACTTATTCCTTTTCATATACATTGTACAAATGTTTATTTTCTCGTGCGGTTTTGGGTAAAGCTTGGAATTCGTGCAAGGCAGGATGTTGTTGCCTGATTGAAGAGTGCTCCAGCGGGACACTGGATGATGAACAAATCCATACAGTCCGCACTAGAGGCACTAGGCGGCGAAGCTCGTTTGGCGCCCGGAGGTTCAGGCCTTGCAAAGCGTTGTTCACGTAAGGGTAAGTCGCTACCTGCCACTGACCTGTGAGAGTCACTCACATGGTAACTTTAAACATTGGTATTATAAGATTCCCTGTTAACGTGTATGTATGATGCTTGCATGCACATGGTTTTAGCAGTAACGGGTTCAGCTGGAAAAAAGACTTCAGATACCGAATGAATCAACCAGAAATGCCTTATTCATAACATATAACATTGTAAACATATAATTGACTTTAAATGTACATAGAGATTGAGGATATTAATTATGTTTATAATCACTCAATGCTACAGAAATGGTGTTACATGATGTACGGAAGAGAGTGGCCACAGGCATGTCGATATTTCACCTGGTGTCTTTATAACTATGAAAGAAATAGCTTGTTTCCATACCGCTTTCCATTTTAAGGTAAGTTAATAGAATTGCTAGTAACCAAATGATATACTTCTATTTACCAACAAATAAAACAAACTCAAGCACCCGCTGCATTGCTGCCGATTATATACAGTAAATCGTTATCTTTCTAGTTAATTAATAATACTTTTGCTGAACATGGAGTTTGGATGATAATTGCCCCAGTGGGAATACTAATTACCTGAGGGCTTTATCCTCAATAAAACATATGTTTTGTCATTTGTCAATGATAGTCAAATAATATCGTGCAACATTATTTGAAATAAAAACAGCAAACTTTTTCTCACGTGTTGTCGGAATAAGACGGCAATAGTTCCTGTCTTCAATTATTTCTAGTTTTTACATCGTCTGATTTTGCCGTTCATTTCAGTATGTGAGCACAATGTTATTAAGTGTGTTCTCATCACGTCTGCTTCACACAACGGCTTATTTACATCTCTCCGCACACAGGCAAATGACGTCAGCACTTGATGTCACACAGGTCAAATAATGTACTCGCACCCACCCCCTGTTTCTTCTGTTTGTCTGAATAATACATATGTGTCTATGAAAAAGTTGAAATACTCGATGAGTTCTTACTCAATTTTTCAATGACCACGCAAAGGTGAAAAGCCCAATACTACTATGATTATATTTTGATGGTTGTTAAATAGTATAATGACTTAAAGTAGTATCTTCATGATTAAGTTTTTACTTCAGGTCATCTTACTGACCTAGATTACAACCTCATTGACACATTATCAACGCAAACTCTGACACACGAAATGTGTATCGTTAGAGTTGTATAAGGTGGACTTTTCTCAAAAAGCGACATTCTTAATAAAAGCCATTTCATTGGAGGAAATGTAGGTATCGTTCTAAGTAGTGTTCTTGTCCTGTAGCACTGAAGACAAATAGTAGCAGCATTCTATAAATTCAATGAGGGTATCTTTACGGTAAAATGTTTATATGAAAAAAAAATGAATTTCTGAAGAGAAACAATATATGCAGTGAATCGGACGAACGGGATATTTATGAAGTGTGGCCATTTCTGTATGTTTGTCTCTCGTTAATTGTGTGTTGAACCATGTGATGTAACACAAACTCACATTAACCTTTACGTTGTTGTGCTTACTAGACTTCTTGCACATGTTACAGATTGGCTTAAGTTGATAGTAGATGTGTTCAGCTATTTATTAGAATAATGAAGAACTTTAAGGATAACCAATCAATGTATTTTAATAAGACTAAAGCTTTAAGCATGCATTTATTGTAACCAAATATTGATGGTTCAAGAAAGTGTTCATTGGTCATTGTTCGGTTTAGGGTCACAAATGTCGATGACTTCTCATCTATCCCGAAAAGTTTGTCTGTCCAGTGAGTGTGATTGAGGCGAGCTGGGAAGCGCACGTCTCCAAGTACTGGTTCCACACGAGACCAGACGGGCACCTCTGGACGAAAGCGTTTCCTTGCAGGTCACACTGGATGAACTTGGTTGGATCGGGGTGCGAGAAGAACAGGGCCTGAGCGCTGATGGCTTGAGCAGTACACGGGTTAGCACCGTTCAAAAACCCTGCAAATTCGCAGTCATTTTCGTTCTTTAATACAAATTGACATAATCTGATGATTTTTTTTAATTTAACTGAAATGTATGTAAATAAACTTGTTTTAAGCCAAATGATATTTCTATAAACAAGTTTGACGTCCGCACCGCTTATGCTACTTTATTAGGATAGCAAATCTGTCTTATCGGATTCAGACCTTTGAGAGTCCATTACTTATTTCCCTTTGTTCTTAAAACTTGCTTTTAGAAACTACCTGTGACTGCAGCCAGATAACCAGGGTTCGCCACACCGCCTTGTAGTGTGTACACACACGATTGCCTGTTCTGGTCCCAGATGAGCTGATCAGGGCAGGTGATCACGCGAGCATTTCCGACAGCGTCGCACTGGATGAATTGTTTGTTGCTATTCGCAACAGAGAAGAATATCCGGCCTGCTTGGAGGCTCTGTGCTGTGCATGGACTCGGAATGCCGAGAGAGGCGATGTAGGTCGGCTGGGCTACAATCGCCTATAAAAGTAACGGAAGCTGTACGGTGTGTATGTTTTGGCCAGGTAATCTTTAATACATGTCTTGTAAGTAATTTTAGTATATGTTCTTCACATTGGAACAAGAACATAATCTATCAACCACAAAATCACACGAAATAAAAGAAGAAAGCAGGTTCATAATGAGCAAATTTAAGTACGTTATTTTTACAAACCGTATGACTTCGTTCCCGAAAATGAATAACTATGATATATTGCATTGCACAAGTGTTCAAATTTTGCTGGCTTTTATTGTAGGAAGGAGTTTAGCGTGCCTTTTGAGTAATGCATGAGGATGTTGCCTGGTCATAGAGCTCTCCAGTGGGACACTGGACAACATACATTCGTTCGTACAGTCCGCATTGGAGAAACTTTGATGCGTCGCTCGGGTGAGGGAAATTCAGGGCCTGCAGAGCGTTGTTTACGCAAGGGTTGGTCGCCACCTGCAACTGGCCTATGAGGTTCATGAATGGTAATTGTATATAGTTGTGACATTCTAAGATTTAAATTGAAACGTGTAAATACGCTGGTTACACTCATATAATATTAGCAGATAGGGGCTCATAAGATTGCAAATACCAAAATAATACTAGTATACCAGAAATGCATTATTCGTGAAATCTAACCATACTCATATGTTTCAAGCATGTAAAAAAATTCAGCTTCCATTGTACACATATAATAAAACAATAAACATACATATTTATGGACGACATTGTTTAAGTTATTACAATCCTATAATACAGTACCGTACTACTACAAGATGTGCGGGTGAGCGTTGATCCAGGCAGGACGATGCTTCGGTCCGCATGCTCTATTTCAAAGAAAAGGATTCAAATTAAACACTTGCATGTAATCATAAATAAGTCAAATAAACCCAACACGGCAGGGCATTTAATATTGGTACTGTTTTAATAAAAGATTGAATATTCTTTTTGAACAAAATTAATTTAATTGAAGACTTCTGATTTTGTACAGTATGTTACTAAAGTAAATAATATAGTACAGTATTACTTCCACGTAAGGACTATTCAATCAACCAAATGTTCTAAAGGCACGCCAAAAAAAACCAAGCATCCACTAAGGGAGACACAGGACGCCACAAGATAACAGTGAAAGAAACAAATTAGCGTTATTCATCAAAATTAGGTTTACTTTGTAAACCTGTGTTATTTGTTTTCAAAATATCTCAATCTTTCACGTGTTACCACATTTATCCAGAGCGCAAAATGGAATGTGTCAGCCTTATTAGAGCAAGCACAGCTTGAAAAAAACGGAATCAAACCTAATAACCATGTTAAACTAAATTGAATGTATAGGCAACGACCAGATACAGACAACACAAGGAAATCAATGAAAACTGAACAACAGACGTATGATGTAAGATGCACCTATACACAGACATATGTCATACATAGCCGAAATACTAGCTATAATTATGTTTATATGTTTTATACTCTTACCCTGATCAGTGTCCGGCACGGTGGCAGCCTGCACAAGACCACACAGGACACCTACACACGTGAGAAACGAAAGAATTCATTCTGGAGAGGAGGAAATCGAGCAAGATGTCCCGTGTAAAACGAGTGTAGCAGGCTTAACCGTTTGCAGATCTTTTATACCTACCGTTAAGGAAGCGATGTTGATGAAGGTAAGGGTGGAATCACGATTATTGTGGAAACCTTTTAAAATGGCGCATTTGATCATAGACATTTCCGTATTTTCATTACCAGCCTTTTCTACCATGTCAAAATATGTCTGTCATTTCTCTGTTAGAAAAGCATTGCTGAGTGAAAACTACAAAAGGCTGTATCCTTTTTGTTGTTTGAAATACAACTAACCAAATCGTTTAATGGATGTCCGTTTTTATTTGATTGTTGAAACAAAGGTTTTTGCGGTAGCAACAGGTTCAAAAACAAAGAATTTGAAGGCGTTAGTGTTTTTTATCCTACTCGTGATATTTATACTGAATGACTCGAACATTAAAGGAACATCTCAGACATGTAAAATTTGTTTATTGCAATTATGTCACGAAAAGGCTATTCCTAAACCACTTAAACCAGTTTCTTCAGGGTTAAATAGTTTTATTATGCATGTTTCAAGTAAGTTCAGTGAACGAAAAACATTTTTTAAGGCTATCAGGGGTAGAATTACAATACTGACTTAATTTGTCAAAGCCTTCCAGAAATCCTGCCATGGATTCCATGCCTCTTAAAAGACTAATTAACGAACTCAATACTATGGTTGCCTTTAGTTAAGTATTTTAATTTTGCTTTATTCGGAAATAATAGTACCGCCAAAACCCTTCTAACGCTGGATTCGTTGTATAGTTTTCTTTCCTACAAAAGGGTTAGACATTATTTCATATACACAGAATCGCAGCTTGTTGTCAACAGTAATAAACCTTACCTTTTCGGGAAAAGGGAATTAAAACCAAACACATTACCGCTGAATAACTTCCTACAAAACAACGATATGTTTTATGTCTTTGGCGTTTACACTGTGCAATAAACGGCGTTTTTTAACTTTTGGCTACTAAGCTTGTTTCTGAAGCTTTTCATAGAAATATTTGTACTGAAATCATTTTGTTGCAAGTAGCAATATACCCGATGCTTACTAGTAACAAACGGACGTTTAACAGTTATTTAGACTCTATAAAAATCTTCATCTAATCATTTAGGACAAGTAAATATCTAAGTTGCTTCTCAAAAATATGTTCTTACACTCATAAAGAGGTCATTTAAACAGAAAGGTAGTTCAATTATCAAACATATACTTGTCCATATTCTATTGGAATTATGTATACACAAAGCAAGCTCCTATGACCGTAGCTTACTGGTTGGCCTGTTTAACAAGTATAGTTGTATAAGGCATTAGCGCCAGTGTTAAGGACAAAAATGCTAATGTGCAAGTCCGCGGAGAAATGCCGGACAAAAAAGTCTATTGAATAATCAAGCTCTATTATTTATTTCTAATAAGGCCTCGAGTACCACTGAAAAACAATCTTTCTTTTTTCTTACGCTGGGTATAACAGTAAAATCGGCTTGGAGGTTCGGCTTATTGTAAGGATTCGATAAATTGCACTGTTACTCCATGTGCTTTCACTAACCGAGCAAGTAACCAGAATATTTATATCCTGATTTTGAAGTTTCAAAATAAAGTCTGTGTTTATCTATAGGTTCAATAAGAATTATATTTCCATTTCATCAATCTCGTCCCAGTCTGATGTATGTTTCTAGTGAAATTGCATTACGCCTCTGCACATTATGAACAACAACAGTATTGTTTTCGTTCGACATTCGTGTTGCATTTAATAAAGTTTTAAATGTTTAAACGTTTATTAAAGCTGCACTCTCACAGATTGAACGTTTTGACAACTTTTTTTGTCTTGGAACGAGTCAATTTATGCAAAAAATGCATATAAACCAGTCATATAAGACTGCTGACAAAAATTAGATCGCAGATTTTTATATTAAAGTTTAGAAAAATGGTGTGTTATGCATAAAACCTTAATTCTGGAACGGAAATATGAAATCTGCGATATGATCTTTTGTCAGCAGTCTTTCATCACTGGTTTGCAGGTATTTACGCAAAAATTTGCTCTTTCCAAGACAAAAAAGGTAAATCTGTGAGAGTGCAGCTTTAAGCTTGAAGATCGGTAGAAAAGTTTGCTTTATTTGAACGGTTTAATGAATTATTCCTTTTTCCTCTTATTCCTTTTATATCAAAAATCTTAGAAAAGCTTAATTCATTAAAAAAATGAAATAAAAGGCGCATGCAATCGCAATGAAATTGGAAAATGAAAAAGTTAACGAGATTTTAAAAAAAATATTAAAACATACAATTTGGTACATAGTTTGTATGTGTCACGATGATATTCCTATCAAAATGAGTAAAATTTAGCTCTATTTCGAAAGTCATTCACAAAAAACACATGAACATTTAGTGCTTACTGTGAGTTTTACAAGACCTTTATGACTAAAAGTAGGTTAAACAAATGCTGACATCATATGATATAGAGTGTTATGCTAATCCACTGTTTTCAATGCATAACAAAGGCCATGTTTATTGTATAAACTGATTTTGAGTAATCAGGTCTTTGCTAAACTCTGAGTGGATTCAGGAAATGTCTAGACGGTACGATGCTTTCAATGAAGAGGACATTCAGTTTGTTCAAGTACTTCCGGAATATTATAGAACTTTTTTAATTGTTAGAGTCTATCCGTCAGAGTCGTTGTGTAATATATAAACTCATGATTACATAACACATGCATGATTAAGTGAGATAAACTGGTAAATAGTCAGATACACATTACTATATAGGTGTAAATGTTCTCATAAGGTGGTCATTCTAGCAGATCGCCATATGGGACTCAGGTAAATGATCATTCAACGGTCCGAGTCGGACACATATGTCTATACAACAGGTTAAGTTTCCATATTTTTTTGTATATGGTTTCCTCTTAAGTATTAATTTTGAATTTGTCAAGCAATCAAATGAAACACAGCATTAATTATGCTCATTCGTATCGTGTAAATAAATTATAAAGGCATACTAAAACAAAAAAAGATATTAATTAATATTGGCTTTATTTTAGTCCGAAAACATACTCTACAACTACGGCAGAACTGTTTGTTGGTCAGGCAGTACAATTTGCGCTTTGCATCTTTTTACATGACTTCTAAATACCACATCTAAATTATTTCTTAAACGGCTGCTGAAATCAGAGTGTGTAGACATACGATTGTATTGAACAGTTGTAACTATTTATCGAATAAAAAGGGGGTTCACTTCTGTGTTTCCTAACTTTACATTAGTGTTTTGCGAATACATGTACTTACTTTTCATTTAATCTCTGGAATGAAAATTTATGTTTGGCGTCTTGTTATTAAATTATACAGAAAGTGAACATAACTTTCATGTTTATTGTTGAAAGGGTGTGCTATATTGCAAAGAAATTGAAAATGATAATAATTGTATTTGCACACAATCATACATTCCTCACATCTGCATACACTCTAATGTTAGAAAATAAACTTTTCGTCGAATTAGGTGATTTGGGTCGAGAGTAACAGAGGAAATAATTTGCAAGAAGACTGCCGTGTTCACCTAATTATATTGTTTATAAGCAGAAGCTATATAACAAGTCTTAGTATGAGAGTGCTCAAAAATGACTCCTTTTAAAATCATGTTGGTGAACTTTCAAGGAAGTTTTTAGAATATTTTACTAGGAGGTTAAGGCGTTTCAGTGAACGAGATGGTGGTTTAATTAAGTCCATCAATCATCTACACTAATACACATTTAGTTTAAGAACTATTTATAACATCCACTTAATTGGTATAAGTCAAACTGTTTACAAAACCCTGTTATGATGCCCTGTCATTTAAGTGTTTATAAACACAATACTTTAAATGTAATATAACGATCAAATACATTATGAAACTCGCATCTAATGAAGTGTTATGCATGTGTTTGTGTTCAAAGATTGAACTCAAAGGCATGAACAAATGGAAAACATTTTGATAGTTGTTTGCTGTCAAAGTGTTCAATTGGAGAATACAACACAATTTATCAAATTAAAAATTGTATGTGTGGATTATGAAAAGTGTATAAAAAAACACCGTTTCGTGGAGTTCAAAAATCAATAAAAAAAACTTTAAAACAGCATTCTAAAAAATAGGGATATCCTGACAGGGAAAACACTTAAAAAAATACTTGAAGTCAATCGGACAGGGCCAAGAGAGATTGGCTGGATTGTAGGTTAGTTGGGCTATATTATAAACCAAAAAGGTAAAGGATGTTGTACGGGATGTATGTTCTAGATGTACGTGTTCATATATAGTCAATGATTTATGTTTGTAAGTAATTTCATGGCATCTTTTCAACATCTAATAAACACGTATATCTTTTAAACACAAAAAGAAAGGGCCTAAGGAACATTGTTTATGTTGTATGTACACAAAACGTATCACTTATTCTCTTTCATATGCTAATGTTCATTTTCTCACGCGGCTTCGAATTGCTATAAGTAAAGCTAGCCATTGGTATAAGGCAGGATGTTGTTGCTGATTGCAGAGTGCTCCAGCGGGACACTGGATAATGAACAAATCCGTACAGTCCGCACTGGAGGAACTAGGCGGCGAAGCTTGTTTGGCGTCCGGAAGTTCAGGCATTGCAAAACGTTGTTCACGCAAGGGTAGTCGCTACCTGTCACTAACCTGTGAGATTCACTCACATTGTAATTTTAAATATTGGGATTCTAAGATTTCCCTTTGTATGTGTATGTACGCTGCTTGCATGTACATGGTATTGGCAGTAACGGGTTCAGCTGGGAATAAGATTTTACATACCGAATGAATTAACCAGAAATGCCTTTTTCATAACTCATAACAATAGTCAACTCTTTGCATGGTTATGAGTATATTTAGCTACCATTGCACACAAATAATTGACTATTAATGTACATAGAGATTGAGGAAATCAAGTGTGTTTATTAAAATTCAAATGTACAGAACTGGTGTTACATGATGTACGGACTAGAGTGGCTCCAGTCATGTTGATATTTCACCCAGTCTTTATAACTATGAAAGAAATAACTTGTTTCCATATCGCTTTCCATTTTAGGCCCAATACTACTTATGATTATATTTTGATGACTGTTAAATAGTATAATGACTTAAATTAATATATTCATGATTAAGTTTTTACTTCAGGTCATCTAACAGACTAAAATTACAACCTCACTGACACATTATCAACGCAAACTCTGATACACGGAGTGTTTATCGAGTGAGTGGTATAAGGTGGACCTTTGTCAAAAAGTGACATTCTTAATAAAAGCCATTTCATCCGAGGAAATGTAGGTATCGTTCTAAGTAATGATCTTGTCCTGTAGTACTGAAGACAAACAGTAGTGGCATTCTATAAATACAATGAGGGTATCTTTACGATAAAATGTTTAAATGAAAGAAAAATGAATTTCTGAAGAAGAAACAATGTGTGCAGTGAATCGGACGAACGAGATATCTATAAGATATGGCCATTTCTACGTTTAAAGTTGTTATCCTTACTAGTCTTCTTGCACATGTTACAGATTGGCTCAAATTGATATTTGATGTGTTCAGCTATTTATTAGAATATTGAAAAACTTTAAAGATAACCAATCAATTTATTTTATAATAAGACTAAAGGTTTAAGTATGCATTTATTGTAACCAAATGTTGATGGTACCAGAAAGTGTTCTTTGGTCGTTGTCCGGTTTAGGGCCACAAATGTCTATAACTTTTCAAGAACCACCTATCCCGATAAGTTTGTCTGTCCAGTGAGTGTGAATGAGGCCAGCTGGGAAGCGCACGTCTCCAAGTACTGGTTCCACACGAGACCAGACGGGCACCTCTGGACGAAAGCGTTCCCTTGCAGGTCACACTGGATGAACTTGGTTGGATCGGGGTGCGAGAAGAACAGGGCCTGAGCGCTGATGGCCTGGGCGGTACACGGATTAGCGCCGTTCAAAAAACCTGCAAAAACGCAGTCATTTTGTTCTTTAATACAAATTGACATAAACTGTTGATGTTTTGAATTTAACTGAAATGTATGTAAACGGGGCTATTAAAAGCAAAATGATATTTCTATAAAAGTTTGACGACCGCACCGCTTATTCTCCTTTATTTAGGATAACAAATCTGTCTTATCGGATAAAGACCTCTAAGAGTCCAATAACTTATTTCCATTTTTTCGTAAAACTTGGCTTCAGAAGCTACCTGTGACTGCAAGAAGATAACCAGGGTTCGCCACACCGCCTTGAAGTGTGTACACACACGATTGCCTGTTCTGGTCCCAGATGAGCTGGTCAGGGCAGGTGATCACGCGGGCAATACCGGCAGCGTCGCACTGGATGAATTGTTTGTTGCTATTCGCAACGGAGAAGAATATCCGGCCTGCTTGGAGGCTCTGAGCTGTGCATGGGCTCGGAATGCCGAGAGAGGCGATGTAGGTCGGCTGGGCTACAATCGCCTATAAAAGTAACGGAAACTGTAGCTGTTTTGGCCAGGTAATCTTTTATAAATGTCTTGTAAGTAATTTTAGTATATGTTCTTCACATTGGAAGAAAAACATAAATCTATCAAGCACAAAAATCACACAATATAAGGAAGCAAGCAAGTTCATAATGAGCAAATTTATATACGTTGTATTTGTACAAACCGTATGACTTCGTTCCCGAAAATGAATAACTATGATATAATGCATTGCACAAGTGTTCAAATTTTCTTGTGCTTCCTATTATTGTAGGAAGGAATTTAGCTTACCTTCGGAGAAATGCACGAGGATGTTGCCTGGTCGTAGAGCTCTCCAGTGGGACACTGGACAACGTACATTCGTTCGTACAGCCCGCATTGGAGAAACTTTGATGCGTCGCTCGGGTGGGGGAAATTCAGGGCCTGCAGAGCGTTGTTTACGCAAGGGTTGGTCGCAACCTGCCATTGGCCTGTGTGGTTCATGAATAGTAGTTGTATATATTAGTGATATTCTAAGATTTAAATTGAAACGTGTCAATATGTTGGTTGCACTTTTATAATATAATATTAGCAGTTAAGGGCTCAGTTGGGTAAATGATTGCAAATGCCAAAATTATATAAGTATACCAGAAATGCATTATTCGTGAAATGTAACCATACTCATTTTTTCTGAGCATGTAAAGATAATTCAGCTCCCATCGTTCACATATAATAAAACAATGAACATACATAATTATGGACGACATCCCTTTGGTGTATTACAATCCTATAATACAGTAATGTATACTTACAAGATGTGCGGGTGAGCGTTGATCCAGGCAGGACGATGCTTCGGTCCGCATGCTCTATTACAAGGAAAATGATTCAAATCAAACACTTGCATATATTCATAAATAAGTCAGATAAATCCAACACGGCAGGTCAATAAATTTTGGTACTGTTTTAATAAAAGATTGAATTTTAATTCTTTTAAATGAACTTAATTTAAGACATCTGATTGTGTACAGTATGTTCTTACTGGATTAAATAGTGTTATACAGTGTGACTTCCACGTAAGTAAATCAGTCAAATGTTCTAAAGGCACACTGGTGAAAACCAAGCATCCACTAAGCGAGACACAGGACGCCACAAGATAACAGTGAAAGAAACAAATTAGAGTTATTCATCAAAATTAGGTTTACATTGTAAATGTTTATTTTGTTTTTCACAATATCTCGATCTTACAACAATTATCACAAAGCCCAATTTAAATATGTCAGCCTCATTGGAGCTAGCACAGCTTCAAATAAAACTAACATATCAAACCTAATAAATATGTTAACCTAAATTAACTGTACATGCAACAACCAGATACAGACAACACAAGGAAATAATAAAAAATAAAGCTGAACAACAGACGTATATTGTAAGATACACTAATACACGGACATCTATCATACACAACCGAAATACTATAATTATGTTTATATGTTTTATACTCTTACCCTGATCAGTGTCCGGCACGGTGGCAGCCTGCACAAGACCACACAAGACTCCTACACACGTGAGAAACAAGACAGAATTCATTCTGGAGAGGAAGAATTGGATCAAGATGTCCTGTTTTAAACAAGTGTAGCAGGCAGAACCGTACGCAGCTATTTTATACCTACCGTTAAGGAAGCAATGTTGATGAAGGTAAGGGTGGACTCACGATTGTTGTGGAAACCTTTTAAAATTGTGCCTTTGGTCATAGACATTTCCGTATTTCATTCCCAGCTTTGTTTACCTTGTCAAAACAAATGTCTGTCATTTCTGTTGGAAACGAGTTGCTGAGTGAAAACCACAAAAGGTTGTATCCTTTTAGTTGTTTTAAATACAATTAACCAAATCGTTTAATGGAAGTCCGCTTTTTATTTGATTGTTAAAACAAAGGGTTTTGCGGTAGCAACAGGTTCAAAAACAAACAATATAAAGGCGTTAGTGGTTTTATCCTGATATTTAAAATGAATGACTCAAACATTAACGGAACACCTCAGACATGTAAATTTTGTACAATGCATTTATGTCACGAAAAGGCTATTTGGAAATCACTTGATAACCAATTTCTTTAGGGTTTAATAGTTTTATTAGGCATGTTTCAAGAACATCAGTGAACGAAAAACATTTTTAAGGCGATCAGGAGTAGACTTAGAATACTGACTTAATTTGTCAAACCTTCAACGAATCCTGCCATGGACTCCATGCCTCTTTTAAGACCAATTAAAAATCTTAACGAACTAAATACAATGTTTGCTTTTAATTAAGTAATTTTGCTTTATTCGGAAATAATGATACAGCCACCAGCCTTCTATACGCTGGATTCAATTTGTATATTTTTCTTTCCTATAGCAGGAGCTCAAAATGGATATTATGTCGTATACACAGAAACACAGCTTGTTATCAACAGTTATAAACTTTTCTAATTTGGAAAATGGGCATTATAACCAAACACCTAACCTCTGAAAATAACTTCCTACAAATCAACGGTATGTTTTATGTCTTTGGCGTTTACACTGTGCTATTAAACGAGGTTTATGTTTAAACTTTTGGCTATAAAGCTTGTTTCTGAAACTTTTCATATACATATTTGTATTGAAATCATTTGATGCAAGTAGCAATATACCTGATACTTACTTGTATCAAATCGGACGTTTGACAGTTAATTAAACGTTATAAAACGCTTCACCCAACCATTAACGAGAAGTAAACACCTTACTTGCTTCTTAAAAATATGTTCTTACAATTCATAAAGAGGTCATTCAAACAGAAAGGTAGTTCAATTATCAATCATATACTTGTCCATATTCTATTGAAATTATGTATACACAAAGCAATCTCCCACGACTGTAGCTTACTTGTGGGCCATTTTAACAAGTATAGTTGTATAAGGCATTAGCGCCAGTGTTAAGTACAATATTGCTAATGTGCAAGTCCGCGGAGAAATTCCGGACAAAAAAGTCTATTGAATAATCAAGCACTATTATTTATTTCTAATAAGGCCTCGAGTACCACTGAAAATAAATCTTTCATTTTTCATTCGCTTGAAATAACAGTTTAATCGGCTTGGAGGTGCGGCTTATTGTAAGGATTCGATGAATTGCACTGATACTCCATGTGCTTTCGCTAACCGAGCAAGTTACCAGATTGTTATATCCTGATTTTGAAGTTTCGAAATAAAGTCTGTGTTTATACAAAGGTTCAATAACAATTATATTTCCATTTCATCAATCTCGACCCTGTCCGATGTATGTTTCTAGTGAAATTACATAGCGCCTCTGCACATTATGAACAATAACATTATTGTTTTTGTTCGACATGTTGCATTTAATAAAGTAATAAATGTTTAAACGTTTCTTAAGCTTGAAGATCGAAAGAAAAGTTTGCTTTATTTGAACGGTTGTATTCCTTTTCTTTATTGATGAAAAATCTTAGAAAAAAAATAATTCCTGAAAAAATGAAATGCAAGGCGATTGCAATTTCAATGACATTTGAAAGAAAACAGTTAACGAGATGTCAAAAATGGTAAAACCTACGATTTGGTACAGCGTTTGCATTTGTCATGATGATATTCCTATTTGTCCTAAATAAGAGTGTTATGACCAAAATAGGTCAAACAATGCTGACATTAGATGATATAGAGTTTTATACTAATCCACTGTTTTCAATGCATAACAAGAGCGATATTTATTGTATAAACTGATTTTGAATAATAGGACTTTGCTAAACTCTGAGTGGATTCAGGAAATGGCTAGACAAATCTGACTTTCATATATGCACTGTAATCACATTGCTTTATGGGCCTATTATGCATTCTTGTACGGTACGATGCTTTCAATGAAGAGGACATTCAGTTGTTTGTTCAAGTACTTCCGGACTATTATTGAACTTTTTAATTGTTAGAGTCTATCCGTCAGAGTCGTTGTGTAATATATAAACTCATTATTACTTAATACATGATAATATAAGATGAACTGGTGTTCATGTTCTTTTAACGTGATCGACCTAGCTGATCGCCATATGGGACTCGGGTAAATGATCATTCAACGGTTTGAGTCGGACATAATACAATTATTTCAGTTTCAATTGTTTTTCTGTATAAAATTTCCTCTAAAGGTATTGATTTTCAATGTTTGTCAAAAAATGAGCAGAAACACATAGCATTACACATGTTTTTTTATCTCTTAAACATTTTATAGAGGCATACTAAAAAAAGAATTAATTATTATTGAATTTTTGAATGTTTGTCCGAAGCCTTATTCTAGGCTAGCCGCTTATACGTGTTTCTTCTGGTATAACTGTTGGCCAGGGAGTACAACTTGCACCTTGTACCCCCATGACTACTTAATACCACAGCTGATTTCTGTCTTCCTCGGCATCTTAGTTTGTAGACACACGCTTGTTTTGAACAGTTGTCACTGTTTGTAAAATTAAAAGGTGGTTCACTTCTGTGTTATCATTACTTCACAGGAGTGTTTTGCTAATGCTTTCTTTTCATGAATCTTTGGAAAGAAAATTAATGTGTGGCGTCATTTTGTTAAATTATACAGAAAGTAAATATAAGTTTGATGTTTATTGTCGAAATGTATGTTATATGGCAAAGAAAGGGTTAGAGGATTGCATGCATAATGTAATTTCCGTACATATGTCGAATACTTTTTCAAATGTTAGAAAATAACTTTTCGTCAAATTATGTGTTTTGGTGGACAGTGACAGCGGAAATAATTTGCAAGAAAACGGACATACACATGCGTCATATAAGGCGTCTTAGTATGAGGGTGCACAAAATGGCTATTTCTCAATACATTTTGGTGAACTCACGCCCTCACGTTGTGTCCTGTTGATTTAAAGTTTTAAAAATATTTTACTAGGAGGTTAAGGCGTTCCAGTGAATAACTATTTCTAATTTTACAGCTTTATCAGTCTGGGTTTACCTATTGCTCATTGGTAAACGTATGTCTGGTGTATTTTTGCATTGTTTATCTGTATTTAAACGGATTTTATCTTGTTTCAAGGACGAGTAACATCATTGGAGAATTTTATATGTCAGCAGTTCAGCTCTTTGTGTTTCTTATTTTTATCAAGATCATATCACCATATACAAAGGTACGCTCTTCCGGGCGGATCACAGGCCCTATGGACCTGATAAAACATGTACTACGGTCCTCATTCGCAACTTATGGCCTTGGTAGCTTTGTTGGAACAATGCATCTTTAAAATATAATGAAACATTCAACTTAATACAACGATCTTAGCCTAGTATTTGTTTATTGCAATGTATGTATTATGATATTCGGGAATTTTTAAATGTAATTTTAAGAAAATGTCCCCGTGGTGTATTCCGACTGGATTTTTCTTAACTCTTTAGGTCTTTTTGTATCCATCTGATACCTTTATTGACATTTTGCTACTTAATTTGAATAATGTCGAAACCTCACTTTTGCATACACTTTGGTACTAGCTTCTTAAAGATTGATTTTGCAATAAAGCGTTTTCCAAAAGTGTTTTGAATAATGTGAAACTATATTTTTGCACGAAAGGTATAACAAAACGCATGTTTCGGGTCCCGATTTTTTTGCAATAAAATTGCATTTGATTATCGTTTACTGCAGGATAACTTTTTTAGCAAATGATATTTAAGAGTTTATAAACAAAGTAACTTTTTATGTAATATAACGATCAAATGTATGATGAAACTCGCATCTGAAGTGTTATGCACGTGTTTGTGTTCAAAGATTGAACTTAAAAGCATGAATAAATGGAAAACATTTTGATTAGTTGTTTGCTGTCAAATTGTTCGATTGGGGAATATAACACAATTTTTCAATTAAAAATCGTGTACGTGGATTTGGAAAACTGTATAAAAATTGTTTTCTTAAAGTATCAAATTAAGACTTTATTGTTTCCAATAATAGCGAAATTACACCGTTTCTTGTGCTTCAAAAACCCATAAAAACGTTAAAATAGCATTCTAAAAAAGGGGTTTCCTAACAAGGGAAACCCTTATAAAAAGAGTTGAAGCATCTTGTCAACATCTAATAAACACGTATATCTATCAAAAGGAAAGGGCCTAAAGAAATATTGTTTACGTTGTATATGTATACAAAACGTACGACTTGCTCCTTTTCATATACATTGTACAAATGTTCATTTACTCGTGCGGTTTGGGGTAAAGCTTGGAATTCGTGTAAGGCAGGATGTTGTTGCCTGATTGAAGAGTGCTCCAGCGGGACACTGGATGATGAACAAATCCGTACAGTCCGCACTAGAGGCACTAGGCGGCGAAGCTCGTTTGGCGCCCGGAGGTTCAGGCCTTGCAAAGCGTTGTTTACGTAAGGGTAAGTCGCTACCTGCCACTGACCTGTGAGAGTCACTCACATGGTAATTTTAAACATTGGTATTATAAGATTTCCCTGTTAACGTGTATGTATGATGCTTGCATGCACATGGTTTTAGCAGTAACGGGTTCAGCTGGAAAAAAGACTTCAGATACCGAATGAATCAACCAGAAATGCCTTATTCATAACATATAACATTGTAAACATATAATTGACTTTACATGTACGTAGAGATTGAGGATATTAATTATGTTTATAACCACTCAATGCTACAGAACTGGTGATACATGATGTACGGAAGAGAGTGGCCACAGGCATGTCGATATTTCACCTGGTGTCTTTATAACTATGAAAGAAATAGCTTGTTTCCATACCGCATTATATTATAATAGAATTGCTAGTAACCAAATGATATACTTCTGTTTACAAACAAAACAAAACAAACTCAAGCACCCGCTGTATTGCTACCGATAATATACAGTAGATCGTTATCTTTCTAGTTAATTAATAATACTTTTGCTGAACATGGAGTTTGGATGATAATTGCCCCAGTGGGAATACTAATTACCTGAGGGCTTTATCCTCAATAATACATATGTTATGTCATTTGTCAATGATAGTCAAATAATATCGTGCAACATTATTTGAAATAAAAACAGCAAACTTTTTCTCACGTGTTGTCGGAATAAGACGGCAATAGTTCCTATCTTCAATTATTTCTAGTTTTTATATCGTCTGATTTTGCCGTTCATTTCAGTATGTGAGCACAATGTTATTAAGTGTGTTCTCATCACGTCTGCTTCACACAACGGCTTATTTACATCTCTCCGCACACAGGCAAGTGACGTCAGCCCTTGATGCTCACACAGGTCAAATAATGCACTCGCACCCACCCCCTGTTTCTTCTGTTTGTCTGAATAATACATATGTGTCTATGAAAAAGTTGAAATACTCGATGAGTTCTTACTCAATTTTTCAATGACCACGCAAAGGTGAAAAGCCCAATACTACTTATGATTATATTTTGATGGTTGTTAAATAGTATAATGACTTAAAGTAGTATCTTCATGATTAAGTTTTTACTTCAGGTCATCTTACTGACCTAGATTACAACCTCATTGACACATTATCAACGCAAACTCTGACACACGAAATGTGTATCGTTAGAGTTGTATAAGGTGGACTTTTCTCAAAAAGCGACATTCTTAATAAAAGCCATTTCATTGGAGGAAATGTAGGTATCGTTCTAAGTAGTGTTCTTGTCCTGTAGCACTGAAGACAAATAGTAGCAGCATTCTATAAATTCAATGAGGGTATCTTTACGGTAAAATGTTTATATGAAAAAAAAAATGAATTTCTGAAGAGAAACAATATATGCAGTGAATCGGACGAACGGGATATTTATAAAGTGTGGCCATTTCTGTGTGTTTGTCTCTCGTTAATTGTGTGTTGAACCATGTGATGTAACACAAACTCACATTACGTTTTACGTTGTTGTGCTTACTAGTCTTCTTGCACCTGTTACAGATTGGCTTAAGTTGATAGTTGATGTGTTCAGCTATTTATTAGAATAATGAAGAACTTTAAGGATAACCAATCAATGTATTTAATAATAAGACTAAAGCTTTAAGCATGCATTTATTGTAACCAAATGTTGATGGTTCAAGAAAGTGTTCTTTGGTCATTGTTCGGTTTAGGGTCACAAATGTCGATGACTTCTCATCCATCCCGAAAAGTTTGTCTGTCCAGTGAGTGTGATTGAGGCGAGCTGGGAAGCGCACGTCTCCAAGTACTGGTTCCACACGAGACCAGAGGGGCACCTCTGGACGAAAGCGTTTCCTTGTAGGTCACACTGGATGAACTTGGTTGGATCGGGGTGGGAGAAAAACAGGGCCTGAGCGCTTATGGCTTGAGCGGTACACGGGTTAGCACCGTTCAAAAACCCTGCAAATACGCAGTCATTTTCGTTCTTTAATACAAATTGACATAATCTGATGATTTTTTTTTTTAATTTAACTGAAATGTATGTAAATAAAGTTGTTTTAAGTAAAATGATATTTCTATAAAAAAAGTTTGACGTCCGCACCGCTTATGCTACTTTATTTAGGAAAGCAAATCTGTTTTATCGGATTTAGACCTTTGAGAGTCCAGTTACTTATTTCCCTTTGTTCTTAAAACTTGCTTTTAGAAACTACCTGTGACTGCAGCCAAATAACCAGGGTTCGCCACACCGCCTTGTAGTGTGTACACACACGATTGCCTGTTCTGGTCCCAGATGAGCTGATCAGGGCAGGTGATCACGCGAGCATTTCCGGCAGCGTCGCACTGGATGAATTGTTTGTTGCTATTCGCAACAGAGAAGAATATCCGGCCTGCTTGGAGGCTCTGAGCTGTGCATGGACTCGGAATGCCGAGAGAGGCGATGTAGGTCGGCTGGGCTACAATTGCCTATAAAAGTAACGGAAGCTGTACGGAGTGTATGTTTTGGCCAGGTAAACTTTAATACATGTCTTGTAAGTAATTTTAGTATATGTTCTTCACATTGGAACAAGAACATAAATCTATCAAGCACAAAAGTCACACGAAATAAAAGAAGAAAGCAGGTTCATAATGAGCAAATTTAAGTACGTTGATTTTTTACAAACCGTATTACTTCGTTCCCGAAAATGAATAGCTATGATATATTGCATTGCACAAGTGTTCAAATTTTGTTGGCTTTTATTGTAGGAATGAGTTTAGCTTGCCTTTGGAGTAATGCATGAGGATGTTGCCTGGTCATAGAGCTCTCCATTGGGACACTGGACAACATACATTCGTTCGTACAGTCCGCATTGGAGAAACTTTGATGCGTCGCTCGGGTGGGGGAAATTCAGGGCCTGCAGAGCGTTGTTTACGCAAGGGTTGGTCTCCACCTGCCACTGGCCTATGAGGTTCATGAATGGTAATTGTATATATTTGTGACATTCTAAGATTTAAATTAAAACGTGTAAATACGCTGGTTCCACTCATAGAATATTAGCAGATAGGGGCTCATAAGATTGCAAATACCAAAATAATACTAGTATACCAGAAATGCATTATTCGTGAAATCTAACCATACTCATATGTTTCAAGTATGTAAAGAAAATTCAGCTTCCATTGTACACATATAATAAAACAATAAACATACATATTTATGGACGACATTGTTTAAGTGTATTACAATCCTATAATACAATACCGTATACTTACAAGATGTGCGGTAGTGGGTTGATCCAGGCAGGATGATGCTTCGGTCCGCGTGCTCTATTTCAAAGAAAAGGATTCAAATTAAACACTTGCATGTAATCATAAATAAGTCAGATAAACCCAACACGGCAGAGCATTTCATATTGGTACTGTTTTAATAAAAGATTGAATATTCCTTTTTGAACAAAATTAATTTAATTGAAGACTTCTGATTTTGTACAGTATGTTACTAAAGTAAATGATATAGTACAGTATTACTTTCACGTAAGGACTATTCATTCAGTCAAATGTTCTAAAGGCACACCAAAAAAACAAGCATCCACTAAGGGAGACACAGGACGCCACAAGATAACAGTGAAAGAAACAAATTAGCGTTATTCATCAAAATTAGGTTTACTTTGTAAATCTGTGTTATTTTTTTTCAAAATATCTCAATCTTTCACGTGTTACAACATTTATCCAGACCGCAAAATGGAATGTGTCAGCCTTATTAGAGCAAGCACAGCTTGAAAAAACGGAATCAAACCTAATAACCATGTTAAACTAAATTGAATGTATATGCAACGACCAAATACAGACAACACAAGGAAATAAATAAATGAAAACTGAACAACAGACGTATGATGTAAGATGCACCTATACACAGACATGTATCATACACAGCCGAAATACTAGCTATAATTATGTTTATATGTTTTATACTCTTACCCTGATCATTGTCCGGCACGGTGGCAGCCTGCACAAGACCACACAGGACTCCTACACACGTGAGAAACAAGACAGAATTCATTCTCGAAAGGAGGAAATCGAGCAAGATGTCCCGTGTAAAACGAGTGTAGCAGGCTTAACCATTTGCAGATCTTTTATACCTACCGTTAAGGAAGCGATGTTGATGAAGGTAAGGGTGGAATCACGATTATTGTGGAAACCTTTTAAAATGGCGCATTTGATCATAGACATTTCCGTATTTTCATTACCAGCCTTTTCTACCATGTCAAAATATGTCTGTCATTTCTCTGTTAGAAAACTACAAAAGGCTGTATCCTTTTTGTTGTTTGCAATACAACTAACCAAATCGTTTAATGGATGTCCGTTTTTATTTGATTGTTGAAACAAAAGTTTTTGCGTAGCAACAGGTTCAAAAGCAAAGAATTTGAAGGCGTTAGTGTTTTTTATCCTACTCGTGATATGTATACTAAATGACTCAAACATTAAAGGAACACCTAAGACATGTAATATTTGTTCAATGCAATTATATCACGAAAAGGCTATTCCTAAATCACTTAAACCAATTTCTTCAGGATTAAATAGTTTTATTAGGCATGTTTCAAGTAAATTCAGTGAACGATCAGGAGTAAAATTACAATGCTGACTTAATTTGTCAAAGCCTTCCAAAAATCCTGCCATGGATTCCATGCCTCTTTAAAGACTAATTAACGAACTCAATTCTATGTTTTCCTTTTAGTTAAGTATTTTAATTTTGCTTTATTCGGAAATAATAGTACCGCCAAAACCCTTCTATACGCTGGATTCGTTGTATAGTTTTCTTTCCTACAAAAGGGTTAGACATTATTTCATATACACAGCATCGCAGCTTGTTGTCAACAGTAATAAACCTTAACTTTTCGGAAAAAGGGCATTAAAACCAAACACATTACCGCTGAACATAACTTCCTACAAAACAACGGTATGTTTTAAGTCTTTGGCGTTTACACTGTGCAATTAAACGGCGTTTTTTAACTTTTGGCTACTGAGCTTGTTTCTGAAGCTTTTCATAGAAATATTTGTACTGAAATTATTTTGTTGCAAGTAGCAATATACCCGATGCTTACTAGTAACAAACGGACGTTTAACAGTTATTTAGACTCTATAAAAATCTTCATCTAATCATTTAGGACAAGTAAATATCTAAGTTGCTTCTCAAAAATATGTTCTTACACTCCATAAAGAGGTCATTTAAACAGAAAGGTAGTTCAATTATCAAACATATACTTGTCCATATTCTATTGGAATTATGTATACACAAAGCAAGCTCCTATGACCGTAGCTTACTGGTTGGCCTGTTTAACAAGTATAGTTGTATAAGGCATTAGCGCCAGTGTTAAGGACAAAAATGCTAATGTGCAAGTCCGCGGAGAAATGCCGGACAAAAAAGTATATTGAATAATCAAGCTCTATTATTTATTTCTAATAAGGCCTCGAGTACCACTGAAAAACAATCTTTCTTTTTTCTTACGCTGGATATAACAGTAAAATCGGCTTGGAGGTTCGGCTTATTGTAAGGATTCGATAAATTGCACTGTTACTCCATGTGCTTTCACTAACCGAGCAAGTAACCAGAATATTTATATCCTGATTTTGAAGTTTCAAAATAAAGTCTGTGTTTATCTATAGGTTCAATAAGAATTATATTTCCATTTCATCAATCTCGTCCCAGTCTGATGTATGTTTCTAGTGAAATTGCATTACGCCTCTGCACATTATGAACAACAACAGTATTGTTTTCGTTCGACATTCGTGTTGCATTTAATAAAGTTTTAAATGTTTAAACGTTTATTAAAGCTGCACTCTCACAGATTGAACGTTTTGACAACTTTTTTGTCTTCTAACGAGTCAATTTATGCAAAAAAATGCATATAAACCAGTCATATAAGACTGCTGACAAAAAATTAGATCGCAGATTTTTATATTAATTTCAGAAAAATGGTGTGTTATGCATAAAACCTTAATTCTCGAACGGAAATATGAAATCTGCGATATGATATTTTGTCAGCAGTCTTTTATCACTGGTTTGCAGGTATTTACGCAAAAATTTGCTCTTTCCAAGACAAAAAAGGTAAATCTGTGAGAGTGCAGCTTTAAGCTTGAAGATCGGTAGAAAAGTTTGCTTTATTTGAACGGTTTAATGAATTATTCCTTTTTCCTCTTATTCCTTTTATATCAAAAATCTTAGAAAAGCTTAATTCATTAAAAAAATGAAATAAAAGGCGCATGCAATCGCAATGAAATTGGAAAATGAAAAAGTTAACGAGATTTTAAAAAAAATATTAAAACATACAATTTGGTACAGAGTTTGTATGTGTCACGATGATATTCCTATCAAAATGAGTAAAATTTAGCTCTATTTCGAAAGTCATTCACAAAAAACACATGAACATTTAGTGCTTACTGTCAGTTTTACAAGACTGTTATGACTAAATGTAGGTTAAACAAATGCTGACATCATATGATATAGAGTGTTATGCTAATCCACTGTTTTCAATGCATAACAAAGGCCATGTTTATTGTATAAACTGATTTTGAGTAATCAGGACTTTGCTAAACTCTGAGTGGATTCAGGAAATGTCTAGACAAATATGACTTTCATATATGCACTGTAATCACATTGCTTTATGGGCCTGTTATGCGTCCTTGTTCTGTGCGGTGCTTTCAATGAAAAGGACATTCAGTTTGTTCGAGTACTTCCAGACTATTGGAGAACTATTTTAATTGTTAGAGTCTATCCGTCAGAGTCGTCGTGTAATATATAAACTCATGATTACATAACACATGCATGATTAAGTGAGATAAACTGGTAAATAGTCAGATACACATTACTATATAGGTGTAAATGTTCTCATAAGGTGGTCATTCTAGCAGATCGCCATATGGGACTCAGGTAAATGATCATTCAACGGTCCGAGTCGGACACATATGTCTATACAACAGGTTAAGTTTCCATATTTTTTTTGTATATGGTTTCCTCTTAAGTATTAATTTTGAATTTGTCAAGCAATTAAAAGAAACACAGCATTAAATATGCTCATTCGTATCGTGTAAATAAGTTATAAAGGCATACTAAAACTAAAAAGGATATTAATTAATATTGGCTTTATTTTAGTCCGAAAACTTACTCTACAACTACGGCAGAACTGTTTGTTGGTCAGGCAGTACAATTTGCGCTTTGCATCTTTTTACATGACTTCTAAATACCACATCTAAATTATTTCTTAAACGGCTGCTGAAATCATAGTGTGTAGACATACGATTGTATAGAACAGTTGTAACTATTTATCGAATAAAAAGGGGGTTCACTTCTGTGTTTCCTAACTTTACATTAGTGTTTTGCGAATACATGTACTTACTTTTCATTTAATCTCTGGAAAGAAAATTTATGTTTGGCGTCTTGTTATTAAATTATACAGACAGTGAACATAACTTTCATGTTTGTTGTTGAAAGGGTGTGCTATATTACAAAGAAATTGAAAATGATAATAATTGTATTTGCACACCATTATACATTCCTCACATCTGCATACACTCTAATGTTAGAAAAATAAACTTTTCGTCGAATTAGGTGATTTGGGTCTAGAGTAACAGAGGAAATAATTTGCAAGAAGACTGCCGTGTTCACCTATTCATATTGTTTATAAGCAGAAGCTATATAACAAGTCTTAGTATGAGAGTGCTCAAAAATGACTCCTTTTAAAACCATGTTGGTGAACTTTCAGGGAAGTTTTTAGAATATTTTACTAGGAGGTTAAGGCGTTTCAGTGAACGAGATGGTGGTTTAATTAAGTCCATCAATCATATACACTAATACACATTTAGTTTAAGAACTATTTATAACATCCACTTAATTGGTATAAGTCAAACTGTTTACAAAACCCTGTTATGATGCCCTGTCATTTAAGTGTTTATAAACACAATACTTTAAATGTAATATAACGATCAAATACATTATGAAACTCGCATATAATGAAGTGTTATGCATGTGTTTGTGTTCAAAGATTGAACTCAAAGGCATGAACAAATGGAAAACATTTTGATTAGTTGTATGCTGTCAAATTGTTCGATTGGAGAATACAACACAATTTATCAAATTAAAAATTGTATGTGTTGATTTTGAAAAAGTGTATAAAAATACACCGTTTCGTGGAGTTCAAAAATCAATAAAAACTTCAAAACAGATTCTAAAAAATAGGGATATCCTGACAGGGGAAACGCTTATAAAAAGACTTGAAGTCAATCGGACAGGGCCAAGAGAGATTGGCTGGATTGTAGGCTAGTTGGGCTATATTATAAACCAAAAAGGTAAAGGATGTTGTACGGGATGTATGTTCTAGACGTACGTGTTCATATATAGTCAATGATTTATGTTTGTAAGTAATTTCATGGCATCTTTTTAACATCTAATAAACAGGTATATCTTTTTAACACAAAAAGAAAGGGCCTAAGGAACATTGTTTATGTTGTATATGTACACAAAACGTATCACTTATTCTCTTTCATATGCTAATGTTCATTTTCTCACGCGGCTACGGATTGCTATAAGTAAAGCTAGCCATTGGTATAAGGCAGGATGTTGTTGCTGATTCAGAGTGCTCCAGCGGGACACTGGATAATGAACAAATCCGTACAGTCCGCACTGGAGGAACTAGGCGGCGAAGCTCGTTTGGCGCCCGGAAGTTCAGGCATTGCAAGGCGTTGTTCACGCAAGGGTAAGTCGCTACCTGTCACTGACCTGTGAGATTCACTCACATGGTAATTTTAAATATTGGGATTCTAAGATTTCCCTTTTTATGTGTATGTACGCTGCTTGCATGTACATGGTATTGGCAGTAACTGGTTCAGCTGGGAATAAGATTTTACATACCGAATGAATAAACCAGAAATGCCTTTTTCATAACTCATAACAATAGTCAACTCTTTGCATGGTATATTTAGCTACCATTGCACACAAATGATTGACTATTAATGTACATAGAGATTGAGGAAATCAAGTGTGTTTATTAAAATTCAAATGTACAGAACTGGGGTTACATGATGTACGGTCTAGAGTGGCTCCAGTCATGTTGATATTTCACCCAGTCTTTATAACTATGAAAGAAATAACTTGTTTCCATATCGCTTTCCATTTTAGGCCCAATACTACTAATGATGATATTTTGATGACTGTTAAATAGTATAATGACTTAAATTAATATCTTCATGATTAAGTTTTTACTTCAGGTCATCTTACTGACTAAAATTACAACCTCACTGACACATTATCAACGCAAACTCTGATACACGGAGTGTTTATCGAGTGAGTGGTATAAGGTGGACCTTTGTCAAAATGTGACATTCTTAATAAAAGCCATTTCATCTGAGGAAATGTAGGTATCGTTCTAAGTAATGATCTTGTCCTGTAGCACTGAAGACAAACAGTAGCGGCATTCTATAAATACAATGAGGGTATCTTTACGATAAAATGTTTATATGAAAGAAAAATGAATTTCTGAAGAAGAAACAATGTGTGCAGTGAATCGGACGAACGAGATATCTATAAGATATGGCCATTTCTACGTTTAAAGTTGTTATCCTTACTAGTCTTCTTGCACATGTTACAGATTGGCTCAAATTGATATTTGATGTGTTCAGCTATTTATTAGAATAAAGAAAAACTTTAAGGATAACCAATCAATTTATTTTATAATAAGACTAAAGGTTTAAGTATGCATTTATTGTAACCAAATGTTGATGGTACAAGAAAGTGTTTTTTGGTCGTTGTCCGGTTTAGGGCCACAAATGTCTATAACTTTTCAAGAACCACCTATCCCGATAAGTTTGTCTGTCCAGTTAGTGTGAATGAGGCCAGCTGGGAAGCGCACGTCTCCAAGTACTGGTTCCACACGAGACCAGACGGGCACCTCTGGACGAAAGCGTTCCCTTGCAGGTCACACTGGATGAACTTGGTTGGATCGGGGTGCGAGAAGAACAGGGCCTGAGCGCTGATGGCCTGGGCGGTACACGGATTAGCGCCGTTCAAAAAACCTGCAAAAACGCAGTCATTTTGTTCTTTAATACAAATTGACATAAACTGTTGATGTTTTGAATTTAACTGAAATGTATGTAAACGGGGCTATTAAAAGCCAAATGATATTTCTATAAAAGTTTGACGACCGCACCGCTTATGCTCCTTTATTTAGGATAACAAATCTGTCTTATCGGATAAAGACCTCTAAGAGTCCAATAACTTATTTCCATTTTTTCATAAAACTTGACTTCAGAAGCTACCTGTGACTGCAAGAAGATAACCAGGGTTCGCCACACCGCCTTGAAGTGTGTACACACACGATTGCCTGTTCTGGTCCCAGATGAGCTGGTCAGGGCAAGTGATCACGCGGGCAATACCGGCAGCGTCGCACTGGATGAATTTGTTGTTGCTATTCGCAACGGAGAAGAATATCCGGCCTGCTTGGAGGCTCTGAGCTGTGCATGGGCTCGGAATGCCGAGAGAGGCGATGTAGGTCGGCTGGGCTACAATCGCCTATAGAAGTAACGGAAACTGTAGCTGTTTTGGCCAGGTAATCTTTTATACATGTCTTGTAAGTAATTTTAGTATATGTTCTTCACATTGGAAGAAAAACATAAATCTATCAAGCACAAAAATCACACAATATAAAGGAAGCAAGCAGGTTCATAATGAGCAAATTTATATACGTTGTATTTGTACAAACCGTATGACTTCGTTCCCTAAAATGAATAACTATGATATAATGCATTGCACAAGTGTTCAAATTTTCTTGTGCTTGCTATTATTGTAGGAAGGAATTTAGCTTACCTTCGGAGAAATGCATGAGGATGTTGCCTGGTCGTAGAGCTCTCCAGTGGGACACTGGACAACGTACATTCGTTCGTACAGTCCGCATTGGAGAAACTTTGATGCGTCGCTCGGGTGGGGGAAATTCAGGGCCTGCAGAGCGTTGTTTACGCAAGGGTTGGTCGCCACCTGCCATTGGCCTGTGTGGTTCATAAATGGTAGTTGTATATATTAGTGATATTCTAAGATTTAAATTGAAACGTGTCAATAGGTTGGTTGCACTTTTATAATATAATATTAGCAGTAAGGGTAAATGATTGCAAATACCAAAATTATATAAGTATACCAGAAATGCATTATTCGTGAAATGTAACCATACTCATTTTTTCCGAGCATGTAAAGATAATTCAGCTCCCATCGTTCACATATAATAAAACAATGAACATACATAATTATGGACGACATCCCTTTGGTGTATTACAATCCTATAATATAGTAGTGTATACTTACAAGATGTGCGGGTGAGCGTTGATCCAGGCAGGACGATGCTTCGGTCCGCATGCTCTATTACAAGGAAAAGGATTCAAATTAAACACTTGCATGTATTCATAAATAAGTCAGATAAATCCAACACGGCAGGTCAATAAATTTTGGTACTGTTTTAATAAAAGATTGAATTTTAATTATTTTAAATGAACTTAATTTAAGACATCTGATTGTGTACAGTATGTTCTTACTGGATTAAATATTGTTATACAGTATGACTTCCACGTAAGTAAATCAGTCAAAAGTTCTAAAGGCACACTCGTGAAAACCAAGCATCCACTAAGCGAGACACAGGACGCCACAAGATAACAGTGAAAGAAACAAATTAGACTTATTCATCAAAATTAGGTTTACATTGTAAATGTTTGTTATTTGTTTTTCACAATATATCGATCTTACACGTTTTATAACAATTATCACAAAGCCCAATTTAAATATGTCAGCCTCATTGGAGCAAGCACAGCTTCAAATAAAACTAAATATCAAACCGAATAACGATGTTAACCTAAATTAACTGTACATGCAACAACCAGATACAGACAACACAATGAAATAAAAAAAAATAAAGCTGAACAACAGACATATATTGTAAGATACACTAATACCGAAATACTAGCTATAATTATGTTTATATGTTTTATACTCTTACCCTGATCAGTGTCCGGCACGGTGGCAGCCTGCACAAGACCACACAAGACTCCTACACACGTGAGAAACAAGACAGAATTCATTCTGGAGAGGAAGAATTGGATCAAGATGTCCTGTTTTAAAGTGTATCAGGCAGAACCGTACGCAGCTATTTTATACCTACCGTTAAGAAAGCAATGTTGATGAAGGTAAGGGTGGACTCACGATTGTTGTGGAAACCTTTTAAAATTGTGCATTTTGGTCATAGACATTTCCGTATTTCATTCTCAGCTTTATTTACCTTGTCAAAACAAATGTCTGTCATTTCTGTTGGAAACGCGTTGCTGAGTGAAAACCACAAAAGGTTGTATCCTTTTAGTTGTTTGAAATACAAATAACCAAATCGTTTAATGGAAGTCCGCTTTTTATTTGATTGTTGAAACAAAGGGTTTTGCGGTAGCAACAGGTTCAAAAACAAACAATACAAAGGCGTTAGTGGTTTTATCCTGATATTTAAAATGAATGACTCAAACATTAACGGAACACCTCAGACATGTAAATTCTGTACAATGCATTTATGTCACGAAAAGGCTATTCCCAAATCACTTGATAAACAATTTCTTTAGGGTTTAATAGTTTTATTAGGCATGTTTCAAGACAATTCAGTGAACGAAAAACATTTTTAAGGCGAAAACATTTTTAAGGCGATCAGGAGTAGACTTAGAATACTGACTTAATTTGTCAAACCTTCAACGAATCCTGCCATGGATTCCACGCCTCTTTTAAGACCAATTAAAAATCTTAACGAACTAAATACGAATGCTTTTAATTAAGTAATTTTGCTTTATTCGGAAATAATGATACAGCCACCAGCCTTCTATACGCTGGGTTCAATTTGTATATTTTTCTTTCCTATAGCAGGAGCTCAAAATGGATAATATGTCGTATACACAGAAACACAGCTTGTTATCAACAGTTATAAACTTTTCTATTTTGGAAAATGGGCATTATAACCAAACACCTAACCTCTGAAAATAACTTCCTACAAAACAACGGTATGTTTTATGTCTTTGGCGTTTACACTGTGCAATTAAACGAGGTTTATGTTTAAACTTTTGGCTACTAAGCTTGTTTCTGAAGATTTTCATATACATATTTGTACTGAAATCATTTGATGCCAGTAGCAATATACCTGATACTTACTAGTAACAAATCGGACGTTTGACAGTTAATTAAACGCTTCACCAAACCATTAACGAGAAGTAAACACCTTACTTGCTTCTTAAAAATATGTTTCACAATTCATAAAGAGGTCATTCAAACAGAAAGGTAGTTAAATTATCAATCATAAACTTGTCCATATTCTATTGAAATTATGTATACACAAAGCAATCACCCACAACTGAAGCTTACTTGTGGGCCATTTTAACAAGTATAGTTGTATAAGGCATTAGCGCCAGTGTTAAGTACAATAATGTTAATGTGCAAGTCCGCGGAGAAATTCCGGACAAAAAAGTCTATTGAATAATCAAGCACTATTATTTATTTCTAATAAGGCCTCGAGTACCACTGAAAATAAATCTTTCTTTTTTCTTTCGCTTGAAATAACAGTAAAATCGGCTTGGAGGTGCGGCTTATTGTAAGGATTCGATGAATTGCACTGTTACTCCATGCTCTTTCGCTAACCGAGCAAGTTACCAGATTGTTATATCCTGATTTTGAAGTTTCAAAAAAAAGTCTGTGTTTATACAGAGGTTCAATAACAATTATATTTCCATTTCGTCAATCTCGACCCTGTCTGATGTATGCTTCTAGTGAAATTGCATTACGCCTCTGCACATTATGAACAACAACAGTATTGTTTTTGTTCGACATTCGTGTTGCATTTAATAAAGTTATAAATGTTTAAACGTTTATTAAAGCTGCACTCTCACAGATTGAACGTTTTGAAATAAAATTGAACGGAAATATGAAATCTGCGATATTATCTTTTGTCAGCAGTCTTTTATCACTGGTTTGCAGGTATTTACGCGAAAATTTGCTCTTTCCAAGACAAAAAAGGTAAATCTGTGAGAGTGCAGCATTAAGCTTGAAGATCGAAAGAAAAGTTTGCTTTATTTGAACGGTTTAATGAGTTATTTCTTTTTTATCAAAAATCTTAATTCATTAAAAAAAAAAAATACAAGGCGCTTGCAATCGCAACGAAATTGGAAAATGAAAAAGTTAACGAGATTTTAAAAAATATTAAAACATACAATTTGGTACAGAGTTTGTATGTGTCACGATGATATTCCTATCAAAATGAGTTAAATTTAACTTTATTTCGAAAGTCATTCACAAAAAACACATGAACATTTAGTGCTTACTGTCAGTTTTACAAGACCTTTATGACTAAAAGTAGGTTAAACAAATGCTGACATCATATGATATAGAGTGTTATGCTAATCCACTGTTTTCAATGCATAACAAAGGCCATGTTTATTGTATAAACTGATTTTGAGTAATCAGGACTTTGCTAAACTCTGAGTGGATTCAGGAAATGTCTAGACAAATATGACTTTCATATATGCAGTGTAATCACATTGCTTTATGGGCCTGTTATGCGTCCTTGTTCTGTGCGTTGCTTTCAATGAAAAGGACATTCAGTTTGTTCGAGTACTTCCAGACTATTGGAGAACTATTTTAATTGTTAGAGTCTATCCGTCAGACAGAGTCGTCGTGTAATATATAAACTCATGATTACATTACACATGCATGATTACGTGAGATAAAGTGGTAAATATTCAAATACACATTACTATATAGGTGTTAATGTTCTTATAAGGTGGTCATTCTAGCAGATCGCCATATGGGACTCAGGTAAATGATCATTCAACGGTCCGAGTCGGACACTTATGTCCTTTCAATACAACAGGTTAAGTTTCTATATTTTTTTATTCCTTTAACGGCTGCTGAAATCATAGTGTGTAGATATATGATTTTATTGAACAATTGTTACTGTTTATCAAATAAAAAGGTGGTTCACTTCTGTGTTTTCCTTACTGCACATATTAGTGTTTTGCTAATACATGTACTTACTTTTCGTTTAATCTCTGGAAAGAAAATTTATGTTTGGCTTCTTGTTGTTAAATTATACAGAAAGTGTACATAAATTTATTGTTTATTGTTGAAAGTGTATATGGCAAAGAAATTGAAAATGATAATAATTGTATTTGCACACCATTGTGCATTCCTCACATCTGCATACACTCTAATGTTAGAAAATAAACTTTTGGTCGAATAAGGTGATTTGGGTCGAGAGTAACAGAGGAAATAATTTGCAAGAAGACTGCCGTGTTCACCTATTCATATTGTTTTTAAGCAGGAGCTATATAAGAGGTCTTAGTATGAGAGTGCATAAAAATGACTACTTTTAAATACATGTTGGTGAACTTTCAGGGAAGTTTTCAGAATATTTTACTAGGAGGTTAAGACGTTCCATTGAACGAGGTGGTGGTTATTAAGACCATCATTCATCTACACTAATACACATTTAGTTTAGGAACTATTTATAACATCTACTTAATTGGTATAAGTCAAACTGTTTACGAAACCCTGTCATGATGCCCTGTTAAGTGTTTATAAACACAATACTTTTATTGTAGTATGGAGGTATTATGCACGTGTTATTGTTCAAAGATTGAACTTAAAGGCATGAGTAAATGGAAAAGATTTTCATTAGTTGTATGCTGTCAAATATTTCGATTGGAGAATATAAAACAATTTATCAATTTAAATATCGTATACGTGGATTTAAAAAAGTGTATAAATCTTTCTTTTTTCTTAAAGTATCAAAGTAAGACTTTTTTGTTTCCAATAATAGCGAAAATACAACGTTTCGTGGGCTTCAAAAATCCATAAAAACGTTAAAACAGCATTCTAAAAAAGGGGGTATCTTGACAGGGGAAACGCTTATAAAAAGACTTGAAGTCAATCGGACAGGGCCAAGAGAGATTGGCTGGATTGTAGGCTAGTTGGGCTATATTATAAACCAAAAAGGTAAAGGATGTTGTACGGGATGTATGTTCTAGATGTACGTGTTCATATATAGTCAATGATTTATGTTTGTAAGTAATTTCATGGCATCTTTTCAACATCTAATAAACAGGTATATCTTTTAAACACAAAAAGAAAGGGCCTAAGGAACATTGTTTATGTTGTATATGTACACAAAACGTATCACTTATTCTCTTTCATATGCTAATGTTCATTTTCTCACGCGGCTTCGGATTGCTATAAGTAAAGCTAGTCATTGGTGTAAGGCAGGGTGTTGATGCCTGATTGCAGTGTGCTCCAGCGGAACACTGGATGATGAACAAATCTCTATAGTCCGCACTGGAGGAACTAGGCGGCGAAGCTCGTTTGGCGCCCGGACGTTCAGGCCTTGCTAAGCGTTGTTCAAAGAGATTGACGAAATTTATTTTGTATATTAAAATTCAATGGTACTGAACTGGTGTTACATGATGTATGAAAAAATAGCTTGTTTCCATATCGCTTTCCATTTTAAGGGAAGTTATTTGAATTGCTAAGTACCAAATTATATATTTCTGTTTACCAACAAAAAAAACCTCAAGCACACGCTGTATTGCTACCGATAATATACAGTAGATCGTTATCTTTCTAATTAATTAATGATACTTTTGCTGACCATGGAGTTTTGATATTAATTGCCCCAGTGGGAATACTAATTACCTGAGGGCTTGATCCTGAATAATACCTATGTTTTGTCATTTGTCAATGATGGAACATATTGAGCAACGTATAGGAAATCTGTAAGGTTATATAAGAGACATAACAAATCGGTTTCGAATTGCATTATTTGAAATAAAAACAGCAATCCTTTTCGCACGTGTTGTCGGAAGAAGACGGCAATAGTTTATATTGTCAAATATTTTTATTTTTTACATCGGCTAATTTTGCCGTTCATTTCAGTATGTGAGCACAATGTTATTTAGTGTGTTCTCATCACGTCTACTTCACACAACTGCTTATTTACATCTCTCCGCACACAGGCAAGTGACGTCAGCACTTGATGTTCACACGAGTCAAATAATGCACTCGCACTACAATCTCCCCTGTTTCTTCTATTGGTCCGGCAACGGTGGTTGATTGAAGACTAGTCAAGTTAGCATGAACTGGCAAAATCAATGCTTCATGACCGGTCCAACCTGGGAGTTAAACGAGCCAGCGACGACAACAAAAATATCTACACCCAGTAATATCTACATCCAGTAATATCTACATCCAGTAATATCTACATCCAACACTTCTGGTTTGGGCTGCTTGAAAGTAACTAACTGCATTTAGGTGTTATGGGCTAAACACTTCTGTCACCCCATCTTCTTCGCCTTTCCCTTCGCGCCTAGAAGGGGTGGGGGCGGTCGATATGTGACTTCAGTATACCACATACAGCCTCCGACCATTGGCGTTGGCTGACTTCATCACTTCTTGCAACGGTACCTTTCGGACATTGGATAGTGCGGCGGCGATGGTCCCGAGATGTCCAGGTGTGACATGCGTCGCCTTGATGTTACCGAATATGGGGAGTCGGTCTCCATAGGAAACGAGACTCTTTCATACTTTGCAGAGCTACAATGGTTTCTTCCATCTCCACAAAGCTCCACACCGTAATCTGGCATCTCGGCGCTCATGAGAAAATCTACCTTTGTAACAGAGCTAGGAGAGATGACAAGGCGCTTTGCGACTGTCACTCGAGCAACAATAGGTGTACAACCTATTTTACCAGAGTTTAAAGTGATCTTGCAGCCCTTTTTCATATTGAGGTAAACATTACCTTGCCTCCTGATGTGTACACCAAAGAACATTTCTTGCTCAATGGGGCGACATAGACTGGACCGACATGTCGATGGTTGCCTATTAACAGCTTCACATCATCAGAAATGAAGCCTTGCATGATCAGGTGACGTCCGGCAGTGTCGAGCCTCACATCATGATGTTTATTTGGGGGCTTTGAAGCCACGGAAAATTCCGGTTTGATTTATGTTTAAGTTACCTAAGCGGCGGAGCCGACTATGACGCCTACCCACACATACATACTCATACAGGTATTGATGATGTTGACATGGGTTCCTACGAAAAAAACATTAACTGGAGAGGCAGTCTCGTCGTCTATAACTGTACAGTCAGCAAACAAATTCTGCCAACAAAAGTTGAAAAATTTCAACAACACATATATACCTAAAGGCTTATTAAACATCGGTGCCACCAGTGAAGTATTCTCGATTATCAATCTGGACCGAATCCAGCTTCCCATTCAATGTCTGGATTAATTTGTGAGTGTCTTTATTAAATATTTACACCTCAACTTCCATTTCTTAAATGAACTGCCTTTCGGCAATTGCGTTTATCAATCGATGAACGCAACATCTTCGGACACGTTCGGATCGCAATTCATCGCATAACAATATATAAGTAGACTACTGGTCTTGTTATTGTTTGTATTGTTTCAGAAGGTCCCGTAAATTATAAATCAACACTTTAAAAGTGTTAATTGATTATATTTTAAATGTGTTGTCGCCATAAGTGTTTTAATTTTACGTTTAAAAGTGATTTCAAGTGGTTGATCTTTTCCCGCGTTATTCTGACGTCATTTGAAAAAATGTTTCCGGTTACAGTCGGGTCGTTCTATTCACAGAATGGGTAAGAAAATATTACTGAAAGATTTTCTTAAATGAAATGAAGTGGGGTTTTTAACAATTCTTCAATAAAATAATGATTTATTGGTGTAAATATAAGGAATGAATTGCGGGGTTGATGTCATTATTCTGGATATGAACGCAATTGGGCTGGTCAAAGTACGCGTAGTCCTTCGGACAATTCATTCCTTAAGTGTGTTCTCAGTACGTCTGTTCAAACAACATCTCCAACTCTCCAAGATCTGCACACAGACAAGTGACGTCAGCACTTGATGTGTACACAGGACAAACAGTGTACTCGCACAACTGAAACACGGAAGGTGTCTTTAACGGTAAAACTAATTTCACTTTCCTTACACCGATAAATCTGTTTAAATTCATTAAAAAGCTTTCATTGTGTTAATTTTTACCATATTCAGCCATATTTTGTCTTGAATTGACGTAAGGGATGCCTTTCTTTGTCGGGTAATTATGTCGTTATCGCCCTCACGTGCCGTGATAATTTCACGGGTGGAAAAGATAATCATAATCAGGAACGAATTTCTGAAGTAAAATGTAACTAGATATAGTGACATGTGTTTTATATCACAATAACCACTGCAAAGATAAAGCCAACAGATGAGATTGTTTAAGAAAGAGCGCATGGTTAAGCCCGACAGACATACATTGAGACAAACAATTAACGCACCAAGACAGCAGACACAGATTACATAATTAAATAAATGTCGTTATTCGTCAATATAAGGATTACCGCCAGTCCAACTGTCAGAGCAAACATGTTCACATTGGCCTTAAGCTAGTGTTTTCTAACTTTGTTTACTATGTCAAAATATGTCTGTCAATTCTCTTTTGGAAATCCTTCGCTTTTATGAAACTGCAAAACACTGTTTATTTTGTTTTGTTTGAATAACAATTAACGAAGTCGTTTAATGAAAGCACGTTTCTTATTTGATGTGTTTAAACAAAGGCTCTTGCGTAAGCAATGGATTCAAAAAGAAATATCTCGGGGCGATTAACGCTTTTTCTGAGAGTTTACATTTATACTTTGTGACTAAAACATAAATGAAACCCTTCAGACATGTAAGGTTCCTGTAATGCATTTTACGTCAGATAGCGCTATCTTAAAGAAACCTCTTCAAGTTTATACAAATACTATCAGGCATGTTTCAATTCACTTCCAAGCTATAAACGATGGAGAACATTTGCAAAATTGATCAAGCATATCCAATATCAATAATGCCTTAATTTGCCAAACCCTTCCGTGAATAACGCCACTGATTCTCGCCCCCAGAGACACTAATTCAACAGCATTAAACAACTAAATATTCTTTTCCCATTCAGTATTTATAGAATGCTTGATTCAGGATAAACTACCATCGCCACCACCACACTTGTGTACGCAGATGTTTACTTTATTGCCATTTACTATCAAATGCCCTTGGGAAAAATTGGTTAACATGGTTCGGAAAAACAAGTATGGGCTTAGATTGAAGAATCCTTTACGAGGAAAGGTCAGAAGATAACGTTTGAAGTGAACATAAACATCCTTCATTTTAATGAATATATCCACATTTACAGAATACGTAGCAAAATTCTGAGGAAATACGCTATTGAATTATTTCTTATATTCTAGTACTCCATTTCTTTCTTAATTGAACGAATGTCTCATGCAGAACCAATGCACCAGTCAATTGTAACCACGCCCCCCCCCCCCGGTCCGGGGGTATACCGGGGATAGCCGGGGAAATGGGCCGTGGTTTTACCTTCCAGGTAGTGGAAGTGCCGTGTGCATGCAGTGGTTTTGTCTTTGCGCCAAAAATGGCGGGGAATGGGCCTTACTTAGGGTCCCTGAGATGCGGGACATTTGGCGGGGATTTTACTATCAGTTCGTCTCCACAGGGCAAAGATTTTACTCGGGCTTGGCTGGACCGAAAGTCAAAGTCCCTGCTATTCCCCGGACCTAGGGGGGTCTTGGTTACAATTGACTGGTGTATAACAACGCCGAAAATGGGAATGAACCTTCTTTCAATAAACGCTTAAAAACAGCCCTTGTTTTTTTGTGCAAACCATAGCTTCTGTTATTACATCTGCATATCTTACGAGATCCTGTCGGAATGCAAATTTCAGTCTGGAAAAATAATCAGAGTTTCTAAAATCCGATATAGAATGCGTCGGAATACGCGATCGCACCATTTAAACCTATTTTAGCTGTAATTTGACATACAATAGCTTAATATTGTTTGCTGTTATTTCATGAAATATAATCTAATAGTAATTAACAGATAGGCAATAGTTAATTTATAAGCAATGGCTCAATTATATTTTACTATTTATGTATTATAAGACGATGCGCAATGCAAAATATTCTCAAGGATATGCGTCATATTAAGATTGATTTACTATTAAAATGGATCAGACAGGGAAAATATATGATATAGAAACAGGAAACAAGTATTGATTTTGCACAGAATAATAAATATACAGTGAAAGATTTGCCAGCATGATACATATCTTTAAATACAGAATAGTTTGTTAAACAAAGTGTCTGAAAATCCCTGCGCACATGTCGTAGTAGCAGTAGCTGGAGCAGTAGCAGTATCAGCAGCTGTAGCAGCAGTACAAGTATCAGTACTAGTTGGTGTTGATCTCATACATGTATGTTAGATATAGATAAACCTGTTGTGTATATCAGACTTTGGCCTTGAGTCACCGTATAACATTTTGATTATCTCAACCATTCATAGTTTACATCCGTGCAACATGTGTGAAAGTATCGTATTCACGCAGTATGTATACTTAGCTGTATGGTTGTAATCCAAGGTTTAAGTTTAGATATTGAAGGTACGTTGTCATTGTGTAAAACTTTCAGGTTATTGATTAGGACATTTTGAAATGCTCTCGTATAGTTCAAGAGGTATGACGGTTACTCATTCATTGATTTAAACAGATCGGTGTATACTTGTAAAGGTGTATAATTAGAGTTGAAGTTATAGTGGTGATTTCAGTGTATATTTAGTTACTATAGTGTATATATTAAAGAAATAATCAAAATGGAGGAGTCCCCCGTTCTTAGGAACAGAACTTCAGGATATACATGTGTAGGGACGTCTAAACGTGACCAAACTGACAGACAACGGGAAGATGCATCTCGTACCTCATTCACTGATAGTTCTATGGACGCTATGGGATTAGAGCCATCAAACAGCGACATAAATGGCCCCAGGGACGCCGGGCAGGACTCGGGTGTCGAAGCGACCTCTTCCGATTCCTCGTCCGCCGAGTCGACGGGCGTGAAACCGAGCCGGAAGCGCCGGGTGGTCAGGGACAGGCTGATGCGTGAGCGGAGTCTTTCAGAGTGCAGGAAACGCTCAACCAAACAGGTTATCTTTATTATAGCAATTAAGGTGTATACTTGTATAAATATACACGTATATATATTAAAATATGCATGTACTTCAAAAAGTGACTTTATCAGAAATATTTTTTTAATCAGTCAATGCCCACTACCCGTACATTATCAGAATATCCCACAACTTAATTCGTGTTGTATATAATACACATAAAGGTATTAAATGGTTCGTAAATAGCAGCATATATGATTTGTTCAAATATGTATACATGTTTGGTTTAAGTATTTTAATGTGGGTGTTTATGTTTATGATGCTTTTGCTGAACAGATACTAAATCATGGTACATTCATATGTTAAATTAGATGTGTCTGCGACATTACAGAAACACCGAGAACGCTCTAACTCCGAGCCCAGCGTCCCGGCACTTGGGGGCGGCCTAGCGGACTTTCTAGAGGGGTCAAAGCGTGTGGTAGCGGGTGCAGAGGACTTTATGATGAACGTGCTGCAGGCGAGCTGGAGAATCGTTCACCACCACAAACTTCCGGAATGGCTCCAGGACAACGAGTACCTGGTATTCGGCCACCGCCTGCCCCTCAACTCATTCCGGGCCTGCTTCAAGTCAGTGTTCCGCATTCACACTGAGACCGGAAACATCTGGACACATCTCCTCGGTTAGTATTGTTCGCTTAAGGATGTGTTTTATCATCAGATATCGGTTTGGTAATGGATCTCAAAACCTGTTTCTGGTTTTACCCACGTAAAGCATTTGAAAATAAGATTAACTTCCGGAAAAAAACAATATTTTTTACTTAAACGATTGAAGCCTTATATGGTATGTAAGTACCGTCGCCAGTGGTATAATTTAAATATGGCGTGATTTGACGCTCTACTTATTCAGTCCGACTTCCTTCAATAAGTGGTTCGATTGACAGGCGATATGTTTTATAAAATCAAAAACTTTCGAGTTAATATTTATTTTATATAGACTAATGGCTATTTGATAAGCTGTTTTCTTATCCTATCTTTGTTTTAACAACAAAGGCTTTCAGTAAAATATCAATCGCTATAATCCTTTTAATCCTATAAACTCGGTTTAAGAAAGTTGAGCACGGATTAGTTTCATAGTTGCACAAAATTTATGTACTTTAACAATGACGGGGTCTTACAATTGTACTTTACAGAGAACATAATTTTGATCCGAACATAAACAATCCCTTGTCGCATAGATTTGTCTAAACGGAAAATTAGATGTCAATATTAGACAGGCGAGCCAAATGGAAACCCCTGGTGATGACTTCTCATTCGAATGTTTGGGAGATTTTTCTCCATTTTCTGCTAGCTATGCAAGGGGGTTTACTTGTGTTTAGCAATAAGTTGTTGTAATAATAGTAATAATAAGATAATGATAATGAAAATAAGATCATGATAATAAGATCACGATAATAATAATAATAATAATAATAATAATAATAATAATAATAATAATAATAATAATAATGAAAATAATTGGTTTGACCCTGCTCTAAGAGACTTGAGCTTGTTCGAGAAAATGGGGTTGGTAATGGGGCCAGCTGCTATGGCTTGTAATAGGGCCTGCTTCTATGGTTTGCAATGGGGCCAGCTGCCATGGTTTGCAATAGGCCAGCTGCTATAGTTTACAATGGGGCCTGCTGCCATGGTTTGCAATGGGGCCAGCTACTATGGTTTGTAATGGGGCCAGATGCTATGGTTTGCAATGGGGCCAGGTGCTATGGTTTGCAATGGGGCCAGGTACTATGGTTTGCAATGGGGCCTGCCGCTATGGTTTGCAATGGGGCCAGGTACTATGGTTTGCAATGGGGCCAGCTACTATGGTTTGCAATGGGGCCTGCCGCTATGGTTTGCAATGGGGCCAGGTACTATGGTTTGCAATGGGGCCTGTCGCTATGGTTTGCAATGGGGCTTGTCGCTATGATTTGCAATGGGGCCAGGTACTATGGTTTGCAATGGGGCCAGCTACTATGGTTTGCAATGGGGCCTGCCGCTATGGTTTGCAATGGGGCCAGGTACTATGGTTTGTAATGGGGCCAGATGCTATGGTTTGCAATGGGGCCAGCTACTATGGTTTACAATGGGGCCTGCCGCTATGGTTTGCAATGGGGCCAGGTACTATGGTTTGTAATTGGGCCAGGTACTATGGTTTGCAATGGGGCCTGCTGCTATGGTTTGCAATGGGACCTGCTGCTATGGTTTGAAATGGGGCTGCTGCCATGATTTGCAATGGGGCATGTTTCCTATGGTTTGCAATGGGGCCAGCTACTATGGTTTGTAATGGGGCAAGATGTAATGGTTTGCAAAATCAAGGGGGATGACGTTATTTGTCACCAAAATGTGGGTAATGTGCTTGCACTAAACAAAATGGGGGTTAAGGTAAAACAAATCGGCCAAAAAACGTGTACAGTCGAGTAATAACCATGACGTTTGGAAGATAGGTATATATACATGAAAGCACTGTTACAACATGCAGAGATATGCCGTATTTGCCGAGAAAACACGAAACATGAGGATAAATTTAACACATTTATTTGTAAACATTGCCTCCCGAGCCACAATCTGTGCAATAACTTTTTTATCTTTAAAGTTATGATACCAAACTAAGATGTCGATTGAAGAATATGTTTTCCCCCACACACTGGACGCATTCCTTTTTTCAAAATTATAAAAAAAGTCAAGTGACGAGGCAAACAATGCTCCCAGAATCGGTATTTATCAATCCAAATACGCCATTTTGTTTGCCATGAAACATTTTTGTCACTTAATGTTTGCCAGAAACGAAATTACGTCATCCCCCTTGGCAATGGGGCCTGCTGCTATGGTTTAAAAGTGGGCCAGCTGCTATGGTTTGCAATTGGTCTAGCTGCTATGGTTTTAAATTGGGGTTGATATAATAGAATATATGATATAATTTGAAAACAAAAATGAAAAACAGATCAAGGTTATTTTAATAAATACAATGAATGCAAAAACAAATTAATAGTTAGCAGGGTTAGATTCTGGATACTGCCTGTCTACAGTCCGGGATCGCATGCACTGCACCATGGTAGAGAGATATTTGCCGGGAGGTTTTATGGACCATATAAACATGCTTTATACTGTATAATTGTGGGCGGAAATGTCAACATTGCTGAATTGAACTGTTTTAATGTTTATCTTTGATAACCAGATGCACATTCATTCTGAACAAAGCTATCTTTTTGTCGACACTTATCGCTATCAGGCAAAATATTGTTAACAAGTAGCGTTCAGTACTATTCTATTGCAAACACAATAAGGACACCGGACACTATTGATATGAAGTTGCCTATTTGCAATGCTTATTCATAACAATTAAGAGTACATGTATGCATTTTGGTTAAAGCTACCGTTCTCCTTGCATATGATACGACTATTTCTCAACTGTATGTTCTGCATCCATGAACAACCTTTAGTTACAGAAACACACCTTTGCAAATTTAAACTTTTGCAAAAGGGTATAGTGTTCAAGCCTTATTATTCATTAAACATTTTCAGCAATTAAAATAGTTTTATGGAATAAAAACAAATATACATTAATTGAAATTCATATCATTATAAAGTTTATAACAAGTATAATAACAATATCACCATTGGTGTTCTACTTTAAAAGGCTATTTTAGCTACATGTACTGATTTTCACAGGTGAAAATATGTGTTACTTAATGCAACTAGTTCGCCAGATAGTAATTTATCATGAGCAGTTTTAGGATTAAAACTTAACAGTACCCACCCTGCCCTCCCCTTGCATCAACAAAATATGCTCACAAAATATATGTATGTATACGCCTAACGTATACACAAAATAGTTTCTTGCTGTATATACATAGTGTCTGATGTTTTTTATTTCATTATTCTTAAATGATACTAAGAAGTAGAGGGAGAAATAGTATGTACAATTTGCGTTTTTATAATATATATATATATATATTATAAAAACGCAAATTGTACATACTATTTATATATATATATTGTCAGTTTATTTAGTAGGTGTTGGTGGTCGACCTTGGGTATACTTTATTATAACCTGAATTAGAATTAGAAATCCATGACAACCAGTGTGTAAAAAACGGCATATATGACAACCTGTATGTGAATAACGACATATATGACAACCAGTGTGTGAATAAAGGCATATATGACAACCTGTATGTGAATAACGACATATATGACAACCAGTGTGTGAATAAAGGCATATATGACAACCTGTATGTGAACAACGACATATATGACAACCTGTATGTGAATAACGGCATATATGACAACCTGTATGTGAATAACGGCATATATGACAACCTGTATGTGAATAACGGCATATATGACAACCTGTATGTGAATAACGGCATATATGACAACCAGTGTGTGAACAACGGCATATATGACAACCAGTATGTGAACAACGACATATATGACAACCTGTATGTGAATAACGACATATATGACAACCAGTGTGTAAATAAAGGCATATATGACAACCTGTATGTGAACAACGACATATATGACAACCTGTATGTGAATAACGGCATATATGACAACCAGTGTGTGAATAAAGGCATATATGACAACCTGTATGTGAACAACGACATATATGACAACCTGTATATGAATAACGACATATATGACAACCAGTGTGTGAATAAAGGCATATATGACAACCAGTATGTAAACAACGACATATATGACAACCTGTATATGAATAACGACATATATGACAACCAGTGTGTGAATAAAGGCATATATGACAACCTGTATGTGAACAACGACATATATGACAACCTGTATGTGAATAACGACATATACGACAACCAGTGTGTGAACAAAGGCATATATGACAACCAGTATGTGAATAACGACATATATGACAACCTGTATGTGAATAACGACATATATGACAACCAGTGTGTGAATAAAGGCATATACGACAACCTGTATGTGAACAACGACATATATGACAACCTGTATGTGAATAACGACATATATGACAACCAGTGTGTGAATAAAGGCATATACGACAACCAGTATGTAAACAACGACATATATGACAACCTGTATATGAATAACGACATATATGACAACCAGTGTGTGAATAAAGGCATATATGACAACCAGTATGTAAACAACGACATATATGACAACCTGTATATGAATAACGACATATATGACAACCAGTGTGTGAATAAAGGCATATATGACAACCTGTATGTGAACAACGACATATATGACAACCTGTATGTGAATAACGGCATATATGACAACCAGTGTGTGAACAAAGGCATATATGACAACCTGTATGTGAATAACGACATGTATGACAACCTGTATGTGAATAACGACATATACGACAACCAGTGTGTGAACAAAGGCATATATGACAACCAGTATGTGAATAACGACATATATGACAACCTGTATGTGAATAACGACATATATGACAACCAGTGTGTGAACAAAGGCATATACGACAACCTGTATGTGAACAACGACATATATGACAACCTGTATGTGAATAACGACATATATGACAACCAGTGTGTGAATAAAGGCATATATGACAACCTGTATGTAAACAACGACATATATGACAACCTGTATATGAATAACGACATATATGACAACCAGTGTGTGAACAAAGGCATATATGACAACCAGTATGTAAACAACGACATATATGACAACCTGTATGTGAATAACGGCATATATGACAACCAGTGTGTGAACAAAGGCATATATGACAACCTGTATGTGAATAACGACATATATGACAACCTGTATGTGAATAACGGCATATATGACAACCAGTGTGTGAACAAAGGCATATATGACAACCTGTATATGAATAACGACATATATGACAACCAGTGTGTGAATAAAGGCATATATGACAACCAGTATGTAAACAACGACATATATGACAACCTGTATATGAATAACGACATATATGACAACCAGTGTGTGAATAAAGGCATATATGACAACCTGTATGTGAACAACGACATATATGACAACCTGTATGTGAATAACGGCATATATGACAACCAGTGTGTGAACAAAGGCATATATGACAACCTGTATGTGAATAACGACATATATGACAACCTGTATGTGAATAACGACATATATGACAACCAGTGTGTGAACAACGACATATACGACAACCTGTATGTAAACAACGACATATATGACAACCTGTATGTGAATAACGGCATATATGACAACCAGTGTGTGAACAAAGGCATATATGACAACCTGTATGTAAACAACGACATATATGACAACCTGTATGTGAATAACGGCATATATGACAACCAGTGTGTGAACAAAGGCATATATGACAACCTGTATGTGAATAACGACATATATGACAACCTGTATGTGAATAACGACATATACGACAACCAGTGTGTGAACAAAGGCATATATGACAACCAGTATGTGAATAACGACATATATGACAACCTGTATGTGAATAACGACATATATGACAACCAGTGTGTGAACAAAGGCATATATGACAACCAGTATGTAAACAACGACATATATGACAACCTGTATATGAATAACGACATATATGACAACCAGTGTGTGAATAAAGGCATATATGACAACCAGTATGTAAACAACGACATATATGACAACCTGTATATGAATAACGACATATATGACAACCAGTGTGTGAATAAAGGCATATATGACAACCTGTATGTGAACAACGACATATATGACAACCTGTATGTGAATAACGGCATATATGACAACCAGTGTGTGAACAAAGGCATATATGACAACCTGTATGTGAATAACGACATATATGACAACCTGTATGTGAATAACGACATATATGACAACCAGTGTGTGAACAACGACATATACGACAACCTGTATGTAAACAACGACATATATGACAACCTGTGTGTGAATAACGACATATATGACAACCTGTATGTGAACAACGACATATACGACAACCTGTATATGAACAACGACATATATGACAACCTGTGTGTGAATAACGACATATATGACAACCTGTATGTAAACAACGACATATATGACAACCTGTGTGTGAATAACGACATATATGACAACCTGTATGTGAACAACGACATATACGACAACCTATGTGTGAATAACGACATATATGACATCCTGTATGTGAACAACGACATATATGACAACCAGTGTATGAACAACGACATATACGACAACCTGTATATGAACAACGACATATATGACAACCTGTATGTGAACAACGACATATATGACAACCTGTATGTGAATAATGGCATATATGACAACCTGTATGTGAATAAAGGCATATATGACAACCTGTATATGAACAACGACATATAAGACAACCTGTATGTGAATAATGGCATATATGACAACCTGTATATGAACAACGACATATATGACAACCTGTATGTGAATAATGGCATATATGACAACCTGTATATGAACAACGACATATATGACAACCTGTATGTGAATAATGGCATATATGACAACCTGTATGTGAATAATGGCATATATGACAACCTGTATATGAACAACGACATATAAGACAACCTGTGTGTGAATAATGGCAAATATGACAACCTGTATGTGAATAATGGCATATATGACAACCTGTATGTGAATAAAGGCATATATGACAACCTGTATATGAACAACGACATATATGACAACCTGTATGTGAATAATGGCATATATGACAACCTGTATGTGAATAATGGCATATATGACAACCTGTATATGAACAACGACATATATGACAACCTGTATGTGAATAATGGCATATATGACAACCTGTATGTGAATAATGGCATATATGACAACCTGTATGTGAATAATGGCATATATGACAACCTGTATATGAACAACGACATATAAGACAACCTGTGTGTGAATAATGGCATATATGACAACCTGTATATGAACAACGACATATATGACAACCTGTATGTGAATAATGGCATATATGACAACCTGTATATGAACAACGACATATATGACAACCTGTATGTGAATAATGGCATATATGACAACCTGTATATAAACAACGACATATAAGACAACCTGTATATGAATAACGGCATATATGACAACCTGTATGTGAATAATGGCATATATGACAACCTGTATATGAACAACGACATATAAGACAACCTGTATATGAATAACGGCATATATGACAACCTGTATATGAACAACGACATATATGACAACCTGTATGTGAATAATGGCATATATGACAACCTGTATATGAACAACGACATATATGACAACCTGTATATGAACAACGACATATATGACAACCTGTATATGAATAACGGCATATATGACAACCTGTATATGAATAACGGCATATATGACAACCTGTATATGAATAACGACATATATGACAACCTGTATATGAACAACGACATATATGACAACCTGTATATGAATAACGGCATATATGACAACCTGTATATGAACAACGACATATATGACAACCTGTATGTGAATAATGGCATATATGACAACCTGTATATAAACAACGACATATAAAACAACCTGTATATGAACAACGACATATAAGACAACCTGTATATGAATAACGGCATATATGACAACCTGTATATGAACAACGACATATATGACAACCTGTATGTGAATAATGGCATATATGACAACCTGTATATGAACAACGACATATAAGACAACCTGTATATGAATAACGGCATATATGACAACCTGTATATGAACAACGACATATATGACAACCTGTATATGAACAACGACATATATGACAACCTGTATATGAACAATGACATATATGACAACCTGTATGTGAATAACGGCATATATGACAACCTGTATGTGAATAACGGCATATATGACAACCTGTGTGTGAATAACGACATATATGACAACCTGTATGTGAACAACGACATATATGACAACCTGTATATGAACAACGACATATATGACAACCTGTATATGAACAACGACATATATGACAACCTGTGTGTGAATAACGGCATATATGACAACCTGTATATGAACAACGACATATATGACAACCTGTGTGTGAATAACGACATATATGACAACCTGTATATGAACAACGACATATATGACAACCTGTGTGTGAATAATGGCATATATGACAACCTGTATATGAACAACGACATATATGACAACCTGTATATGAACAACGACATATATGACAACCTGTATGTGAATAACGACATATATGACAACCTGTATATGAACAACGACATATATGACAACCTGTGTGTGAATAACGGCACATATGACAACCTGTGTATGAACAACGACATATAAGACAACCTGTGTGTGAATAACAACATATATGACAATCTGTATGTGAACAACGGCATGCATGACTACCTGTATGTGAACAACGACAAATATAAGAACCTGTGTGTGAATAACGACATATATGAGAATCTGTATGTGAACAACGGCATGCATGACTACCTGTATGTGAAAAACGACAAATATAAGAACCTGTGTGTGAACAACGGCATTTATGAGAATCTGTATGTGAACAACGGCATGCATGACTACCTGTATGTGAACAACGACAAATATAAGAATCTGTGTGTGAATAACGACATATATGAGAATCTGTTTGTGAACAACGGCATGCATGACTATCTGTATGTGAAAAACGACAAATATAAGAACCTGTGTGTGAACAATGGCATTTATGAGAATCTGTATGTGAACAACGGCATGCATGACTACCTGTATGTGAACAACGAAAAATATAAGAATCTGTGTGTGAATAACGACATATATGAGAATCTGTATGTGAACAACGGCATGCATGACTACCTGTATGTGAACAACGACAAATATGAGAACCTGCGTGTGAATAACGACATATATGACAATCTGTATGTGAACAACGGCATGCATTACTACCTGTATGTGAACAACGACATATATGAGAATCTGTGTGTGAGTAACGGATAGTTTGAGTATGCAAACATACATAGCTAAATTTAACGTATGACAGTAGACATAGTCAGTTGAGAGTATGAAAACATACATAATTCAGTTGACAACACTTCTGCGTGAATACTCCTCCATTTCTTATACATTTAGAGTCGTATTACACTTATAATGCTATGTCTCAATCCTTAGTTCAAGTTGAATTCATTTATTATGTCGCAGGTATGCTGGCGTTTATATGTATAGCCACCTACACATTGAGCAGCCGGTACATCGACTGGATGTGGCAGGACATCACCGTCCACTCTGTGTTCTTCGGGGGCGCCATCATCTGCCTCACTTTCTCCTGGCTCTTCCACACAGTCTTCTGTCACTCGGAGAGCGTCAACAAGCTCTTCAGCAAGTAAGTATGGCAATGAGCATTATTATGTCAGTAAATCGTGTATAAAGTAACAAAGCCAAACATAAGAAACTGCCATTTACTAGATCAGTTTGCCCTTAAAAATCTAGATTAACATGTTTCCAACCACTGTACACTTATTGCATGTGTACAAACTACAAATATTTTGCCTTAATTTTTAACTAATATATTCACGAATGTTTCATTATATTTTGTAGGCTGGATTATTGCGGAATAGCATTGCTGACAGTAGGGTCGTTCGTGCCTTGGCTATATTACGGCTTCTACCGGTACCCTGTCGCACATATTGTCTACCTGGTGTCGATTATAGGTCTTGGTACCGGTTGCATTGTTGTCTCCCTGTTCGACAAATTTGCTGCCCCTGAATACAGACCCGTAAGAGCAGGTAATATAAACACATTGCCAAAACGCTATATGTATTGTAAATAATTGGTTATAATGGGCATTCATCGTCTAGTGTTGTAATGTACATTCATCGTCTGATATTGTAATGTACATTGATTGTCAAGTATTGTAATGTACATTCATCGTCTAGTGTTGTAATGTACATTCATCGTCTAGTGTTGTAATGGACATTCATCGTCTAGTGTTGTAAAAGACATTCATCGTCTAGTGTTGTAAAAGACATTCACCGTCTAGTGTTGTACTGGTCATTCATCGTTTAGTGTAGTAATGTACATTCATCGCCTAGTGTTGTAATGTACATTCATCGTCTAGTGTTGTAAAAGACATTCATCGTCTAGTGTTGTAAAAGACATTCATCGTCTAGTGTTGTAAAAGACATTCATCGTCTAGTGTTGTAAAAGACATTCATCTTCTAGTGGTGTAATGGCCATTCATCTTCTTGTGTTGTAATGTACATTCATCGTCTATTGTTGTAATAAACATTCATCGTCTAGTGTTGTAATAAACATTCATCGTCTAGTGTTGTAATTGCCATTCATCGTCTAGTGTTGTAATAAACATTCATCGTCTAGTGGTGTAATGGTCATTCATCGTCTAGTGTTGTAAAAGACATTCATCGTCTATTGTTGTAATAAACATTCATCGTCTAGTGTTGCAATAAACATTCATCGTCTAGTGTTGTAATAAACATTCATCGTCTAGTGTTGTAATAAACATTCATCGTCTAGTGTTGTAATTGCCATTCATCGTCTAGTGTTGTAAAAGACATTCATCGTCTAGTGTTGTAAAAGACATTCATCGTCTAGTGTTGTAAAAGACATTCATCGTCTAGTGGTGTAATGGTCATTCATCGTCTATTGTTGTAATAAACATTCATCGTCTAGTGTTGTAATGGACATTCATCGTCTATTGTTGTAATGGACATTCATTGTCTAGTGTTGTAATGGACATTCATTGTCTAGTGTTGTAATGGACATTCATTGTCTAGTGTTGTAATGGACATTCATTGTCTAGTGTTGTAATGGACATTCACCGTCTAGTGTTGTATTGGCCATTCATCGTTTAGTGTAGTAATGTACATTCATCGCCTAGTGTTGTAATGTACATTCATCGTCTAGTGTTGTAAAAGACATTCATCGTCTAGTGTTGTAAAAGACATTCATCGTCTAGTGTTGTAAAAGACATTCATCGTCTAGTGTTGTAAAAGACATTCATCTTCTAATGGTGTAATGGCCATTCATCTTCTTGTGTTGTAGTGTACATTCATCGTCTAGTGTTGTAATAAACATTCATCGTCTAGTGTTGTAATAAACATTCATCGTCTAGTGTTGCAATTGCCATTCATCGTCTAGTGTTGTAATAAACATTCATCGTCTAGTGGTGTGATGGTCATTCATCGTCTAGTGGTGTAATAAACATTCATCGTCTAGTGGTGTAATGGTCATTCATCGTCTAGTGTTGTAAAAGACATTCATCGTCTATTGTTGTAATAAACATTCATCGTCTAGTGTTGTAATAAACATTCATCGTCTAGTGTTGTAATAAACATTCATCGTCTAGTGTTGTAATAAACATTCATCGTCTAGTGTTGTAATTGCCATTCATCGTCTAGTGTTGTAAAAGACATTCATCGTCTAGTGTTGTAAAAGACATTCATCGTCTAGTGTTGTAAAAGACATTCATCGTCTAGTGGTGTAATGTACATTCATCGTCTAGTGTTGTAAAAGACATTCATCGTCTAGTGTTGTAATAAACATTCATCGTCTAGTGTTGTAATGTACAGTCATCGTCTAGTGTTGTAATAAACATTCATCGTCTATTGTTGTAATAAACATTCATCGTCTATTGTTGTAATAAACATTCATCGTCTAGTGTTGTAATGTACATTCATCGTCTAGTGTTGTAAAAGACATTCATCGTCTAGTGTTGTAATAAACATTCATCGCCTAGTGGTGTAATGTACATTCATCGTCTAGTGTTGTAAAAGACATTCATCGTCTAGTGTTGTAAAAGACATTCATCGTCTATTGTTGTAAAAGACATTCATCGTCTAGTGGTGTAATGTACATTCATCGTCTAGTGTTGTAAAAGACATTCATCGTCTATTGTTGTAATAAACATTCATCGTCTAGTGTTGTAATGTACATTCATCGTCTAGTGTTGTAATGGACATTCATCGTCTATTGTTGTAATAAACATTCATAGTCTATTGTTGTAATAAACATTCATCGTCTAGTGTTGTAATGTACATTCATTGTCTAGTGTTGTAATGGACATTCATTGTCTAGTGTTGTAATGGACATTCATTGTCTAGTGTTGTAATGGATATTCATTGTCTAGTGTTGTAATGGACATTCATTGTCTAGTGTTGTAATGGACATTCATCGTCTAGTGTTGTAATGGACATTCATTGTCTAGTGTTGTAATGGACATTCATTGTCTAGTTTTGTAATGGACATTCATCGTCTAGTGTTGTAATGGACATTCATTGTTATTAAAATGTTGTCTTCTGTTTTGGAATTGGATTGAATTGGATCTTTGTTAGTGTAAATAATTGGAGTCTGGAATGGTTGACATCCCTATACAAAGGAAATTAACACGTCTCCGACAGGCTTGGTAACTACACTGTCACATGCAGTATCAAGTTAAAACCAAACATTTAAGGAAGATATGTCACGTACAATTACAATTGTTAACTTTGATAACTGCTTTTTAAGAAGTAAAGTTAGGTGGAGTGGGTTACCCGTTCATTTTACATATGTTTGCGACGGTAATTTTAAACAATATCATTAACCAAGTTGCTCTTGTGATTATTTATTTCATGTTAACCAAATCTTGGACGCTATCCCTGAAATGTATGTTTTTAACCTAGTTTTGTCGACTTATTAGGTTGATGTAATCAAATCTCAAATGCGATTTACACATGTACATTTCAATCACTTTTATTTATGTTGTTCATGTTTATTTCTCGTAGGTTTGTTCATTGCCCTGGGCCTGACCGGGGTTATTCCGGGGTTCCATTTTGTGGTTATAGAGGGGTTCCAGTGCGCCGTGTACGAGTTTGGCTTCCTTCATCTGATCCTAATGGCCATCTTGTATATCGGGGGCGCCCTCATGTACGCCTTCCGCGTCCCAGAAAGCATCTACCCAGGCCGATTTGATATATGGGTATGTCAGTCGTTCAATGAATACTTACATATTTTTTTGCAGAAAACTCTGTACTTACTTCTACATTAAAAATATATTAACTTATGACCAGTTATAACATTTTGGCTTTATTTTTATAACTGTTGTCTTTATATCCATTTGTTTGATTTTTGTTATTTTTTCAATAGTATTTTAAATAAATTTGTAAAATGTTAACACTAACTTGTGTCTAGTTTAACAAGGGAATAATTAAATTGAACCCGAACGCTTTTATGAATATTACACGCCTGTTTCACTTTTAGTTCCAGAGCCATCAGATTTTCCACATATGTGTTATCCTGGCAGCCCTTGTCCACTTCCGGGGAATCCAAATCATCTCGCACGCAAGGTTAACATCTGTCCGCTGTTCACTCCACGCCTAGCAGCCGCCAGAAGTTGTTAACTTACATCTAAGGCAACATTTTCTTGGTTGTGAGATTAAGTTTAATTCTTAAAAATGCTCACTCAGGTTGTTAAATTGAGTATATAAAACTTTGACGCAAGTAAGTGCGTCATGTTGTTACTAATACTGTGTTACTGGCTAGCGTGTTGAACTGATTGCTGAAATTGCGCTACAAGCTAGCGTGTCCAACTCATAATTAAAAATATACTACTGGCTTGCGTATTAAAATGATAAGTAAGACTACGTAACTAGCAAGCGTGATAATAGGGCGCCCATAGCTAGCGCGTTTACCTGATTGATAAGACTGTACTATTTGCTAGCGTTTTAACCTTATCGATAAGACTGTTTTACTAGTGAGCGTGTTCAACTAATTGATATGACAGCGCGACTTACCACCGTGATATGACTGCGCGATTAGCAAGCGTGATAAGACTGCGCGACTTACCACCGTGATATGACTGCGCGATTAGCAAGCGTGATAAGACTGCGCGACTTACCTTCGTGATAAGACTGCGCTGCGCGACTTAATATCGTGATAAGTCTACGCGACTAGCCAGCGTGATAAGACTGCGCGACTAACCATCGTGATAAGACTTCGCTACAACCAGCGTGATAAGACTGCGCGACAATCCCGCGGAAAAAGAACTCAAGATAAGCCATCGTGATAAGACTGCGCTACTAGCCAGCATGATAAGACTACGCGACTAGGCAGCGTGATAAGACTGCGCGACTAGCCAGCGTGATAAGACTGCGCGACTAGCCAGTGTGTTGAGACTGTGCGACTTGCCAGTGTGTTGAGACTGTGCGACTAGCCAGCGGTATAAGACATCGATACTACTAAGTTAGCTTAATTTATGTTGTTTTTCCGAAGACATTGTAAGTTGATTGTTTAGACTCGGCAGACAGAAATCCATATGCAACAGGCACACGAACAAAAACAATTAAACTGTGATATTAATATTGAAATTGATATTTTTTTATTAATTGAATTATTCCTGTGATTATGTTATATTCTTTTACATAAAACCTGAAAATATCGTTGTATTCTTGTTTTATACTCAGCACATCTGGGATTGTGGTAAACGGTTTTCGTCTGTCTTATCTTAATTTTTAGTAGTTAACACTCTCTGCATTTGCCACAAGATCGTCAAAGAACTTGGCAAAAGTGTCGCCTCCACAACGTAAACAAGGTTTGAAGTTTGGATCGGACTTCTGAAAACCGACGTCCAACGATACTAAATATTGATCACAAAACCGATGTTATAAAACTAGGAATTACTGTTTATTTGAGTCTATTAAGGCCTGTACACCATGACGCCATCACGACGTAAATTATACTAAAATGCCATAAGTAGCAGCAATTCGCAATCAAATCCAGACATTAAAAGACTTGAAGAAACAGTGAGATCCAATAGATCCGAAAGCAAAACCTAGCTAGTTGAATAAGTCCTGAATTAACCATTTTCCCAGTACCATCCCTTACATACCGCGCACTAGGCTGGGGAATACAACTAACCTGGGTTGAATTAGTACTGAATTAACCATTTTCCCAGTGTCACCCCTTACATACTGCGCACTAGGCAGGGGAGTACAGCTAACCAGAGTTGAATTAGTACTGAGTACGCCATTTTCCCAGTGCCACTCCTAACATACCGCGCACTAGGCAGGGGAGTACAGCTAACCTGGGTTGAATTCATACTGAGTATACCATTTTCCCAGTTCCACCCCTTACATACCGCGCACTAGACAGGGGAGTACAACTAACCAGGGTTGAATTAATACTGAGTACACCATCTTCCCAGTGCTCCCCCTTTCATACCGCGTACTAGGCAGGGGAGTACAACTTATCTGGGTTGAATTAATACTGATTACACCATTTTCCCAGCGCTACCCCTTACATACCGCGCACTAGGCAGGGGGATTACAACTAACCTGGGTTGAATTAGTACTGAATTAACCATTTTCCCAGTACTCCCCCTTACATACCACGCACTAGGCAGGGGGGTACAACTAACCTGGGTTGAACCAGTTTTGAGTACACCATTTCCCCAGTGCCACCTATTACATACCGCGCACTAGGCAGGGGAGTACACCTAACCTGGGTTGAATTAGTACTGAATTAACCATTTTCCCAGTACTCCCCCTTACATACCACGCACTAGGCAGGGGGGTACAACTAACCTGGGTTGAACCAGTTTTGAGTACACCATTTCCCCAGTGCCACCTATTACATACCGCGCACTAGGCAGGGGAGTACACCTAACCTGGGTTGAATTAGTACTGAATTAACCATTTTCCCAGTGCTACCCAATACATACCGCGCACAAGGCAGGGGAGTACATCTAACCTGGGTTGAATTAGTACTGAATTAACCATTTTCCCAGTGCTATCCCTTACATACCGCGCACTAGGCAGGGGAGTACAGCTAACCTGGGTTAAATAAGTATTGAATTAACCATTTTCCCAGTGCTACCCCTTACATACCGCGCACTAGGCAGGGGAGTACAGCTAACCTGGGTTAAATTAGTATTGAATTAACCATTTTCCCAGTGCTACCCCTTACATACCGCGCACTAGGCAGGGGAGTACAGCTAACCTGGGTTAAATTAGTATTGAATTAACCATTTTCCCAGTGTTACCCCTTACATACCGCGCACTAGGCTGGGGAGTACAACTAACCTGGGTTGAATCAGTACTGAATTAACCATTTTCCCAGTGCTACCCTTACATACCGCGCACTAGGCAAGGGAGTACAGCTAACCTGGGTTAAATTAGTATTGAATTAGCCATTTTCCCAGTGTAACTCTTATATACCGCGCACTAGGCAGTGGAATACAACTAACCTTGGTTGAAACAGTACTGAATAAACCATTTTCCCCAGTGCTACCCATTACATACCGCGCACTATGGAGGGGAGTACAGCTTATTTACCAAGGTTGAATTAGTATTGAATTAACCATTTTCCCAGTGCTATCAATTACAAACCGCGCACTAGGCAGGAGAGTACAATTAACCTGGGTTGCATTAGTACTGAATTTACCATTTCCCCAGTGTCACCCCTTACATACCGCGCACTAGGCAGGGGAATACAACTAACCTGGGTTGAATTAGTACTGAATTAACCATTTTCCCAGTGCTACCCTTTACATACCGCGCACTAGGCAGGGGAGTACAGATAACCAGGGTTGAATTAGTACTGAGTACGCCATTTGCCCAGTGCCACCCCTTACACACGGCCCACTAGGCAGGGGAGTACAACTAACTTGGGATGAACCAGCTCTGAGAACACCATTTTCCCAGTGTTCCCCCTTACATACCGCGCACTAGGCAGAGGAATAGAACTAAGTTGGGTTGAACCAGTTCTGAGTACACCATTTTCCCAGTGCCACCCCTTAAATACCGCGCACTAGGCAGGGGAATACAATTAACCTGGGTTTAACCAATACTGAATTTACCATTTTCCAAGTCCTACCCGTTCAAGTCAAGTCAAATCAATTCAATATTTGTTAATTGTCGGATTCCATATACATTTGTATTATATATATATATATATATATCCTTACATACCGCGCACTAGGCATGGGAGTACATCTTACCTGGGTTGAACCAGTACTGAATTAACCTTTTTTCCGGTGCTACCCCTTATATACCGCGCACTAGGCATGGGGGTACATCTTACCTGGGTTGAACCAGTACTGAATTAACCTTTTTTCCGGTGCTACCCCTTATATACCGCGCACTAGGCATGGGGGTACATCTTACCTGGGTTGAACCAGTACTGAATTAACCTTTTTTCCGGTGCTACCCCTTATATACCGCGCACTAGGCATGGGGGTACATCTTACCTGGGTTGAACCAGTACTGAATTAACCTTTTTTCCGGTGCTACCCCTTATATACCGCGCACATGGCAGAGGAGTACAACTTACCTTTAATTGCCGAGCGCTAGACAAGGGAGCTACTAATACACCCGCACCCTAGGCGAACGCTCTGCCACAATCATTGGTCATAGAACTGGGATCGGTTGTACAGAGGTTACATCTGGCCAGTCTGCACATTTTAAATGATTTGATTGCTTGATGTACAATCGGGTAACTTTTCGCCAGTCATACGTTTTTTTGCTAACTTTGATCAAACCAACTAGGTAGCCAGTGTTAAACAATTTGGGGTGTGTATGGATCTTGTCATGTCAAAAATAGGACACTATGTTGAACAGAAAGTAGTTCCAATGCTTAAAACCACGAAAAGCTGCATTTCCATCGGTCTATTGTGCCTTTGTAGAATCTTTGTCCAGTACAAATATTGGTCATGTCGGTTAACATTAAGTGCGCAGTTAAAGTTTACTGCTCGTGTACCATATTAAACAGTAAACGTTTAAAATTATCCGCTGAGAAAGAGAACCAACAAACATCAAATCAGGTCTAATAGTCGCATTATATAAAGAGAGAGAAAGTAGGCGGCTGACAATAACACCTGCAGAGCGATATCTCTTTTACCAATGTACGTGAAGTTAGCGTCCTAGCGGCGTGAAGTTAGCGGCCTAGCGGCGTGAAGTTAGCGGCCTGGAGGCCTAGCGGCCTAGCGGCCTAGCGCGTGAAGTTGGCGGTCTAGCGGCCTGGCGGCCTAATTATTTTTTTCTATTTCCAAGCAATTGTTAATGCGTTTTTTTTTTAAAAACAATGATAAATCAAGGTTTTTTATTTATATAGTTACATAGCGACCTTAAATTGTTATCTATTCAGAATATTTTTCTTTACCTTTTATTCTAAAACAATTTTAAATTAACTGTGTTTTATGCACAAAGTATCACTCTGAAGCGGTTTTTTCAAAAAAGTCAATCAAGCACTTCAGCGACCTAGCGGCCTAGCGGCGTGAAGTTAGCGGCCTGGTGGCCTAGCAGTTAAAATGTCATTGTTTTAGAAGAAAATGCATGTATACATGCTTTGAAATAGGAAACCATGTTAGGCCGCTAGGCCGCTTACTTCACGCCGCTAGGCCGCTAGGCCGCTAGGCCGCTGAAGTGTTTGATCGACTTTTTTAAAAAAGTTGAAAAACGGTTCAGAGTGATAATTTGTGCATAAAAACAGTTAATATGTCATTGTTTTAGAAGAAAATGCATGTATACATGGTTTTAAATAGGAAACCATTTTAGGCCGCTAGGCCGCTAACTTCACGCCGCTAGGCCGCTAAGCCGCTGAATTTGCTCGATCAACTTTTTTGAAGAAAAAAAAACAAAACAAAAAACAAACGCTTTAGAGTGATAATTTGTGCATAATAAAACAGTAAATATATCATTGTTTTAGAAGATCAGGCATGTTTAATGCTTTGAAACAGCTGACTACTCAATCGACTTTTTTGAAAAAAAATATGTTGATTATCGCTAATAGCTTCAAAGTGTTAATTTGTGCATTCAAACAGTTAATACGTCATTGTTTTAGAAGAAAATGCATGTAAACATGCTTTAAATTGGAAACCATATTAGGCCGCTAGGCCGCTAACTTCACGCCGCTAGGCCGCTAGGCCGCTGAAGTGCTTGATCGACTTTTTTTTAAAAAGTTGAAAAACGGTTCAGAGTGATAATTTGTGCATAAAAACAGTTAATATGTCATTGTTTTAGAAGAAAATGCATGTATACATGGTTTTAAATAGGAAACCATTTTTAGGCCGCTAGGCCGCTAGGCCGCCAGGTCGCTAACTTCACGCCGCTAGGCCGCTAAGCCGCTGAATTGCTCGATCGACTTTTTTTGGAAAAAAATGAAAAACGCTTCAGAGTGATAAATTGTGCATAAAAGCAGTAAATACATCATTGTTTTAGAAGAACAGGCATGTTTAATGCTTTGAATTAGCTGACTGCTTTATCGACGTTTTTGGAAAAAAAAACTGTTGATAATCGCTCCAATGTGTTAATTTGTGCATCAAAACAGTTAAAATTTCATTGTTTTAGAAGAAAATGCATGTACACATGCTTTGAAAGAGGATTCAATTTAGGCCGCTAGGCCGTTAATTTCACGCCGCTGGAAGCGACATGTGCATTCGAGTCAAGTGTTAATGACGATATAGACCATTAACAATTGCTTGGAAATAGAAAAAATAATTAGGCCGCTAGGCCGCTAGGCCGCCAACTTCACGCCGCTAGGCCGCCAGGCCGCTAACTTCACGCCGCTAGGCCGTTAGGCCGCTAGGCCGCTAACTTCACGCCGCTAGGCCGCTAGGCCGCTAGGCCGCTAACTGCACGTACATCTTTTACCAGTAGTTTTTAGGCTGAACGAGAAAGTGATTATGTGCCGCGTTGAAAACATAAATATAAACATCCGTAACATGCAGCACAGATTTCAAAATTGCGAAAAAAATCTCTTAAAAGTTTTCGTTCATTCTCCGTGAGTTCAAAACAACTAAATAGAGTGAGAAAGTCCCATCCATGCCTGTTACCAGGACGCCAAGGCCGCGTTCGACAAAGTATGGATTTCCGGTCTACTCCACAAGCAAAATTCAACACAACGACCACCTCTCAAGAACGTTCCGAATTGCACAGGGCTCGAGGCAAGGCTCATAGAAATTATATCACCAATTAAAAATGAAACAAAACATGTCGTGTTTGTTTGTGTAAGAGCGTGTTGAAAAATAACAAAGAACAATAAAAAAAAGTCTTAAATTGTGTAATTGCAAAACCTAGAGGCAAAGAAGCGGCTAACGAAATTTTAATGGCACATTTATTGAAAGCAAAAGAAAAAAACAGCTAGTTAACAAATGACAACCTCTGCGCTTTTCATATTCGGCATTTTTGGGTTTGCCGATAAATAATGTGGGGGAGAAAAGCGTATTCAAACTCTCACACGCCCAGGCCGGAAAATGCACTCGGAACGTGTCGGTGAGAAGGGAATGCAGAATTTCATAAACATCGAAAAGATATAGTTCAAAGCGTTAAACCTTTCATCATTTTCAAAAGAAATAACTTGTTTTGAAAAACTCTATAGCTTTCACAACTCATTTTACCACAGAGCCTAGCATGCTCTAAAATTGGATTTTTTTTAATCTGTTAGATTTATAATTATTTTCTCATAGATTGAATTGATAGATGTTGGGGTGGTAGTTGAAACATTTGTTTAAAGTTGTTTTTTTTGATGTTGCCTTTTAATCCGTGCTGCATGTTACGGATGTTCATTTTCATATTCTCAACGCGGGGCATAATCACTTTCTGATAAAGCTTAAAAACTACTGGTAAAAGAGATATCGCCCTGTAGTTGTTTGTGACTGGCTGTTTTCATCCGCTGTTATACCCGATTATTGTATTCCTTCCAAAGGCTTTAAGTCATGTACAACTTTCAGCGCAAATCATACTCCACAGCGCCATAATTAGAGGAATTGCGCCAGCGATGCTATAAATCAATGCATTTTTCCTTTCTAGAATGAGGGTAAAAGTTATGGTGTGTACCTGCGTAAGTATTATACAGAACTGTTTCAATAGCATGCGATAGAATGTTCTTACGATGAGTCTAAACACCTGAGTGTAGTTGAAATGCTGGCAAATCTTAAAACATGTTCAAGTCCGAATCAGGAGAAAATGTCCTGGCAAAACACTTCGCACAATTATGAAATGAAATCGAAGTCAACCTGTAGCAAAACAGATCTTAGACGGCACCACAGTCTCCGATTTTCGAAATATGTATATTTAATAAAAAAAATATCAGATGAAATGTAAGTCATACTCACGTGTGTACAAATAAACAAGTCATACCTGTACAACGGAAGTGTCGACAGGTCATTTTCTTTGCAACATCGATGACGGGTGGAGTTTGCGTTAAGTAGGCCTAATTTTAGTCACTAAAGTGTTGTAATAAAAGGACCGATTGTCAGACCGACCACTATATTTTTTGTTCAGGGCTGTAAATATCAACTACAAGCAACTAGCACGAGCATCACCCATTCAAACAGGCTCTGTCCCACCAACCCCAAAGAGTCTCGAAATCAGCGGAGTGCATTATGAAATCCCTATGTATATTGTTAATAGAAATGTTGTTTTTCATGTATTGCTATATGTTTGCTTTTCCTTAATATTTCAACCAAATTGAGTTCGTTACCAACTTCATAAGGTCATTAAAATGCAAAAAAAATGGTTGAGGTCACAGTTATGAGTAATACATCTTGTACATTTTACTAAGCAAATTGTTCAACTTGTACACCAGAAATGTATCAATATAATCTATAATAAGGGCATATTTATATTTCTAACAGAGTAGCAACAATTACAATTCTGGAGCCTGATAAGTGGTAGAATGAGATAAGAAAGTTATAGAGTTATCACTTCAGTAGTTTCGAGAAACTAAGGCCCGGCCATCTTTTCGATTATTATTTTTCTATTGAAAATGATGAAAGGTTTAAAGCTTTGAATTCATTATATTAGTGGTTTATGGACTTATGCTGCATAAAGGGTCCAGCCATGATGTGTTCTAATTGTAATGGGTGAAGTAAGTTAGCAGTGATATGAATATGTATTATGCTTACGATATTTAATTATGCCCTACTCCAAGACTTGGAAGACAAGCCACAGCTACGCGCAATTTATGCCCTACTCCAAAAATTTAAACATGCCGACGACGACACCTCTTTTAGTTATTAATAAGCTTCTACATTTTGCGTTTACACCATGTGCAAATATCAAAACGCTGCAACTTACGGTATTTATCAGACCCTTATGTCAAGGGCCCTTGCTACAACAGCTTTATGTAAATTGCGTTTCGTTGAATATAAGCCAGTAAGAAATGTCTGAGCAATAAGACAAATAAAATTGGGGCATACGGACCATTAAACGGAGTCGACAAATCAGCAACAACATGCTACTTTGAAATCGGTGTATTAAGATTTGCTTTGCATGTTCATATTTGTTAAACGGTAAGCTAAAATAAATACATACTAAGTCAGAACAAACTCATAACAAAACAACACAAAACAATGCATGAATTCCGTCACCATTCAGATTATAGCGATCGCTGTATTTATTTAAGAAAATTTACAACTAACTACAATCATTTCACAAAATAAATAAATATGCTACAAGATCATACAAGATATGAGTTCGCTTTGCTTCGTGTCCATTTTCTATTTATCGGGTGGCGTATAAAGCGTTCCAGGTTTGGGTACAACGTCAGCGTTGCAGTTCTCCGTCGTGCAACAGAACGTACAGTGAATGTATTTGTTTACGTTGCCGTTGGGATTGTACGTCTGGCAGTCAGGGTCGTCGGATGTTTTGCCCCACCACTCGGTGTTACACTCATGTAACGTACCGCATCTGTGCAAAACAAAAGAACGGATTAAACACTGGTGAACCCTTTTTAAAAAATAACAAGCTATATTGCCATGGATGGAGGGCATCAGTTAGACGATAACTATTCAATTCTTTAAGTGTTAGCATGTTGGCGACTTTTATAACGTCAATATTTTTATACAAAACGCAATAGATGTATCCTTTGATCCCACCAAATGTTAACAGTTACGTCAGAATAAACGTATGAGTTCGGACGTCTCGGAACAATCCGTTATATCGACTTTTTACCTTGCAATAAGTCGGATATTTGTTTCAGGTCGGAAATTGTTCGATACTTGTTAGAGAACGAATTAAGTAAAGACTTTGTCATACCTTCGAATTATGGTTTTGGAGCCGTCAGCGGTATTGGTTACCTCGTTTATGCAGTATGGTTCCGGGCACGACGCGACGTGGTGCAGTTGGAAACACAGTGGGAGGACGTTGTTGCACACTGTACAACTGATACCTGAATAATAGATCTAATTTTGTAAGACCAAGCGGCCAAATATTTATATATTCTTTTATCTAGAGTTAGCATGCACTTAACGACTGAGATTCTGCGACGTCAGACTACAGATTTAGATGTATAGATATACTCATAGATATACTTACTGAAATATCGCTATCAATCAATGTTGAAATTTCCGCTCTGTATTTGTCTGTTTACATTTTCACGTTTGCAAACAAACTTGGTTTAATGACAGCTGTTTCGCTGCAAGACAGGAAGTTTGCCGTCAGACTATAAGTATATTCGATAGTCAAGAGTGTAAAATAGGTTCATCCCGTCCCGAGAGTAGGGTGTTTTGCGGAAACGAGGTTTACCGAGTTTCCGCAAAACACCCTGCGCGAGGGCTGGAATGAACCTATCTTACACGAGGGGCTATGGAAGATGATTTTTCTCCCTCAGTTAAACAAAATAAAGTAAAAATGTATTTTTACTGGTTGTCATGAATATGCGCGAAGTGATTCAAATTATGTTAATAGTCAAATCGGTATTTAAATAGTTCTGAGGATAGTGAAGCATTATTTCTTGAAAGGTGCTTAAAAACTGTTTTATGGTGACATTTGAAGCGAGAAATAATTAATAAGCATTCTCAATCTTGTCACAAGACAAGGTTTCTATGATGCTACAGACAAGAGGCTTCAACAAGGGAGGTAATTACAATGTGATGACCATTAAAAAGAAGTTCCATACGGGTACTTGTTTATCCTTGCCCGTGGGCAAGATAAGAATAACAAGCATGGTAAAATTTTGGGATCTACTTATCTGAGGTGGGAGAAATTTATTTAGTTTTTGTTCAGAATAAAACGGATATTAACCGCCATAGCATCGCACGCGCTAGGTCAATGTATAATCAATCAACGGCGGAGTGATTGTACGAAATATCACATCTCGCAAACATTCAATTTTGTTTACTTCTTGCTCTATTATGTAAATAAGATGTGAAATAAATATCTCATTTCTCCCCCTTTTGACAAACAAAAACATAGTGGCTTCTTGATTCTACAATCAGTAATGTTCCACGGTCATGTTCCTATTCCATATCCAAGCCTTCTCCCTTCCTTGGCACCAAACCGTTCTCAAGCATAGCTGTTATGTTATCTAGCTTTCCATTATCATCTTGATCATCCAAGAAGCTTCTTCTGTGACGCCCTCAAACAAGATGGACTATTTGTTATCTCTTCTTGTGTAAACTTGATAATAAGGTAATAATCATGATATCCTTCCCATCAAGCTTAATGTCGAATCTTTGCTTGCCGTCAGATACGACATTGAACCCGGACTCGAAATTGCTAAATTCCTATTCAAACAATTCATTTTCCCTGACACGCGAATCAGTAAGACTTTCCCGGTTGTGCACACCAGTATAACCTTCCTAAAATGGCTCTTTGAAAATGCCTTCCCGAATAACATCGGTAGTTCCCTGATACTTTTCACTCCTGAGTGCCTTCCCGACTGACAAGGTCGGTTTTATCTCCCTGGTGATTTACATCAGTGGTTTCCTGTTTTGATGAGAAGTTCCCTGATAAATTTACCCCCGAGTGCCTTCCCGACTGTCAAGTCGGTTTTATCTCCCTGGTACCTTTGATCAGAAGTTCCCTGATAACCTTTACCCCTGAGTGCCTTCCCGACAGACAAGTAGATTTTATGTCCCTGGTACCTTTGATCAGAAGTTCCCTGATAACCTTTACCCCTGAGTGTCTTCCCGACAGACAAGTCGGTTTTATCTCCCTGGTACCTTTGATCAGAAGTTCCCTGATAACCTTTACCCCTGATTGCCTTCCCGACAGACAAGTCGGTTTTATCTCCCTGGTACCTTTGATCAGAAGTTCCCTGATAACCTTTACCCCTGAGTGTCTTCCCGACAGACAAGTCGGTTTTATCTCCCTGGTACCTTTGATCAGAAGTTCCCTGATAACCTTTACCCCTGATTGCCTTCCCGACAGACAAGTCGGTTTTATCTCCCTGGTACCTTTGATCAGAAGTTCCCTGATAACCTTTACCACTGAGTGCCTTCCCGACAGACAAGTCGGTTTTATCTCCCTGGTACCTTTGATCAGAAGTTCCCTGATAACCTTTACCACTGAGTGCCTTCCCGACAGACAAGTAGATTTTATCTCCCTGGTACCTTTGATCAGAAGTTCCCTGATAACCTTTACCACTGAGTGCCTTCCCGACAGACAAGTAGATTTTATCTCCCTGGTACCTTTGATCAGAAGTTCCCTGATAACCTTTACCACTGAGTGCCTTCCCGACAGACAAGTCGGTTTTATCTCCCTGGTACCTTTGATCAGAAGTTCCTTGATAACCTTTACCACTGAGTGCCTTCCCGACAGACAAGTCGGTTTTATCTCCCTGGTACCTTTGATCAGAAGTTCCCTGATAACCTTTACCCCTGAGTGCCTTCCCGACAGACAAGTCGGTTTTATCTCCCTGGTACCTTTGATCAGTAGTTCCCTGATAACCTTTACCACCGAGTGCCTTCCCGACAGACAAGTCGGTTTTATCTCCCTGGTACCTTTGATCAGTAGTTCCCTGATAGCCTTTACCCCTGAGTGTATTCCCGACAGACAAGTCGGTTTTATCTCCCTGGTACCTTTGATCAGAAGTTCCCTGATAACCTTTACCACTGAGTGCCTTCCCGACAGACAAGTCGGTTTTATCTCCCTGGTACCTTTGATCAGAAGTTCTCTGATAATATTTACCCCTGAGTGCCTTCCCGACAGACAAGTCGGTTTTATCTCCCTGGTACCTTTCATCAATAGTTCCCTGATAACCTTTACCCCTGAGTGCCTTCCCGACAGACAAGTCGATTTTATCTCCCTGGTACCTTTGATCAGAAGTTCCCTGATAACCTTTACCACTGCGTGCCTTCCCGACAGACAAGTCGATTTTATCTCCCTGGTACCTTTCATCGGTAGTTCCCTGATAACCTTTACCACTGAGTGCCTTCCCGACAGACAAGTCGGTTTTATCTCCCTGGTACCTTTCATCAGTAGTTCCCTGATAGCCTTTACCACTGAGTGCCTTCCCGACAGACAAGTCGGTTTTATCTCCCTGGTACCTTTGATCAGAAGTTCCCTGATAACCTTTACCACTGAGTGCCTTCCCGACAGACAAGTCGATTTTATCTCCCTGGTACCTTTGATCAGAAGTTCCCTGATAACCTTTACCCCTGAGTGCCTTCCCGACAGACAAGTCGGTTTTATCTCCCTGGTACCTTTGATCAGAAGTTCCCTGATAATCTTTACCACTGAGTGCCTTCCCGACAGACAAGTCGATTTTATCTCCCTGGTACCTTTGATCAGTAGTTCCCTGATAACCTTTACCCCTGAGTGCCTTCCCGACAGACAAGTCGGTTTTATCTCCCTGGTACCTTTGATCATAAGTTCCCTGATAACCTTTACCACTGAGTGCCTTCCCGACAGACAAGTCGGTTTTATCTCCCTGGTACCTTTGATCAGTAGTTCCCTGATAACCTTTACCACCGAGTGCCTTCCCGACAGACAAGTCGGTTTTATCTCCCTGGTACCTTTACACAGAAGTTCCCTGATAACCTTTACCCCTGAGTGCCTTCCCGACAGACAAGTCGGTTTTATCTCCCTGGTACCTTTGATCAGAAGTTCCCTGATAACCTTTACCACTGAGTGCCTTCCCGACAGACAAGTCGGTTTTATCTCCCTGGTACCTTTCATCAGAAGTTCCCTGATAACCTTTACCCCTGAGTGTATTCCCGACAGACAAGTCGGTTTTATCTCCCTGGTACCTTTGATCAGTAGTTCCCTGATAACCTTTACCCCTGAGTGCCTTCCCGACAGACAAGTCGGTTTTATCTCCCTTGTACCTTTGATCAGTAGTTCCCTGATAACCTTTACCACTGAGTGCCTTCCCGACAGACAAGTCGGTTTTATCTCCCTGGTACCTTTGATCAGTAGTTCCCTGATAACCTTTACCACTGCGTGCCTTACCGACAGACAAGTCGGTTTTATCTCCCTGGTACCTTTGATCAGAAGTTCCCTGATAACCTTTACCACTGAGTGCCTTCCCGACAGACAAGTCGGTTTTATCTCCCTGGTACCTTTGATCAGTAGTTCCCTGATAACCTTTACCACTGAGTGTATTCCCGACAGACAAGTCGGTTTTATCTCCCTGGTACCTTTGATCAGTAGTTCCCTGATAATATTTACCCCCGAGTGCCTTCCCGACAGACAAGTCGATTTTATCTCCCTGGTACCTTTGATCAGTAGTTCCCTGATAACCTTTACCTCTGAGTGCCTTCCCGACAGACAAGTCGGTTTTATCTCCCTGGTACCTTTGATCAGTAGTTCCCTGATAACCTTTACCACTGAGTGTATTCCCGACATACAAGTCGGTTTTATCTCCCTGGTACCTTTGATAAGTAGTTCCCTGATAATATTTACCCCCGAGTGCCTTCCCGACAGACAAGTCGATTTTATCTTCCTGGTACCTTTGATCAGTAGTTCCCTGATAACCTTTACCTCTGAGTGCCTTCCCGACAGATAAGTCAGTTTCATCTCCCTGGTACCTTTGATCAGTAGTTCCCTGATAACCTTTACCACTGAGTGTATTCCCGACAGACAAGTCGGTTTTATCTCCCTGGTACCTTTGATCAGTAGTTCCCTGATAACCTTTACCACTGAGTGCCTTCCCGACAGACAAGTCGGTTTTATCTCCCTGGTACCTTTCATCAGAAGTTCCCTGATAACCTTTACCCCTGAGTGTATTCCCGACAGACAAGTCGGTTTTATCTCCCTGGTACCTTTGATCAGTAGTTCCCTGATAACCTTTACCCCTGAGTGCCTTCCCGACAGACAAGTCGGTTTTATCTCCCTTGTACCTTTGATCAGTAGTTCCCTGATAACCTTTACCACTGAGTGTCTTCCCGACAGACAAGTCGGTTTTATCTCCCTGGTACCTTTGATCAGTAGTTCCCTGATAACCTTTACCACTGCGTGCCTTACCGACAGACAAGTCGGTTTTATCTCCCTGGTACCTTTGATCAGAAGTTCCCTGATAACCTTTACCACTGAGTGCCTTCCCGACAGACAAGTCGGTTTTATCTCCCTGGTACCTTTGATCAGTAGTTCCCTGATAACCTTTACCACTGAGTGTATTCCCGACAGACAAGTCGGTTTTATCTCCCTGGTACCTTTGATCAGTAGTTCCCTGATAATATTTACCCCCGAGTGCCTTCCCGACAGACAAGTTAATTTTATCTCCCTGGTACCTTTGATCAGAAGTTCCCTGATAACCTTTACCTCTGAGTGCCTTCCCGACAGACAAGTCGGTTTTATCTCCCTGGTACCTTTGATCAGTAGTTCCCTGATAACCTTCACCACTGAGTGTATTCCCGACAGACAAGTCGGTTTTATCTCCCTGGTACCTTTGATAAGTAGTTCCCTGATAATATTTACCCCCGAGTGCCTTCCCGACAGACAAGTCGATTTTATCTTCCTGGTACCTTTGATCAGTAGTTCCCTGATAACCTTTACCTCTGAGTGCCTTCCCGACAGATAAGTCGGTTTCATCTCCCTGGTACCTTTGATCAGTAGTTCCCTGATAACCTTTACCACTGAGTGTATTCCCGACAGACAAGTCGGTTTTATCTCCCTGGTACCTTTGATCAGTAGTTCCCTGATAACCTTTACCCCTGAGTGCCTTCCCGACAGACAAGTCGGTTTTATCTCCCTGGTACCTTTGATCAGAAATTCCCTGATAACCTTTACCCCTGAGTGTATTCCCGACAGACAAGTCGGTTTTATCTCCCTGGTACCTTTGATCAATAGTTCCCTGATAACCTTTACCCCTGAGTGTATTCCCGACAGACAAGTCGGTTTTATCTCCCTGGTACCTTTGATCAGTAGTTCCCTGATAATATTTACCCCCGAGTGCCTTCCCGACAGACAAGTCGATTTTATCTCCCTGGTACCTTTGATCAGTAGTTCCCTGATAACCTTTACCTCTGAGTGCCTTCCCGACAGATAGGTCGGTTTTATCTCTCTGGTACCTTTGATCAGTAGTTCCCTGATAACCTTTACCCCTGAGTGCCTTCCCGACAGACAAGTCGGTTTTATCTCCCTGGTACCTTTGATCAGAAGTTCCCTGATAACCTTTACCCCTGAGTGTATTCCCGACAGACAAGTCGGTTTTATCTCCCTGGTACCTTTGATCAGTAGTTCCCTGATAACCTTTACCCCTGAGTGTATTCCCGACAGACAAGTCGGTTTTATCTCCCTGGTACCTTTGATCAGTAGTTCCCTGATAGCCTTTACCACTGAGTGCCTTCCCGACAGACAAGTCGGTTTTATCTCCCTGGAACCTTTGATCAGAAGTTCCCTGATAACCTTTACCCCTGAGTGCCTTCCTGACAGACAAGTCGGTTTTATCTCCCTGGTATCTTTGATCAATAGTTCCCTGATAACCTTTACCCCTGAGTGCCTTCCCGACAGACAAGTCGATTTTATCTCCCTGGTACCTTTGATCAGAAGTTCCCTGATAACCTTTACCACTGCGTGCCTTCCCGACAGACAAGTCGATTTTATCTCCCTGGTACCTTTCATCAGTAGTTCCCTGATAACCTTTACCACTGAGTGCCTTCCCGACAGACAAGTCGGTTTAATCTCCCTGGTACCTTTCATCAGTAGTTCCCTGATAGCCTTTACCACTGAGTGCCTTCCCGACAGACAAGTCGGTTTTATCTCCCTGGTACCTTTGATCAGAAGTTCCCTGATAACCTTTACCACTGAGTGCCTTCCCGACAGACAAGTCGATTTTATCTCCCTGGTACCTTTGATCAGAAGTTCCCTGATAACCTTTACCCCTGAGTGCCTTCCCGACAGACAAGTCGGTTTTATCTCCCTGGTACCTTTGATCAGAAGTTCCCTGATAACCTTTACCACTGAGTGCCTTCCCGACAGACAAGTCGATTTTATCTCCCTGGTACCTTTGATCAGTAGTTCCCTGATAACCTTTACCCCTGAGTGCCTTCCCGACAGACAAGTCGGTTTTATCTCCCTGGTACCTTTGATCATAAGTTCCCTGATAACCTTTACCACTGAGTGCCTTCCCGACAGACAAGTCGGTTTTATCTCCCTGGTACCTTTGATCAGTAGTTCCCTGATAACCTTTACCACCGAGTGCCTTCCCGACAGACAAGTAGGTTTTATCTCCCTGGTACCTTTGATCAGAAGTTCCCTGATAACCTTTACCCCTGAGTGCCTTCCCGACAGACAAGTCGGTTTTATCTCCCTGGTACCTTTGATCAGAAGTTCTCTGATAACCTTTACCACTGAGTGCCTTCCCGACAGACAAGTCGGTTTTATCTCCCTGGTACCTTTGATCAGAAGTTCCCTGATAACCTTTACCTCTGAGTGTATTCCCGACAGACAAGTCGGTTTTATCTCCCTGGTACCTTTGATCAGTAGTTCCCTGATAACCTTTACCCCTGAGTGCCTTCCCGACAGACAAGTCGGTTTTATCTCCCTGGTACCTTTGATCAGTAGTTCCCTGATAATATTAACCCCCGAGTGCCTTCCTGACAGACAATCGATTTTATCTCCCTGGTACCTTTGATCAGTAGTTCCCTGATAACCTTTACCTCTGAGTGCCTTCCCGACAGATAAGTCGGTTTTATCTCCCTGGTACCTTTGATCAGTAGTTCCCTGATAACCTTTACCCCTGAGTGCCTTCCCGACAGACAAGTCGGTTTTATCTCCCTGGTACCTTTGATCAGAAGTTCCCTGATAACCTTTACCCCCGAGTGCCTTCCCGACAGACAAGTCGGTTTTATCTCCCTGGTACCTTTGATCAGAAGTTCCCTGATAACCTTTACCCCTGAGTGTATTCCCGACAGACAAGTCGGTTTTATCTCCCTGGTACCTTTGATCAGTAGTTCCCTGATAATATTTACCCCCGAGTGCCTTCCCGACAGACAAGTCGATTTTATCTCCCTGGTACCTTTCATCAGTAGTTCCCTGATAGCCTTTACCACTGAGTGCCTTCCCGACAGACAAGTCGGTTTTATCTCCCTGGTACCTTTGATCAGAAGTTCCCTGATAACCTTTACCACTGAGTGCCTTCCCGACAGACAAGTCGATTTTATCTCCCTGGTACCTTTGATCAGAAGTTCCCTGATAACCTTTACCCCTGAGTGCCTTCCCGACAGACAAGTCGGTTTTATCTCCCTGGTACCTTTGATCAGAAGTTCCCTGATAACCTTTACCACTGAGTGCCTTCCCGACAGACAAGTCGATTTTATCTCCCTGGTACCTTTGATCAGTAGTTCCCTGATAACCTTTACCCCTGAGTGCCTTCCCGACAGACAAGTCGGTTTTATCTCCCTGGTACCTTTGATCATAAGTTCCCTGATAACCTTTACCACTGAGTGCCTTCCCGACAGACAAGTCGGTTTTATCTCCCTGGTACCTTTGATCAGTAGTTCCCTGATAACCTTTACCACCGAGTGCCTTCCCGACAGACAAGTAGGTTTTATCTCCCTGGTACCTTTGATCAGAAGTTCCCTGATAACCTTTACCCCTGAGTGCCTTCCCGACAGACAAGTCGGTTTTATCTCCCTGGTACCTTTGATCAGAAGTTCCCTGATAACCTTTACCACTGAGTGCCTTCCCGACAGACAAGTCGGTTTTATCTCCCTGGTACCTTTGATCAGAAGTTCCCTGATAACCTTTACCTCTGAGTGTATTCCCGACAGACAAGTCGGTTTTATCTCCCTGGTACCTTTGATCAGTAGTTCCCTGATAACCTTTACCCCTGAGTGCCTTCCCGACAGACAAGTCGGTTTTATCTCCCTGGTACCTTTGATCAGTAGTTCCCTGATAATATTAACCCCCGAGTGCCTTCCTGACAGACAATCGATTTTATCTCCCTGGTACCTTTGATCAGTAGTTCCCTGATAACCTTTACCTCTGAGTGCCTTCCCGACAGATAAGTCGGTTTTATCTCCCTGGTACCTTTGATCAGTAGTTCCCTGATAACCTTTACCCCTGAGTGCCTTCCCGACAGACAAGTCGGTTTTATCTCCCTGGTACCTTTGATCAGAAGTTCCCTGATAACCTTTACCCCCGAGTGCCTTCCCGACAGACAAGTCGGTTTTATCTCCCTGGTACCTTTGATCAGAAGTTCCCTGATAACCTTTACCCCTGAGTGTATTCCCGACAGACAAGTCGGTTTTATCTCCCTGGTACCTTTGATCAGTAGTTCCCTGATAACCTTTACCCCTGAGTGTATTCCCGACAGACAAGTCGGTTTTATCTCCCTGGTACCTTTGGTCAGTAGTTCCCTGATAATATTTACCCCCGAGTGCCTTCCCGACAGACAAGTCGATTTTATCTCCCTGGTACCTTTGATCAGTAGTTCCCTGATAACCTTTACCTCTGAGTGCCTTCCCGACAGATAAGTCGGTTTTATCTCCCTGGTACCTTTCATCAGTAGTTCCCTGATAGCCTTTACCACTGAGTGCCTTCCCGACAGATAAGTCGGTTTTATCTCCCTGGTACCTTTGATCAGTAGTTCCCTGATAACCTTTACCTCTGAGTGCCTTCCCGACAGATAAGTCGGTTTTATCTTCCTGGTACCTTTGATCAGTAGTTCCCTGATAACCTTTACCCCTGAGTGCCTTCCCGACAGACAAGTCGGTTTTATCTCCCTGGTACCTTTGATCAGAAGTTCCCTGATAACCTTTACCACTGAGTGCCTTCCCGACAGACAAGTCGGTTTTATCTCCCTGGTACCTTTGATCAGAAGTTCTCTGATAATATTTACCCCTGATTGCCTTCCCGACAGACAAGTCGGTTTTATCTCCCTGGTACCTTTGATCAGAAGTTCCCTGATAACCTTTACCCCTGAGTGCCTTCCCGACAGACAAGTCGGTTTTATCTCCCTGGTACCTTTGATCAGAAGTTCCCTGATAACCTTTACCACTGAGTGTATTCCCGACAGACATGTCGGTTTTATCTCCCTGGTACCTTTGATCAGTAGTTCCCTGATAACCTTTACCCCTGAGTGTATTCCCGACAGACAAGTCGGTTTTTTCTCCCTGGTACCTTTCATCAGTAGTTCCCTGATAGCCTTTACCACTGAGTGCCTTCCCGACAGACAAGTCGGTTTTATCTCCCTGGTACCTTTGATCAGTAGTTCCCTGATAACCTTTACCCCTGAGTGTATTCCCGACAGACAAGTCGGTTTTATCTCCCTGGTACCTTTCATCAGTAGTTCCCTGATAGCCTTTACCACTGAGTGTATTCCCGACAGACAAGTCGGTTTTATCTCCCTGGTACCTTTGATCAGAAGTTCCCTGATAACCTTTACCCATGAGTGCCTTCCCGACAGACAAGTCGGTTTTATCTCCCTGGTACCTTTGATCAGAAGTTCCCTGATAACCTTTACCACTGAGTGCCTTCCCGACAGACAAGTCGGTTTTATCTCCCTGGTACCTTTGATCAGAAGTTCCCTGATAACCTTTACCACTGAGTGCCTTCCCGACAGACAAGTCGGTTTTATCTCCCTGGTACCTTTGATCAGAAGTTCCCTGATAACCTTTACCCCTGAGTGCCTTCCCTATGACCAGATATCATCAAGAACTCTCAAGACATTGTTGAATGGGTAGTCTGGGGTATTTTGACAATAAAATAAATTAATAATGTCGACAGACCTCTCCGAAGTAATGTGAACGCTTTTTCATCCAAAATCTTTATAAAAAAATGCAAAATTTGTTTTAACTCCTTACTTACCCAAAACATGTCACCAAAAATATATGTTTCACTCCCAAAATAATTGTTTCCCAAAACTAAATAAAACATGAACTTTTGAAATGTATTAGTGTTTTACCTTCCCCACCCACTTTTGCATTGTGGCAGGCCCTTTAAACAGAATTCGAAATCATTTGGTTTGATGGTTCCGGTTGTCAATTAAGACATTTTCACTTAAGTTAATTAATTCAATATCTTAGACTTTGTATAAAATTATACAGATGTTGGCAGTTTCGTTATTGTTGCTCTCAACTGGTTAACTGTCAGCTTACGCTTCTTTTTTATCGATAAAGTGCCGTGAAAACAACATCATAGCATAAGGTCTAATAAACGTTCTCCGCTCGAATAATGAATCTTACCTTGTGGCGTTGTAGTAGTGGTATGTCCATGTGTCGTTGTGTCTGCCGTAAAGAAGATATCATAATTGTCGGTATTTAGATAAAACTCCAGCGACCTTACTAACTAGGCTATAACGACTCTCATTCGTATCAAATATAATTTGATAACATTTGGTTTGATGGTTCCGGGGGTGGCGCTATAAAGGGACGTTAACAAACTAATGCATGTTAATTTTTGTCGTTTTAGACATTTTAACTTATGTTTCACTATTTTAGCAAGTCTAAAAAGAAGGTGATGAATAATTCCGACGTTGGGTTACAATATACGTTACAGTGTGGTGTGGGTTTATGACTTTCAATAGTGGAAAATCAACAGAAAGTTACCTTTTTCAGAGAAACAGGCGCGAACTGGCAGCATTATTAAATTTTGAGTTTTAAAATACTTTTTTGATCAATTTGTCTCAAAATATTCAACTGACGCCTTTTATAAGTTTATAAACTATTATTAATTATTATTATTATTATTATTATTATTATTATTATTATTATTATTATTATTATTATTATTATACGTTTCAAAGTGCTCGAAACTACGAACTGTAAATACTGTGTTTTAAAAAACACATATCTGTGTTTTAAAAAACACATATTGCATAGGCTTATTTCAAAACAGCCTTACAATTTTGTTGCAGGAGGGGTTGCCGTTGTGGAAAGTATATCCAAAACAGTGCAAATGTGTGTCTATTCCCCGTAGACCACTGTCCGAATAAATCAAACCAAAGATGACACAATACAAACCAAAACAGATAATAATAAAAACAAAAACAAAACTGTATTTTATATCAATTTAATGATATGCGATGATTCTTGATACGAACATAATTATCCGAAGATGTTGCGGGTATCAGAAAATATTTTCAATTGCCGAAAGGCCGTCCATTCACGGTATTGAAGTAAATTAAAACAGTAATGGGGATTCCGTTCTTTCGAAGTAGATTAGAATATGTTAAAACTTCGTTCGTCCAATTTTCACTCGAGTTAAGTATTTCGGCATTATAGTGCCGTGCCATTATAGTACTGTCTATGTCTGGACAGTATGAACCATACTCATTGACAACAACGATTTCTATCAGATATCAACACACATCTGTTCTCATCATTTGTGTGCAAAGATAATAACATTAAAATGGTTGATGTTTGTAAAATGATTGAAGTTACGCCAAACATTGTCGGTTACGGATGTCAACGATAAACATACCAGGAGATGGACATGTTCCAACCAGAGGGGTGAGGATGGACCATGGGAGGAGAAGGCACTTCCGGTTGTTGCCGGAAATACAACACTCTTGTGTCTCCTGCTCGTACCCAGACACGCACGTGGTCGCGCAGGCCGCATATTGCTCCCAGCTCGCCCATTCTGCTCAAATATATATATGGATAAAACGTGTCGGAGTAGCAAACATGTACCGAACACTATATAGCTGGTCCTTTATGTCACTTTAGAACGCCGACCTATACAAACTCAAGATTGGCCTATCTTATTTGTAGATACTATTTCTTGAAATGCCAAAATTGATTTATGAACAATAATTTAGTTTGTAATTTCATGCAATTCAAACAAAACAGATTGTGTTAAAGAGCGCAATGATATAAGTAATGATATAAGTAATACAAGACCGATGTCTGCAATTGCCTTCTGTAAACAAAATTGTTCCATTGCAATATTGTAAGTTACGTGGTTAGTAGGTGACACAATATGGGATATGGGTCAAAGGAAACCATATCGTAACGTATATATCACGTCGACAATCTGTTTACATTAATCAAGACACCAACACAATTGGGAAGTGTTTCGTTTATTCGTCGGACTCGGAAAAGAGACGCCATTTTGGTACGATCACAAGTACATTTCATGGCCGACAGAGTAAGTTCATCCTGACCAAAGCGTAGGGTGTTTTGCGGATACGAGGTTTACGTGATTTTTACTTACGTGAATCTAGTAGATATCTTTTCGAAGACCCTACAATAACAATTTGATTTTAACAGTGTGTGCTACCAAGTGATACATTACGTCGTATATGTTACGTCGGGAGGCAACAATTTGCTTCAAATGAAGTCTTAAATCAAAGATAACTTCATTTTTTATGACGCAATTTATCACGTGGTATACACACACAGTTAAAGTGACACTCTTATTCAAAATCAATACATACACATGTAAAACAAACATAAATTTTGAGTGAAACACCCTCAACTGCTTACTAAATAATGCATTTATGGAAAATAAATATTACTGTTAACAATATTGTATCCGTGTATTTTATAGCTGGAAACGCAAAAATTTTAAATGATTGGCGAATGCTAAAAGATTAACTGCGATCTACCATGGTCTCATAAGGTAGCAATATTGTGTTTTCTGCACATTTCTTTTAAATTAAACTCAGTATCTTTCAAAAGAAACATTGTTTTCGACATTTGGTCATCCGTTTTGGTATATTAAAACCATTGTATTAAATGTGTTAAATCTTATTTGGGAGAAAAAGTGCATCTTTAAGAGTTACAAAAAAGAATATTATTTTCAAATTGTTTAGTATAATTAAATCTCTCTCTTCATTTGAAGTGTTGCATACACTAACATGAATTAAATATATAACGGATAATTCTTTGTTCATTGAAAGATAACAATATATATTAAGTGAAATGAGCAACAAAACTTTAACTATTATGACATTTCCGAGCGGTATAGGAATCGTTTATTTATCAAACTTGCAAACCAAAATATAATGAATAATTAGCTACAAACGATTGTAAAATGATTTGAGTTCGAGCAAAACCAGCTTCTAAATATTACAGTGAAATCACAGTTTGACTTTACTTCCAATCTCCTTGTCTTGATCTGTTTATAACTACTACATTATCTATGCATGTATGCTTATTAAATCATTAAATGTCAGTAATCACATTCGCCCATCTGTAATTGTTCACATGTCTCCTGAGTTTCAACTTATTCCAGTTTGTAACTGTTGGCTGCTTTTCGTGCTAGAGCTGTGATAGCGCAATGTTTTAATCCTATACACAAACGGCACTTGCGTTAGCAAAGCTCTATGTCTGGCGATCCAACTGTACTAAAGGTATAACTCACTTTTAATTCGACGTCAGCTATATTACTCACATAATTCCATGAAAATAGTATTAACAGTGAGATAGCTACCCCGGAAGAAGTTTATTTTCATTATTACTTAGACGTGCACCCGCGTATAGTACTGTCACACGGGACCCCCTTTAATCGCCTTCCCGGAAGAAGTTTATTTTCATTATTACTTAGAAGGGGAGATCAAATATGCGACCCCTTGATTGGCAGTCAAGTATCTTGTCGCTAACTCACGGTACCGCCACAAATACTCATTCGGTGAGTGCTCCGATATGATTGTTAGTTATGTTAGGTTTTTGTAGTAAAGTTCACAGGCAAAAAGTAACACTGGTTAGAGCTACCCCCAGTTCATTAGCATGCACCAGTGTATAGCACTGCCATACAGGACCCCCATTTAACGTCCTTCCTTGAATACAATTAGTATTATGTTTAGTGGTGCGGAAGGGAATTGAGCCTGCGGCCCCTGGATTGGCTGTCAAGTGTTTAACCACTACACCGTGGACCCTCCACTCCGCCACAAATAGACGAATCGTGTGACGAATCGATGTTATATACCCTGTGTTCAACCATGCAAGCGTTGTACTCCTGTTCAGTATTAATGCATGCTGCTTCTGCAAGCCATCCAGATGATGAGGCAGAGGCTCAGAATAAGATGTTCTTTGTCGCAAAAACAACGGGGAATGATCGACTTCTCCCCTTATCAATTTCTATGATAATTAACACGGGAAGCGATCCCGATACTGAGAATAGGGATAACGAATGGTATTATTTCTGTTCGGATCATCTGTGTGAAATCATGCAGCGGGTCAATGTCCTTGTTTCCAAAAGGACAAGTACCTACCCCCCCCCCCCCTAATTCTTGTATTGTCTTTCTATGCAAATGCTGCTTCTTATGTAGCAGCTAGGGATGCATCGGCAAATCCACTCGAACCAGGCTGATTTGTCACTACCTACTAGTTTACTCTGTTGGGATAGGTAGGCAGCTGCGCCTCACTAGGCCTTCACCGAGGGATGAAATAGCATTGCAAGAGCAGGTTGGTGCCCGAGAACTATCGGCCACCGATCAAGAGCGATTCCACCAGGAACAACACGGCTAGTCGCATGGAGACTGGGCTGTCATCAAACCGGCCACATTGTAACCCAAACAGGTAGTAAACCGTTAGTTGAGAGGCGAGAACCTGAAGCTGTGTGAAGGGTTAGCCATCTCCAGGGGTAGAGCAATATGCTCGCCGTCAGCGGGGTACCATCACCGAGATGTCACAGTCGCACTGCGAGTTGAAAAGTATCTAAAGAGCTACTGTCGGCATAAAGTTCACCCGGCAGTACCGCCATTATTATTTGAGGTTAGGATTAACTGTTCATTTGAGGTTTACTTGGTTGATGTGGTTTCGGGAGTCATGGTGTCAGTTATAGTTAAGTGATTGATCGGGTATTTCCGTATCATAATATAAGTAGTTAACTCTTGAATGTCAAGTACAAGATTGTTAAAGCCCCAGGGAACAACTCTAGGGCTTGGCAATGACTGTTCACATGAAGGAAGAGACATTAGGGGCTTGCAGTATGGAGCCACAGCCAGACGTTGGCAGGCAGTGTTAAGGAAACCGGCCAACCAAACCTGGCTTATTTTTGACACCATAACTTGATAAAGAAAAGATGCTAAACGCTAAAATCCGGCTCAACGCGACTGGTTGCCAGGCGTCAGCATTGTCAAGGAAGACAAATGGTGACGATAATACGGGTTTCCAAGGTGTGAACGCTTCAAGGACCACTTACTTGCTAAAAGACGCGAGTTGATCTGATCAGGGTTTTCCAAAGAGGCATAGACAATGGTCTGGCTTAGAATGTGGAGAAAAGCCACCACCAAGGCATGGTCATACACACAGGGAATTCCGTCGCCAAACGTAGCACCTTGCACGGTGTGTTGATGTAGCGATATACTTAGACCCCAGGTCCATATGTGAAGCAACCAAGATGGCAAACACAAGGCTTGGGGAGCTAGATGTTAGCGCTCCAGTTACCCGGGTCCTGGCACCGCTCCCTCCCCACCCTTTCCATTCGGAGCTCCTCGGCCATTTTTATCGAAAACAACATCGGATGTACATGTATGCCGGCACATCATGCAGTTAAAGTAGTTCGTATTATTTTCAATTCATTCTATCATTAATAATAAATGTAATGTTTTAGAGTTGCATTTATTGATCTTAGTTTAAATTGATTGCCAGTGAAGTGTTTTATTGCAAACATAATTGAGATTCCCAAAAGTTAAGTCATAACGTTTAACTTCTAAATAATATTACTACGCGATCTACTTACAGCGGACTTAAACGTACCGCATTTTGAGTATGTTAACCGTCCAAATACATCCGAGGTTGTTTTTGATAAAAATGGCCGAGGAGTTTCGAATGCACCCTTTCTGGCTTTTTCGAAGAAAACTGGGGTAGGTGTGGTGATTCTCTCTTGCTTAGTATGTTGTAGTATGTTTGTAAGAACCAGGCGCCCGGTTAGATCTATCGGTTAGAATGCCATGCTAGTTCAATATTACATTCGCAATAAGGGTAAGTGTGTTCTTCTCTGTGTTTCCCATAACGTCTTTCACTTCCAATAGTATAATTATGGACAGAACATCTAAATGGCGCCAAGAAGACGCTTGGTTAGTGACGTCAGCAGGTGCATTATTGGTAACTCGGCATCGAACGTAGAAACAAACAAAAGGCCACGAATTTTCTACGAATACATTATTTGACAATTCATAACCTTGATTCAAATCATTTAAACATCATGCATCGATCTTTAAAAATATGTGTATATATATTAAATCATATAGTTCAGTGACACCGAAACATTATTACCCTTTGTTTAACTTTAAAAAACCGTCGTCTTTGGACGTCAACACAGTTAACCCTTTTTAAGGCAAATCAGCTATATTTACTGATAGAACTAACGATCTTACGATCTCACGTACATATATATGCCTATTTTCGTTACACATATAGTATCCAAGATTAAAATATCTGTGTTTACGAGGTAAACACTGCAGGGAAGAGTTTAAAAAGCGACATACCTCTCAAAGTTAAATCACAACTGATACCAGTTCGTGTCCATAGTTCGCAGAAAACGAAGAGAATAAAAACTGAAGAAAAAAGCAAGCACCACATGAAAGAGATCTAACACAAATAGTTATCGGCATAAAAGGCATTATTAACAACAACAATATAATCAGACAAAAACTATAAGAGAGCATACATATTTTAGTATAAAACGTTAATTCTCCCCTTTGACGCGTTTGTTGTTGTTGTTGTTTTTCTCCAAAAGATAACTCAATTGTCTTCATTCAATCTGAAGTAAATTATAGTTTCTCTTTCCATTCGGATATGTAAGGCATTTAATATAACTTACAAAATAAATTGCCATTGCTGTTCACGAAAGATCTTGCCATTTTTAGTTTACGTTTAGTCGTCTTATCAGTAACTTGTCTTATCTGCGTAACTAGTTTTCGAAATTCGTTCAGGATCGAAATATTGCTGCATAAGACGATACGTATCAATATGCACTACTTCTTACACCCTCAGAGGTTTAATCTACATATAGATCAACATATTACATTATAGGAACATTGGGATTTAGCACACCAAGAAATTACAATAACACTAAACCCTTACGTCCCATAAGACATGAAGACATGAAATCAATTTAATAAAAATAATAGACAAAAGACAGAAAGAAGTATATTTATTCCGCCGACAGCAGAATTTGATCCTGGGTACTGTAAGTCTACAATAAGGGACCATATCCACTAAACCACTGTTTAGAAACGTTGCACATAACATAGATTAGCATACAGACAGGGAAAAACTTGTAAAGTTATTTATGATTGAGAAGATAAAAATGGCTCAGGAAGTTGTGCACAGTCTAAAACAAGACCGGGTGCATCGTCTTGGTGCCGCTCCTGTACTTCCGGAACAACGGGCTTTCCAAGAAGCATACTGGAGGTCAACAGCGACCGGAAATGGGAATGAAAGACCAACCGGAGCATTGGGAACGGGGCGTCGAAGCCTGGTAGACGCATTGTGTGCATGTTTCGTTCATGTTCATGCTCATGTTCAGGTACAATGAGATGGACCTTTAAAACTTATGTTTCCGAACAACTCCTGCCAGAATCGCTCCTATTTAGAAAGGGAGAGCAGGATACGGGGAACCAAGCAAAGGTGTTGTATGACACCTTGTACGTTAACGGGAGATCGATAGCGTACACAAAGTGAGAGTGGACTTGTTAGATGAGATATTAATGACAGAGAAACTATAATTATATTTACACCCTAAACATTACTTACTTATCAATGACTTGGTTTCAAAATGTTTGGTAAAATCTGTCTGGATTGAAAGTATCAAGTCTACGTTAAATGGACATGGTTTTTGTGGCATTTGGTATAGTCAAGGCGTTCTAAAAAGTAAATTCAAATAAAAAACTGAAAGATGTCCATGTATATTTACATTGCATTCTTCCTTAGAAATTTCATCTGCTAGCAACTTTTATAAAAGAATAGCAGTAAATATTTCTCATTTAAACTTTATTCAGTCCCTACCGTCTCACTTCACAAAATATTAAAAGACTTTGGAGAAATAATATTTATTTCTGAAACTTGTGGAAAATCAAACGTTTACATTTTACGCAGTAAAGCATCTAAATTGATTGAAAACTGTTATAAACAATCAACAAGTGACAATGTTATTACAAAGACTAAAAAGGTAATTCAAGCTGCTGCTAAGGTACCCTGACACTGTGATGATACTGAAAATACTGGCACATGCGTATGTTACTGGAAGTTCTGATAACTGGTAAAAATGCAGACTTGAAAAAGAAAACGTTTTACCAAGCCATAATATAGTGGTCTCGTCAAATGTCTTAACTGCCTCCATTGTAGTTTGGTCTTGCTATCCAGCTGCATCTGTTGTTTAAGCCATGACTGCCGATTGATACATTGCATGTAATATGTGTCCGCGCATCATACCATGAAATACGGGATATGAAAAAGTGTGCTGCTGTTAGGCAAACGTAAAGAATACTTTTCCATACAGTAACAGGTGTCTGCTACTCATTGCCTTCAATATGGACCATAATAAACGCACTGTAGATAGTCTAAATACCTTCCATTGTATGGGCATGATGATGTCCATAACACCAGGGATGAAACTGAACAGGACAATTCCTAGAATCAATGTGACATCAGCTGACATTGCAGCTATTGGAAAAATTAAGATTATTTTCAAGGATACATAGTATACCAATCGTTTTTCAAACACCAGAGTAAATTGTTGCTGACAAGAGTAACAACATTGACATGCTATAGAAATTGTCTAGGTTATTTCGGCCAAGGACACAGCAGTGGAGTGAAATTATGCAGATGGTTCATATTGGACCATACCCTGGAGTCCCAACAACTATGCTCTTGCCAATGATAGACATGGATCCGAGTAATTAACTATGTATCTTTTCCACATTGTCCTTTGTCACAGATTGGCTTCAACCTACAATGTAGATCCAATCATAAAATTTGATCAGCCTTTGTGGTACACAGCGCAAATAATCATAGATACACAGCGTACAAGCAATCCGATTTTGCGGATTGTTTGTCATCTCAGTGGATTGCATATTCGGATGAAATGTTTGGGGACCATTGGGAGAACTATGACTGACTCGGATCTAAAGGCATTAATAGAGACTGTGCACGCAGAAATTGTAGTTACACACATGCTCAGTAAAAAAAGACAATCAACAGAGTCATAAGAGGGGCATTAAGTGGGGGGGGGGCGAATATTAAGTTCACTGTTAGCAACGAAAATTGTACTGATTGATATCCCTGATAATCTGAGTAAAAATGAAGAAAATGCAACAACTTTTGAAAATGAAAATTTACGTTGCGATGAACTAGATGATAATGCTGGTGATGTTTATGGTAGTTCATTTGATGTATATGTAGTTAAAACTGAAGACAAGTTCAAAGATTGCAGTAAAAGTGGTTCCATTTTTGCATAAATATATCGCTCGTTGCTTGAAAATGTATATAAAAAAGTATTAAAAGTTTTCAACGCCTTGATTTAGCTAAACGTCGTTAAACCCCATTGATTCTAGCATTAGTTTTACTTTATATGCCCAATCAAATTGGCCACTATTGCATGTCTGATATTATTGAGTTGTATGAAAGTTTTATGTATTATCTGTCATTCGCCATTGTCAGTTTTAACCAGTATCTGATAACAGACGTCATTCGATAAACATAGAGAGGGGTTCTTCCGATTTCTCTAAAAATATAATTGTTTTGTGTTGATAGTTTTACTCCATGTTTTAAAGAAATGTTAAAAGTGTGTGAGTCTAGTCTTACGAATCCCCATAATTCTGACCCATAATTGAGTATAGGTAATATAAGTTTATCGAACAATGAAACGATGTGGCCTTATTTGATGTAGGTATATTTCGATTAATATTTGTTTAATTTGAAAATAGCTTCAAATGTATTATTAAATGAACCGCCGTTAGAAAATGTAATTCCTAAATATGTTAATTTGATAACAATCACAATTTCATAATCTCCATTAAAGAATTTGATATTATGTCGTAATCTTCCGCCTTTCCGGAATACCATGATCTTAATTATTGACATTTAAAAAAACGTTTCCAGGCTTGACAGTAATTTTTGAGAATATTTAGTCTGTTTTGAAATTCTACTTCCGAATTTTTAAATATCGCTGTGCCGTCCGCGTAAAGCAGTAACAAAAGTTTTAATAAGTTTAAATAGAGTCCCTGAGAACCTTTGAGAATAGATTATTCCTCTTAATCATTAATGTAAATGGTAAATATGAAAGGGGATAAACACTCCCCTTGTCCTACCCCACGTGAAGAAAGAAATGCATCACTTACTCTTTTATATCAGATACAAATGGTGGAAATGATTGTGTTGATATTATCCAACAGCTACAAGCAGCATCAATTGAAAGATTTTGATAGCTGCAGAAGTAGACGTGAATTTAGTGGTAAATTTATCAAGAGTTAAGTGACAATGCATAAATGCAATAATAAACATGAAGGGGAGTAAAACTGCCAAGTTGTGATTTAAATACCTCTAATTGCTAGAAAAAAAAAAGGATTCATTAAAGGCGACCGAACTGGAAACTTGATACTTCACTTACAATGCTTCTTCGAAATGCGCCCATTCTTTGCAGCGACTGTCTACAATGCAATTGCGAAAACTGCTTACATTTACCTAAATAAAATGCTGAATTTTCCGACCACACATCCTTAATTTTGCAAAGTTTCCATAAATGATGCGCAGTGTTCAACCCGGAAGGGCTTTCAAAAGGGAAATGTGATCGACGAGGCTCAGCGGGTACAGTAGATTTTGTTCCGGCCAGCATGTTCAGAAATCAATTACAAAATTGAACTAATTCAGCAGGTCAGAAATTGGAATCAAGCGAACAAAACGAAGAAAGTGCAGAGTCAAGGAAGATAAAAGACAATGATGATATTCAAAAAATGTTTTCATTTCTTGTGCTTAGAAACCCATTTATGGCAGAAAAATCATTGAGAAGTATTGCCTAGTGGAGTAGTTGTAGAGTAGCAAGTAAATGTGGACAAAGCCCATGGAGCTGGTGTGAATATTGTTCGAGCTATGAAAGGGAAGACATAAAGAATATTTCAAGAACGTTCAGGTTATCATTGTGAACATGTACATGTACATGTGGCTGTCCAGAGATGAGCTTCAGATCGATCCGCAGCTTCGTTTCCAAAGACATGTACATTTGTAGTGGCTGCCCACGAGCTGTGCCTGTGTATGACATGCTTTATTTATTTTCGTATGAGCTGTGCCCCTGCCTACCAGCACTGTTAGAAAGTGTAATAAACTATTTTATATATACATGTAGTTTTTTCCAAGAGATCATATATGGGTGGATAAAACCGCCAAAAGGAGAATCCTACACTACCCAGAGAGACTGGACTGAGATTGAGAATGTATTCCGGATGTGGTAGAGTACTGTTTATAGATGTTCCAGGAGCGTAGCTATAGGCTTAAAAACTTGTAGGCCCGATAATTCTATGTTAGTTTGGGGACTTTTATATCTGCATTACACACACTTAATTATAATTGTATTTGCAATGATTAATTAAAATCAAGCAATGCGTGTGTGTGTGTGTGTGCGTGCGTGCGTGCGTGCGTGCGTGCGTGCGTGCGCGCGCGCGTGTGTGTGCGTGTGTGCGTGTGCGCGCGCGTGTGTGTGTGTGTTAAAAGTTAAATTATATCAATAATCGATTATGGGACACATCATGGTGAGATAAGCATCACATCTGAATATATCGAATGCCTTTTATATAATTTATATGTTTACGATTCAAATAATATAAACATATGAATACCTGATGTATTGATCGGATACCGGGTGCAGTGATCGGATACCGGGAGGCGAGATCTAGAGTTTCGTTTTTTTGTACAAAGTCACATGATACGCTGTCAGCTGTCGCAATATAATATCAAATACATTTTTAAATAATGTTAGACTTAAAGAAAATTATAAATATAAGCGGGGAAATAAATGAACGAATAGTTGACGGTCGTAAGAAGCTAAAACTACCAGCTTCACATCATGCCATTGGTAAAGACTCACTTTAAATGTGTTTTGCAATATATTTTCGTGGGTAAAACTGTTAAGCTTAGATTACCCTGGGTCGGTGGAATTACCGAAATCCCGAAAATCCCCGTAAATACCGAAAATCCCTTCCATTCTCTGAGGTATATAGCGTTTTCTTTAATACGCCCGGATTTACTACTTTATTGTGTTCGAATGATGTATGCCGTAATTGTTGGAGGTTGGAGAGGGGTGGGGAGGGTGGGGTTGGGGGTCGTGGTGACTAAAACCCGGGACCCCCTTTCATTTTACATCGAGTGTGCGAGGTGGTTTGTACGCCGGGAGTAATTACTTATTATTAGTGTCATCGCTTGTATGCCATAGTTGGTTGTAGAGAGGGGAAGGGGAGTCGGTGGAGGGGTGTTGGGGTGACTTAAACGTAATCAAAACCAACGAAGTATGATAACAAGATTTATTCATTTAGTTTCGTTTATGAAAATTGTACTGTATTGGATGACACCGCACAGCAAGACACTTAAATGTGTGATCTGATAAGACAGAAGACGGTAATAAAGATACACAGAAGTTGTGTACTTTACATGGGCTGGAGTTATTTTGTTATCGTAGATATTGATATTTAATGTTTTAACTTCAAACTAGTAATTCAATTGATATCACATTATATTTTTTTTATTGATTTTCTGATTTTTAATATGTCGTACATTGATTGTTTAATAGCTTTTGTATTGATATTGCTTGTAATTAGTTATCAGTTTATATTGTGTAAAGCGCCTTTGAACGTGTATATAGAAATGGTGCTGTATAAGTTAATCGATAAATAATAATTAATTGTGTATTGTGAACAAGTTGTTCTTCACAATCCAATACGGTTCACTCTCATCTGGAATTGGAAAGCCGTAAATCACATGTAGAAAATTAGATACTTTTCTTTTAAGTTTGTGCACTATCTAATATATACATGTACACACTGAATAACTCCTTTAATGCATACCAGTAAATTTTTAAAACACCTGATTCATTGTCGAAATTTTTTATTCTAAACATTCAATGATTTAATCACAATGAATAATCTGATGCTTTGATTTAAATTCAAATATACATGTGACTGAATCTAAAGACACACCTTCTGTCTAAATGCAGTCAAGCCAAACAGGCTAACCCCATTGTAAGCCAAGATAACTTACGGACACCGTATCCTACAATCAACACTCCATGGTCCAAGCTTCCCGGGTTGCAGAAGATCTTCCAGGGGTGAGATATACCTCCCATGTAAAACTGCAAAGTATAAAATGGCAGGTAACTGAATGATAACTGGCAGTGTTTCACAGGCACTACAGAGGAAAGGCCAGCAGTACCTGGGTATCTTTGGGTTTGTTTGCATGTTTAAATAATTTGATTGACTATTTTTCATATCATCCAATCCATATAATGTTTGGCTAACTTTAACCAAACAAAAGCATTTACCAGTTTTAAACAATTGACTGCAGATCTATAACAACAAGTAGTTGAAAATAAACCTTTGACCATACTAATCAAAATCATCTAGATTATGCCACTAACATTGGACAAGTATATTGACCATTGGAAGAGTTGTGTCCCTTTGACTACAGTATGAATCAATAGATAATGCTACTGGGAAGACATATGACTACATTATTTACCTCAGCTTACAAAACCAATGCAAGTTCTACAAAGATAGGGATGAAACAGGTAGCAGACAAAAAGTAGTTCATCAGACATTACTTACTTGCATAGCAAAGGCATTTATGCCAATTGAGATTGGTCCATTCTTGGCCAACCAGGCCGCCATTTCTGAAATATTAAGTAAAACATGTAGCTAAGCCAATATTAAAAACTTAAAAACATTTATATGAATCAACATGATGACTCTTTTATAAAGATACAAGTAAAATAGATGTAACTAATTTGCTATCAAGCAACCTGAATTTAATGAGCTTACCTTTAAATCCGAATTTGCGAACTCTGAAGGTAAAACTTTATCCGCAAAAATTAGAACTTGGTATTAGCGTTACTTTTTAAAACTGTCAATTTTATGCATAATGTGAAATATGTCTTACATATAAGGAATGGTATATAACTCATTTGGGTATCTTTGACCTATGAAATATGTCATTATATGGACGCCTACCTTCTGTTTGCCGCAACAGCAAACTATATTGTCATATTTCCAGCTTAAGTCCTATTTAAGATTAGACATATTTCTGCTAGTCACCCGTGTAAAGCTTGAACAGTAGACTATAGTATATTACGAAGAGAAGTCGTGCAGTATTCATGCACCAACCTGTCTCATTGGAGGAGATAGACACAGAGTCGTTGATGTAGACACGCACGTCGGAGCGATTAAAGTGGCAGCTCTCATCATGGCCCTCGTACTTGTAGTCTGTTTCTGTCTCAAGACCACCTGATACATAAAAGTTAGATACACAAATAATAATGGATTGTACTTCAACATTAAGTATTTCTTTCCTTTTCCAAAAAAAATATATTAGAATGATTTGATAAACATTCCATTTCTTTTTCAAAGTATTGGTTGTACACTTTCAATTTTGATTTAATATCAACAGACAACTTCTCAATAATATATTAATAAAGACATTGCATGTAATAAATATCTCAAACTTTAATTGATAACTTTAAAAATCATCATCATCATTAGGGATTTAGCCAGGTTTTAAAAAGGAAAAGGTACTTAGGAAGGAAAAGCACAATGTATCAGGCAGTGAATTCTTTTATGGTAGGTTTCATGCTTAAAAATGCTTAAATGTGTAATGTGAGTAAGTATTTAAAATCAAGTTTTAATCCAAACAAAATAAATAGTTCACTGTCTTAAGCAGTTAGTTCTATGACTCCAGAAGGGAAGGGTTCACAAACTGGTGTCCATGAGGGCAGAATGGTGCTAACAAAATATAACAGGGTGCAGCACCCATCCATAACTCTTCAACTAAATCCTTGTCATTTTATTGCAGGAGTATGTTACATGATTTCAATATTAAATTCACCCAAACAAATAATACAATATCAGATTCTAACAGAATAATTATATACCAAGTCGTTCAATTTCCTTGTAGGCATTGGAGGGCAGCCCGCCGTTACACCCTTCATCCACTTTGTCACAGTCCACCAACTCTGCAATTACAACAACACATGTACAAACATGACAGGGTACTATAAGAAATATCCACTCAGCTATGTGGGACTTGATGGTGTCTACACATCTTAAAGGCATAACAGATACCTTAAAGAAAAGTTACCTTTTGGAAGATGTACATATATATACAAGTATATGTGCATAAACAAATGATGGACATTATATAGGGGGGTTTCATTCATGTTCTACTGTACTACAGTTGGAGAAATGAAAAAGTTACAGACCCAAGGTCTGCAGGTTCAGTTTTCTGTTTTAAATGGAATGAGTGGATTTTCCTTCTGCCATATCAGGTAAACTGGATTGAGCGGGTCATGCCATTTAGGATTGCTAGCACGATTTCAAAATGAACATGACACATGGCAAGTTAAGGTGAACTCCCTGAAGTGTCCTTATCAGAGCTGGTCCTTATCAAGGGGCCAGTTACCACATTGGGACACCAGCCTGTTGCTCCCATACTTTCACTGATAACTTATCTCCTGACAGTGCCCATTAACACAAATAGTGTTACCAACATGCAAGATCAGCATGTCTATATTAAAATCTTAGTCAAGAACTAAATCAGTCACAGAAAAACATGGCGGCATTGCCACATATTAAGGACATTTTATTTGCTTTTAACTTACATTTATCACCTGAATGTACTACATTTGCCTAGTTAACAGACATTTTCAATAGAGAGACATGTAGAAATTTCAATTTAAGAGTGGATTATTTATTTTAAACCATTGGCTACTGGTGACAACCACAATTTAATGCAATTTACCTCATCCCAATGTGCAGTTAGTCATTAATTAAACGAACGAAGTATATCTGAATAACAAACAAGGCAAGGAGTGATTAATAAACTGCATCAATCAAATGCCCTTTTTTGCTACCCCAGTTCTTACCTTGTTCAGAGAGGGAAACAAGCTTCCTTTTCTTTATGGCCCACTGTCCCTCGATGTTTCCAGTAGTAGAGAAGGCCCAGCAACTGCCACATGAACCCTGATATACACAGAATTGCAGAGCTACAGATAACTTTTTAACTTAAAGTGTATTTTACACCCTTATGCAATCAAGTAAAGTGTATGGTACACCCTTATGCAATCAAGTAAAGTGTATGGTACACCCTTATGCAATCAAGTAAAGTGTATGGTACACCCTTATGCAATCAAGTAAAGTGTATGGTACACCCTTATGCAATCAAGTAAAGTGTATGGTACACCCTTATGCAATCAAGTAAAGTGTATGGCACACCCTTGGGTCATTCATTAAAGTGTAATGGTCGCGAATTACAAAATTGAATGACTTATTTTACTTATTAACTGAACTTTATAGTACAAATTTTATTAGAACTTACACAAAATTGAAATGTTGCTCAGCTAATTACAAGTCCTCATTAATTTAAACATCTTTACTACATTTACTTTGCTTTCTTGGCTTACAACCTTCTATAAGTTTCTTAGGATAGTGATTTTAACAAAACAGTTTAGCATTTAGTTAAAACCCCTAGTGTTAAACGGTAAAAAATACTCAGAAGAACGTTATGCCCTTTTTATCTTTTTAATCATACTGGTACAAACAGCTGTTTGATATTGTGTCTTAATGGGCGATTTTAAAGTGTATTTATGCCCATTACAACCCTTATCTGTAGCTCTGGAATTGAATAACAGTCATCATTTGGTCCCACACAAGTTCTTGACAAGATTGCCCTTTCTTAATAAATTATGCAGTATATTATATCTTATCAAACAGGTCAGTTCTCAAGAATATGGCCAAGTCCAAGAAATAAATGTGTAAGCAATCTTTGAAAAATTTAAATATATTAAAATACACATTTTTAAGCATTTTGAGGCTTGAAGAATTTTGTTTAGCTTCTTAGCTCTGCCCACTTCTGTCTTAGCACCCCTATAGTTTTAATTTGACAAAACTATTGAACAACTGAGTAAGCTAAAATGAGGACAACATAACATATGCTTTTAAGGTTAGAAATTACCCATACACCCACCACCCTTCCACCCAATATATTTCTAAATGATGAGCCTAAAAAAATCATTTTTCCTCTGGTCTATAAATCTTGGAACACTTTCAGTATCATTCTTATATATTAACAAATGACAAATATATCTAATACTAACAAATCACCTAATCAACCTTGCCATCATTCCAATGTACCTGGTTTTTGACGGGTGTGACAGCTCCATGATCACGCCAGTCGAAGGAGTCAGGGACTGGACCGCCTGGGATTTCAGCCTTCTTCATCCACCAGTTGGCCCCTGTGCCCCACCGCTTGCCCACGTGACGCTTAAATTCCTCCTCTGATGAAGCATAGATAAAATTCAAGGTTTTATGTAAGTCTGTTCAGACATTAGTTTTAGTGTCAAAATCATATATTTGTTCATTTACTTGCATTTCAATGCATTGTTACATCTTATTGTGCAATATTGGAAAGCCCTTTAATACCATGCAATAAGAAGTGCTGGATAAATTATATACAAATACCAAAAACACACACGCCACTTATTTCATGGTACCATCAAGTGACAATATGATACATAACAGTTACTACAACCACTGCCCTCTTGAATGAAATTATACATAACTTACCTTTTGCACTTGCCTATAGTTTCAATCAACAGGATAGTGAGTGTTGCAATGACCTCATAACTCTTATAAGCAATCTTATTTACAAAAAATGTGATACATTCCAAACAAAACAATATTTAAATCTGTAATTCGGATAGTTGTAAGATCAATTTACGTTGAAAATACAGACAAAAAATAATGCCTTACGGTATTATAGCTTTTTTATATACCGGGTAAATACATGTTAATCACCAAATTAGCCCCCCACCGTCACCACCTCCCTTCACCAACCCCTTGGGCCAAATGTAATTTTGTTTGTGTAATGTGAAAGCCAGTCTCAATCAGCACCCCTTTGCCCATACATACTAGTGAGGTCAGCAAACTTGGTGGCCCCGTATCTAGCAGACCCCTTTTCAGTTTGCTGCAGTTTCCTCGCTGCCCGCATGTTGTCACAGAACACCTGGTAACGCTTCTCCTCCTCTGTAACACACACACACAACCTTGTCACTTCTACCCATGATTCATAGAGTATACCACAGTAACTGGAAATCATTAAAACAACTAGAATTTCGCAGAATTGGATGTATCCCCTGTTTGATGCGCTCATAATAGTCAAAAGTTGAAAATCTAGAACATCAACAAAGCCAACTGTATTAGTTAGGAATAACTCTGGTGCTACTTCAGCAATACATTTAACAACAGGGCCCTGAATCGCTCCCTGATCCTATAAAGATCATCAACAATAACATTCTGATCAAGTTCCATGAACATATGGTCATAAATGTGGCCTCTAGAGTGTTAAAATACTTTTCCTATTATTTGACCTGGTGACCTAGTTTTTGACTACATATGATCCAGATTCAAACTTGGCCTAGAGCTAATCAATATAAACATTCTGACTAAGCTTCATGGACATACATTCATAAATGTGACCTCTAGAGTGCTAATAAGCTTTTCCTTTGATTTGACCTAATGACCTAGATTTTGACTGATCATGACCCAGATTAAAACTTGACTTAGAAATTATTAATATAAACATTCTGACCAACTGTCATTACGATATAGTTATAAATGTGACCTCTAGAGTGTTAACAAGCTTTTTCTTAAATTTGACCTGGTGACCTAGTTTTTGACTGAACATGACCCAGATTCAAACTTAGCCTAGAGGTAATCAATATAAACATTCTGACAAAGATTCCTGATGATACAGTCATAAATGTGACCTCTAGTGTGCTAACAAGCTTTTTCTATGATTATATGACTTTATGACCTAGTTTTTGACCGCACATGACCCAGTTTTAAACTTGACTTAGAGATAATTAATGTTAACATTCTGACCAACTTTCATAAAGAAACCTTTATAAATGTGACCTCTAGAGTGTTAACAAGATTTTCCTTTAATTTGAGCTTCATTGTTGGTGCTAAAAGCAGGGATAATTGGGCTGTTTTGAATATAAGGTAGGCCTCAATAAAAGATGGAAAATAGTATGGCCTAGTATATTATTTCCACCATAGAACTTCTTTTAGTATGCATTTTATTTTTTCAGTATTATTTAACATCTTTACAGAACATTGATAAAATATTTTGAATTTAAAAAAAAATATATATATATAAAATGAATTCATCTACACCTTCCTATGTCATAAATATATTGACGCTGATAAAAAAACCATTGTGTTAAACATCATAATTGTTATACCTTTCTGTGATCCATATAATTTATTGAACTGCTTCTTGAAGTCTTTGAACATTCCAATGTGGCAATCATCATGTCCGTCCCCACCCAGCATTTTGGTGCCATGCGGAACTTTATCATGGTCATCCCCACCTAGCATTTTGGTGCCATGGGAAACTTTATCATGGTCATCACCACCCAGCATTTTGGTGCCATGGGAAACTTTATCATGGTCATCCCCACCCAGCATTTTGGTGCCATGGGAAACTTTATCATGGTCATCAACACCAAGCATTTTGGTGCCATGGGGAACTTTATCATGGTCACCCCCACCAAGCATTTTGGTGCCATGGGGAACTTTATCATGGTCATCTCCGCCCAGCATTTTGTTGCCATGAGGAACCTTATCATGGTCATCTCCGCCCATCATTTTGGTGCCATGGGGAACTTTATCATGTCCGTCCCCACCCAACATTTTGGTGCCATGGGTAACTTTATCATTGTCATCTCCACCAAGCATTTTGGTGCCATGGGGAACTTTATCATGGTCATCTCCACCCAGCATTTTCGTGCCATGGGGAACTTTATCATGGTCATCTCCACCTAGGAGTCCATTTCCATGAGGAACCTTATCATGGTCATCCCCACCCAGCATTTTGGTGCCATGGGGAACTTTATAATGGTCATCTCCACCCAGCATTTTGGTGCCATGGGGAACTTTATCATGGTCATCTCCACCTAGGAGTCCATTTCCATGGGGAACTTTATCATGGTCATCTCCACCCATCATTTTGGTGCCATGGGGAACTTTATCATGGTCATCTCCACCTAGGAGTCCATTTCCATGGGGAACTTTATCATGGTCATCACCTCCCAATAGTTTTTGACCAATAGTTTTTCCATGGTTGAATAAGTCATGACCATCTTTACCAAGCATGTCTTTTAAATTGTTAACAAGTTCATTTTCATCCCCTGAAGTAAATGGTCCACGCCAACTCTAACAAGTTTAGGTCCATTCTGTTCAATCAAATCCTTGTCATTATTTATCACATCATTATCATCACCGCCACCAAGTATATCCTTTGCTTTATCCAAAAAGTCATCAATGGCTAACAACTTCCGCCCTGTTCCCTTTAGTTGTTCTACATTGATCTATTTTCAGATTTATCCATGTGTGTTACATAGTCATGCCTGTCCCGGCCTAGCAGAGTTTTCCCATGGATTTGCTGGTCATGCCAGTCCTCAGCTAGATACTTTCCATCATGCAGGTTCTGGGCTAAACTTTTGGCAACTGTCTTAAGCAATGGAATGGAACTGTCAGGGATTTTCTTAAGGCTAATTACAGTTCCTTTGTTTTTACTCATGTTGACATCATAAGCAGGCCCATTATCTTTTGGGTTTTGTGCATCCATCTGAAAAATAAAAGGATGAAGTGATGAAGTGTTTCCTAAAAATGATACACTGGATTTGTAAGGATTGCGTTATATGGATTCACTTGAGTTGAATGGATACACTGGCGTTATATGGATGCACTGGTGTTATATATGGATGCACTGGTGTTATATGGATGTACTGGTGTTATATGGATGCGCTGGTGTTATATGGATGCATCAATGTTATATGGATTCACTTGAGTTGAATGGATACACTGGCGTCATATTGATGCACTTATGGTATATGGAAACACTTGCCTTATATGGTTACACTTAAGTTGAATATGGATGCGCTGGTGTTATATGGATGCGCTGGTGTTGTATGAATGCACTGGTGTTATATGGATGCACACTGGTGGTATATGGATGCACACTGGTGTTATATAGATGCACTGTTGTTATATATGGATGCACTGGTGTTAAATGGATGCACACTGGTGTTATATGGATGCACTGCTGTTATATATGGATGCACTGGGTGTTATATATGGATGCGCTGATGTTATATGGTTGCACTGGTGTTATATGGATGCACTGGTGTTATATGAATGCACTGGTGTTATATGGATGCGCTGGTGTTATATGGATGCGCTGGTGTTATATGGATACACTGGTGTTATATGGATGCACTGGTGTTATATGGATGCGCTGGTGTTATATGGATGCACTGGTGTTATATGGACACACTTGTTTATATGGATGACCTTGAAGAATAAAGACACGTGTTTAAATACAACAATGTTACATGAACACATTACCGTAAATGACTGGTTATAAGACACACTTTTTTCCCTCATATTTCGATGTAAAAAAATGCCTGCCTCTTTCAACCAGTAACAAGCTTTTGACATTTTTTCTGAGGTCGATTTCAGGCCGAAATTGGCTCTTCAGAAAAATTAGCTAAAGAACTTAAGCGAACATGTTATCAATTACATTTTGGGACGTGTTAATGTGAAGTAAACATCAAAAAAATTCTACATTAAAGTTATGGAAGCCAAAACAACAGAGAAATAAATGGTAACAAGAGATATTTGTCAAACATTATGCCCCCCCTGAGCGCCATGTTGTCAGGATTATATGGACAATTGAATGAAATATGCATGGACCGAAATGACAGCTGATTTGTTGCTGTTTTAAGATTATGACCATTAAAGTGTGAGTATAAAGTGTGTTATGACCGTCATGACCTTTGACTCTATGAACTCAAAATCCAGAGTCATCAGCTGGTCACCAGAAACCTAAATGTCAAGTTTGAGGGCCATGGGTGCAGGCATTGTCAAGTTATCACAAGACAAGTTTTTTTCGTTCAAGGTCACTGTCACCTTGACCTTTGACCCGATGACCCCTTAAATCATAAGGGGTCATCTACAAGTCAGATGCAACTCCAAGTCAAGTTTGAAGGCCATGGGTTCAGGCATTGTTGAGTTATCACTCGGACAACCTTTTACCATTCAAGATCACTGTGACCTTGACCTTTGGCTCTATGAATCCGAAAATCAATAAGGGTGATATACTGGTCAGGCTTAACATCCATGTCAAGTTTAATGATCATAGGTTCAGGCATTGTTGAGATATCAGTGGGGGAAGATTTGTTAACTTTTTAGCGTTAAAGGTTACTGTGACATTGACCTTGGCCTAATGACCCCCAAAATTGATAGGGGTCATCTACTGGGCAGGCCCAACCTTCATGTCAAGTTTGATGACCATAGGTCCAAGAATTGTCAAGTTTGCTTTCAAGGTCACTGTGACCTTGACCTTTAACCCCTAAAATCAATAGGGGTCATCTAGTGGTCAAGCCCAACCTCCAAATCAAGTTTGAGGGCCATGGGTGCAGCCATTGTCAAGTTATCACTCGGATAACCTTTTACCATTCCAGGTCACTGTGACCTTGACCTTTGGCCCAATGACCCCTTAAATCAATAGGGACCATCTTCTGGCCAGGCCCAACCTCCAAGTCAAGTTTGAGGGCCATGGGTGCAGGCATTGTCGAGTTATCACTCGGACAACCTTTTACCATTCCAGGTCACTGTGACCTTGACCTTTTGCCAGATGACCCCCAAAAACAATAGGGGTCATCTCCTGGTCAGGCCAATTCTCCAAGTCAAGTTCGAGGGCCATGGGTGCAGGCATTGTTGAGTTATCACTCGGACAACCTTTTACCATTCAAGGTCACTGTGACCTTGACCTTTGGCCCAATGACCCCCAAAAACAATAGGGGTCATCTACTGGTCAGGCCCATCCTCCAAGTCAAGTTTGAGGGCCATGGGTGCAGACATTGTTGAGTTATCACTCGAACAACCTTTTACCATTCAAGGTCACTGTGACCTTGACCTTTGACCCATTGAGCCCAAAAAACAATAGGGGTCAGCTACTGGTCAGGCCCAACCTCCAAGTCAAGTTTGAGGGCCATGGGTGCAGGCATTGTTGAGTTATCACTCGGACAACCTTTTACCATTCAAGGTCACTGTGACCTTGACCTTTGACCCATTGAGCCCAAAAAACAATAGGGGTCATCTACTGGTCAGGCCCAACCTCCATGTCAAGTTTGAGGGCCATGGGTGCAGGCATTGTTGAGTTATCACTCGGACAAGCTTTAAAATTATTTTACCATTAAAGGTCACTGTGACCTTGACCTTTGACCCGATGACCCCCAAAATCAATAGGGGTCATCTACTGGTCAGACCCAACCTTCATGTGAAGTTTGATGACCATACGTCCAGGAATAGTTGAGTTATCACTCGGACAAGCTTTGGTCTACCGACGGACCGACCGACCGACCGACCGACCGACATACCGACATGCCTGTGCAAAGCAATATACCCCTCTTCTTCGAAAGGGGGCATAAAAACTAGTTTGTTTAGATTCATGTTATTGTATAAAGCTGAATGCGTCATCTCGATCAAGTTTATATGGGTTAAAATGGCATGGCAGTTGAAGATTGGGATGAGGTGTATCGTAAAACGTTTATTATTTTAAATTTTCATTATTGTACGAATAAAATTATTCAATATTTTGTTTAATAAAACAATAATTAAACCTGCAATTAAGAAGCATAGCTGTGCACTATCGAACTATTTTTAGTCAGTTTTTAGCCTTTAAGCAGTTTAACATACCAATAGTATAAACTGTTGCGATAAAAGTCTTGCTCCACATTCTTTATACTTTCCTGTGTTGGTGTTGACATTTTGAGAACAGAGACGAACAAGTTTTTTGCTTTACAAAACTTTTCATTCTAGACAGATTATTGTTTACGATACACCGTCAGAAAGAATATTTTGCTTTGTATTACTATTGTATGGTTTTAAAAATAACCATTGCCATTTTCACGAATAACTAATATTTGGTCACTGTCAACAAACATGGTGGCCTATATTTGCAGACGATTTTAACATTTTTTCTAAGAGTCCTAAAACCCACTTTTCTTGAGTTTTTCAAGGATTGTTTTGCCTGCATCCTATAACCCCTATCATCTTATAACCAGTCATGGTTTTTGGATATACTTGCATTATATGGACACACTGATGTTATATGGATGCACTTGTGTCATATAGATACACTTTATGTTGCATGGATGCACTCGTGCCATATAGATACACTTTATGTTGCATGGATGCACTCGTGCCATGTAGATACACTTTATGTTGCATGGATGCACTCGTGCCATATGGATACACTTTATGTTGCATGGATGCACTCGTGCCATATGGATACACTTTATGTTGCATGGATGCACTCGTGCCATATAGATACACTTTATGTTGCATGGATGCACTCGTGCCATATAGATACACTTTATGTTGCATGGATGCACTCGTGCCATATAGATACACTTTATGTTGCATGGATGCACTCGTGCCATATGGATACACTTTATGTTGCATGGATGCACTCGTGCCATATAGATACACTTTATGTTGCATGGATGCACTCGTGCCATATGGATACACTTTATGTTGCATGGATGCACTCGTGCCATATGGATACACTTTATGTTGCATGGATGCACTCGTGCCATATGGATACACTTTATGTTGCATGGATGCACTCGTGCCATATAGATACACTTTATGTTGCATGGATGCACTCGTGCCATATAGATACACTTTATGTTGCATGGATGCACTCGTGCCATATGGATACACTTTATGTTGCATGGATGCACTCGTGCCATATGGATACACTTTATGTTGCATGGATGCACTCGTGCCATATAGATACACTTTATGTTGCATGGATGCACTCGTGCCATATAGATACACTTTATGTTGCATGGATGCACTCGTGCCATATAGATACACTTTATGTTGCATGGATGCACTCGTGCCATATGGATACACTTTATGTTGCATGGATGCACTCGTGCCATATGGATACACTTTATGTTGCATGGATGCACTCGTGCCATATAGATACACTTTATGTTGCATGGATGCACTCGTGTCATATGGATACACTTGTGCGATATGGATACACCTTGTGTTAAATAGATATTCTATTGATTGTTGATTATACTTGTGTTATATGATTGCATTTGTTCCATAGTGATGCATTTGTGTTATATGGATACTATTGTATTAAATGGATGCAGGTGTGTTGTTTGGATGCACTTGATTGATATAAAATTTGACACTCTTAAGTTATACACACTTGTTTTGTATTCAATTGTTTTTTATATTTATACGCAAAGCCTGGAAACACTTCTTTCATACCCTTTCAAAAAAACAAACAGCAAGTTCCATTGTACTAAATGATTTTGTTTAACTGGACTGAATCTGAGACATAGTATAACTTCATAACAAATTCTGTGTCCTTGACTGTTAGCTTTGTTTTGGATCTTGGATGTACCATACTGACTACATAACAAGATCACATTATGTGCTTAGTTTTAAGGATATATTTCTCAAAGAATAACAACATGAATTTTTGTTGATACACACATATTTCTCCCACCTCAGATAAGTAGATCCAAGAAATTGACCATGCTAGAAATTCTTATCTTGCCCATTGGCAAAGATTATACGTATCTTCCATAGCCGAGTGTGTAAGATAGGTTCATTCCGACCAGAGTGTAGGGTGTTTTGCGGAAATGAGGTTTACCGAGTTTCCACAAAACACTCTGCGCGAGGGTCAGGAAGAACATATCTTACACGAGCAGCTATGGTAGATGCTTTTTCTCCCGGCTCAGTTAAACAAAATTAGGTAAAAATGTATTTTGTGCTTAGTGAAAATAATTGCGCATGGATATGCGATAATTTGTGTTTGTCATGGATATGCGAGCAGTGATTCAGATTATGTTAATAGTCAAATCGGTCTTTAAATAGTTCTAAAGAGAGTGAAGCATTATTTCTTGAAAGGTACATCAAAACTGTTTTATGGTGACATTTGAAGCGAGAAATAATTAATTAGCGTTCTAAAGATTGCCACAAGAGAAGGTTTCCATGATGCTACAGACGACAGTCTTCAACAAGGGAGGTTATTACAATGTAGTGACCATTAAAAAGGAGTTTCATACAGGCATTTTATCTTCGCCCGTGGGCAAGATAAGAATTTCTAGCATGGTTAAATTATTGGAGCTACTTATCTGAGGTGGGAGAAAAGACAAGTACCTGTATGAAACTACTTTTTATTGTCATCACAGAACTACCTCCCTTGTTGAAAACCATAGTCTGTAGAGTCATGGAAACCTTGTCTTGTGACAATAATTAGTATCTTTATTAATTATTTCTCACTTCAAATGGTACCATGAAAATGTTTTCTTAATACTGCATTCAAGAAATAATGCTGAACTTTACTCAGAACTATTTCAGGAACGATTTGACTATTTTTAACATAATTTGACAGGTTAATACTGAGTTTCCGCAAAACGCCCTAAACTAGGGTTGGGATGAACCTATCTTCCCTGAACCCAGAAATTGTGCCAGGCGACACAAAATGTGCATGCTTCACATTGTGTGATTGGGATGAAAATGTTTGTCGAATCATTTAGCATCAGATATGGATTGGATGGGGAACCTTTATCATGATGACCTTAATCTCTAGATATGACCATGATACAACCAGGCCTTAACAAGTGCTCTCCAAATTGTTGTGCCAAACTATGGTTGAAATGAAGAACACCACAAACGATACTACATGAATTGGCCTTCAAGTGTAACCTTGAATTTACATCAACATGGTTTGAGCATGTTGTTCCAAAAAAACACACCACAATTTAAATGCTCAACATAATGTGTGGCATTTAGCTGGCACAAAAAGGAAAAATCGACCTTGAAAACTGAGTCAACATGACTGGCATAATCATGTGCTCTTAATCAATAATGTGGTGACCATCAAAATCATTCAAACCATTAATTTTTTGTAAGCAAGACAGTCAAACAGAAAAAACTAGAGCTGTCACAGGAGTGACGAATACCCCCAAATGCCGCCTGGACACAGGAATGGCAAACCATTCCTTTGAAAAGAGGCCATAACTCCAAGGTTACTGCACACTGCATCTTCTTTTATCATGCATGTATTGTTTTATTTAAATCTGTTGAGTAATTTAGAAGTTACACTGCTGACAAGAAAAACTAGCTGATGCTCTAGCTGATCTCTTCTGGAATAAGACATCTAGAGCATTCACGAGCTTTTCTTCCAACACGATCATCATCAAATTTTACAAGTACATATTTGGGCTTGAATGCATCCTTATCCACCTGGGAATAAATCCCGGGATTGTTCCTGTAGCCGAATTAACAAGTCCATCTGACAGGTCAATATTTGTAGTAAGCACTACTGTGGCAAATATGCCATACTTAAGTTCTGCTGGTATTCCACTGGCATCTGGTTCAAATGAAGCATGCTGGATTTGTTTTGTTTGTTCATCTTTCCAAGTGTCAAGTGTCAAGGTAAATATTTGCTCATTCAGTTTTTGAAGTTATACAAAACAGAATATATATGTGGCCTTTCAAATATAGAATTACTACACAATTTATGACTGTAACATTTCACAGTGTGCAAAGTGCTTAAACATCACATATGAATACATAATATATCATTGTACATTCAGACCTAATATTTAGTACGCTTAATTAGGTTGAGTCATTAAATCGTGACAGTAGGTGTTTACAAAAAGTCTACAAGCTGCACTCTCACAGATTGACCATCCTAAAACTTTTTAGTACGAGTATATTGGCATGTCGTTATATGACAACTAGAAACAAACACGTATAAATCGCCGATGTAAGCTAACTAAAAAGGAAGTTAGGTTTTACTGTACATAGTGAGTGAACATGAAAAAACAACGCACCTTGAGGTCCTCATTGCAGAATGCGCCTAGTCGCCAGACGTGACTGTCCCCGAAAATTGCAACTTTCTTCATTTTTAATAACAAGAGTGAACACAACATACATGCAATATATTTGAACACACCTTTATACATACTGACAATCTGACGATTGTGCTCAAGCCATGCCAAGGTGTTAATTCTGCTACAAACACTCATTACACGGTTCTAACTTTGATATATCAACAAGCGCTTTCATTAGGTACTGCGAATTCACACCTTTTTACCAAACACGTGAAATTTAACATATCACGTTCTCAAGGTGTTCCGACTTTAATTAGCCAATTTTAAAATCCATATTCGCTTTCAACTCTTTCCCAAATATTCTTCGCCTTTCTTTTTAAAAGCAAATGCTTACAACGCTTTTCCTAAAATGTATTCACTAAATCTATATTGTACTATTATTATACCAAGAACAATACGAATATAATTGATAAAACATACATATATATATAAATAGAAACACTGACGTGCAATGTACTCTTGAACTGCATTGCATTAAGAAATAAATATTCCGACTTCAGATGTTTTTCTCATACACCGCGTACTCCTACTTGTTACCTTCGTGTAAATAGAACAGAACAGATATTTTAATAAGACTTGTACAACGTACATCATCTTCTTAACCACAAATGAATAATAAATAAACAAACACATGGTATGACATAGGTTATACATAATATGAAATAGAATCATAAATACATTCAAAAAAATATTCACATCAGATGAGGATGAACAAAACTATTATAATTATAAGTCAATGTTTAAAGTTGATCTTCAAATACTCCTTTGTGTAAATATAAGATTTAATTTCTGGTTCACAGGAGCATCCCGTTTTGAACCTGACCGCCATTGGGGTTCAATACACATCGTATTATAGTCATCAGTGACAGCATGGTTTCAAGTACTGACCGCACGATAAGAATCCGTCACAGCGGGGTGTCATTACTGATAGGTATCAGACATGGACCAACATCAGGGGCGTAGCCAGGCCATAATTCGAGATACTCCCGCCTTTCTAGGGGGGTCCGGGGGCATGCCCCCCGGAAATTTTTTAATTCACAGACCGTCTTAGACGGCATCTGAGGGCATTATGGCATCAAAATTGTAAGACTTATACCGTGCAATATATCTGGGGGTTTTAATGGAAATATGTAAGGAAAATGCAAAGTCACATATATTAACATTCGATACGTAACAAATACTAACTTCATTATACATTTTTGTAAAGTTGAAATAACATTCATATAATATCAAACATCTATCGTTGCGGCGTCAGTTAGTTCATTAAGTGTTTATGCAACCACTTAACCAATGTTTTCGTCTACAATATGGTTAAACTTTGAAAATAAGAGCAAGGCGACGATCTTTTTGACGGGCAAAAGCATCCACCACTTGCTCAACGTTAATGTTTCGCTCCTGGTAAATATTCAGTAGCCCAAGCCCGGATAACCTCTCTGTGGTCATGGTGTTTCGGAGGTAGGTCTTGACCCGCTTCATCGTTGAAAACGACCTCTCTGCCGTAGCTGTGGATACAGGCATACACAACAAAATCATCATGCATATCCGGATATTAGGATAGGACGCCTCAGTTGCCACGCCCAAGCTTGATTCTAGGCATGGATATGGAGCAGGGGATGTTGTCGTCCATTTAGCCGTCCATCTGTTGCACTCCCGCACGAACGTCTCCTGGTCGCACCCTGGTAGGTCTGGCTGGTACACTGCGTATATCTCTGCAGCCCGAGCAGGTGTGAGCCCAGCAGCCTATAGTTATAATAAAACAATAATCATGGTTATAAAGTTTGCAATTGTTTTTACCGCGACTAGTTTGTATCATTACCAATATGATGAAGACATTTAACGATATAATATCTACACGCCAATATATTATTAATAATAAAGAAACATGTTTCGCTACTCGTGAAAATATTATTTCTCTGACCACTCGTGAATGATAACATGATCATACACTCAAGTCAACAAATATCCTCTATATCATTGTTGAAACATGTATTAATTCACTAGTCATATAAAATATAAATATAAGACAAAATTAAAGACAAACTAATTTGTACTTTTGTTGGCAGTAGATACTGAGCAGTGAATCTTCCATGTGGATTTAACAGCCGATTCGTCAACTCCACAATGAGATGGTCTACGAATGGTAGATACATGTTGACTCTCCAGAATTGCGAAGGGGTTTGGGCCGGAGCGTTTGGTCTGTTGGCTTGCCGACCGTGGCAACGAGGAACGGTGGCCTCCACGCCGATGTCGTCTGCTAGAGAAACGGCTTTGTCATATAGGTGGTCCCACAGCATATCGTCATTTCGTTCATTCTGTAATGAGTTCCGGTTAAATGTATAAATATAAATATGACCAGAATACTGTTTTAATACCACACAGAAATGCGGTGGTTTGATATTCATATAAACGCACATTGTTTATAAGCATTAATCCAGCCATGACACAATCATACATAATACTAAGTCTTATATTAATGGCTAATTCATCATTTCATATAGTACATAATTATTTTTTTCGAGAGTTGCTATGCGTAAAACTTATTTGTTAATTCCAGTAAGTCGAATTATTATACTATATCTATAGACATTACGAACATGTCTGGAACAAGACAACTTGAACGGCAATTGATCATACATACATACAATATTAATACTATATTATGTATATACATATTACATATAAATGAAATAACGAAAATACCTCCAGCATGGTGATAACAACTCGTGCTTCCTCGGCTGCCTCAAGCAAGTCGCAGTCTTTCTTCTGGAGGATCTTTGATATGTTAACAAACCCGACAACGCATGCTCTACCGCGACCAATGTAATGACAAACTCAAAGTTCTGTATTGAGCGGCTATATCCCGCGGCTTTTGTGTCCCCATAGTCGCTCGCTAGGTCGTCCAATGACCCCACATCAACTCTGAAATATGAATAGTTTAATATGGAAGTAAAGAATTAATAAAGTGGTTTTGAAACATACTATTTCAGGCATTTACAGGCATTTTAATCGCAAAAATCAGAGAATATAAACTCAATTTAAAATGTTCTTATGTTTTTAATACAATCATGTAGAGTACAAATTATATTTAATGTTTTATGCATGTTTATAAATATAGTATGAAATAAGTTAAAAACTGTTCTTTTCATCAGAGTATTCATTATATTTGCAAAGTATTGAATGTTTGACTATGAAAATACCTATATGAACACAGGAACGTGTGCAACGCCTCTGCCCTTGCGGCCCAGCGGGTCTCGCACAAAGATTGGAGCTTCGTGCGCCGGTCCATCTCTTCGCGTGCAGCAGCGTCATTCTCAAGGTTTTCTTGGAACCTTAGAACGCGCTTGGCGGAATAGTTAAACTCAAAAGCAATTTGCTGGACAGTCCCCATCATGTTCCGGGCGTACATTTCCTTCGAGGCATGGATAATTGACAAGTTAAGGCTATGTGCCTTGCAATGGGTATACACTGCACCAGGAATACGCTGCCGAATACTAGCTTGTACACCCCTATGGATCCCTGACATGTTGGCTGCGCCGTCATATCCTTGGCCACGCATGTGATTGATGTGCACACGGTTGGCTAAAAACGCATTTGCTAATGATTCGCCTGTGGTCGATTCACATTCTGCAAAGCCTAGAAACTCCTCACGTAGACCTGTTCCATCAAAATAACGGCGACACATGGCCATTTGCTCCATTATACTGTCATCGGTGGCTTCATCTGCTATGAAGCCAAAACATTTTGCTTCGTTACACTTCGAGACAATACCGTCCGAAATCTGTTTACCGCAAAGCCTAATAAGTTCGTTTTGAATATCCGGACTCAGGTATCTCCATTTGTAAGATGATATTTCAAGACTCTATCATGTTTAGCTTGAAAGCTCAATAAAGCTTTGAAGTTTCCCCCATCATCATCGTGCCCCCTGAGTGCAATGTTCTGCTTTGCACAGAAGATAATTGCTTCAGTGATGCTTATCATTATCTGTCTGTTCTTTTAAACTAGAGTGTTGTATTGTGATGACAGTTTTCGCATTATGTCTGGTTGATTGCCATTCATGACGGACTGAAAGTATCAACAAAATCACAGTTCGCCAAATGTGCTTCAGACTTAGCATGATTAGCAACAATTTTTGCGATATTGCTCCAGTCACGGAGAACCGAGCTAACAAGGGTTTTCACGCGTGAATCAGGGCCAGAAAATAAGTGGCATTGGGCGCAATAGACACCATCCGTCGATAAAGAATATCGCAGCCATGGGAAGTCCACAAAATACTTCGCTTGTAGTGTACGAAATCGTCCTTGGGCGTACCTGAATGTATACACAAACAAAAAAATATAAATATATTAAAATATTTATGTACGCGAGTCATATTGTCAGTTTTATGTCACATTTAATGATTTTGGTATCTCGGTTTAATTTAAAAAATAAAAAATTTAAGACGTCGGCTCGGATCGAACTCACATCGTAAAGTTCGTACGTCCCCCATGCATCCTTTACACCACGGTCTCATTGCTGCTGTTGTCAGTGTATTGAGTACTATTTGTATTGAGCTGATGGTACTGCTGATTGAGATGGAATGAAATAAAGTCGTATAAACTAACACTGTATAAATTAATGCTAATATGTACCAATCATTTAATGATTATAACATATAAATCATTAACAACAGCAGTAATGATGTAATAAATACTGTACTATTTTACGCTTTAGAATTAAAGTGTGTAGAAGGGGGAGGGGGGTGTATAAAACATTTCTAATCTTGTTGGAAATTTAAATGTAGAAGCGCCAGTCCATTGTTGCGACATCAAATTGTGTTTGAAGTTGTCTTCATATGCTCTCGAAGAGGTACAGGTGCCATCTTCCCGAAAAAGAACTGGATACGGCGGACCGGCTGATGTTGTGGAAGCCATATTGGTTTAAAATTACCCGCTCAATAAACTTTACTTGGCATGTATATAATGTATGGGAGACAACTCAGATTTATACAGATATGTAATTGTACCGGTAGTTTACCTTCGATTGAAAAACAAGAAAAAAATATTGCTGAAAACAAAAGCTAGTATAGAAACACATTTATGAATGTGGTGAAAATTTTATTTTATGCGAATTGTGACTGTTTTCATTGTGTAATATGTTGCATGTACCCCCTTTAGGGTTCAAGTTTTACATCATTTTTAGGCCATTTGAAATTTTCATTTTTCAAAATCGAAATACTCCCGGGAGTATGGGAGTATGCCTGGCTACGCGCCTGAATATCTCACAATGACATGTCCATATCAATATTGAAACGAATATTTCATGTACGAATTTAAATAGTATGCTTTATGATATTAAATATTATATTAAGCCTTTATTCATTAATAACACTTTCCTATCATTGTCATGACAAATGTTAAAATATGTTGATGATTCTTATTTAGGTACAGTGATGGTATTTATGTGAAATTGTACAATTTGCATTTCTTTCTTCGCGGGATTGTGCAATGAAACATACCAAGCGATTCCACATAACAGTTGAGACACATACAAATCGTTATGATACACATAAGAACAATTGTATAAAGTAGGCACACAATTGTTAGATATTCTTTTTCTTCTGTACAAGTGATTCAAAGGTAATATTTCTACTATTGATACAACCTTATTCATTGTGATTTGACTATAATGTTTTCTGGCTTCATGTGAATGACCGTCCGACACTCGTATTGGGTATCATATGAATTGTAGTTAGAAATTTACATTATATCTGCCGACATGTATATATGTTTTGTATATGACCTCATTTGCCATGTTTATGGTATGAGAGAATAAACCGTGTTTGACTTTGACTTTGAATATAATCAACTCCCGCTTGATACCAATTATTCACCTTTCTCGACACACAACTTGTTCACAATACACAATTATTATTTATCGATTAACTTATACAGCACCATTTTTAACCATACGTTCAAAGGCGCTTTACAACGAAATAAACGGATAACTTATTACAGGAAATATCAATAACAAATAATACACCTTTAAAACATTCAATATACAATATACAATATACTTAAAATACGAATAGCAATCAAACACAATAAAATGTGATATTGAACTAGTCATTAAAACATTAACATATATGAAATTAAAAGGACTTCCCGGGATTTAGCCATCCCCCTCGTCCGACTTCCACACCCCCCTCCACCCACCAACAACTTTGGCATACAGGACGACCAAAATGAAGTATTAAATATCGGCGTACACACCCTCGCATACTTTTTTGTATACGGTAAGGTACGACCCTACCCTCCCTTACCTCTAATTGGAAATAAGATATGTGAATTAGTATTTGAGACTTCTTCGTAGCAACCACCCCCTCCTCCGACTCCCCCACCACTCTCCAACCAACCTCAACCACGACATACAACCCACTTAAACACAATACAGTTTTAAACCATACTGCATACTCTTGTGTATGTACTTAGAAATATGAATGGGGTTCCCGGGGTTTAATCACTCCCTGCCCCACCCCAACTACTCCGACTCCCCCACCCCTCTCCAACCACCAAGATATACAGCATACAACCTACTAAAACACAATGCAGTTTTGAAGGAACGGCGTAAGAACCTCCTCGAATACTCTTCTTTTGTACGAACTTTTGAAAATGAAAGGGGTCCCGGGTTTTAGTCACCACGTCCCCACCCCCACCCTCCCCAGACTTCCCCACCCCTCTCCAACCTCCAACAATTACGGCATACAACATTCGAACACAATAAAGTAGTAAATCCGGGCGTATTAAAGAAAACGCTATATACCTCAGAGAATGGAAGGGATTTTCGGTATTTACGGGGATTTTCGGGATTTCGGTAATTCCACCGACCGGATTACCCTCCATCTGTGAATTCATCAGTTTAAACTGCTACTGCGTTCTAGTCGACTACAGCCCTCGACAATATCGCCAATGAATGTAAATTAAAGCTACAGTGTCCATGCATGCCATGGTAAATCTATTTTACTATTAGTGAGTAGTCTAATAACCACCCAGATTATATGTTTTGTTAGGAAATTTACTAATACATGTAGGTTTGAAATAGTGTTTGGAATCTATTCCAGTTTGACTCTTGATAATCATATCCACTCAAGTAACCAACTGATTTTAATACCATCGCTCATCGGATCATCATTAATTGTAAAATAAAAAATCTTTAAAATTAGTAATATTCGGACTACCATCTTGTCATGAATGTGTAAAAACCTTCTGATTAGAATGAAGATGTGGTTGTGCAGGCTGAAGTCAGTCAAGTCAAGTAATATTTATTTATAAAGTCCGGTTTACAATATATAAAAACGCAAGCTCTGTAGAGCTTATAAAGCCGACTTGTACTTATATTACATGATAACAGACATAACACATATTTAAAAAATATTATTTAACACATAAAGTACAAAATACATCAAATAAAATTATATTTTACCTTATAAAAAGCATCACCTGAGCAAATTAGGGACTGAAGATTACAATAATATATACTATCAGAGACACAGTTGGTACATATATATATATATATATATATATATCACAGAATTATTTGAAAGAACTCTGGTAGTAAGTTTTAATATATGCTTAGATGAATACAAAACAAACATACAAGCTTATGAGTACAAATATTAAAATTTATGTGGAAGAGGCTGATCATGGCCTTGGCCTAAAAACTGCTCTAAAAGAAAAAAGAAACTGAAACACTGAAGAGGAATAGAAACACAAAAGTGTGACTGAAAAGAGGTTGCTAAAAAAGTTTATCCCCCAAAATCAGATTTTGAAAGAACTGATCAGCAACTACCTCACAAGGACACATAAGGCTGCAAACTAGAACAAAGCAGATAAGCAAATGAAGCAGCATGGACAGTCAGTGGCCTTTTTGCCTGCTTCTTTCAATTACATATCCGTGGTAGCTATAGCATTACAACAAGCAGAAGGCAAGTGACAAAATAAAGTGACATATGCAACACAGAAAACATGCATTAGCAAAGGAAATGAAAAAAGGATAACTAAATAAATAAATGCAAGCAACTGAAAATGAAAAGCAAGAACAATTTGTAACAAAGAAAGTAACAATAAAAAAGCGTAACATTACATGATAACTTACTCGTCAGCCAGCATGTGGACCCCTTAATCCGCACACGCAGAGCAGTGGCACTTTGTTCCATTCCAGCAACTGATAAGGGACTTGAACTGATTGTATGACGAACACTGTCTGAGTGTGTCAGGCAGAAAGTTCCAGGTTCTGGCTGCCGAGTAGCGGAAAGAGTTCCTTCCATACCTTTCAGTTCTAGGTTGGGGAAGTTCAACACAGTTACTGAACCTAAAATTATCTTTAGAGTCATTAAAAGTAACAAGATCGTTTAAGTAACTGGGTCCTTGTTTATTTAAAATTTTGAACGTTTGCAGTGCTACTAATCTCATCCTTCTAACTTTAAGAGACGGAAGCCCAGGGCAGGTGTCAAACTGGTGGTTTCTACTAGGATTGATGTTTAGTGATTAAACTTGGTATGTAGCAACTAACTAGCAAGCCCATGGAGCTTGGGATTGCATTTCGGGTCAAGGTCAATTGTACTTTAAATAGAAAAAAAATGGTTTTGGCTTAAACAGTTACATTGAAGATGCAATGTACATTTAGGAATTATGTTCATGTGTACGGTGATGACATTTGGCACGTTGCAAGCTATTGCGCAAGCATACCTTGCTTGGGATTTAATTAAGGATGGTGGTTTAATAACTTACGTTATGTTTAATATTAAGGATGAAATTTGTGTGTATAATTTTAGCTCATGTGAACACTTATTCATGTTTTTAGGGTTTGTATATGGAGTTGGAAGTGTCAAGGCTGTTAAAAGTAGAAAAAACAGTTTCTATTTAATAACCTTAGTAGGAATGAGTATAATGTAATAAAACTTAGTGTATAACAAGCTCATGTTGAGATATACATTGGGATTGCGTTTCCAGACGGTAGTAGTATCTTGCTTTTAGTTATTTATCTGGCAGAATGTCCATTAAAGACCATACTTCTATAACACAATGACCTCTTTCTTCCAGAACCATCCCACCTGCTGAACCAAGAGAGAGATGGGTCCATTGTATTCACCTGGGATGACATCTCAGACACAAATGAAGTATGTATACAATGTACATGTCTGTTTAATATGCTTGCTTAATTAATAACATGAAGATTAACTACATGATTATAAAATCTTGAATATCCTAACATTTCTGTCGAATATGTCTGAGGGAAAAGTCTTTAGCTATTTAGTTCGTTGTTTTGTTTATCATTGTATGAGAAATGTTTATATCTACATGTACATCACACCTTACAAATCTGTTTCATTTACCAGGAATGAATAATATATATTGTTTTTGATATATACTTTTTATTTGTTTTCTTTTCATATTCATGCCTTTGATTATGTTTCAGGGTGCTGTTGTTACTCACTTCGGCATGTACAACCCAGTATCGAAACACTTCAAGGTATGGATTCTCTTGTGTAATTTTGAAGAAATTGCTTTAAGAAGTTTATGAAATCAGGACAGATTTTATTGAGTGTTTATGGAGACTTATAAAAAATTGGACAGTACTGGGTTTATTAAATGTTTAAACTGCATGTTAAAATGCAATTTATTAAACATTGTCCTGGACTTCTTTACAACAAAACCATTAAAAATTAAGTTGGCATGAGTTTTCAAAGATGGCAAAATGACTATTGTGGCAAAAAGCAACAATTTGTGTGAAATTTGACCTTTCCTCAAAATTGAAAGTTACCTTAAAATTTATGCATAAATATATCCATTTTTGCATAAATATATCGCTCGTTGCTTGAAAATATATATAAAAAAAGTATTAAAAGTTTTCAACGCCTTGATTTAGCCAAACGTCGTTAAACCCCATTGATTCTAGCATTAGTTTTACTTTATATGCCCAATCAAAGTGGCCACTATTGCATGTCTGATGTTATTGAGTTGTATGAAAGTTTTATCTATTATCTGTCATTCGCCATTGTCAATTTTAACCAGTATCTGATAACAGACGTCATTCGATAAACATAGAGAGGGGTTCTTCCGATTTCTCTAAAAATATAAATGTTAGTTTTACTCCATGTTTTAAAGAAATGTTAAAAGTGTGTGAGTCTAGTCTTACGAATCCCCATAATTCTGACCCATAATTGAGTATAGGTAATATAAGTTTATCGAACAATGAAACGATGTGGCCTTATTTGATGTAGGTATATTTCGATTAATATTTGTTTAATTTGAAAATAGCTTCAAATGTATTATTAAATGAACCGCCGTTATAAAATGTAATTCCTAAATATGTTAATTTGATAACAATCACAATTTCATAATCTCCATTAAAGAATTTGATATTATGTCGTAATCTTCCGCCTTTCCGGAATACCATGATCTTAATTATTGACATTTAAAAAAACGTTTCCAGGCTTGACAGTAATTTTTGAGAATATTTAGTCTGTTTTGAAATTCTACTTCCGAATTTTTAAATATCGCTGTGCCGTCCGCGTAAAGCAGTAACAAAAGTTTTAATAAGTTTAAATAGAGTCCCTGAGAACCTTTGAGAATAGATTATTCCTCTTAATCATTAATGTAAATGGTAAATATGAAAGGGGATAAACACTCCCCTTGTCCTACCCCACGTGAAGAAAGAAATGCATCACTTACTCTTTTATATCAGATACAAATGGTGGAAATGATTGTGTTGATATTATCCAACAGCTACAAGCAGCATCAATTGAAAGATTTTGATAGCTGCAGAAGTAGACGTGAATTTAGTGGTAAATTTATCAAGAGTTAAGTGACAATGCATATAAATGCAATAATAAACATGAAGGGGAGTAAAACTGACAAGTTGTGATTTAAATATCTCTAATTGCTAGAAAAAAAAAGATTCATTAAAGGCGACCGAACTGGAAACTTGATACTTCACTTACAATGCTTCTTCGAAATGCGCCCATTCTTTGCAGCGACTGTCTACAATGCAATTGCGAAAACTGCTTACATTTACCTAAATAAAATGCTGAATTTTCCGACCACACATCCTTAATTTTGCAAAGTTTCCATAAATGATGCGCAGTGTTCAACCCGGAAGGGCTTTCAAAGGGGAAATGTGATCGACGAGGCTCAGCGGGTACAGTAGATTTTGTTCCGGCCAGCATGTTCAGAAATCAAATACAAAATTGAACTAATTCAGCAGGTCAGAAATTGGAATCAAGCGAACAAAACGAAGAAAGTGCAGAGTCAAGGAAGATAAAAGACAATGATGATATTCAATAAATGTTTTCATTTCTTGTGCTTAGAAACCCATTTATGGCAGAAAAATCATTGAGAAGTATTGCCTAGTGGAGTAGTTGTAGAGTAGCAAGTAAATGTGGACAAAGCCCATGGAGCTGGTGTGAATATTGTTCGAGCTATGAAAGGGAAGACATAAAGAATATTTCAAGAACGTTCAGGTTATCATTGTGAACATGTACATGTACATGTGGCTGTCCAGAGATGAGCTTCAGATCGATCCGCAGCTTCGTTTCCAAAGACTTGTACATTTGTAGTGGCTGCCCACGAGCTGTGCCTGTGTATGACATGCTTTATTTATTTTCGTATGAGCTGTGCCCCTGCCTACCAGCACTGTTAGAAAGTGTAATAAACTATTTTATATATACATGTAGTTTTTTCCAAGAGATCATATCTGGGTGGATAAAACCGCCAAAAAGGAGAATCCTACACTACCCAGAGAGACTGGACTGAGATTGAGAATGTATTCCGGATGTGGTAGAGTACTGTTTATAGATGTTCCAGGAGCGTAGCTATAATGTGCTCATTTAGAATCATGTGTGAACCATAGCGGCATTATATCAAAGACGTGCCCTCCTGACACAGAGACTGATCCTACCATCATCCCCGCACCTGTCCATCCCATGCGGAAGGATACTGTCTCTGCCTCGGAAAGGGCCGCCTTATACCACTCGCCCGCCCCACCTCAACCAACAAATGTTTCCCCATCTCGCACTAGGAAAGACACCAAACAGCAACATAATCGCATCCCAATCATAATCACTACCCGCGATAAGCCAGTTTTAAAACGGCAAAAGCAGTGGAACTCTCGCCCGAACGAGATCGTCCCTCGGTTTGCTGCACAAAATATGAACTTCTATCATGATCATGTAGAGCACCCCTTTCAAAATGAATCTCATCATGATCCACTTGACGAAACTCATGATGATTTTAGTCAATATGTACGCAAGCGTACAAAACGCTTTTACGTCGGAGGATTTAGGCGCAATATTACCGAAAACAAAATTGCAACTTTCGTAAAAACGAAGGGCCCCAAACCCACAAAGGTTACAATATTCCGAAATAAACAAAGGCGAACCACTGTGGTTCGAGTTAACGTCGAGGACGACGGAAATGCCAATATGCTGATAGAGGATCCATATTTTTGGCCCCGCGGTATATCCTGCCGTCCATGGATGTCTAATGGTAGCTTTAGAAACCGTAAAGCAGACCATAATTTAAACTTACAGGACAAACCATCTGAAACGGACACACGTCCGATCAGACGGTTAAGGTCCGATCCTGGGTATAGTAATTATGGTAATCAAAGCGGTTACGATAATGACGAGGACTTTAATCCGTTTACCGTCCTCGACTCCGAAGTTGACTAGGTCAACACGCTCATGAACAATCATTCACGGTCATTCCTAGAGTATTGAATTTAGCCACTTGGAATGCCAGTGGAATCATGTCAAGCGCAAGTTATTTAAGCCACTTGCTGGAAACGAATAACATTCAAGTGTGTGGCCTTTCAGAGCACTGGCTATACAGAGCAAATTTGTCATTTCTCGATTCTATAAATAACAAGTATATGAGTTATGCCTTTTCCGATCCCGACCTAGATATTATGTCCCGAAGGAAGGTGGGAAAAGGCGGTCTTGCTTTTCTCTGGAAAAAAGACATAAACCACATAATATCGCCTTTGGAACTTAATTCGGAAAGGATTATTGGTATACTAATTATGACAGCCCCAGATGCATATATCTTTGTCATACAGGTCTATGTACCATGTAAAAACCATCCTATGTCTGTGTATAATGGCTATCTTGAAGAGCTAGAAAACATTGCATGTAAATATAATGATAAGGGAACACTGATTATTTTAGGAGACTTTAACACTGAACTCCCTTCAGAGAGATGTATAAACACAATATTAGGATCAAGGGGAGCACAACTGTTAGATATAGCAAACCGACATAATCTTAAATCTTTAAATACAATGTCATTTTGTCAGGGTTCGAGGTTTAGCAATGTACCTTTTAATACTAACAGAGAAACGCTTATTGACCATATTTTTGTATCAAAAATGGCACTAGATTGTTTTACATATTGTGAAATTTTAGAGGATCATGCAACAAATGTTTCTACCCATAGGCCAATAATTTGTAAACTTAGCATTCCAAGTAACGAGGGCTCTCTTCCTACTAAACTTGGGGGCGTTATCAACTGGCACAACGTCAAACCAAACAATATAGATAATTATAGGATTTTTTTAGAAAACAGCGAGGTCCTACGTCTTGCGCTAGAACTACCCATCGTTTCCACATCAGATATTGACAATCTCTATTCGGGTATCGCTGTGATAATAAATCTAGCCACCGACTTGTTTATCCCTAGAGTAAAATTTAAACCGCATATAAAACCATATTGGAATGTAAGTCTAAAAACACTTCACAAAAAGATGGAAGTTGCGCGGGCAGCTTGGGTTACCGATGGACAGCCCCGCGACGTCACTTCCGGAAGCTACATACATTACAAACAATTAAAAGCAATATTTCGTCGAACTCACCACCATGAAGTTCTCGCATTTATTGAAAAAGAAGAAAACCGGTCTGATAGTGCCGCTGATCTTGATAACAATGAATTCTGGAAATTAGTTAACAAACACAAAACAAAAAAGAACTTTACACCCGGCTTTGAAATGAATTTTGATGGCAATAAAGTCTCAGACCCCGAACGTATTAACCATGGCTGGAAAACATATTTTTCAAAGTTATACTCAGTGAACGGAGACAAATCTTTTGACACCGAATACAAAACGTATGTTGAAAGGGAACTGAACGACTTAACAAATAATACACGTCAAGGGTGCATACAGTTTCCAAGAATATCTATCGATATGGTTACAACAGCGCTAAAATCATGCAAAAAAAGAAAAGCTTGTGGATACGACAATTTGTTTTATGAAAACTACATCCACGGCGGAAATCACTTAATTAAATGCATAACGAAATTGTTTAATCATATGATACAATTTTCGCACACTCCAACAGAGATGAAGAAGGGCGTGATTACAGTTCTGTTCAAGGGAGGCAACAAAATAAGATCTGACCCGTCAAGTTATAGAGCTATCTCCCTTTGTTCTACTATGTTAAAACTTTTCGAAAAGATAGTTTTAAACCTTCTTGAAAAAGACGGTTCTATAGAGTTAAACCCCTCTCAAGGTGGCTTTCAAAATAACGTAAATTGTACTATGACGTCATTTATGTTACGTGAATGCATTTACTATGCCAAAGAAAATAACTCGAAACTATATACATGTTTTCTTGACGCCAAACAGGCCTTCGATCATACTTGGCTATCTTCGCTTCTTCAGAACCGGAGTTGATATTTCTCTATTTAGTATATTAAAATCGTTCTTTGAAAATAGTTTCAGTTGTGTCAAAACCAACGGATTTTCGTCTGAATTTTTCCCGATCCTACAAGGCACTCGCCAAGGCCAATGCTGTAGCCCGCAATTTTATATCCTCTTTATTGATGAATTACTACATAAGATTGACGCCTGCAACAGCAGCTTTAAGATACATAACATGGTCTGCGCATGTCCTACATCAGCAGACGATATGGTCATTATCTCTAATGTAAAAAGGGGTCTCGACGATCTCCTAGATGTCTGCTTTCACCATGCCGGAAAGGAAAGGTATTACTATAATCCATCAAAATGTAAAGTTTTAGTATTTAATGAAAATAAACAGAGCCCTAGGACATGGAAACTTGGTGATTATTTAATTGATGAATCCGATTCATATAACCACCTTGGAATAATTTGTAATAAACAATTAAATATCAATGAAAACATATCAGAAAGCTGCCTTAAGCTTCGAAAAACGTTTTTCAGTGTGACAAACTGTGGAATCGGTAAAAACGGGCTAAACCCAATCACTTCAATACGCATCTACGAAACGAAAGTTCTCTCAGCCGCTCTATACGGGAGCGAACTCTAGAGCGGTGTCACTTCGAACCAGTTGCTCCCCTTGGAAAGAATCCACCGGCAATGCATTAAGTGGATCCAAGGGGTCCCAAAAGAATCACGCACAGACATTGCACTCAGTTGTCTTGGAATCCAACCAATTCAAATTTCATTGATTCGAAAAAATTAGCATTCTTATGTCAATTATGTCACGCTGATCCAAATATGAAAATTAAAAAAGTCTTTGTCAACAGACTTTTATCGTTTATATCACAACCTATAAAAGCTCAGGGATTTATCCCTGATATATATAGTATTCTAGGTAAATACGAACTCACATCATACTTAACAGAATTTTCTAAGTCTTCCGTGTTTCCAAACAAATTCGTTTGGAAAAGAATTTGCAAATCAGCCATTGATGAACATGTGACAAAATCGTGGAAAAGTAGAGTACACGATGACGAAAACCTCAAACTATTCTCCCTTTTTCACTCCAATTATGAATTTTGTCTGATATGGCGATTTCTAAAAAGCTTCCCAGTCTATAAAAAGCAATGTTTCTCAATGTTCGGTTTATTATGTAAATTTTTGGCACGGAAGTATTTCATTACATGCTATCATTGTAATGCAGTAACAAATGAAATTGTTCTGCATAAGGTGTTCTTTTGTCCATATTTTGAAAATGAACGATGCCGGTGTAACGTTGTAAAGTGACCCCCATAGAATAATGACCCCCCGGTCATTATTTTATATAAAATAATGACCATTTTCTATAAAATACTGACTCCCCTTATAAAATAATGACCCCCCGATTTTATCTGTAAAATATTGACCCCCCCCCCCCCCACTTAGCCTGTTACTAACATATCTATATCAATTCAAGTCACTGTCGTGTTTCTATGGCTTTTATATTTGTTGTTGTTGTTTTTGCTTCTGGAGCCGCTGCATGTTACTGCTGCAGAAGCTGCTGTGTCTACATCTATTGAAATGAAATATAAAATTGCTTCCATTTGAATTTCATTTAAATTATCATCAATGTAATACAATATACATAAGTCGCTTTAACGTAGCTGTATATGATTCAACTTCAAAGACAACATTGTTCTACTTCATCTGACGTTAGATAGCCTTTGTTCATACCGTGGAGGCATTGCTTAAAACGAATGTGTTAAAAATGCAAGGCTTTGAGGAGCTATTTAAGCAGTCACTGTTCGTGCCATGACTTACATCAAAGTCCATGATGTCACTGAGCGGTGTTTTTTATGTTTTATGCAGACTGCATCATTTCTAAAAATAGTTCCTTTGATTTACCTCAGAAAAGCCGCTCGTTCAACATCAAAGAAAACGACAGCGACACCGAAAGCAGTTCTACGTAAACGCGTGTATATATAAAGGTCTGTGGTAAGCAGTCAGTCCAACCTTGCAGCATGGACGAGAAAGATTACACAGATGTTGTAGAGTTTGTAAAAAATGGGAAGTATCCCGTTTCTGTAAAAGACAAGAACAAAAAGAGGAATTTTCGTAGAAAGTGCAAACCTTTTATTTTTGATGACGGGTTGTATTATAAGAAAACCAGCTCATCAAAACGTTTGCAAGTTGTTAAGAAAGGGAAGACAGATGACATCATTCAGAGCATGCATGCATCAGATCACGGAGGACATTTGGGAGTTTCAAAAACGTAAGTTTGATATAATGATTTCATTATCATGACCAAAAAGGAACTTGTGATTCCTGTGAGCCTGTGTTAGATATGACATTTAAGATTATTTAAATTAGTACGAAAGCTGAATAACAAAAGCGTCAAAACGTGACTGAACTCGTAATAACGAGATAAATATCTCGTAAAAACGACTAAGTATCTCGTTATAACGAGACAACTATCTTGTTATTAGACTTGTACGGATTATGACGGACACGGACACTGAGAGCGAACAACCGACAGGCAGGGGATACTCTCAAAGTTATTTCATGCTTTAAAACAGTCATGTATGTATAAATAAGGCGTATCAGATGAGTCGTTTTACAAACTAACATTAAGCTCTAGATCTTTGTATCAGTTATGATTAATTTTCGATTATAATAACTGTAAATATATTGTGAGAACAGTCCGAACGCAATATTTTGGTTTTCGCTGACAAAACCATTATACTGAAAAAGGTAAAGAATATATAACGGTACTTGATTTTAAAGTTTATAATATAGGTGAACAGGTCTTTGGATCATTCCATTATTAGATAAAACTGAAATAAAGTGTTTTGTCTATATATTGTCCGCTTTTCATGCCAATAGTAAATGATACTGGTTTATTTTGATATGCAGTGTGCAATATTAAAGTATAGTCCGTTTAAAAAAGCTGATTATGAGATACGAGTTTATTGTCAATAAATAGGGGTGTAATGATCGGATGACTCCAGGTAAATGTTATTGTTTTGATAAGTATTTTATTTACTTGATGCATTAGCATATTCACTTTAATTTAATTGTCCTCTAAAATGCTCTGTACTTAATGAAATTACAGATATTAATTTCTCATATAGAGTCGCTGGCCCAGTGGTATCGTTCAGATCTATGACGATAGCGGTTGTGGGTTCGAACCTCAAGTGAGGAAGTTTTTTTTATGCCCCCCCCCCCCCCACAAAGTGGGAGGCATATAGTGATTGCACTGTCTGTCCGTTCGTCCGTTCGTTCGTTCGTCCGTCCGTCCGTCCCGTTTCGTGTCTTCGTCATAACTTCTTAACTGTTGAATGGATTCGAATCAAACTTCACAGAATTGTAAAGCACCATGAGAAGGTGTGTCGCGTCCAACTCTCAGTTCCCCAGGTCCAAGGTCAAGGTCACACTTAAAGGTCAAAGTTCAAATCTTTCGTGTCTTGGCCATAACTTCTTTACTATTGAATGGATTTGAATCAAACTTCACAGAATTGTAAAGCACCATGAGACGGTGTGTCGCATCCAACTCTCGGGTCCCCCAGGTCCAAGGTCAAGGTCACACTTAAAGGTCAAAGTTCAATTTTTTCGTGTCTCAGCCATAACTTCTTTACTATTGAATGGATTTGAATCAAACTTCACAGAATTGCAAATTTTGAGTTCAAACATTTCAAGGTCAAGGTCATCCTTCAAGGTCAAAGGTCAAATTAAGGTCAATGTGCTAGGGGGGCATTTGTCTCTTACAGTGACAGCTCTTGTTATTTCATTTTTGGAAAGAATTACATAGTTTGTATTTAGTAATGTTATGTAAAAATCTAAATCACGAGAACCTCACTTATCTCGATTTTGCATGTATAATTCAAATAAGGTCCGAGTACACATAATAAGTAGACAGTATCCTCCAAGTAAACTATAAGAATGCCAGGAAAGTATTTGAATTCCGCCGAAAAGGAAAAGGTTGTATCTGTGCACTTATGAGGATCGAACCCATGATCATAACATGTGTAGTGTTCCGCATTCTTCCATTATACCACTACGCCACAGTCATTGAAAGTTGCTTATGTAAACTCAAAACTAATTCTAATAATTCTATCGTCATTTAGAACATTTAGAACAACATGTATTGGATTTCAACTTGTCTCAGGTGCATCCATGGCTAGCTTTATTTTTAGTAATGATACTACAGTGAAACTTGTAATAGGTGACTTTCCGTGAGACCTTAACAAAAAGGTCACGTATGACTGGGAGTCTTTTAATTCAGGTCCACTAACGTCAAGTGTTTCAATTTATTATTTGTTCTTGTAAATCCTGATGCCTGTCTTTTTCTTGGATTATGGTATTTAAATTGATATAAGATATTCCCTATTTAGAATATGTATACGTATTTGCATTATTATTTGTCTAATTCCTTTTTACTTGTTTTGCAAGCCATTTTGTCTGCCGTGATATCATATTACTGCACATCGGTTGAGTTTTCAAATCCCGCGTTTATTCATCGGGTAATGGATAGGTTTATATGAGATTATATTTCCATCATATTTTATTATTGTTTGGTAATACTAAAAGGAGCAGGGATTTTGAAATTTCGAAATTTTAATTAGGTTGGTAGCTCCAATTCGATTTTCTCACAAGAAAAGTTGTTCGTACGGATTATATAAAATGAACTCGTGCATCCACAGATCGTCCAATTTTGGACATATTAGAAGTTATGGTTAAATTGACTTAACTCAGATAATAAAAGAGAAAAATAAACATTTTTGCCATAGCACACAGTAAAGTTAACACGCTGGTAAGAAATCCAAGATCCGAAGCGCTATATGTTAATGACTGAAAAATGCATGAAATTCGTTTAATTAAGCCATATTATCATCACGGGGTGCAAACATTACGGTCGTTTGTGGCGTCAGACAGGGAGTCTTTTAATTCAGTCAGTGACTTTATATAGATTTTTTTACGTCAGGCGGTCGTAAACAGGGTCGTATACGGCAGGAAGTTGTCTAAATCAGTGAGTCGCTAAGGCAAGGTTGACTGTATTTTGGTAACTTATCTGGACTAATAGTTATGTTTGCTTTGTTTCAGATGGGAAAAGATTTCGACTAGGTTTTACTGGAAAGGATGTTTCGAAGATGTACACACGTTTATACAGAACTGCGACAACTGTCAAAGAAAGGTGAACCTGAAGAAAGCAAAGAAGCCACTGCGACCTATCACAGTTCCCGCCGAGGCTTTCAAGCAAGTGGGCATGGACCTTATAGGTCCTCTAGAAACCTCTTATCAGGGTAAGTTTTGTCTGTCGGTTTGTTGGGCTGCTTTGGTAGACCCTGGTGACTTTGACTCGTAGACAATATATGTCGGGGCATTGTGGTGCCGCATAGCGGTGTTGCTGCATAAAGATGGTCAAACAAAATTATGCGGCGATTTTCAACGCATGCAGAGGGCATGTTTAGGCGGCAGAAAGGCCCCCTTTCGCCGCATAAAGAAACCCATTAAAACATAAACGATAATTACTAGTTACTTCTATGAAGTTTCAACCAGACCAGGATCTAGTTTTATGTACTCACTCTCTCTTCCTCTGAAAAAGTCTTAAGTTCCGAAGGTCATTCCATCTTAAGTGGGGGCATATTTTATTCACTATACATTATATAGGGAAAAAAATTGTGAACGCAACTTCTCCTACACCGCTTGGTGGATTTTGTTCAAACTTTCACAGATGATCAACCTTAATGTGTAGATGATCGTAAAGACAGGAATTTTGGCTGTGATTGGTTTTAGCAAAATTATGGCCTTTTGATGTTTTATTCACTATACATTATATATGGAAAAAAAATTGTGAACGCAACTCCTCCTACACCGCTTGGGGGATTTTGTTCAAACTTTCACAGATGATCAACCTTAATATGTTGATGATCGTACAGACAGGAATTTTTGCTGCGTTTAGTCTTAGCAGAATTATGGCCCTTTGTTGTTTTATTCACTATACATTATATAAGGAAATATTTGTGAAGTAATAATTTTGGTATTAATATACTTATTAATTTCATATTTGAACACAACAAAGCTTTGAACTGGACCTTCAAAAAATTAATATGAAGATAACCTTGGCCTCTGAATGACCTTGACCTTCAAATTTAAAGCCTCATAAGGCCTTTGTGTTTGGAGTGGCTGCCACTATTTTTGTGACTAAAGTATACTAAAGAAATTATATATTTTTCAAGTTAAATTATATAAGAAATAACTGTTTTCTTAAAGCTTTTTAACAGATTTGTATATCCAATAAGCATTATAAGGAAAACAAAATATTTTATTACCTCCCTTAATTCTTTTTACTATATGTTTACATGTAGGATAATTAAAAGTGAGTGTTTCTTTACGTTTTATTGTTGACATTCCCTATTTAGACAAATGTTAAACCCATTTTTAACATAAAAATAAAAGCCTTATGGGACTTTAAAGTTTGAAATTTCCCAAAAGTGACTAAAACTTTGCTATTTATTTATTAGTTTTCTTCATGCTTGAGCACAACAACCTTTTTAAGACAAACTTAATATGCGCTAAAGATCAAATGATATAACATGTTACTAAGCATCATGTAGGGGTGCACCAGTGTCCTATGGACACATATCTAGTTGTTTTATGCGTGGCATGTCGCCGCATAAAGGTGGTCACCCTCTATATGCGTTGAAAATCACCGCATAAACGAGTCCGACCACCTTTATGCGGCAACACCGCTATGCGGCACCACAGGGCATAATAATGTTATGACCCCCGTAATAATACTATGACTGGGGGTCATAATACTATGACCGGGGGTCATAATACTATGACCGGGGGTCATAATACTGTGACCGGGGGTCATAATACTATGACCGGGGGGTCATAATACTGTGACCGGGGGTCATAATATTACGACTCCTCCACACATAGGAAAATGAGTCTCACACAAACCACTATATGAGGGTTATTTTCTGTGTGAGGCAGAGTCATAATATTGTGCCCCCGGTCATAAACTGTGACTGGGGGTCATAATTTTACATCTCCCCTACACATAGAAAACGCCCTTCACATAGTACCAACGGTTGCACTGCTCATTTTTAGTCACTATTATGCATAAAAGTAATGATGCGACTCATATTTCTATAAGGATCAGTTTGCTAAGTTACAATATACTTATATTGATAAAATCACCATGTCCAGTCTTCACGTGGTTTGACGGTGAAGTTAATGCTAAATGATGGTGGAAAACAACCTACTGGGTATTTCACCTCTGTACCACCGTACTCATTTGAAACGTTGTAATACATTGTAGTCAGTTTAACTTGAGATTTTTAGTTACTGGAGCGGTAGAGACGTATCGGTAATGCACCTGTTGAGTGGTGGTAAACTGAAATAGATTTTACGCAGTTTACGATTAGTTACAAGCAAAGCGACCGCCCATGTGAAACAGGGCCATGTGCGAAAGCAACTGCATTTCTTTTTAAGCACTGTAAATATATGTCGTATTTTTACGGGAAAACCATAGTTTATTAAATTAAATTTTGATAGTTCTGTATTTTTACGGGAAAACCATAGTTTATTAAATTAAATTTTGATAGTTCTGTAACTTAAACGCCGTCGACGGTTGCCAGCTGATATGTCAATGTACCAGCTGTTTATGACCTGTCAGTCAAATATGATCAGGCTTATTAGTCCCCTACGAGGACTATAGGAATGCCCTCCGTCAGTCTGTCCGTCCGTCCGTCTGTCCGTCCGTCCGTCCGAAAATCTGGATCCCGCGATATCTTCAAAATACTTAAAAAAAATTCATGAAACTTGGAATAGTGATAAAGGGCAATATGGAGATTATGCACGTCTTTTTATTTATTTATTTTTTTCGTTTTTGCGTCCGTCTGTCTGTCTGCTTTAAAAAACATTCAACACATCTTTAACCTAACTGGATTCCACTATATCTCCAAAAGTACATTGAATTTTTTTATGGAACTCCCCTACCGGTGTAACCGAGATAGGATTGCCCTCCGTCCGTCTGTCCCGTCTGTCCGTCCGTCCAAATTTTGTTTCCGGGCTATTTCTTGAAGACTATTGGCCAGATTTCAATTATTTTTTTTAAGAGTTATAGCATTTGACTAGCAATTTGCAATTTTCAAGCGAAATGAATGGGGGATTTTTTTCTTAAAGTAGTTTGTATAGAACATATCAACTGTAAACTTGAGAAAGATATTATTAAGAAACAGAGTAGTGCTTTTTTATTTTCCTTCCATTTTTGTCGAGCCCACCTTCGGTGAACTCGACCCTTAGTCGCCAGGTTTTGATGTTCGCTATATGTGCGTGCATGTGTCCGTCCTGATTTTTACGGACCATAACTCCAATTTGAATGAAAATGGAGGAATTTCTGTAAAAACTTCACACAAGTGATCACCTCCATGAGTTCTAGTTCTGCGCGCATGAACTGGGTTTATGGGTCAAAGGTAAAGGTCTTCTTAGAGATCACTGATAAATGCTTGTGCAGGGCATATCTGGTAACTGCATGAAGAGATTTTTTTTACTATAACTTCACACAAATGTTAACTACCATGAGATCTAGTGTCGCACGCATCAACCAGGTCTCCAGTTAAAGGTAAAGATAACAGAGGTCATTAGAAGTGCTTTTCTAGAGGATATCCTATATGCATGAGGGAATTTTTATGCAACATCTTAAAACTGCGATGCTGGCCCGTAGACATGCAGAATGAAATTCTAGTTTCTATGCAAACTCAAACTTGAAAAGAAACATCTATCGGCTGGGGATATACTAGTATTGTCTTTGACAATGCATCGTTGATTAAAATAAGTATTGTAAAATGCTTACATTTATACATTTCAGGAAACAAGTACATTGTCGTTATAACAGAATATTTGACAAAATGGGTAGAGGCAGAAGGGATTCCAGACAAGTCATCTGAAACTGTACTATCAGTATTCACAAAGTTTGTCACGACACATGGTTGCCCCAGCGTATTAATAACGGATCAGGGGAGAGAATTCTGCAACGACTTGAATGAAAAGTTTTGCAAGCAGTTTGGGATAGAACATAGAATTGCATCAGCATATCACCCACAAACAGGAGGACATACTGAAAGATTTAACAGGACTTTGTGCGATATGCTTGTGCACAGTGTAGATTTGTCGCAGAAAAATTGGGACATTAAGTTACCATACGTACTGTTTGCCTATAGAACGTCTAAACATGAGTCGACGAAACAAACACCATTCTATCTTGTGTTTGGAAGGCACGCACGCTTACCAATAGAACTAGACTTAGCAATGCAATCGGATGATAACCAAGACTCTGAATTGTCACTAAAGGAAAGAATAGACTCGTTCATTAAACTGTCGTGCAACAGAAAAGAAGCATCGTCCAATATTAAAACGGCACAATCGAAGCAGAAGAAATATTACGATTCTTCACTACCTAAAGACGATACAGCAGGTTTTGAAGTCGGCGACCAAGTCCTTCTTCATAACACCAGAAAATTGACGAGAAAAGGAGGGAAATTGGGTCTAAAATGGAAAGGACCATTCAAAATAACAAAAGTAACTGGAAAAGGCACTTATTTCCTAGAAGGAATGAAAACAAGTGTAAGTGGGAACAGACTGAATCGCTATAGGCAGAGTAATGACGATGCTGCTACAGATAACACAGAAAAGCGACCAACTGAAGGTCCAAAAGATGACCACAGTCTAATAAACAAAGAAACAGGAACCCAAGCAAACGAGAAAGCGTTTGAAAGACCTGCAAAAAGAAACGATAAATCTGACGACTGCAATCTCCCTCCAAAAAAGAGAAGAGTATCGCGAGAAGATGTTGCAACACAACCTACCAATTCTACAGAATCTACTAATCAAGAACCCCAACCATTTCAATTCAGACCATCTAATCAAGAATGGCAGGAACAAATCTCGAGTGTATTTAAGTCGGCAGTCAAAAACACGTATGCATCCGGTCCAGACAAATATATACGACGAGACGCCAAACCTACTAAAACTGTAAACATGCGTGGGGATGGCAATTGTTTGTTTAGAACATTCAGTTATTTAGTTTTTGGCGTACAAACACACCATAGCTTGATAAGGCAAGCGATTGTTGACTTCATGAAAGAAAACGAAACTCTAATGAAAGGCATTACACGTGATTCGGTTTCCAGATATCTAGACACGTCAATGATGGCCTCCGAAAACACTTGGGGAACAGAAGTGGAGATATTTGCTTTTGCAACTCTCACCAGAAGCGTTGTGTATGTTTATTCACAGTATGGCAGTAAGGAACAGTGGCGTTGGTTAGAATACAAACCGTTAGGCCTCATTGGTGGTAATTTAAGGGGTCGAGCAGTGTACATTCAGAATTCCAGCGACCATTTTGTCCCGGTGCTAGAGGTAGATGGCGAAGAGTTCTCAAGAAAGCCATACAAACGAATTCGGAACCACATTCCAGAAAGATACCACGCCCTTATAAGTGATGACATATTAGATGCTGCTTTAGTGAATTGTTACGCAGACGAAGCCTTGCTATTAAAACTTGACAAAAGTGTAAAGACTGTATATGTGAAGGCTTTTACTAACACGCCTTACAATGTAGAAGGGCTGCGTGGGTTATCTGACGAGGTGGATGCAAATATTTTCAATATAGTATGTGACTGGAGCGATGTCGAAAACATACTTAATTGATAAGTGACACGTGCAAGAATAAATCAACAACTCAGTGGAGAACGATACAATTTATGCTAAATTTGGTTTAACATATTGCATCTGATGAGCATAACAATGCGTGCTAAATATACCTTGTGTGATTTACTAACTAAAATAATAGCTTAAGATATAAACATATGTGACATGTAGTTTTACCAAAGCACAGGTCAACACCCTGGGACGTTTTGTTGGATTCGCCTCTATATTCCATACAGTTTTAAATAAAAAGTCCTTTCGTTTATGAAATTGTCCTTATTATATACCGAACAACACTCCCGAACCACGGATATATAGGATCTCACATGAGTTGTCATATGATATAAGATTTTATTAAACGAGCTCAAGAAAATGTTACATAGCGAGCCTCGGGCGAGCTTTATAACATTTTCTTGAACGAGTTTAATAAAATATTATATTTTTTGACAACGAATGTGAGATTCGTTTTATCACATGACTTAAAACATAAAAATAAAACATATAAAATAAACCCTTTTTAACGCTATGAGTACGCACGCTTTTCACGCCTTTTTTCTATATGGAATGTATTGGCGGAAATGAGTCACGTCAAAGTTATATTACACGTGTTAAATATAAAGAAATTCGTAATGATTATATTACATGAAAAACAAGCGATGTCATGTGATAAAATCAGATCTAGCAAATTCAACGATAATGCTACCAAGACCCGTATCTATATTCACACAAAAGTAAAAACACTCTAGAGGCCACATTTTTATATGAATCTTTATAAAATTTGGTCAGAATGCTAGTTAATTCGAGTGAGTTTAAAACTGAGTCATATTAGGTCAAAATTAGAAGTATGTCCGTCCGTCTGTCCGTTTGTCCGTCCGTCCGTCTGTCTGTCTGTCTTCCGGTAATGTCAAACACCCCCGGGGACGTAGACATGGTTGCGCGTCAAAATCGCAAGAAGGTTTAAAGAGTAGTTTAAAAAGATTTAAAAGAATGTTTAAAAGGGTTAACTAGAAATACATTCTGCATGCCCACGGGCAGATGTCGAGCCCGCTTTGTAGGTTTAAATTTTCACAGAAAGATTCATAATGGACATTTGTGAAGATGAAAGAATGATAATGACCTTGACCTTTGATATTGTGACCCCAAAAACAATAGGGGTCATTTACTCAATATGGGTGATCATCCTATCAGGTTTGGCAGCTGAAGGTTGAACAATAATTAAGTTATTGAGCGGAAACCGTTTTCAGTTTTAAGGTCTATGTAACCTTGAACTTGTTATTTGACATTTGACCTCTAAGTGTGACCTTGACCTTTGCCACAGAGACATAATTTTTTCGCGCGACACACCGCCTTGCCATGGAGAACATTTATGCCAAATTATATTAAAATCCCTCCATCCATATAGAAGTTATGCTCCGGACACGGATTTTGCGCCGACTCCAAGTGTGACCTTGACCTTTGACGAGCGGATCTGGGTGGTGTGCGCGACACGTCTTCTAATTAAGGTTAAAATATATCTCAAGTTAATGTTAAATTCCTTCAAAAAATGAGCGAGATATTTCGTCACGCAATCTGATTGGCACATACGAAATAAACAAGTCTCCGTGACGTCATATGGGCTGGCCACCGCTCTTCCGAATAACGGACGCGATCGTCGTGTTAATAAGATGCAATCGATTTTCTTAGAAGATAATCCAATAAATCGACTATTATTCTTTTGATATAAGTAGAAATAATATAAATGATAATATAAATATAAGAAATGAACGCCTTCTCGCTATAGTTCAACGGGTATATGAATACAACAAGTAGCGTGCATAGTTAACGTAAACCCCTTCGGGGTTTACGAACTATGCACGAGACTTGTTGTATTCATATAATCGTGAACCGACGCGAGAAGGCGTTCATTTCTTAAATATAGCTGCACTGAACTGCTCAGGGGTAGGGAGGAGGGCAACAGTAAGTGGTAGGTTGTTCCAATGGTACACAGTCCTGGGGAAGAAAGAACATTTATGATAATAAGAGGTTGCTGTAATTAACCTGTAACTCAGATCTTTTGCATGAATTGCTTATCCTTTTTGTGCTAAATGATTTCTAAAACCACTTTTCGAATGGTCATGAAAAGAAAAAAGGGATAATATTTTTAAGTCATTCATCATTGCTAGTTCCATTAATCTGTGTGGGACGTTTAATCACTATACAACTTTGATGACTACGAAAATGATTCAAATCACTAACAAACACTTGTCACTTACAGTGCACTTACAGTGATTCTGCTTGTATAATTAATAATTATTTAATTTCAATCGCAGAGAGGTTTATATAGTTGACTCCTAATCCAGTTGCACAGATTCGATTCTTAGGCGAGGAAGCTATCGAAGTATGTTACATCAGATCAGGATTAGACGAGTTCTGGTAAGAAGTCCAACGATACTAGATTGAAATCCAGCCACCCTCGCCCCCTGAAAACTAGCTAGTTCTGTGATTATAAATATTTTTGATTGTTGATATTCAAACAGGCCGTAAATTACAACAAGTAGTTGCGTATTTTGTTGATGGAACGTTCCTATGCAGTCCATCGCCTATGTTTTAAATGATAAACTGAGCAGCGCACAGTTTGTATGCCTGTCACCCATACACGACCCTGGTAGGCGTCGAACTCACAACGGTGAGGGGCAAGTGATTCTCGGTCGGAGACTTTAACCATTTTTTCTTTCCACACAAATAGGCATCGGTAGTGGTAATCCCTGAAGCTTGGATCAATTCCATCTAACTGCGGTCAAAAAAAAACGTGCAGTATGGACGCATGCACGGACGGGTGCCATCTCTCCTCCGATGTCTATGGATGAAGATAATTATGTTGTGCAAGTGTACCTTAGATAGGTTAGGTCAAGGTTTGGATTGGGGGGGGGGGTCCTTATTCTATAGGGGGTCACATTTCTACGTGAGGGGTCATTTTTCTACGTGTGAGGAGTCATAATATAATGACCCCCCAGTCATAATATAATGACCCCCCGGTCAATATTTTATATAAAATAATGACCGGGGGTCATTATTTTATATAAAATAATGACCGGGGGGTCATTATTCTATGGGGGTCACTTTACAACGTTACACCGGCTATGGTCCAAACTTATAAACCTCTTAGGTGAAGAACAATTTAGACGCTTGATTTTATTAAATCTGAACCATCAACTTGTTAAGATGTTAAGAGGATTCACCAATCTTGACATTACTGATGAATGTCGAATCCAGTGCTTTATTGTAGTGTCAAATTTTGCAAAAAATATAAATTGACAATAAATGCCATTGTAACCACAACACAATTGTAAACGGACTTTATTTCAATCAAACGATAAGCGTCAGTTCCTGTCAAATGACATAGGCAATGTATTATTTGTATATATTGTAAATAACCTTATGCTTTATATGTGTCCATAACGTTTGTGTGTTTGTTTGTTTTTTGTTGTTATTTTTCTATGTCCATACTTTGTATTGTATTGTATATATTTGTGTATGTGTATATAAACTATACTTCTCTTCAAATTTGGAGGATAAACAGAATAAACTAAACTAAACTAAACTGGGACACATCATGGTGAGATAAGCATCACATCTGAATATATCGAATGCCTTTTATATAATTTATATGTTTACGATTCAAATAATATAAACATATGAATACCTGATGTATTGATCGGATACCGGGTGCAGTGATCGGATACCGGGAGGCGAGATCTAGAGTTTTGTTTTTTTTGTACAAAGTCACATGATACGCTGTCAGCTGTCGCAATATAATATCAAATACATTTTTAAATAATGTTAGACTTAAAGAAAATTATAAATATAAGCGGAGAAATAAATGAACGAATAGTTGACGGTCGTAAGAAGCTAAAACTACCAGCTTCACATCATGCCATTGGTAAAGAATCACTTTAAATGTGTTTTGCAATATATTTTCGTGGGTAAAACTGTTAAGCTTAAATTACCCTCCATCTGTGAATTCATCAGTTTAAACTGCTACTGCGTTCTAGTCGACTACAGCCCTCGACAATATCGCCAATGAATGTAAATTAAAGCTACAGTGTCCATGCATGCCATGGTAAATCTGTTGTACTATTAGTGAGTAGTCTAATAACCACCCAGATTATATGTTTTGTTAGGAAATTTACTAATACATGTAGGTTTGAAATAGTGTTTGGAATCTATTCCAGTTTGACTCTTGATAATCATATCCACTCAAGTAACCAACTGATTTTAATACCATCGCTCATCAGATCATCATTAATTGTAAAATAAAAAATCTTCAAAATTAGTAATATTCGGACTACCATCTTGTCATGAATGTGTAAAAACCTTCTGATTAGAATGAAGATGTGGTTGTGCAGGCTGAAGTCAGTCAAGTCAAGTAATATTTATTTATAGTCCGGTTTACAATATATAGAAACGCAAGCTCTGTAGAGCTTATAAAGCCGACTTGTACTTATAGTACATGATAACAGACATAACACATATTTAAAAAATATTATTTAACACATAAAGTACAAAATACATCAAATAAAATTATATTTTACCTTATAAAAAGCATCACCTGAGCAAATTAGGGACTGAAGATTACAATAATATATACTATCAGAGACACAGTTGGTACATATATATATATATATATAATTTTTTATATATATATCACAGAATTATTTGAAAGAACTCTGGTAGTAAGTTTTAATATATGCTAAGGCGTAAAAAAAAAAAATTGTGTGTTTCCGGTTACCCGGCCGTGTCTGTTCCGCGCCCGCCGACCGTAATTTTTTTATCCTACCCAAATATTCCTCAATGTCGTCAGACGCTTTAAACGTGTATTTTATTCATCCCGGAAAAATCGATAGAGCGTCTGAGCGCACTGAGTAGGAGTAAGCAGGCGACAGATAATGGCGTCTGCCGATTAACTCAGCGTCTCATCTGTATGCAATCTGTTTGAAATTCAGAGTGTGTATTTTATCTCTGCTAGTGACTCAAATATAAAATTAAATGTTTCGCTTTTAATGATAATAATTCCGATATAACGATGATAATTTTGAGGTATGTCAATATGGTTATAAGCGGAGTTAACTGTCAGGGTTCCCGCTGGCGATCGCCATTGTCGCCATTTGCGACAAAATCGCAAAAGTGGCGACAACTTTTCAAATTTGGCGAATTTATGGCGACAACGATTTTTTTCTAAAATATTTTCTTAAAATGACGTAAGTGGTGACCATGCGGCCTGCATGATAATCGATTCTGTCACTGTCATAAATCAAGCGCATCTGCTGGTGCGACAACAAAAATTAATCCGATAATTAGGGCAAGCAGTCACGGCCCAGTCAACACCTCGCTAATTATTGCAGAATTTTATTGCTTTCACGGATAAACAATGACATCCTTTAACTGTTATGTCTCTTATTAGCAAACAATTTTAATATTTAGCTCAACAGCCTTGTTGTTGCGTAATTATCGTGTTAGTTTTAAATATGCAAATCATAGAATTTTATGTTGTCGGAAAGTCACGTGATATGCAAATTTCGTAATGACGTTTACGCGCTAAAAATAGACTTGCTTTCGGTTTTGTCGCAATTTGTAATATTGCTATAAATGCAGCATTCTAAGAGTTCAAAAAGTGTCAAAAAGATTAACAGAAATCAAATAAATAGGATTAAACCCCATTTGATAAGGCTTCTAATATGTTGGCTGGAGTAAAGAGTAGGTAGACAAATTTCTATTAGGAAAGTTATGGCCCTAGTTTGACAATGTATATTTCTTTGAGTTTCCATTTATTTTGCAGAAAGCTGCATTGTTTTTTAAATGTATGAAAGCAACACATACCCTTTTTGTTTGAATTAATAACATATACTTGTGTTGGAATTGTGAAGTTTGAAATACTGTGCACAGCCTTATCAAGTAACTGGAGTTAGGGCTATATATCTTTGACAAAGCTGCATGAAAGCTAAATGTATATTTTACTGACTCTACATTTAATCCTTTAATAATAATATTTAACATTAAAAACACAATACAAAACATTCATAATTGGCATTTTATTTTTACCCATAAAAACACAATACAAAACATTCATAATTGGCATTTTATTTTTACCCATAAAATTCCAATTAATTATTATGAATGTTTTGTGTTTAATAATATGGGAAATGGAGCATTTGCTCCTCAGGAGCAAATGCTCAGTTTTCGATAATATTTGCAAGAGTGATCAAAATTAGAATACAATGCATTTTTTTTTAAATGTAGCAGACATGGAGTCAATGGTTAATGGATAAAATAAGCCTTTCTGATTTCACAGTGTTGGTTTATTGATAGTAATTAAGAAACAAAGAAATAAAAATACAAGTTGTTTGTTTTTAATATTGATCTTTTAGCAAGAAAAATGACAGGATAATAGTACTAATTTGGTGTTTCCACAGACGTCCTAACAGAAACTGACAAACATAAACATGTGCAGCATCTTGTTTCCTTTGGTTTGCTGTAATTGGTTGTATGGGTCTTCATTTAAATATTGTACATGTATGGTCCTGAAAGTGCACCAATTAAATTATTATAATGTTATAAAATATTCAAAACATCGAAAAATGGCATCTTTAATGGCATCATATAGTAGTTGTCAAAGATACCAAATATGTGACGGTATAAAAAAAAAAATAAAAAAAAAAAAAAGCCTGCCTACCGTCCCTATTTTTATGCCCCCACAAAGTGGCGGCATATAGGGTTGCCCTTGTCCGTACGTACGTACGTCTGTCTGTCTGTCTGTCTGTCTGTCTGTCTGTCTGTCTGTCTGTCTGTACGTACGTACGTCCCGAAGATTGTTTCCGATCTAATTCTTGAAAACCGTTTGTCCAATCCTCACCAAACTTTAAACACATGTTTGTGACCATAATATCTTGATCAAGTTCGATAGTCATGGAAATCGCTTTAGTCATTTAGGAGTTACGGCCCTTTTTTGCCAAAAATACTTCAAAAATATATGTTTCCAATCTAATTCTTGAAAAGTATGTGTCCAATCCTCACCAAACTTTACATACATGATTGTGACCATAATATCTTGATCAAGTTCGATAGCCATGGAAATCGCTTTTGTCATTTAGGAGTTACGGCCCTTTATTTGCAAAAAAAGACTTGAAAAATACGTCCCAAAGATTGTTTCCGATCTAATTCTTGAAAACTGTTTGTCCAATCCTCACCAAACTTTTAACACATGTTTGTGACCATAATATCTTGATCAAGTTCGATAGCCATGGAAATCGCTTTAATCATTTAGGAGTTAGGGCCCTCAGATATCCTGAATAATCATTATGGCTTATTTTCTGTGACAAAAAATCGAAGTGGGGGCATCCGTGTCCTATGGACACATTTCTAGTTTTTGATCATGTAACCTGAAACACACATATTTTTTTTTTTGGCCTAAGATGAATACAAAACAAACATACAAGCATATGAGTACAAATATTAGAATTAGTGTGGAAGAGGCTGATCATGGCCTTGGCCTAAAAACTGCTCTAAAAGAAAAAAGAAACTGAAACACTGAAGAGGAATAGAAACACAAAAGTGTGACTGAAAAGAGGTTGCTAAAAAAGTTTATCCCCCAAAATTAGATTTTGAAAAAACTGATCAGCAACTACCTCACAAGGACACATAAGACTGCAAACTAGAACAAAGCAGATAAGCAAATGAAGCAGCATGGACAGTCAGTGGCCTTTTACCTGCTTCTTTCAATTACATATCCGTGATAGCTATAGCATTACAACAAGCAGAAGGCAAGTGACAAAATAAAGTGACATATGCAACACAGAAAACATGCATTAGCAAAGGAAATGAAAAAAGGATAACTAAATAAATAAATGCAAGCAACTGAAAATGAAAAGCAAGAACAATTTGTAACAAAGAAAGTAACAATAAAAAAGCGTAACATTACATGATAACTTACTCGTCAGCCAGCATGTGGACCCCTTAATCCGCACACGCAGAGCAGTGGCACTTTGTTCCATTCCAGCAACTGATAAGGGACTTGAACTGATTGTATGACGAACACTGTCTGAGTGTGTCAGGCAGAAAGTTTCAGGTTCTGGCTGCCGAGTAGCGGAAAGAGTTCCTTCCATACCTTTCAGTTCTAGGTTGGGGAAGTTCAACACAGTTACTGAACCTAAAATTATCTTTAGAGTCATTAAAAGTAACAAGATCGTTTAAGTAACTGGGTCCTTGTTTATTTAAAATTTTGAACGTTTGCAGTGCTACTAATCTCATCCTTCTAACTTTAAGAGACGGAAGCCCAGGGCAGGTGTCAAACTGGTGGTTTCTACTAGGATTGATGTTTAATGATTAAACTTGGTATGTAGCAACTAACTAGCAAGCCCATGGAGCTTGGGATTGCATTTCGGGTCAAGGTCAATTGTACTTTAAATAGAAAAAAATGTTTTTGGCTTAAACAGTTACATTGAAGATGCAGTGTACATTTAGGAATTATGTTCATGTGTACGGTGATGACATTTGGCACATTGCAAGCTATTGCGCAAGCATACCTTGCTTGGGATTTAATTAAGGATGGTGGTTTAATAACTTACGTTATGTTTAATATTAAGGATGAAATTTGTGTGTATAATTTTAGCTCATGTGAACACTTATTCATGTTTTTAGGGTTTGTATATGGAGTTTGAAGGGTCAAGGCTGTTAAAAGTAGAAAAACAGTTTCTATTTAATAACCTTAGTAGGAATGAGTATAATGCAATAAAACTTAGTGTATAACAAGCTCATGTTGAGATATGCATTGGGATTGCGTTTCCAGACGGTAGTAGTATCTTGCTTTTAGTTATTTATCTGGCAGAATGTCCATTAAAGACCATACTTCTATAAAACAATGACCTCTTTCTTCCAGAACCATCCCACCTGCTGAACCAAGAGAGAGATGGGTCCATTGTATTCACCTGGGATGACATCTCAGACACAAATGAAGTATGTATACAATGTACATGTCTGTTTAATATGCTTGCTTATTTAATTACATGAAGATTAACTATATGATTATAAAATCTTGAATATCCTAACATTTCTATCGAATATGTCTGAGGGAAAAGTCTTCAGCTATTTAGTTCGTTGTTTTGTTTATCATTGTATGAGAAATGTTTATATCTACATGTACATCACACCTTACAAATCTGTTTCATTTACCAGGAATGAATAATATATATTGTTTTTGATATATACTTTTTATTTGTTTTCTTTTCATATTCATGCCTTTGATTATGTTTCAGGGTGCTGTTGTTACTCACTTCGGCATGTACAACCCAGTATCGAAACACTTCAAGGTATGGATTCTCTTGTGTAATTTTGAAAAAATTGCTTTAAGAAGTTTATGAAATCAGGACAGATTTTATTGAGTGTTTATGGAGACTTAAAAAAAAATGGACAGTACCGGGTTTATTAAATGTTTAAACGGCATGTTAAAATGCAATTTATTAAACATTGTCCTGGACTTCTTTACAACAAAACCATAAAAATGTAAGTTGGCATGAGTTTTCAAAGATGTCAAAATGACTATTGTGGCAAAAAGCAACAATTTGTGTGAAATTTGCCCTTTCCTCAAAATTGAAAGTTACCTTAAAATTTATATAAATATTAATGCACATGAGCATACAACTGTTTGCAAGTGAACTATTGATATATGGGAGCATTGAATGGTCGTGGCTTTTGCTCTGCAAAAAGACAAGTGCACTGGTTTCAAATCAACCAACTGATTAAATCAAAGCTTGAAATAATTCTGTTTGTACTGCTTTAAAAAAAATTGAATCGTTTCATGGACGGAACAAATTGACTGCCTCTGCATAGAAAAAGGCTTTATGATCATGCTTTTATAAGCTGATTGACAACTACACTACAAAAATAGTATTTAAAAAAAAACAAAAAACAAAACGATGGAATGAACAAAGTCCTGTTTTGATAATAAAGAAAAAGATGAGTTTGTATGTGAGTTAATGTGTGTGTTGCATTATCTTTACCAGGTGGTGCACGTCCACAACCAGCGAGTCAGTGTGGTGTCTGCGTCCATCAGCCAGGACACAACGTTTATTGGTAAGATTTTCTTCTAGGGCATTTACATTTTATAGTTGGATACAAAATTTAGTATACTTAATTTCAGTAGTAGATTATGTGTTTTGATTCCTTATGCCTACTGGTGTTTTTAGTTGTGCGTCGCTCACTCAGTGAGTTGCTTCTTTGATAAGTATAATTAAGTACATGTTGGTCCAAATATAGTACCGCTTTTGAACTAAACGCACTTCTACTCAATTCATAAACATTTCCTTTAAAATGGATATTGTGACTCCCAAATTGTATACAATAATGTTCTTTTCAGCCTTCACCACAATGTCCCGTGACAGGACGGCCTCCAGTCTCGACAGAAGAACTGGCAAAGGTTCGGACAAAATATTTTAGAATATAATTTGGTTGGGAAAAATGTACTTCGTTTATTAAAATGGTAAGAAGTGTTGGTCTCATAATTTTAGAATCATGAAATAAATTAAGGAAACTACTTAGTGAATGTGATTTTAATTCCCGGAAATTTATCTTTTACTTTATTTATGAATTTGATCCTTAAAACAGGTTAATGATGAAAATGTGTGCTAGCCAAAAAGTAAAATTCTAGGAAATGTATTTTTATGCCCCCCTTCGAAGAAGAGGGGTATATTGCTTTGCACAGGCATGTCGGTCGGTCAGTCGGTCGGTCCGTCGGTAGACCAAAGCTTGTACGAGCGATAACTCAACAATTCCTGGACGTATGGTCATCAAACTTCACATGAAGGTTGGGTCTGACCAGTAGATGACCCCTATTGATTTTGGGGGTCATCGGGTCAAAGGTCAAGGTCACAGTGACCTTTAATGGTAAAATAATTTTAAAGCTTGTCCGAGTGATAACTCAACAATGCCTGCACCCATGGCCCTCAAACTTGACATGGAGGTTGGGCCTGACCAGTAGATGACCCCTATTGTTTTTGGGGGTCATCAGGCCAAAGGTCAAGGTCACAGTGACCTTGAATGGTAAAAGGTTGTCCGAGTGATAATGTGACAATGCCTGCACCCATGGCCCTCAAACTTGACTTGGAGGTTGGGCCTGACCAGTAGCTGACCCCTATTGTTTTTTGGGCTCAATGGGTCAAAGGTCAAGGTCACAGTGACCTTGAATGGTAAAAGGTTGTTCGAGCGATAACTCAACAATTCCTGGACGTATGGCCCTCAAACTTGACTTGTAGGTTGGGTCTGACCAGTAGATGACCCCTATTGTTTTGGGGGGTCATTGGGCCAAAGGTCAAGGTCACAGTGACCTTGAATGGTAAAAGGTTGTCCGATTGATAACTCAACAATGCCTGCACCCATGGCCCTCAAACTTGACTTGGAGAATTGGCCTGACCAGGAGATGACCCCTATGGTTTTTGGGGGTCGTCTGGCCAAAGGTCAAGGTCACAGTGACCTGGAATGGTAAAAGGTTGTCCCGAGTGATAACTCGACAATGCCTGCACCCATGGCCGTCAAACTTGACTTGGAGGTTGGGCCTGGCCAGAAGATGGTCCCTATTGATTTAAGGGGTCATTGGGCCAAAGTTCAAGGTCACAGTGACCTGGAATGGTAAAAGGTTATCCGAGTGATAACTTGACAATGGCTGCACCCATGGCCCTCAAACTTGATTTGGAGGTTGAGCCTGGCCAGAAGATTGTCCCTATTAATTTTAGGGGTCATTGGGCGAAAGGTCAAGGTCACAGTGACCTTGAATGATAAAAGGTTGTCCAAGTGATAACTCAACAATGCCTGCACCCATGGCCCTCAAACTTGACATGGAGGTTGGGCCTGACCAGTAGATGACCCCTATTGATTTTAGGGGTCAAAGGTCAAGGTCACAGTGACCTTGAAAGAAAACTCGACAATTCTTGGACCTATGGTCATTAAACTTGACATGAAGGTTGGGCCTGCCAAGTAGATGACCCCTATCGATTTTGGGGGTCATCAGGCCAAAGGTCAATGTCACAGTAACCTTTAATGCAAAAAAGTTAACAAATCTTCCCCCAATGATATCTCGACAATGCCTGAACCTATGATCATTAAACTTGACATGGATGTTAAGCCTGACCAGTAGATCACCATTATTGATTTTAGGATTCATAGAGCCAAAGGTCAAGGTCACAGTGATCTTGAATGGTAAAAGGTTGTCCGAGTGATAACTCAACAATGCCTGAACCCATGGCCTCCAACTTGACTTGGAGTTGCATCTGACTTGTAGATGACCCCTTATGATTTAAGGGTCATCGGGTCAAAGGTCAAGGTCACAGTAACCTTGAACGAAAAAAACTTGTTTTTTGATAACTTGACAATGCCTGCACCCATGGCCCTCAAACTTGACATTTAGGTTTCTGGTGACCAGCTAATGACTCTGGATTTTGAGTTCATAGAGTCAAAGGTCATGACGGTCATAACACACTTTATCCTCACACTTTATTGGTCATAATCTTAAAACAGCAACAAATCAGCTGTCATTTCGGTCCATGCATATTTCATTCAATTGTCCATATAATCCTGACAACATGGCGCTCAGGGGGGGCATAATGTTTGACAAACATCTCTTGTCCTGTAGGTCTTGCATATTGTTATAGTACCCAACATAAAATTATAGAAATTCCTGAATACATAGAGTTGAATGTTGAATAAATATATGTTCAGGTGAAATTATACTGGTATTTTAACAAGTAATTCTAATAATTTATGTTAAATGATTTCCACACACACATTAACAGTACAATTTATCAGTATTACATGTTATGAAGTGCCAGTGTTATTTTTAGAGACGTACAGTGCCTACCTAGCAGAGATAAAAGCCATGAGCCCACGTGTGTTCTCCTTGAACCTGGAGCGGCAGACATTCATCAAGGTCCAATTTCTCTACGAGGACAAGCCGGCGGAAAAGGAAGCAAACATGATCGTCATGCTGCACAGGGAATGTACGATTATTGGCCTTAAACTGGTTTTGTTAAAAGATATTTACATGTAACTGAAATCAATTTTGCTTCTGAAACACTGGAAAATGATCAGCACATTGAAAAAGAAATGAATTAAAGTTATTAGACATATTTTTCCAATTGAAAAAGAAATGAATTCTATATGAAATTAAAGCTTGATTTTTAGTTAAACAAGAGATTTATTAGGGTTTTATTTCAGCCATTGGTTTGTACAAAATCCCACTTGCAAGAGCTGCCCATGGAATGGTATGTCTCCACATTTTATTTCATTCTTTTTTTTTTCACAAAGCAAGAATTTGAAAAAATAATAGTAGGCAAAGTGTAATCAAGATGTGAGACCAGAAGCATGTTAAAATAAATTTTATATTAAGAATTCATCTCACTTTTACACTGAATTAGTCAATTTGTTATGTTTAAGGCATTAATTTTTCAAAAATAAACAGGGAAACCTTCCTTTTTATGCATGAAATTCATTTTCCCGTCTCATTGCCTTAGAAGGAGTAAAAAAAGTTCATTTCTGTATGATGTTATATTGCCCCACCCTTAAAGTCTACCTGTGTATATTCAGGTGATGAAGGGCCAGCCGAAGACGGAGCAGATCGGGAAGAAGTTTGTGTGGTGTCAGTGGGATAGTGGGAAGCAGATGTTGTTCTACATCCACCAAAGTATGGATGACAGCGGTGCTAAACAACACATCCTCTCCTCTGTACAGATGTACAATAACGGACTACATGATATGGTGGTATACGACAGTCTCCTAAGTCCTTGAGCATTTCTGTCTGTATATGTTTAAAAAGAAACAGTTATAATCTAATACCCTTTATTTGACAAATAATTTATTTATTTAGTTAGTTTTATTCTAAATGGCAGTTAAATCTTTTTTTTTTAAACATTACATTGTATAGCTAATTTTTCAAATTGAATAAATATAACTTGAAGTGCCAAAACTGAACCATGCCATTTGAGTAAGTTACAGTAGTATAAATCTTGAAATCTTGTTAATCTCTTTTCTGTAATGTTTCTGTAATGTTTCAGCTGGATGTTCCATTAAACTTTCCACTGACATCCAAGTCCTCGGGCAGATGTACTTATGCAGATATTCCATTGTGCAGTGGCATTCCAGGTTTGTAATATCATTACAAATGTAATAACTCCGGACAATGTCTTTTTACCAGTAGCAATTTCATGCTATTTCCCAAAATTTATTTTATTGTATGGAAAATTTGGTGTCAAAAGTATTAAGAAATATCATCTAGTAAAAAATGAAATAAGCAAAAATTCCCTTTAAATGATATATATAATTTACTGAATTGGGATTTCTTTAAATCTGTTTGTAGTCTACATATGCATGTAAATATTACTATTCAGTTAGTTTAAACTTTATTTAATTTTACAACGATTGTGAAACAAGCTATAACAACTTCTATTAATCACTCTCGTTGGCACGATGTTGCGCGAGAGTGTGGTCTTGTGTTGTGGGGGAAACCGGAGAACCCGGAGAAAACCCACTTGTCCGGCTTGGTGACCACTAACCAAACTCACATGCGCCCAGGCCGGGAATCGAACCTGGGTCGCCTTGGGATTCAGTTGAGTTGTGGAAACCAGAATTCTGTGTTTAAACACATGCAAGGGTGATCTTAAAAAAAAACACATTTAACAAATATGGAATACCTAGTGATGACTACAGTAACTTTTCAACTGCCAAGTCACATGAGGTAAAATAAACTTATTTGTTATTATCCATTGGTTCTATGATTATAGAAACAAACATTTTCGAACATTGCCCCATTCCAATGTTCACAAAATATCCACAGAAACCAGCATGAATGCCACCGTGTTGACAAAGAGTAACGGCACATTCTGTCTGTGTTACCAGAGCCATGTTAGTGCCACGTCAGAAAGGCGATCCAAGTCATCACCCCTGCCACGAACCTCACCACTACAGCGTACATCCCCGCTACAACACACTACCTCACACCAGGTAGAGGCTAGATGCTTCAAATTTCTGATAATTTTACTTAAGCAGGCTTATCATAGTATTCAAAAAGCCTTGTTGTATTTTAATTTCTGAGAATAAATTGATTAACATGATTAGAAAATAATACTTTAGTGTGGAACCTCAAGTCATGTATGTGAGGTTCTCTACCGTTTAAAAAAGCTAACATGGCAGTTCAAATGCTGAAAGTATTTTCTGACATGTGCAAATCAGTACAGATGCACAGATAAGTTTTTATACCCCCGACAAATGAAGTTTAAAGGGGGTATATTGGAGTCACCCTGTGGTTAGTTTGTCGGTTTGTCGGCTCTTCTAATTACAGAGTTACTGCCCTCTGTTACTTTTTCTTGTCCGGAGCATAACTTGAAAAGTATTGGATGAAATTTAATAAAGCTTCATACAGTGATAGATCATAATGAGAGGAAGTGCAGTGTACAGGATCCGCAATTCTATATCAGCTAATTACAGAGTTACTGCCCTTTGTTACTTTTTCTTGTCCGGAGCATAACTTGAAAACTATTGGATGGAATTTAATAAAACTTCATACAGTGATAGATCATAATGAGAGGAAGTGCACTGTATAAAAACCGCAATTCTATTACAGCCAATTACAGAGTTATTGCCCTTTGTTACTTTTTTCTTGTCCGGAGCATAACTTGAAAACTATTGGATGGAATTTAATAAAGCTTCATACAGTGATAGATCATAATGAGAGGAAGTGCAGTGTACAGGAACCACAATTCTATTTCAGCTAATTACAGAGTTACTGCCCTTTGTTACTTTTTCTTATATGGAGCATAACTTGAAAACTATTGGATGGAATTCAATAAAACTTCATACAGTGATAGATCATAATGAGAGGAAGTGCAGTGGACAGGAACCGCAATTCTATTTCAGCCAATTACAGAGTTATTGCCCTTTGTTACTTTTTTCTTGTCCGGAGCATAACTTGAAAAAAGTAACTTAACTCATTTATAGATGGTCATCGGCAATCGTAAACTGACAATCGTAGAACTTAAGGGGGTGTATAGGGGATAGCTTATAAGACATCTAACACAAACAGTAAGTCAATGTCACAGTGACCTTCAATTAAAAAATGAGTTTGATCCCTGATCTTATGCAGTAAATGTTCACTACTGAATATGGATGAATAAGGCCAAACTTCAAGGTAACTGTTGATTTGTCTCCTGTCCATAGGTTTGAAACAAATTTCATGTCCCTCATTGATTTTTTCTCAGCTATGACCAGACAATAGGGGTGACAAGCTCTTTTTCAAAAAGGCAATCTCTAGTTATCCATTTGAATCATATTACAGGGAAGCAGTTCCAGCTCTGAGAGTGAGTCAACAGAAATCAACTACTACATTTGCATGGTTCATCATGGTGGGTGATTATTGGTCAATGTTTTTATTTTACCTCAGATTTGCAAAGGCAATGCTGAAATTAACCTATGAATATTAAAAAAGCATTATATTTGTGATAAATTAAAAAGTTTAAAAAGTACCAAAGTTATTGAAGCTTGAACATGTAAGTTACTCTCATAAGTTCTTGATGGATATTACTTTTTATTGTTTCAGCCAGTACCATCCATGGTTGCGTGTCTCACATACCAGCTGCTGTGGTGAGGAGAGCTGTAGTTGCCTTCTCCTGGCTAGGTAAGACATGTCCACAAGACTGTTTCCTTTCTGCCAAAAATACTGGAGTAAATAACAAATTGAAAGGCTACATACTGATCAATTTTTGGCTTCACTGTAAGTTGAAGAATGTCACTGTTTTTGAAAAAACATGTACCGGTAAAGTGATTTCAGTTTAAACTGAATATTTTTATACTCAATATTTTATTTAACTCAGCATTCTATTTACTCAAGTATAACAAAAGTGTGTTACCACTCAATGAAAGGAACAATCAAATCCGAGTTTCCCATAAAAAATAAGCTTAAAAAATTACATGTGCACATTTCACATGCATTTTTTAACTTGACTTTTCAAAGAATAAGGAGAGCTTTTGTTCTCATCATGGCATTAATGTCGATTTATTACCAAGGCCATAATCTCTGTTACCACTTGATGTTTTTGATTAATACTTTATACTAGGATTCCCAGTAACCACACTAACTAAAAGAATGACCTAAGACCACTCTAGGTTGAATATAATGCAAATTATGAACCTTATTTGTCTGGTAATTCTGTCTTAATTTTATGTGCAAGTACTTAAGTGCATAGCTCTGTCCCCACATATTATATTTTATTACTACCTTTTACAAAGCTTCCCAGCCATCAAAGTGTAATATAACTCTACCTTGAATATAATGCAAATTATGGCCCTTGTTGGACGTCTTAGAAATTCTGGTTTAAGTTTTTTCCAAGTATCATTGAGTCCCTATCTGACCACCAATTAATGTAATTAATTGAAACTTCAACAAAGTTTCACTGTCAACAGACCTTAATTAAGTAAGTAGGGTCAATCTTCCATGATACAATGCAAGTAATGGCCCTAGTTTGACATGTAAATTGTGGTTAAAATTTTGTGTGCAAACACCATCAAGTGCACATCTTACATTCCACTGACATTTTGTTTGATTGAAATTTTAAAAAAGCTTTACAGACAATGGATTAATAAGATTGATATATGCAAATAATGATCCTTTTCCAAACAGAAATTATTGTTGAAGATTTGCATGCAATTACCATATCAGTCAATAACTCACCAACCACTCAATGTGTTTGACTGAGTCTTAAAACAACCCTTCACAGACAACAGACCAACTAAATTAAGAAAGTTCAGTAACTCTAGGATTATTTAATGCAAAGTCTGGCCTTTTTTACTTAGAAATTGTGTCTAAGCTTTTGCATGCATACCATTAAATCTATAATTCACCAACCACTCCATGAATCTTAAAAAAGTAAAAAAGAAATCAACATTTTGCAGTTCAAAACTAACTAAAAATAAGTTGAAACATATACATGTATAACAATTTTAATTATACACAATTTTCATAGACAAATTATCTACCACTACTTTTTCAAAAACTTTTCACATGATAAGTATACATGTAGCATTTCGATCAGCTATCTACTCCAGTATTTCTGCAGAACAGACAGCAAGGCACCACAGTCCCTTTTAACAAATAAGTTTTATTTGTGCGAAATTTCACTGAGCGGTTTTAAAAGAGTAGCAACAAGATGTAGTCAAATAATTATGCAAATTGAAAGCTTAACATTATAATAAACTTATTATCCACAAAACCTGTGCATCATGACAGTATTTCATTTGTTTGAGTCAAATGTATGTATAATATCTAATCTCTGAAGATACAAGAAAGCATCTGTTGTTGTGTAAAACAATGAATAAACTTTTTTCAGGAGACCAGATTCTCGTAATGTTACCAGGGTACTTTGCTCACTTACTCAATGTCTCCATAGAGTATGAACCTTGCAACCATATCTTGCTGCACAGTAAGTAGAGGTCTACATAGAGTATGAACCTTGCAACCATATCTTGCTGCACAGTAAGTAGAGGTCTCCATAGAGTATGAACCTTGCAACCATATCTTGCTGCACAGTAAGTAGAGGTCTACATAGAGTATGAACCTTGCAACCATATCTTGCTGCACAGTAAGTAGAGGTCTACATAGAGTATGAACCTTGCAACCATATCTTGCTGCACAGTAAGTAGAGGTCTACATAGAGTATGAACCTTGCAACCATATCTTGCTGCACAGTAAGTAGAGGTCTACATCGAGTATGAACCTTGCAACCATATCTTGCTGCACAGTAAGTAGAGGTCTACATAGAGTATGAACCTTGCAACCATATCTTGCTGCACAGTAAGTAAAGGTCTATATAGAGTATGAACCTTGCAACCATATCTTGCTGCACAGTAAGTAGAGGTCTACATAGAGTATGAACCTTGCAATTATATCTTGCTACACAGTAAGTAAAGGTCTCCATAGAGTATGAACCTTGCAATCATATCTTGCTACACAGTAAGTAGAGGTCTCCATAGAGTATGAACTTTGCAATCATATCTTGCCGACAGTAAGTAGCACTCTCCATAGAGTATGAACCTTGCAACCATATCTTGCTAGACAGTAAGTAGCACTCTATAGAGTATGAACCTTGCAACCATATCTTGCTGCACAGTAAGTAGCAGTTTCCATAGAGTTTGAACCTTGCAATCATATCTTGCTGCACAGTAAGTAGCAGTTTCCATAGAGTTTGAACCTTGCAATCATATCTAACTGCACAGTAAGTAGCAGTTTCCATAGAGTATGAACCTTGCAATCATATCTTGCTGCACAGTTAGTATCGCTCTCCACAGAGTATGAACCTTGCAATCATATCTTGCTGCACAGTAAGTAGCAGTTTCCATAGAGTTTGAACCTTGCAATCATTTCTTGCTACCCAGTAAGTAATGCTTTCTATAAATTAAATTAACATTTGGGTGTACGGAAATAAGATATGCAAAATATATTTATTTTTTTATTTACTTTTAGAAGCCCTGAGTATACTAGTACATGCAACCTTTTTATTGATGGCCATAATTTGAAAACTATCAAAGATATTAACATAAAACTTGGTACACATTGCAGCATAATGGTTTAACCATGTGCACTCATTTACCTAGTATCATCACACCAGCCTGTATTTAGTGGATTGTGGTATTTCCTCTGACAACTGTTGTTTTTAAGTAAAAAAGGGGATTTTTATCTATCAGAAGCACAAATCAAGATTATGCTGAGTAGGAATTATCAAAAATAATGAAACTGTAAATTCCACAATATAATGTCAGAATTAATTTCCAGGTAAATCCTGTGAAGAAGGGATAGAGGATGAGGAGACAGGTGGCAGTGAGAGAAGCACTGGTACTAGAAGTGATGACCAATCAGATAGCAGGAGACATGACCAATCAGATTTTAGGAAAAATAACCAATCAAACTCCAGGAAAAGTGACCAGTCAGATGCAAGTATCAGTGGCGCATCAGCCGAAGAGCTCATTCCTGTTCTTGAGTCTAGGATGGAGCAGTTTTCATTTGTTTCAAATACTGCACTGAAAATCATTGGCAATGAAGGAACTGGTATGTAATGATTAAAACAGTACTTGGTTGCCAAAGAATAACACAACAGAACATATGATTATTCAACTTTGTTATGTTGATCTGACTGTATAATTATACTTGAATTCTATAACCTGGTATTATATTGTTTTGTGCAGTACCATGAGATTGCTTATCTTCCTAATATAATCTATGCACTGTGGAACAGGTGCATATCTTCTGGACCGGAGATCGCGATGTGTGTACTCTGTGACCATAGATCCAGACAGGCTGGTGGACATATTTAGTCATTGTAGTATGACCATGACACGTACTGCTCTGCTACACTACGCCATCCTCAGGCAGAAGGGATTTGAACTTGTCAAACAGGTAAGTACCAAATACAGGTACAGTAAAACTGAGATCATTCAAGGACGTTGGGTCCCGAGCTAAAACCTCCAATTATCCAATGCTTGGAACTACCCAAGTTACCATTTTTGTACACTATGAAATGTATTTTTGAAGTTTGAAGTCGTCATACCGATTGTTGACTTCAGCACTGTTTATGTATTGCGTTGTGGAATATGCTCATGTGTTGAAAGGATGTGGTATACTAAATATTAAGATGTAAAAGTGAAACAAAGCAGCGAATAAAAAGCAAGGTTTATTTTAACCCAAAATTTAAATTCATTAAAAAGCTTTCATTGTGTTAATTTTTACCATATTCAGCCATATTTTGTCGTGAAATTGACGTAAGGGATGCCTTTCTTTGTCGGGTAATTATGCCGTTATCGCCCTCATGTGCCGTGATAATTTCACGGGTGGAAACGATAATCATAATCAGGAACGAATTTCTGAAGTAAAATGTAACTAGATATAGTGACATGTGTTTTATATCACAAAAACATTGCCATTTTCACAACATGTGAACATTTTAACACCTGGCATATGTTTGTTTTTTTTGGAACGCGCTTCAGGTATATGTGTGAAATTATTACTTCTAGGTATTCATTACATTTTGCACATGATTTGTGTATTTGGGACTAGCAATGGTACTTTAGTTCTCAATATACTTAGGTTTAGATCCTTTATTAAAAAAGAAGGAATAATGGTCGGGACTAAGCCTCAACCTCAACCAATTGCCAGTTCTCAAACATTCGTAGTTTTACTGTATAAAGTAAAAGTTCATAGTTTAGTTGTTCATGTACCTACATGATAAACAATATTGTACTTGTTTATGTACATATGTGTGAAAGTGACCAATTATAATTATTAAAGAAACACAAGCTTTTTCCATTAAAATAGTACACATATGCTGATATATAGTGCAGCCTTTAACAAAATGAGCAGGTTTCTTACAAATTTATATATTTTTTTTATCATTTCAGCTATTTTCTGTGATCTGCAATGACATAGCCAGTCCAGAGGTCCCAACTATGATGAAAGAATTCCTTATTGGTAAGTAGGTTTTCGATGGATCTTGGAAAGGTCTTAATGTTCAGTGTATTTTAAGAGATTAAGCGCATATTTGAAGAACTGGAAATAAATAAATCATTCATAACCTGAAATATATATTTCATCCTGTTTCTTAAATGTTGCAATAGTTGATTATAGCCTTAGAGTTTGATGCTTTTTACATATAAAACTGCTTTACATGTGTTAATGTATTTTTTTTACCGGGTAGTAAAAATCTTTTTTTTTCAAAGGAATCATTATTTTCAAACAGCAATGACATATGTGGCTGTACGTCGTCAGACAGATCGAGAGGTTCTACGTCTGCTGCCTTTCACGAATTCAGAGCCCTTCAGGGGACAGATAGATAAGGTACATACAAACTTGTGGGTTTTTTACAGAGAAGGTTGCTTTACTTTGTGGATGTCAAGGATTTGCTAGGTGGCCAGTGAAGGATGCCAGGGTTGAAATGATATGCTATGATGTACATAATAATGTCGCCCCTTCAACTGAAAGGAGACATAAAACCTTGGATGTCTCTCCATAACAAATTTGCTTCGTGTATTGCTTCAAGCCAGATTCATCAAACTTTTCTTCATCTTGGTTTATATGCAAGGCTGCATTCAGAAAGTGCAGAGTGAAAAAATGGCATATAGTGCATGAAATTTTGGGTAGCTTGTATCTCCAAAAGCACATGAGCCAGAGTCATAAAACTTCACAGGAATGTTAACCAGCATATGGAGTTATGCTCATCGTGTTTTGTGTTGCTTTGTCCAATATATTGAGAAAATTGCCTATAGAGAAAGCTATGTTGTATGCAATCTTGTTTCACTCTCGAACATATTTGACCTGCACCCATGGTTCATGTTTCTTCTCAGTATTAACATTTCATGTTTTTTTTCTAATTTTTGCAGACTAAGAGTGGTGACCGGCTGGCCCGTCTCTCCTACTCCCAAATCCATAGGCTGCACTTCCCCAACAAAACGGGGAAGGAGCGTACCCAGAAGAAGAGCGGTATCGGAGATGACTGGCTCGATATACTGCGTATACATTTGCGATCGATGCAGGTCACAAAGACATGCCGGTGGAGCTTTGACTCCGTAAAAACAGCTTACCAGCAGATGCAGGTCAAGGAAGAAAAGGTAGGGTGGATTCCCGATATTTGATCTACATGCATAAAACACAAAGATTGTTCTGAAATTGATCTATACACATTTTAAAGTAGTTCCACATTATTTGCCCTTAGCCTGTATCGGGGATATAACTCACTACTGGCACAGTGTTGGTGGTATTCCAGGGGAGGTAGATACAAAACCTAAACCTTAACCAGATACCTTAACACTCATATCACCTTCTTTGTTCCATCTGTGTCAACTTTCCAAGTAACTAATCAAATCTGTGATAGCTCCAGTTAACAACATAAAATTGGCTTATCCATATTTATACTGACATAAATGAATTTCAGCATTTACAGACCAGGGAGGAGGAACACTTTCTGACTCTTATCAGTATCAGCAAAGCGAAAGAAAGGTTATTTAATATTTTTCAAAATAATTCCTAATATTTTCATAAGTAATTTGATTGAATAGTTGAGTTTCTTTTTAACTGTAATTGTTAAATGAATTATAGACCAATATGTGATCATGAACATGTTAAGCTCGTGCACTGGAATCGGAGACATTAAAGGTTGACTTTATGGAGACTCCTAACATGCCCATGGCTTAGGTATGGATTATTTTACTGCCCCTGAAGATGGGCATAAACTTGTGTTTGACATACCAAGACGATGTGTTGCATGCAAGATTCTTGTTCCTACCTCTAAGGTCAAGGTCACACATAGTGTGTGTTTCCTTTGGAATACTGCGTATAAGAACATAGAGTATAGGTGGTAGTCTAGGGGTGTAACTTTTCTTGTATTGACAGGTTTTAAATCACTTGTCACATGTGTTCGACTTTCTATGATGATGTGTTTAGTGCATGACCCGTGTTCCATCCTCTAAGGTCAAGGTCACACTTAGTGTTTGTTTACTATGGAATGCTGCATAAAAGGACCTAGAGTAAAGGTGGTCGTGCCTTGGCTGTGACATTCACAGAATTAGACAGATTGTTATTACACATATACATATTGCAGTGACCATGCATGGGTCTTATGTGGTGGTCCAAACATCAATGAGATGTAATTAGTGTTTTTATATAATCCATTTGTTCATAAACATTCGTTTCTCTATCCACACATTTCATTGAAGTTTGTTCCTTTTCTGAATTATCTATAATCACACTTAAGTGTAACTTAAGGAGTATTTGTCTCGGTAACAGCTCTTGTTCTCTATGTTTTCAGACATGGGGAGGACTCTGGTAACCTCTACGGAACCAAGATGGAAAACGTCCTAGGACAGGCTCCCTGTTTCCTGCAGGGAACGTCCGTGTCTGAGACATCTGACACACACATGGCTTTGGTATAGATATATAATTCAAATTAACTTTTTAATTTGGGCTCACATGATACATATTTCTATATTCAGTTGTTGTTTTAAGCTGGACTTTTCAAAGAATAAGGAGGCTTTACTGCTGCTCTGGTGTCAGCATGATGTCGGCATTGGTGTCCACGTCCGGTTAAAGTTTTAGGGAAGGTTGACATTTTCACTTATAACATCAATTCCCTTCATTCAATTAGCTTAATACTTCACACATGTGGACCAGGACCATCACTCATGAAGTTACATAACTCCATATCATCATTAATACAAATTATGGCCCCTGGTAGTCTTAGGAACTTGGGTTTATGTTTAAGTGCAGGTTAAAGTTTTCGGGCAAGTTTGGATTTTTATTGATAACTTCTATACCCTTTATTCAATTGACTAAATACTTTGCACAATTATTAAGAACCATTTTACAATTAGGTAACATAACTCCATTTAAACCCTTACATGGAAACTATCAAAGCTATCACTTTGAAATTTGGGGAATTTGTTCATCTAATACCCTTCTTCACCTTGTTCCCTGAAGATGCTGAGCTTACCTGATTTTGGGGGTAAAAAACATGAATTTTGATGGATTTTGAGTATCGGACCCACACATTTGGGAGGGTGGGGGATATTTCAGTATTTTTTGACTTTGTAATTTTTAGCTAGTCTGACTTTTAAAGTTTTGTGGTTGGGTCACTAACATGTAAACCATCAAAGCTATTACTTTCAAATTTTGGAATACCTGTTCAAAGTCAAATGTAATAAATGAAACAAATAAACCGTGAAAGGACAAAATCAGACAAGCATTCGGCACCGGCAAGCGGTGCTTTGTTTTAATTCTTTTGACAAGCACACAAGGGGAAAACTGGTTATTTGAATGACTTGCGTCGTTGTTAGGGCGGGCAAAAGGGCGGGCAGCGTCAAACTCACCTATGGTATCGAAGAATTTTAGTTAGATTAGACATATAGTATAGAAACTTGGTTTATAGGAGGAGTTTATGGAGACCTTTCATGGAATCATGTTTGGGGCCCTTGTTTGGATCAAGGTCAAGGTCACTGTAGCTATAAATAGAAAAATGGTTGGTATTGAATATCTTAAGCTAAGGTTGACGTATTGTGACCAAAATTGGTACATATGAAGAGTTTATGGTGACCTTTCATGAGATTGCGTTTGCGGCCCCTAGGGTCAAAGTCAGTCTTACTAAAAAGTAAAAATAGATAACTGTTTGGTACTGAATCACTTTAGTTAGGGTCGATGTATTGTGACCAAACTTGATCTATAGGATGAGTTTATTGAGGACTTTTGCGGCATCGTGTTAGGGCCCTTAGGGTGAAGGACAGACACATATAACATCAGTATTGTATTCATTTCTAAGATAAAGAAGTTATAGATGAGCGTCATACAACAGCTCTTGTTTCATCAATTTTGTCTAGATTATTTGTTTAGTGTTGTTGTTCTTGACATAAAATGAAGGATTTTGCATATTCATATGTATTAGTATTGGCAGTTCAGGAGTTATACTGAAATGGAAGTATTACATATGTAGCCATTGACATCATAAATACATGCAGCAATGCCCACAACTGTGGCTGAAATAGTTGTTGAGTTTTGCCCCTTGGCTAAGCAAGGAAATGGATATCGTTAGTGTATGCTGGATAACTGAGGATATAGAAGGGTATTTGTGTACTCTGGCTTCCCAACAAAAACAGACTAGCCTTTTTGTACTCTGGCTTATCAAGGAAAATGGATTAGTGTTCGTTTACTTTGGGTAATCAAGGAAAATGGGGAGTGTCTGTGTGCTCTGGCTTACCAAGGAAAACGGAGGAGCTTTGTTGTACAATTGCTAACCAAGGAAAATGGACAAGCTTTGGTGTAAGTTGGCTTACAAAGGAACATGGACAAGCATGTGTACTCGGTTTTATCAAGGAAAGTTAGGCTTTGGTGAACTCTGGCATTGGAAGGAAAATGGACGCATTTGGTGTATGCTAGATAATTAAGGAAAATGGACTGGTACTTGTATCTTTTTGATGAGCTCTTGTTTTTCTTCAATAAAGAATTGAAGTCTAATCCCATATCTGTTTTGTAACTTCAGACCCGGGAGGTCCTCTCAAAGTACCTGATGTCATTCCTCATGAAAGATGGAAAGGTGAAGGCTGGCAATGTCTCCAAAGAGTATGTTGCCTGTCAGGTACAAAGCTGCTTGCTACATACAGAATGCTTGCTTAATTGTTTCTTATGGATAAGATATTTTATATTACCATATCGTTGCATGTAAGAGTTAATTAATTTGCCTCGGCCCTAGATGAGGCCATTATGCTTTTGAATTCCAAGTTTTGAATGTTGTATAATATAATTGGTATGCAATTTTTGTTTTTTTCATGTTTTTTTGGTTTTGTTTATCTCTCGCACCAATTTGTCGAGCAATCTGTAGTCTCTTATAATAGGATGAGGCTAATCAGACTTTTTTATACCGGGTAATTTGTGATATGATCTCATTATAAAGAGTATGCGACTTTTAATTTAAAAGGAAATTATCATTATTATTATCATGGTTAACTGTTTTTTGCTCTAATGGGCAAAGGCCTGAAGAGCTTTTGGATTGCGCAGTGTCTGTTGTTTGTGCGTCTGTTAACAATTGCTTGTGAATACGATACAGTCTTATATTATTCAAACTTACACAAAAGGTAGATATCCATAAAAGCTGGGCTCCTTTCTTAAAGCAGCCAGTGAAGCATCTTTGTATAGAGAGTTGTGAATTATTATAAAAGTTATAAAACTTTGCATATATGCCCAAAAAATCTACCTATCAAAAGTATTTTTTGAGGGAGTCAACTTTTTACAGAGTGTTGTCAAATATTGAAGAAGTTCATGTCCTTTGTAAAACATATGGTTCACTGATTGCTTCCCTTTGAATGTAAGTTCAGTGTATAAGATTAAACCAAAATATGTCATGCCAGTTGAGCAGTGGGCTTCTTGTTTAATTTTTAGTAATATGACCAAACGAATTATGAGACTAAAATTGTTGCACTTAAGACTTTTAGAAAAACTGGGGCCAGTGATTTACTTGATATTGCAGCGACAACAGAGCCAACTGCTGTGTCACCTGTTGTGGACTCTGAGGGGAAGACACCTTGCCTTGCGGGACCCTTTACCCACACTGTGAGAAATATATTATTGGTGTACCACGTCTTTTTATGTTATATTTGTGGACTGAGTTACTAAAAACAAACTTAAAATCAACATACATTAAAAATATATATCACCATACTTTGTGGTTCATCATATATGATATGCAAACTTTCATTCATTTACAATAACTTTTGCTCAGAAATCATGCACATTCTATCTACGGAGCATGTCTTTACATCATTTAAGCTCAACTGGCCGAAAGCTTATGCCATTGTGCAATGTCCGTAGTCTATGCATCATTCCGAGCATCCAATTGCTTGTGAATGCAATAAAGTTTTGATTGTATCTGAATCAAACTTATGCATGAGTTAGATAATCATGAGAGTTCTGTTCCTGTCAAAAACCAGCCACATGCACTGGATTATGACCCTTGAAATGCATAATAATTTCCTAAGGGAGACAATTTTGTACAGAGAGTTGTGTACTATTATATTGTTTGTCTCTCTTTCTAACATAGTAACAACTGACCAAAAACCAAAGGAGACAATTTTGAATAGAGAGTTGTGTTATTTTCAGGGAAGTGATTTGTTAGCGGATCTAATGGCACAAGGGACCAAAATAAACAAAATAAAAAATGTTTCTTTTAAATTTTAAGCTGATTTAGAAAATTAATTGGTTGCTATTGGTTGTTATTTTATTTGATGTATATATAGACACTCCAGTTTGCTTCGTAAGAGCCCTCAAAATAGAAACAGTTTTGTTTCTGCAGCAGGGTGCTTCATCCCCTTTGACTCCTATTTTATCTTAAAGCCCCCCTGAGGGTCAATCACATCCCTGTTATGGTAGTGACTGACTCCACTTCAAGCATATGATTCCATGCTTTGAATTGAAAATGACCAAAAGAGCCATGCCAGTAGAGCATACCCTTAATTCGGAACTTATTAAAATATTAACTCCTTTAATATGTCCCATTTAATGACAGATGAATGAGTTTTTATGTTTGTTATCATTTTGATACTTTCAAGTGTCCACAAATATTACGGATAAACCTTACACCTTAAATGCAATAAGCATTAAATAACATACCATGGGAACCAGCCCAGATTAAATGTATAAATGGATTACCTAATCTTGTTCTAAAATTCTTTACACATGTATGTTGTAGCATTAGTAATTCATCATAAGACATGTCAAAAGCATAAAAGAAATCAATTCTTATGACCACTGTATTAATATCATTGATGGCTTGGAATATAGATGTATATGTGTACAGAACATTGATGGCTTGGAATATAGATGTATATGTGTACAGAACATTGATGGCTTGGAATATAAATGTTAATGTGTACCTACTCTCTGCCTTACAGGGCAATGAAAGGAGGTCTGGATGAATATGAGTTGTTCCAGTTGCTGGATCGCTATGTGACGGTGACATCTGACCTCTTCTTTCCTGTGCCGGCCCGTCTCCATGGTTACCTTACCTCCCTTGCCTTTCGTGCTCTTCATTTCAGGTAAGTGACCTTAACCATCCTGTCCTGTCATTTATTAGCATGGTTACCTAACCTCACTTGCCATCCATGATATACACTTTAGGTAAGTGACCTCTGACCTCTACTTCCCTATTCTTGCCTGTTTCCATGGATACCTAATCTCCCTTGGCTTCCATGTGCTCAACTTCAGGTAAATGACCTCAACCCTCTCGGTGCATGCCTGTCTCCATGGTTACCTAATATCCCTTGCCTTCCACGCTCTATACCTCAGGAAAGTGACCTCTGACCTTTTCATGCATGCCCGTCTCCATGGTTAACCCCCACCTTTTGAGTTCTGCACTTTTTCTTTGTGACATCTGACCCCTACACTCCAACCTGTCTTGATGGTTAACAAACATCCCTATCCTTTTGTGCCGTATGCTTAAGGTTAGTGATATTTGACCCCTAGTTCATATCCTTTTACTTCAGAACAGCAGAAGTGCTTATGTACACTGATTTAACAAAATAGTACTATTTGTTTAGTATTTGCTGTAATGTTTTACAGAATGTTCCTTCAATATGTTGACCATGGAGTGCTGCAGCTCACAGGTGACTTTATGGCACAGCTGCTGAAAGGTTAGAGCTTCTATGAAATTCATTGGTGAACATTAAATGAGCAAGTTTGTATGTTATATTTTTATTGAGCAGGTTAAATTCTAAACATTATCACAAGCATATTGTTCACCAATAATCAATGCAAGTAGAATCACACGTCATCCCATTTTGTTACATTCAATCATGCCAGCTGAGATATAGTCATTCTTCGATGAATATATATGTTCAACACCTTAAACTCGACCCTTTCCACAGAGCTACCTGACAATGAGGAGTATGTTGGCTTAAAGCATTCCCTGATTTCCCGCCTGCCGCTAAGGGCTGGGGAGGAGTGTTACAGACTGTGGGACCATGTCACGTGCAGCACGTACCTGGCACACAAGCATGTGGACAAGATCCTTGCTGAACACAGGCCTTCTACTACTGAGGCTGCTAGCATGGACTCAATCAGAAGTAATAGGCTAATTCCCCTATATTCTAGTTCGGACTGCTTCTTATGTCATGTGCATATTAACTGCAGACATATAGGGATCATGTTGTCGACAGCAGCCGCTTTTGTGGTGTCACACTTACATGTTCATTCTTAAAACTCACACATTTCTTATCAAATCTTGGATATAATGTTTATTGGCCAAATTCGTGTTTTTGCTCCCCTACTTGAGATTTCTTATCCAATCTCGACCAGTGTTTATAAGAAAGCCATAACATCAATATTGTAGACATGCTGTCATTGATATTGTAGACATTCTTTCATTTCTATTGCAGACACCAAAACATCGATATTGTAGCCATGCTGTCATTGATATTGTAGACATGCTGTCATTGATATTGTAGACATGCTGTCATTGATATTGTAGACATGCTGTCATTGATATTGTAGACATGCTGTCATTGATATTGTAGACATGCTGTCATTGATAGTGTAGACATGCAGTCATTGATATTGTAGACATGCTGTCATTGATATTGTAGACACTATAACATAGATATTGTAGACATGCTTTCAATCTTATTGCAGACCCTGAAACATTGATGTTGTAGACATGCTTTCATTTCTATTGCATGCACAGTAACATTTCATTAAAGACACAATAACATTGATATTGTAGACAAGTTAACATTTTTATTATAGACACATTGACCGAGGCAAGGAGGAACAGCATCATAGAGGAGGTCTCTTTCCGGCCCCTTGCAGCTTTCTTCAGGCATCTAGAAAAAACTAGTAAGAGCAGTGAAATATTTTATCGTCTTATGACAGTGAACTAAATATTCATACCACAATTGAATAAAGATGACCTTTACACCTGTTTATACTCTGTTTCTAATGATATCCAACCTCTTGTATATTTAGACAGCCAGATGGGTGCAGATCGTGTTAGCCCCCTGGACTTTGTGGCCCTGGAGGAAGTGGCCCTGCATCACACACACTGTGAGACCAAGTACGATATGGGAAACGTCAACTTCTAAATGGGATCAGGAACCATCAACCTCTCAATTGGAACTGTTAACTTCTAAATACCCTCAGTGGAAATCGGACACCGGAAAAAATTGGTTTTTTCAACTTCTAAATGGACTCAATCAACTTCTAGATGGAAACTTGGAACAGTCAACTTCTAAATGGACTCGAACCATCTTCGAAATGGACTGGAACTGTCAACTTCTAGAAACTTTCAATTTCTGACTCATATTAAAGGTTGGTCTTGTGTTGAGCTGTATGAAGGATATGACTAGTTACTATAGACATTCTCAACTTAAGGCAGCATGCAACAACATCTTCGACTATTGCAATTAACAGTTTGTGACATCAATCACAAATGGTCATTGTTAAAAGTTTGACTTTTAATCGTTAAAGAAATAATTATGGAATAAATTGATTTAACTTGAAGGTTTTGTAATGGTGAAAAAACTATATGAAATTATGATTGGTATTATAAAATAAATATTGGCTGTCTACCAGTATAACAGTAGTAGTACATATTATCAACATTCGGGTCAATATTGTCAGGCGGGGGGCTAGGGCCAATAGGGGATTACCCAAACTCCTTTACCCTCTATCCCCCTTTGGTTTTTATTTCAAATTCTAAGACCGGTCAAAATTTCATTACGCATCTGCATATTTGAGTATACCCAGCTACGCGTCTGACTTACCCATTGGAATTGCCTTTGGTACTGTTTTAACAGTATTAGTTGTCAATATGTACTGTCACACTGGAAGCCATGTGATATTTACAGTATATAATATTCACTAACATTAACGCAACACATTTTACTGAACATACATTACTGTATCTGTCAAAATATAAATGTATTACTTTAACTTACACTGTATGTTGCTTTTTTGAAATTTGCTTTATACATTTTGTATTTTATTAAACATACATATATTTGATTTTAACTGTTATTACCCTTTACTGTAGAAAATGAAATATAATGGTTGAATTATATACAAATGATTTTGAAGTAATATAACAGGTTTTTTTAGCTATTTTTCCCTGTTTGAATTTCACAGCCAGGGCTAGATTGTATTTTCCATCTGTTAATAACAGAGTGTAAACTTGTTTTTCTTTGTATTTAACATTTTTATGATAATAATGAAAAGCAAGTTTGTGTATGCAAAAAAATCCTTTATTCATGCATCTCTAGGACTGAGAAAGCAATTTGAAATTATTTAAAATCACTTTTATGAAATATAGTGGTGTTATTCCTTTCTTTTTCAATTTTTAAAAAAAAAATATTTTGAGTTAAATTTGTCGAAAATATCTTTTAAATAACCATAAATATGTTATATGGTTTGTTTGAAAATTGTTAATATATGAATGTTTCAAGGCCTCAGCAATAATTCAACCTTGTACTTGCTTATGTCACTGCTTCCAATTTATTTGTGATATGTTTCCATTTCATTTCTATTTTATTATAAGTGCAATACCATTGATTTTATGTACTATATAAATAAATATGTTTATTTTCATATTTGTCTTTTTCAGTCACTTTTATGTGATGCCTTCCCTTTATCATTACACATTTTTGGATGGGTTATTTTAAAAGAATGGAACAAACATAGAAAATATCTCAAGAAAATGGCTTACAAAATACAGTTCTTTTATCTTTTTCATATACTTTACTGTTCGGTATGCAAGATTCAGGGTACCAGTTTGCAAGGGGTCAGGCCTTGGACCACCTGAATACATGTATATTCATATTTTTTCCTAAAGAAAAAACATAAATTATGTTTTAATGTTTGTTGTTTATGGAATAACAAAACAACTTAATTTTTTATTCCATTTATTCATCTACATATGTACACCAAGAACGCAGCAAGACAACTGTGTGCCTAGCAGTATATAACAGTATAATTTAAACTCAAGAGGCGTGTGTATCATATTACTTAAGCTATTAAAACATTAAATATCAGAACATCTCCCTTCTTTAATTTAATTTAAATAATTCTTAAATTTATATATATATAAAAACAAATGATCGTGTGTCATTATTTTTATCAGTTCATATTGTTGTCTAGAAACGTGTGTTCTGTTAATCAACCGCAAAGTTCACAGTGTTAATAAAATTCCATTCACTCAACAACACAAATATGATAACAATTTTCATCAGAAAACAATAATTGTAAATTCTCCAGCTAAATGTCATACAAACAATAGTTTATCCAAACGAATGTGATAATAATTGAAACAATACACTTTCACATAGAAGTAATCACTTTGGGTTTAACCTGTCTGCCATATCACTGGCTTGACAGATTCATTCACGGGCTTGGTTGGAGAATTTGGCGTGTGAACATTTTCACGTGGTGACAAATCTTGATTATCGAAGTTCGAGGGTGTCACAGGGGGGTTTTCAGCTTGTGCTGAATTTTCATTTTCGCTGTTACCCTGAAAGTCAATCTCTGGTTGTGAAATAAAGTGCTCATTTGTTTTTAAAAGGTGTTTTCTGTTACGGCGATAACAAGCACCATCCTCCGTTTCCACAACATACGAGCGATCATTTTTCGTTTCAGTCACAACAGCTTTACGCCAACGGTTATTAGAGCCCTGAATTCTAGCTGAATCACCTACATTCAGAATCGGCAATTTTTTAGCATTTCTGTCATAAAAAACTTTGTCTTTTTCCTTATGTTCTGCCAATTTAGATCTAACTTTCTGTGGAGAAATATACTAAGGATGTAGTTTCATTTTCTGAGTTGGCAAAAATGACCTTAATTGCCTTCCCATTAACAATTCTGCGGGGGAGTAGCCAATATTGAGAGGAGTGGACCTGTACTCTAAAATGGCAAACAAAGGATCTTTCTTTGTCCTTTTGGCTTTCATTAAGATTTTCTTGCATATTTTTACATAAATTTCTGCAAAGCCATTTCCTGATGGGTGGTTTGGGGAACTCGTTTTGTGTTTAAAGTCCCACTCTATAGAGAATGTTTGAAATTATCCTGATGAATAGCATGGCCCATTATCAGATATCACAATTTCTGGAATGCCAAATTTTGCAAATATGGCTTTCATACGGCTGATAACCGTACTACTTTTCCAGCTTGGCAATTCTTTTATCTCAAAGAAATGTAAGTAGTAATCTACAACAAGTAGATAATTTTGAGTGTCTACTGAGAACAGATCTGTGGCTACCATTTGCCATGGATATTCTGGGATATCATGAGTCGGATTTGGTCCAGAAGATTACAGTCCCATCTCTGCTATACGGGTCCGACCTATGGTCGACTCTTACTGTAAACGACATTCTAAATCTGGAACGTGTATTAAGACTGGCTGCGAAGATGTGCCAAAACGTTTCATCACGAACACGCACTGACATGGCTTTGGGACTTCTCGGGTGGTACCCAGTGATTGCAAATGTCGACAAACGAAAGCTGATGTTCTTTCACAAGCTTTGCTGCATGAACGCTAACTACACAGCTAAGAAAATCTTCGACTACATATGGAGTTTATTCATGTTACGTAACACCACTGGTAAACGCGGTGTTATACCGGATTTATACAATGTGCTGAGGAAGTATGATATGCTGAACTACCTGACCTCTTACAAAGAAACATTCTCGATGCCGAGCAAAACATCATGGAAACGCATTGTCAGCGCACGTGTTAGTGACTATCACAAGCAACAGTGGCTTATTCGTACCAGCGGAGACCCTGACTTTACTCGGTTTACAACGGTCCATCCACTTCCTAGAAGGGCGTCTATATGGGCCGCCGCCGACTCCCCGACTGAAGTACGCAACGCCACAGTCGTGATTCGTTTACTGACGGACACGCGGACAAACGCTCGATCGTTGTGCAGAAGATGCAATGTTGTTACAGACAATGTTTGTGATCACAGGATCAATTCGTGAAACTATTTCAACCAATCAAGGAACGAACTGATAAACATCCCATAGTGTGCGCCGGGTCAGACGTTGATATTATATCACATATGTTTAGTGAACGAACGCTACATACACTTGACCACCATATGGAACAGACATATATAAATGATGTGTGCAAATACGTATCATCAGTAATCCGTGGAGAAATAGACTAAGATGTTACAATGTTACTATTGCAAACTGTATATTGACTAGATCACAGTCTAAAACTCTGAAAGACGTATCACCTTATAAATGCTTGTTTTTGCATTATGTTGATATGAAATATTCTTCACATTAAATACATGTTACATGTTTTACATGTTTGTTCGTACATTGAATAAGCTTAACAATTTAACAATTCATATTTAGCTGATCTCATTAGCAACTAAATATTGTGCTCTGTTTTTGTTTGCTCTATAATAATGTAAAGCAATTTGTTTGTCAGGAACATATTTCCTCTTTTATTATTTCTATTTTTAATTTGGTAATTACAAATATTTTAATATTACTAATTAAATCATTATGGGAATTTAAACCATTCTTCCATACCAACATCAAACCACTCTAATTAAAGTGAGACGTATCACAAATACTATTTTCTTTTACATTGTTTTCAACGTAGATGTTTAACACCGCAAAACCTTCACTTGTATTTCGTTTCGACAAGTGCGGGTATTAGTGCCTAACTCATCTATTATTATTTCTACAGTTATCATCTCTTGCCAAATCATCACCAATTTAAGGTATTCGGCAAATCTACCTTATCAACAACACCATTATTAACCTAAACTTCTCTACTCTAGCCATTGCCTTTTTACGATAAACGAGTACTCTTTTTCCTATATTTCCTTTGCATAAAGTTTAATATTATATAAATGTTCTTACTTTTTTGTCACCAAATACTAGTATGATTGTGTTTGAGAGTGTGTAATAATGTTATAATTTCTTCATGGGATGTATGTGATATTGCATATAATTTATGATATTTCTATGACTGTTTATTATGGGTAACACTTGTACTATTTATATAATTTGTATTATTTATATAATTAATCACTGTAATGGTGGAAATAAAGAGAATATAATATATAAGAGAACTTGGTATAACAACTTTGTTTCCCTTCAAAATGAGTCCATCAACTACCGTCAGTTCATCTCTATGATTCCAGTAGTCAATTATTTCTGACCTACAATTCTTTCTGTTGTTAGGCCAACCTTGTAAAATAACTTGTTTCAATGGTACAAGTTGTGAGTCTTTGTCTGTCTCTGTCCTAATTCCTGTCATTTTCCGATCACTTATCGGTAAACTAGCCATAACCATATTGACCTGTATGTCAATGTTTTCAGTCAGACTTGGGCATGTAACAGGTACCGATTTCCTTGATAACGTATCAGGAATAGGTATTTCCTTGCCCGGTCGATATTTGACTTCAATGTTATAACGCTGCATTTGTAAAAGCATGCGTTGCAGCCTTGCTGGAGCATTATTCAAGTTTTTCTTGAATATCGGTATAAGCGGCATATGATCAATTTCAACTATGACCTTACGTCCATAAACCCAGTCATGGTGACGTTTTAGGCCAAATAATATACCTAAGCATTCCAGCTCTATCATCGCATAATTCTTTTGACTTGATGTCAATGATTTTAATACATATGCTATAGGCTGACCTTCTTGCAACAACGTAGAACCTAGTCCTGTTTGACAACTGTCTGAATTTTTTTCACCTTGTTAAATGACTCCTCTTGTGGTTTCTGCCATGAAAATTCATTTTTGTTTTCAAGCAACTCTCTTAAAGGACTGGTAACATCTGACAATTTTGGTGCGTATCTTGAAGGATAATTGACCATTCCTAAGAACGTTTGCACTTCAGCTTTGTTTGTCGGTGGGGGCATGTTGCTGATAGCATCAATCTTGTCTGGACTTGGTTTGAGTCCAAAAGAAGTGATCAAATGCCCAAAGTATTGGATATGAGTCATACCAACTTCCATTTTGTCATCATTCAATATCACGCCTTTCTGTGCACATCGCTCAAGGACTGCCTTAAGATTTCGGTCATGTTCTTCTTGTGTGCTACCATATACACACGAGTCGTCAACGATTGCAAAGACGCCGTTTAGACCTTCTAAACATTCGTCAATGGCGCGAATGAATACGTCCGCACTTAGTCTAAGTCCATAAGGTAGTGTTTTATACCTATATCTACCCCATATTGTTTTGAAGGTTGTCAGATATGATGATTCCTCATCAATGCGTATTGCCCAGTAACCTAGTCTTGCGTCAAGTTTTGTGAAATATTTCGCCCCACTAAGTAATGGCAATACTTCGTCCAGTGTCCTTCTCGGATAGTGTGGTCGTAAAATTGCTTTGTTCAAGTCATGTGGATCTAAACAAATTCTTAATTTGTTCCCAGACTTTTCTACACTAACCATGGATTTAACCCAGTCTGTAGGTTCGTTGACCTTAGCTATGACCCCTAGTTTTTCCATTCGATCTAATTCTGTTTTGCATCTGTCTTTCAATGCAACAGGAATTTTACGTGGCGGGTGAACAACAGGCTTTGCATCATGGTTTACCTTAATTTTGCATGCACCAGGGATATTTCCTATTCCCTTAAACACTTGAGGGTACTGCTTTAAAATACTTTGCTTTGTCATACCATTTGAGCATTGGCTGTTCACAGCATATGTGAATCTGAGTAGCCCGAAATATATTGATGCGTTTAGGCTTAACAGGGGTGTAGATTTGTTTCGACTACATGCAAATTAATATTTTGAGAAAGACCCGTATGTAACAAAGTTAAAAGCTTATTGTGCGAGCGTGTGTGTGTGTGTGTTGTGTGCGTACGTGCGTGCGTGCGTGTGTGTATTTTGCTTAGAGAAATGCATTAAATCCTGATCGTGATACTCAAACAGACCTCGGGCTATTTTTCAGGATTGACTATCATCAGCTGATAGAACACTTGATTTAGGCAAAGTATGTAATTTAACTGGAAATGCAATTACTTACGGTTCATATGTTTACTAAATTAATGCTAATTCTGGTCTCAACGTAGCCCTGAAAGTTATCATCATTGCGGCGTATTTTATCATACCTCGATTCTCTATAAAGGCGTTACAAGTTGTTCGTTTTCGCTTGTAAACACGACCTGAGGCACTGACCTCACATTTTTTAGATAATTCTCTTCTGTGTTCTTGCAAACGGACGGTAGTATCTGGTTCGTACAGAGATAGAACGGTATAAAGAACATGATAATTATGAATTAACCCCTTCGACAGTAAGTCCTTACTAATGCAAAGTGTTTAAAAGGGATAAAATTTAGTGCTGTACCTAACAAAGTACAGCATGTTATAAAGGAATGAATGTAAACATCCTTTATTTGATGGCATATCGACAGACATGAAACTTTTTTATTTAAATCCGGGTTGCATGTAGTCTATATGGTAGCGTCTAGGTCCCTAGCTATTCTTCGAAAACATGCATACTACATCATGTCGTGATTTTAATTGTGTTTGGCGCACAGATCATAATTTTTATTCGCGTCTTATTTTGATACATTTGTTCAATTTTTGGAATTTTGGAATGAAAACGTACCAAAGTAATCACTGTATTCAAATAAATTTTTGACAGAGCATTACTTGTTCCATTCTACCGTACGTCATGGTATAATGTTTTTGTCCGGGTACTCCCTACGTCATTAATAAACCTAATGCAAGTCTATCGTGGCTGGTTAATTGTCCCAGATCGTGGACAGAGTCCATGGGCTCGTTGTAATAAATGAATTTAGTCATGAATTCAAAAATCTATATTTACATCACAAATGGCAACACATTAAGATCTTTTTAAAAAAATGATTTCTCGACAATGTGTGGCAAAAGTTCAGTTCATTCAAATATGTAGCAAAATAATGAAACTATTACCCCCAGAATAGTTCTGACAGCTTTATTAAGACGGCCCCAGATCGTACAGCGTTTATCGGTGAATCTATTTTTAGAATATTGCCTCCTAGTCCGTGGATTGCGCAGCATCCCACACACCGATATTTCCCGCGCATTTCAGCTGCTCGGGCAGGATGAGTCTACATCTACACATCGCAGGGGTGGTAACATTCTCAATGCAAGCAGGATCCAGTGAATTTCACATGGAATGAAACTATATTATGAAGCAAAAAAAATAATCTCACCTGGAAATTTAAGTACATGTTACCTTGTATGAATGTGTTTACATGGTACAAAAAACTTACGTTTTCGTGAGAGGTTAAATTCTCCATTCCGCCTCAATTATATGGACCAGTCCATACTGCGAAATTTAGACACGGTCAGATTTTTATTATGTGAAGTGTTTTAGGTCGCACAATTAAAGGATATCACAATATACATGAGTTTGCGATTTATGGAAACACGTAAATTAATAAAAGTTATGTGGGCGATAGGAATGCATTTTAGATATAGTAAGTCTTACTGTGCATTTCAAATAATTTTGAATAAATACATGTATGATAACTTGAAAGGTTACCACGTCAATGACATCTTGTTTAATAAACATGCATGTGCGGTTGACTTTTGCCAATTACTTTGATATTCGTAAAATGAGAATACATAAGTGTTAACAAAAGGTTAAAGTGTGTGGATTTATAAATTTGGAAGTATAAAATTCATATTGGAGTGTCGATATGGGAATGTTTGTAGGAAACGTGAAAAAGTTATGCCCCGGGTGAGGATCGAACTCACGACCTTCAGATCGCTCTGTGATCATTGATTATGAGACTGACGCGCTACCTACTGCGCTACCGAGGCACATGGAGGTTGACGTTAATTTTACTAATTTATCCCTACTTGGTTATAACTGATTACCATAATTGCTTTTTAGTGAAAAGTTTCATAATTTGAATTCAACAATTATATTTTAATAGCTTCATTGCTATTCCCATTTGCGTGCGATCATTTAAAGTTTGATAATAAGTCCGTTGGCCTAACCCGGAAGTGACTTTCCAACATGGCCGACTCCACCACGTCAAGTGTCAACACCGGGAATGTTTCGGCCTCAAATCCACTGACTAAGAAGTTAAACAAGATTCTAGAGACACGGCTGGACAATGATAAGGTAAATAGTTCCTGTGCTGTATTATAAGATGTACTGATTTTCTAAATTGCTTTCGTTATCGGAGTTGACTATGAACGTATAAGGTAACTTTAATGGGTGGGGAAATGTAAATAGAGGTTTTGCAAATTTACGTGTGATCGGATTTAAAGCGATGATTTGCTACTTATTGAAGATTTTTTTTTATTTGACTTGTTTCAGGACATGCTCGAGGCCCTCAAGGCACTGTCAACGTTTTTCACGGAAAACAATTTGCGGAGCAGAAGAAATCTCCGCAGTGACATAGAGAGGCGTAGTCTGGCCATTAACGAAGAGTTCCTGTCCACCTTCCAGATTGTGAAAGATGTAAACTAACATTACTCTATTGTGCTGTTTAATAAATGTTGTTTTTAGAATGCCGTCCTTAAATGTAAGTGTCAATGTCAGTGTAACCCTATAGTCCAAATAATTGTACGTTGACAGATTTTTTTTAGATTTTTGATATGGCAAATCTTTCACGTACAAATTGTTTAGTATCAAATGTGGGTAGTTGTTCCGATCAGGATTCCGGGTTAAAGCATATAGCGTCTATAAAATATCATAAAAAGATATTACCAGATAGTGTTATGTTATATTAGTTCCGTACACAAAAAATAAATATCCAACTTATAATTATGAGTTTGACGGCTTTTCTTCATTTCATTCTGTCAAAACATAACGATATATACATGAAGGGCACCTGCAAGGCTTCCGGGCACAATTTTAAAACAATCGAAACATTTCTGCCATGGCCGAGTTGTTACGATTGTATAACGAGGTCTATCTCAAAGCTTTGTCGGAGGAGGCCGAGTTATTACGATTGTATCGAGTTGTTCCCCTTCGCATAATTGTTGTCTGTGTCAGTTAACTTTCGTTTTATTGGAAAGGTAAACAACTTGTTTTAATGCATTAAATGCTTGTTTAGTGCAAAATAACATTTCACTTGCATGGTTAAATATGAATATAACTCTTTATGATCAATTTCAACCATAAAATACTTCACTTAAAACAATTTCAATATTTTTAAAACACCCCCGTTTTTTGCTCATTCCCGTTTAGACGTTAGGGATTGGAAGAATCCCGTATAACACGTCTATTATTTTAGACTATGTAACCCTAGTAACATGTAGAAATAAAGGTAGATATTGAGTTCTTGCATTAAGATGTTCAAAGATGTAATGATGACAGGCAATTCAGGGTTCTCACTAGGGTAGCTCAGACTGAGGTCCTGTGACCTTCATGCTTGAAAAATTTTGGGTCTGTGATGAAGACACTTGGGTCCGAGTATATGGTTTGCACTAAAAGTTTCTTTTTGGGTCCAAGGGAGGCAAAAAAAGATTAATTAGTTAAATTGATGATATGTATGGTGGTGAGGATTAGGATGGAATGAAATTGTAATAACCAATACCCTTAGATCTCTTATAGTTCATTTGTGCTAAAAATCTAAAATATTTAAAAACTATAATTTTTGACATAGTGAATTATACCAATCCTAATCATGACATTGACATAGTGAATTATACCAATCCTAATCATGACATTTTCTTTATTTCAGCAACTGGACAGTGTTTATGCAGATGTGAAATCAATGAATGAATGCTGTCAAGACATGACCAGTCGTCTAAAAGTAACAGGATAATAGATACTCCCTCTTTGTTTTTTTGCACAGTTACTTAATGGCATATCTGATTAGTTTTTAAAAAGCAGAAAGAAATGTCAAAATGATACAAAACTTTTAATGAAAATAGTTCATGAAATTAATGATGTTTTAAATAAAAGTTATAATTTTCTTAAATTCCTTGGCGTTGTATTTTAATAGAAATAATTAAGTAAACTGATAGAAATGATTCAACAAATAATGTGTTCTTTTCTGTGGTACATGTATATACATAACTTACCATAATATGACATGTTTGTGATTTTCTTACAGGCAGCCAAAGCGCAGACCCATGACCTTATTAACCAGACTACAAATCTGCAGACTGAAAGGTATGATTTTGAAATGAAGAAATATTACTATTTAGGTAAACATGCCGTTTAGGTTTACATGTACAACAAATATGTTGTTCTCAGACTTCTCTGCTACATTGCTCCAGTCGAGAAAGCCCTGCACTAGTAAAATGTTTGTCAGACTTGCTTCGCCAAGTATATTATAAGTGTGAGTATTCAACTTTGTTGACTCAAACCCTTAAATCAATGACTGTCATTCTGTATATTTAATTCTTTGATTTTACAAATTTTACATGTCCTTTATAAAAATGGTTCTATTTGAAAACTTTTGAATGCAATTACAATTACAAAACTTTTGTTGCTTACAGCCAACAGTTGCAGATGAAGCAACAAGTAGCTGACGAGTTTCTGGCACGGTTTCAACTGAAACCAGAGGAGGTCAGATCCCTGCGCGGGGCCAAGGCTGGGGCATTATCACAGGTCAGTGAATGGGGATAGTTGCATAAATTATACCCCTGCATGGTGATATGGCTTAAAATTGCTTATAAATTATCACCAATTTTATATTGAATCTGTCTTTAGTCACTGAATTTACCTCAAACTGAAGGATATGTGAGAAATATTAAACCTCAGATGATTGCTTTGCCTTTAGTTTTGGTCTTCTGATTGACACAAAGTACCAAATCAGACAATAAACATCTTTTTATTTATCATTTTGTAAACAAGGCATAATTTCAAAATTAATCAAAGGGCAATTACTGTTAAAATATGAAAATAGAGTTATGGTCCTTGTGCACTGCACTCCTCAAGAAGCACTCTGCTCATTAAGATCTATCTGGATATGAAGTTTGAATTCAATATGGATAACAATTATATATATATATATATATATATATTGCTATTTATCTATACTGCTGCATTTTTTAAGTTATGGTTCGACAAGCAACTTTCATAGTAATATATATTGTTCACGTGAATGGGGGAGATAAATTAGCTGTAGTTTTTAAATATTCAGTAGGCATGGATTTAAGTGATTGAAAGATGGATGGACAAAGTGGTGACTGCATGCTCTCCTTTCAGAGAGCATAACAAACAATTAAAATATTGAACACAAATATAGCTGTGAGTGACTCTTTATTTTACCAGTATGAAATGGGTTTGTAACGGTAGATGAGTTGGGAATGTCTTGTCTGCACAATACTTTGAGAAAAACCTTGACTTGAGAATGGTTTAATTATTAGAAGACCATGATACTTGGTTGCAGTAGACCCCTGTTCTTTATGTGGTCACATCAGTCACAGTCAATAGTCTTATGAAAACTTTGTTCGCACAATAACTCAAGAACTGTTAGACCTAGGACCATAAAAATTTGTTGGAGGTTGACATTGAACCTCTGCCTGTTTCTGACAAAGCTGCGCTCAGTTGGCTTTATGTTTGATAAACATATCTCATTATTTTTAAGAGTTCATAATTGTTCTTATTTTAAATACTCATTTGAACTCCTCTTCATGTTACATATTTGTATATGGTAGGTTATACAAGTATTGTTAATTCATCTTTTGAGCAGGACTTTTTCCAATCTTTGGCGAGAGTAAAGCAGATCCATAACGACTGCAAAATACTTCTGCGCACAAACCATCAAACTGCAGGGTGGGTCAAATTTTGTTTCTTTTCTTCTGTTATGATGTCAGCCTTACCGTATGTGCATTTTCAATGATAATGATTCATTATCAAACAATAAGCCGTGTTTCTTGTTTTGGAATCAGCACTGTTTGTCATTATACAAGGGTACCTGAGTTTGTCTTAGAATATAAAAGTAAAATTTAATATCAGAGCACCACAAGTTACGGTAATTTATTAAGGTAATTTAGCCCCAGGTTAACCCTGAATCTTGTAAAGGTAGAACAAGTGTGGTAATATTAAAATGCTTAAAAGTGAAAACCAGCTGCTTGTTGTTGTGAAAACCACATTCCATTCTCTATTGTTGTTTATTACTTGTAACTGCATATTTCCCAGCCTGGAGATAATGGAATCGATGGCACTGCACCAGGAGTCCTCGTATGAACGCCTGTACAGATGGGCACAGAGTAGGTTTGTTTGTATTGCACTGAAAATACATTAAAATACATAATGTTAATTCATTGTGCATGTTACTTTTCTTTGTGATATAACAAACAACAAACATTTTTTCCCATGTCCCTTTGTAAATGCAAGTGTTATATCTTGTTAAGTAAGAAATGAAGTCCTACTCTAGATCATTAGATGTAAATGCATACAGTTTAACACACTTTGTATAAGATTTCAATTCATCATTATGTATATTTTATGGCAAAACTAAATATTTCTATTGGATAAACATCATTATATTCTTGCTGATGACTATTGCCAATGTTAAATTGTTGTAGATGACTGCCGTGCGCTGACTGGGGAGTCCCCAGACATCTCCCCCATCCTGTGCCAGGCCATGTCTGCGCTCCAGGATAGGCCTGTTCTCTTCAAGTATGTGTATTATATCCTGACGTGTCACTTATATTTCCAGGGTGAAAGACAGATTCTGTATGGGCTATCATTGTATTCCATATGTGCACAAATTGTTTTCATGCATCTAGATGATGAAGATCATATGGTAAAAAGTGCTCTTATACTGCTAGATAAAATGTCAGTTAAGGTGCTGATGTAAAGAGTGCATCCTTTGAATGTTATAGCATTCTATCAAGTAAAAAACAGGATGATAACAAAATAAAACTTATTTTAAAGATTGTGTCAGATTTGTTTATTTTTGTTCATAACAGGTACACATTAGATGAGTTTGGGACAGCCAGACGAACAGCAGTTGTGCGAGGTCTGATCGATGCTCTTACACGGGGAGGTATACTTGCTATTTTAGTATTTCGAGCATAAGTTTAAAATACTTTTTTAAGGTTTTGGGATAAATATTTGAGCTACAAGTGGTTTATGGTTAGTGTTCTACAGAACCTTCTGTTGTTACCCATTAATTTTTTCAAAATAAAAACCTTTAGATAGTATTAGCGATACTAAAAAGCAACACATTGATAAATACGTACACTTTTGAATCAATATATTTCCTTCTTGAGAGTCTCATAAAATGAACTTGATCATAATTTTTAACCAAACCTTTTTCTTTATAAAGATTATCAAAGTTAATGCATATATTGTATCCAATGATTATCTTTTGATAGGCCCTGGTGGTACCCCACGGCCTATCGAGCTTCACTCCCACGACCCGCTCCGCTATGTAGGCGATATGTTGGCATGGTTACATCAGGCAACTGCCTCTGAGAAGGAATATCTCAACAGTCTTCTCAAGAAATGTGAACGTAAGTTCTGTCGGTTATTGTAGATTATTGTTTGTACAAATAAATGCTAAAATAAGAGTAACATTAGTGAAATCTACTTGGACATTTATGTTTCATAACTATGAACCTTGAGAAAAATATTATACTGAGATGCAGACCAAGTGAATCACTGCGGCATTTGTGTCTAACCTATTGTATTGTCTGAAGGAAGAGCATGTAGTCACGGCTTTGTCAATCCATCCTCCCGTCCACCACACCCTATGCTCAGTAAATGACGTTAAAACAACTGCTGATTTGTCTCCACCTTTCACTTTTACAGTATGAATTAATAAGGAAGGTGCTTGTACGAGCCATAACTTAAAAAGAGCTGAAAGAATTAAATTAAATTTGGAATATAGATAGATTGCAATAAGAGAAAGTGCAGGACGCTAGCACGTTAATCATACCTTCCATATTTTAGAAATTATCTCCACCTTTTTTATACCTCATTTTTTATTCACATGGGTGAAAGTTTTCAGTATTGATACTGAATTCAGTATTTTGGAAAATATTTATCCTATATAATGTATTGTAAAACTGGCATTTACCTATGTAAACACCCTATTTTCAGTATTTTGAAAAATTCAAACTTTCACCCATGTATTCAGAGTATTACTTAAAAGGTCTCTGAGGTATTGACTTCAGACTTATATACACTCTGATCTTATTGATAAGTGCAGAACATAGGAACCATAACTCTGTTTTGGGTTTTTTAACAGTTTTTGCCCTTATTTTTCTTGACCTAAAAATCACTTGAAATGTGATATTTTCTAATTTGCATTTACTTCTCCAAATCTATACCCTGTCGGGAAGCATACATCATTTCGAAGGATAGCCTTTTATTGTAGTATGGGTTGGTAAATGTACAATCATATGTTTTGATTTTGGTAGAAAACTTCATGCATGTTTACTAAATTTATTAAATTTTCTTCAAGTGATATATATATATATATATGTGTGTTGATATGATATGATAATGTGCTTTTTGTATTCAATGCTTAGAGAAGATAAAAATAGCAAAGAAAAAGTACTTTGATCCGAGCTCTAGTGACATTACTGTCTGTGAAGGTAAAACTGAGGGCATACTTTCTGTTGGTCGGTTTGTGAGGGTCTTCTGTTGGTTTTGCTTCTCATTTGGAACAATGTTTATACACACTGTTAGTAAATACTGTCTGCATTGTCCGTAAAAACTAATGTCTACAACTTTAATCCTAATTATCTATTTAAAGATGTATATCTTAAATTATAACACATGTATTTTTATGGAAATGAAAGTTTGAGTTTTGGTGTATGTACATTGTTCCAATAATGGGCAAGAATTTTGTATATTTATAGGTAAAATATATTGATTTTACTATAGAGGGTCCGTTATTGAATTAGTTTACCTGCCTCTTTTTCTCTGCTTAGCTACTCAAGCTTGATTTCCTCATTTCTGTTTAAAATAAACACCGCATGACTTGAATTGAGCAGTTTTGTTAGAAAGTGTATTGCAATGGAGGTTTTGAACACCTGCCCAATTTTTGCTTTATGATAGTTTGTGTTTAAAGAAGTACTCTGGTTGTAATTGTATGCAACTGAGCTTTGATAAAACATTAAGTTGCCTTTTCAAAAAGTTTTGTCAACCAGCATAAAAAGAACTAGTGTTGCATTTAAAAATATCAATAAAAATAATGTCTGGCTTTTGCCACTTCAGCTTAACACGCATGTTTGATAGTATACTGGTACATGGACATGTATATGATATTCACACTAGTCTCTTTCCCCCAAACAGCAACAGAGGACACAATACAGGACACGCTTGGGCACATTACTGAGGGTGTTTGCAGGCCTTTCAAGGTAACATGATTGGTTTAAAAACTGTTTGTTTTACAGTAAAGAATGTATTCAAATTGATTTGCAGAAGCCTCTTTTTCCGTGCACGATAGACATTTTAATGTTTTTATGCACCTTGACTTTCACCTCACAATGGTAGCTTATTAAATTATTTTGTTTATGATATTTACTCTAAGACTATAGTGATGATGTCCGTGGATACTGTATTTACAGTTTATATATATATAGTCTATATTTGTACAGAAAGTACCAATGATTAACATGTAACCATGGTTGCAGGTGCGTGTGGAGCAGGTGCTTGTCTCAGAGCAGGATGCAGTCACACTTTACAGACTGAACAACATTCTGAAGTTCTACCATCATACCATACAGTAAGTTCTACCATCATACCATACAGTAAGTTCTACCATCATACAATACAGTATGTTCTATAGTCTAACAAAACTCTAGCATTAACTGTTTAACTTCTATGTTGTCTCTAGATATTTAAATGCCAGTATTAAATTTGAAGCTTACATGTAACACAATGCTATTAAAGAATAGTTAAACATTTAGTGCAGTATTATACTTCTTCATTGTCTATATATTGATGCCAATTCATCTGCAGCAATAATATTTTGGGCTTGCTTTGGAATCTTGACTTCTATCAAAACAATACCCCATACCATATCCCCCCCCTTTATACGTGCAGACAGATAGTAAATCCAGAAGCAGCCTTGCTAGGGACCATCATTGAGATTCAGGACCTGAGTCACCGTATGTTCTTCAACAGTCTCACCTGTCACGCCAACAAACTCCTAGATAAGGTATGGGGTAGTGTTCAGAAAAGATGATTGTTGATACACAGTTGTCTTGTATTTGATAGAAAATGAGAAACTGAGTCCTCAGTTGACATTTAAAATATCTAAAAGGAAACATTTCATTTGCCATAATAATTTGACAACCATAATTATTCTAGAAGGTCTTCAAATCCTTAATAGAAAGAAAATACTTATAATTTTATTTTTTATTTAAATATATTACAGGTAGAGCTTCCCCCAGCTGACCTGGCAGCCACGGCCTCACTTACCCAGACACTTGGCCTGCTGAAAGACGTGCTCCAGTGTCATGACTCCTCCGTCATCACTCTCGAAAACAAGAAACAGGACTTCAAACAGGTGAAATTTCTTCAGACGGTAGTAACGATTCTATATTATTCCAGGTTTTTTAAAGTTTTAAGTAAACATGTACTGGTTTGAAGTCAATGAACAATTTTTAGCTTTCGTTTAGAATAAAAAACTATCAATAAAGCCAGCCACTTTCATTGTTCTAAGCAGACCTTCCATATGACTCCTAACCTCTGTATTGCAGATTCTGTCGTGTGTGCTGGACCCGCTGCTGCAGATGTGTTCAGTGTCGGCCAGTCGACTCAACACCGTGGACATGGCCGCGTACATGGTGAACTGTATATGCTTCATGCAGGCAACCATTGCCCTGTATGAGTACACAGACACCAAACAAGAGATGCTTCAAGCACAGGTATCACAAAACAACATGACATCATGGTGCATGCACCTGTTGTTGTGTAATAGTGGTAGTTATTAGTGAAAATCAAGAAGTTTAAATTATCCATATACTTTGTAAACATGGGGTGGAAAGGGTAAAAGAAGCAGACATGTACATGTACATTCTTATATGTACAAACAAGAGGCGTGAGTATTTTCCACAAATCAAATTTTTTATAGACTTACATGTGAAATCTTCTTCTCCGGGGTTCCCTCTGGGTTTTGAATAGTTGTTGCCACTTTTTGGCAGGGGTGGTCTTGGACCATACTATTCTTACATATGATAATTTTCTATCCAAAAAAGCACACACTGATAGAAAAAAAGATGAAAGTGTATACTTTTAAACTAACATCATAAAATTACATATAAAAATGTACAAAGGAAGCAAAGGGGGACTACTTCTGCCAAGATTCTTGTTGTCCATGCCTTAATTAGTTCCTTTCCAGGCAAGGTTTTGTTCGATTGTAGAAGGTAAACACAAACTTTCCAGGTTGATGCACATATAGACGCGCTGGTGAGTGAGCAGGCCTCGTTTGTCCTCAACCGAGTAGACCTGGCCCAGATTTACGGCACCATACAGCAATATCAGCCCAAACAGGTATGCTTGCACTTCCCAGCTCGTCCCTGCGTTTTAACATCCATTTCCTCAGTAAGCATTGCAGGCGAGGGTAATAAAGCCCAACACCACCTTAATGTACCACTTCATAAATATATAGATTTTTTATGTTTCAGCAGGAAATATACTTTTGTGATATAAACTTAATATTTTGTATTACAAATAGGTCTATAACCAAATATTTCCGATTAAACCTTTGCTCTAATGCTTGTTCAGTTATTGTCAATAGCGGCTAATCCTATAGCAATGAGGTCCATGTTATTTTTCAGGGACCCATAGCCAATCTACCTGGCCTAGATCCTATAACAGTCAAGTCTGCAATGGTAAGCTTTACAAATCCATATAACCCTTTCTATGTAAAAGCAACCAAGTACTACAGTAGTATTGTCTTTATGGCTATTTCAGTTTGATGCATGTACTGTTATTGTTTGGTTTGGTTGATGATTAATTAATAAGGAGATTGGCTGAATTGGATATTAAAGATACAAATAAGGGTTTGAAAAACTATGGCAAAATTTGACAGCTGTGATTTTTGTGATTACAGAACAAGTTTGACAGTTACCTGGCCAGCCCCGACTCCCTGACCCTGTCCCAATGCAGTCTAATAACCAGCTCCAAATACAGGTATGCCAAGGCTTATCAGTGGTGTAAATAATGCATGTTCCTCAAGATAAGTTTTAGCTGGAATAACAGTGTTGTGTGTACAGAAATCAAGAAACATTTTATTCAAAGGCTTGAACAAAAATAACTATTGTATTTACTTCAAGCATATTATAAGTCATGGTCCAACTGGTATTCCTCAAGAGCCCAATTACATTCTTAAGTTGAAATGATTTAGTGTCATTTTTTTGTTATTTTGCTGTATTATTTAATAATATAGCTGTGTGCACTGAATTTAAGCCAGTGTCCAATTCAAAGACAAAGTTGAAAAATTGAAGAAAAAAATGGACTAGTTGCAATCTGTGATATTCCTATAGAATTTGTTTAACTTTTGACTGATATCCTTATATGAAAGATGTTGATATAAATCATATTTACAGGGAGTTGATCAAGAAGAACTCGAGTGATCTGATCTGTCAGGCGTACCGCCTCATGTACGAGGCCATCTGTGATCCCAGGAACGAGTACCGGGAGAGTACCAGTATTGTCCCGCGCACACCGGACCAAGTTATTGCCCTGCTCACGTGATCAACATGTATGTGCTGGCATTCAAACTGTCATAAAGTGTTTTTTGACATTGTAGCGTTCAAGCAGAAACGGGGACACTTATATGTGAACAACTCATCATAGCTGGTGACGTAGATTGTTGTGATACATTGTATAATTGTGATAATGTTTGGGACTGATTTCTAATATTTATGGGTTGTTTCCGGACTCTTTATTTATCAGGAAATGTCGGGTTATATATCACTGAATAGTGTAGTTATTACTAGAAATACAGTGTTACTACTGAGATCACGGATATGTAATTCTATGTTTTGATGTTGTTGTATTTAAGAAATAAATTCTTAAAAATAGTGTTCCCCATTGTCTGTTATTTTTAAGTGTTCCCCATTGTCTGTTATTTTTATTTCTTTTCTATTCGAAGAATGAGGAGGGCTATGCTTCTCGCCCGGAGACGGCGTCTCCGTCCAGTTTAAGTTAAAGGTCAAGTTGGCATTTTCTCTTAAACCTCAAATCCTGCTCATTTAATTCTCTTCATACTTGACACAGTTCTTCAGGACCATCACACACTTCGGTTTCATACTCCATACCAGCATAAAACAAACTAAGGCCTCTGATTGGGAAATAAGGTTTCAGTTTTCGGGCACATTGGGTCAATAGTTCAAAACTTTTTAAAGTTGACAATGTAAATGGATAACGAGATCGTTGATGGCGTTTTAACATGAATTATTTGATGATGTTATCATATTTTGAAATAAAACAGATGACGCTGAAATAGTTGTCTCAAATCTTGTTAGAAATACTGCAGATCACATGTGTATCTAGATCAGTAAATATTTCAAGTTAACAACCATGATGTTAACAGTGTTGTTAACTGCAAAAATAAATAATCGCCCCAATGTGTCAAGTAAGTCTTAAAGCAAGTTGGGATTTTTACTTATTACTTTTATAGGCTTTATTCAATCCTCTTTATACTTCACAGAATTGTTGACGGTCGTCATTGGATAAGGTTACAAAACTCCATGTACATAGTTTTGGCCAAATCAACTTAAAAAAGGGCAACTTCGCATTTTTACGTAAAACTCCAATACCGTTCATTCAGTGGGCATCGTACTTCACAAGGTTGTCTAAGGCCATCACACAATTAAGTTGCATCACTCCATATTATCTTATATACAAATAATGGCCCTTGATCGACTTAAAAAGTTCAGTAATATTTTGGCAACTTCGTTCTATACTCTCGTTTTTTGACCTGGTTGTTAATGAATTGTGTTCTGTACTCTCGTTTTTTGACCTGGTTGTTAAGAAGATGTGTTCTATACTCTCGTTTTTTACCTGGTGTTGTGTTCTATACCCGCCATGGTTGTTAAGAAGCGTTGTCCAAATTTCTTGTAATCTGACCTGGTTGTAAAGGAGCTGTATTCTAATGCTTTGTTATTTTACCTGGATGCAGTAGTGAGGCAAAACAGCAGATACCAGATACAAAAATACCAGCGGAGACAGTAAAATGGTTTATTCATAGTTATAAAGCAAACAAAACAACATAAACATGTTATATTGATGAGATCTTGCAGTCGATTAAATCCTGCACAATCTGATTACATTAATATCTTGAATATGCGTTTCGCGCAAGCCTGCAAGTACTTGAAAGTTTGGATTTACACATTACAATAACACATAATAAATTATTGATATCACTCGTAGTTTGCATGAAATGAGAAAATGATCTAAAATGGTATATACGAGGGATACATAGATTCTGCATTAGACATAAATTATATCCAGAAGTCTGACCCTTGCCCAATGTAAAATATGTATACTTTTTCTCAATCTAAATAATCAAACAAATGAGATGTAAACGCTGTCAAGAAAAGCCTGGCGTCTCGACCAACACTGTACCTTTTATTGCAGTGCCGAGTTTTATAGCGGGAACAATTCTTTCAGAACATTTGTTCATTTATAATTATGCATTTATCACAAAAGTCGTTGGGTTCTTTTCTCTTTATGTGCAAAATTTCCATTATGTTCATTATTTTTGTTCGATGTATTTGTATATTAAAATAGATAACGTAGTGCAATAGGGAGAAACCTAATGCCGTCAATTGACGTTGTTGTTTGACAATGATTCAACTTTAAACTCAAAAATATAATACGGTTAATTTGATGCTATTTCACAAATCATCAGAAGAGCGCCACGGGGGAACACGTCAAGGCTCGTTTGTTGTTGTTTGTCGAATAAGGGGTATAACTTGACATTAATGAAAGCCAGAATGATGGGCCTTACCATACATTTGCGATTTATTTAAAAAAAGTGTGAACGGTATTTGAGTTACGGCTACAGCTAAGGTTAAAGTAGTTGCACTACAACCACGTCCACGGCGCTGACGTCACCGACACCAAGGCTATAACAGTACCCCGACTCTTTGTCCTCGGAAATCAGGCAAGTGTGGAGAAGTAACTACATGTAAGGTTAAGTTTACACATGTTTTACGGCAAGGCACTACTCGTTAAAATCCTGAAACAGATCACTTACATAATAGATGAGAAGTAGCAGATAACATATACAAGGTATGTTCCGAGTTATAGGTGAAAAGCACAATTATTTTCATTGATTAATATTGTAGACAGTTAGATCATGATGATGTCAATTGCCAATGTTTTATAGTGTGTTTTTAAAAATTCCAATACAAATGTATACTGTATTACAAAATGACTTTTAAAATGCCATGTTCACGATTTCTGACAAAGTCGACGACTTTCAATTACATGCAGGAGCATGCAACAGCACGTGTATGCTTGCAAGGTCACATTACTGTATCCGTGTAAGTTCAAGGTCACTGTATTTTAGCTCTCTGTCTGTAGGGGATATAGCGTGTTGTAGAGGGGATTGTTGATCTTGATGCTCGAACGACCCTCGAAATCCCGGTCCCTCTCCACCAACTCAGAGGAATAGTCCTTATCTTCGCCGGGAGACCCTTGCTTTTTCCTGAAGGGGAAACACAATAAACCTTAAGAATGCCCATCTTTGCACATAAGTGTAACTTTATTAGTTCAAGTTAACCGTGTCAGATGGAGTAGTCATCTGAAGTCAAACAAATAGTCGATGACTGTGCCACACGCACACTTGTACCAGTACAAAATGTAATGAAGTATCATTAGGTGTGCATTGTAAAATCATAATTGAGTGGAATTAATTGTCAATCTACATGTACAACAACTGACCCAATGCACGATGCTGGCAGGCAGCCGTATTCAATCGATTGATTCTATAAACAATGACGAACTGTACTATGTTCTGATAGGTTAATGGGTAAAAGTACAACAAGCAGGTACCTCTTGCAAACACAAACAGCTACGATGACCACCAGCAACACGACACCACCACCACCCGCTCCGGCCACTATAATCAAGTGAGACTGGAACCAGCTCTAAAGATAGAATCACATTAATAGTTAATTCATTTACTATTATATGTTTGAAACATAAAATACATTTTCAGAATATGCATTTCTTCATTGGCAACGTATCAGCTGTGTGGGATTTAATAAGTGAATGGCCATGACAATCAATCTCTATTATACAATATTTGTGAACCTTATTGTCTGACGTCTGTTCGGCGGCAGCCACTTGCATGTTTGGGAAGAATGTGTTGAGTTTCTGCTGGGAGAGGGAGTGGATGGCGTCATTCACCTCTGCGTTGCTAAGGTGATGCCCGTCACACCGTGCATGGAACTGTATCACACTGGGCCTGTCGGGTCAAAATCAATCATTGGATGTTACCAAGCACCCAACCAATAGAGGATAGCAAGCACCCAGCCATCGCGGGCACTGGTGATAAGCACCCGAGCACTTGGGATTACCACGCATCCAAACACCGCAGATTAGCAAGCAACCGACTCCTGGGGGTTAGCAAACAACCAACCAATGGGATTTAGCAAGTACCCGATCACTAGGGGTTAACATTCACTCAACCATTAGGAGTTAACATTCACTCGTCCACTAGGGGTGAGCACTCACTCAACCACTAGGTGTTAACATTCACTCAACCACTAGGGGTTAACATTCACTCGTCCACTAGGGGTGAGCACTCACTCAACCACTAGGGGTTAACATTCACTCGTCCACTAGGGGTGAGCACTCACTCAACCACTAGGGGTGAGCACTCACTCAACCACTAGAGGTGAGCACTCACTCAACCACTAGGGGTGAGCACTCACTCAACCACTAGAGGTGAGCACTCACTCAACCACTAGGGGTTAACATTCACTCGTCCACTAGGGGTGAGCACTCACTCAACCACTAGGGGTGAGCACTCACTCAACCACTAGGGGTTAACATTCACTCGTCCACTAGGGGTGAGCACTCACTCAACCACTAGAGGTGAGCACTCACTCAACCACTAGGGGTTAACATTCACTCGTCCACTAGGGGTGAGCACTCACTCAACCACTAGAGATGAGCACTCACTCAACCACTAGGGGTTAACATTCACTCGTCCACTAGGGGTGAGCACTCACTCAACCACTAGAGGTGAGCACTCACTCAACCACTAGGGGTGAGCACTCACTCAACCACTAGAGGTGAGCACTCACTCAACCACTAGGGGTTAACATTCACTCGTCCACTAGGGGTGAGCACTCACTCAACCACTAGAGGTGAGCACTCACTCAACCACTAGGGGTTAACATTCACTCGTCCACAAGGGGTGAGCACTCACTCAACCACTAGGGGTGAGCACTCACTCAACCACTAGAGGTGAGCACTCACTCAACCACTAGGGGTTAACATTCACTCGTCCACTAGGGGGGAGCACTCACTCAACCACTAGAGGTGAGCACTCACTCAACCACTAGGGGTTAACATTCACTCGTCCACTAGGGGGGAGCACTCACTCAACCACTAGAGGTGAGCACTCACTCAACCACTAGTGGTTAACATTCACTCAACCACTAGGGGTGAGCACTCACTCAACCACTAGAGGTGAGCACTCACTCAACCACTAGGGGTTAACATTCACTCGTCCACTAGGGGGATCACTCACTCAACCACTAGAGGTGAGCACTCACTCAACCACTAGGGGTTAACATTCACTCGTCCACTAGGGGTGAGCACTCACTCAACCACTAGGGATTAACATTCACTCGTCCACTAGGGGTGAGCACTCACTCAACCACTAGAGGTGAGCACTCACTCAACCACTAGGGGTTAACATTCAGCCGTCCACTAGGGGGGAGCACTCACTCAACCACTAGGGGTTAACATTCACTCAACCACTAGAGGTGAGCACTCACTCAACCACTAGGGGTTAACATTCACTCAACCACTAGAGGTGAGCACTCACTCAACCACTAGGGGTGAGCACTCACTCAACCACTAGAGGTGAGCACTCACTCAACCACTAGGGATTAACATTCACTCGTCCACTAGAGGGGAGCACTCACTCAACCACTAGGGGTTAACATTCAGCCGTCCACTAGGGGGGAGCACTCACTCAACCACTAGGGGTTAACATTCACTCAACCACTAGAGGTGAGCACTCACTCAACCACTAGGGGTTAACATTCACTCAACCACTAGAGGTGAGCACTCACTCAACCACTAGGGGTTAACATTCACTCGTCCACTAGGGGTGAGCACTCACTCAACCACTAGAGGTGAGCACTCACTCAACCACTAGGGGTTAACATTCAGCCGTCCACTAGGGGGGAGCACTCACTCAACCACTAGGGGTTAACATTCACTCGTCCACTAGGGGGGAGCACTCACTCAACCACTAGAGGTGAGCACTCACTCAACCACTAGGGGTTAACATTCACTCGTCCACAAGGGGTGAGCTCTCACTCAACCACTAGGGGTTAACATTCACTCAACCACTAGAGGTGAGCACTCACTCAACCACTAGGGGTTAACATTCACTCGTCCACAAGGGGGGAGCACTCACTCAACCACTAGGGGTTAACATTCACTCAACCACTAGAGGTGAGCACTCACTCAACCACTAGGGGTTAACATTCACTCAACCACTAGAGGTGAGCACTCACTCAACCACTAGGGGTGAGCACTCACTCAACCACTAGAGGTGAGCACTCACTCAACCACTAGGGATTAACATTCACTCGTCCACTAGGGGTGAGCACTCACTCAACCACTAGGGGTTAACATTCAGCCGTCCACTAGGGGGGAGCACTCACTCAACCACTAGGGGTTAACATTCACTCAACCACTAGAGGTGAGCACTCACTCAACCACTAGGGGTTAACATTCACTCAACCACTAGAGGTGAGCACTCACTCAACCACTAGGGGTTAACATTCACTCGTCCACTAGGGGTGAGCACTCACTCAACCACTAGAGGTGAGCACTCACTCAACCACTAGGGGTTAACATTCAGCCGTCCACTAGGGGGGAGCACTCACTCAACCACTAGGGGTTAACATTCACTCGTCCACTAGGGGGGAGCACTCACTCAACCACTAGAGGTGAGCACTCACTCAACCACTAGGGGTTAACATTCACTCGTCCACAAGGGGGGAGCACTCACTCAACCACTAGAGGTGAGCACTCACTCAACCACTAGGGGTTAACATTCACTCGTCCACTAGGGGTGAGCACTCACTCAACCACTAGAGGTGAGCACTCACTCAACCACTAGGGGTTAACATTCACTCGTCCACAAGGGGTGAGCTCTCACTCAACCACTAGGGGTTAAAAATTCACTCATCCACTAGGAGTTAGCAAGCACCCAACCAATGGGGTTTAGCAAGTACCCGACCAATAGGGGTTAGCAAGCACCCAACCAATTGGGTTTAGCATGTACCCGACCACTAAGGGTTAACATTCAATCAACCACTAGGGGTTAGCAAGCACCCGGCTGGGGTTTTCAACCACCGATGGATAGCAATTAAGCACCCAACTAATGGGGTTAAGCAAGCACCCAACCATGCACTAGGGGTTAGCATTCACTCAAACATCCACCCACTCGATGTTACCAAGAAACCCAATACACGCAAATAAAATCAGTTTATCTTATTTAGAATTGTTCAGCACATCTAAGAGCAATTTTTATTGCATTAACAATTATTAAAATATGTTTACGCGGTTTGATTCAGATTAAAGCACAACTTGACTAATATTGCTAGTTAATTTATCGTCAAGCTCGCTGTAAGAAGGAGAGGAATGTTTGGAGAAAAACACGCGCAATTAGATGCTACCTCATACGTAACGTACGTTTGAACCGAGTTTTTCACGATGGAGACGTGCACGCTGGTGGAATCTCGACACGTGATCGTACGTAGAACGCCCTCGATACCCGACTGTACCGACGAAAACTGCTCCTCGGTAACAGGGCCGACAAATTCCAGGGAAAATACGTCTGTAATCATACGGCATACTGTTGGCTACGTCATCTAGCAAACTTTATTATTAATTATACAAGCATACTCATAAGTGACCACTTTTCGCCAATACCAAGTATACCCTTGTAACATCGTTGTTTTGCAATTCCAGTATGATTGTTTTTCATACAAATGATATTTTGTGTTCAATTCAAGCTTCAAAATACAACAAATAAAATTAAATTTCATTAGAAAATTAGCTAGAAGTAAGCAATATAGAAATTGCATAACATTTGTTCCAGCGAGGGAAACCAACAAAATGTATCAACCCAAAATGCTCGTTCAAACAGAGTAACATGCTAGATTTTATAGTAATAGAAGATATAACATATGTTGATAAATAGAAAATATTTTGTGTGTTATTTTAAATAATCGCATTTTCTCAAGTTGGCTAATTATTGGTACAGTACACTGTCATTTTTGTGGATTTAACTGAGTATGTTGGGCACTTACGACGTTTAAATAAAAAACATCGATTTTTTCGGACTGATTGTTCCATTGGGAGCCTAACTTTCTCTCTGAAAAACTTCATATAATAATATTCAGTATTTCTCAAGTTATTCAAGAAAACCATTCATTTCCTGGTCAAAAGGGATCTCTTCCCAAACTTTTGTTTCATAATCATTATGAGTAACAAAGATACGCAACAAAATCAGTATGGCGTGTGACTAGTTTATGCCGATATGTTTAAATCATAATCATTTAGACGGACTGTTCACAGACTGCAGTAACTTACCGACAATGCTGGGTGCTGTTGTGGTGGTTGTAAACAAGACCCCTGTGCACGTGTAGCTGCCTTGGTTGTTGGTGCAGGCCTGGTGGCTGCCACACCGATGGAGGCGGCACTCGTCCACGTCCTTCTCACACTGTGTGCCTTCCCAGCCGCCTGGGCAAGCGCATTGGTAGTAGTTGATGTGGTCAGAACACAATCCGCCGTGCAGGCATGGATTGGAGGCACACTCGTCCATGTTCACCTTACAGTATCTTCCTTCGAAGCCAGGTGCGCAAAAGCACATAAAGGCGTTTACTCTGTCTTCACACTGACCGCCGTTTGCGCATGTCACATTTTCACAGTCATCAATGTTTTCTGAACATAACGGACCACTCCAGCCATTCGCACACTCACAAGAAAAACTGCCCTCCGAATTCACACAGGTTGCACCATTTTTGCATTGGAACGGAGTGTTATCACACTCATCGATGTCACGAATACAGGTCTGTCCCTCCCATCCTGTGGCGCATGCGCAATCAAATCCTCCCTCTGAGTTGGTACAGTTGCCTCCATTCAAACACGGCGGCGATGCGGTGCATTCATTCACATCGGTAGAACAATCGTCCCCTGTCCATCTCTCATTACAATTGCAATGAAAACTGCCCATTGTATTTATACATTTTCCGTTATTATAGCACGGGTAAACAGCGGAGTCATGACATTCATCAACATCGTTTGAGCAATTAGATCCTCTATAACCGGACACACACTGGCACTCATAACCACCATGTGTATTCACACACGCTCCATGACTGCTGCAGAGGGATTGGCTCCCGCCGTAATCTATACATTCATCAGCGTCCACCGCACAATTTGGCCCTTTCCAAGCGCTCGAGCAGTTGCAGCTAAATCCTCCATGCTCATTGATGCATGCACCATGCCCATTACACGGTGTTCCAGTAAGGCATTCATTGATGTCGACGGAACAGGTATCTCCAGTATATTCACTAGGACAAGTGCAGTTGAACGAGCCAAGTGTGTTGTTACACGTGCCTGCGTTTTCGCACACGCTTCCGTTTCGACATTCGTTAATATCCGTGTCGCAAGTAATTCCCGTCCATCCCCGAGAACAAGAACAGTTGAATCCGCCGACGAGATTATTGCACAGTCCGTGAACGCACGGGGAACTGAGGCAGTCGTCGACGTCATTGGAGCAGTCCAGCCCGGTCCATGCGTTGGAACACGTACACGTGTAACTTCCGTTCGTATTGTGACACGTGGCGTTGTTATAGCACGGAGACATGGTGGTACATTCGTCTACGTCATGGTCACAGGCGTCGCCCGTCCATCCCATGCCACAATTACAACTAAAACGGATTTACTTCGTGTGATGGTATTTATAACTGGTTCATTAAATCCTTTGGTAACGGGAACATAAATAAAAATAATTTTACTGATTATGGGACAATTTTGTGCCTTTTAAGAAATCGATCAAACTATATATAAAACCTGAATAATACGTGCTTGTGGACCGCCTATTCCGAGATTGTCTTCAAAGTTGTATTTTTGCTCTTTGCTTTTTGCTTAATGCTTTGCATAAATCTAAATTCCAGGGTTTCCTTTCAATTTTCCCCCTTCCACTTTTGAAGCCCCTGTTTGCTGTTAGCTAATTCCTATTTGTCAAGTAGGGCAAAGATGGACAGAACTTCGAAGTGAAAACTAGAAATTGGCGGGCCATCAACGCGACAAACAGCAGAAAGCAATTAGTTAATAGCAAAATGGCATGTCGACTATACCAGTATATCATTTTTCATTTTACATGCAGCGAAAACGAAAGCTATGACAACGGTGTGATATCATGTATGACCGTAGTGAGAAGCAATACCTAAAGCTGCCGTTGTTGTTTATGCACTTTCCATTTCCGCATACACCTGCGCGTGTACACTCGTCCACATCCGACTCACAGTGATTTCCGGTCCATCCCGCCGTGCACGTGCACTTGTAACTTCCTGCAAATAACTGCCATCATAAACATTATGTACTTCATAATACAATTCCATGTTTATTTTGAAAAACAATGTACATACTATTTCATGTTACTTACATTTTGAAATGTATACTGAGTTAATATTTTTATGTCACTCTTATGATAATTGTACAACAGCCGCATCGTTTGGACATATTTATTACAGGGCAAAAAATAAAAATGTCCAATTTTACGATTTTTAATGTGTTACAAAAAACAAACTTCTTTTCGTTTAAGAATTGTCGTGGGCGCATCTTTCATGACGTTTTATGACCATTACTTCACTTATGTTTCTTTAGCAACCATTGCTTTCGTCCCGAATACATTAATAGTGTCTGCTTTAAGCGACCCGATTGCCAACATCAAACTTGTCAATATATACGTTCCATAAGGAGTCCGTGTTAGGGACAAAACTTAAATTATCAGCTTAGTAGTTGCAATATGCAGACGTCAATTTAAGGTGCCACATGTGCAATTCTTACCAATGGTGTTAATACATTGACCACCGTGTAAACATGGTCGTGCTGACTCCTGGCACTCGTCCATATCCTGGTCACAGTTGTTCCCCTCCCAACCCACATTACACGAGCACGAGTAAACGTCCCCGTGCTCCGTGCATTGTCCGTGCATGCAGGGATTAGACACACACGCGTGGACCTCCATCTCACACCGTGTTCCGTTAAAGCCGGGCAAACAGTCACATGAAAATCCACCATTAGTGTTATTACAAGATCCATTGTTGAAACAGAACGTGTTGTTTAAGCACTCATTGACGTCACTTTCACAATAGCCTCCGGTGTATCCAATGAGACACTGACACGTGTAACTGCCGTCAGTGTTGAGACACGTGCCACCGTTTTGACAAATGTTAGTGCTCTGACATTCATCGATGTCGCCCTGACACGTGCTGCCGGTCCAACCCGCCGTACACGTGCACGTGAAGTTGTAAGCACTGCTGCTGCATGTGCCTCCGTTACTGCACGGGTCACTAAGGCAAAAGTCAAGTAGTCCTCCACAGTTCTGACCGATCGTTCCGTTGACGCACACGCACGCGTAGCTGCCAAGCGTGTTCAAACAAACAGAACCATCGCGACACGGGTAACTCGTGCACTCGTCAATATCCACGTCACAAAACTCCCCGATAAACCCTGGGGAGCACGTGCAATTAAAGGAACCTGGCTGATTGTCGCAAGTGTCCGCGTGCTGACATGCGCCCAGGGAGCACTGGTCAACATCAACGCTGCACGTTGGACCGAACCAACCGTGTGCGCACGCGCAAGCTTCGTTCCCAACACATGAACCTCCGTTTTCACATTTTACCTGGGCTGAAATAATGCTTGTCAAATTATGGAGGGAAATAAACCAGATTAAAAAAAAACAAAAACCATGACATGAACAAGAAAGATAGTTTTAGTTTTGCATGAAGCCAGCTATATTATTTGACTTTGTATATAAAATACCTGAGCAAGACGGGTTTACCAACGTGACACCCGGGTCACAAGATACTGAATTCGACTCGCATTGGTTTCCATGGTGACAGTTTGCGCACCATGACAACACTTCGATGGTCAAACTGAATCAAAATGTTAAAACACACACTTTAATTTCATCAAGAGGATAATTATTTGTGAAAATATAATTGTCAAGTAGAGTACTGGTATTCCTACTGCCCTGTGTTTAAGTAACGCTAACAGACGCTCACGATAGCTAACTAGTCCGAGTTGGTTTCGCGCTTGCAGCGATATAACAGGGATAAAAAAAAATGATGATGTGAGTGACTGTCAGGCTAACGAAAAAGAAACAGAACGCAGGGCAGCTCGATTGTGGTAAAATACTATGACTTAGTAAGGGTAGAAAACGTGTACCTGGTTCCCCCAACGGTTGATTCTGGGAGCATGTGGGGAAAAGCATCCAGGAAGTTTTTACCTATCACAAGGGAACTGGTGTTGAAAGAATGGACCGCAACTGTTTGAGATAGTTCTTTAATTTCCACAGTAATACTTGTCTGTAATAGATTTTGCGCTGACTATTTAGATATAAGACGGGAACATTTTTACAAAATATACAGTTTGTTAATTATAGCTATGCGTTTTCCTAGTAAAAGAGCTACAGCGGTGCAGCCATTGACATCAAAATATTTACGTTACCGAAATTTATTATTTAAATGTACTGAGACAATGTATCTATATCGATAATTCTTTTTAGATCTTTGCACGATCCTAGACTTACTAAAATAGCCAAGAACAATTTTAGAATCTCATGATAATATATTATCGAAACCTGGCTCTACTAGAATCTCCAGGCAATGAATTACCGAAACAGGACAGTTCTAGAATCTCCTGGCAATGAATTACCGGAACAGGACAGTTCAAGAATCTCCTGGCAATAAATTACCGGAACAGGACAGTTCTAGAATCTCCTGGCAATGAATTACCGGAACAGGACAGTACTAGAATCTCCTGGCAATGAATTACCGAAACAGGACAGTTCTAGAATCTCCTGGCAATGAATTACCGGAACAGGACAGTACTAGAATCTCCTGGCAATGAATTACCGGAACAGGACAGTTCTAGAATCTCCTGGCAATGAATTACCGGAACAGGACAGTACTAGAATCACCTGGCAATGAATTACCGGAACAGGACAGACTAGAATCTCCTGGCAATGAATTACCGGAACAGGACAGTACTAGAATCTCCTGGCAATGAATTACCGAAACAGGACAGTACTAGAATCTCCTGGCAATGAATTACCGAAAAAGGACAGTACTAGAATCTCCTGGCAATGAATTACCGAAACAGGACAGTACAAGAATCTCCTGGCAATGAATTACCGGAACAGGACAGTACTAGAATCTCCTGGCAATGAATTACCGGAACAGGACAGTCCTAGAATCTCCTGGCAATGAATTACCGAAACAGTACTAGAATCTCATGGCAATGAATTACCGAAACAGGACAGTACTAGAATCTCCTGGCAATGAATTACCGGAGAAGGGTAATTCTAGAATCTACTGGCAGTGCATATCAGAACAGGGCTGTTATAGAATCTCATGGCAGTGCATGTCAGAACAGGGCTGTTCTGAAAACTCCTGGCAGTGCATATCAGAACAAGACAGTTCTAAAATCTCTCAGTGATAATCGGACCAGGGCAATCACAGAATCTCCTTGCAGTGCACAGTAGAACGGGGCAGTTATAAAATCTCCGGTATAGTATCTCCTTGCAATGCATTATCGGAAAACAGGACATTTGGGAAGCACCTGGAGTAGGGCAATTTGAGAATTTTATTATTTAAAAAACTTCTGTCAGTGCATAAACGGAATAAGGGAATTCTTGAATAGTCTGGCCTAATTTTCACTTGAGCAGAGTATTTTCTCTTGTAGTATAGCTATGCTTACAAAATGTCTGGTGAGAAGGAATAAAGCTGTAGACGGTTCCGAGGTGTTGACGTTCGTGTCTCTGCTGACGTCAGCTAGGCGCCCGTTACAGTCCGTGACGTCAGTTACACTCCGTAACAAAAGCAACCAACTTGTGGAATCCACACCCTGTCTGTGAAAATGTGTTGATACAATTTCCTTGCGCAGATGAAATGTCAAGCCAAAGTCAAAGGAATAAACATTAACGTACAGTATACAGTACACTCCTTGTTTTCAATCATAGAATAAGAAGGTTAACATACTGTAATTTGAAGGCTAGACTGACGAAGTCCGAGGTGTTTCCAGTGGTAAACTTCACAACCCTTACCATTGCAATGATACTTGGCTACAAATAATTGTATAAAAAGTACACTTATTTTACTTCGTTCTCAAAGCATGGTCTTCTAGTTTGTGGCACTGACCAAAAACGGTAAAACAATGTATTTGTATACAATTTTAAAACAATGACATAATAATCGAACGTTTAAATCACGTTCTTTTGAATATTAAAAAACATTGCTCTTAACATTCTCAATCACGAAAGAAAGAAGTATTGATCGGAAAAAGCAAATGGCGTGAGCTCTTTAAAAACAACAACTCACATTGCCCGTTTGTTTCCTAGTTGTAAAGCTTGGAGAATCGACGTCCACTCCAAAGCGGGTTTTAGGCGGAGATATGCGGGTGTCGACAAGGTTTAGTGTGTAAACTCCCTGGCGGAATTTGAGGGACGACACCGGCTTATCGGCACAGTACGCATGGAACAGCACGTCCGCGTTCATCCTAGAAATAATACTTGGAATAAACAACCACATATTAACCATAATTCATTTTTAGATAACAACAATATACTGAAACTGTAATTACCCACATAACTTGAAAGCATTACCCGTTTGATCTCATGTCCAGTATTGTGACGTTAACGTGCTGTGTATTGGGTGGACACGAGGTTTCAGCGACGTAGCGGGTCACGTGATCTGTCAACGAATGCCGATTCTCAGTCTGCCACATGGGCTCCTTCAGCGTCAATACCAGTACGTCTAAAACGCATACAAAATTCAGATATGTAAAATTATAAAATAAAAAAGCATTTTCTTTATTTTAATCAACAAATATTCCTTGAATACATACTAACCTCCATCTGTGCATTCTTGAAGAGCAGTTTTAGTTCCATTGACGTCACACACGTGAAAGTCGTCAGTGACGTTACATCTCTGGTCACATGACCTGCCGTACCAGTCTTCCTCACACCAGACTCGCAGCTCCAAGTCGACACTGATGATAAAGGAAAATTGAATCTCAGTAATTTAAAATACGTGCATTTGGACGGATGTCTTGTTCCTGTTACATTGGTGATGATAAAAAATATTTCTGACTAACGCGTTATGGAGACCTAGAAGGTCATGGCATGCATTACCTGACATGGTGAGTGAACGTCATCCTATGTGGGCGTGCCTTCCAGTAGCTAGGGTCAGGGCTAAAGGTCAGAATGCGGGCCAAGGTGTCGATGAGGTCAATCGCAGGGTTATCTGTCTGTCCTCCCTTCCCCAGCTCGTCAACGTCAAGGATATCAATCATTAAACTCGTGTTTCCCTGAGATAGAGGAGAGAAAAAAACTATATAGAATAACACTTAAAAAGAAAGAAAGAAAAAAAGAAAGAAAGAAAGAAAGAAAGAAAGAAAGAAAGAAAGAAAGAAAGAAAGAAAGAAAGAAAGAAAGAAAGAATCAGTGAATGCACTTGACGGTCTGGCAATACCTACAAGTGCCTGCCAAAAGCATTACCAGAGTCCACGAGTCCATGGTGCCAACCGTCTTCAATGAACGGGTGTGTGTGATTCTGAACACGTCATAGGAGACGTTCTTACTGGTTTCCATGGAGAGGCCTTTGCATCCTGGGTGTGCGGGATCCATGCTAGTTCTGAAAATGAGAAAACGCACGTCTTTCTCAAAAGTTCAATTTCTCATGTTAAACTTTAATATGAGATAATTATGAGGAGAATGAACAAATGTGTCAGTTGAAATGTCGAGGCAAATTGTTTATAACAAGCGTAATGATCCTAAGTCTTGTTACAGGACAAGTGGTTGTTCTAAGTTTACCGGCCAATGCAGAACGTAAAGTAAACGTCACAGGTGTCGTTGCCAGAGAAACAACTACTTCCGCCGGTGTCACAACATTTCCGGTGAGCAGTTTCGTTTCTGCCCGTGTATGAGGTCCCCAGGGGGTTGTCATATTGGAGAATGTTCACCTCCACGCGGACCAGACACATACAAAGCTGTAATAGAATGGTGTACCGTGGATGTTTGTGTAAATCATCACAATGTATCACAGTGAATATGGGTGATATTGTTTTGCCTTGAAATTAAACTAAAATTTAAATTGCCTATCAAAATATATTTGAAAGAGATAAGAAACGAAGTATGTCTCAAAATGATTGGTCTTTGTGAATTGCATTATTGCTTCGATATAACTCTATGGTTGCTGAAGTAGCACAGATGAATTTTTGTTTACACCAAATATGCTTGTGAATATGAAGAACACTTGGCACAGTTTAGTTTCCATTTTCGTTAATGGCATGAGCTCCTCTCGTTAAGTGCGTCATTCTTTCCAATGACAAGTGAATATCAGAATTAAAGGCAATAGTAAAGCAAAGACTTTAAAATGACGGGGTTGCTGAAGTAGCACAGATGAAAAAAGCTTACCCCAAATATGCTTGTGAATATGAAGAACACTTGGCACAGTTTACTTTCCATTTTCGTTAATGGCAGGAGCTCCTCTCGTTAAGTGCGACAGAGTGTTAGCAAACAGCCACAGCGCAGGCAAGCACTCCTTACTTTTCGAGTTAAACGCGCATCGAAATTTGGATATTTTCATCCACGACAATCATTTATATGTTATTAATACGTATTTCATTTTTCGATCATTTATAAAACAATGCGGTGTTTATTTCACTATTAAACACAATAGTCTGATAATTGATGTTGAAGTGACAGGGCGATTGTATTTCTTATCAAAGACAATGGACAGATAAAATCATATTTGTCATAATTATATTTGAGTTTCTTGTTAACAATACAATAACAACAGAAGTATTGAGATATGAATTCATTGTATTCCTTCGTTACAGTCTTGTCAATATACGTTACACCGGTCATTATTTTTTTTATCAGTCGACGAATTGACTTTCATCAAGTTCTATTTAAAAAGTAAATACAATCATTCGAATACTTTTCATTTCCTTTCTTATTTCTATGACCCACATAGATTTCATGAAATTGTAATTATTAAAACATTCCCGTGAACGCGCATATGCATGCATTAAGAACAATTACATATCTTATCAACTTACTTTAATTGACGTTAGGTTACAATAACAATATCACAACTATTACGTATTAATTATATTTATGTGAACTGCACGTCGTCATTTTAGTAGACGGGGGAAATATGGTTATGTGAACTGCACGTCGTCATTATAGTAGACGGGGAAATATGGTTATGTGAACTGCACGTCGTCATTATAGTAGACGGGGATATATAGTTATGTGAACTGCACGTCGTCATTATAGTAGACGGGGAAATATGGTTATGTGAACTGCACGTCGTCATTATAGTAGACGGGGGAAATATGGTTATGTGAACTGCACGTCGTCATTATAGTAGACGGGGAAATATGGTTATGTGAACTGCACGTCGTCATTATAGTAGACGGGGAAATATGGTTATGTGAACTGCACGTCGTCATTATAGTAGACGGGGGAAATATGGTTATGTGAACTGCACGTCGTCATTATAGTAGACGGGGGAAATATGGTTATGTGAACTGCACGTCGTCATTATAGTAGACGGGGAAATATGGTTATGTGAACTGCACGTCGTCATTATAGTAGACGGGGGAAATATGGTTATGTGAACTGCACGTCGTCATTATAGTAGACGGGGAAATATGGTTATGTGAACTGCACGTCGTCATTTTAGTAGATGGGGGAAATATGGTTATGTGAACTGCACGTCGTCATTTTAGTAGACGGGGGAAATATGGTTATGTGAACTGCACGTCGTCATTATAGTAGACGGGGAAATATGGTTATGTGAACTGCACGTTATCATTATAGTAGACTGGGAAATATGGTTATGTGAACTGCACGTCGTCATTTTAGTAGACGGGGGAAATATGGTTATGTTTACTGCACGTCGTCATTATAGTAGACGGGGAAATATGGTTATGTTTACTGCACGTCGTCATTTTAGTAGACGGGGGAAATATGGTTATGTTTACTGCACGTCGTCATTTTAGTAGACGGGGGAAATATGGTTATGATTGCACGTCGTCATTATAGTGGACGGGGGAAATATGGTTATGTTTACTGCACGTCGTCATTATAGTAGACGGGGGAAATATGGTTATGTGAACTGCACGTCGTCATTATAGTAGACGGGGTAAATATGATTATGTGAACTGCACGTCGTCATTATAGTAGACGGGGAAATATGGTTATGTGAACTGCACGTCGTCATTATAGTAGACGGGGAAATATGGTTATGTGAACTGCACGTCGTCATTATAGTAGACGGGGAAATATGGTTATGTGAACTGCACGTCGTCATTATAGTAGACGGGGAAATATGGTTATGTGAACTGCACGTCGTCATTATAGTAGACGGGGAAATATGGTTATGTGAACTGCACGTCGTCATTATAGTAGATGGGGGAAATATGGTTATGTGAACTGCACGTCGTCATTATAGTAGACGGGGAAATATGGTTATGTGAACTGCACGTCGTCATTATAGTAGATGGGGGAAATATGGTTGTGTGAACTGCACGTCGTCATTATAGTAGATGGGGGAAATATGGTTGTGTGAACTGCACGTCGTCATTATAGTAGACGGGGAAATATGGTTATGTGAACTGCACGTCGTCATTATAGTAGATGGGGGAAATATGGTTATGTGAACTGCACGTCGTCATTATAGTAGATGGGGGAAATATGGTTATGTGAACTGCACGTCGTCATTATAGTACACGGGGGAACTATGGTTATGTTTACTGCACGTCGTAATTTTAGTAGACGGGGGAAATATGGTTATGTGTACAGCACATCGCCATTATAGTGGACGGGGGAACTATGGTTATGTTTACTGCACGTCGTAATTTTAGTAGACGGGGGAAATATGGTTATGTGTACAGCACATCGCCATTATAGTGGACGGGGAAAATATGGTTTTGTGAACTGCACGTCGTCATTATAGTAGACGGGGGAAATATGGTTATGTGAACTGCACGTCGTCATTATAGTAGACGGGGGAAATATGGTTATGTGAACTGCACGTCGTCATTATAGTAGACGGGGGAAATATGGTTATGTGAACTGCACGTCGTCATTATAGTAGACGGGGGAAATATGGTTATGTGAACTGCACGTCGTCATTATAGTAGACGGGGGAAATATGGTTATGTGAACTGCACGTCGTCATTATAGTAGACGGGGGAAATATGGTTATGTGAACTGCACATCGTCATTATAGTGGACGGGGAAAATATGGTTATGACTTGTGTACTGCACGTCGTCATTATAGTAGACGGGGGGAAATGGTTATGTTTACTGCACTTCGTCATAATAGTAGACGGGGGAAATATGGTTACGGTTACGTCGAGGGACATTATGAGGACGAGGGCCAGTTTTCACTCAACGGCCCGGCTTCGCCGTGTATTAACCTTTAAATATTTACTGCATGTCGTTATTTTAGTAGACGGGGAAATACGGTCACTATTTTTGTCGTCCTAGCGACATTTTTATCCGACAAAACAAGGAAATGCATGATATCCAAATGGCCATTTTGATCATACCATGCAAGTTTTATGCAGCTTTTTACTATTTTCCTTGCTATTGTTTATATATTTTGTCGGACGAAAACAAACAAAGCCTTATGGGCCTCTCCCCACAAACTTTCTTTCATGCCTGTAGCTTTTATACTTTTTAAGTTATGCAAAAGTCCAAAAAGTGTTATTCTAATTATATGTTTTCGATGGCATAGAAACCACCTTTGTCCAACCAAAAATTGTCTACACAACAATTTTCATCAATCAAAACTTGTATACTTCTTGAGTTATTGCAGCGTCTAGTTTTTTTTCGGGCCGACGGACGGAGAGCAAACCTATAACTCGAATAAGACACTGTGTCAAATCTTAATGTGTAATATGTTTATATGTATATTGTTTGAGAATATAAGTTCCCGTGTTTTATCTGTCTTTAATTAAAAACAAAACATTTTATATTTTATTTTTCTTCTGTATATTTTAATGTAGTATTTTATACATAAATGGTTAAATGGCATTTTAACAACAACCAGGGGGTGTATAAATTCAATCTCTTTGCACGCGAAGCATTGCAGCCTTTTGGGGGCTTCATTATGCTCTATATACAAACATGGTATATAAATAAGTTCGTAACAATCTAAATTATAAATACTAAGATCAACAATTGAATTGGCACCAAATTTCATGTTGAATATTTTACTACAACTTTTTTGATACTTGTATCAACAATTTAAAACTAAAATAAACTTAACGAGCAAAACGCTATGCAAAAACTAAACAATAAAATATTATTTGGTAGCTTTTTGTCAATAAGTTTCAACATGTATAATACCAACTAACAATGTATGTTGTTTAAAACTTTTTATAATTGTTATGTTAAAACATTGAAAACTACAGGGACCAGTCAAGAAGTAGAAATATAAGTAAAGAACCTGTCGAAGAACAAAGCTCAAAAGACATGCATCACATTTATGTGTGACATTCTCCACACAACAGTTCCTTATTTCCAACCTGTGGTTGCATCGCAATTTTACCGGGCACACTATAAGTTGTTGCCAAAATATATTTATTTTTCAGCATAATAATGTTAGCTCATTTGAATTTAATGATCAAAACTACAAACAAGATTTGTGTTCAGATAAAACAATAGTAGTCTTTATAAATTATTTCTGTTCCTTGGCTACGTGGCCACAAATTCCCCAGTTAAAAAAGCGCCAAAATATTGTTACTCTCTTTATCTCTACACAAATCATACTTTTTGGATGCCTTTATCATTAAATTCAAATGATAATAGATTAAAATGATAAAAAAAATGCGTCAGCTATATTATGTGCCTTAAAGTGATTATATGTCTCAGAACGCGGGATGTTAGTTTCTTTTCAAGTATAAATAAGTCTCAGTAATACAATAAAAACAAGCACAGTAGGCGTACAATAAAAAACTAGAGCTGTCACAGGAGTGACGAATACCCCCAAATGCCGCCTGGACACAGGAATGGCAAACCATTCCTTTGAAAAGAGGCCATAACTCCAAGGTTACTGCACACTGCATCTTCCTTTATCATGCATGCATTGTTTTATTTAAATCTGTTGAGTAATTTAGAAGTTACACTGCTGACAAGAAAAACTAGCCTTTCATGAGTTATCGTCAGGAAACCGTTTTTCTATTTTTAGTAACAGTGACCTTCACCTTGGCCCCACCAGCCCCATTTTCGAACTTGACCTGTATCTTCTGATGTTACACCTGTGTACCAAAACTTGTTCAAATCTGTCAAGCCTTTCATGAGTTATCGTCCGGAAACCGTTTTTTTTTTTTTTTTTAGTAACATTGACCTTGGCCCCACCAGCCCCAATATCAAACTTGACCTGTATCTTCTGATGTTACACCTGTGTACCAAAAATTGTTCAAATCTGTCAAGCCTTTCATGATTTATCGTCCGGAAACCGTTTTTCTATTTTTAGTAACAGTGACCTTGACTTTGGCCCCACCAGCCCCAATATCGAACTTGACCTGTATCTTCTGATGTTACACCTGTGTACCAAAAATTGTTCAAATCTGTCAAGCCTTTCATGAGTTATCGTCCGGAAACCGTTTTTCTATTTTTAGTAACAGTGACCTTGACCTTGGCCCCACCAGCCCCAATATCGAACTTGACCTGTATCTTCTGATGTTACACCTGTGTACCAAAAATTGTTCAAATCTGTCTAGCCTTTCATGAGTTATCGTCCGGAAACCGTTTTTCTATTTTTAGTAACAGTGACCTTGACTTTGGCCCCACCAGCCACAATATCGAACTTGACCTGTATCTTCTGATGTTACACCTGTGTACCTAAAATTGTTCAAATCTGTCAAGCCTTTCATGAGTTATCGTCCGGAAACCGTTTTTCTATTTTTAGTAACAGTTACGTTGACCTTGGCCCCACCAGCCCCAATATCGAACTTGACCTGTATCTTCTGATGTTACATCTGTGTACCAATTTTTTTTTCAAATCTGTCTAGCCTTTCATGAGTTATCGTCCGGAAACCATGAAAACCGACAGACCGACCGACAAGCTCACTCCTATATACCCCCTCAAACTTCGTTTGTGGGGGTATAATAAAAAACCCTGTAACGAGGCACAACGCAATGGCCCCGGGGACAGTGAACTACAGACACACTTGTATAAACAATGATCCAGGGGACAGTGAACTAGAGACACACTTGTATAAACAATGGCCCAGGGGACAGTGAACTAGAGACACACTTGTATAAACAATGGCCCCGGGGACAGTGAACTACAGACACACTTGTATAAACAATGATCCAGGGGACAGTGAACTAGAGACACACTTGTATAAACAATGGCCCAGGGGACAGTGAACTAGAGACACACTTGTATAAACAATGGCCCAGGGGACAGTGAACTAGAGACACACTTGTATAAACAATGGCCCAGGGGACAGTGAACTAGAGACACACTTGTATAAACAATGGCCCAGGGGACAGTGAACTAGAGACACACTTGTATAAACAATGGCCCAGGGGACAGTGAACTAGAGACACACTTGTATAAACAATGGCCCAGGGGACAGTGAACTAGAGACACACTTGTATAAACAATGGCCCAGTGGACAGTGAACTAGAGACACACTTGTATAAACAATGGCCCAGGGGACAGTGAACTAGAGACACACTTGTATAAACAATGGCCCAGGGGACAGTGAACTAGAGACACACTTGTATAAACAATGGCCCAGGGGACAGTGAACTAGAGACACACTTGTATAAACAATGGCCCAGGGGACAGTGAACTAGAGAGACACTTGTATAAACAATGGCCCAGGGGACAGTGAACTAGAGACACACTTGTATAAACAATGGCCCAGGGGACAGTGAACTAGAGACACACTTGTATAAACAATGGCCCAGGGGACAGTAAACTAGAGACACACTTGTATAAACAATAATCACACACACACAAACACATAAAAACATCAAGTAGAACAAATACACATCAAAAAGCTATACCGATAAAAAATACTGATTGTGTGCTGATTGAAGGATAAAGAGATAAACAGATCTGTAACACTTTGGGAACGCTTTGAGTTTCTCGAAGGTACCTTATACCGTGTCATAAGACAAGACAAGGAAAAGTGCCCTAGTTTGTCAACAAGTGGCGTTGAGTGCAGTGTGGCTGCTGCTGTGCTCTTGTGGCTGTTCAGTCGCCCTGTACCTCGTCCACACTGACACTATTTATTTTCTCGTTGTTCCTGATCATTGAGTATTTTCAAAACTAGTCTTGTAATCAGAAAAACCGCACGTAAGCCTGAGTAAGGCATGCACACATAAAGATCTCCACTCCATAATATAATTGCTTTTGTAAAGTTATGCAGGAAAATCCTCTTTAGAGATTGACTTAAGTTAAAGATCATTCATCCAATACACTGCCAGGAATACCGAGCAATGCGTTTGCTTGCTATAACGGTACAACTGAGATTAGTAACTCCTCCAACCTGGCCACGGTCTTTGTCCATCTGTTCTTCTTATTATTGGTCACAGTGGGTTTGTATAATACGTAAAATGTTTTGAACAACTCTTACAATCATTAAATACTAATTCATTTCAAGTCTTTGACCTGTAATGCCAGCATTAAATCACACGTATAATATCACATCCAACCTATCACAACTTCCGGTAATTGAATCCCAACATTTCCGTTTTTATCAAACGGTTGAGGTTTCCGGCTCAGCAACAGAACGCAAAGGAATATCAGGATCAGAATCACGCCGAACAAGTTCCTTGTAAATAAACCCGGTCTCTTCAAGTAGCGTCTCTTCAATGACAGTCATCAATGTCGTCGGCTCTGTCAAAAAATAGGATAACAAATAAACGCGTAATTTGCGGGGAAACACTACACACATGCATTTACTGTCAATTTACATGTAAACCTTCATTAACAATGTTTCGAAATATGATAAAAAACAATTGTTGAAATCTAGTCCAGAAAGTGTTTTCTGCGCGTGAAACTAAAATGTGCTTTTAACTATGTACACGAACCTTTCATCAGACACACACTGTGCTAGTAAAAATATGTTTTATTTATATAAAGTTTTTAAACCACAAATGAATCCGTGATATACTTTAACAAATACTATGTCTAACCTTTGTAGTACAGCAGTGTTGTGTATTTCTCAAAGTCGCCAAACTTTTCTTTCACCGCCTGTAGAGAAGTTATTTCTCGGTACGTGTTTACAAACTTTTCACCCTGTCTGACTTTGTCTTCGGCTGTTAAACCAGCAAACGGGAATTTGGAAGCCATCTGGTGCAGACATCCAAACGGAGTACAAACCTCGGTGACAAAGTAAACGGTCTGAAATGAGAAAGTTAACTTGAAAACCATCAGTTTTACCATGTTTATTTTGGGCTTTTTGGAATAAATTTCGATACTGTTTCTCATATAGCGCTTTACGATTAAATTTTGTTCAATGTTTTCTCTGACGAATAGTTCTTTTTCAACACCATAACGTGAACAAGAATTCCGCGAATCTGCTTTTTAGTAAAGGTCACCATGACCTATTGACCATTAAATAAATAGCGGCCATATACACACCATAGTCAATGTGCATACCAAGCAAGTCTGAAGAACACCTAACATCAATTCGATCAAAATGTATTGAATGGAAACGAAAGCGTGTTGAATTGTTGAAGTAAAGGTCACCTTAACCTTTAAAAGCGTTCATTCACTGACCATGACCAAGGTGCACACCAAGTTTGAAGAGTCTACACCAACACGTCCAAGTGACCGTACATGCGTGTGACGGCAAAAAGGCGAGCGACAATGCCGGACATTACAGTCCCTATATCGCTGACATGCTTATCATGCGACACTATAATGGCAAAGTCACATTTATTTCAAAATATAAAATGTCGCGAAAAAAACAATTATAAATTTTGTTTACTTTCTTCATTTTGGTACTTCTACAATACGTTGTATAATATCCCTTTGCCAGTGATTAGATTCATTGCATTTGTTTGGAAAAGTCATGGTTACCTTCTGTGTTTTCTCGTTGTGGTACTTGTACACGTACAGACTGAACACCCTGTCAATGTGTCCCCCGGTGTTGGCAAAGACTGGTAGCAACTGTCCAACTTTCTCCAGCCTTCCCTGTCCATTTGTTGCCCTGTTTAAAAACATACTCACTTTATCCATTAAAATAAAATTATCAGAAGGATATAACCTAAATATTAAAAATATATCAATGAACCTCTTATGTGATGAATATACCTGAAACTATTTTCACTGCATTCGGAAATCCTCAGTCATTTCCCATTGAAGTCAACCTCAGGACGTATATGGACGGTTAACAGTCGGGTTGTTTTAACAGTTAACTATGCAGCAAGAAGATCGCGTAGTAATTTCAATTTAGCAGTTAAAATTTAAGACATTACTCTTTTGAATCTTATTAATTAATCCAATAATAAACTTCAATGCCCATAAATTTATAAACTTAGATGTTCAAAATACTCGTTAACTGTGACACTACAATTCATTAAAAAAAATCACGAACTACTATTATTGATGTACCGGCATAGGAACGAGGTTGTTTTCGATGGAAAATGGTCGAAAGTTCCAAATGTTATCACTGGCATTTAAATGATCGTTTTGATAAAGAAAACAAATTTAATTTAGTAAAGGCAAAGTACATACATACTTCGTCATTTTGATAATTCTTCCGATAACTTTATCTGCAATGTATGTTAACAATCCCTTTTTTATTTCTAATAATACCGACCCTGTTTTATATGAGAAGTATTTCCATCTTCCAGATGCGCTCTTACTCCCAAATAAGATTTAACACATTTAATACAATTGATTTGCTATACCAACAGGATGAACATATGTCGAAAACAATGGTGCTTATCAAGGACACCGAGTTTAATTTGGAAGATAGTAGATCGCAGTTAATCTTTTAGCATTCACCAATCATTTATTTTTTTGCCCTTTCAGCTATTAAATACACGGTTATAATATTGTTATCAGTAATATATATTTTCCATAAATGCATTTTTCAGTAAGTGGTTAAAGGTTTATCACTCAATATTTATGTTTCACTTTGTTTAAAGTTTGTTATACATCTGAATGTATTGATTTTTTGAATGTGAGTGTCATTTTAACTATGGAAACGGCAAACTTATAAAAACAACAACATTTTTTCCACAAACGAATACCCTTCATTTGCCTCTTCAGCTATCTCGTTTGGTGTTTCACATGAAGCCGGGCATAAGATGCAAACCTTGTCCAAACAACCATTTCTAATGTTCCTGTCTTTCAAGAATTTTCTGATCCTTCGAACAAAATCTGCAAAGCAAAATGGACGGGCATTTACACAACATTACACATTTCAAAAGATAATTAATGCACTTTAATTTCGGACGTAAACTGTCTATATTAAATTGAAAGAGTATCGCCAGCTGATCAATGCCAACGCCAGTCCGTTTCCACAGTTAACCAATGGGCATCACCTTGGGTTATATTTTCACCAGAAGGACAGGACTTGCCAACATCATTTTATTTATACGACTCAAAGAAAACTCAAAGAAAAAACGACCCCAAGACCAATATCAACGACAATACATCTGCTTTTGTTTTAGAAAATCTGACAATAAGATACAATTACTGACTGGTGAGCCATTAAGTACTGGATGACCTGATATTAACTGGCAGAAAGTCATACAGCCGAGGTCAATATGACTGTTTGCAAGTAAATATCACATCATAATCAATGGCTCACTAGTCTTCAAGTGTTTTATCATATGGCAAATTATTTTAGCCAATAATAATATGAAGATAAAAGAAGACCCAAACCGAAAAGAACCTCAATGAATTTATGATTGGAAACCCGTTCTGTATTAAGTTCAGGATTATGAGAAAACCCCAGTGAATATGATATATGTCGATGTCTGTCTGGATCACATCGTCGGATACTCCACTACTACGCGGTGCTTCGGTGTGTACCGTGGGTGATTTGGCCAGCAAATCTCGTCAACATATATCATTAATGAAAAAGCAGTTTTATTGGTTCCACACGATACCAAATGCTTTCCCGTAGTAAAATATTCTGACAAAAGCCGGAATTGGACCGCGGGTCCGCCTTTTCAGTATTTTTTAGACAGCAGACAGGACCACTCGGCCATGGAGGCCAGTGTCACGAAAGGGTTATTGGAGAATTGTAACATGAGACTTCAGTGGAACGCGAGTTGTTTCCCCTGCCTCATTCTTATTGTTTTAAACGAGATGTTTTCAGTCAACTGTCCAACGGTTTTTATGTATCAAGGTTGCCGACGACGACTTGACTTATAAGGGATAATTCAATTAAATATCATATAAAAATACATTACTGACATCATTTTTTTCCCGCTGGCTACTAATATTAAGCTTATTTTTACACTGTGTCCAACAATTTTTATCATATATCAACTAATTTAACATTCAAAGTAATATTCAAGATCACTAAACATCAAGTATTTACCCAATTTTAAACGCCTTTCCCCATCCTCCACTACAGCTAGTGTAAACAGTGTATACTTCAGGTAATTGACAAGGTACGCCCAGCACAGACCTGTGGCCACATCACCAGCCGGCATGCGTTCTTCCATTGTAACAGGACCCCCTGCAAAATACCACCAGTCTTACAAAATACCACCAATCATTCAAAATACCATCAATCTTTCAATTGCAATACGGTTGATTTCAATACAATTTACCATTATAATAACTTTTTTTGTATTGGTAATTTCAATGTTTAACATATTTTCGAACGTGTCCATTTGAAAGATAGCGCACATACCTCTGATCGTGTCGTAAAGATGTTCGCAGTAATTCTTATCCGAAGTCGTCAGCAGTGTCACCCAGCGTACAAAAGTTGGCAATTCCTCTATGCTTATATTGTTCAACACAGGAATAACTTTTACCTCATTATCCGACACACTATTGCCCAACAGTTGAATGCAGTTGAATGTCAAGGAATGTGATCGCATGGCATCCTCTGAGAAAACAAACACGTACCATTTATAGGAGTTTGCGATTTGTGAAAGAGATCCAACACACTGACTGCCTAGCGCCACTTTGACTTTTTTCTCTTCCAGATACTCAACTATTTGCTCAGCAACTTTCCTGTCCTCGACGGAATCCTCAACACAGGAAACAAGCACACCTTCTGTTACCTAAAATACAAAATGTTTACCCCAAAAGGTATTCTCGTTTACGAACATGCTAGGTAAGTAAGCTATATGGCCAAGCTCATTTGTTTCGAAAAAAGAATTAATAGTTATGTGCAAACCAATCAATTATTATTGACGTTTGTTCATGAATTGTCATTCATTGAACTGTGTTCATGTAGCGAGTTTGATGCAAGCATATCCAAAGATGTTCAAGCAAAAATCTGCCCGACGATGACATCATGTTTTTAACAAAATAAATAGATGGGCTATGAAACTGACCTGGTCAGATTCCTGTCTAACCCAAGGTTTTCCACTTTTCTTAACTTCTTTCCTGGCCCGGTTGTCATCAGCAACACTTTTCTTCACAGATTCAAACAGTTTCTCGAAGTGAGTAGTGGTTTTATCTGCAAATATTTACAAACTGTATACATGTATGCATAAACTTTAAAGTTATTAATAAATTGTTGAGGCATAATAGAATATTGCCAGCCTCTGATATTTTTCAATCTTTAAACGGATAATAATTAAATTGTTCACACATTATATTTTCTTAATATCTTATTTGGCTTATTACATACCTCACCAATGTTGGGCGAAATGAATCGCGTCAAACATGGGTTTATTTTATTATGTTATAGTATCATGTTTTACATACTAGTATATAGAAAATTCAAAAAAACTTGAAAGTATCTCATGATGACATCATACCAAACCACAGACACATTGACATAACAAACGTCGACGTATTTATCCCACGTTAACGCCATGTGTCCTAACATTTCTTCAAATCGGTGCTCAAATTATGATATACAGTCCTGTACAATGATTATCTCGAGGTCTGTATTCAACTACGGCTTTAAAATACAATGGACCAAAACACCGCTATTGTTGGTCAGACTGGTTGAGAGTGCTGCGAATAAAGACTAAATTTCAATTTCAAGTTTAAATTACGTGTACTAAAATCACGTTACATACAACTGTGACCTGATCACTGCAACAATTAATACATACCATCATAATCTAACATTCTAAACGTGTCATAGCCTTCCAAAGAGAAATCAGCATGGTTCACGACCTTGTTATAAGTGTGCTTGAATCTTTCCACTTGCAACAGGCAATCAACCCCACTCACTCCAAGATCCCACAGCTGGTAGATACAGTTCAAAACTTGTGGCATGTCGGCAAAAAAGAAGTAGAATTCGTTTCCCTTGGATATTTTGTAGACTGTAATGCTCATGGTCCTTTCTTTCCCCATGTGATTCACTTTGAATTCAATACTATCGCCATCTTTTTCAATTGTAATGCCGGTGTTTTCATCTGTGCCTTCTAATGAGTTCAACGTTTTACACGACAACGGAACAAGCATATTGTACTTTCTACAGAAATGTTCGGAGAACTCTTTGTACATGGGATGCCTCTCTAGACCACCCGGTAGATCTGAAATAAAATGCACATTAAGCTTCAACTGTTGGAATAAACATGTGAGCGGTGTATGAAAACTACAACGTTTGAAGGTTTCAACATGTTGGACATAATAACATTAGATAGTAGTCAAACTGAACCAAATGGATACCAATAAGACCACTTATTAGTTATCCTCTTAGATGCCATGTGTGTATGGAAGGCCATTTGTTTTGTGTAAGTTTAAATTTTCTTAAAACGTTTTAAATACACAAAGATACACAGCAACACATACGTTTGATTACGTAGGACAAGAAGCCGTTGAAGTGGGAAAACACAAGCCCATGCGCCAAACTACCAACAGGCAAAATGTCATGTACTTGAATGGGCTCTGTAAGAAAAAAGAGCAACATTTATGTAGCATTGCTGTAGATACAAGCAACATTTAATCAGCTTAAAAAGCATGCAATGGTTGAATGAAGAAGTATCGATTTAAGGTATCGCTATGATTCATATTCACATTTGTTTAAAAAAATATAATTGGTAATACTATTGTTGGGGATAGAGTGAGGTCATGGCCACTGACATACCCAGTAAAGTCGTGTTCTCCTGAACAACATTTAACGGTTAAGCTATGTTGATGCGTGTGTGGTATGTTGGCTGTGATTTATTACGTTTGCCGGTGTCTTTTAAGTCAAGTTAATATTTGTTTATTGTCGGAGTTCATGTAACAATATACGGTTGTTTGGGCCCTTCCTTAGCTCGGGGCTCGAAATATGATTTATATTTGATGTTATACTACTAAGCTTACCCCTGTAGTTTTCGTTGAATTTAACAAAACATGAATTGTACCAAACAAAAAACCTACCAAATAACCGTTCTCTCAAACGTTCCTGCCAATTGACATCATTCAAATCCACGGGAATATGAGGTATTGTCTTAAACTGTCCTCGTTTCAAACGTTTAACTTCTGATTCTTCAATGTTAACCAGGAGCAGCCTCAGAGTTAAATCATTATCTTGTCTGTGTTGTGATTGCTCTATGGCAAGAATCGTTTCCAAGTTGATCCAGGGACTTTCTAGAGCATGTTGGGTTAAGACGAGAGCTGTTCGATGTGATGTATTGATCAGTTTTGATATACTTGCCATCACAGGTCTCCCTGTTGGAAAGGTACGCGGGTCAAACTGTGCTGCACATTGCAGACCAGGCTTGAGATCTTCTGACAAACCTTTATGTATTTTCCTCACAATATCTTCATCCTTGCCAGCGTATATGAGAAAAACATCATGTTCAAATTTCTTTTCATCTTGAACAATATTTGAATCACTGAAAAGAAAAGAAACAAGACAGTGAATATACCTTGCACTACAATATTATCATTACGGTAATGTTGTTATAGTAATTGATTTTAAATGATGTACGAACATTCCTTATTGTTCAGTAACCACTTGCAAACAAAATATCACAGTGGTCCACTTTTTCAGCGTATTTTTTGTTGTCATAAAAACTACTTGTTGTCATTTAAACCACATTTTTGTCCGACAACACAATAAAACGCCATGTATAATGTCATTATGGCCTTCTAATCACATACATGTACTAAGTTTCATGAATGTATCTTTTATGCCAAATCAAGTTAAAAAGTGGTATTTTCGGTCCTCTCCAAGTTTCATGATGCCAAGGTCCAGTCAAGAATTTTCACTATGGCCGTTGCCATACCGACCACACATTTTGTCCGACAAAACAAATGACAAGCATGACCTGTTATGGCCCTCCATCCACAAACCGAGTTTCGTGTTCAGTAGAACGATGTTCACGTGATTCTCATGCTCCAAATAACTATCATAGTCTATGGTTATCGTTTGATAGATCTATGTAAGTCTGCTTACCTATATATAGCTAGGCAAAGATATTGATATTGGTCATTGCATATGTATTAGCAGTACTCTTTTAGATCATGTTTTGCTATCGCCGGAATTATTTCCAAGAATTTTGAGGTACAGGAACATGATTCATTGTTTTCTGATAATCACTCTTGTGTATAATTTAGTATTAATATGTCATTACATCAAGGTACTGATAGTGTTAATACTGTTGCTGATTCCATTGATAATGTTGTAAATATACCAATATGGGATAATAATGCAAAACATAAATTTTTAAGTCACATTGATGAGTTAAAGATCACTGCTTTGGCAGATGAAATAGATACTTAAGTATGAGTAAACAGTATACTGTTGATGTTGTTAATAAGTTGACAAATAGTGTTTCAAATATTTCAACTGATGCTGCTGATAAATCTCAATTGTTGTTACAGAAGAAAATTGTTAATGAACCACCAGTTCGTAATGATTTTTTTTTCTCATTTATTTTTTTACATAGATACATATATCAGTACAGTTTTAAATTCTCAACATATACAACAAATCTATGTATGTTGATAGGAAAACATATATTCAGAAACAATAATGCTCTCACACATGCACACGCACAAACACTCGCTCCCACACGCGCACACACGCACGCACACATACACATTTCATACACACCCGATCGTATGATGTTTATACGATCGGTGTCCCCTGTATTAGATTCCATTAATGTTGTTGTTGTTTTTTTAAGTCTAAGAGTTCTTTGTATGGCTAATTGTGTCTTTTTATTGTTGAATTATATTGTATGTTTAAGTACTTCCCATTTTTTGTTGTGGGTTTCAAGTTTGTCATTGTTCAACGCAATTTGTTCTTCTATTTTAATCCTTAATCTCAAATACTTCAAGTATGCATCAAAGGATAGTGTTCTTTTATTATACTTGGTTGAATGTATATAAAATTTCATAAGAATAATAAGAAAGTTGCATATGTTGTTGTATTTGTTTTTTTGTCACTGTTCCCAATAAAGCTTCGCGTTTACCTATAATTATGTTAATTGTTGTTGAAGCTATGAAGTTGTTTAATTTATTCCATAATTGTTGTGTCTTGTAACATTCCCAGTATAAATGTTCAATAGATTCAATACCCGAGTTACAGAATGTACATAAGCTACAATCGACAAGTTTCAATTTAAAAAGCAGTTTGTTGGTTGGTATTGTCCTTAAAAGAAATTTGTAGTAAAAGCTACGTAACGTAGTATCTATTGTAGATATGTATATATTACAGTATATTTTTTTCCACTCAATGTTTTCTTCCAGGGCTTCATTCCATTTTAATTCTGAAGCTGGCGATGAAATTGTTGCTTTGTTCAATATTAAGTACAGGATATTATTTCTTTGCCTAGATTCTACCATTTTTTCTCGAAGCGACGTGCCGTTTATGTGGTTAATTCCATCTTTTATCAGCTGTTGTTTCGTTTCTGCAGAAATAGATTTAATATGGGTCTGATATCTTATGAAATCGGTGTTTACTATGCCGTATAGATATTCAATTTCATTAAAAACATAAAAATTATTGGTTCTATAATCGAAAATGTGTTCAAAAAGTTTTAAACCCTTTTCATACCAATGTTTGTAGAAAAGTGTGTTTCCTAGGTTTTGGACGTTTTTGTTATTCCATATAACTGTTTTGGCTATTTTTATTTTATTTAGATCGTAAACTTGTTTTATTTTGCTCCATGCTTCAAGCACATTGTTCAGAAATGCACATTGTCCTGACACTTTATCAATGAAATATTTATCCATTTCACATTCAAATATTAGTTGGTTGCCATGTGCTTTCAGTTTATTTTTAAAGAAGATTTTCCATTGGCTTTTATTATTATCATCCAAGTATCGTTTAACCCATAACGCTTTTATTGAGTCAAGAAAATGTTCAATGTTTGTTAGTTTTAATCCTCCATATTCGTAATTTTGATACAGTATTTGTCTTTTTATTTTGTCTGGCTTCCCATCCCATATAAATTTGAAGATAGCCCTTTTAACATTTTCAATAACGGGTTTGCTTGGATTCGCCAGCACGGTAAATGGATATATTATCTTTGGTAGCGCATACGTTTTTACAACTGTTACTTTACCCAACAAAGTTAGTGTTCGATGTTCCCATTGTTTTAATGTCTTATGTAGTTCGTTTAGCTTTTTGTTGATATTTGTGTCGATTGTTTGTTGCTTGTTATTGTAGAATGTGATGCCTAACGCTGTCGCATATTCTGAAGTCCATACAAAGGATTTAGATTGACATAATTTAATTGTAGTATTCTTTAACGTTCCCACTCTTAGGATTATACATTTATTAATGTTGAGGTTTAGGCCAGAGCATTTAGAAAAGGACTCTAATGATTTGATCAAGGATTCGAAAGATTTCTCAGAACCATCAATAAAGTAAGTTGCATCATCAGCAAAAAGCGATTGTTTGATTTCCGTATTGATAACTTTGATTCCCCTAATATTGGTATCTTGTTTTATATTGCTAGACAGTATTTGTAAGCAGATAATAAATAAAATCGATGAGAGTGGACATCCTTGTCTTACCCCTTTTTCAATTTGGAATGTTTCAGACAAATGACCATTGTTCGTTATTATGCTTTGTATATCGTTGTAGAAGAGTTTTGTCCATTGTATTATATCCGAGCCAAAATTTAAAGTTTTCAAACTGTCTAATATAAAAGAGTGGTCGACGCTGTCAAAGGCTTTTTGAAAGTCGGCGAAAAACAGGAGTCCGGGCATATTATTCTCTTCAAGGTATTGCATGACCTCAACTATTAGACGAACGTTTTCACCAATATATCTGCCTTTGATAAAGCCCGTTTGTTCGTTATCAATAAGTTCAGGTAAAACTTTTTTTATTCTGTTCGAAATTGCCTTCGTTGCTATCTTATAATCAGTGTTTAATAAGCTGATTGGTCTCCAGTTTGAAAGGTTTTCTAAGTCTTTATCTCGTTTTGGAATAAGAGAGATTATACCTTGTTTTTGAAGTGGTGTTAAATGACCATTTCTGAAGGAGTAATTTAAAGAGTCTATTAAAACTTTCAGTTCGTAATGATTGTAAAGATGCTAGAGCTCATTTCATAAAAAAGTAAATCTTATAAGAAATTAATGAATTATAAGAAAATTTGTACTTTCAAATGGGTTAAAAATAAACTGTTTATTATTTTATATAAATTATTGGTCATTCTGATCCCAAAGCTTTTTGGCGATTGTTAAATAAATATTGTAATGAAGAAAAGCAAGATACAAGAATCTTTATTTAAGGTCGGGTATGTGTTAACAAGAAACATTTGCTCAATGAGCTATTTTCCAACATGAGCTATTTTCTGACATGAAGCTATTTTCCGATCGGACATGGACTTCTCTAGCATTTCTTACTTAAACTAGGTTACACCTTTTGGAGTAAAATAGTGAATTCTGCTGATGTTAGTAGCAGCAAAATTAGTCACTTACTGTATAATACTGCATATTTTTTTGCACAATTACGTTACCTCTTGCATTAAGTTCCCATGGCTTTTATTTGATAAGAATACTTTCAGTAATTTAGGATTAAAAATGTCGTATGTACAAAGTATACAAGAAGGTTTAAATTATGTGTTTGGAAGCTGTATTGAAATACTACCAAAGAATATTTCAATGTATTTGCTAAAATTTAGAATTATGAATCACAAATTTTATAATGAAGTAGGTCGTGGTCAAAATATTGGGAACATGTCACTTGTGTAGTAGTACTCTTTTAGGTAATGGATTTTATTACTTAATATTGTTTGAATGTCAACTTTTATCAAATGATAGAAAGATATGTTTTAAATTGTACTTTGTCAAAACTCTAATTGTATTGAGTTAGATCAATTGATGAACAGTAAATACAAACAAGAACTTGTAAAATGGATTTATTTTTAAGACCCTTAAAGGCCATATATCTGTCAAATAGTCGTTCTCCTTTAAAACAAAATAACTTCTTTGTCTTAGACTTAGTACTTTTTATTTTAGGAAACTATATAAATGTATGTTCACTTTGTTTCTATACAATATATATATATATTATATATACATCGTTTGTTAAGGTATTATTGTTTTGTTGTCATGGTTGTAATAACCCATGATCTAAATAACAACTTGAAATCTTAGCATACATTTTAGCTATCATACTTTTTGAGTTATTGTTTCAAGTCTTCTAATCCCTGAGACAGTTTATCAAATGGAGTTAATTTAATACAGTACTTCAAATCTTACCGATTCAGTTCCCGATCAACCAAACGTCCTTCATCTTCTACAGTCATAACTCCTGTTAAAGTTAAAAGTTCACTCCATTGTTATGGAATCCGAATGTGTACTGTATCCGAAATCGAAGTACACTAAACATCGGCATTTTATAGGTCCGTGGTTTTATGCAATGTTATCATTAAGAAAATCAATAGAATTGGCTTGGGGAAAAAGTATACGCAAGTTCTGAGAGCGCCAAAACATGTTTTACTGTAGTGTTAAAAAAACAACAAGAGAACAACAACTAACCTAAAGCGGAAATGGATTCTTTCCAGTAAGCTAAAAATAAACCATGGGATCCCGAAAAATAAGACGCAGACAACAATTTTCGTCGAGAACACTTAATAGTGTAACTCAGGGCAGTGGTTAGACCACTTTTCATGATCAGTATACAAATCAGGTGCAGGTATTATTATGAACGCATCTCCGCCGCAGTAGACCTCCGCCGCCTACAGGGGACCGTTACACTTGAACCAACAGGAAAGCAGAGCTCTCCTGAAAGATTGTTTCCGGTCCAACTTACTATGCCTCACAGGACAGCTGAGCTTTCTAGCAAGCGCATAGAAGTGGAGACTATGAACGCACATCCGCCGCCTACAGCGGACCGTTACAGTCCAATTGGGCTAGTAATGTTAAAATATTGTTGGACTCGGCTGTTTTTTTTCAAATGTTTGGATTAATCCAAGCTGTGTTCTTCTTCTATGTCGTCAAACTAAATGAAATGTTGAGACCTGTTCTATTTCTATATCGTCCGCACTATTAAAAAAATGTAATGTTGAGACTTGTTATATACTGCTTTGTCGCCCGCAGTATCCAAATAGATGTATTAGGAATTATGACCAAAATTGAAATGTGTTAATGAGTTTTGTTCTTCTTCTATGTGTCCGCAGTATTAAAACAGGTGTATTCACGGTTGACGTTTGTTATACTTCTATGTCTTCCGCACTATTCAAATAGATGTATTACGAATAAATGACCAAAATTAATGTGTTAAAGAGATTTTATATATTTAGATATCCTCTGCAGTATTAAAACAGATGTATTGTTGAGATTTGTTCTATTTCTGTATCGTCCGCTTTATTCACACAAATGTAATGTTGAGATTTGTTCTACTTCTCTGTCGTCCGCACTATTTAAATAGATGTATTACGAATACATGACCAAAATCAATGTGTTAAAGATATTTTATATACTTATAAATCGCCCGTAGTATTCAAATTGATGTATTGTTGAGATTTGTTCTACTTCAATGTATTCCGCACTTTTCAAGTAGAAGTATACTAGTAGTTGATATTTGTTCAGGTGCTATATCGTCCTTCTGGTTCTATGAGGAATAAAAAATCAAAATTAATGGTTAATTTCTAAGACGATTGTAGTTGTGGCACAAACGAAATTGGACGAAAATCAGCCGTAGATATTGAGGGTGACATCAAGCAGCTATGTTTCCGTCTTACACAATTAAGAAAAAAACTGTCACCCAAAAGGTAATTTAAAATGTGAAACCAAGAAAAGGAGGAAGAAGATTCGGATATAGTCGTGAATCCGGCGCCTGATTCAACTATTCAAAAAGAAAATAAGGACATTCTGAAAACGCCCGCTATAAATACAATAGAAAAAAGTGAAAAACTAAACATAACTACCAGCGAGGTTCGAAGAAGTTTATTTGATGCTTCAACGCCCAAGTTTAGAACTCAAAAAAAAACCCTAGTACTGAGAAGAAAAGAAAACTTCCATTTATATCTCCAGATTCCAATACTAAAAAAGTAAAAAAGAATACGCTAAATTATCTGAACTTTCCAATATTACAATTGGGCGAAGTCATTGAGCGATGACAGTCAGGGTTTATGATATGGATAAAAAAACCTTAGACTTTCGCAGATGTTAAACAATATTTTAAGTGACTGAAATGGGAAAATAAATTCACAGCTTATTGGTGCAGCAAATAGACTTTTAAAAAATCAATTTGGAAATAAGATTGAAGGACTACAACTTCACCGGAAAGGGTACCAAAATACGACGACAACAAGAAGATATGAACCACACACTTTCCGCTTCAACCAACAGATGAAGAGTTTTACAGCCAAATACACCATACAATGGTAGACCTAAACATCACTGGGTAACTTGAATATATGAAAACAATATATATCTTACAGACACCTTAGAATGTAACAGGCCGAATGATCGAATAATTTCCAACGGTTTAAAAATACAACTTTCTCAAATTTATGAAAGAAATAACAACAGTACATGTATTCATATAATTGTGCTTTCTGTTTAAAGTAGACTATACGCCATCGCACATGCCACTTTATTTTTTTCTTCATAAAAACAACTTTTTTCAACTCTGATGAACTAAGGGAACACATAATTTAATGTTCTGAAAGCGAAAAACTAACAGAATAACCAAACACTAAAACAAACAGCAAAAATATTACTATTGAAATTTATTGTATATGCAATTTACCAGAATGCTATGGTGATCAAAAACAATGTGATAAGTGTGTTATTTAGTTCATTTAGTCTTCACAGGCATGTTCAGTATATTTATTCAACATAATTTGAAAATGATTTATCTCATGTCAAATTTATATAACTGTTATCACTTAATAATATAATTAACCGTTGTTTATTAAGTTTAATAATAAAAAAAAATCATATTTCATTTCATTGTTTTAAGTATATGTCAGTTTAATTTACTAGTTTAAAACAAAATGGAAACTAAAAACTAAAATAATTAAAATGTTGTATATATAACTAAATATAACTATTAAATAAATAACTTAAGTATTTTAAATGTTATATATATAACATTTAAAATATTTTAGTTTTTAGTTATATATATATGTCGTCCACACTAGTCAACGCTTTCTATATCCTCCGCAAACTGGACCGCGCTTTAGTAAATAATTACTTTAATGTTAAATGTTTGATATTCTGACATCTGAAATCGTGAGAATTTATATACAAATATATGGCGTAAAATATGTAATATGAAGCCAAGTCCTTGTTAATTCCACCATACCACATCAATAACGTAGGCGCGGTGCGAGGTGATACAGGAATCCAGTGGATTTCACGTGAAATCCACTCAAAACGTGAACTCCACTCAGAACTCATTTATTTTAATTAATAATTATTTTTTATTGTATACATACCATACATATTGGACGTAGGCGTAGGTTAATATTAATTTTGTAACGGTCATTATATATATAATAGTTGACTGTAACCTATTTATGACACTGCGGTGCAGTTTTCTTGTGGTTACTTCCGAGAAAAACAAAGCGCCTTTTACAGAATTAAATGTCAGCATTTTTTGGTCATTTATTAGTGTCTCCACCTGTATTTCACTGCAATTTTAGAGTTTATTACAATTTCATAATATAATGCAGTTGTAGTTGTATATAATATGCCAGTTCAATCTTTTGAACCTTCAGAATTCACATACAGACTTTGATCAAGTAGAATCCTGGCCATAATTTCATAATCATAATATGTAAATGGAACGGATTTTAACTGCTATTACATCTTCCTCGATAGCTATGTGGTAGATCGTCCAAAGGACCGTAAGAATAAGTTCTTTAGTGTGGTTTAGAACCAACTGTTTCAGCTCGGCTGGGTAGAGCTCCGTGGTAGTGTTCACGTGGTTGTTGGTTCGAGCCCAACCACAGGCACGCTTTTCCTCGTTGGTAAACTTAAATGGTGGCAGGCAAGCCAACAGCAGCCTGGAAAATGTTCATTGGAGAAGGCATGTAAAATGTGCCTCTCGTTTAGCTGGTAATGTTCTGATTGCAGCGTTCGACACTAACGGGGTCCCAGGATCCCGAGGACACCAATTTTTCGGGAGGGACACCTGAACCTCGAAGTCCGGTATTCAGTCAGGACACTTTAATTTTGACAGATAAAAGCTAAATATCAATAAATTAATAGCGTTTCATTTATTTATTACCTAAATTTGGGTCCCCCTAAATTTCTTAAAAGTGCATGTAAAAATGATATTATTATTAATACGTTGCACACACTAAAGGGAAAGTATGGCTGACTTTTTGACTATATTTACGTCATGAATCTATAAATAAACAGGTCATTTCACAGTGCCCATGCGGCTTAATGCTTCCGTTTTGTTGTTTACATTATCAACAAGGTCAGAGGTGACAGACTTATTATCGGTACAATAATTAATTGAATTAGATTGCTTATGTGTCAGTACCGCCCAAAAAGATACCAACAATAATGACTTTGATGCCTTAATGATGCAATCTTCAAGTTGTTACAGTAACATTTATGGCACAAATACCGGAATCCTACTATTCAACTTTCTTTCTTTTATGCTTTGATCAAAACAATATAGAAATAAAATTCACAAAGTTTTTATTAATGCAATCAATGTATAAAATTTTAGACATTTTGGCCCAAAAATTAACATACACAATTTTTTGGTCGTCTGCTCTTCCAGTATGCACTACACCTGTTTGGCAGTCTGATTGATTGATAAGCAGCTCTTCTAAATATAAACTTGAGTTTTCACAAGCCAGATGTAATATTCCAACAAAAGCACTGACAAGACCCTGAACCATGACATATTCTATGCATATTTTCTGAAAATCTAAATATAGTACCAACCATCAAATTTTTTGTTTACATTGTATCCATCCATATCCATCTTTGTTTTTGACTGAAAACAAAAGGGACTTTGACATTCTACCGCTTTTGAACCCAATCTACTGACTCGGAGACCCGACCCAAATCTTCCTCTTGCCATTGCCAGATGTTCGTATGTCTGACATTGTGCTACTAACTTGTCAATACATGCTGTTGAAAACATGTATAATATAGTGTTATAAAGACACTGTATTTGCATGTTAAATTTAATATTAAAACAGGTTAACATTCCAAAGACTTCATTTGTTTTTGCTTATAAATAGAAAACAAAACATTACAAATTCCAAATAAATTCAAACATACACATAACATAAGCATGGTTAAAGATAAAGACTTATTGTACAGGAATATATAAAAATAATTACAATTAGGTATTGTCAATAAAAATAATTACAATTGAGGTATTGTCAGAAACTGAACGTGCTATTGATAATTGAGTACTTGAGTGGAACCCATATTCATAGACTGGAACTATTTCCCAACAATACAGTTAGCTCAGTTGGTTAAGAGCCCCTTGCTTGTGTTCACCGTGCACAATTATCCTTCCAGGTGTTCTTTAGTACCTACTTAATAATTGTGAGTATTCGGTACATGTTAATCCCCAGGTGTTTTCATGCTGGAATATAAAAGAGCCCGGAGCACGTAAATAATGTGGTCTAGGTTGTAACCAGTAAGAGGTTGAGTAAAATTTAATATTCAAAATAAGTAAAAGAAAGATAGGTATCATCCTTTCTTCAGACATGCATCTCAATTACAACTTAGTAATTGGTAATGCAAATACCGTAAACCTTCTGACATGCCTTCTGATGTCAGTCAACCAATGCAATCGTTGTAATCGCAGCATAAAGGTGTATTGTCAAATGATACGGCTTGTCACTGTGCCGATTAAAGCATGTTGCAAATTAACGTGAGTCAGTAATAAACCTTGCTAGTGGAAGGCATGTCATGGCTGAAAAGCCATAAACGCCTGTTGGAGACCCTGAACTCTATTGAAGTCTGTAATATTATTTATGCCCCCCTTCGAAGAAGAGGGGTATATTGCTTTGCACATGTCGGTCAGTCGGTCCTTCGGTAGACCAAAGCTTGTCCGAGTGATAACTTCAAACTTAACAATTCCTGGATGTATGGTCATCAAACTTGACATGAATGTTGGGCATGAGCAGTATATGACCCCTATTGATTATATGGGTCATCAGGTCAAAGGTCAAGGTCACAGTGACCTTTAATGGTAAAAGGATTTTAAAGCTAGTTTGAGTGATAACTCAACAATGCCTAGACCTACAGTCATCAAACTTGACATGGAGGCTTGGCCTAGCCAGTAGAGGACCCCTATTGATTTGAGGGGTCATTGGGTGAAAGGTCAAGGTCACAGTGACCCTTTCCTGTATGTGTGATAATTTGACAATGCCTGAACCCATGACCCTCAATCTTGACATTTAGGTTTGGGTGACCAGTTGATGACTTCTATGGATTTTGAGGTCTAGAGTCAATGTTCATGGTCATAACTCATATTCATCATTAAAATTTTGTCATATTTACTTATTCCCTGCTGCTAAGAGGATACATTTTTATCTGCAAATATCAGTCATCATCTGAACTTGATTTAAAACTTGACCTACTATCCTCACACTTTAAATGGTCATATTCTTGCATACCAGACGTGTGTTTCCGGTCATGTGCCCAGTGCTGGAAAAACTCATCTTACATCTCCTATTTAAGATAAGTCATGCGCAACAAACGCACGACTTCTTATTTCTTTTATTGTATGGTTTATAAAAAGTGTATTAAGCCATTTCCATAAGGCCCAATCAAATATATATGTATGCAAGACTTTTAATTTAATTGCAAATAAATAATCGTAAAAAATGTGATTTTTAGTTATTTAAAATTACTGCGATTTATGACGTTAGTAAACAACATCGCCAACGTTTTTTACGTCAATCTTTTCCACAAATTGATAATTTTAGATATACAAGAAAAATATCAACCATGTTCTTCCGGTCAAGATCGAAAAATCTGACCCTCGGGCATGCAGCGTGGCCGGTAACTCGGCAAGCCTCATTACCGGCTTATGTGCGTGTCCTCAGGTCGGATTTTTCTATCCGTACTGGAAACACATGATCGATACTTATAATCTTAAAACTGTCTCAAAGGCATCCAATGTCAATGACAAATCAGCTGTCATTTCAGTCCATGCATATTTCATTAAATTGTCCAAATAATCCTGACAACATGGCGCTCAGGGGGGGCATAATGTTTGACAAACATCTCTTGTTTGTATTTGTATTGCAGTTTTTTTAATAATTAACTGCTTTAAGACTGATGACATCAAACATGAACATGCAGTTGGTGTCTGCTGGTGATGACATCAAAATCTGGGACTGCAATGACTTTATCCTGGAACACCAGTTCAACCCACATGATGAGAATGTTACCAGTGTGTGCTGGGCTGCAGACAGTATCCTTTACTCATTTGATTTTTAAAATCCATGTCACACAGTCAATAGATTTTATACAAATGTTTTTAAACTTATATCAAAATACTTGTCTACATTGTGACTTGAACATTTGTGAGGTCAAAAGCTAGGTCAAAAGGTCAAATCTTAGGAAATATTTTCCTCATGTTATAAATTCATTTTTCTTCTTCATAAAGGCAATAGTTTCTATCCAATTGTTATAAAATTGTCTACAAATTGTTTTGAACATTTGTGAATACTTGTCACCTCAGGTCAAAAAATAAGTCACAAGGTGAAATCTTGGGAAATAATTTCTCCATTTCATAATCATTTTTTTTCATGAAATATTTACGTTATTCTTTCTGCAGATTATCTTAGTCACATAAAACTGATAAGAGTATTACAGAATCTTAGCAAAAAATAGTTTTTTGCTGCAAGATATTAATAAAAAAAAAACTCCAATTTTCATGACATGTGGTTTGTCAACATACATCACACACATACACGCATGCACACTTAATTTCACACTGGCTCAAACACCATTGACCCGTCAATTCCAAATTCAATGATTTTATTTTCAGGATCTTTATATTTTGCTTCTTTGAAGTCTGAATAGACCTCCCCATGATGTGGTGTGTACAAGAAATTAAATTGTTAGACTACTTAACCGAAAATCAGACAGCTTCCTTGCAAGTGGATCTGTTCACTCGGATAATGTGGTGATAACGGATGTAAAGACATGGGAGAAATCCTTCCTGAAATGTGATGTAAGTATGCAATCTCAATAAGGTACATGCACGTTGTTTTAAGTTAATCAGCACTCAATAATTTTATTGTTAATTTTTGAACCAGCTTGGTTAACACTGAGTGCTGCAGAGCTTATTGGCATGTAATCATATTCATCTTAAAAGGCTATGATGTTGTCTGGTCCCTGCAGGCTGGCTGTATGTGCCTGGACGTGAATGACACCTCACGCTACATGCTCACAGGGGGATCCAACGGTATCATCTCGGTTTGGGACTCAAAAACAAGGAAGATCAGAAAAACATACAAGGTATGGTGTATGTCAGTTGTATAATGATTCTTAAGATATAAAGGTATGGTGTATATCAGTGCTAAAATGATTCCTCAGATATGGGTTTTCTGTATGGTGAAATTATTCTTTGGACATATGATTCACCATTGTTCTTGACTAACTATAAATTTTGTCCAAACAATTACTTGAAAACTACTGGATGTAATTTATTTTCATCTTCATACAGTGGTCAAGCCCAAAGAGAGGCAATGCAGTGAACAAGAACCACAACTCTATTTTATTCAATTATAGAGTTATTACCCTTTGTTACCCTTTTCTTGTCCCGAATATAACTTGAAAACTACCAGATGGAATCTTATAAAACTTCAAACAATGGTAAGGGACAATAAGAGGAGGTGCAGTTTACAAGAGCCATAGATCTATCCACAGCATTATCATTTTAAGGTGGGGTTTCTAAATTCTGCACTGCCATTTCCTACTATAACTATCAGTGATAGCTGTACTAAGGTTTGTAATGTTATGAAATCAACTTATTTAGCAATATTGTTTTCTCATATAACTTTTAAACACTTGATAATTTCATCATAAAATACACCAGTTAGTAACGCATTAATACAGTTTGGTTGTTTCAGTTCTCTTATAAATGTTTGCTATACTACAGGATCACAAGGGCCCTGTTACATGCGCACGTTTCAACCAGGGAACAACCTCAATAGCGTCCGGGTCTGAGACGGGAGAGATTATCCTGTACAACGTAGTAACAGGCCAGGGATGTCGGCCCCTCCTGTCCCCTAATGTGCAGGTAGTTGATGGGAGTTGAAGCAGATTTACATGACTAAAGCTTTAAAATTTGGATGATTATGATATACATTGTACTAATACCATTCTGTGGTGTATACAGCTTAATTACAGAAAGTGATGATAGATTCTGAAATTTGTTTTATTATTTATATCAATATAAAATTTAATATTTTCATACTGAATTCAGATGTGTTTGATTTAAATTATTATTTTAGTATTGAAAACTATAATTTAATTGTGATACTTATTGTTGTCAGAATGGCAATACTACTGAAATTTTGCCTCATATTTGTATGTTTTCTAGAAAATGAAATGCAAAAAACGAATTTAAAATTGTTGTAATAGAAATATTTCAAGTTCAGTTTGTTATCTGAATAGTTAATAAATAGCCTAAACTTTACATCACTTGGCCACCTTGACATATTTTTTTGTTCCCCAGTCAATCAGACAGGTACAGTTCGGTCGCAAGAAGTCCCAGCTGGGCTCTGTCTCTGATGACGGTGCTGTCTGCCTTTGGGACTGTAACCGTCGGCAACTGCTTCACACATTTGACTGTCACCGGGCTCCCGCCACAGGACTCAGCTTCTCCCCGATCAACGACATTTTCCTGGTCTCTGTGGGCCTCGACAAACGTATTGCCTGCCATGATGTCCAGACTAAGAAGTAAGAGGTTTCATTATCTGGTTATGCATGTTTCATTAGATAAGTGGTCAAATTAAGCACTTGGCTACACTAGCAAAATGCTCGTGTAACCGACCCTGGATGTAACTTACTCTGTCCAGTTACAGTATCATTTATTCAGGTGTTATAAAAAAGTATGCTAAAATCTCAATATGTATATAGTTCCCAACTGAATGAGTATGAGAACCCTGAAATATAGCAAATCAACAAAAACATAATAAGTACAAATTAACATTAAAGATATCAATAATCACATATCCATTTCACATTTAAATTACTAAATGTAATATCTCCAATGATATCAATGAAATAACCCATTTTCCTGACACAAGAAAATCTGGCTGTTCAATCTTAAACTTACACAAATTGTCACATTTGTTTTTCCATTGTTGAATAAGAAGTTAAGTAAAAGCATATATGCTTTAAGTTCATGTTTGTGACACCAAATAGATTAGAAATGAAGTTATTGGAAGATTTATGATTGAAAGGAGGTGAAATACTTTGGCTTCATCATGTAATGGGTATGCTCATTTTTCCCTCTAGGGTTGTGAAGGTGATCAACACCGACAGCCCCTTGACCTCTATAGACACCATGAGTAACGGTATAACCATTGCCGTGGGTACAACAAGGGGTCAAATCCTCAACTATGACCTCCGTATGGCCTCTGTACCAGTAAATTTCCTAGATGCTCACAAGTCTTCAGTCCAGGGCCTCCGGTTTCAGACGGAAGCTAAGGTGAGCGTTTCCGCCTAGTAGCTTGTCTGTCTGAAGAACTCATGTTAAAGTAATGTCATAGCCTTGTTGGGCCTTGGTGGTGTTGGTATTCAATGTAATGCCATAGCCTTAGAGTTGGTGTTGGTATCATGTAAAGCCTCGATGTTGATGGCCGTGTTGGTATCATGTTATAGCCTTAGAGTTGGTGTTGGTATCATGTAAAGCCTCGATGTTGATGGCCGTGTTGGTATCATGTTATAGCCTTAGAGTTGGTGTTGGTATCATGTCATAGCCTCGATGTTGATGGCCGTGTTGGTATCATGTTATAGCCTTAGAGTTGGTGTTGGTATCATGTCATAGCCTCGATGTTGATGGCCGTGTTGGTATCATGTCATAGCCTCGATGTTGATGGCCGTGTTGGTATCATGTTATAGCCTTAGAGTTGGTGTTGGTATCATGTAAAGCCTCGATGTTGATGGCCGTGTTGGTATCATGTTATAGCCTTAGAGTTGGTGTTGGTATCATGTCATAGCCTCGATGTTGATGGCCGTGTTGGTATCATGTCATAGCCTCGATGTTGATGGCCGTGTTGGTATCATGTCATAGCCTTAGAGTTGGTGGGGTGTTGGCACTGTTGCATAGTCTTGGTGGCAGTGTTGGCATTGTATCAAAGCCTAAGCCGTTGGTGTAAGTGAAGGTGTTGGCATTGTGTCGTAGCCCTTGGTGTTGGTGGCCGTAATGGCATTGTGTCGTAGCCCTTGGTGTTGGTGGCCGTAATAGCATTGTGTCATAGCCCTTGGTGTTGGTGGCCGTAATGGCATTGTGTCATAGCCCTTGGTGTTGGTGGCCGTAATGGCATTGTGTTGGTGGCCGTAATGGCATTGTGTCGTAGCCCTTGGTGTTGGTGGCCGTAATGGCATTGTGTCGTAGCCCTTAGTGTTGGTGGCCGTAATGGCATTGTGTCGTAGCCCTTGGTGTTGGTGGCCGTAAAAGCATTGTGTCGTAGCCCTTGAGTGTTGGTGGCCGTAATGGCATTGTGTCGTAGCCCTTGGTGTTGGTGGCCGTAATGGCATTGTGTCGTAGCCCTTGGTGTTGGTGGCCGTAATGGCATTGTGTCGTAGCCCTTGGTGTTGGTGGCCGTAATGGCATTGTGTCGTAGCCCTTGGTGTTGGTGGCCGTAATGGCATTGTGTCGTAGCCCTTGGTGTTGGTGGCCGTAATGGCATTGTGTCGTAGCCCTTGGTGTTGGTGGCCGTAATGGCATTGTGTCGTAGCCCTTAGTGTTGGTGGCCGTAATGGCATTGTGTCGTAGCCCTTGGTGTTGGTGGCCGTAATGGCATTGTGTCGTAGCCCTTGGTGTTGGTGGCCGTAATGGCATTGTGTCGTAGCCCTTGGTGTTGGTGGCCGTAATGGCATTGTGTCGTAGCCCTTGGTGTTGGTGGCCGTAATGGCATTGTGTCGTAGCCCTTGGTGTTGGTGGCCGTAATGGCATTGTGTCGTAGCCCTTGGTGTTGGTGGCCGTAGTGGCATTGTGTCGTAGCCCTTGGTGTTGGTGGCCGTAATGGCATTGTGTCGTAGCCCTTGGTGTTGGTGGCCGTAGTGGCATTGTGTCGTAGCCCTTGGTGTTGGTGGCCGTAATGGCATTGTGTCGTAGCCCTTGGTGTTGGTGGCCGTAATGGCATTGTATCGTAGCCCTTGGTGTTGGTGGCCGTAATGGCATTGTGTCGTAGCCCTTGGTGTTGGTGGCCGTAATGGCATTGTGTCGTAGCCCTTGGTGTTGGTGGCCGTAATGGCATTGTGTCGTAGCCCTTGGTGTTGGTGGCCGTAATGGCATTGTGTCGTAGCCCTTGGTGTTGGTGGCCGTAATGGCATTGTGTCGTAGCCCTTGGTGTTGGTGGCCGTAATGGCATTGTGTCGTAGCCCTTGGTGTTGGTGGCCGTAATGGCATTGTGTCGTAGCCCTTGGTGTTGGTGGCCGTTATGGCATTGTGTCGTAGCCCTTGGTGTTGGTGGCCGTAATGGCATTGTATCGTAGCCCTTGGTGTTGGTGGCCGTAATGGCATTGTGTCGTAGCCCTTGGTGTTGGTGGCCGTAATGGCATTGTGTCGTAGCCCTTGGTGTTGGTGGCCGTTATGGCATTGTATCGTAGCCCTTGGTGTTGGTGGCCGTAATGGCATTGTGTCGTAGCCCTTGGTGTTGGTGGCCGTAATGGCATTGTGTCGTAGCCCTTGATGTTTTGGGAACATTGGCATTGTCAGTTTGCCAAAAACATTTTTACCTTTGCCATAACTCAAAAAACAATTTCAGATATTCAAATGAAACTTAGTGCTCATGTCAAAATTGACATTACACACATGTGAATGTAGACTTTCATATTAGTCAAGTTTTGCCCCTTTAGTTAATTGAAAAAACAGCCTTGCAGTGCTCTTGATAAATGTTGTTATTTTGAATAAAATTGTGGATGGTTTTTGGGCGCATACATTTCAGCTTGTTTAAAACAAAAGTTTAGCCACATGACATTGTTGTGTTAAATTTTTTATATTAATTTGATTTGTAAATGTTTAGTTTCTCCATTCATTGACGTATTTTGTGTTTCTTGTAGTTTTATGCTTACAAAACATCACTCCACATTGATATATCTGCCATATCAGCTAAGTATATGTTTGAAAATAGGAGTTTTAAATTGTAACTCTATTTTCTTCTCTACCAGTCTGAGTCAGGAAGTGGCAAACCAACCAGTGCAGCCAACAAACAGCTGAAACATCGACAACTTCCATCCTCTCCACGAAATGTTGGTGTAGCCCTGTCTGAATTGCGGACACCACGCTCTGATGTGGACATTGATGTCTTCTCACCACTCAGGGAAGGTACTGTGTGTCAGTGGCATTGAATCGTATTAACTTGAACTCTTACTTTCTTTATAGACTAAGACCAATTTTTAGCTCACCTGTCACGTAGTGACAAGGTGAGCTTTTGTGATCACTCTTCGTCCGTCGTCCGTCCGTCCGTCCGTCCGTCCGTTCACAATTGCTTGTGAACACAATAGAGGTCACAATTTTGACCTAATCTTTATGAAACTTGGTCAGACTGATCATCTCTATAAAATCTAGGTCAAGTTCGATATTGGGTCATCTGGGGTCAAAAACTAGGTCACTAGGTCAATTATTAGAAAAACCTTGTGAACACAATAGAGGTCACAATTTTAGCCTAATCTCAATGCAACTTGGTCAGAATGGTCATCTCTATAAAATCTAGGTCAAGTTCGATATTGGGTCATCCGCGGTCAATAATTAGGTCACTAGGTCAATTAGTAGAAAAACCTTGTGAACACAATAGAGGTCACAATTTTAGCCTAATCTCAATGCAACTTGGTCAGAATGATCATCTCTATAAAATGTAGGTCAAGTTCGATATTGGGTCATCCGCGGTCAACAACTAGGTCACTAGGTCAATTAGTACAAAAACCTTGTGAACACAATAGAGGTCACAATTTTAGCCTAATCTCAATGCAACTTGGTCAGAATAATCATCTCTATAAAATCTGGGTCAAGTTCGATATTGGGTCATCCGCAGTCAATAACTAGGTCACTAGGTCAATTATTAGAAAAACCTTGTGAACACAACAGAGGTCACAATTTTGACCTAATCTTTATGAAACTTGGTCAGACTGATCATCTCTATGAAATCTAGGTCAAGTTCGATATTGGGTCATCTGGGGTCAAAAACTAGGTCAGTAGGTCAATTAGTAGAAATACCTTGTGAACACATTAGAGGTCACAATTTTAGCCTAATCTCAATGCAACTTGGTCAGAATGATCATCTCTATAAAATCTAGGTCAAGTTCGATATTGGGTCATCCGCGGTCAATAACTAGGTCACTAGGTCAATTAGTAGAAAAACCTTGTGAACACAATAGAGGTCACAATTTTAGCCTAATCTCAGTGCAAATTGGTCAGAATGATCATCGCTGTAAAATGTAGGTCAAGTTTGATATTGGGTCATTCACGGTCAATAACTAGGTCACTAGGTCAATTAGTAGAAAAACCTTGTGAACACAATAGAGGTCACAATTTTAGCCTAATCTCAATGCAACTTGGTCAGAATGATCATCTCTATAAAATCTAGGTCAAGTTCGATATTGGGTCATCGGCGGTCAATAACTAGGTCACTAGGTCAATTAGTACAAAAACCTTGTGAACACAATAGAGGTCACAATTTTAGCCTAATCTCAATGCAACTTGGTCAGAATGATCATCTCTATAAAATCTAGGTCAAGTTCGATATTGGGTCATCCGCGGTCAATAACTAGGTCACTAGGTCAATTAGTACAAAAACCTTGTGAACACAATAGAGGTCACAATTTTAGGCTAATCTTAATGCAACTTGGTCAGAATGATCATCTCTATAAAATCTGGGTCAAGTTCGATATTGGGTCATACGCAGTCAATAACTAGGTCACTAGGTCAATTATTAGAAAAACCTTGTGAACAAAATAGAGGTCACAATTTTAGCCTTATCTTAATGAAACTTGGTCAGAATGATCATCTTAACATAAGCTAGGTCAAGTTCCATATTGGGTCAACCCAGGTCAGAAACTAGGTCACTAGGTCAATTAGTAGAAAAACCTTGTGAACACAATAGAGGTCACAATTTTAGCCTAATCTCAATGCAACTTGGTCAGAATGATCATCTCTATAAAATGTAGGTCAAGTTCGATATAGGGTCATCCGCGGTCAACAACTAGGTCACTAGGTCAATTAGTACAAAAACCTTGTGAACACAATAGAGGTCACAATTTTAGCCTAATCTCAATGCAAGTTGGTCAGAATAATCATCTCTATAAAATCTAGGTCAAGTTCGATATTGGGTCATCCGCAGTCAATAACTAGGTCACTAGGTCAATTATAAGAAAAACCTTGTGAACACAACAGAGGTCACAATTTTGACCTAATCTTTATGAAACTTGGTCAGACTGATCATCTCTATGAAATCTAGGTCAAGTTCGATATTGGGTCATCTGGGGTCAATAACTAGGTCACTAGGTCAATTAGTAGAAAAACCTTGTGAACACAATAGAGGTCACAATTTTAGGCTTAACTCAATTCAACTTGGTCAGAATGATCATCTCTAGAAAAATATAGGTCAAGTTCGATATTGGGTTATTCGCGATCAATAACTAGGTCACTAGGTCAATTAGTATAAAAACCTTGTGAACACAATAGAGGTCACAACTTAAGCCTAATCTAAATGTAACTTGGTCAGAATGATCATCTCTATAAAATCTAGGTCAAGTTCGATATTGGGTCATTTACCGTCAATAACTAGGTCAATAGGTCAATTAGTAGAAAAACCTTGTGAACACAATAGAGGTCACAATTTTAGCCTAATGTTAATGCAACTTGGTCAGAATGATCATCTCTATAAAATCTGGGTCATGTTCGATATTGGGTCATCCGCAGTCAATAACTAGGTCACTAGGTCAGATATTAGAAAAACCTTATGAACACAATAGAGGTCACAATTTTAGCCTAATCTTTATGAAACTTGGTCAGACTGATCATCTTTATAAAATCTAGGTCAAGTTCCACATTGGGTCATCCGCGGTCAATAACTAGGTCACTAGGTCAGATAGTAAAAAAACCTTGTAAACACAATAGAGGTCACAATTTTAGCCTAATCTTAATGAAACTTGGTCAGAATGATCATCTTAACATAAGCTAGGTCAAGTTCTATATTGGGTCAACCCAGGTCAAAAACTACAGGTGAGCGATACAGGGCCATTATGGCCCTCTTGTTATACAATACCTATAAAGATATAAGATATTTGTAAGTGAATCTCACTGTACGCATGCACATCACTTTCCTTTTTCTTGCAAAATAAGATACTCATGAATGTCGTCAAAAGTTTTAACATCCAGTATGTTGATATGAGATACCTGTGCCATATTCAGTGTATTTTAGATCGTGTGTCTCAATCCATTGTTTCAGTCATGTATATACTAATAAGTTGTCTGGTTTTCTACAGGTTTCCAGGACAGCGGAGGTGAGGATTCCGAGTCTCGGGGCAGCAGTGAGGGGTTGGTCAGTAGCTCTGGGGCCCTCAGGCAGACATCTGGGGACATGTATGCAGGTGGGGTGGGGTGTATGATTCACTTAGATGTGATATTTGAGGAACACAAGTTTGTTATTTGATGGAAATAACTGAAAAGAATTCCCAGTTAATAAGCCCTGACTGAGTATTTGGAATAAATGTGCTACGTTGGTGAAGTGACAAGAAATGACCAGTGTTAACTTTTTCAGTTATTGAGCGACATTTACCAGAGTCTTAAGTCCTGGTATATCAAGAAACATATTTTGACTTTTAGCCCCAACTGTCACCAAAGGTTTCTTTATAGCTGCACTCTAACAGATACAGTTTTTATAACTTTTTTATTTTTTGTCTTGGAATGAGGAAATTTTTGCATAAATATCTGCAAACCAGTAATAAAAGATTGCTGACAAAAGATCAGATCGCAGATTTTCATATTTCAGTTCGAAAACTAATGCTTTATGTCTTCAAGGTTTACTAACAGTTTAAGAAAAATGCATAAAACATCATTTTTATTTGAATAGAAAAATCTGACTCATTTTTTGTCAGCAGTCTTATATGAATGGTAAACATGCATTTTTGCATAAATTGGCGCGTTCCATGACAAAAATAAATAAAAAATTGTCAAAACGTTCAATCTGTGAGAGTGCAGCTTTAAGCTTAGCAGGGAAGATATAATCAAGTCATCAATAATGGCACATGAACATATACACATCACTGAGTCATAAGCATTAAAGTCAGTTTGATTTTCTCGCACTGTTACAGGTGGAGTGTTTTCCCCTCTCCATGACCCTGTAGGTGGCAGAGACTCCAGTGGTGCAGGGTTGTCCCCATTGGCCTACCCGGGTTATGGCTCTCCGGCAACCCAGATCAGGAAAAGTCCTGTCCTTACATCAATTGAGAACAGAATCAACACACAAGTAGATAAAGCTGTTTTAATAAGATATCAACTGAAGTGAATATTTTCACATCTGTGGTTTAATGAGCTTCTTTATTTGATTATAAGATTTAATAAAAAAAAAAAAAAAAAATACTGTCTATAGGGACTTCAAAATTAGAAAAAAAGTTTTTCCACATTTGAGCTCATGATTTACATACAAATAATGTTTTTTTTATACATAAGAGTTTATGCTGTTGTTGGAAATCTATATCAAACCTTTGTATACTGATGTTTTGAATTAAATATTCAGTTATTTTTTTATTTATGGACACTTGGTGTTGAAGCGCTTTAACAGGGTCTTGTTTGTGTTTGTAGGTATCAGCCCCTCAGATAAACATTTTCGGTGCCACACCTCAGACCACCAAATACCACATCACAGACCCGCTCCCTCACACTAGTCTGACCAATGGGGATACAGTGTTTGATCACACCAGCAAAGCAACAAATGCAAGAAATGTCAACTTTTCAGCACACAATAATGAAAGACAACATTCCCACCAAAAACAAGTAGCATTTGATAATGGTAATATTTATTTGAATGCTTAAGAATATATGCTTATGCGAGTTGTCCTAATTAATGTTGCTAGGCATTAAAATGTAAAGTTACAGTTTTTTTTCAAGCTACATTAAAATTGACATTAGTTTCATTGTACAAGTATTAAGCCTGAACTGCCGAAACGTCAAAACTCGCTATGCTAATGTTGGTAATGTATTTGTCTTACAATATTTATTTTATATTTACAAAAAGTTACACATTTTCATAGTTAATGAAATGTAAACATGCTGAGAAAACCAAGATATTGTTACATAAAGGATAAACTGTTCCCTTTATTAATGCAGAGCTCCGTACCTACCCAGTCTCAGACAGCGATGGCAGTCCACAGTTTTCTAATAGTCACAGAAGCCCGGATTTATCCAGACTCTCTGAAAACCATCAAGTAGGAATCAGTGCTTCACCTTCATTACCCACTGTGCACTTTGGTGACTCTTCAGGAAACTCTCAAGAAGGTGCAAATGGTGCTGAAAAACACTACCCTACTACACCAGAAGGTGTTAGTGCTCAGTCTGAAGGTTCCAACAAAAGTGACACCTACACAGATCATAAACAGAAATCCTTGAGTACAAACTTGAGTGAGGCAAGAATTGCGCAGATTGTACGCAGTGTTGTTCAGGAGGAACTTAATTCATTTAAGGGAGAGATGAGGGGTGTGTTCAGGGACGAGCTGGAAGAAACAGTGGATCAACTTCACAGAGACATTGTCAACCTCCAGTCTGCAATGTTGGTGGAGTTCTTCAAGTTACAGGTATCTAACCATATTACACATTATTCTGACGTATCATGGGATCACATAGAGAGGGCAGTATCCATTGAAGTTGTCCGTTCTCTAACCTAACCATAACTCATTCAATGTTGACCAACCTTGGTTACAATATTTACTGGCATAACATCTCAGAAAAGATAGAGAACCGGCCTAACTTCAATGACTCCTGAGTATTGTAATAATTAGACCATATTGGTTTTTTGGTCTTACTTGACCATTTCTCAAGTGCGAGTAAGTGTAAGCCTGTATTTTTCTGTTTCAGAGTGAGATAGTTCATCTATTGGAGCAGTACTCACTGAATCCAGAACTTTTGGAGGAAATTAGCAGACTTCAAGACGAAAACAAACGATTCCGAAAAATATACTGAACAGACTGGAATTTCTTGAGTCCTGAAGGATAAAAAAATATTCAATTGAAGCATTTAAACGCATATTAAAGTAAATCCTTTAAAAGCCAGTATGCATTTATTTTGTTAAATTGTTAGTTCTTTCCCTATATTTACAGGTTTTGGGCCTTTTCAGGAATAATGACCCATACCTGTCTGATTTGGAATGTTTGTGTGCACGTATTAGATATTAAGAAAGATACCAATTAATCAATATGATCACTTCATCTTTAGATGATAAGAAAAAAGTATCATCTTGGTCCAAAAAGGACTTTTTTTTAAAAATTGGCTGAAAAGTAGTTTTAGTATGATATTGGACCAAATCTCCTTTTTGCTCATTTACTTCTTTGTATTTACACGGAGGATGGTTAGGCATGTAGGTGGTATGATTCTGAACATTGTGTACATTAGTTCCTTTCTCATTACTACATTTGTAGTTATTATGCAATAGTGGCTTAAGAAGATTTAAGTTGCAATATTTTCCAATAGTTCATTTTATGTGATGAAGGATGATTTTATGTTGTACAGTGCCCACCAGGCCAAAAGAAATAATATTTAAGTGGTATTGACTAGTGAGCCATTAAATATATATAAATGATCTGTCTAGAGTCGACATATGAATTCATGTTTTATTTGATGACAAGTGTCAGATTCTTTTCATCTCATTCTTTTTCCCAGGAAAAAATACAAAAATAAAAACATACTGTTAGCCTTTCACCTGCGCTAATGATGAGTCTCAAGAAACTGACACAGCAATGCCATTTCCCGTGCCACATGCATTGCAGAATTGTAGTATGCAGAATAATTTGAAACAAAATATATATCTGATCCTTATAATTCTGTTATAGAAGAATAAAAGAACTGAGATGATATCCAGTAAGAATCACAGCAAAAGCACTCTATTGAAATTTGCCATGCATTCAGTAAACATGTTTGCAGCAAACGTAATCTGTTTGGTTCCCCGCTTGCAGTGTATGCGCTGAGTTGCAACAGGGATACAAATCAAAACAGTTTGTTTACTTTAAATGGAGATAGTGTACTTTATTAAAATAAATCCTTATCATAAATAAAAGTATAACTTGCTGGAATATTTTTAATTAAGAAATTATTTTATCCAATTAAATTGCTTAGTAACAGAGTGGTTTTGTTATATTACACATGCGTAATACAGAAAAACTGTGTGATAGTTATATTTAACCGGAAACATGGTATTGCATATTATATTAGAAGTCATTTTCAATAATATATGTTAACTAATTACTTCAGTAGTAATGATTCCTCACTAGCTATATGATGATTTGTATTTTATAATTGCTTATTTTTTTGTATTCTTGAACATTTTCAGTAAGGGTATTCTACTGACAAACTCAATTTGAAAATGAAGTAAAAATCATTGTTACAGTCATCACAAGTTGTTTATTATTAAAGGCCAGTTTAAGTTTTATCATACATGTACAGTAATAAATGTATATTTGTCAAATCATAATCAACTCTACACTGTCTATTGCAAGAAATTTGTAAAGCAGTATTACACTTGTGTAACTGTACATAGAAGCAATTCATTGGCAATGATGTTAGTAAACCTACCAGTATTTATGGTGGTCATTGTAATCATGGTAACTTGAAAGTCACTTGTTCCTTCAGAGGTTTAGATAAACTAGCCATTATGTTGTTCTTGTTGAAAAATGATTTGGTGCTGTGATATTCTTCACTACTTTTCCCACCGCGATTTTGCGCTTACAACAGCAATAGTCTTTGTTTAAATATGTGTATTAAGATATAGTTGTACTTAAAGTGCCGATTGTGTATAAGACTTTCATTCAGTTATGGAAGTCTTATAAAAGCTCATAAATTATAAACACATCATATGATGTGCTACCAAAAATGTTGATATTTGATGGAGAAAAAGTATGTTAAAGAGAAAGATATTTTATAGTTCAATTATTAAAAATGTGTAATAAATTACTTGTAGCATTATTTAATAACTATCTCGAATCTCGTTAGAAGAAACTCACTTATAGATTGCTTGGCACACGGATGGTAATAGCATTTATAGTTGTTTATATTTTATTAAAAAATATAAAACCAAGGTTGCTTTGCATTTGTTTTGTTTTTAGCTCTACTGGCCAAAGGCCAATGGTAATGTGTACATTGTATGTGCATCAGTGCTTCTGTAAACAATTGCTTGTGAACACGATACAGTCTTTAGTTTTGATTGTATCTCGATGAGACTTGTACAGTATTTAGATGTCCATCAGAGCTCGATTCCTTTCAAAAACTTGTTTTTCGGTTGTGCGGTTGGTTTTGTGTCATACTCCCTGCCCTCGTTGAAAGAGATCAACATTACAGTTTAAAGGGGTTGGTTGATTTTTAGCTCTATTGGACAAAGGCCATTTTTAGCTCTATTGGCCAAAAACCAGAAGTGTCTGTCTTTCGTGCATCCATCTAAACACAATTGCTTGTGAATGTTTGTTCAAATTATGCCCCTGGGGTCATTACTGGCCACGCCCTCAGGTTCACAGGCTTTCTACACTTAAATTGGGAAATGTTTGAAAATTCTTTTTTTCTGTAACAGCTAGGCAGAAGCTTGCTATTTTGAATAAGGCATAATTTAGTGGTCCGCTACCATGGTTGTTCAAATTATGCCCCTGGGGTCAAAACTGGCCCTGCCCTGGGGTCACAAGTTTCATAGAGACTTATTTCAGAAATATTTTCAAAATCTTCTTGTTTCAAACCACACGGCTCATACCTTTGATATTTGTTGTGGAGCAATCATATGATGACCGTCTAGTAAAACAGTTGAAATTATGCCCCTGGGGCCAAAGCTGGCCCCAACCCTGTTGACCTACTTTTTTATTTTTAAAGCTACAGCAATGAAATTTAGACCATGTGTACAGTTTTGCAAACGAGCATCAGTGTTTTCCTCGGATGACCTTGACTGTGACCTTTTGACCTATTTTTTTATTTTTAAAGCTACAGCAATGATATTTAGACTGTACAGTTTTGCAAACCAGCATCAATGTTGTCCTCGGATGACCTTGACTGTGACCTTTTGACCTTCTTTCTTATTTTTGAAGCTACAACAATGAAATTTTGACCATGCGCACGACCTTGACGACCGCGTTACTCAGAACGTTATCAGTCCGTAAATGATGTCACAATGTTGCTGTTAAAGATAGACAATAGAAATAATACTTTACTTTGGCGATACTGCAAAATGCATAAATGCAGCAACATAAGCTCCACCAGATCGCGGGTATAACAGGAGCATAGTGTTCATGGAGTGGCAGAAATACGATAGCCTTTAATGTGTAGTGTACATAAACTACCCTGTATCACTCAGATGAGAATCCATCTTAATTAAGCACTCGTCTTCTTACATCTAGTTTTCAAGGATTTTTATGTTCAGAATAAGTCCTGAAATCAGGTTTGAGTGCTTTTTAACTTCAGACCATTGTACAATTGTATTGTTGTTCCTTGCTCGGACATTTTCATAAACAGTAAAAGGTACCGGTGAATATAAAATAATTAATTTGGAAACGGTTTTAAGAAGGGTCTTAGCCCCTTTACCCCGCTTTTGGCTAAATTCCCGCCTTTTTTCAGGATTGACAGTTATCAGCTAACACAACCCTTGATGATGTGTGTTCAGATTTACGTTATGTAAAAGTCAAATAAACAAATCTATCAGGTTGCATCAATTTATGGATAAACATGCTAACTTCAGAGTGTTGGGGCTGTTTTAACTATCGTTGCCTTGTTTATGGCAAAAGATGCACGTAATGGACTTCGTGGGGATAAACGACACTGTTTTTCATATTCGAAGGTGTCATGATTGTAATCAGAAAATTCGCCAGACACTTGTAACTTATGTTTTGAAATTACAATAGTTTTGCCGAAAGTTTCTGTCAATGTTAAAATCCTCAAACGGGAATTATATGGCACTACACGCTACACGCTTCATCAACCGTTTAACCCTACACGAAAACCACGTACCTTGCACGAATAAATTTATCCATCCCGCCACTATTCATACGCCGAACGACAATTTGCTCATTTGCCGTCGGCGTGAGCATTTCTGAACTTAACGGACACGGCCCTAACGAAACGTGTATGCCGGTGTATATATTTCACTGAAGCCAAACAGTTGCAGTCGGGAATTGATATGGAAAAGTAAAAAAAAAACAAATGGAATCTTTAGACTGTTTTGTGATAAATTCTGGGATTTACTATCACTTCAAGAAGTGTGCATTACAATGAACTATTTCTTAATGTTTATATTTTCATATTAACCTGTTTTATAACTTATTCCCATATCATTTCGAATATATTAAATGTTGAAATAATACTTGGCGGTATTATATCGATTTACTTGTGTAAGCACTTTAGACATTGTGTAACCGTAATAAATAAAGAATATCATACTGCATTATTTCAATGTCATGCGCGGTCAACGCAAAAGCTTTTGCGGAAAAGACCAATATAGCAGTACGACGACAACCCGGCTACGCAGCAACAAAACAACAACAACACAACAATAACGGGACACCGATGCGTATCATGACCTAACAGTCTATCTTCTTCCGTTACAGTACAAACTCACACTGTCGGGTATTGTCGAACAGAACGTTTATAGAAACTAATCCTAAACTTCGGAGGCTCGATTGATAGCCTTAATTATGGGCTATGGACGGTTAGAATGGAGTTATTTGGATAAATGACCCATCATATGTTTATAGCGAATGCCATTTTCTGAATGTAGTCAAAAGATCGGGATGATGTTCACAAATGATTACCAACTTAAATTAAGTCCAAAACGGAAGTATATTTCATGCTGTTTTGATAATTTCAGTTAACGCACAGTCGACAGTCATTCGTTTGTAATGGTTGTGTGTAACCATGATAGTCGCCAGAATTATTTCCCTTGTTAACAAAATTGCCATAACCTATAAATGAATGGTTGTACGTTCATGCCTGTTTTACATTTATTTTGCAGGTAAATGCTTATTTTGATGCAGTTGTTTTGTTATTTGTGTGATATGTTTACTGCACAAACTATTATTATTTCATTTTAACTAGAAGTTACTGCTCGGCACTTGGCACTGCAACCATTAATGCTCATTTTTTTCTGCAAAAAAATATGAATGAAATAAGTAAATGTTTTCGCATTAGGAACGGGGCCATATTTCGACCCCCAACCATCGGTTAGAAATAAAACTCTGATATAAGGAAAGCTTTGTGTAGGTGATTGGTGATTGTCCAAGTTCCATGTGCTGTGGGTATGTGGGTGACCCCCCGGTCCGGATGTATACCGGGGATAGCAGGGGAAATGGGCCGTATTTTTACTTTTCAGGTGGTCCCGCAGTGCCGGGTGAATGCGATGGTTTTGTCTTTGCATAAAATATAGCGGGGAATGCGGGGGCATTTGGCGGGGATTTTACGAAGTCAAAAGTCCACGCTATTCCCCGGACCTGGGGGGGCCGTGGTTTCAAATGACTGGTGCATAACTGCGTTATGTTGTGTGACAGTTGTCACAGCATTGTAATTTCCCTTTGATTACAGTACTTGCTTTGTAGAATTCATTACCTCATTGATAATGTCATAAAATGTATTAAAGGAATTAAGTTAGTTATGTAGGTTTTTTTTTTGCCATTGAGGATCATAAACAAACCCTTTTGTACTAAGATAGCAGAACTTAAAGGGGCTGTATTCTGTATGATGAAATAGCGGAAAAAAAAGAAGAAAATTATCAAAAACTGACATAAACTTGGTAATGATGTGTACAATGCATTGAAACTTGATTTATTTTTCGCAGTTTTTTCGTATTGTTCCATTAAAAAAGATTACTAGGTATGTCTACCTAGTAGAATTAATTCCTTATGCGTGATTGGCTAGTCGATGTTATCACGTGATATTTCCAAGTTAGGTATAAAGCTTAAATATTTCATCCGCAAAAGGAAAGCCTTTGTAGCACAGTGGTCTGGATACAACACTAGACTGCAATTTTGGCGACACCGGTTCGAACCCGGTCTTCCAACTTGATCTTTTTTTTACATTTTGGCATTTTTTTTACAATTATGTTATCAAAGAGTAAAACATTTTATTAAATAAATGTCCTGAGATTCGTTACAGACAAAAACCTTTTTGGTGCCAATCTGGTGTACAGTCCCTTTAAGAGGAAAGAGCTTAGTGTTGACTCAAAGAAGAATTATTTATAAATTCTGAATAAGAGAAAGTACTGAAAAAGAATTCACGGTCTTGCGCATAGAAACTTCATTTGGACCGTAAAAACACAACTGACAACAGTTTATTGTGAGACATTACTAGCTTTTTCAAAACAGCTACACCTACCACAGTTTCTGGCTATTCAACAGACTATTCTAAGAAGTCTATTCAGTACAAAAGTGTGATTGCTTTAAATGAAATATTTAATAAAATGTTCAAGATTTATAATTGAAAATAGTGAATTTTATGCAATGATTTGGATGATCTTTTTTGCCACAATGCTGTAACATGATACATTATTAATTATTTATTATATTCTGCATAATTTTATAATTGTGATTGTCAAAATGTATAAAAAAAAAATATATATATATTTTGATATTGGCAAATAACAAGTATCAATATTAGTTGTGTGTAACCAATGTATGTGTCTGAGGATTCTGAGTAAATGTTACAAATTTGAAAACGTCCTTGATTTTTTGTGTTATACCCGTCAATCCCAGCTATATAAGATGAGCACTCATCAATTTTCTTGTACAATGTTAATGCTCGAACACATCAGATAACATGAAAATATAAATTTAACATAAAAAATCACTGAAAAAAGTCCTGGTATTAAAGAGAACTTGGAAGGTGCATCTTATACAAATAAAACGATATTAAAAGGAAAGGCAGGTGAGAAGTTTGACCCATCCAAGCACATTTGATAAATATGAAAAATACAAAACAGTCTAATTGTCAATATGTACAATTAAGCACCATCCCCATTACACCTTTTGAACAATTTTGTTTTACGTTTGTTGTTTTTTGTTGATTTTGTTAATTTCAGGAAAAACACTGTGATGTACAAGAAGATTGTGAACAAGGGCTCTTTGGATTATTGCTACCTGAAAACTAGGCTGTAGGTATTTCCTGCCTATTCCATGGTGACTATATCAAAGACTGTAAAGCTTTCTTAAAAGTATATTTTTTTACTCATTCATGCAAATAAAAATTCAGATCAACTTAGCCTAAAATCTTTGGAAAAGTATTTGGTTTTAAGATTGTGAAAGCTACTTAATGTCTCAAAAGTTTGAAACAATTCTAGTTACAGTATCTAACCACATTTCCTATCAACAATGTACAGTTAATGTCACAGCAGCTCTGTGAACCTTTTTTTTCCGTAGTCTAGATTTCTTAAATTTTCTAGGCATTGTATCAATCACAGCTCACAGAATATTGACATAAAGTTAATTTTTGAAATTGTCAGTTTATTGCTTTATACCAAACAACACAAATCAACTTGAAAGTTTCCATGAATTCAAAAGCCTGTCATTCTATAAGTGGTGTCATTCTGTTTTCTTCTTTGACTATATGTATAATTCCCCGTGTAGGGACTTTGAAGAAGGCACAAGGGCAACCATTGATGAGGTTCAGTTCAAACAACTTGTGCTGGAGGCTGTCCAATCATTGTTTGGACTGGTAAGTATACAGTACAGTAAGCATTACGGGACATGCCTGAAATAGCTGAAGAGTCATCAATGTAAATAGTTTAGGTTCAATTTGCTTAAGAATGACTGTTGTCTTGTTCAATTGTGTACCAAGTTTGACACATTGATTGTGATTGTATGTAAAGTTGGACACATCAGATGATACTACTACATTTTTCAAGGTTTGATGCACGAGTCAATTGTTAAAATTTAGTCTCCTTGTTTAACAACTCATTTCATTATATTTATTTGAATGTTTCATTTCTTGAAAAACATCAAACTCATCATGAGTAACAGTTAATAATTTGTCCACAAAGTTGTCAATATATTGCGATATATATTGTAATAATTTTTTATTAACACCTTTCAACGGTATGTTTTTTTGGATAATGTTTCCTTAGAAGAAGAAAGACACAAACATTTTGGTAAATCAACTTACTAAATGTTTGAAGTTTAAATATTTAAGCCAATTTTTTTACATTGTGAAATAGTTTGTCTTTCAATGTCATCATATTTTGGTTTCAGGCACTTTCATGCAGCTTGATTGATGTTCTTAAGTTTGACCCTGCTGATAATAGCGCTATTCTGAGAATAGAACACAGGTACATCATGCATTAATTCAAATTTTAGATGGCAATCACAACTTCCTTTTTATATCTTTATAATATCTCCATATTATTTATTTCCATCATTTGTATATGATTCAGAGAGACAAAAAAACAAAAAACAAAAATTGTCTTTGTCAACTGGGAACTTTTTATGATTTATTCATGTTTTTGTCCCTGACTTTATATAAAATTGCATCATTTCTCTTAATAAATATTATAGACTTTTTTCTTATCTTTGTTTGCACTTCTCCCAGGAATCTGGTGAAGGTCTGGTCCTCGCTCACACTGTGTGGGAATGCTGGCGGGGCACCGTGTGCCTTCAGGGTTCTCCAGGTATGTGTATATTTTATAGCGTTACACCCATCTGTCCTTCTCTGGAAATCTTGTGAAGGTCTGCTCCTCGGTCACACCGTCGGAATGGTGACAGGCCAGTCCATGCCTTCAGTGTTCTCGACCAGTAGGGTTTTATTGCTTTGCACATGTTGGTGTATATGTTCTATCTGTCCGTCGGTTGGTATACTTGTCCATTTAATAACCAGAGCTACAATTGGATGTAATTTATACTCCCACTACACAACCTTCTTGTAATAAGAAGTATCACTGAGAGTGATGTATGCTCCTTCAATGCTCTATGCTGCAGGAGGCATCAATAAAATTAAAGGTCCTACCATTAATAGATTAAATAAAGACTATAACATTTGTGAAATTAGGGGAGAAATTTTAAATTGAGTGGACCAAACTCAAAATAATGTTTCTTTTGTACAGTTGCAGTCGATACCTTAAAAAAAATATGATGGGAAGTAGAAAAAATAGTATATCAAAAGCAAAAACAGACTGCTATATCCCATGCCAAATTAAGAACATCAACGTTGCCTTACGAAAAAGTATTACAATTAAACATTGAACAATAACTGAAAAAATACACCACTAAGAGTTCTGTTTCTTTATGCACTGCACTGCATTTTTCCTACATGATATCTGTCTGTATATGAAGTTTGTAGTAATTACCTCTAGGCCTTTTCAAGTTATGCTCCGGACAAAAAATAATGTATGAAAATAAAAAAGTGCAATAACAAAAAAAATGCTGCACCCATTTACTGCATTCTCTCAATGGCATATATTTTTATGCCCCCCCCCCCCTTCAAAGAAGAGAATATTGCTTTGCACATGTTGGTCGGTAGGTCAGTCGGTCGGTCCGTCGGTAGACCAAGGTTTGTTCGAGTGATAACTTGGACAATTCCTGGACCTATTGTCAGCAGACTTGACATAAAGGGGCCTGACCAGTAGATGACCCCATTTGTCTCCTATTAATTTTTTGGGTCATCGAGTCAAAGGTCACTGTGACCTTGAAAGCAGAAAGGTTGTCTGAGTGATAACTTGACAATGCCTGCACCCATGGCCCTCAAACTTGACTTGGAGGTTGGGCCTAACAAGTAGATAACCCCTATTGATTTAAGCATCAGGTCAAAGGTCGAAAAATCTTGTCCCTGTGAAAGCTTGACAACGCCTGAACCCATGGCCCTCAAAACTTGACATTTAGGTTGGGGTGACCAGCAGATGACCCCTATGGAATTTGAGGTCATAGAGTCAAAGGTCAAGGTCATAACTCATATTGGTCATTGAAATTACATCTTATTGCTGCTAGGAGGATACATGTTTATCTGCGAAGATCAGTCATCATCTGAACATGATTAAAACTGTTCCTACTATCCCCACACTTTGAATGGTCATAACTCTTAAAACTGCCTCAAAGGCATCCAATGTCAATGACAATCAGCTGTCATTTCAGTCCATGCATATTTCATTCAATTGTCCAAATATTCTTGACAAGGCGCTCATGGGAGCATAATGTTTGACAAACATCTTTTGTTATGTGAATTTTGAAGTGAATACCTGAAGAACTCTCCGAGTTACTCTACAGACAAAAAGTATGAAAAATAGCAAAGGGCAGTAACTCAAAAAACACTGCACTCCGAGTCATGGTTCCTTTGCACTGCTTTTTTCCTGAATGAAATTGTCTGTATATAATGTAAGGAGTCAACTCTTGAAGGAAATTGGAAGTAAAGCACCTGACAAAAACTAAGTATGAAAATTAACAAAGAGCAATAACTGAAAGAGATGCTGCACCCAGAGTTATGTATCCTGTTCATTACATTTTTCTTGATGAGATTTATTTTTAGCTCCACTGGCCGAAGGCCATGGAGCTTATGTCGTCACAGATTGTCCGTCGTGAGTGCGTGCGTGCGTGCGTGCGTGCGTAAACTTTTACTTTAAACGACATCTCCTCTGAAACTGATTAGCGGATTTTGACAAAACTTCACAGGAATGTTCCTTTGGTGGTCCTTTACCAAAATTGCTCAAATGGTTCCGGTCCATTGCACAATATGGCCGCCAGAGCTAAAAATAGCAAAATCTTTAAACAACATCTCCTCTGAAACGGTTTGGCAGATTTTGATGAAACTTGACAGTAATGTTCCTTGGGTGGTCCTTTATTAAAATTGCTCAAATGGTTCTGGTCCATTGCACAATATGGCCGCCACAGCTAAAAATAGCAAAATCTTTAAACGACATCTCCTCTGAAACGGATAGGCAGATTTTGATGAAACTTGACAGAATTGTTCCTTGGGTGGTCCTTAACCAAAATTGCTCAAATGGTTCCGGTCAACTGCACAACATGGCTGCCAGGGCAAAAAAATAGAAAAACCTTTAAAGAACATCTTCTCAGAAACCGATGATCAGATTTTGATGAAACTTAACAGAAATGTTCCTTGGATGGTCCTTTACCAAAATTGCTCAAATGGTTCCGGTCCATTGCACAATATGGCCGCCAGAGCTAAAAATAGCAAAATCTTTAAACGACATCTCCTCTGAAACGGTTCGGCAGATTTTGATGAAACTTGACAGTAATGTTCCTTGGGTGGTCCTTTATTAAAATTGCTCAAATGGTTCTGGTCCATTGCACAATATGGCCGCCACAGCTAAAAATAGCAAAATCTTTAAACGTCATCTCCTCTGAAACGGATAGGCAGATTTTGATGAAACTTGACAGAATTGTTCCTTGGGTGGTCCTTAACCAAAATTGCTCAAATGGTTCCGGTCGGCTGCACAACATGGCTGCCAGGGCAAAAAAATAGAAAAACCTTTAAAGAACATCTTCTCAGAAACCGATGATCAGATTTTGATGAAACTTAACAGAAATGTTCCTTGGATGGTCATTAACCAAAATTTGTTAAATGGTTCCAGTCCACTGCACACCATGGCTGCCAGAGCTAAAAAATAAAAAAAACTTTATACGACTTGTCGTCGAAACCGATGACCTTTTTTCGATAAAACTTGACAGAAATGTTTGTTTGGTGCTCCTTTACTCAAATTGCCCAAATCATTTCGGTCCACTGCACAACATGGCAGCCAGAGCTATTAAAGTAAAAATTTTTTTTAAATAACTTCTCCTCAAAAATTGATGATTGTATTTCTATGAAACTTGACGAAAATGTTCGTTAGGTGGTCTTTGCTTGAACCTTTTGGCCAGTGGAGCACAGGCACTGATGTGCCTCTTGTTATACAATATTTGTAGTTAATACTTGAAGAACGTTTCGAGTTATGCTTCAGACAAATATAAAGTATGAAAATAACCAAAGAACATCCAATAAAAAAGTACTGTACCCGGAGTTATGTTGCCTGTGCACTACACTTTTCTTGAATGAGATGTAACTGTATAGTAAGTTAGAAGTTAACACCTGAAGGTAATTGCAAGTTATGCTTGCAACAAGAAATGAATATGAAAATTATCAAAGGGAATAAGTACAAAAAAACTGCTCTCAAGAGTTATGGTTTCTGTGCACTGAATGATGGGCATCTGTACATTATGTTTGTAGTCAATACCTGAACAATATTTTGAAAATTATCTCTGCAGCCATAGTTAAGGTTCCTGTATACTACAAGTCTCCACAATGAGATCTATCTGTATATGAGGTTTGAAGTCAATACCAGACATTTCAATTTGTGCTCCAGACAAGATTGCCCGTTAAAGGAGAGTAATAAAACACAAAAAAGACCAGGGCCCGTATTCATAAAACATATTAAGTCAATCCTTATCTTAAATCATTGAAGTCCATTTTCATAGTCAGATTGAAAGAAATGTACCAGTGACTTTAACATACAAGTGTGTTTATTACATTAAATTAATGAAAATAAATCATTTTTGATAGTATAAAGTTATTATATCATGTGATACGTGTCAACAGTGAGATATTTAACATTGGAACATGACTTAGGTTAGGAAATGACTTAAGATGTTTTATGAATATCAGCCCTGGGTCATGTAATTATAATTACAAGGGTCAAATTAAAAAAAAATCTCAATACTTTTCTTTAAAAAAATGCAAAAATAATAGCATTCAAAAACAAATACCACCAAAAATAATGAAAGTAAAAAGAGAAAATGTAGATATAAGAAATGATTTAAATTTTCATGCATTCATGCAGGATGAAAGCTAGGCCATCTTTTTGCCAATTTTCAAACAATCACCCTTTTGCATAATGGATTTTCAAAATTGTGGCCTAGTTCATACTGCATGAAACGCATGAAAAATAATAATTAATCCTTAAATGAAACAATGTTTCACAATACATCCAGACGAAACATGCAATGTTACGTTATCAAGCACATTTACAATTTTACATGTATGTGACTTCATCAGAATGTTTTTCTCTTTCCAGGTGTCCCCTCATCTACTTGCTCTGTCGGCAGACAGTCGGGACATGACACTTGAAGTTATCCATTCCTGAAGACCACTTATTACTTTAACATGGGTTATTCTGATTGACTGCCAGTTGCATGTGTTGAGATTCTCAGCTATTTGACAAGTCTGGGTTATGTCGAAGGATCAGAGAAGGAATGTGAACTTTAAAAAAAAAACATTTTGGAAAAGTTGATCGAAAATACCAATAAGTACACGTTTGCACCTGTGAGGTGGTTTTGACAGTGTTGTGACTAAAGATGAAGGCGATCACTTGCTTTATGTATTACAAAACAAACATATTGTTTAATTTTAAAACAGAACATATGTAAAAACATGGATAAAGTTAAAGAAATCGTGAAGAAATATCTTGGTAGAAAAGTTGATGCTTGTAAGTTTTTCTTTAACATTATTTCGGTGGACTGCAAATTAAAACCCGCATATTTGTATGATTTAAGTACGCCGTATGGGTCTAAGTTGGTGGACGTCTTACATGAATTACAACAACATGAACTCATCAACAACTGCTTAAATGTTGTACAAATCGATCTGGACTGCTTGATTGTAAATGTAGATCTTATAAAAATGTTGAATTTTGATGGAATTGATAATCGTCTAATTGATGTGTCACAAAAAGCATGTAAACCTAGACTCTTGCAGGATGGCGCTGCTGTTAACGGCCTAAAGGCTTGTTTCAGTGAGATTTGTGAAAATATAGATTGTACAATCATTAAGTGTTTTGTCTTGCATAGCACAGCAATTTGTAATATAAGTAGTCTATTTGGTTTTATGTTGAATTATCCATTAATATATTGGTATGATGTAAATGATGCAGAAGGTGGAAATTGTCTGGCGATGGAACCACTGATGGTTGTCACGGTAACTATGTCACTTGAGAAATCAGGGAATGCAAGAGCACTGCAGGCTGCTGTATCACAGTTACATTCCAAACAAAGTCTTTACCAGTTCAGCTACCCTCGAGGGCTGAAACATTGTGAAGATGAAGTGAGTAGATGGTGGTACCAATTAAAGTCTGATTTCAGGAAGTCTGCTAAGGTGGATGAGTTTCAGATTGGAAAAGAATGTGTCACATTAGATGCTGTTGCACTATGATTTCATCCAATGTATTGCTTGTTTTTAATCTTCTGAGGAAAAAAGCCTCATTGATTTAATAGGCATCATAGAAATATGATACGTTTGCATTTCACCTCTATTTTATAATTATAAGTGTTTACACTGCTGCCTCTGCCATTATGATTGCAAGATGGATTGAAAGCCGCTGAAAAATACAGCCACCAGATTTATAATAATATAATAATAGTAACTTTATTTCATGAAGATAACTCATTAAGTTACAAAAGTATATTGTTTACAATATGGTCTTCAATGGATTCTACAAACATATAAGTATACATTTCTCATTCAAACAATAGCAAACAAGACGAGATTCAAACACAACATTTACAATGTTCATAATTATGAAAGAAATCTCATTTAAACAAACAATTTGTAAAGACAATCATTCACTAAAGTCATTGTTTTGTCATAAGGTGTTGTTTTTTTTAAATGTGATTTGAATGCAAATAAAGATGATGATTCTCGGATAAATAGCGGGATATAATTCCATACAGATTTCCATTGATGATTTGGTCTTTAATTGGTTTTATAAATTAATATGGCACTAAACCACAGCCAAGGTTATGCCATATTAATGGCTTAGTTAAGCCAGGATTATGTTACTTTAAAATTTCAATTATGTTCTAAAATAAAAGGATGTGTAATCTTAGCCAATCTTTTTTGGAATTACCTTTGTTTGTTATATTGCAGAGTAACAGCATGTAATATTTCCTGTACATGTGTATGAGCATTAATTCTATCAACTGGGATTTTATTGTATTAAAAATTGTGTAATCTTGCTTTAAATTCTCCATTTGGAAATAAAAAAATGAAATCGTTTTCTCTTTTAAAAAGATTAGTTTGTTTAACATGTGTACATGTTATGACATAAATTTAGCATGTAATATGGTGTAATTTTATGTTATATATTTGATACACAAGCGTTGATCACTGTGGGAAGACATTTGAAATTATAGGGCCAAGTTTCGAACAGTTTAATGCAGTTTCATCTTTAAGTCCTATGCAAACATTTTATCATGCCATAAATACAGATAGATGTCTTAGCATTAACTTTATTGATTCTTTTTTATCAAAATATCTTATTTAGGATACACAGCTTAAAAATTAAGCAGCACTTGGGATGCAGGGCTTAATGAATTAATGTCATCTTCTAATCTGTATAATAGCATACAAATATATTGTAAATGATCACATGACCATTAACCTTAGATAACATACTGTTACTATTGCTTTACATTGGAGAACCCAAACCATGACAGAAGTTGCATACCTGAATTAGTAATTTTCTCGCTTTCAGCAAAACTTTGTAATTTTATTGCTTGAACCGGCTTAAGCTTATCTGGGTGGTCGAATTAATGACAACAAGCTTTGAAATTTAAAGATAACCTCTCGATGTGTTGTCCTACAATACATAAAATTCATAATGTAAACAAACTACTTTATTTACATATGCACCGTTGAGCGCTTGCCATTTCTTATATTAGCATTGCTCTTAAATGAGTGGGGTTCTTCATTTGCTGAAATTGTTGAGTGGCCTTCTTGTTTAACTTTTTTGTTAAACAGACCTAAAACATGAACACTGTCTATGAATTTAAATATTGTACTTAAAATGAAAATGATAAAGATAAATCTTTCAGCAGATATACATAACCAATTATAAAAATTGTGATCTTATTAAATTATAATATAAACAAAAAAAACTTAAATGTATTTGATTTCTTTATTTCATTGATGTGTTGATTTTACTTCTATTGCAGTGCACTTTATAGTGTCACTTATTTTTTTTATTTTTTTTCATTTAAATTCCTGGCCTTATTCTTTATAAAAAAATTGTAATAAAAGTGGGTGTTTTAACCGCAAATTATATGGATGCAAGTACCAATGTAGTGTTTTGTTTTTGTTTTATTTTTAATTGTATTATGACGTTTGACGGTTTCCATGTCATAATTCTGTTTTAAGTGTTTACAGTCCTGTAGTGAATAACACCCTCTGTATAACAACTATTGACTAGATATTTCCATTATTTCACTCCACCATTATTTGAAGATAATGAAATTTTAAAGCCCTATAATCGTCTTTATGCCTTTCTCTTACTATTCTTCATTATTCGTATAGTAAAACTTATTGTTTGTTTTCTATCGGGGACCGACACTGCAATCTGGCTATAGTATTGTAGATATTAATATTTTTCCAATATCCTGATCACTTTAGGAGATAATTCCTACTCTAGGTACTGTACTTTCAATGTCTATGCAGGGAAGATCAGAAAGTGAAATAGGTAGATCTAGACGGTGTTAAATTTGGTGGCTTGGATTTAATGTGTTACATTTTGGAGTTAAAATGAAATTAAAATTGTAAAAAAAATTGGATTGAATTGTCAGAATGCCTCATAAACAGGTAACATATCTTTTGAATGGTTTTCTTTGTGAAGTTGTTTTCTTAATGTTAAGGAGATTAACCTTTGTAAATTTAAGTTATGTATTTTCAATTGCTCTGTTATATGATTGATATCATTTCTGTTTCTTCTTCTGGAGGAAAATAAAAGTGTATTGTCCAACCATAAAACATCTTAAATTTACTTAAGTCACATTCCCTGACTTAAGTTTTTTTTCTAAGTTAATGACCTCACTGGTCATATTTTTCAATAACTTAAATAATATCTGTAATAATTTATTTGTATTTTTTTAATTGGACTTTGGACATTTTAGCAAATCAACTAAATTCCAGTAATGACTTAAGATTATTTTTAATATGGCCCCTGTTCTTATGATATGATATAATATATGTGTGTTTACAGGAAATTTATTTATGCACAGTTTATGTGTATGTCCATTAAAGATGGTATATGTGTTCTTACATAAGAGACAGTGTATGTACATTAGAGACAATGTATGTTATGTGTTTGTACATTAGAGACAATGTATGTGTTTGTACATTAGAGACAATATATGTGTATGTACATTAGAGACAATGTATGTGTTTGTACATTAGAGACAATGTATGTGTTTGTACATTAGAGACAAAGTATGTGTTTGTACATTAGAGACAATGTATGTGTTTGTACATTAGAGACAATGTATGTGTTTGTACATTAGAGACAATGTATGTGTTTGTACATTAGAGACAATGTATGTGTTTGTACATTAGAGACAATATATGTGTTTGTACATTAGAGACAATAAATGTGTATGTACATTAGAGACAATGTATGTATTTGTACATTAGAAACAAAGTATGTGTTTGTACATTAGAGACAATATATGTGTTTGTACATTAGAGACAATAAATGTGTATGTACATTAGAGACAATGTATGTATTTGTACATTAGAAACAATGTATGTGTTTGTACATTAGAGACAATATATGTGTTTGTACATTAGAGACAATAAATGTGTATGTACATTAGAGACAATGTATGTATTTGTACATTAGAGACAATGTATGTGTATGTACATAAGAGAAATATATGTGTTTGTACATTAGAGACAATAAATGTGTATGTACATTAGAGACAATGTATGTATTTGTACATTAGAGACAATATATGTGTTTGTACATTAGAGACAATAAATGTGTATGTACATTAGATACAATGTATGTATTTGTACATTAGAGACAATATATGTGTTTGTACATTAGAGACAATAAATGTGTATGTACATTAGAGACAATGTATGTATTTGTACATTAGAAACAAAGTATGTGTTTGTACATTAGAGACACTGTATGTGTATGTACATAAGAGAAATATATGTGTATGTACATTAGAAACAATGTATGTGTATGTACATTAGAGACAATGTATGTGTTTGTACCTGAGAGACAATGTATGTGTTTGAACATTAGAGACAAAGTATGTGTATGTTCATTAGAGACAATGTATGTGTATGTACATAAGAGAAATATATGTGTATGTACATTAGAAACAATATATGTGTATGTACATTAGAGACAATGTATGTGTTTGTACCTGAGAGACAATGTATGTGTTTGAACATTAGAGACAAAGTATGTGTATGTTCATTAGAGACAATGTATGTGTTTGTACATTAGAGACAATGTATGTGTTTGTACCTGAGAGACCATGTATGTGTTTGAACATTAGAGACAAAGTATGTGTATGTTCATTAGAGACAATGTATGTGTATGTACATAAGAGAAATATATGTGTATGTACATTAGAAACAATATATGTGTATGTACATTAGAGACAATATATGTGTATGTACATTAGAGACAATGTATGTTATGTGTTTGTACATTAGAGACAATGTATGTGTATGTTCATTAGAGACAATATATGTGTATGTACATTAGAAACAATATATGTGTATGTACATTAGAAACAATATATGTGTATGTACATTAGAAACAATATATGTGTATGTACATTAGAGACAATATATGTGTATGTACATTAGAGACAATGTTTGTTTATGTACATAAGAGACAATGTATTTGTATGTACATTAGAAACAATATATGTGTATGTTCATAAAAGACAATGTATGTGTATGTTCGTTAGAGACACTGTATGTGTATGTACATTAGAAACAATATATGTGTATGTACATTAGAGACAATGTTTGTTTATGTACATAAGAGACACTGTATCTGTATGTACATATAGACAACGACTTATTCAACTGGGATAAAAACATTTGGATATTATTTTTCTTTAGTGTTGTTAGTTGTTTATGAAATCCGGTGCACCAGAAGCTTGCTCTCTGGTAGCTCCATTAACTTAAGTCTTCCAACTTTATGCCTGGTGACTCCATAACAATTTTGGTATGATTTGAAAGAATTTTGCTTGCCAATTCTTATATGTAAAATAAATGACTGAAAGTACATCGTAAACAGTTATTAAAGTTTGTATATTTGATCTTTATCTCATCTGAAATCGGCTGTAAAATGACCTATTGTGCAAGATTTGACGGCGAAAAAGAACTCGTTTCCTATATTTTCGGTAAAACCTTGTTCTGTCACCAAAACCAGTTATTATTAAACCAAAGTAATATGGGATCACCAGGCAACCAAATGTCACATATTTGTGGCGTGTATTCCTGAAATGATAAAATGATACATCTTCCCTGATATATTCTTTCTGTTAATTTTTTTTTGTCTCCTGTTCTAGTTTGTCTATAGGCCCGCTACCTATTAAAAATGTTCTACTTTTAACTACAGGCCCATTTTTTATTTCAAATGTTCTAGTTTTATCCAGAGGGCCTGTTACTAATTCAAATGTTCTAGTTTTATCTATAGGCCAGTTACTTAGTTTTATCTATAGGCCAGTTTCTTAGTTTTATCTATAGGCCAGTTTCTTAGTTTTATCTATAGGCCAGTTTCTTAGTTTTATCTATATATGCATAACAGAACATGTATGATGTAAAGCATGAACGCCAAGAGGTTGAACTATTTAAATAAACTACTGTTTTGCTTAGCAGTTCTTCGTTGTGTTTCAAACTTTTAATGTTATACAACTCTGCTTTTCTGACGCAAACAGTTCAATACTTTCAATTTGTTTTACCGTTTTGTCGGAAACTGAAAGCAGATTAATTAGTCAATATGTACAGCCTTTCTGATATGAACACATCTAACTAGTCAAGTCTAAACATGGCTTAACAAATTACTTTGTAACTAGTATTGTGCGAAATTTTAAGTGATCGTGACCTTGCGTCAGTGTTATAATTTATCATGGTTGATCTTTACCCTATTGTGTAATGTTTTCTGAACAGTAGTCGAACTACAGATCTTGTTAGTGACAAAGATTTTATTCTCACATAACCACTGGTTAAGATGAAAAATACATATGTAAATATTTAATTTTCGCGCGGTGCTATGAAAATAATTAAGCGGACAAATGGCGGTTAATACCAGAAACGGTGAACAAACGATTTAACCGGATTTTCCGACCCTATTAGTGTATGATATTATTTCGCTGTTTTATTATACAGCGAAAAGGTTAAGGTAAGGCCGACAGTTATCTATAGGTTAATAAACCCGGCATTGGGACAGTGGTCTAAGTATTTTAGCCGGATTGTTTGTCGAAAAAATCCTAACTATAGATTGGTAAATACCGGACGGGCGGGTATTTCTGCGTCAATTCTTTTTCCGTTTGGTTATACAACAGTTTCAATCCGATATTCATGAAACTTGGTCAGAATATTTATTAACATGATTTTTGAGACAAGTGCGAATATTGATATTTTCTGGTTTAAAACTAGGCCACTAGTAAGAGTCAAGTCTGTGTACTAAGACGTAAAATGTCAGGCGGACTTTAGAATTCCTACATATAAGTTGATGAGTTTTTCTTGGCGTTTCTGTAGTTTTTGAAAATGTAGGAGTAACGTTCTATCGTCGTTATCAGCACAACGATTTCTGTAAAAAAGAAGTCGACACGTAACATAAAAAATATTCGCCGGTGACTGATCAAAATGCCATACGCAATCAATTGAACCATATTTCATGAATAAAAATGTATGTTTCGAAATTGCAAAACTCTAAAATTGCAATGGTCTTTTTTGTATACGTTTCCAATAAATAAAACATCAAAATTTATATTCGAAATTTGACGTCGAGAAAAAAAGCTTATAAATTCAGTTATACGAAAAATGTATTTTATTTTATAATCAAAGCACTTTTTCTTCGTTTTAAAGAAACACAGTTAAACACGGACCTGTTAACAGGCCTGTGCAAACTTATTGTTAGGCGATTTTTTCATTTGTTAGAAATTCGGATTCAATATCTGACGAAGCAAAATAAGTCAATTTCAACTTGGTTGGAAAAAGGCGTTGCCAATATAAACGAACATGAAAATAACGAGTCCGTTAAAGGGTACTCGCTCGTGTTTTTGTGAAATGTTCTCTTTGTGTATGACGAAATAAAGAGCGGCAAATCGTTAGGAGTATAAATACTAACATACCAAAAGCTGGAACCCTTCAGCCGAAATGTGGATATTTGCTCAAATATCGTCTTTGAAGAAAAACAATTTCAAAAGCGTTAACAACGCTAATAATCACTTCATGTGTACTGCGCGTCGTCATTATAGCAGACGGGGAAATATGGTTATGTGTACTGTGCGTCGTCGTTATAGCAGACGGGGGAATATGGTTATGTGTACTGCATGTCGTCATTATAGCAGACGGGGAAATATGGTTATGTGTACTGCATGTCGTCATTATAGCAGACGGGGGGAAATATGGTTATGTGTACTGCATGTCGTCATTATAGCAGACGGGGGAAATATGGTTATGTGTACTGCATGTCGTCATTATAGTAGACGGGTGAAATATGGTTATGTGTACTGCATGTCGTCATTATAGTAGACGGGGAATTATGGTTATGTGTACTGCATGTCGTCATTATAGTAGACGGGGAAATATGGTTATGTGTACTGCATGTCGTCATTATAGCAGACGGGGGGAAATATGGTTATGTGTACTGCATGTCGTCATTATAGCAGACGGGGGAAATATGGTTATGTGTACTGCATGTCGTCATTATAGTAGACGGGGGAAATATGGCTATGTGTACTGCATGTCGTCATTATAGTAGACGGGGAAATATGGTTATGTATACTGCATGTCGTCATTATAGCAGACGGGGGAAATATTGTTGTGTGTACTGCATGTCGTCATTATAGTAGACGGGGAAATATGGTTATGTGTACTGCATGTCGTCATTATAGCAGACGGTGGAAATATGGTTATGTGTACTGCATGTCGTCATTATAGCAGACGGGGAAATATGGTTATGTGTACTGCATGTCGTCATTATAGCAGACGGGTGAAATATGGTTATGTGTACTGCATAACGTCATTATAGCAGACGGGGGAAATATGGTTATGTGTACTGCATGTCGTCATTATAGCAGACGGGTGAAATATGGTTATGTGTACTGCATAACGTCATTATAGCAGACGGGTGAAATATGGTTATGTGTACTGCATGTCGTCATTATAGCAGACGGGTGAAATATGGTTATGTGTACTGCATGTCGTCATTATAGCAGACGGGGAAATATGGTTATGTGTACTGCATGTCGTCTTTATAGCAGACGGGTGAAATATGGTTATGTGTACTGCATAACGTCATTATAGCAGACGGGGAAATATGGCTATGTGTACTGCACATCGTCATTATAGCAGATGGGGGAAATATGGTTATGTGAACTGCACGTCGTCATTATAGTAGATGGGGGAAATATGGTTATGTGTACTGCACATCGTCATTATAGTAGATGGGGGAAATATGGTTATGTGTACTGCATATCGTCATTATAGCAGACGGGGAAATATAGTTATGTGTACTGCACATAGTCATTATAGTAGATGGGGAAATATGGTTATATGAACTACACGTCGTCATTATAGTAGATGGGGAAAATATGGTTATGTGTACTGCACGTCGTCATTATAGTAGATGGGAAAATATGGTTATGTGTTTAGCACATCGTCATTATAGCAGACGGGGAAATATGGCTTTGTGTACTGCATGTCGTCATTATAGCAGACGGGGGAAATATGGCTATGTATACTGCATGTCGTCATTATAGCAGACGGGGGAAATATGGCTATGTATACTGTATGACGTCATTATAGCAGACGGGGGAAATATGGTTATGTGTACTGCATGTCGTCATTATAGCAGACGGGGGAAATATGGTTATGTGTACTGCACGTCGTCATTATAGTAGACGGGTGAAATATGGTTATGTGTACTGCACGTCGTCATTATAGTAGACGGTGGCGTTGGTTTTTCTTGTTTTTTCTTGACTTTACTGGTTTGGATTATAACCCCACTAAAACCAATATACTTTTTATACTATAACTATATTTTTCCTACAGTTTCGTTATCATAGAGTTAAATGATGATAAAATAAGTGTTTTCAGATACATTACCGGTAAAAACTCATTTTGGTCCAAAAACATGAGCGAGTCCTTTTAAAGCGCTACTTAAATGTGCAGGTGGAGACTTAATGAATGTCCGCTGTGTCACCGTGTGCTCGCGTGCTCAAAAGGTTTATTAGCAGAGTAATAAATGTTACTTGAGGAAATTAATGTAATAAAGAAGTAACAAAATATTGTTGGAAAATGGATACAATTTATTCCTGTTCTTGTTATATTACATGTTATCAATCGTGCAATGACTCTCACGTTTGAATTTCGATTAATAGGCCATTACTTTTTTCCGAAGATGTATTGTCGGACTTGAAATACTAGTTATTGTACATTTAAAAAATCTAGTTGATATTTGCTTGCGTAACATATTGTATGTTAATCCTGACATTGGAGATTTAAATTGATAGAAACGTAATATTTATTGATTGCAGTGATATTACCCCAGCAATATGAATTTGAAAGAGAGGACCCGATACGTTACGTTCTGCATTCAAACATCAGAAGTGGGTGTATCATTCTTATGTGCATATAGCGCCATTGCTTAAATAAATCGAAATCGTAATTCACTTTTCATTTGTATAGAATAAATCATATATTGACAGAGAGTTTCAATTTATTTCACATCTGTATGTCATTAAGACGTATTCAACCAGGTTTCGGCCTTCATGAAATCACGGATAGTGGTAATCAGAGAAAATAATTCTGCCCTCTTTAATTGAATATTGATTGGGGCACGGATACCCTTAAACCCAGGAGAACAATTTTATAATTGCATCCTATATTAAACGATTTCGACAATAGCTGACATTAATTAATGTTTTTCGCTTAACTTGGTTAGATCCGGTGATTCTTTCACGTTCATGGTACCATAGAGAATTCTGACACAGCGTCATATTTCTACAGAACGCGTTCATTTCCTTCCCATGGGTTTTAACATCTAATGCCTGTCTAATTATGACACTTGATTCACTTTCCAAAATGGAGGAATTGAATGCTAATTTCGAATCCTTTTTGCGGGCTGTGTTGTGATATAAATTGTAGATTTAATAAATATTTTTTAAATAAATAATCAAATTTAATTTAATCATGCGTCTCTAACAATGGACAACATTTCGCATGTTTGTGTGGAGTCCGTAAAGGAGAGTCTTTTTTCCCGGTTTTATTTTCCATTTATGTAAACGATTGGTGTGTCGATATAAAGGAAGTTTCAAATAAGTGCATTGTGTACCTGCAATAAATAGTTCCCCTATTCGCCGATGGCACCGTGCTCTTTGCAGACAATGAACGTGATTTTCAACAAAATGTTTAAATTGCTTTCATGATTACTGCATGCCACTATGGGAATTAAATATCAACTATTTCAATACGAAGATAGTTATATTTGGTTGTAGAAAATTAAATAACAACGGTTAAGTTTAAGCATAACTAATCAAATAATAGAGGTAGTCAAAGAATACAATTGTAGGTGTATAAATTTCTTTTGGTATAATTTTTTGAATTTCCCGTACATATTTAATTAGTCAAGCAAACAAAGCAATGTATTTTATTTCATATTTTCTATTTGCTGTCCCTGAAACTTGATATTTTTTTTCTATTCAACCTCATTTCACCATGATTAATGAAGCAAAATGATGGGTTAAAGAACTGCTATTTAAACCCCATACACTGATACAGACGTCATTCATCTTGGATTGCTTTATATATTTTGTTAGTACTATATTGTTAACTTTCAGTATGATAAAGTAGTTAGAAAACCTGCAATGTTATGTTTTATTGATGTGCATAATACACGATCGTTCGACCGTTTTGATATCGACTAGCAAATACGTGTCACCTAACTTGAATAACTAACTTCGAAATGCATGTACATGAATACTGACATCTATGGCGTATCAGTGAAATGAACCTTTCAAAGAAACTAAAATGCCTTATTACCCCCCCCCCCCCCACATCCTCCTACCATCCGCCGAGAAATGGAAACGTCTAATGTTGCCAATGCCAACCGATACAAACCATTGTATGACATTCAAGTAAGATACACGTGAGGTAACCACCTAACAGCCAGAGTCACGAGCCAACAGTTCGGTTTGTAATAGCCCTTTAGCCCTTTTTTAACAGTCCCCCAACCTTTTGGATAACATATCAATCCAACAAGCTTAAATATTTGGTACCCCGCCAACTGAAAACTGGTCATATTTAGAACATGTTAAGTAAAAAAAAATATGACTAAGAACGCTCGCGTATTAAGATTGTACCTTATAATTATGTTCTTCATCATAATTTCGATCCACCCCTGAAATATACCACATATTATTCTATAAATAACCCACGTACATTGCTAGTGGTGGCATCTCTATTTCCGGCTGTCATTTTTTTGTCCTCAGAAATAAAAAGAAAGAATTACGATCCATAAAACTAGCGTTTTATTGTTTTTATCAATCCAGCATGCGAACTTTTGTCGAATTACATTCGAGTTTCTTAAAAAAAAACAGCAAAAATAACACACTTGATAATTTTAGAGTCCAGCCAAAAACAACACACCTCTGTGCTGCAGAACCTTGTCATTAGAACTGTAAATGCATTAAAAAAACTGAAGCGATAGAGGGACATACGCTTCATGTAAGATTGGTATAATCGGAATGGCGATGACATTTAAAGCAGTATACCATGCTGGTTGTCAGTCTGATCTCCAGTACTAAAATCCTTCACATATTTTTTATTGCAAGTTTTTCATTAAAAAAAATGTTTTCGGCTTCTCGGTCCCTCCCGCACCTACCTCATCACAAAGACCAACATGACGTCAAGTGACCTAAAATCGTCACGCGTCACTGGCGTTTCCTCACATACAATGTACATGTCAACGCACGTGTAGAAACTTTCTATTTGTGTAAAGACGTATGAACGCCGTTGATGTCCTGATAAATGGCAAACGGGCGTACCTCTATTGCCGCCAGTATGTGAAAAGAAAACTGTCCAAGCCTTGAGTTAGGATTAGAATACTGATGATGTACTATTTACAGTGTACATGTAGTACATCGATAGAATGTACTATTACCTAGAACTGATGTCTAAGCCTTACAATAATACAAAATCTAAATAAATATGAATTTCTGTTGCAGAGGCACGGGATTGCGGTGGCCGAGCCGAACGACTTTGAGAAGCAGCACCGGCCCTTATCCTTCCAGCATCTCCCACCACTCAGCGCCAGAGAGGTACGCACATATACGGGAGTAATGCAAACCATTCTTAGAAAAAGTTCGAGGGTGTTTGCATAGCTTATCTTTTTCGATGAATTTGTCACAAACAAACGATGACAATTAAGAGCTAAAAAAAAATCCGAAAAAAAAAATCACATTTACACACTTCTTACTTATATGACACCATCAGAAAGCGTTTTTATTCGATTCAGAAAAATTGTTGTAAACTATGGTAGAGTTTCGTCCCTTATTTTAAGATTTGCCGTTTAATTATTTGGCACCAGTTGTGTTGTTACCGAATAAAAAAGGTTCCTTATTAAGTTCTTATGTTGCAAAGTTAAGTCTGGGCCCTAACTTACTTACACTTGGACACCCATGGACTCACAATTCTCGCTATAGGACTGTTTCTTACTGTCATTTTTTATCTGCTTTTCTTTTATCTTTGCAATAAGTTTTAGAAACTTAGAATAAACTCAGACCAAAAGAGAAAACACAGAATGAAAATAGATCAGGTATAATTATGCATGAAAATACCCTTTAATAATTTAGACAGAGATGCTTAAAGTCAATACCGTTGCTCCAATGATGAAGTAATTTAGACGAGAACTTGAAATGTCATTCAGATTATACATGTATATACTGCTAAAACTGTTTTTACATGATAAGATGTAAAAGGTCAGCAGGGTTTTATGACCAATTTGATGTTTCCAATGCCAAAACATGTTGTTTCCCCAATCTTTGATAAAAAAATCCCAAACAAAATGGTTGAAAAAAGTGTTTGATAATACTCCAAACATATAATTGTTAATAAAAGATATCAAAATTTAATGAAAACAATTGCAAAAATTACCAATTCCCTGGCTATATTTCATTTTCCTTAAGTACTGAAAAAAATAAAACCTGTAGGTGTTTATTACAAGGATAAAATCAAGAGGTTGTCGAAATCTTATCCAAGGTCTTTGATCCATTTATTTAACTGTTAAGTACCATGACTCAACTGAGGTACAGTATAGGACTTTTTACTAAATACTTTTTTATTTTGTCTGGATTTTTTCTTTGCCTCGAGACGTTAACTCATACATGTGATAATTTCTTGGGTCGATTCCGGGACACCCATCGTAATGTCAACGCACACTAGGGGGGTCCGGGGGCATGCCCCCCCGAAAATTTTTTTAAATGGGGAACGTCTGTGGTGCATTCTATAGCATATCTGGGGCTATTTTAGTCGTTTTTAACGTCGGGAAAATGTACCTATTTTGACTGCCAAGACGTATTTTTTACTTGACATGGTTGTTTTTTTTTCTGCATTTTCTTGAAAAAATAAAACCACCAGATATTTTCCCAGGCTTTAAATGAAGTGCTAACCAGGAGGATATGCAGTCTACTTTCGGTTTCATCAAAACAGGAAATAAACAACTATACGGGCACCTGTTTTCCCGCGCTTTTGAGAACATGCGTTACAAAATATTTATTTTTTCATCACATTTAAAACGTTTGCAATTTATGACACACAATATTTTTCAGACGATAAAGAAGATTTTCCAGTCGATGAGCTTTTTTCCGTTTGGAGATGCATATAATTTTGATAGAGACGTGTCAACAATTGGCTGTATAAAGCGATCACGTGACTTACCATGGTCACGTGATTAAAGCACTCTATATAACCGCCTGTAAACCCCATATCGTCAGTTTTATTTCGGCGTAAAAATACACACGATAGTTCGGAAAAAAAGGTCAAAACACTAAAATTCCTTATGGACGCATAAGTTGTTAAAAGTATAACGACGTATCGACTTTGAAATTTGAAAGGAATATGGGATGTTTTCCGTGTTTTAATTTTGTTTTTTTACTCATTTTGTCACTTTCTTTGAACTTACCTTCATGCTCGTTTGTTGGTAAAATGTGTGAAAAATATCAATTCATCAATTAAAAGCTATCATTCATAAGACCTAACAAATCCATATGAAAGCAATGAATTTGTATACAAGAACCCTCCCCCACTCGTTAAGCACAACAATAGGCCGATAGATCAATTATCGGGTGATTGACGATGACCTCGACGACACACGTACCAATTAACGGATTAGTGTCAACATGTCCTGTGTTTTACGACCAGTGTCCCGGACAGGCAAAATAGCTGACTTACATTGGTAAAATTAAGATAATCGATTCCGATTCCGAGATTTTTTTTTTTTTCGTTTTTTTTTTATGACTTTCCGGGACAAACATGCACCCTCCGTGACTCCGTGACAGAGATACGATTTCCGGGACAATCCCGGACGTCCGGGACGTTATCACATGTATGCGTTAACTGTTCACATTCAAGAGAGAGACCTGTTTTATTTTCCCTGTATATATATATTTATCACACTGCATACAATATAGACATGGGAAACCCTTATCCAAATATCCTTGCCCCTTGCCTAAGTCTTGAACAGTCTGCTAAATAAATGAAATTCCCCTTTTACAGTTGTGGGTCATCACCTGTGTTGATTGATATCTGACCTCAAATATCATGACAGTCATTTAATCCACTTATTACCACTCGTTGACATATTTAACACTTGTACTCCAAACAAATTTCTATTGAATCAATTAGTATCCGGATCTTTTAAAAAAACAGTCAAAATTTTGGCTGAAGTGAAAGACCAAGTAATAAACCAAAAGTAAGGCAGTCAAGCCTTTAGGGTTTGAAAGAAAGCATTCTTATGAAAAGTCTGCATAAACATATCCAGTGACAATATATTTTTGATAACTTGTTTTGTGACTTATACATGTATTTCGAATTCCATTCAAATAAAACCCATTACAAACAATTATTCTATGCTTGAAAAATTTATTCCAGTGTGTGGTCAAAATCTCATCCTAGCATTAAATAATTATATTATTACAAATATCACACAAACTATCTTGTTTAAGAGTTCCCAAAGATATAACTACAGTGAATAATTTACTTGACACTGATTCATTGTTGCATTTCAGTGCATGTTTTATCAAGGACTGACTGATAAGATGTCACTGATATGCCCAGTCTGGTTGTTCAATATAAAACCTGTCGTACCTTTGCCATATAGTAATTGATACTGTTGATCAGTCATTCAGTAAAACTTTCAGCAGTGACACTTGCTTGCATTATGCTACTGGCTCATCAATATCTTTACCAAGTTAAAAAAGTAACTACATTTATTTCAATCTTATTTATACTTAAAACGCACGGTTATTTTTACCAACAATTATTTCTTGTTTTACGAGTTTGCAATTGAATTTTGCATATATCATAGAATAAGATTCTGTGGGGCCATGAACTTATTAACCCATTATATATTTAATTTTGTTATTTAAAGACTATTCATTTCTTAACTTAGAATATTAAATTTAAATCCTTCAAATACTATTAAATCTTTAATTAGATTAATCTTGTTTATTTCCACCTGGTTTTCAAATCTGACACTCCTTAAATGACAATTCATTTTTGTTTACATACTGGGTAAAGGTTATTGGTATGTTTTTATCCAAATCCATAATAATAGCCCTTTATCCAGCTTAATGGCCGAAATTATATTTTGTATACTTGCGCAGCCTGTCTGTTTACATACATGTACTGATTAACCTGATTCAAATAAATAACTGCCGACTGCTGAATTACCAAAACAAAGGTAAGGCAGATTTATAAAAATGAACAAAATATATTTTTGACTACTACAAGCTCTTCAAGTGAGCTTTTTTTTATACCAGGCCTAAAATTTGAAAAACTTTCTTTTAAAAACTGCAGAAAAAAAACTAACTAATAATGGACATACAACAATTGAAAAATTAACAGGTCAAAAGATGTGAACATGGTTATAACTGTCAATTTACCTCTTTCCAGCCTGCATTTAGTGAGCGACCACAGATTTTGGAGCGAGGCTCCTGGACAAAAGCAGCTCCGATAAAGGAGAAGAAACACCATTGTCATGTGAGTGACTCAATCGGAAACAACTACAGCCCCTCTGCCAGGAATCTCACATCTTCCTACATATACCAGAGCTACAAAGGACGTAAGCACAGATGCCTGACTATTTTTTTCTTCCTCACTAGATACCACTATCTGATCCCCCCTTAAATTGTCCAAGTTAGCCCTTTATTTTTATTTTGCCCCTGGATACTTTGTAATAGTTACTATATATTTTTGTTTTTCTGCCAAATTAATTGTTTACTAAAGCACAATAAATAATAACTTACTAAGTGCTGGCATGAATGCCTTTATTCTCAAGCCAGTGCACATAACTGTACTGCTAAATACATTGTATCTCAATTAATAAAACAATTCATGACTGAATGGCAATTTGACGGTTGCTATCATCAAAGGCCTATATCAGAAACCATTCAGTGATCCCATTGGCAGAGCCATAAGCATAAACACTTATCCAAATAAGTATTCAGTAATGATGCAGTTTCCCCATTACTTATACAGGGTTAAATGTATACTAGGAATTATTGGCTATTAACTATTCATTTGCAAACTATTATTAAATGGAATTTGTTTAATCATCAGCAGGTTCTTTAAATCATCATGCCGTAGGAGTCTGTACGTGACTTATGCAAGGAATTCATTTTATAAAAAGTTTCTATGTCTCATTCAATTGTCGACACATGAATTGAAGGTTATTATTTGATATAACCCCAACTTTCAAATCCAATACTAAAGCTTTTGATAAATGTGCTTCACTTTAATTTCGCACAATAGCTAATAAGCTTGTACAATTCAGATCCACTATCAATTTATTTCAGACTTGGCATTCCCATTGTGGTGCTTAGTAAACATTCAAGATCAAAGTCATTTAGCTTTAAATGAAAACTCACTTGAACTGTTTTGCACCTCTCACATTATTGCCCCCTTAAAGTTTTATCTTATTAGTTGTAATCACATTTTACATTTTACCCTTCAAAAAATATGTTTTAATTGCATTGATAAGATGATCATTTTTTAATATTTAGATAAACATGCAAATTATAAATATTTTTTTGATGTTTTGAAACAGTTGAATAACATTTTTAATATTTTTCACTTGTTCAAGGATACCTTGAAATAACCTTTTTTTTATATCATTCATTCGTTGGGAAACAGTGAAATAACATTTTTTATATTGCTCATTTGTTGGGAAACAGTGAAATAGCATTTTATAAAACATTCACTTGTTGAGAAACAGTGAAATAACATTTTGTATATCATTCAATTGTAGGGAAACAGTGAAATAACATTTTTTATATTCAGGCGCGTAGGAAGGAAATTGACATTGGGGCCGCGGAAGGGGTGGGCTCGGGAGGGGTGTTCCCTACCTTCGAGATTTTTTTTCAGTTTTAAGCACCGAAAGACTCATATTCCAGTGAGTTCAGGTTTTATTTTCATGTTTTTATCTAAACCCTTTTCGGTTAAAATAGTTTATAGGTATAAAACTATTATCGTTTAGTAGCATTTATTCATATTTACACAGTCTCACAATGTATGTTAAATAACAAATTAGGGCAGTTTACCTCTTCATATATAGTGAAGCCACGAGTGTCTTTGGAACCATTGCGAGTTGAATGCCATGTGCTCAGTATTTTTAGTGCCAAAAGATCTCTTTGGAAATTTAAACTTTTAGGCTGATTTGGAACGTCCATTTTAATGTCAGACTTTAATGTGACGAGTTTGAAATAATACATATTGCTGGCTATTTAATGGCAATTCTATGCAATGCAATTATCAAAAACGATACAAATAATTATTGTCTTATTGCCTCTTCTTCCACTTGCCCGTCTTTAATAATCCGCCGACTGTTTTCACGCCATTTACACGCCAAGCTAGATGGTCACAGGTTTAATTATGACATGGTGACCTGTTTATTCAATATCGTGTCAGACTGGTATTTATCTATAATTTATGCTCGTAGCTCTATTTAAAATACGATTATTAAGAAAATCGGTATCAAATATTCGCGGCCCCATTGCCGTTACTAGTCAGAATATTGGGGCCGCGGCCGCGGCCCCTGCGGCCCCAGCTCCTACGCGCCTGATATCATTTAATTGTTGGGAAACAGTAGATTAACATATTTGATATCATTCTTGTGTTGATGTAACTTGAGTCGATTCTACTGTCCAGATCCTTTGTAACTGTGCACTTGCTTGGACAATATATCAATGATTATTTCCAAATGACATTTTGTTAACATGCTGTTGGCATGCTTTTTAGATTTTATGAATTCAAAGTTATTTTAATGACTTGAAAGCATAAAATAAAAAGAATTATTTTGTGTTTCAGCAAGACATTGATTTCATCTCACGAACACCATGGCCACTTATGTTCATGAGTAGTGTTATCCATTCAGCGGTCCGTGCGTGCGTGCTCACTCGATGAAATAAAATCAGTTTCTGACTTAATCAAATACCTATCTTCTATATGATAACTATTTGAATGAGTATTTCTTTATGCATGTTCACTGGAGCTTTTGATCCCGAACGTTTCACGATATATATTATATTGAATAATTCAACATTTCGGAATTCATACTATTGATCATTCCATATTAATTTCAGATTTGTTCTTGCTTTTCCGTTCCAATATTTACTGTTGGATGTCTTAGTATCTGTTTGACTTTAAGACTGTGTAAATACAGAAATAGCTTCATTTATCACAGGTAAAGGGTAATTGAAAAATCAAAAGAATAAATTATCATATAATAACATGTAAGGTTTAGGAAAGAATAAAGATATCAAAATGTCAAAATGTATGATCATTGGATCGTTATTTTATTAATGAATTTGACAAGTATTGGACTTTTAAAAAATAAAGTAGCAAAAAGGCCTTTTAGATGGTAAATTTATTATTTCTCTTCTGTTTGATTTAGCTTACCGGTATATGTTTATTAAAACTCATAATATGTTATAACAGTGAATCAGCAAATCTGTCTTATGCAGGTCCATACACTTAAATATCTTGAACAAACCATGAACAAAGAAAACATTGTTGCAAAATAATCATTTACATTTAAGTTAAAACAATACATTTTAGCTAAAAAAAGTTAACAAAGATGTCATGATAAATTCATAACATGTTATCCCTATTTTTTATTGCCATACTTTTCTGGTTGCAGATTACACTGGGGAGGAAAGTTACTACCTGACCCCGAGGTTACGGACATTCTCCCCACCCCCTCCCCTAGAAACAAATGGCTTCCTTACTGTCCGGGCTCCAAAACATATGTAAGTAGTCCACTAGGTCAAATCAAACAAAAAACAATATACCGTAAGTGGAATTTGAGCTTAGAAAGACAGTTGAGGTATGTATGTAATGTTACAATCATGGAGTCATTGGTGGGCAAACAAATAGATATTGGTAACTAAAAAACCTTTCGAGATATTTTCATGTGACATGTTACACACTAGTGTATCACATGGTTTTAACGATAATTTCATTTAATGCATTTAAGTCCTGTCACTCTTCAAAGTTCATTGTTGAGTTATGCCCCTTGGTGAACTACGAATTATGAACAAGTGTATGGTTAGGGGGCTCTTGTGTAATTTAGGAACTGTATAAGACCATCAGTGTACCATGGTGAGGGTAAGGGATTTCATGGCAATTTGGCGTAGTGCCTGGTGAAATATTGGTTAATGGAAAGACAAGTCAAAGTAAGAACTTGGTAAACGCATTCTGAAGACTGCAAAGTGCACGGCTCGCCTAAAGTAAATAATCTCTATGTAGATTTTTTTGAAAATGATCTTTTATCATTTTAGGAATGCTCTTTAAATATTTTCAAGAAGATCATTAGTTGAACACGATTTTTGTATTATATATCATGATCGTAATGGATTAAAGCCCTTCATTGTCAACAGAAACGTTGTTCAGAAAGTCTTATTTTTCTGGTCTTGTTTACATTTTAAATATGGATAACTTTATAGCGCTTTATGATGTTTGTAGAAGACTTTTGTTATCCTATTCATAATTCAAATTGAAAATCTTACATTACAAGTTGGAGATTATTTTAAAGCAATATCTTTTGCCCAATATATTACACACAATTTAGGTTACTCAAAAGCATTAATTTTGATAAAGAAAACCTATAAATTTAATTTTTATTTATATAGGTTCACCCATGACCCAATGTTTTATGACTATGAATTATGGGAAATAACACTTTCATCTAAACCATAATACCGTCTGAATGAAGATGCATCTTAAGAAAAAGCCATATCTTTTCTCGTATTGACTTAAATGTTATGATTTAATGTTCATTAAGCTTTATATATATATATATATTTATATATTATATATAGCCTCTTTTATTTGGATAAGAGCAAAAAAATTGAGCTCTTTAAATATAATTTTGAAATATTGTTTCTTTGAAATTTTTGTACAAATTCTCTTTACATCTGATAAAGTTGAAGGCTATAGTTAGAATAAGTGATGGGCTTCCAGTCTTGAAGATTTAATATTTGAATAATACATACACACTCTATTTCCTTCTCTTATCCTCCAGGCTTCCAGCCTCCAACGGCCACCCATTCACAGACTCCACTAACTGGATATACGGCATCAATGGACGACGGAAATCTGCCGTATCATTTAAATCAGAGCCTGACTTCAAGGTGCAAGGATACACAACTCTGCCCCCGCTACAGAGCACATCCGGGCTGGGCAGTGACCTTGATACAAATGTGGGCTCCTTAGGTAAGCGTGAAAGGGATATTTTCTTTGGTGTTTTTGAAGCACCTTTTTGCAAGTCTTTATTTTCATTCTTATAACAAATAGTTTTTGCAATTTTAAAAGATTACTGATTAAGCTAAAATAGTACTAATTGTAGGACTAGCAAGGGAATATAGTCTTTTTAGGGGTAAGCATCTATTTTTTTATAAGTGCTGGTGTAAGTCAGTGTAAGTGAAAGTCCAGAATGAACTGTCGTGCTCTAACCAATAGAATAATATCATTTAAACTCAATGAGGAAGTTCAATTAAAGAAATCATTTCAAATTTGACAGAAGCCTTGAAATGATTTTAAGATATTTAACATACGGTATGCAAAGAGAAGTAGAGTAGATAGATCATTTGTGATATTAATTTTGGCACTTTGTGGTGTAATCAAGTGAAAATGATTAGTTCAGATTACTCATGTCACTAATCATACCTGTGACAGGAATTTTCCATACAGCATTATTTAGTCATAAAGCTTGTACAGTTTTAGTCTCAAGTATAAGTTTTGCAAGTAGCAATACTTGTGATATTTGGGTATAAGCTCAGCAAAGGCAAACTTTTGTTTACCTTGGTAAGATGGTCAATATTTAATAGGCCATTGCGTGGGGTGAGTTTTGGCCTCCTTCAAGTTGAGATCCGATAGACCTCTGAAATAGAAACCTTGAAATATTCTCTCCATAAATGATATAGGTTGGATATATGAATATTTAACACAGACTTGGAGATCTTTTTCTTGAAAATTTAAGCCTTATCATTGACAATTGTATGAGTGAAAAAATAAAGCATTATTTTAATCATTTTTTCGTGTTGGTTATGTTTTATTGTGCATTTATAATATATTGTTAAACCATGAGTAATTGATTTTAATGATATAACTGACATATTTAAATATCTAAATTATCAAAGAAGAAAGATGACACTGTCCAAACCATGTCCCCAAATCTTAATGTCATTCTGTTTACTTAACACACTCCAACTTTTACCCATTTGGTGGAGGTTGAATGTCAATTTATAATCATTTTGTAATTAACAGGTATTGGCAGGCTGATAGTTAAATCTTTCTACTCATCTTTAATGTTTACCAACGGCATGTTTTAACATAGCCGATAAGACTTTCATGGTCGCCACATACCCCCACAGTTTTATGGGTTTTGACAGTTTGATTAGAGATTTGAACACTACTTGACAAAATTACACCAGTGCTCTAAACCCCAGTGTAAGGTTTCATGGGTTTATTTTACAATTATTGAACACCCTGCTTAGGATTTCAGATTTTCATTCTTAAAGATGCACTCTTACTCCCAAATAAGCAGTACCACAATTAATACAATTGTTTTAATTTACCGAAAAGGATGAATACATATCGAAATTATAGTTCTTATGAAGGATATCGTGTTTAGTCTGAAAAAAAGTGCATAAAACACGGTATTTCTACATAATGAGACTATATAGTTGATCGCTGTAAATCTTTTTGGACCCACCAGTCATTCGATATTTGTGCGTTTTTAGCTATTAAATAAACCCTTTCAATCTCGTAATCAGTAATTGATATTTTCCATAAATGCATTATTCAGTAAGTAGTTACAGGTTTATCACTCAAAATTAATGTTTGTTATATTGATTTTAAATAAGAGTGTCACTTTAAGCAAAGTTGGAATCACTCTCTATGCTTTTTCATTTCATATGTTGCAGTGCTTATTCTAAATTCATGAAATTTTCAATTTGGATAAATTATTATGTTTTTAATGTGTTTTATATCCATTTTAAGGGCATGTAATTATAAACTGCATTGAAAAGTTTGGTCATAAAACATAATTTATCTACCGTAGTAAGGTTTTATGTCTTGTTCAGTTTATGCAATTTATTTATTTACAAATACATCCACAATCAAATCCTTAAACTACAAAATGAAACGAAATCAGAGTCTCTTGCATGGAACTGTACTTTTATGTTTTGTATAACCTTATTCATGAACATATTTGTAAAAACTTATTTAGATATGAAAAAAAATAATAATTAGGTAATTTGCAAAAGCCTTTCAGCTGGTTTGAAAGGCCCATGTCAGTGGGGCTAGGGATCTATACAACCTTTAATACTTTAAGAAAGTCATGAAGACATTTATATTCAATATTTATCACCCATACATCTGGATATAGAATCTAAGATTAAAAATATGGAACTTCCTTCAATGAATAAAATAAGTACAAAAGCGTTCATTCACATGATACACATAATTTATTTCTATTGAGAAATGATATGTTGGGTTTAATGTCAATATAACACACAAAAATAGTTTTAAAAGAAAAATTGGGGTGAGAAAAAGTACATACAAGTTATGCTTAAGGTGTTATACAATACTTTCCTTATAATTGAGAACATCTTTTAGTTATGCCGGAACGCAATTGTTCTTAACACTGTCCTGTGGTTTTGAAATTTACATATTTATTATGTCTCCCCCTCTCTGGGGGAGACATATTGTTTTTGCCCTGTCCGTCAGTCCGGTAGTCCGTCAGTCCGTCAGTCCGTCAGTCCGTCCGTACGTCACACTTCGTTTCCGATCGATAACTGGAAAACCGCATGACCTAGGATCACCAAACTTGGTAGGGAGGTTGGTCGTGAGGTGTAGAGGATCCCTATTGTTTTTGGGGTCACTAGGTCAAAGGTCAAGGTCGCGGCGACCCCCAATATAAAAAACATTTCTGCTCAAAATCTTGAGAACGGTTTGACCTAGGTTCACCAAACTTGGTAGGGAGGTTGGTCATGAGGTGTAGAAGATCCCTATTGTTTTTGGGGTCACTAGGTCAAAGGTCAAGGTCGCGGCGACCCCCAATGTAAAAAACATTTCCGCTCAATATCTTGAGAATGGTTTGACCCAGGTTCACCAAACTTGGTAGGGAGGTTGATCATGAGGTTTAGAAAACTCCTATATTTTGGGGGGTCACAAGGTCAAAGGTCAACGTCGCTGTGACCTCTAATGTAAAAAAATATTTCCGTGCAATATCAGGAGAATGCTTTGATCTAGGTTCACCAAACTTTGAAGTGAGGTTGGTCATGACTAGAAGATGACCCATATTGATTTTGAGATCACTAGGTCAAAGGTCAAGGTTGCCATGACTTGAAGTGAAGAAAAAGTTTCCGCTCAATAACTAAAGATCCTTTGGTTTCAGGAACTTCATACTTGGTAAGCTAGTTGTTCATGACTAGAAGATGACCACTATTGATTTTCAGATCAAAAGGTCAAAGGTCAAGGTTACCTTCAGGTAAAAAATGATACGTTGGCGGTGACCTTAAGCTTAAAAATGGTTTCTGCTCAATAACTTAAGAACGCTTGTACCCAGGAACTTCATTCTTGGTACGCTAGTCGGTCATGACTAGTAGATGACCCCTATTGATTTTGAGATCAGTAGGTCAAAGGTCAAGGTTGCCATGACCTTGAGTTGAAGAAATGGTTACCGCTCAGTAACTAAAGAACACTTGCACCCAAGAACTTAATACTTGGTATGCAAGTTGGTTATGTAGATGATCCCTATTGATGTTGTGATCAGTAGGTAAAAGGTCATGGTCACGATGACTGTGAGCTGAAAAATGGTTTCCGATCAATAATTGAATAACGCTTGCGCCCAGGAACTTCATACAATGCAAACTTCGTTTACATTTTCCATGATTAATCAACAACACTTTCTTCTCTTCACTATTTAATATAATCGAATAAACCAAACTTCACTGTTGGTTTGTCTCCAGTCCAAAGTTACAAATTTCATGTCCATCATTTATTTTTTCTCAGCTACGACCACACAATAGGGGAGACAAGCGCTTTTTCAAAAAAGCAATCTCTAGTTTAAATATCTTTTTAATCCCCCCCACAGAGTGGGGAGGGGATTATAGGAATGCACATTGTCCGTCTGTCAGTCCGTCCGTCCGTCTGTCCTTCCGTCCATCTGTCTGTCTGTAACATTTCGTGTCTGGGCTATAACTTACTTATGCATTGATGGATTACCATATTACTTGGTACAAATGTTGTCCTTATTGAGACGATGTGCAGTAAACTTGACCTGGGTCCATGCCTCAAAGGTCAAGGTCACTCAAGACATTTAAAGGTCAGAGTACACATGCTCGTGTCCACGCTATAACTTACTAATGCATTGATGGTTTACTATATTACTTGGTACAAATGTTGTCCTCATTGAGACAATGTGCAGTGACCTTGACGCAAGAACTTACCTCAAAGGTCAAGGTCACATGAGACATTTAAAGGTCAGAGTACACATGCTCGTGTCCGCGCTGTAATTTAATTACGCATTGATGGATAACCATATTACTTGGTACAAATGTTGTCCTCATTGAGACGATGTGCAGTGACCTTGACCCGGGTCCATACCTCAAATGTCAAGGTCACCCGAGACATTTAAAGGTCAGAGTTCACATGCTTGTGTCCGCGCTATAACTTAATTATGAATTGAATGATTACCATATGACTTGGTATAAATGTTGTCCTCATTGAGACGATGTGCAGTGACCTTGACCCGGGTCAATACCTCAAAGGTCAAGGTCACATGAGACATTTAAAGGTCAGAGTACACTTGCCCATGTCCTCGCTAACACTTACTTTTGCATTGATGGATTACCATATAACTTGATACAAAGGTTGTCCTCATTGAGTGACCCACTTTTTGGCAACTTTTGTTGTGACAACATAATCAGTCCATTCTTGTCCAGGGAGGAATGATCGACCATGTATATACAAACTTCAACCCAACAATTACTGAATTTGATCCAAGAACTCAAACCAACTGCAACTTGTGCCAGTAATCCATCATGAAGTTTCAGGTCCATATTATGACAATGCTAAATAGAGCTAAATAAGATATAAATGTTAATTGAAAGTGCTAAACAAAGTGCACAGATTGATACTTAGCGCACTCTACAAGGCATTATCATTATGTGCAACAAGTTTAATATGTAAAAAAAAACAATGGACACAAATGTGATGATATACTTATAACATTTACTTTCTCTTCAAAAGCAGCAAAACAATGTTATGACGTCACCACAATATATATGTATCACTTTATAGAAATTACTTAAGGCTTGCTATTTCATCAATGTTTTAAATCAAGGACTCATTTTCCTTCTTTCTTTTAGCCAAAATAACCTTGAGATTGATCTTACCTACACTTCACACAATATGAAAAACTTTAATAACAAATATCCTTTTATAATATGTTCATATATCCAAGAATATTAAGGTTACCGATCAAACAACATGTATTTCCTATATTTCCACTCTTGACCAGTGGTTGTGTATGATTTTGGTTGGATTCAACGTACCAGTCAGGTTGCAATAAAAACAAAATATACTAAAAAACAATGGCGGGGTACATAGCCGTCCTTTGGACTGCCTTGTTTTAGATAGGATAAGATATTTCTAGGCGGCAAGGGAAGATACAATAAACATGAAGTTGATCACTTACCAAACCATCTATGAAGATTCACGACTTTGACGCAAATAAAGAAAGATCTTTTCAAAAACTATGAAAACTAAAGTATAACTAAGGTATAAGATATTATTGTATATTATTAATCACCTGAAAGTTTTAACGGGGTGAGAGTGGTCTAGTGGTATAGGTGTCCGCCTCTCACCCAAAAGGTAGTGGGTTTGATTCCCCCAGGACATTCATCTTCTCTGATAATGGCTCCACAAAATGGACACAGTACTAGCTGTTTTCTGCCCAGGAAACATACTCCAGTGTGGTTCTATAAGCTCAGCTTTCGTCACAATCAAGCTAAAATGAATTAATATATAGTAAACTTCTAAAAAGGTTGCGGAAATATTTCTATCCACCAAGGTGTAATATAAACGGCTATCAATAGCCAGTGTTACAGACTTTATTAATAATTCATGGGTGGTTATTAGTGGTTATAAGGTTATGAACTTATGACAGATAGAAATAAACTCTCATCATTGTTTTATGTCGACTAGTCTAGCCAGGGGTCATACATGGTAAAAAATATAACCAGGCTCTATTGTCGTTATGCATGCATCAGGATGAAGTGCTAGGGATCGTGTCATTGCAGGTTTGGTTGGTTTCTGTAGTAAAAAGTGTTCATACATTAGCACTGTGTACTTCCATCAAGTGCAAACAATGTGAAAACACAATTTAAAAGATTTATTTTTAACATAAGTACAACAGCTTTTATTATATTTTTTGTATGCATCAGAGCAAATAATGATAATACTCTCACAATTGTAATTACTACACTTTAGTAAGGACTTCAAAAGCACTAAACATTTAACATCTTGGGTCTATAGGTAAGAGTTGAAGGCAATAAGCATTAAACATCTTGGGTCTATAGGTAAGAGCTGCAGGCACTTAACTATAAACATCTTGGGTCTGTAGGTAAGAGCTAAGGGCACTAAACTTTAAACAGCTTGGGTCTATAGGTAAGAGCTGCAGGCACTTAACTATAAACATCTTGGGTCTGTAGGTAAGAGCTAAGGGCACTAAACTTTAAACAGCTTGGGTCTATAGGTAAGAAATTAGAACTAATGCATCTTTGATGACTTTGATGGAAATAATATTTTTTAATGGGACTTTGTTAGAAATATATATTCCCTTAATATGTCAATTTGTACTATGGAACTCAGATTAGCAATCTGAAACCATCATGGCCACTTGGGTTTTGTTCCGTTCAATACAAGAGGCATGATAGCTAGATGTGATTTGATCAAATATTTTAAATGACTCTGATGGAAATAATATTTTTTTTAATGGACTTCGTTAGAAATATTATTTCCCTTAATATGTCAATTTGTGCAAAGCAATTTTTAGCCATCATGGCTATCTTGGGTTTTGTTCCGTTCAATACAAGAGGCATGATAGCTAGATGTATTGTGATCAAACTAATCACTCCAGTATGTGGATACTGGTGATGTTCATGACCTGCTGAGGGAATTGGTTCAGATTTAATGAAGTCAGAAGATCTCTTTTCACCAGCTTAAAACCAAATGCACATCTAATGATAAATGATTTGCATAATTTAACAAAGGGCTTACAGATAAATAATTCAAGTGTTATACAAAGTATGTTTTATCCAATGTTATTTGAGGGTACTTAAACTTTGCTTAGATACGAATGATCATGACATAGAAATGTTTATGATGTTTAGGTGCAAAACTTTTTTTCCTCATTTTTTGCATTGCATGAAGTATATTTTAATCTTTAAATACAGATGTCATTGCTTTATAGGCACATTTGACGCATTTATGTGGAATTCCTTGGAGGGAAAAATTGTTTTATCTTGCAAATAATTACTAACATTGATAACATACCATCATTATGAAAGCATTTTTTTTCCGTATTTGTTTTGCGCTGGAGAGATTCTTTTTTTTCTGATGTACATTGCTACAACCTGTGTGATAATTGCAGCAAAAATATTATAAGTTTGTCATTTTCTGATACTAGTAATTATAATAAATTATCATGAAATGGTGACTGAACTTGACTGGTATGGAACATGTTGAAGACATTATATTTATCCCACATATCTGTTTCAGGCATGAGGTCTGCAGAGTCAGATCATGGGGGAAGACAGGGGCCTATGAAGGGGGCCCCCAGTGTGTCAGACAGCTATGACTCCGGGGTGGGGGCCTGCGGTTATGCTCCTGAGATGACCCCTGTGCCAGAGGTCACGGAAGATACCAATGGTGGGTTTCCAAACAGACAAGTTGGGGTGAATTTAATAAATGCTGTTTGAAGGAACAAAATTAACATATTGTTGTAATACTAAAACTTTTTAATGATCACTCAAAACGTATACATATATTTAACTTGATGACAAAAAATTATTAGCAATATAATTATAAATTTTAATTAGATATACACATGAATGGTATGCTTGAAGTTATTCTGACCCACTTTTATGAATGTACATTTAGGTCACAGCAATGGACACAATGGAGAGGTTGATGTTCAACTTGACCTTTCTGGCCCTCCAGATGACCTTGATGAGTCCCCGGAGGTGAACAAGTACTGTGATCTGTATGATGCCGCAAGTCGGGCTGTGCTCAAGGTCACATTCCCTCCCTTCTACCACTCAACACACGGGCTTTCCCGACCGAGCACGCCCACACCCGAGGACAGGCAAAGGTAATGGGAAGAAAGAAAGTTATAATATTATATAGTTATGATATTTTGAAGTTTTAAAGACAGTAACTATACATAAATGGATATACATGTGTATTCTTAAGATACATTTCATCTTAGAGTTTATGTTACTATATGCTCTGTAATAGCTGAAACAAAATAAATCTTATAAAGAGGTCATATTACAGAGAATAAAGAAAAATTAATTTTAATTTTCCATGAACAGCATGACATTGTAATGCCATAGTTTTATACTGATGTCAATTATACACGCCTCCTAAATAGGTACTACCAGCTGGTTGAAAGTGCAATAGAACCCCACATGGTGTCCTTTGTGGAGGATTCCACCGTGAGAGGCATCTACAGATTTGTACCTGATGCACTCTTAAAGAACCTGCCTCAGGCTAAGCGGGAGTTCATTGAGGTTTGTTAAAGTGTTTACTGAAACCAACACTGAAAAAGGTGATTCAGCCACTGATCAAATGTGTGCTGTTCAATGGATGACTTCTTGTTTCATTATAGTACTTCCTTTTTAGCTCGACTATTCAGAGACTTTACTACTCGCCCCAGCGTCCGCATTTGGTGTACGGTTTAAGTTTAAGGGCAAGTTGCCATTTACACTTATAACTCCAATTCTCTTCATTCAATTCATTTAATACTTCACACAGTTGTTCACAATGAGGTTACATAACTCCATATTATCCTTAATACAAATTATGGCCTCTGATTGACTTAGGAACTAAGGTTAATGTTTAAGGGCAGGTTGAAGTTCAAACTCACCTATGGTATTGTATAATTTTAGTTGGTTTGAAATATAGTGACCAAACATGGTATATAAGAATAGGATTATGGTCACGGTCGCTGTTACTATGAATGGAAAAGTGTTTGGTATTGAATAACTTAAGATAAGATTGACATTTTAACTTGGTATATATGAAGAGTTTATAGAGACCTTTCATCAAATTGTGTTTGGGACCCGAGAGTCATGGTCAAGGTCAGTGTGACTGTTGCTAAAAATAGAAAAATGGTTAGTACTGAATAACTTAAGCTAGGGCTGACATATTGTGACTAAACTTGGTATGTAGGAAGAGTTTATGGAGGACTTCCATAAGATTGTGTTTGGGGCCCCTAGGGTCAAGGTCACTGTTACTAAAAATAGAAGAAAAGCAGTTGAAACTGAATCTCACAACAAAGAATGAAGGTCTTCTGTCAAACATTGTAAATCTGGTTTTGTCACATTGAAGCGTTTCTTGTTTACTTTTTAATTAGACTTTTTTTGCTTTATTGCTTTTAACTGGCACATATTACATCATTATTGTATTCACTTCTAAGACAATGTGTATAGTTGAGTGCTGTCCTTTGACAGCTCTTGTTAATTGTATTGCCATTTATCAACTTACCTAGAAGAATAAGAAGTGGACATGCATTTTGAAAGCCATGTAATGTACATAAGTTGTATAACCCAGGAGATGCAGGAGGATCGACGGTTTGCCATCAAGAAGGCCATTCTGGACTATGTGCTGCTGGACAGCAAGGAACAGGAGCGGCTTGGCATACCTGTACCTCACAAGGTAAGTTATACCTTTTTTGATTGTATGCTTTGAAGAGAGAAGCTCATGGTATTATGAGTATAAGTGTCATAGTTATTGACATGGCCATTTGCCATAACTGCACTAGATATGGTACACCTATTCAAAAGGAAAAAAATGTTATATTTATCATAATTGTTTAAAATGTTGTTTTTTTAATAGAGCATGGTTTGGTGTTCATATATGTAATTATTTAATCACAGAGGTAAAGGCCTGAGTAAATAATTACAAAGCACTCGTACAGCAGGAAAAAGTAAAATCCATTCATATCCCAAAACTATGTGTTTGCATGTTATACATGTATGCATACTATGTTAAGTAACTTTCAGTAATAAGCACTTACCTGATATTAAACTGAACTTACTATATTGGTTTGCACAGCCATCCAACTGTGCTGGTAGGTTCCAGTATCCCTGGCACGAGCGGGTCAACGAGGTACGGGAGTTTATAAGGAAGGACCTGTACATCACACACCCAGCCATGTATACACTACTCTACCACTTCCATGAAAAGTGAGATCATTATTTTGATTTCCATTCAGAATTTTTTAAATATATAATTCAAATATGTTTTATCATTAATCTTTGATTGTTGGGTCACGAAATTTGCTTCCAATTAATTGTTAGTGTTACACGATAATTTGATGTTATCTATTCTGTAAAAAAAGCAAGATTTGTTCTTTGTGTTTTGGAATTGTTCTATTATATTAATATGCCTAATTTTGTTAAAGCATCTGTCACCCATTCCTTATTAAGGTTTATAATTCTGATATTTTGAGCCTCTGTCCCAATGATTAAACCTATTTCTTCATCTAGGTATGGTAGTTTCCGGCTGATAGACATTCCTGGCCTGCGTTCGGTGATGCCCATTACAATGCAAGGCTTCCTGTCACACGTGCAGGAGTCTACGATGAGGGGCGTGACCCATCTGCGAGATGATTGGCTCCCGGAGAGCTGTGCAATCATGGACATGAGACGGGAGGAGGTGGAGTTGTGGATGCCTCATGATGCTGAGGTGGGTAGGAAATGGCTGTATTGTATTTTTGGTGAATGCTTTAAGATACTTTCTAACATTTTTTTTTATTTTTTATTATAACATACATTCAATCACTGGTCAGTAGTTTTTACTATGTGACTGGTTAATAGTTTGGTAGCAAACTATTCTGAATTTTCTTGTGGGTTAAAATGTATCATTTTGGTTCCTTGCCTTTTTGTCTATGCAGTAACACATTTATAAGAGCAAATTTAACTAAATTATTTAATTACTTCAATTAGTTAAAAAGTATGAATTCAAATAAAATATTTTCAAGTATGAATACATTTCTAGTTTCAATTCAAACTGGACATCATATTTAAGCAGTTCATACTTTATTTTATCGAACAAGTGTTTGTCACTTGTCAATTGCCACGCCATGGCACTTTTATAATTGTCAACTATAATGAAATGAATATTTTCAAAATTATTTTCTAATGTCATGTAATAAAACACTTATCGAGAGCCTTGTCGGTCAACAGTTAAAACCATTTGCCCTGGAAAGGGGAGAGACTAGTGAAGATCAGGCAAGTAGCTTTAACTTTTAAATGACTGACAGGCCATTCATTAAGTGTTTACTGACATGGCCTTTCAAAATAGACACCAGCAGCCAGTATAAAAGTGGTTAATTCTTTGGTTGGTAAAAGCTAGCTGAAAAGTCAATTGATTGGCCAATTTTTATTCCAAAACTTATATAAACCAATCAGATCTTTTTAAAGTGTAAACTAACCGAAAGATAAACTTTGGACATTTTAACTAAGTTCTATACCGTCAATGACTGGTTATGCATGTTAATTTTATGAGACAAAAGTGGTTATAAGACACAGGCAAAAAAGTCTGTGAAAAACTCGAGAAAAAAACTTTTAATGTATGTTATGGGTTTAAGGACGCATTGAAATAATGTTAAAATCGTCTGCCTCCATTGGCCACCATGTTTGTTGACAGTGATGATTTTTTTTTCGTGAAAATGCCATGGTTATTTTAAACCATGTAATACTAATGCCAAGCAAAATAATCTTTCTGACAGTGTATTGTTAACGATTACCTGTCAAGATTGAATATTTTATAAGCAAAAACCTTAACTTGTACGTGTTTGTTCTCAAAATGTCAACAGCTATAAAGAATGTGACAAATTGCAAACAAACAAGACTATTATAGCAACAGTTTGTACTATTGGTATGTTAAACTGCTTAAAGGCAGTGCCAGTTTTCACACCTTATCATACCACTGACAAAAAACCAACATCAACAGTGCACAGCTTTGCTTCCTATGTGCATGTTTAATTATTGTTTTATACAAAATAATATTGAATAAGTTTATTCGTACATATAATGAAAAATTAAAATAAAAAATGTTTTACAATACACCGTTTCCTGATCTTCACTTGTTCACTTTAACCTGTATAAACTTAATGGAGATGATGTGAATTACATCCCTTTCTTCATAAATCTAAACAAAATAGGTTTGTCACCATTTATTTCTCTGAAGAGCCAATTTTGGCCTGACATCAACCTCGAATTATTTTTTTCAAAAACTTGTTACTGTTTGTAAGACGCAGGCATTTTTTTACATCGAAATCTGAGTGGAAAATGTGCATCTTATAACAGTCATTTACGGAACAATTGGCTGCTGTTTTGGTTTTTGCCAATGTTATGGTGTCCAAGAAATCCTTTAAGCTATTAGCTTTTGTTAGAATGAAGCAAAAAGAAAAACCCTAGGCATAACTTAATATTTTTTTGACTCACCATTGTAGGCCCTGCGGCGGGTGAAGATGGACCACTTCTTCAACAGTGTAGCTTGCCTAATGTCCAACCTCCTGCGCAGCACGGTTAAGAACTCTGTGTACGACCTTGTTGACCTTGTGGAGGAGTACTGGGAAGGGAACCGGTATGACGGGGAGTATAACATCTTCCAGGGCCTCGCACTACCGCATAAAATACACCCTGTCAGGATATTTATGGTAGGATGTTTGGTGTGTTGCAGCAATGATTTCGCATGTCTTCTAGATTCTGTATAGTTTTCATGAGGATTTAGTTTGCTATTTTTTAGATTAAAATGTATTTTTTGGTATGCTTTTTAGTTTTCATACTTCACTTCAAAACACCTTTGATAATAGCAACTAAGGAATATTATTGAGTTTTTATGAAAGTACAGACACCCAGCCTCAAATCTAACAAAGATCAAATGACATTACCTGAACTTATTGGTTAACATCTTGGTAAGCTCATTTCACTTACAGAAAGATGACATGGAGGATGTTGAAGCCATTTTCTCCCCCTCATTCCCGGACATCTGTGACTTCTTCTACGCGATTATCGACTTCATGGTGATCAGTGTTGCCGAGCTGCCACGCATTGAACACCTGTTGTTTGAAGCGGTGGAGAATCTTGACATCACTTTCATCAAAACTGTTGCTGTGGGGGAAGAGATTATTGTGGAGGCAAAGGATAGGATCAAGACGGTCATCTACGCAAACAGCCACGGCCCTCAGAAGTAGGTTTAATTGGCATGTCTTGGACTATTTTATTTAATATAAAAAGATAAAAACATTTATAAGAAAATGTAAAATAAGAGTTGTAAATATTTCTAATATACCTTCAACAATGCCATTAACACCATTTTCCATCCTTCCTGCCAGATACCGGTCAATCTACAAGCCCTACAAGCACCTGTTGTCTGTTGAGGCTGACAAGAAGATTGATAAGTTCCTGAGTCGGGACCGCTCCCTCCGCGAGTATACCAAGGAGATTGAGACACTCAAGAAAATGGCCAATGACATTGCTTCCTTCCCAGTCCTTGTGCCCATGTACTTCTTCCTGCTGGACTGCACTCAGTTCAACCAGGTTGGGAGGGAGTGAATTATGTTTTGCACATATATATAATCATAATTGGTGTAGTTTTTAGCTCTACTGGCCAAAGGCCAGAAGAGCTTATGCGATGGTAATGTGTACGTAGTATGTGCGTCCGTGCGTTCGTGCGTCTGTAAACAATTCCTTGTTAACACGATACAGCCTTCAGTTTTTATTATATCTCGATGAAACTTGTACAGTATCTACATATCCATTAGAGCTCGGTTCCTTTCGAAAACTAGCTAGATCTGCCCATGCATGCCTAGATTAGGGGCCTTGAAATGATTAGATTATGGGCCTTGATAGTATTAAAAAAATGCTATTGTGTAAAAAAATGCTTGCGAACATGATACAGTCTTCAGTTTTGACTGTATCTCGGTGAAACTTGTACAGTATTCAGATATCCATAAGAGGTTGGTTCTTTTCGAAAACAGTGATGTTGACCACACAAACCCAGCCAGTAGAGCATAGGCCCTTTTGGGACTCTTGTTAATTATGTCATTCAATTTTGATCATTCTGATGAACAAGATTATATATTTTTTCAATCTAAATGTATGTTGAACAATACAAATGTTCAAGGTGTTGTTCCAACATCACAGAATCAAGCCAAACCTTTGAATCCTTTGTGATATCTTAATAATGTAATCAAAATGTAAGGCTCATAACATTGCATAAGGTAAGATTTTGTTATGCACCTCAACCTTCTCAGAAAAATGTTGTTTACAGTATTTGTCTTTTTTATGCATTTGAATAATATTTGATAATTTACTTTTCACAGTGGATGATAGACAGATCCTGTCGGCTTGTTCAGCGAATGGTGGACAACATTATATCTATTAGCGAAAAGTTCAACAGAAAAATCTGCAGCCAATACGACGGTATTGTGAAAAGCATTACAAATCAGTCTGAGAAAACAGATGAGCTTGTGGCGCAGATGAAATATGTGGAGAGTCTTCGGGCCGGAGAACTCCTTCGGCTCAAGGTCAGTAGATCCTTACAAATATACAAGTACTTTGAAAGTTCAGCAATATGCTAAAGTTATTAACAGATGTTATCCAGTGATGAAAAAGATCAGTCCTCAACATCATTATAATTGTTGTGACAACATTCAAGTAATACCTAAACTCTTGCCCCCAACCCTCATTTCCTATACCATCTTAGAGAATCAGATTGTATCTGCAGGGAACTAAGTGATTCTCATTTACTACTGCTGGTAACCAAAGATGACACTCTTCTCAACAACACCCTCACCAGTGTCAGATTTTCATGCAACTCTTTCTTACTACTACAGGAGAAGCAGGAGGTGGCTGCGGGCAATCTGTTGTTTCTCATGAACTACGGCGACCTGCCTAAGGATGATATTCTACTCAACAACAACACTTTCTCCTGGGCTGAGAGAATCATGCCTATGATCACCAGCACGTAAGGGATTGTAGCTTCCATTTAGCATTGATTTGTATGCTAATGAGATTTTTAAGAAAGCTAGAAAATATTTTTTCTTAACATATGACCTCATTTTGTAATGGTGTCCACAACAGAAGTTTATTTTGAATTAAACCAAATAAAGTGCTTTGAGAATTGCATTATTTTTTGTATAGATTTGAATATTCATTTATTATTTAATCACTTTTCCAATTTTACTCTTAACTGAAATACTTTTAAGAGGTTTGCAGTTTAGATCACTATAAATTATTAATACACTTATAGCACATGCTTGTGTTTTTTAATCATAATGTCATTGAAATTTATATCCCACAGAGAGTTGAAGTTGCAGCGGGAGCATGACTACTACAAGAACAAGCTGTTTGAATGGCAGCGCAACTTCCAGACACAGCTCGACGAGGTCGCCAAGAAACTTAAGGACTTCTCGCAGAAGAACGTGATGGGACAGGCTGACCAGTACGTGGCAGAGTTACGCGACATGCAGAGCAAGATTGACTTCTTCCAGGAGGAGGTGGGCTAAAATTGGATCGTTTATGGCTTTGTTTAGTCAATACCTTTAAAATACATGAAAAAAACAGTTTATCTAACTTAAATTTACCTTTATTCAAATTGTTATAAACAAAACGTAAACTGAAGATTGACTCAACCTGGTCACTTTCTGGAAAAGAATATGTAGCTTTGTAAGTTAACACTTAATGGATTGAGAACTACGTTTTAGGAATAAAGTAGATTCGAGGCAATAAGTATTACCATACCATTAATCAAATTGTCACATGAATTTTATGGGTTTTTTTTTCAGAAAGCATTGATCAACAGAGAAGAGAATCTGTTGGGTATCGAGACGATCACGCCCTACCCACAGATCCAGGAGTTCATTGTACAGAAGGAGCCGTTTGACAAACTGTGGAACACTGCAGTACACTTCCACACCCAGTATGATAACTGGATCGACGGTCCCCTGCTCAACGTGAATGCTGAAGTTGTAGAGGAGGAGGTGGGTGGGATGTTGGGTTTTATGATATTTTTTCAAACGATTGACTGATCAAATTATGGAAATGTAGGATGTATGTTTTTTTGGAACATTTCTGAAACGTCTTTTATTAAAAAGATTAAAACTGTGTGTGTCTAATATATTATTGAAAGCCAACATTCTCTGTACTCTTATTACCTTCTAATTGATTTCTTTTAAACTGCAAAAGACATTATAATTTTATCATCTGTTAATGACTTGGCAATGGCAGTCTTTTAAGATAATGATTTAGTAATTAGGCATTGAATTGACAGTATCTTTATGTCAGCTATAAATATTTTGCACTTTTCAACAAGTCTGAAATCAGCTATTTTCTTTCACAGATCCAACAATTATGGAAGACAGTGTATAAGCTGATCAAGAATTTTGCTCAACAAGAACTGTGGGGCCCAAAGAAGGCCGCTGGCAACATCAAAACCAAACTGCAGCAGTTCCAGATCAACCTGCCACTGATAAATGCCCTGTGTGTCCCGGGGATGAAGGACCGACACTGGGCCATGATGTCTGAGAAAGTCGGCTACAACATCACACCCACAGAGGACACTAAGTTAAAGGAAGTGTTGAACCTCGGCCTTGAGAAATACCTTGACAAGCTACAGTCCATCTCCTCACAGGCCAGCAAGGAGTTTGCTCTCGAAAATGTGAGTAGGCCTTCATGAGAAAACGTTTTTGCTGTTGCTTATAAATCATGTCTTAGATAAGTGTGTTGTAATATTTTTTAAGTGATCAGATTTGTTTTTTAGTCAAGTAGATTTTAAAAATGTTCTTTGCAACAAAATTAATCATAATGGAATTGAATTATTACTATTTTAAAGTATTCAAATTGTTCTTTTGATTAGACCTGTGCAATAAACTATTTAGAGAAAAGAATCCAAGAACAGTCTAACTGTTCCATTATTTCTTATGGGATGCTTTATATATACATTTATTATGCTTCCTGCTTCCAAAATGAAATGTTATTCTCTTTTATTCTTTCAAGGCCTTGAAGAAGATGAAGGGAGACTGGAAGAACATGTTATTCACGTTTGTACCGTACAAGGACAGTGGTATCAGTATCCTTGGAGCGCCGGACGATGTACAGGTATGTAAAGTGGAGATGAGATGAGGACTTAATTGATGGGAAGGAGGAAGTTAATTGTGTTGCATGAGCATGCTATGCTGTCTGTTTGCTTAAAGTGACACTCTTATTCAAAATCAATACATACACATGTATAACAAGCATACATTTAGACTGATAAATCTTTAACTACTAACTAAATAATGCATTTATGGAAAATATTAATTACTGATAACAAGATTGTAACCTTGTATTTAATAGCAAAAAGCGCAAAAATATTAAATGATTGGTGAATGCTAAGATTTACATTGATCTACTATAGTCTTATGAGGTAGGAATATAGTGTATTATGCACATTTCATTCAAATTAAACTCTGTATCCTCTATAAGAACCATTGTTTTTGACATTTAGTCATCCTTTTTGAAATATTAAAACAATAATTATTATTATTAATTGTTTTACATCTTTTATGGGAGTAATAGTGCATGTTTAAACATGTGTTAATAGTGTTACTTGTGGCCAGATTGAGACTGTCATTCTGTAACCTTGAGTCCTGTTGTCTTAAAAGTTTGTATGAAATTAATGAAAAAGTATGCTTTTCTCTTATTATTTATTTTAAAAACTTCTAACAAAAAATATATGAGAATATTTCTAAACATAATAATTATGAAATGTTTACTGTTAAATCTGGCTATAGGTGTTGCTGGATGACCACATAGTGAAGACCATGACGATGAAGGGCTCCCCTTTCATTGGTCCATTTGAAGAGGAGATCAACCAATGGGATGCCATGCTGGTAGGTTCACAGTGACTTGAAAAATTGGGAATACTTTAGTATACACATGCAAATACCTTACTTGTCTGGTTTTTGAAGGAAACAGTCTAGGTATTGTAGTCAGTCATCGGTGTCATTATGTGCAATTCTTTAATCGTGCCATAACAATTGTTCAAGATATTCAAATAAAACTTGGATACAATGCTGCCAGAGACAAAAGGAACAGATGAAGAGGTTGTTTGTTTTAGAATAAAAGAATTTAAATGCAAATTCATAAACAATTGATTGGCTGACTTCAATCCCAACCATCTATTATCCAAATGTGTTTGAAGCCTTGTTTTAACAATATATGTTCATAATTTTCACTTTAATAGTACATGTATACTATTCCCCATGTTTCAGCACCGTATGAAGGACACGCTGGACTCGTGGTTGAAGGTCCAGGCAGCTTGGCTCTATCTGGAGCCCATCTTTGGCTCCGAGGATATCCGCAGTCAGATCCCCGTCGAGGGACAGATGTTTGTGGAGGTGGACGGGCACTGGTGGGTGTTTGTTTTCAAAATAGTTCTGATGTTTTAACATATGTTTGTTACTTAAACTTCAATAAGGATCAATTGTATATATCTGATATGTAGATGTAGAACTATTTTCATGTGACATTTTTATGAAAACGCTACCAAAATTACTTATCTGATGTAGAAAATCAAAAATAAGTGTGCTGAGGAAAACTGATCAGATGTAAGATGTGGGTATATTTCACTTTTCTATACTGCAGGAAAACTATAATGGAGAATGCAGTGAAGAACACAGAGGCCCTGGTGGTTGTATCCCAGGAGAACATGCTCGAGAGACTCAAACACTCTGAGGTATACACTTTTCTTGCATCAAGACATTTAATGTGGTGATTTACTTATCAATTAATTCAATAAAACAACACAATTATGGTGATTTAAATGTTATAGGATACACTTATACTGGGTTAGGTCTTGGATAAATGGAAACAAATAAATATAAGATTTTTTTAACACTTTAATCAATTTAATATTAGAGCATGCTGGATGATATCCAGAGAGGACTGAACAACTATCTCGAGAAAAAGAGACTTTTCTTTCCAAGGTAAGCCTTTCTGGAGGTTGTTTAGTTCAGAGTAACTGACACTATTTTATAAAGAGAAAACAGTCTTAGTTTCAACTTGCAGACATATTTTCTATTTTGAACACTGAAGTTACTATATGATCAGATAAGAATGCTGTAATAATAACCCTTGTTAAGACACTATACTGTATTTATAACTCTCCCAATATCTCTATCCTGTATTTGTAACCCTCACAATGTCACTATCCTGTAAGCCTTGCAAAGTTTCTATGCTGTATTTGTAAGCCTCACAATGTCTCTATCCTGTAAGCCTTGCAAAGTCTCTATGCTGTATTTGTAAGCCTCACAATGTCTCTATGCTGTATTTGTAAGCCTCACAATGTCACTATCCTGTATTTGTAAGCCTTGCAATGTCGCTATGCTGTATTTGTAAGCCTTGCATTGTCTCTATGCTGTATTTGTAAGCCTTGCAAAGTCTCTATGCTGTATATGTAAGCCTCACAATGTCACTATCCTGTATTTGTAAGCCTCACAATGTCACTATCCTGTATTTGTAAGCCTTGCAATGTCGCTATGCTGTATTTGTAAGCCTTGCATTGTCTCTATGCTGTATTTGTAAGCCTCACAATGTCACTATCCTGTATTTGTAAGCCTTGCAGTCTTTATGCTGTATTTTTAACCCTGCAACATCACTATGCTGTATTTGTAAACCTTGCATGTTTCTATGTAGTAACAAATGTATTGAAGTACTTGTTTCAGAATTAAATAAAAAGCATAAACAAATAGTTGAGATACTGAGATAGTTGACATAGTCTGTTATGTTTTCAAGGTTCTTTTTCCTGTCCAATGACGAACTGCTGGAGATTTTATCAGAGACAAAGGACCCACTGCGGGTCCAGCCGCACTTGAAGAAATGTTTTGAGGGTATTTCCCAGCTGTCATTTGATCCTGACAAGGTCATCACTGCAATGGAGTCTGCGGAGAAGGAAGTCGTACAGTTCAGTGAGACCATCAGACCAGCTGATGCTAAAGGGCTTGTGGAGATATGGCTCTCCCAGGTTAGTATCTAGTGGAATTAGTTCTGTTACTACGGTTATGTGAATTTATGATTTTTTTGCAATGTTTGAAGAAGTTATACTGTTGTTTCTGGAACACCAGATAAACATTTCCTGTAAATAAGGCTGCTCTCAAAATTTACGACTGGCGCCCCCTCCCCCTTGCCAGATTGTTCATGCGCAACACCACCATTTTTATTTCTTAATAAGATAAATAATGAAATTATCTTAGAAAATGGCTTTTAAAGAGCAAGTATTTGACTTCAACATTGAACTAAATTAATTTTAAGATGTGCAAGAAAAATAATCAATCATGTTATCGGCAAGCTTCCCCACATGTCTTTGGGTCAGATATTTTATCTGGACCAGAAAGGCATTACAGTTCATCTCTTAGATACTGTTATCTCATTATTTGTTTCAAAATAGTTTTATATGCATTTCCCTTCTTAAATTTGAAAACCTGTTATGATTTTACCTCAAAGCTGCTGTATTTTATTGCCAGGTTGAGCAGAAGATGAAGCAAAGTCTGCGTGAGGTGAGCTTAAAGGCAACAGACGCATACACGAAGATCCCACGGAGGGAGTGGGTATTACAGTGGCCCGGTCAAGTGGTCCTGGCTGCCTCACAGATACACTGGACAGCAGAGGTCACCCAGGTAAATCTCATAACTTATACAGGATATTTAGTTATTTTTTTTTCCATTTCAAGTAATGATTATTGTTGAAGACACATCTTTGTGCTGTGATATTTATAAAAAATAAAATGTTAGATGTGTGAAATTTTTCATTCTAAGATTTTTTAAATCACTGGTATAGGCTTAATATGTACTATTCTGTTGTAAAATTAATCTGAGCAAACAAACAAACATATAATCCAGGTAAAGTTACTTGTGACACATATTTGACTATGACAGGCTATCAATGGCCAGTTCCTGGGTCCGTACCTGCAGAAGAGTAACAAGCAGATCGATGAGATTGTTAGCATGGTGAGGGGCTCACTCACCAAGATGGCTCGCATAACTCTTGGGGCCCTCATTGTGATTGATGTTCATGGTATGCCTATTCTGTTGTACATACATGATATATATCTAATCCGCAATAAGTAGAAGTCTATAGGGTGGATGTAATTTTTAATTGAAAAGAACATGGTGAAGATCACTGCTTGTATATATGCAAAACTTAAAAATGCCAATTTCCTGATAATGAAAAATAAAAAACTGTTTTGTTGCAATGCATTTATAATGTATCTGTTTATAGCTCGAGATGTGGTACAGAACCTGGTAGACATAGAGATCAAGGCTCCCCTGGACTTTGCCTGGATCTCCCAGCTGCGTTACTACAGAGAGGAAAGCCTCATCAATGTCCGGATGATCACCACCACGGTCGCATATGGTTATGAGTATCTAGGCAACACAGGTCGGCTGGTGATCACACCCCTGACTGACCGCTGCTACCGTACACTGATGGGGGCACTGCTGTTGAACCTGGGTGGGGCACCTGAGGGGCCGGCAGGGACAGGGAAAACTGAGACATCCAAGGATCTTGCCAAGGCTGTGGCTAAACAGGTAGGAGCTTGAACTGTTAGTCAGGGGATGCCAATCTCTGTCACAGTTGTTTTAGTGCTAACCTGTGTTTCAAAATATATCTTTGTAGTTAATTGAAGATTTTTTTAAAGAAATATGTCTTCTTAGTTTATTGCAATTTGTACTGGATATGTTTACACTGTGTACATAAATGAAATTATTGAGATCAATTGAATATACCATTGTATGTTTCTTTCCTGCCCAGTGTGTGGTGTTCAACTGTTCTGATGGCCTTGACTACCAAGCCATGGGCAAGTTTTTCAAGGGCCTTGCTCAGGCTGGGGCCTGGGCGTGCTTTGATGAGTTCAACAGGATTGAACTGGAGGTAACACTTGACATTGATTTGAATTTCTAGTAATGAAGACTGTCAATGGATATACATAACTTAGAATTATGATCTATGTTATCGTTTTTATTTTCGAACAAAATCTGGAAAATCATGCAAATCATTATTGCCCATGTAAATGTAAGACATGTTTAGAGATTATCAATGATTTTAAGTAATTTGAAGATTTAGTTCTGTCTTTCACTTTTTTTATGATGTCTTAAAGACGTTGTCTGTGTTAACCTACATGTACATGTAGCTGAGCTTACATTGTCACATATAACATGTGTGTATACAATGATGTGCTTGTCATTCACCAGGTATTGTCAGTCATAGCCCAGCAGGTACAGACCATCCAGCGAGCTATTGCAGAGCAGCTCACCATGTTTGTATTTGAAGGAACAGAGATCTCCCTGGACCCTACATGTACAATCTTCATCACCATGAACCCCGGATATGCCGGCAGGGCAGAGCTGCCGGATAACCTCAAGGTTGTACGCCTAAAAGATTCTTTGTGTCAGATTTTGATCAGAAAAATCTCATTTGAGAAGTAACATAATGATAAATGATGAAAATAACAAAATGTTAGAATTATCTGAAAAAAAAATAATTATAAATTGTTCTTGCTTTACACTGTGAAATACCTTTTTACATTTGAGAGCATAATTAAAAACTGGTAATAGGTTTGTTAAAATGACATTAAACATTCATTTGAAGGTGTTATTCCGTACTGTTGCCATGATGATCCCTGACTACGCGATGATTGCGGAGATCTCGCTGTACTCAATGGGTTTTGTGGATGCTCGGAGCCTCTCCACCAAGATTGTGGCCACTTACAAGCTGTGCTCAGAGCAGCTCTCTTCCCAGCACCATTACGACTACGGGATGCGGGCGGTGAAGTCTGTTCTCACCGCTGCGGGGAACCTGAAGATCAAGTATCCGGAACAGAGAGAGGATGTGCTGGTGTTGAGGTCCATTAAGGACGTGAACCTTCCTAAGGTATTTACTGTAAAAGATGTTAAGAACTAATTCTTAGCCATTCAAATAAGCTCACAAACAGTGGTATCAGGCATTAAGCTTCAAAATGTTTAGCGCTTTCATAGTAATCTGAAATTAAAAAAACCAAACTTTTATAATCTTCTGTAGAGTTTTATTAACATGAAAATATCCCGCAACCAATACACAGTTTAAATTGAAAGTCATTACAAGGATACTAGATTTTAACAGTGGCAGAAGAACCCAAGATAAAATTTTTAAAGGACTCAAAACAATGGATCCAGCTGTTAGGTTATATTTCATATCTACTTGCTTTCCCTATCCTAGTTCCTCTCCCATGACATCCCGCTGTTTGAGGGGATCATCTCTGACCTGTTCCCTGGGGTGGAGCTACCCAAGCCAGAGTATGATGCCCTCGAGGCCGCTCTCATCAAGCAGATAGAGGCACGAGACCTGCAGGCTGTACAGTATTTCATTGACAAGATCATACAGGTAACTGTAGAGGAGAAGTGGCTGGCCTTACTATTGCAATATGTATAAGCATGGTGAAAAATTAAGATAATGCTATTGTATCAAGAAATATGTAATATGATAACATATTTGATAGAAGACATGACAGTGTTCTTAGCATAAATAGAAAAATGTTAACTTTCAGATTGTCTTAGAACACATCTGGCCAAGCTTCATGCCAGTTATGTTATGTATTGTTCACCAAGGTAATTTCCTCTCAGGTGTATGATATGATCCTGGTTCGTCATGGCCTCATGATTGTGGGGGACCCATTGGCTGGGAAGACCTCCTCATTCACTGTTCTAGCAGAGGCCCTAGCTGACCTGCATAGCCAGGGACTCATGGAGGAGTTTGGGGTATGAAGAAGCACTTCATGGTTTACTTCTTTGCTTGTTTGTGTTTAACTTGAAAACAATAATTTATATATAGTATGTAATTTTAAATTACAAGTAAGTTTGATTTCTTTCCTTGAAAAAAAAAGAGTTTTATGCATTTTCTTTTTTAATGATACTAGTTACCTTAAGCAACATAACGATAAGTCAAGATTAGGCTAACTGAATGTTTATGTCCATGAAGGTATGGCGCCGCATAATCAACCCTAAGGCGGTGACCATGGGTCAGTTGTATGGACGGTTTGACCCAGTCTCCCATGAGTGGACAGATGGTGGGATACTTGTTTAAACTTACATTAGTTTAGTTATTTATTTATTTTTATCTGTGAAGAAGTTCAAGTAACTCATATTTTTAGTGAATTTTTAATATATTCTGGTTAAAGCATTGTAACACATTTGAATACAATTCATAAATCACGATTGATATGATGCTTATATCACATATCTGTTTTCAACTGGGTTACAAGTTTGTGTAGCAAAGGAATCTAAATCCACAAGTCTATGTTTCCAGGGCTTTTCAGTTTTTCATTGGTTTAACAGTAATAAAAGAATATTCAAATCAGGGAAATATAAAATACAATGTCAACAACCTATAATGACATTGGCTTGTATTTTATGTCATTAGGCATTCTGGCAAACACATTCCGCGAGCATGCCTCCAGCACGACTCATCACAGGAAGTGGATAATCTTTGACGGTCCGGTGGATGCCGTGTGGATTGAAAACATGAACACTGTGCTGGATGATAACAAGAAGGTGAGGACTTGGGCAAGAGTGTTGATCACAGTTTTCTAGTTTAATAATAAAAACAATTTCTTTGAGGACTGCAGGAACATTTTCTATTCATTCAGAGAACTGTTTAAGAATCAAAAGAAACTGATGTATTTATCTGGGCTACTATGAGCTAATGAACACTCCACTTCCACATATTTCCATTACAGTTGTGCCTGATGAGTGGTGAGATCATCCAGATGAGCAACAAACAGAACATGATCTTTGAGCCCCAGGATTTGGAGCAGGCCTCCCCAGCCACTGTCAGCAGGTAAGACATGGTCTTTGAGCCCCAGGATTTGGAGCAGGTCTCCCAAGCCACTGTCAGCAGGTAAGACATGGTCTTTGAGCCCCAGGACTTGGAGCAGGCATCTTCAGCCACTGTCAGCAGGTAAGACATGTTCTTTGAGAACCAGGACTTGGAGCAGGCCTCCTCAGCCACTGTCAGCAGGTCTGACATGGTCTTTGAGCCCCAGGACCTGGACCAGGCCTCCTTGGCCACTGTCAGCTGGCCTGACAAGGTCTTTGAGGCCAGAAATTGGAGGTGCCATCCATTGTCAGCCAGTAAAACATGGTCTTTGGGTCCTAGAACTTGGAGCAGGATTCCCCAGCCACAGTCAGCAGGTAAGACATGGTCTTTGAGAACCAGGACTTGGACAAGGCCTCCTCGGTAAGACATGTTCTTTGAGAACCAGGACTTGGAGCAGGCCTCCTCAGCCACTGTCAGCAGGTCTGACATGGTCTTTGAGCCCCAGGACCTGGACCAGGCCTCCTTGGCCACTGTCAGCTGGCCTGACAAGGTCTTTGAGGCCAGAAATTGGAGGTGCCATCCATTGTCAGCCAGTAAAACATGGTCTTTGGGTCCTAGAACTTGGAGCAGGATTCCCCAGCCACAGTCAGCAGGTAAGACATGGTCTTTGAGAACCAGGACTTGGACAAGGCCTCCTCGGCCACTGTCAATAGGTAAAAAATTATCTTTGAGTTCACCAGGACCTGGAGCAGGCCTCCTCGGCCACTGTCAGCAGATAAGACACACCCTTCTTTTTAGTTTCTTATACAACCAAACCTTAGAAAGATACAAAAAAGTAGCGTTTAAGAGGTTACACGACTTGCAACAAAACGCTTAAAAACTGAATGTTTTTTTGTGACTTGTGAGAAATTAGTAAAATTTATACCTCATTTCAAAGAGCCTTTATCTCTCTCAATTATTGACTGTTCAGTTAAAAAGTGAAAAAGGTAAATTATTGGTTTAATAAAATTGTTTCTCTTTAAATGCCTCCCCTAATCCCCTCCCCTGGTTTTGTGTTCAGGTGTGGCATGATCTACATGGACCCCCTACAGCTGGGCTGGGAACCACTGGTCAAGTCCTGGATGAACACTAGTCTCGTCGACCTGAAACTCAACCAGGAACAGAAAGATACTATACAGGTATGTTGTGCAGCATTTTAAGGCAATATGATTGAGTATATCCCACATGATATATATATTCCCTGCCTATGTTTGCAAGTCTTAAAAAGCTCATCAAAGAATGGTCTAATTTTTTATTTTTTATTATTAAAGCTGTTGAAAACTGAAATTGAAGGAAGGAAATTGACATCTGCTATTGTCACATCCAAATTTACATAATTGTTGTGTACCTGATAGCCGCTGCATGTAATTTTACTATGTGACATTGTAGATGTTGTTTGAGTGGTTATTGCCGCCGTGCCTGAACTATGTGACCAAGTACTGCAAGCACATCCTGGTTTGCCATCAGATGCACCTCACAGCCAGCATGGTCAAACTATACCACTGTCTCCTACAGGACGTCAAGTAAGATCAGGATTATATAATTTGTTTATTTTTGTCTGTTTTTGCTTTTACAAGGACATAGTGTTAAGCAGTTACATTTTTTTATATTTCTTTACTCAGAATTATTTCTCCAAGGCCCATTTGATTGCACACATTCTTCAAAACCTGAGCCAGCACTCTGACAGCCTTTAATTGCTGAGAATTTGCTAGATCCCAACACGCAATACCAGAACATGCAATTAATAACTGGTTCCTTTTCTTAGGCAGCAATTTTCAGACTTTATGACTTTTATATAAGGGCATTATTTCTTTAATGAGAAAATCAGACAGGTTGAAACATATTTTGAATGTTTAGCCTCATACTATCAGAATCACTCTTGATGGAGATATTTAGCACTTATTGCACAATTTAAGAATGAAGGAAAATTAAAACAAAATCTAACATGGCCCCTTAAGGAATTACCTAGGGGGAAATACTGGCTTAGCTCATTTTGCTTGCAGAAGAGCGTAGTGTTTAAGCAGGTACATACAGGCAGTTAGGGAAAAAAAAATTGTTACAAAATTGTAAAAAAAAATGTTTGTGTCTTAGCTGTTCCAGAAAAATAGCTGATGTACTTGTCTTAACTGAGAAACATGTCAGAAGTGCTAGATTATATAGAAGTAGTGTGCTTTTACTGTTTTCTTTTTCATATCATTTTATGCGATTTTTGACAAAAAAATGACTTTTTCATTCTAATTCTTTAGCTCTGTGTGCATGATACATGTATTAGCAACAAAGTGTCATAACTTGTAGTGTGTCAGCTGTTTGGCTACATCATTACATCACCTGTTCTACTTGCTTTATCATTGATTAAGTTAAACTTACGTATTTTGAACTTCTTCTTTTTATAACTCACCCAGTTTCCACTTTATTTACATTAGACCAGCTACATGTATGCAGAATACGAGGTAGTGTACATCTGTATCAATAAGTCCACCGTTGCATGTATCCTAAATGTCTCATATATGTGTTTATAAATGTTCAGTTTTTTTTACCTGATTTGCTTACTATAATCTTTTTACTAAAAATCTTTTCATTGACTTTTTTTGTTAAAGCAAAAAAATGGTGCAAAACACCAAACTGAAAGTAATCCATAGTTATTTTGAAAACAATTATTCTCATATATGTTTGTATTATTGAACCTTGGACAAAAGCATAATGTTTAATACAATTATTTAGTGACTGGATTTAGTTTGCAGATCAGGTCGGCATGACTCCTTACTGGCATGATTTCCACCACACCTCATTACTTCAGCCTTCAATGCATCAGCCATAAAGCCCTTCCTTAGCCTGTTCACCTGTTGAATTATTATAAAAGGTTTCATTTAGGGTAATAATACAGAGCTGTAAATTACCCTAAACTACCCTGTTAAAATCGGAATATCTTAACCTGTATATGAAGCCACTGAAGGTCATTAACTTGGATTGAACTTATAGATGTAAGTCCCATAACTCTAGCTTAACTATTTGTGAGATAAATTTTGAGATAACTGTTAGCATGTGCCTGCATTGCTCTTGTTAAACTGCAAATGCTGTAGATTGGGGTTGACTTTGGCTTAATATGATTCGGGTCAAGATTTTTGGTAACTTCATGTATTTTAATGTTTCCTTGTTCTCATTTTGAACCTGGCTGTGGTTAATGGAAAAATGTTCAATACCAATAACTTTATTCCGAGTGGTTGACAAGTATAAATTTATTTATCATGTATAAATTATTCATTATATTTCCAGTTAGTTTTAAAAAAAGTCATTTTCATCATTTGTAACCATCTTTACTCATATCTAAGTTTCTTAATATCAGTTTATATTGCAGGGGTGAAAGCAGAAAGGTTATAACTGACTTTAAAGAAAGAAGAAGATAGAACTATTTCCCTTTCAGGCCTAGAAGATAGAACTATTTCCCTTTCAGGCCTTGATGAGACCGTTTCAAATTATAGCCCATTAAAGTTAGTAAAGATCGTAATATCATACTGTCTTACACTCAATTTAGCTGTCCAATGTATGAATAATACAAAATGTATATGTACATTGTTTTCTTTTGCTATTTATATACATTTACATCATATTTTTCTTGCAACCTACAGAAAAATAGGAGACGAAGATGACGATGATGAAGATTTAATGCTTGAGGAGGAAAGCGAGGATGGTGAAGACACAAGCAAGGCGCCCAGCTTGTCCGAGCAGAAAATCATCGAGGAGAAGACAAATATGATCATCTCCTACTTCCTCTTCTGTATTGTCTGGTCCGTTGGTGCAACCCTCGACGAAAACTCCCGCATCAAGTTTGACGCGTATTTCCGTTCCCTTTGTGAGATGGAAAGTGTCAAAGATAAACACCCAAAGTATGTATGATGGTTTCATATTGATATAATTGAACTTTATATGAGTGTCAATGTAAGTTTTACATCCTACAAGAGAAATTTGTGTTGTATATGTTTATTTCTCATGTGTAAAATAATCCCTTATATACATCCATTTAGTGTTTATTTTATTATAGCTCATTGCTTGCTATTCAGCCAATCAGCACATAGAGTTTCATGTCCTCTATTTTGTTTGTTAGCCTACATGATTTATTTAATTCATTTATTAAGCTGTGTAATTATACTCACCTGTAGCTAATTGTATAAATAACTGGATAATTTATCCATAGGTTATTTTTTGACTGGTTTACTGTAATTATTTAATAAATATTGACCAATCAATAAACATTTTGACTAACTTTGACAAAACCAAAATAATAACCAAAAAATTATACAAGTGGCTACTGAGTTTTAATGGTTATCAGGAAGTAGGATATAGCTCATGTTTTACAAATTAAACAAATTGATTTCTGCAGTTGCTTAGTCAACTCCCTTTGAATAGATTTGTTAAATTTATTATACCGGGGTATGTGTACAAAATCCCCAAACATTATAACAGTGTTCATTTCCACTGTAGTTCCATCTTGTTTAATCATTGTGTCCCTTTTTTAATAGATCAAGATACATCCAAATTTATTAGATTAAAATAATTAAACTACTCCAACATGTAATTTGGATGTGCATCATTGTTGTTAGTAAATGTTCAAAATTAAAAAGACTTTATTATTGTAAAAATTACATAATAATGCTTAGTAATAAACAACTGATAAATGTAATTGAAGGTTTCTTTTCAGTTTATATCTAGATATATATCTGTTCTTTTTCTGTATTTATGTATTTCCAAGCTTACCAGTGTCTAATGTTATTAGAATATCTATATTTTAAATTACCATGATTATTCTTGTAAATGAGAAGCATTTCCCCTTCTTATGTTTACATTTCTTCTCCTCTCACTTGATATGTACACTTTAATTACGGTAGAACATGTATTTTAAAAACAGGGATGAGGATATTGAGAAGCCACATAGGTAAGATATCGGCCTGATGCCGGAGAGACAAGCAGATTGTCTTCATGTCTTCACAATTTTACTGTTCAGAAAGTAGATAGATTACCCCCCTTTAGTTTAGGATGGACATTTGCGTTTGTAACAGAACAAATTTGATCAGTTGGTGGATTCAATAACATTTCCATATCTTGTCTAACTTGATTGCAGCTTTTGATTTAACAAAGCACTTTATACCTTTATTACCCTTTAATCACTTAACTTTGTTTAAACTTATTAGAAGTAAACAGGTTTAAAAGCATGTATTTGTCTACCATATTAATTCAAATAATTTTCCTTTGCTATTATGTTTGTAAATCTAATCACATAGCAATGAGTATATGGATTTTTTTGTACAGGATAAGATCTCATTTTGGGGGTTCTAGAAAATTGCTTGGGCTTAGTCTGCTGATTGCTGTCATATTTCATGTTGTCTCAACTCAAGTGAATGTATTAACCAGACACTTTTCCCAAGAATAAGAATTTGTTTTAAATGCTAATATAAATCCTTAATCAAGAGGTTTGTGAGTTTCATCCTCACCAGGGGTACCTTCTCATGGCCTCTCATAATGGACACCAGTACTGGTTTCTACCCAGGTCACAGACTCCAGCATGATTCTATAAGCTGTTAGTGTTCATTTTTCACAATCAAGTTAACAGAAATTAATATAAACTTATTCCTGAATATGTTTTGAAATGTTAATTTTAAAGAACACTTTTCAACCTTTTGGTATTATGTATTATGATACATTTATATATATAGGTCCATAGCATGATGTATTCTCTATTCCAGGAACCAACAAATACAGCCATTTTAATACTGTAACATTATTATTATTATTGTTATTATTATAATTATTATTATTATTATTATTATTATTATTATTATTATTATTATTATTATTATTATTATTATAATCATCTGAGAACTATTTCAGACCTAAGGACCTCAAGTTTTCCCGCGGCCTTATGATCCCTAAGCGAGGCCTCATATATGACCATGTGTACCTGCGGAAGCAGTTTGGGTCATGGTATCACTGGAGCTCTCTCCTCACGGCCGTCGACATTGACGAGAAAACTAAGGTATGTACAACAAAGGTTCACAGCTAGGGTCTCATACCTGACCACTTCTCATATTATAAGGAATCATGAATGTTGTTGTTGAAAATGACAGTACCGGTTATACTGATATATTTGATGATGATGATGATGATGATGATGATCCTTTGGTTGATGACCAAATTAAGCAATTGTCTTGTCTGCTTGACTTATAGTGTACATTTGTATTTTTTGAAAAACAAAACATTTAGTTAGTAGTGTAATTGCAATCAAAGTATCTTATATTTTGTTATCAAACTAAAGGCATGAGTTTTTTATGTTTTGTTACTCGGACCAGCCAAGCAGATATTTTTGAAACTCTCGTCTTGAAAAAAAAATTCTTATTGAAAATACTATATAAAAAATGTTCATTTAAAATTTTGATCAGTTGAAATTGTTGATTTTTAAATATTTTATTTTCCATCCTTCTGTAAAAAAAAAAATTAAAAGTTTGGGTAAAAAATATATTTTTTTTGCTTAGGTAACAATTAAAAAAGACTTTACAATTAAATATGTTTAATACAGAGCGACCAGGTAAGAGATTTTACTAGTCTGAAATGCAAAGAGAGAAATTTTGCAAAGAACTTCCTTTCAGCTATGTGTGAAACATTTTAATAACCAGTTTACATGAATGCTTTTGTTTAAAACAGAATATATATATCAATGTTTGTGGTAGATTAGAAAAGTGTGAAATCAGAGGAGTTATATGTTGCAAGCTTAAGACACTGTCCATGTTTGCTACTTTTTGTAACAATGTCACTTGTTCACCATGTCATTGTCAGTGTTCATGTTATAATAACAGATTGTTCACCAGTTAATCTAGTTAACACTTTTAGAGCTATTACTGCCATTATAACATCTTTAATATTGTCCCTTATGACCAAACCTATCTGAAACTCATATGCTAACAAAGTGATTTTTGTACCCCCATTTTCAGGAATTGAAGGTAAGAAATGAAACACTATACATGCATGCAGACCTTGTATTACATTATGTGATATTGATAAATTCAATGTTTGTTAAAGTCCAGTTCATGTTTTATCATTAAACCATTTTGAAAATCATAATTCATTATAAATGTTCAACACTTTTTTAATCTATATTGAAAACAGATTTTAACACAGTAGGCACAAAGTTATCAATATTTTTCATATAACAAAACATATTAGATATCATAATAATCTTGCCATTTGTATTTGCATAGTACACTGATATGGTCCAGGTACAGAAACAGACCATTCTGGTCCTATAGCACAAATTCATGTAGTCAGCTGTTATGCTGGTCCTATAGCACAAATCCATGTAGTCAGCTGTTGTGCTGGTCCTATAGCACAAATCCATGTAGTCAGCCATTGTCAGTCTTGTCAGCCTGTCTGCAGTTACCTGGATTATAAACGAATGCTTTAGATTTACCCATATAGAGATACAAGTACCATTTGTTGTGTGCCCCCCCCCCATGTCTAGATTCAGTATCCTGGGTATGTGTAGGTTAATAAAAGTTTTCGAGTCTTAGACTATTGCACTTTTTCGAAGAAATATACAGACAATGAATCAAGTATGAGTATGGGAAATTAACTTGGTGTTACACAATTGCAGATTGGCTGACAGTATCAACAATGTAGCATCTCCCACTTTTTATGTATTTATGTCCACCTTTGCATGACCCTCATAGAATTTGTATTGGTCCTGTTTTGTAAGCAAGATATTTTATGCCCTTCTGCATTTACTCATGGTATAAACATGAATTATGTATCATAAGAACCAGAAACTGTTATGTTCATTTATGAAAGGAAGGGTAGACTGTTGTTATTTTTGTATGAAAACCAATATATATATATATATTTATTTTAATAATCACTTGTTACTTTGGTTTCAACAACCATGTTCTTAAGTATCCCTGCAAGACTATACTGATTTCTGGTTCAACTGCTGGACTTGCCTTTATTGAATAACCCCAGTGCCCAAATTGTGTGTTTGAATGTTTCAAATAGACATTCAGTTGTTGTGAGTCTGTCTTCAAGTAACATGTCATGTACCTAGATTGATGACCTTGACACCAACTGGCTGTATAACTTTACCCTGCCTGAACACATGGACAATGTAAGATGGTACCAGCACTAGGCCTTATATGCCCACTGGTGTTCCTGCACTTGTGTGCCTGTCCAGCATAGGTGATGCATTGTTGCTGTGTGGTTTAAGTTCATGGCCATTTAGATCTTAGATATCTTCTATCAAATATGAAATGATGTTGCCCTTTCTGCATTGCTTATTGTTACTTTAACAGATGGATAAATTCATTACTTATGTGGCAGATCAACTCCTCTAACCAAAGAGAACTGTAGACAAGGATAACTAATTTAGACATTCAAGGAATGATTCAAGTATGGTTTCCATGCCCAGATTAGTTAAAACTTATCTCCGAATTTTGTACAGACCCCAAGATCAACTACCTCTGACTCCTTAAAGTCCAGAGACATGTCAGCCGGGTCTAGGACACATGCATCCCCCCGCAGGCAGACTTCTCTTGAGCATGAGAAATCAGATGATTCTCTCAAACTCTTCTCACGCCTGCCTGTGAAACATTTGAAAGCTGGGCGTTCAACGGTATTATACAGAAAATTAGCAAAGTTTTGTTTTTTGCCGGGTTCTGTTTTACTTTATTGAAATTTGATTGTCTGCTGGTCTTAGTTGGCTGAATATTTTCAACAGTTTTGGAGATTACTGATTTGTTTATGGAGTTTTGTTGCTGCAGTCTATATTGGAGGTTATTATACCCTTAACAAACGAAGTTTGAAGAGGGTATATTTGAGTCAACCTGTGGTCGGTCGGTCAGTGGGTTGGTTGGTCTGTTGCAATTTTCCTTTCACGGAGGATAACTTGAAAACTACTGGATGGAGTTTAATTATACATAATATAATGGGTAAGCACAATGAGAGGAAGTGCAGTGTACAAGAACTATATCTCTATTTCAGCTAATTACAGAGTTATTGCCTTTTGCTACTTTTCCTTGTCCGGAGCATAACTTGAAAACCACGGGATGGAATTTAATTATACATCATATAATGGGAAAGCACAATAAAAGGAAGTGCAGTATACACAACTATAACTCTATTTTACCTAATTACAGAGTTATTGCTCTTTGTCACTTTTCCTAGTCGGGAGCTTAACTTCAAACTTCTGGATGGAATTTAATTTAACATCATACTTAAGTAAAGCACACTGAAAGGAAGTGCCATAACCATAACTCTGTTTGCTAATTACAAAGTTATTGCCCTTTGTTAATTTTCCTTGAAAATGTATTGAATTTGATCAAACTTCATACAGTTGTAAAGCATAATGAGTGGAAGAGTAATGTACAAAAACCAGAACTCTGTTTCAGCAAATCACAGAGTTACTGCCCTTTGTAACCTTTTCTTGTCTGGAGCATAACTTGAAAACTACTGGATGTATTTTTTTTCATACATGGTAAAGCACAATGAGAGGAATTCCAGTGCATAAGGAGAACCATAACTCTATCTCAGCTAATGATGGAGTAATTGCCTTTTTTACTTGTTCTTGTCAGCAGCGTAACTTCTAAATCACTCAATGGATTTGAGTTTTACAACATGGTCAAGCATGATGACTGGAAATGCAATGTACATTAACAACTGATTAATGGCCTTTTTTCAAAGAAACTGTGCCAAGGCGGCATTTGGGGATATTCATCACTCCTTTGACAGCTCTAGTTGAAATAGATGGTTGTTTCTTGTTGATCCTCCAGTAGTGGTTTGGTTTGCATTCGCAAAGATGTGGTTGTCCTACTAATGAGTACAGTGAAACTCACAATTTTGGTGTTGGATAGAAATGGATGTTGGGTTACACGGTAGTGTGGGGCAGAATGGTTGCACAAGTCCAATTTTTCTTTTAATTTGTTATTCCATGATTTTTTTTCACTTTTTGTTTTTAATCTTTCCCTTGTATATAATTTAGGACAAACCTAAAAGTGCATTTTATAATGAAGAAATGGTAAGGTTGTGTTACAGCATGATTTTAGACATCTAGACTTCATATTATATGCCATTTACTGCATTACACAAGAATGATATAGCATGAGAAATCTGGATAGCATTACATTAAGGTCGTAATCTGTTCTGTATGCCTTACATATATATATATGCATGTTACTTTGTTTCTTTATAATATTGCAGACTTTTGTAGTTTTGAATACAAATAAACCGGGTTTTCACTAGGCACATGTAACAATTTTTAATCACCTTGTTAATATGATAATTTTGTTGAGGTATCTGTTACAGACCACGGATTCCAGTGTTATCTAATTTAACTATTGAAAATCCTGAATTCAAGTGTTAACTGATGGAAACCCAAATTTAAGTGTTATCTGGCATAACTGATGAAAATCCAAATTTAAATGTTATCTGGCATAACTGATGAAAACCCTGAATTCCAGTGTTATCTAGGGTAATTAATGAAAACCCCTGAATTCCAGTGTTATCAGGTATAACTGATGAAAACTCAAATTCCAGTGTTATCTGGCATAACTGATGAAGACCCCCTGAATTCAAGTGTTATCTGGCGTATTTGAAGAAATCCCCAGAATTCAAGTGTAATCTGCCATAACTGATGAAAAACCCAAAATCCAGTGTTATCCGGCATAACTGATGAAAAACCCCAAATTCAAATGTTACCTGGCGTAACTGATGAAAAACCTGAATTCCAGTGTTACCTGGCATAACTGATGAAAAACCTGAATTCATTAGTGTTATCTGGCGTAACTAATGAAAACCCAAATATCAGTGTTCAATATCTGGCATAACTGATGAAAACCCCCAAATTCCAGTGTTACCTGGCATAACTGATGAAAACCCCTAAATTTAAGTGTTATCTGGCGTAACTGATGAAGTCTCCCGAATTCCAGTGTTATCCGGCGTAACTAATGAAAACCCCAAAATTCAAATGTTACCTGGCGTAACTGATGAAGACCCCAAAATTCAAATGTTACCTGACGTAACTGATGAAAACCCAAATTCCACTGTTATCTGACGTAATTGTTGAAAAACCTGAATTCCATTGTCTTGCATATCTAATGAAAACCCTCAATTCTTACGTTATCAGGTGTTTTAATTCTGTTTCAATATATTTTATCTTTCACTTGCTAGATTTATTATGTAGACATTTTTTTGTGGTATTTTGCATGTCTATGTTTTAGTAGTTATTATATATGCATGTCTTGTTGTTTCTATATAAATGTGCATGTAATACTGTATTACAAATTATGTTTAGATGCATGTTGTACGTCACACTCCAATATCTATATTTAACTTATGTACAAAGCCAGTTCCTAGCTCTCCAAGCCTTCTAGATATATAACACAGCACTGATGCGGTCCGGGAAAACATAACCTTCAGTTTCTTAGGCACGTTTTTTAAACAGTCTTGAGGGAGTTTAAAAGTTATTTATATTTAAAGTGACACTCTTATTCAAAATCATACACATGTATAACAAACACATTAACTTCTTACTAAATAATATAATTATGAAAAATATTAGAATGCTAAAAAAATTACTGTGATCTACTATAGTCTCCTAAGGTAGAAATACCTCTTTTTATGCACATTTCTTTTCTCAAAATCAGCAGCAGGGTGAAGACAATTTATGTAACGGTGCCTGAGAAACTAAGCATGTTTTTTCCCCTTAATATACAGAATAAAACATGTACCTTACCACCTTTTTAGAGTTGTATGTTTGTAATGCAGTATGCATTATTGTAGATACATGAGTTAAGATAAAATATCGAAGTAGTGTTACTTTTGAAATGTAAACAGTATAAAAAGTAGAAAATTAATTTGCAACTTTCATTACCGTAATTTCACAACTATTTATTACTTAATATGTAAAAATAAAATAAAAAAATAGTTATATAAATGTGGGATGCAGTGAGGCAGCAAATTTTTGGTACAAAATAAAGGACCATCTCAGTAAATTGGCAAAAAACTTGTGCACAGCTGTGTGATGCTGTTCATTATTTAGACAACAAAACGGACCATATTACTGATATCAAAATGTCAAAACTGTGCAAAATATTAAATTGATATTTTCACTATTTAAAACATTGAAAACCATTTTCACTGAAGAAACTCTATTTACCATTAGAAATCATATAATGGCAGTTTGTTACGCATTGGAGACAACTCTTTTCTTGCATACCGGACGTGTGTTTCAGGTCATGTGACCGGTGCTGGAAAAACTCATCTTACACCCCCCCATGTATGAGTCACGCGCAACAACGCGCCACTTCTTATTTCTTTAATTGTATGGTTAATGAAAAGTATATTATGCAATTTTAATAACGCGGAATCAAACATATAAGTATACAATACTTTTAATTAAAATTGAAAATGAATAATCGTAAAAGTGTGATTTTTAAAGAAACTATTTGACGTCGATAGTGATTTAAAATTACTGCGTTTTATGACGTCAGTACACAACGTTGCACTTTTTTTGGTGAAATGTACTAAAGTCTGTTTTCTACGTCATTTTTTCCACAAATTCATAATTTTAGGTATGCAAGAAAAATTCTCAATTATGTTTTTCGGTCCGGATTGAAAAATCCGACCCTCGGGCACGCTGCGTGACCAGTAACGAGGCTTGCTTACGCATGTGCCCTCGGGTCGGATTTTTCTATCCGTACAGGAAACACATGATAGATAATGAATAATGAATAGGCAAATTTTATGATTTTTGACAGTTTACTGAGATGATCACTAAATTTGTTAAAGGTAACTAAAATTTGATGCCTTGCCTTCTCTTTAAATTAGTAGTTCAATACAGACAGATTGGTTATTGGTATGCGCAGAACCACTGGACACAACCACCAAAACATTTTACCATAGTTTTCAGAGATTAGCTTTTTACCTCATCTCAGTTCCTTCAACAAAAAAAGGAAAAGTCAAAGTTGGTAATGTCATTTTGGTCATTACTTGGAAAACAATTCAAGATTATTGAATGACATGAAACATAGTTCATGCAAATAATGACAAAATACATTGTATAAATGTATTTTGAAGAAACAAATAATTGGCTTTTTTTTCCCCTGAAAACTTCAGAAAACAGATGAGCATTCAGTTTGTCTCTGCATTGACCTATATACTCTTGTTTATTACTTTAAATACTGTGGCAAAATGCTTTATAGTCTTAAATTATTAAACAGAACATTACAATTATGATTATATTACATATTTAGTATATATTAACAATACTAATTTAATGAATTAAATTTCCAATAATTTTTAACCTTGGAAAATGGTGCAAAGATGTATAATTGTGCGTGGGGACAAGTTTTGGTGCACATGAGCATGAGAGATGTTGTGAAATGCTACTTGTTAGTGTATGTGCAAGGGTGGACTACTTTATGTATGTGTACATACAAAATTGGGCTACTTTATGTATGTGTATGTGCAAGGGTGGACTACTTTATGTATGTGTACATACAAGAGTGGACTACTTTATGCATGTGTATGTGCAAGGGAGGACTACTTTATGCTCTTGGCTAGTCTGTTTTTCAAAGAAAAAAAAGTTGGGCTTTTGTGATACTCACTCAGCTGCCTTTGCTTCGTCATTGGCAGCGTTGATTTTAACCTTGGCTAAAATTTAAAAACTGTTCAAGATATTAAATGAAACTTATTACAAATGTGACAGGGATTTTAACACACATGTTTAGGAAGGCCCATAACTCTGAGGTTAATAATTGTTGAGTTACACCCATTTTTCTACAAAAAAAAATGCAAAACCCTTAACCTTGCCCATAACTCAAAAACTGTTGAAGATATTTAAATGGAATTTGGTACAGATGTTGCAAGAAAATATGTAGCAAGAGAGATATCTCTACAAAAAAACTTTTTTAATTTTAAGTTTTACCTACATACATGTATATGGGGAGAAATACAAGTGGTGTTTCACAACATCTCTAGTTTTGAAATGAATTGTATTAAAAAAGACTTAAATATTAGACAAATTCATGAAATTATGTGCACCTTGATGAGTGTAGACATTAATGTGATTTTTCATTGGTGTAAGTTAAGAGACAGTTGTAGAGGAACTAATAACAGTATTTCATCATCAACTTAATTAGTAATTTCCAAATTCTAAAATTAACAATTCAAGTGCACATTTCATGTGCACATTTCATGAAAAACTGTCTTTTAACTTAATGATATTGTTTGTGGAATTATTTTTTATCGCAAAAATACATAATAAGCTTAATATTACGGTACTAATTTTTCATATCTCACTTCCCCTTAATTACAAACAAATTATTTTTATACATGCAAACTTTGCTTAGCTGTACTAAACCTTTCAGCTAGCTTGCCCCCCAAAAAGAAATGATTCCACATAAGACATTTTGTGTTGGTTTTGCTGTGACTAATCCTTTTTCTCACTTTTTTCACATCACCTCAACTAACATTAGAGGGACAAAGAGCTACGAATAATGGTAAGACCAAATGCCCTAAATAAGGAATTAAATGTTTTTGTCAACATATGAGTGTTCTATTTGTACATCTATGTTTTAAATTACATGTAGTTGAAAAATGCACATTCAGGACAGGTACGTGAACCCACATTTGTCATTTGAAATATGTTTCCATTTTGTTGTCATATGAATAGTAATATGAGTTTGAGCATGTTAAGCTCAATTATAGAGGAATTTTACAACCATTTGGCAAATTATTTTCACTCACATTTAATACTGTGCCAATAACAGATCAATGAGCTGATAATCAAAACTGTGGAAACGGAACGTCAGAAGTATTTCCTGGAGCGACTGTTGCTTAATGACAAGCCCTTGCTGCTGGTTGGACCGACCGGCACAGGGAAGAGTGCCATCACAAACAACTACCTGCTCTCCTTACCAAAAGACCAGTTCATCATCAACAATGTTAACTTCTCTGCTCAGACGTCAGCCAATCAAACACAAGATATAATATTCTCCAAACTTGACAGGTATAACAGCTTTGTTCAGCTTCAAACTGAAGGTGTTTAAATGAATACAGAATGTTGACAGCTTGTCCGTTTATTGAATCATCAATCATTTTATCAATTCTTATTTGTGTAAATGTCATTATGCCATTTTGAATTATTGATGTGGTTCCAAATTGTGAGAGTACAGCATTTAATTGGTGCAAGGAAATCAGTGTCAAAGGCAGTACTACTGTTTTCAGGCGTAAAAAGGGAGTGTATGGTCCAGCCCCTGGCAAGCGACTCGTGGTGTTTGTGGACGACCTGAACATGCCCGCCAAGGAGAAGTATGGAGCCCAGCCGCCCATAGAGGTTCTCCGACAATGTATCGATCAGGGATACTGGTTTGATAGGTATGAGAAAAGTATACTGTGTTTACAATTGATCCTGAAAATGTCGTCTGAGTTGGTCAAATAAGGTGAGGTCTGATTAATTGTCCTGTCTGAAAGCTTTGAACTTATCCAGATATTCTTTCAAAGTTTCTACACTGTAAACCTATTTTGTTTCCTGTTTGTTGTGAATAGCAAAGCTATGTTTTGAAAATGACCACTTCTGACTTCTTCCAGGAAGGACACGAGTATACTGAACCTTGTGGACCTGAGCATGTTGTGTGCTATGGGGCCGCCAGGTGGAGGTCGTAACAACGTCACCCCACGATTCCTGCGACACTTCAACGTGATCAGCATGCTCTCCTTTGATGAGGAAACAATGAAAAACATATTTTCTCCGATTGTTGACTGGCACTTTAGAACATTTGAGAATACACATAGGCGATGGTCAAGGGTAAGTTGTTACAAAGTTGTTATGGAGGTGTTTTTTTATAGATATTATAGAAATGTAACAGGGAGAAACCCAGCAGTGAAGGCAGTTTACTGTGACGTAGTTAAGACAGCCTTAAACTAATTTATATATATATTTAAATCTTTGTAATCATCGATATCTGACCTTTTTTCCAGATTATAGTGACTGCTACCCTGGAGATTTACCAGAAGGCCATTGCTAACTTCCTGCCCACTCCGTCCCGATCTCACTATGTCTTCAACTTGCGAGACTTTGCAAGGGTTGTACAGGTCAGTAATCAATTATATGTTATTGTAATAACATGACTCTTAATAATCTTGGATTTTGTTCTTGCAATAGTGATTTATTAAATCTGAGGAATAATGATGTCAGGATAAGGTATTTTTAGAGTTTTTTAGAAAACTGACATGACATAGAAGATTTTATGTACATATAATATCATGATTGTGCAGCCCTTTAGTACTGAAGTCATAAGTATTTAAAATACAATGGTCTTCAAAATTATTTAAAAAGATATTTCTTGTGTACAGATTTATGATGTTTAAATATGACCTTGACTAAGTTCAGGGAGTGTTGTTGTTACAAGTGATCCAGATTGTCAGTAGCAGTCCCAGATCATGTGCCTGTGTATACCTGATTTCTAGTCTACTGCTTCTATGTTATATCACAATTTTTCTGGTCTATATTTCCAGGGAGTGTTACTATTCAAGTCAGAGGTGATCCCTGAGGGTCAGGAGGGTTCTCAGAAGATTATGCGCCTGTGGATACATGAGGTCTACCGCGTCTTCTATGACAGACTCGTGGATGAGAATGATAGAGACCTCTTCTTCCACATGGTCAAGGTGGGTTGAGGCTGTGGAAGGGTTTTAGTTTGGCTATTGTATCAAGTGGTATCATACTTTTGTAGGTCATTGGTGTACTGAACATCTTTTGTCTGAATGTAATAGTACTGGGAATGGCATGGTTCTATAAAAGTTCTTTAACATGGCAATTATTACCGGTATGTTTTCATGAAATATTGACTTTTTCACATTATTTTCATGTAAACATTTCGTAAAGAATGGGACATATTATTATTTAATGACAATGAAGCTACTTGGTGAATGGAGGTTTGCATGTGACATATACAGTTATTTGTATACGTGTTTCTTGCATTTGTAACCATCAACTATTCAAATCCTTTCAGCTTTGTGTGGAATCCCAGTTTAAAGAGAAGATGAACTCCCTGTTCTCCCACATCACAGGCGACCCCAAGGCCGACGTCACCGATGACAACATACGCTCTCTCATGTTTGGAGACTACATGAGCAAGGGCAAAGCAGAGAAACTGTACGATGAGATCGAGAAACTTGATGAGCTGAGGGAGGTAAGAAAGACGATGGGATTTAGAAAAATAGAGGGAGTTGCATGAGTTTTTGTTGTAAAAACCTTAGGGAAAGGAATTGAAGGTCAAAGCAGAACTTTAGTTTCTGATTAGATACATGATGGATGTTTTGCATAAAATGAATAGGAAAGCTTATCCTAGCTAAGTATATAAAAGATAAGATCTAGATCTCCACAAGCTTACACTGATCACCTCAATTTTTGCGGGACTGATTATCTTACCTTTTTATTTGAAGGTCACCAGCTCATTGTTATGTATTGTTATGTTAAGTATGTTTGTTATTCATGTTGGAAAATAGCTTATTGAACTAATGTTTTTTGATGTCATATACTAAACTCTAAATAATGATTCTTGTATCTTTATCTCCTTACAGACAATAGAGCAATGTTTGGAGGAGTATAATATGATGAGTAAAGCCCCAATGGACCTCGTCATGTTCCGATTTGCCATTGAGCACATCTCGCGTATATCTCGAGTCCTCAAACAGCCAAACGGACACTGCCTACTTGTTGGTGAGTGAAAGCAATAGAGACCTGTCTATCATTGTGTATTTGTGTCTTAAAGATGTTAGCTGTTAAACACACATTCTAACAATTCTAGTCGGACAGTTCAACAATGTACATAAATTCAGTTGCCTCCTTGAAATTAATTTTGATGTATTGTTTTTGATTGCTCTTGTGTCAGCTTCTCTTCTCGATATAACATAAATTGCTTGGTAATTTAAAGTACATCCCACATAAATATCTTATTAATTAATTAGTAATTAAAAATACATTCCCTCTATCATATCCGTATTCCTGTGTATATTATCGATAAGATTAACAAATATTATCATTTTCACATTTTTATCCCTGCAGGTATTGGGGGCAGTGGAAGACAGAGTGCCACCCGGCTGGCAGCCTTCATGTCCGACTTTGAGCTGTTCTCTATCGAGATAACAAAGAACTACAATATGCCGGAGTGGAGGGAGGACCTGCGTAAGATGATGCGAAAGGCAGGGGATGAAGGGATCTCTATGGTCTTCCTGTTTGGAGACCACCAGATTAAGGTAGGGGGATATATTTGAATTGGGGAAAATAAGGGTCTAACCCAGTATATGTCATAAATAAGAGTGAAAAATCTAATCAAAATTAGAAATTTAAGCTTGAGATGCATAGATGTTGTAGAAGTTTAATGCCATGGTTCTGAACATACCAGTATTCATTAACATTCAGCGAGAAGTCTGTTAATATTTATTACTTGACTGATTTACAGAAATTCGAACAATTCTAGGATAGGTAGCATTCTTTAGGTGATCTTTGAGTCACAAAGATGTATTTATGATATTGTTTATGTTTTAATTAAAAAAATGCGAAGGTGACTGTTATGTATTTCCATGAACATTTTCAATATTGGTACATTTTCCTGACAAATATAGTACAGTATGTGCCAGTAGTATGCGTTGAGTTGACAGGATTTAACCACCTTATTCTTGGTGAATGTTTCCAATTATTTCTCTGTAGGATGAGACATTTCTGGAGGATGTGAACATGATACTGAACACTGGGGACATCCCTAACCTATACGATAATGAGGAAAGGCTCGAGATCATTGAAAAGGTAGGAGTTTTTTTAATATCACTTGTGAACTAGTTATTGCAACATTATCCATATCATTCTTTTTGGCATTATGTTACTTGAGAGTTTGACTCCATGATACCATGATATACACAATCCGAACTCACATGCACTCAAGCCGAGACAACCTGACGGGAAGTGAGTGCAGTTACCAGCTTTGCCTGACAAAAGTTATGAAATTGAGTACACATCTCTTAAACAATAATAGTGAAGTAAAAACTTATTCTGGTGGAATCATACTGAGATATCTTAGTAATATTCTTTCTTGTCTTCTGTGCGTTTCATGTTTTGGTTTTGGTTTGCACATGCAAAGTATAAAATAGCTTTTCTATGTCGAAAACAAAAAAGCTTGAGTGAATTTATTCTTTACAGATGCAGATTGTATGTCAGAATGAGAATTCTCCTCTAGAGCGCACTCCACTCAATATGTACAACAAGTTTATAGAGAGGGTGCGACGTAACCTCCATGTGGTGCTAGCATTCTCTCCGATAGGGGAAGCCTTTAGGAACCGCATCAGAATGTTCCCATCCCTCATCAACTGCTGTACCATTGACTGGTTTAAGGTAACATTTATCTGTATTTTTAAGCTTGCTTGCTTCAAAATGTTACAAAAGTTAAACATACTTAAACATAATATATCATAGTTTTTTTATTACTAGATGATTTCTTATGTACTATTAATGTTTACATAAAATAATTTAGAAAAAAAATAATAGAAAATCTTATTTATGATAGTGACATAATTTCAGCATTTATATCAATGGTTGAAAACTTTCAAAGACCTTTTCCATGTCATTAATGCATTTACAAAAAATGTTGCTATTCCATCTCTTAGGCATGGCCTGAGGATGCCTTGGAGCTGGTGGCCAACAAGTTCCTGGACGATGTTGAGATGACCAATGAGGTGCGCTCAGAGACTGTCGTCATGTGTAAACACTTCCATGAGAGTGTCAGGGCTCTCTCAGAAAAGTAAGAGTACTAACTAGGAATTACATTGTGTTTCTTCGAGTTTTTCATTTATAAATCAACAATATTAAGCTTTAAAGGGGCTCTCTCACAGATTGACAATAAGCAACATTTTTGGGAAATGTTTCCATGGACCAAATGCAATTATTGCAAATCGTTTTAAGAAGTAAAAGTTACCTAAAGAATACACCATGGAAGAAATGTCCATAAATGATCAAAACTTGTCTTTGAAGTTAACTGGGATGAACTGTATTCGTAAATTGATAAGGACAAATATAGAAGGCTGGACATACATTAGCTGACAACATTATCAGCACTATAGAGTAATAATGCTGGTGGTGTTTGCACTCAAATTAAAATGGGTTTTCCCATCATCAGTGATTATATTTTATCAAATATTTGGATAGAAATTTGGAAGAAAACAGTTAATTTATTAATATTAAGTGTTTTAATGTTGATTTATTGGATAATGCATTTTTTTACGAGGGAGAGTCCCTTTGAATTAAAATGTGTCTCCTTTTTTGAAGTAAATTGTCATCATTATTAATGAATAGTCAAACTTGATATTTAGACAGCTACATCAAGTCTTACAAACTTTTCCCATAATCTCAGGCTCTTATCACTAACATATGTGTTTTGAATTAGTTTCTTATACAGAAACATCTTAAACTTGCTTTAGGTTTTACAACACAATGCGTCGCCGTAATTATGTGACCCCCACATCATATCTGGAGCTGATCAAGACGTTCAAGAATCTCCTAAAAAAGAAAAGAATGGAGATTCTCACACTGAAGAACAGATACCAGATTGGACTTGAGAAACTCGAGTTCTCCGAACAGCAAGTAAACATTACCTTTCGTATTTGTTATTTTATTATTTTGGTGGTGTATTCTCATTTTCTCTCTGTATGAATTGTATTGATTTCTTCAGGTTTAAAACTTAAAACTGAAGTGTACATAAGTCAGTTACACAACTACAATAGAGAGATATTGCTGTGCTTGCTTTAAGTTCTTTTAACTTTTAGGTGACCTATAATATACAAGCAATGCAAAGTCGCAATAATGATGACAATGATAAAAATATTTACAAGCAATAACACACATATTTAAAGAAATAAAGGGAGAATGTAGCATGCGTAATAGGTTACATTACACCATATTTCAGATCAATGTGATGCAGAAGGAGCTGATAGAGCTGCGGCCCCAGCTAATTGAAACGAGCAAAGAGACAGAGGAGCTTATCGCAGTGATCGAGACAGAGAGCAAGGAAGTGCACCAGGTCATGGAGGTCGTTGCCGTTGACGAACAAGCCGCACACAAGGCTGCCAGTGAGGCACAGGCTATCAAGGTCAGTGAGAAAATACTTTCAAAAGATGCATCAGCATAATCCCTTTTGTATCAAGTTAAAACCAAGTGTAATCATGTTGTTTCATCATGAAATGTGTTTAAACTAAACCAGGTTGAGTGGATGTTTCTATATCAATTATCAACTGTTATTGTGCTCTTCAAAACAGTTCTGTTCTCCTTTATTGGTGAAAAGGATACCATGTGACAAAGAAGATGAATTTATTTACTAGTCAAAAATTTGAAAAAAATCATTTCATGAAATACATTTCCGAAAGTTATAATTTCACAACATTATTTTATTCCTTGTTGACAAAATTCCCAGGTGGAGTGTGAGGAAAAGCTAGCCATTGCAATGCCAGCCATGAATGCAGCCATCGCTGCCCTCAACACACTGAAGCAGAATGACATCAGCCTTGTAAAATCAATGACTAACCCTCCCTCAGGCGTGAGGCTTGTGCTGGAGGCTGTCTGCATCATGAAGGGGCTGAAAGCTGATAAGAAGCCCGATGCTAGTGGGAAAATTGTGGAGGACTTCTGGCCCGTAGCTAAAAAGGTTTAAATGAATCTTTTTATGCTTTTGTATAAAATGTACACATAAGGCTAATATTCTCAGTCATATAATAATTGCTATTAAATACTTAGTTAAAATCATGCCTGTTAACACTCATAACTGTTTAACTACATACAATTGTCACAAACACATTCACCTTTTAATTTGTCATGGAAACATTATGTTACATAAGATAGGCATTAACATCAATACATATATTATTTCACATTCATTATACACAGAAATTCAGGACTCATGGCTTTGATTTTTTATTTTGTCTCACAGATGCTTGGAGACATGAAGTTCTTGGAAAGCTTGAAGGAGTATGACAAAGACAACATTCCAGCATCGATCATGGTACGAATACGCAAAAACTACATCAACAACACAGATTTTGACCCTGCAATCATCAAAAACAGTTCCTCTGCCTGCGAGGGTTTGTGTAAGTGGGTGCGTGCAATCGATGTTTATGACGGTGTGGCTAAGGTTGTGGCCCCTAAGAAGGAGAGTCTAGATATGGCTGAGGCTGAGTTGAGTGAACAGATGGCCAAGTTGAATATGAAGAGGGCGGAGCTGAAAGCCATCACCGACAAACTGAAGGGCCTGCAGGATAACCTGAAAAGAAAACAGGATGAAAAACAGGTGAGAGGAAATGATGTGGTGACTTAATGTGAGAATTTACCTGTATATAGCTGCATATAAGAGGATAAAGCTATCATGACTTGTACTCACATAAGAACAGAGAATTGGTTTATTGTTTAGCTAATTGCTTTGTCACAACTTGTGTTCTACTAAATCTATTTTAGAAATGAAACAATTTAAGGACAGATTTGAGCTGAAATTCATAGGAGGAATTTTAGTGGAGTATACCAAATATTTCATTCTGTTTTTTCAGAACCTTGAGGACAACATAGGGCTGACGAAGGTGAAGATAGAGAGGGCTGAGAAACTCATCAGTGGCCTGGGAGGGGAGAAGGAGAGGTGGACCAAGGTCAGGGTTGAAACATGAAGCACTTTGTGATACAAAGGAAAATGTTTATTTCCAATGGTCTACTTCTTATTTGTTGCTTTGATCACTTATTTGATTTCTCGCAACATAGTCATAGGGGAAAATATCATAATATTTGCGCTTAAATTGGAGCTAAAGAATGAATAAAATCCAAGTTAATTAAGTCCATGTGTAATTTTGTTTGTCCATGTATTTCACAGTTTTATGCACATATCATTGGTTGACTGGTTATAAAATTAAAATCAGTGCAGCTCAGTGTCTTATCAATTATAGCTCTCAGGATAATAGAGGGTGGGAGTGGTCTAGCTAGTCGTTATACATGTAGGTGTCCACTTGTCACCCAAGAGGTTGTGGGTTTAAATCAATACCCTCCAGGGGATCTTTCTCATTGCTTCTCAAAATAAACATCAGCACTGGTTTCAATCCAAGAAATGGACTTCAGCATGATTCATAACAGCTTTTGTCACAATTGTGCTGAAAGAAACTAGTATACTAGTACAAGTATAAACTAACTATAATCATAAATCATCTAGGTTATTGTGTTTCTTCTGTTAAAGATGACAAGTCTCCACCAAATGTAGGTTGTTATATTATAATCCATACTTTGTTTCTGTTTGTTAAAGAATGTTGAGGATTTGAATGAGACATACGACAACATTGTGGGAGATGTTCTACTGTCAGCCAGTGTAGTTGCCTACCTCGGACCTTTTACCCTTGCCTACAGACAGGTAAACCTTGTTTCAAAGGTTTAATAAAGCCAATCTTCTTGAACTAACAATATGCTGTGAATCAAGAGATTGTTAATTTTATTTTGAAACTACAGGATACCTTGATTATATAATTGCCAGGATTGATTTCCTGAGCATTGGCTACATGTTTCAGAGTGTTAAGTTTTACCTCCTTTTATGGTTAAGTCAAGTGGGTCCTTCTTATGATAAGTTTACCATGAAATATTGTAAAAACAAGAACTTTTGTTGAATATTAAAGGGGCATTGTCAGATTTTATCATGAATACAAAAATTAAAAATTCATGTTTTTTAATAAATTTTTGAACATACCAATGTGATAAGTTGAAATATTTATTATATTTGGAATGAGTGATCGATTTTTGTTGTTGATAAGTTGTTGCCAACATGTATTGAGAACTATGTGCTTAATATACTTATACCTTCTCTGGTTCCCAGGACTGTATCAAGGAATGGTACACGATGTGCGTAAACAAGGACATCCCTGTGTCGGAAAACTTCTCTCTGCACGGCACACTGGGGGACCCTGTCAAAATACGTGACTGGCAGATAGCCGGGCTCCCTGTTGACAAGTGAGAATGGCGTTGTAATGTAACTTTTACTGTTAAAGAAATGTTTGGATGTAATGTTACAACTTACATAAGATTGAACCAAAATTTGAGTATTCAATTCAATCAATTACGTTTTGTATCAACACAATTTACAATAGGTGGACAGTTTTTTATTATTATTCCTTTTATTCTAAAATTTTAAACAGTTGATACAAAAGGTATAGCCTGTACCAGACTTAATAGACATAAGACATAACTTAAACCTTTTGCACGTTCTGTTTCCAGTTTCTCAGTGGACAATGCCCTGATCGCAACCAGTGCTAACCGATGGCCCCTGATGATTGACCCCCAGGGTCAGGCAAACAAATGGGTGAAAAACATGGAGAAGGCAAACAAGCTTGAGGTCATCAAACAGTCGGACCAGAACTTCACACGCTCCCTGGAGAACTGTGTACAGGTGGGTGATTGACAGAGGCGTGAAGGGTCATGTGACTTAGGCCAGCTGGTACATTAATTTACTGTGGAAGTTATTATTAAGTGAAATGCCACATAAGATGAACAATTTTTTAACTCTTTTTTAGCTGTTTTTATTTGTTTCTTTGCTTAGTCTAATGAAGAAGGTGTTGTGGACACTTAAGAACAATTATTTTAGTTGATAATCTTTTAAATAGCTAAAATCCACATTGTCAATCAAACATGTAACTATTGCATGTGACAGTTTGGTAACCCGTGCCTGCTAGAGAACGTGGGTGAGGAGCTGGACCCAATCTTGGAGCCCATTCTGCTGAAACAGACTTTTAAGCAGAGCGGGCTGGACTACATGAGGATTGGTGATCAGGTGGTTGAGTGTAGCAAGGACTTCAGATTCTACATCGCCTCACGCATGAGGAACCCGCACTACCTACCTGAGGTCTCCGTAAAGGTAACCTGAGGAACTGGAATGCGTTTTATCAAATCATTTAGTGTTTAATATAACTTATGATAACCTCCATTTGCAGTTATATAAGAAATTGCCCTTGATGGTTTAAGAAGTGTTTGAAGTCTAATTTTGGGATGCTGGGAAGCTAGAATATAGTATTTGATGACTGAATCCCTAATTGTTCATGAATGACCATATTTGAGACAATAACACAATGGACATATCTTAAACTAAAACTGTCTTGTTAGTATTTTATTTTTGCTAAAATCATTTTTAAATTACTTAAGGTGACCCTGCTGAACTTCATGATCACTCCCCTGGGTCTGGATGACCAGCTGCTGGGCATTGTGGCCGCCAAGGAGAAGCCAGAGCTTGAGGAGAAGAAGAACCAGTTGATTGTGGAAAGCGCCCACAATAAACGCCAGCTCAAAGAGATTGAGGACAGGATTCTTGAGGTCCTCTCAGAATCTGAGGTGAGTGTGAGGTCTGAGGCTTGGGGTTCACAGGGCTTAAAGAGACTGTTTTGGTGTATAAATCCTAATGGTCCAAACTGATTCTTCAGTTAGTGTGACTGGGGGCTATAAGTGATTAAACAGTTTCTTTTCATGTGTTGTATTAAGACAGGATTGTGGAGTTCCTCTCTGAGTATGAAATGGGTGTGAGGTCTTGTGCAAGGAACTCTAAGGGCTTATAGACACTCTTCTGGTTTGAATCCTGGAGATCCTCTCAGAGTCTGAAGTGGATATGAGGTCTGGGGATAGAAACCTTTCAGGAACTATAGAGACTCTTTCAGTGTGTTTTATTATGACACCATCCATGAGGTACTCGCAGGGTCTTGGGTAGGTAGGTGGTTTGATGCTTGGATGTCTTAAGGCTTATAGAGACACTTCCAATGCCAATTTCTAAAAACTCCTTAAGTCAGTAATAACACAATTACTAAGTTCATTATTTTTGTTCTTCTATAATTTGTGAAGTAGTATCTTTTTGGAAATATTTTTACTGTTAATTTAAGTAATCTGTCTGATAATCATGGAAAGCTAAGTTTTATTTATCAAAATCAGGTTAAGAAGTTTAGAGAAATCAGAGCCTGTTGTATCGTAGTAAGACAGGATCTTGGGGGTCCTCTCGTAGACTGAGGTTGGTGTGAGGTCTGGGTTCTTAGGGACTATAGAGACTGTTGAGTAGAGCAGGATCCTTGGGGTCCACTCTGAGGGGGTTGTGAGGTCAACGTCCCTGTTGGATAATACTGTTTATACAATATTTTACCTTGAAAAATAAAGAATCAATTTTGGTGCTTCTTTGTCATTGTTAATATTGGTTCCTCTATATGGTCAGTATATTCTCAATGTCCAATGTAGTATTTTGAGTTCCATTCTATTTATGATCTATATTTTCACATAGTTCTGATTAATGTTTAGTATTGTTTAAAAATGAGGGAATCCTTTTTAAGCTTTTTTTGGCACTTTACTATTAGCATGTGTCTGTGTTTTCCAGGGTAACATTTTGGAAGATGAGACTGCAATTGAAGTTATGTCCTCCAGTAAAGCGCTGTCTCTGGAGATATCAGAGAAGGAGAAAATATCTTCCAAGACCGAGGTGGAGATCGATGAAGTCAGGAATGGATACAAACCTGTATGTGTTATAATTCCTACCATTTAGGGATGGAATGGGAGATAGATAAGCATATATACTGAGAAATTGTTTCTGATCTTAATATCATAATGTTTTTGTAATGTGTCCAAGTTTGTACATATACAAGCATCTTTCATTGTCTCTAATTAATGGAAATTGCAAAATACTTTAATAAATAGCCTGCAATATTGCAGGTGGCAAACACTAGTATTATCTTGATCTTTACACAAGTTGTACAGTATTGCAGGTTGTAAAGCCTGGCAGTTTTCTGTTCTTCACTCATTTTGTACAATATTGCAGGTTGTAAAGCCTGGCAGTTTTCTGTTCTTCACTCATTTTGTACAATATTGCAGGTGGCGAAGCATGGCAGTATCCTGTTCTTCACTCATTTTGTACAATATTGCAGGTGGTGAAGCATGGCAGTATCCTGTTCTTCACTCATTTTGTACAATATTGCAGGTGGTGAAGCATGGCAGTATCCTGTTCTTCACTCAATTTGTACAATATCACAGGTGGTGAAGCATGGCAGTTTTCTGTTCTTCACTCAATTTGTACAATATTGCAGGTGGTGAAGCATGGCAGTATCCTGTTCTTCACTCAATTTGTACAATATTGCAGGTGGTGAAGCATGGCAGTATCCTGTTCTTCACTCAATTTGTACAATATCGCAGGTGGTGAAGCATGGCAGTATCCTGTTCTTCACTCAATTTGTACAATATTGCAGGTGGCGAAGCATGGCAGTATCCTGTTCTTCACAATCTCGGACCTGGCCAACATTGACCCCATGTACCAGTACTCTCTCACTTGGTTCATCAACCTTTACCTACAGGTAATCTCTATTTACCCTTTATTAGTCTCTCTTGTTTTTATGAACATTCTATTGGATTTTAATGCATATAATCATATAAATATTTTTTGTTGTTAATGCATATTAAATGTTTTCAAAAAATATTATTGGGCCTATTAAAGGTCAGTTTACATAATCTTGTATTTGTCTTTTTATATAAGGACCATGGATAAAATATGCAATTTTGAAAAGGCATGCATTTACTATTAGTAAACTTGAGATGTTCTGTTTCCAGTCGATCCTGAACAGCCAGCCATCCCAGAAGCTGGAGACGAGAATCATGAATCTGAATGACCACTTCACATACAGTATCTACAAGAACGTGTGTCGCTCACTATTTGAGAAGGATAAACTTCTCTTCTCCTTTATCCTCTGTATTGGCATTGCTAAGTCTAAGTAGGTGGATTGACATTGTTTATTAATGACTGTCACAATCTCTGATCTTGTACATGGTTAGACTGGTTAGAATTATATCTGTGTTAGAATAATTGTGTTTGTTTTTTAGAATATTCTGGAGAGTGGCTGTGTTTTGTACATTGACACAATGTGAAACACTTATTTCACAAACCTTATAGGAAATTATATAAGCCTTATGTCAGAGCTGCTAACTAAATTGATAATATCTTACTTTATAATGTCATGTTTTTGTTTCATTGAATTACAATACAGATCTTTCTGGTTTGGTGGTTTTCTAAGTATTCAATTTGTGCCACTCAAAGTTTTAGGCACATAAACTATGACCAAGGATGTGTCATTTTATTCCTTAAGAGAAATATTGTATGGTGTGTGTATAATACATGATAAAAAGAACTGAATATTGAAATAGGAATTTACTAGAAATATGAAATTATAATTGTTAACCAGCTTAATGTACCGTATTTGCCTTTCCAGAGGTCTGATTGATGACCTAGAGTGGCGGTTCCTGCTTACAGGGGGTGTTGCTCTGGAGAATCCCTTCCCCAACCCCGCCCCAACCTGGCTGGCAGACAAGTCCTGGGGCGAGATGGTGCGGGTCACTGATCTGCAAGCTTTCAAGGGATTTATGGAACAGTTCAAAGAAAATGTACTACACCTTTAACAAATTGTAAACAAATAAAATGTAGGGCTGTCATATTTTGCTCCCTTAATTCATTAGTTAGTTAATGATTACTATTCAGGCATAATAAGACTCAAAATACGAAATCATTATCTGTAACACAGCAATCTATAACACAGTGATGTATGGATGAGCACTGCCATATGTTTAGATGAGCAGTCACTTAAGTCTAGACAAGCAGTACCATATATTTAGCCAGTAGTAACACAATAAGTACCATACATGTATGTTTAGACCAGCAGTACCATATGTTTAGTCAGCAGTCCTACAAACAGCACCATATGTTAAGACCAGCAGTACCATATGTTTAGACAAGCAGTACCATATGTTTAGACCAGCAGTACCATATGTTTAGACAAGCAGTACCAAATGATTAGACAAAAAGTACCATATGTTTAGTCGGCAGTACCATATGTTTATACAAAAAGTACCATATGTTTAGCCAGCAGTACCATACATTTAGACAAACAGTACCATATGTTTAGACAAGCAGTGCCATATGTTTAGACCAGCAGTACCATATGTTTAGCCAGCAGTACCACAAACAGCATCATATGTTTAGACCAGCAGTACCATATATTTAGACCAGCAGTACCATATGTTTAGACAAGCAGTACCATATATTTAGACCAGCAGTACCATATATTTAGACCAGCAGTACCATATATTTAGACCAGCAGTACCATATATTTAGACCAGCAGTACCATATGTTTAGACAAGCAGTACCATATATTCAGATGAGCAGTAACATATATTAGGACGAGGAGATCCATATGTTTAGATGTTGCTTCATTACAATTCTTTCACAGATCTCTTCATGGAAGAAGCTGTATGACTCTCCATCCCCCCAGACTCAGCCCCTTCCCGAGCCCTGGGAGAGCAGACTCACAAAGCTACAGAGACTGATAGTGCTCCGGTGTCTACGACCTGACAAGGTATCAACTCTATGCTCGGTTTCTTTCAGTGATATCAATATCGTATTTGCATTGATGACCTCAAAAATATAACCCATATTTATATTTGGTTTACTGTGGATTTTCTTACATTATTTATATTTAAACAATATATGTAACAGTAAGAAGGTATGCTACCAACTGTTGTACCGAAAAGCTCTAGGTCGGCAGGGTTAACACCTCTTTATTATAAATACACTACACACACACTATTCATAATAATAAAATGATCCTGCATTCTATGTACAGATGGTGTCTGCTGTCCAAACATACATCCAGGAAGAGATGGGTCGCCAGTATATTGAGCCCCCAACCTTTGACCTCTCACTCAGCTACGAGGACTCCAACTTCTCCTCACCACTCATCTTTGTCCTCTCTCCTGGGGCTGACCCTATGGCTGGGCTCTTCAGGTTCGCAGAGGAAAAAGGTACGAAAACCATGATGTTTTTTAAAGTTTTAGCAGGTTAATAATGTATATTTTTTCCAAAAATACTAGTGTTACATGTACTGATCATAACCTGAATTGTTGTTTCATATTTAGATGATAATTGTTCTAAGCTGATATTGTTTTTTTGTTTGCTCAGAATTCGCTTAATTGGCATGGCATTTAGTGCATAGTTGTTTTATTAAGGAGTACCCGGTAATAGTCTTCATGGGAGAGCATTTCTGGACAAAAGAAGACCCATCTATTTAATAGAATTTAGTTATTTTATAAATTCAAATCTCTATCTTACAATAGAAAGTCTTCTTGCATAAAGATTTGTTTTAAGAATTATTGGTAGTACTTAACATTCTAATAAATTCAAATAACAACTGATTTGTTTTGATTTACTTACATTTTGCACTTTGGAGTTTTTATAAGCACATTTTGTATTTCATTGTGAGCTTACAAGATTTTGTGTGGCCTACCATTTATAACTTGTTAATCTTATGCTTCAGGTCTGCATATAGAGCATTGTCAATAGATGACCCTTTCAAATGTTAAAAGTCTAGGTCATTGTGACCTTTACTAGAAAAATATATATTGCCGTTGACATACAAATCATTTGATTCGCAGAATTCTAGTCTAGATTGCGGTAGCCTTTTATATATTTGTTTAAAATTCTCATATTTGCATGACCTGAATAAAAACCATGTTGCCTGTGCTTAAACCATATTCATTCATTGCTAAAAACTAGGTGTAATTTCCCGCATAAACTATTCCCGTCAATCGACGCGACTAAGCGACATTGGGGAAAAAGCCAATTCAACTAAACCCTCAAAATCCCTTGCCCCACCCACTCATGGGAAGGGACGCATGGCTGAGGCTGATAGGAGAAGAAGAGTGTCCAGCTTATTTGGTGCTGACTCAGCAGTTATTATCGACCAAGAGCGTTTAGCACGTATGTGGAAACAAGAGTATCGTAGTTTCCCCAGTAATACTATATGTCGTCACATCTGTATTTATCTATCTGACACATGTGGCTTTATCAATTATTTTACTGCAATAACTTACAGTTTCTGCCTTGTTCATGGGAGGAACAATCATAATTATGGTTATTGCACTCACTATTCAACGCTTTTTTAATTACCATAGAAGGAAATAAAGAATATCCAAAACTTGATGGACTAGTTCCCATGAACAGGTACTTCATCTTTAAATGACAAAGAATGTATCTTTACCAAGGCTTTTGTATTGTAGTATTCTTTGAATGCACAGTGTATGGTTTGTGTATGTTTCCTTATACGTATTCGAAGCCATTCTTTCATCCTTGATCCAATTCCCATTTCTATTTCTCATATCTGAGTTGTTTATTATTTGAATATATGATTTGGTAGAAATACACATTATGTTTAGAAGAACACAACTGTGGCTTCTTATTCTGGCTTTTTGTGTTTGACATTGAAGTCTTTGTTGTAGTTGATCTGTGAGGATACCTTTTTGAAATTAATTAATTTGTTTAATACTCAATGATTTGATGCCATGTTAAAACGAGGAAGTCATTGGGCAACGTCGTACATGTAGTTCAATTCTGCTCAATACCTTGAGTTAGGATTGACTTATGGTTATGAAACTTGGTAGATTGCAATTCATGTGAAAACTAGGGATTGCATAATTATTGGGTCATAAGAGTCACAGGCCATTGTTTATAAAAAAGATTAAGAATGACATAATATTATATTGATGAAGTATGTTAAGTAACAAACTTATGCAGATGTGTATTTTGGGGGTTGCATTTTGCAATAGGACGAGTACAGTTAGGAATTAGAGAAGGAATGGGTATATAGTTTAAATGTTTGGTCATGCTAAGAAAACATTGTTCTATGAAGCCTGTCCTTGTTTGTGCTTTTAGAAAAACAAAATAACAGCACTCACATGCCCAGTATACAAAAAGAGACCATATTATAACTGAGCATCCTATGTGCAATTTTCAAAACTCTTATTCTTGCTTGTTACACGATATATTTAGAAAAGAAATAAGTTTTATGGGAAGGGTTACATAAACTAGGCTAATATGAATATGTCTTTTCCGCATCTGATGTTTGATTTCTGAAACTCGCCTAGTATTCTTTCAAATTTCTAGATCATATGATATGTTGATGGACGCTCATTGATGAGATGGCCTTTATGCACTTATGAAGTACACATTTAGATTCAATATACACACTACACATACACACTATACTATACTAAAACCATTGTATATGTATTTGTTAATGTTGTCATAGTACTCCTTGGTTTTATATCATTATCATGTTTGAATACAAGTTGCTGTATGAAAGTATGATTGTTTCACAGAGATAATTAAAAGAAGTAAGTCACGCCTATCACAGTGAGTGTGTAGCATGCAGCTGGTATGAAGCTTATAGAGTGTGTAGGAGTTGTTACTGTCATAAGTGTGACCAAACAAACAGGGTCGTATTGAATACGTCTTGAGACTTGGACTCAGAAAAGCAAATTTTAAAATGCTTTAAAAGTATCATGATGTAATTGTTTGTGGCGGAAGATGTGATAATTCTTGTGACATTCTTGTATGCTTCAATTAATAGCTTACATGACCATTAAATGGCCAAAGGTGAGATTTTAAATTCTCAAGAAGTAAGTGAATATAGACCCTGGAGTCTGTTTCATAAAAACCCTATGCTCTATTCCGTACCTGTCAGTGGTTTTCAACAGTAGAATTACACTGTTAAGAATCTCTCATAGGCTCAAAATCGGTTCTAGGATTGTTCATGAAACAAGCCTCCATGTTTGTGTGACCTTAAGACAACCAATTGATTGGTGTAAAGATTGAAAGTACCTGAATTGCATGCTGTGTGAGTTTTGGTTTTGTTTGAAGTGGTGCAAGCTACTATGTGCTGATTGTAGGCATAACACAAATAATGCAGTATTGAATTGTATCCATATATGTTTTCTAATTTATTTACTTTTTTAGAAAATATAGTTAATATTAGTACATAATTTTTACATTGTTATGTATTGACATTATCAATTTATTTTCTTTTGTCAGCATATGACCTTGTATACCCTAAAGTTTATTAGTTTTAGAGTATTATTTACAGTATTTTGCTTATAGAATATATAATATTTAGCTGTATGCACACACCTACACTTGGTAATTTTTTATGAATTAGATTTATTAATTAGCTGTATTCGATACCAGTGAAGTTCTTTATATGAATATCAAAACACATACTTTTAATATGAAGTTTATTAAAACTATTGAATTTTTTTTTTTTTGATCAATCAAATTTTGTTTTCAAATATCTCATCATGAATATAGAAAAAAATTCTAGCTTGCAAGAAAATATAGTTCTTGAATATAGATCTAAGTTTAGGAACATTTTATGTAACATTAAATATTGTGAAAACATTTTGGTATATACTGTGTTTATGTGTTTTCACTTCCATCATTATATAGACTTGGATTCTATCAATGTAAAACGAATATGATGATTTATATGGATGATAATAACCCGATGATCATCACACTTTTCTACCATATTTAAAACTACATTGATATGACTGTAATCATCTGAACTTCTACCCTTTTCCAGGAACAGGTAGCAAGGCGTTGCAAACAATATCTCTGGGCCAGGGTCAGGGGCCATTTGCGGAGAAGATGATAATGGAGGCGATAGAGGCAGGAACCTGGGTTGTCCTGCAGAACTGCCACCTAGCCGCCTCCTGGCTGGGCGAGCTAGAACGAATCTGCGAAACTGTGAGTTGAGATAATGATTTAAACAAAAGCCCAATCTAAGGTTAACTTCACCGTTGAATCATTTCTCTATCGCAATTTATTTATAAATGTATATAATTATACGTTTCAGATTTCGTAATTTAAACATTAGGTTGGCCTTTAAGTTTGAGACTCAGAGATAAATGAACATGTTACAATATAAGTGGGGCAATACTAATTACAACAGGGTTAATTTAAAACAAGTCATGAGAATAGCAGTATGTTAGGATTTGTTAAATTAATGGAGCATGTGACAAACTTACATTTTATATGTTATATTCCTCTTGCAGGTAATAACTGATCCAGCACGCACGAAGGACAGTTTCAGGCTGTGGTTGACCAGCTACCCATCACCCGTGTTCCCCGTATCCGTGCTTCAGAATGGGGTCAAGATGACCAACGAGCCTCCCAAGGGTCTTCGGGCGAACCTCCTCAGATCGTACCTCAATGACCCCATCTCGGACCCCACATTCTTTAACTCATGCAATAAACCTGTGGTTGGTATAACTGCATACAGATACACAGAAGATGTTATGATTATTATGATTAATTCTTATTCTGTTTGCGGATGACATGATAATGTTCTTCTGACTTCCTTCTCAATTGACAATGTAAAAATTACTTATTTCAAACATTTTTGACGACATAAGCTTTAAAAATAGTACATGTCAAGCACTTAAATCTCTATGAAAAACATGCAATTTTCAAATGAAAGGATAAGAATTACAATTACAATATTTATTTGCCTTTTCTGCAGGTATTTGAGAAGCTGTTGTTTGGTCTGTGTTTCTTCCACGCCCTAGTTCAGGAGCGCCGCAAATTTGGTGCTCTCGGATGGAACATTCCTTACGAGTTCAATGAATCTGATCTACGCATTTCTGTTCGCCAACTTGAGGTATGAAATAGAATCTTCAAATATACACACTTTAAATATTTATATGGTAAATCAATTTTTTGGTGTCACTTATAAAATGTTAAAACTGTACTGTAGAGTGCTGTCTGATATGTTTAAGGTGTGCTATAGAACTGTACAAGAGTTTTAACTAAACCTCGAGAAACTATGTAAGCATATGTGTCAGCATGATATTTTAAATCAATGTGAATATGGGTCATCTCGGGTCAAAGACCAGATCAACAGGTCAATTATTAGATTTTAAAATGTTTTAATTCCTTTTACAAAAGTTTTAGTTATCATCCAATCTTCAAGAAATTCAGTTAGAATATTTCTCAGTGTGATATTTTAGATCAGTGCGAATATGGGTAATCTTGGGTCAAAAACTAAGTTCTTTGTTATATGTCCCCAAAATTGAAAACTATGTATTAGCCGGTAAAGACTTATTGGAATTTAATAACAGAAGTTTGTTGTTATCTCTTTCAGATGTTCATCAACGACTATGACATGCCACCACTGGAGGCCCTCACCTACCTGACTGGGGAATGTAATTACGGAGGTCGAGTAACTGACGACCTTGACCGACGTCTCATCATCAGTCTCCTCAAAAACTTTTACTGCACGGAGGTGATAGAGGATGATGGTTACCTATTCTCCAGCAGCGGCATGTACTTTGCCCCGCCTAAAGGCTCCTACGACAGCTATGTACAGTACATCAGAAGTCTTCCACTTATTCCACACCCAGAGGTAAGAGAAAATGTCAGATTTGATATATATATAATTTTTTCATATATATATGCCAATGAATGTAGTTGTTATTTTTCTGTTCCAAAAGCATTCCCTACTTAAAGTAGTGTTCAAGCTCTTCTTTGTATTCGAGTACATTAAAAAGAGTCATCTTAGTTGAGCTTCAATTGTAATCTTGAACTGTTCATACTATTACTCTCAATTGTTTTGGGTTTCATATACTGGAGAAACAAGGTTTTTCTGAATTTCTCTTCTATTATTTAATATACTTATGAAGATTTGAATAAATATCTAATATTCTATTAATCTCGAAAGTGACACTAAAAGATTTTTTTGTATACATTTTGAAAGTTGAAATCTGAGTTGATAGGGTTTTATTCCATGCAAAGTCAAAATGCCAATAAAAGGTTTTCAAAAGTTGTGAAAATTTCAATAAAAATATTTTTTTATTACCAAAACCTTTGCTTCTTTAGTATCTGAAACACATATTAGACATGTTTAATGCCTTAACGTAAACAAAATGTGTATATTGTACAATTTGTGATGATATTCTGCATATTTGACACAATCCATGTTGTGCAGGTATTTGGGCTACATGAGAATGCGGATATCACTAAGGACCAACAGGAGACCCAGCAGCTGTTTGACAGTATTCTACTCACCCTACCAAGACAGGTAAGTCCTGGAGGGATGGGTTAGGACTTTGGGAAGGGGGGATAACCATGCTTGAGGGATGGGCTCTTTTCCTTTATGATATTTGTATGAAGTTCTAGTTTTGACAGATTTGTGAGTTAGGATTTTTGGTATTAGGTGATGAGATAATTTCTACCTGAATTAAGAAATAGTTCTTTTCTTATTCATTATGCATGATGTTAATATAACACTTTTCTAGATGTGGAACTTAATTATATATTATTTATAAGTCTTGCTCTTTTTGGTTTATTTGGGAATAGGCTTTGGTAAGGTCTATGTCAATGTGTCAAGTCAGTATTTCTGCCAAATGTTTCCTTAACGTTCATTCCTACTGTATGTTTGTTCCATGAAGTTTGAACTGCCTATGTTAAATGTGCATGAATATATCCAATGCGGAATACGAAACCCAACCTAAATCACATAAAATGCTAACATTTGCAATGACCTGCCTTAAATGAACATATTTTCTTAATGTTGCATTTTATGTAATGTTTTAGATTGACGTTAATGTACCCATTATTCCTACAAGAGGAATGCAATGTTTTACATGGCAAAAGTTAAAGCCAACATGTCCTTTGATGTTTGTGTATAATCAAAAATAGACTTGCCTTTTCCATTAAGAAATAATTCTGATTTTGTTTCTGCATTCATAGAAGTTTTCAATTTTTAATATTCGTAATTGCTTGCTTATGAAAATAGTTTTTAATTATCTATATGTATACAGATGTAGTTTTAGGACCTAGTATATTTAAAACAAGTGTAGATAGAAATTAAGCATTTTAGATGCTAGTATTTTCAAATCCATGATTATAATGTCATTACAGTCATTCAGTCTGAGACTAATAACATTAAATATGAGACTAATAATGATCACTGATAATTTACATGTTTTCTTCATTACAATGGCCACTAGCTGGAGAAGGTTAGCACTGAGAATTAGCTAATGTACCTCCTCACTCTCTTGCACCTTGTGTTTTAAATAACAAGTCTGCGTGCTTCGCGATAACTCATCAACCATTTTGTCTTGTTAATCTTGTATGGCCCAAAATGTCCAGGTTCTTTCAGAATGGCCCAAAATATGCTGGTTAAAGAGTCATCCTCAGTATACATAGTAACATGTAAAACACATCTCATTTGGTCAGATCAGAGTATGGGGGTGTTCGTCACCGTCAGTGATATTTCTAGTCTACCATACATCAGCAAGAATGTCAATAAAATAATAACACCCTTTAGTTATGTGTCTGGATATTTATGGCTGAAAAATATAACCATAAAACATTTTTATGTCGCCTTAAGTGGTAATTTCCAGGCAAACAAGAGATGATGAATTAATCTTTCATAAAATATTTTCCCTGATGAAGAAAAGATCCAGAAATAACAGAGTGTCATACTGAGAATAATAACGAGTGTGTGTAGGTTGGAGGATCATTAGTCCAATCATCATTTTAATTCTACCATGCCACATATGCTCCTTATACTAGTTCTAGTCTACTAGATTGCTTATTGTTTGCCTTCATTTTCAGCCTAAACAGAATGACAGCTGGAGCATTTATAATGCAGCTAAAATTTATAGAGATAGCAGTATTTTCAGAAAAGTATTTACATGCCATTGTAATGCATGCTGAATGTATTCTTTACTCGCCTTTTTATAGCAGTCAAACTTAGATAAATGAGACCCTTGCAGATAATCGTTGAAGCTGTAGCAATTCTAGGCAGAACTGAACAAAAGTCACAATACTCGCAGTCATTATGCTTGTTCAATTTAAAACTATGGATTATTGCCTGTCCCAGGTTGTTATAGACATTAGTTTAAATATTGCTATAAATTTGGTTTTGTTAGCTGGGCTTGAGCCTTATGATTTGGCCATCACAAAAGTAGAAGAGCATAGGCATCTGTTTTCAGTGTGCTAATCTTATTGTTATGTCATCTTATAAATAATTGTATGTACAACTGTTTGCAAATGAACTTAGCATTTCGAGGTTTTGAAGCATTGGGTGATAATAGCTTTTGCTCCACCTACAACCACATAGTAAATTTTAAATCAAGCCCAACAACTTTTGGCTCATCAAAACGACTTCACACATCAAAGAAACACCTATTGTCATATTCTTTTACGCATAACATTGATATTAATAATGAAGAGGCAGTTCCACAAGGCATCCATATGTGTACATTTGCATTGGCTTCACTTCATCTGGCCAATTAAAGACCATAGCTTTAAATTGTGCCGGCAAGAACATTGCTGTTACAGATGAAACTCTTTGAAGAAGCCACCACTGAGGCAGTACAAATTTCTAACTCTTAGGTGGTAAAATGGCATTGTGATCGTGCTTTGTTTAAATGATTGACAAACTAAGCTTAGCATACTTGTTAACGATAGTACATGTGCAGTCAAATTAAAATTATATATCATGTTAATCCGCCTTACTGAATAAACAGAAACTACTGCCCACAAAATAAATTTTTTAGTTTTTTTTAATGTTACAGCTTCAAATTCATCTGCCAAAGGTGTTCATCACTGTAGGAGACCATTATCAATAAGTAACATTATTGTATTCCCCAAAATTCCTGTCATATCAGTAAGTTTGACTGTTCTTTATAGATATTCCCGGCACAGTGTAGAATGACATATTGTATCATTTTTATTTTTTTTTAGCTTGCTTTGCATATTGAAAAAAAGTAAAAATATTAGGAAAAATTCTTATACCTTTATCTGTCGAGTAAATGTTGCCAACAATATTGGAGTCCATTAAGTTTGACAAAAAAATACTCTTACTATATTATCCTAAGGGATTTAAGTAATGAAACCTTTGGCTGACATTTCTATGAAGTTTAACAGATAGGATGGCTGCTTCCAATGTCAGAGTTATATTTGCAATGAGAGCCGTGTACAAACATACTATTGACTTGAAGCCAAACCTCTATGATATATTTTTTCATAACTGGTAAACCAATGGAAAAATTTAGGAGGCACATGATAACCCTAGACTAGCAAAAGCATATTGACTTGGATTTGATATATTTATTTTGTTAAACTAGAAGGTAACAAGAAGGTAACTATCGAGGGTGAATGTCATCCTACATAGCATCAAATCAACTATGTCAACATTATCTCAAAAGACACCCTTATGAAAAAACAACACAAAAAAAGGCGTAAAATTTTCTCACAAGTTAAATGTTACCTTGGTCAAAATTCCTTGTATAATTAATTGTTGCAGTGCATGCATAAATTTAGTTCTAGTATACATATATATATATATATATATATATATATATATATATATATATATATATATATATATATATATATATATATATATGCATTTGATTATAGTACTGTAGCATTTTCAGTTTCCAGTGTACATTTTGACCACATGATTTGCTTGTATCATCATTGATTCTTTTGTGTTCCCTTCTGAATGCAGTTTCAAATAAACCACTTCACCCGCTTTCACCATTTCTGGAATGAAAACTATTCCCATGTATGTCTGATGATATACCGGTTCATTCTCCGTTATCCTTCACTGTGTGGTATGGCGTGAATATATGAACTGCTTGACCCTTATATCACCATCAATGTAAAGTGACAGTTAAAAAGATGGAGACTAAATTTCATTCTGGAAATTATTGAATATAGGTCAATATGTTTTCTTTATTTTAAAAAATGGCTTAACATACATTGTAGTTTAAAAGTTGATTCCATCAATATTTTGATTCTTATGAAATCTTACATCTCACAAAGTGTTAGTTTCATATACAAAAAAAAAGATCCACTGCAGTTAATAACCACACATACTGACTGCCGTATTTATGGTTATTGTACAGATGAGTGGTGGGGGCAAGTCGTCACAGGACGTCATAGAGGAGCTAGCCAGTGACATCTTATCTAAGATACCGCCAGACTTCAACCTGGAGGAAGTGCAGGTACATGGATTGTTTTGAACTGTGTTTGATATTTTAGTCTGTCTTCTATGATTAAGACATAACTTTGAGGTTAAAAGTGCATTGAAAATCAGAATTTTACCTTTAAAATAATCAATAGAATATTTTAAACATCTGTTAGTCATAGTGCATCCTTTACTTGTCAGGATGTCAATTTTTATTCAGGCTAAGTACCCAGTTCGATATGAGGAATCAATGAACACAGTGTTGGTTCAGGAGCTGATTCGGTTTAATCGGTTGATCCAAGTGGTTCGATCAAGCCTGCAGGACATTCGCAAGGCCATCAAGGGTCTTGTACTCATGTCCGGTGAACTAGAGGACATGTTCGACAGCATGATGGTTGGCAAGGTATGACATTGTGCAGTGGTCAACATGGTATGTGCAGTGGTTGGTGAGGTATATGCAGTGGTTGACATGGTATGTGCAGTGGTTGGCAAGGTAGTGCAGTGGATGGCAAGGTATATGCAGTGGTTGGCAAGGTATGTGCAGTGGTCGCACAGGTATGTACAGTGGTCGGCACAGTATGTGCAGTGGTCAAGGTATGTGCAGTGGTTGGCAAGGTATATGCAGTGGTTGGCAAGGTATGTGCGTGGTTGCAGGGTATATGCAGTGGTAGGCCAGGTATGTGCAGTGGTCTGCACAGAATGTGCACGGCAAGATAATGTGCAGTGGTCGGCAAGGCATATGCAGTGGTCGGCAAGGTATGTACAGTTGTTGACATGGTATGTGAAGTGATCGGCAAGGTATGTGCAGTGGTCGGCAAGGTATATGCAGTGGTCGGCAAGGTATATGCAGTGGTTGGCAAGGTATGTGCAGTGGTTGGCAAGGTGTGTGCAGTGGTCGGCCAGGTATGTGCAGTGGTCTTCACAGAATGTGTGGGGCAAGGTATTTGCAGTTGTCGGCAAGGTATGTGCAGTGGTTGGCAAGGGTTTTTGCAGTGGTCGTCAAGGTATGTGCAGTGGTCGGCAAGGTATGTGCAGTGGTTGGCAAGGTGTGTGCAGTTGTTGGCCAGGTATGTGCAGTGGTCTTCACAGTATGTGCGGGGCAAGGTATGTGCAGTGGTCGGCAAGGTATGAGCAGTGGTCGGCAAAGTATATGCAGTGGTCGGCAAGGTATGTACAGTTGTTGACATGGTATGTTAAGTGGTCGGCAAGGTATGTGCAGTGGTTGGCAAGGTATGTGCAGTGGTCGGCAAGGTAAATGCAGTGGTTGGCAAGGTATGTACAGTTGTTGACATGGTATGTTAAGTGATCGGCTAGGTATGTGCAGTGGTCCGCAAGGTATGGGCAGTATGTGCAGTGGTCGGCAAGGTATGCACAGTGGTCCGCAAGGTATGTGCAGTGGTCGGCAAGGTATGCACAGTGGTCGGCAAGGTATGTACAGTGGTCGGCAAGGTATGTGCAGTGGTCGGCAAGGTATGTGCAGGAGTAGCAATAAAGTAAGGTTGGTCACAGCATGCCCGGCCTGTATCAATGTATAAAACAACTTTACAGTGAAGTTGTTGCATTTTTATATATGGGAGTTTCTTTAAAAATGAATGATATGTTCTAGTGGTTGATGACTACATACATGTATGTATATATATTGTTATTTATATTATAGAACAATTGCATGATATTTAGTTGGTACATGTATAATAATGATATGTTTTATTTAAAATTGTTTTGAAGTGTATTAAGGAAACAGATTGTGTAACCTGAATCATGGTATAATCATTTCCTCTTCCAAGGTGCCTGCTATGTGGGCGGCCAAGAGTTACCCATCCCTGAAGCCCCTGGGCAGCTACATCACAGACCTGCTTGCCCGCCTTTTGTTCTTCAAAGAGTGGATCTTCTCGGGTGAGTGGATGGACAGTGGTGTACATACACTGTGAAGTATTGAGTGGTTATACTAGTTACCTTGTACACCGCCAGGTACCAGACGGTAACTATGGGTGGGAAGGTGTGTAAGTGGCCTAACAAGCTTAGTTGGTAGAGCACCTGCCTTGTCAGCATTAAAAAGACAACATTTATATAATGAACAATTCATTTTACATAATTATACTAGAACATGTATTGTACATATGAAGTTGTGTGACTTTGGCTGACAATAAATGGACTCCTGAGAATTATATGTCGACCTTATCATAATTTTATTACACATTAAGTCTCAAAAAGGTAATTTTGCACAAAATCCTGTTAATGCATTTAATGAATATTGAACCATATTAGTGCCTTATGAAACACAGCAATTCTTTAAAATCTTGAAATCATATTATATTGTTGTCTTCAACGGTATAGTAACTTCGTCTAAAAGTTATAATATGATGAAATGATATAGACTGTTTAGTTATATAGTTCTACTGATCTCTGGAGGAGATATTGACCTCGAACAAATCACCTTCAGAGATCATCAAAACTATATACACTTTATCTGCAGTCTATAATTGTGTTATACTTCACTAATGTGTTACTTTTAAAATTAAATTATTATTTTTAATTTTCAAAATTTGTTCATGTCAACTCTGTTAGATTATAAGTCATGTGAGTAAGCAGCTTTTTAACATGTCAAACGTTTACAAAATAACATTTTAACAGTTCAGTAGTATACAAGGCTTAATGTACTGTCTGATATGGTCGTAGTATAGTACTGAAAGTAGTATTTGGGGAGTTTAATGACAACACTTGTACTTTTTCAGGGAGCCCGATTGTTAAGTGGATTTCGGGTTTCTACTTTACCCAGTCATTCTTGACGGGTGTCCTACAAAACTACGCTCGTAGGTACCAGATACCCATCGACCACCTGGGCTTTGAGTTTGAAGTCATGACCCATGACACATCAATGCCCCAGAAACCTGTGAGTATGAATCTGTCCCCTAATGTTTGGTCTTGTCATTCTAAACAATGTATTTTAATGTTAGCATTCGACATCAATGCTTTTAAAGGATCAACTTGATTAAATGTCTTCTCATACTATTCAGCCATCATTTGGTGTATAACTTTTTAATGAAAAGTTGATTTGATTGGTAGTAAAGCTATGACAAAGATTTTATATAAAAATATATTTTGTAGCCAGTGCAACAGAAATATACTTGTACATGTATAAATATTTCTCATGGTCACCTGTTTTTCCCCAGACCAATGGTGCGTATGTCCGCGGCTTGTTTATGGAGGGTGCTCGCTGGGACCGCACCAGGAAACAGATCAACGAATCACACCCCAAAATACTTTACGAGACTGTCCCTATTGTATCCTTCACCATTTTTGTTAATTTGTCTATTTGCCCAGTTTGGTCGAAAAAGGCATATCGATAAAATTATCAAAATTGTCTTTAATATCATTTTTTCAAATGGCTGTAATATCTTTTCTTTACGGTTGAGTACAAGTAAATGTCAACAATTATTTTCTCACTTATAATATATTATTTGTTTGCATCTGTAAAACCATGATGAACATTTAAAATTTTCTTTGGTTTTGAGTAGTGTTCTAATGTTCAAATTGTTTGTGGTAAGTATAAATTAAGGTTAAGCCGGTGCTAAGCTTATTCCGAGACCAATATTGTTTGCAAATTTTTAGAAAATACCATATTTATTTACCTTTATGATAGCTTTGCATTTCTATTAAATGACTCAAGTTATAAAAGCATGTTTCTTAACCTGACACAAGATATGGTTAAAACCAGGAAATACAGAGGAGTTTGAAAACAAGGCCAGCTACAGCTGTCCAGGTAAATGGCTGTCGACCTTGAATAAAGTATTACCCTGATCCAAAATTAATAAATGTTGACAATTCCTTACAGACAGTAGTTTGCCTGATGTGTATGTTTTATTTGTGTCAGTGCAATTGGTTTGATATTTATTACAGAAACAAATAACTGAGTGTGAAACATGAATACACCATTTGTGAAAGGCGAGATTAGAACAATTAAACTTTTTTTTTTGTCCAAGTCTTTGAGTTCTTCAGATATCAACATTTTTGCCAATAACTGAAAAAAAAAATCTGTTGTTTACAATGTATAAGATTTTATGAAGTTTTGTTCACACATTTATTCTGATTATGTCCATGTCATCTATAATTTCAGTGTACAAGACGAGTGCACGTCGTGGACAGTTGTCCACTACTGGTCACTCAACCAACTGGGTGATGAACATCAAGTTCCCGTCTGACAAGCCGGAGAACCACTGGATCAACCGCGGGGTCGCCTGTCTCTGCCAGCTGGATAACTAGCCGGCTGAGTCCTGTGCTTGTGTAAAATTGTTCAAGGACACATTTAAAATCAAGTTTTTATTGTAAGAGCATATATTATTGTCACCGATATTATTACAAATTGCATTGATTTCACTCATCTTAAATGAAAAACAAAGAAATTGGTCCATTTCAACTGTTGACCATTACTAGGGTAGTTACCATTGTGACATGTTGTGTGTGATGTTTTGTTCTCCCTTTGGACGCGCTATCTTCATTATCGGCAAAATATAGACAAAATCAGAAATCTGTTGCATCTCCCAGGGTGCACAAGCTTTCCTTCATGTTCATACAAGTTGAAGTCAACAATGGTAATTTGTGGTTTAGGAAAATGGAACAGAATTGCGTACAGCTTAGATCAATGTTTCTTTGACTTATGTAGACTATGATGCCTGTTATTGGTTCATCTTAGTGCTTAAAGGTTTAAGTAGAATGTACATGTAGCTGGTTTTACATTATGTGTCTGTTATCGGAACTAGTTTTTGTAGCAATATATTTTGTTTATTACATTGTTAAAACATATTCAAGCCAAAAGTTATTCTGTAAGAATATATTCTGTCTGTGATAAATATCTTTATTTTCCTTTTTAAATGTTAAAAACAGTTATATATGTGCATTTATGTATACTCACAATGCATTTTATGAGGCCAAAGTAAGATAATTATTTGCAGATGCCAGTGAATAATTATACCAGTTAAATGGAAATGATATCTAATGTATCATGAATTATATATATATAATGACCTATTATATTTTATATTACTTATGTTAAAGTTTATTCTGCAAATATTTTGTATCCGTCCATCCTTTTTACAGTGTACTTTTAATCTGCAATATTTGAACTCCTTTTCCAAAAGTTTGTAACTCTTTATTTTCTTCGTGCAATTTATGATCATGTTATATTATTGTGATTAATGTTATATTATTTCAATTTATGATCATGTTATATTATTGCAATTTATTATCATTTTATATTATTGTGATTTTTGCAAGCTCTTGTAAATGTTAAAAGTATAGTACATTGAACGATATGCTCCTGCAAAGTGTACTCTGAATATTGATGTTACTGATTATGATTGTTTGTTTATTTATTTTCTAGAATCATCATTATAAACACAATGTAAAATTGATTGAATACTATTGTTACTGTGTATGTTTATATTTTTACATTTTGGAATAAAACAGAATTAGATTCAGAATGAAACATGTGTTTTACTATTGGTAAAGGCTGCACACAGAACTGATAATAGTTTCTAGTAACTCATAGAACTTGTCTGCACTATATGTATATATCAAAACGTTTAAAGAAAATACTAAACTTATGGAATTGTTGACAATTTCATGTACAATTATCTTCGCACAGTTTAAGTGGTTTTGTTTAGCTGCTTTGTTTTGTGACGTCATATTTCATCAACCTTTTCTTGGTAAACACTCCATAAAGCAGCCCATGACAAGTATCTGTCAGATGATAGTTTTTTGTGGGTAACATTGAATCAACAGTAGATTGAAATTTAACAATAACATGTCATTAACACGGTCTGTTCACAGAATTTCATGAAATTTATCAGAATGGTTTTAAAATTTTGTAATCTACTAAATCTAATATAATACAATTATAGGCCCTGCAGGTGAAAAGTAGGTTACACAGTATGAGAAATGATTGTAAAACCTTGTAAACACACATTCAAAAATGTTTTACCGATTTTTATGGAATATAGTCATTTGAGCGATAACTGAAAGCAGATAATGAATTCGCTATATATCACGAGTCGTTTCATATGACTTATTGTGCATCTACAACTGTTGAAATTTTCACTTTCTATTCACATTGGCTTCTTTGAGTAATAATAACATAAAATTAACTTAATAATTAAAAACAAGATCAACACCGTCGGGAAACCAGCCTTTGGGGACTTTCTCAAGAAACTGCAGGTTGGGGAAAAATATGATATTGGAAGCTTATTTCCAGGATCACATTATAAAGAACCATTAGTAAATCATCTTAAAATGGAATGTTTAATTATATACTTAGTATAAATACACATGCAATGCGGTTCGGTATAAAACGCAGCGATTAACGCAGCCAATATAAACATATATAGGGAAAACGCAGCGGTAGCGCAGCCAATATAGCCGCTGCGTTTTATACCGACCCATGCAATACATATCGAAAAATACGGTAGTCCGTATTCGACTCCACAGTCCAGTACAATATGGGCGTATTTTACTCTGCTGACGTCATAATAAGTATCTTTGTGCATTGCTGAAATTACGTCATGAGACAAACGATGTTTCATTAGAATGATAAAAAGATGTGTCTTTTAAAAAGTGATTTTACCAGTAATGTGTATATAATTTAAAAGGTTATTAGTACTGAGTTTTGATCCCGAATGTCGTATTCGACTATCTTGGATTTTTGCAGATTTTGTTTTACCTCTTTAAATCCGATTGTGCAAAAATCCACTCTAGTCAAAGACATCCTCTTGGATTATAACTCAGTACTAACAACCCCTTAAGATTTCCGTGAAAATAAATCCTGTACAGGAAAAAGTTACATTTTTATTTTATGCCAGGTGAACTCGGAAGCAAGCAACTGTAGCTATTTATGAACATCTTTGAAAGAATTTTCTGATTTCATTTTTATACATATTTATAACTGATGGACCCTGGTGCCCATTTCAATAAAGGATTTAGTTGTATCTTCAATTGTCTTAACTCTGAATAAACGTCACAAATAAGCAATATATCGAACAATAATTATTTCCTCAGCTTTGTGTTTATTTTTTATGTTGGATTCAGTTCAATTCACACAGATATGTTGCAAAATAATGAAACCATGATTCTTGCATACCGGACGTGTGTTTCCGGTGCTGGAAAAATTCATCTTACACCCCTCATGTAAGCACGCGCTTTTTGGTGAAATGTACATAAGTGCGTTTTCTACGTCATTTTTTTCCACAAATTGATAATTTTAGTTATGCTAGAAAAATATCAATCATGTTACCGGCTTACGCACGTGCTCTCGGGTCGGATTTTTCTATCCGTACCGGAAACACATGCTAGATACTTATACGGAACTCCTCGGCCTGTGTTGCCAGGTAATGAGGCTTGCCGAGTTACCGACAACGCAGCGTGCCCGAGGGTCGGATATTTATATCCGAAACAGACACGTCTTTTAATGATTATTTTGTTCTGTGTTGAAGATATATTTTTGTCAAGGTAATGTTTATGGAACTTATCTATTGAAATCACATAATAATGGTTATATAAAGTGTATAATAAAATAAATAAAAACTATTACGTCACAGCGCGTGACTCATCTGGAATAGGGGGTGCCAGATGGAATTTTCCATCACGGCTGAATTCACCGGAAATGCCTATCCGGTGTGCTAGAAAATGGTATTTTTTGTTGTGAGCGCATAGATTCTGAACGGCAAGAAATTTCATACGTGTATCTCCTTTATTTCAATCCAGTTTTGTTTCTGCCTTACGTTTCTTCAAACGATGGAAGGATTTTTAATAACTTGCTACAATCAAAGGAAAGCATATTCTGGCCAAGTTCTACTTTAATGGAGTCATAGGTCTGCTCCATATGTTTTACGCAATTTAAACATTTGGCGCAAATGCTCTTATACGACTATACACCTAGCAGAGCTAGCGCGATTCATGAATATGCAAAATCGCAGCCGAGCGTTTATACTGCATAAGCGCACAAAAAGAATAAATCCTTAATTAGCCTTAACTGTACACAGGGCTGATAAGCCTTAACCTTACTCAAGGCTGATTAGCCTGAACTTAGCACAGGGTTGATTAGCCTGAACTTAGCACAGGGCTGATAAGCCTTAACTGTACACAGGGCTGATAAACCTTAACTGTAAACAGGGCTGATTAGCCTTAATTGTACACATGGCTAATTAGAATTAACTTAATGCAGAGGTGATTAGCCGTTAGTGTACACAGGGCTGATAAGCCTTAACTGTACACAGGGCTGATTAGCATTAACTTAATGCAAGGCTGATTAGCCTTTACTTTACACAGGTCTGATAAGCCTTATCTGTACACAGGGCTGATTAGCCTGAACTTAACACAGGGCTGATTGCCAAACTTAGCACAGGGCTTATTAGCCTTAACTGTACACAGGGCTGATTAGCCTTAACTGTACACAGAGCTGATTGGCATAAACTTAGCACAGGGCTGATTAGCATTTACTGTAAACAGGGCTGATAAGCCGTACCTGTACACAGGGTTGATGGGCCTGAACTGTACACACGGCTGAATAGCGTTAACCGTACACACGGCTGATTAGTTTTAACTATACACAGGGTTGATTAGCCTACACTTAATGCAGGGCTGATTAGCCTAAATTTAGCACAGGGCTGATAAGCCTTAACTATACACAGGGCCGATTAGCCTTAACTCTACAGAGGGCTGATTGGCCTGAACTTATCACAAGGCTGATAAGCCTTAATTTTACACAGGGCTGATTAGCCTTTACTATATACAGGACTGATTAGCCTTTACTATATACAGGGCTGATTAGCCTTTACTATATACAGAACAGAACAGATAATTTATTAAGACTTGTACAAAGTACATCATCTTCTTAACCATATACATATAATAATTGAACACATGGTGAGAACACAGGTAATACAATAATGAGTAAATTAGAATACAGATGTATGGACATATTCAAATTAGGTGAGGATGCACAAAAAATATAACAAAAAATGAATCATTGTTATAATTCAATATTAAGAGTTGTTCGTCTTATACATAACGCTTCTTTGACAAATAAAGATAGTTTTATAAGTTCTTGTCTATTTGTTGAATTTAACAGTTCAATAAATTTTAGTACAGACGGACGTATATAATAATTACGTTTGATGTATTTCTTTCTAATAAGATTACAACATGGACAAATAAAAATAAAATGGAACTCGTCTTCTATATCTCTTCTATTACAACATAAACAATATCTTTCATCACGTTGAATTCGAATACGGTTATATTTACCCGTTTGAATTCTTAAAGGGTGAACAGAAAGTCTAAGTCTACAAAAGAATAGGCGTAAGCTTTTAGGTAAAATGTCTAAATAATGTTCATAACCAAAAGTGGTTTTAAAGTCTTTATACAAAAACAAGACTGGACTATCAAGAGAGCGATACCACTCTTGCCTAAAACAATCAATTATTCTAGTTTTTAACTCACACAAAAAATACTTTTCATTTGGTACACTGGCATTATCAAATACATATCCAAAGCCAAACTCGCTCAAAAGCTTTCTAACATTTGATACCCAATTATTCTTTCCTATTACACAGTCTGATAATGCATACCTATATACAGTGCGCATTATGATATTATCACTTCTTACAACCTTAAGCCAATATTGTATAATTCTAACAAATCTATGTACATAAAGGGGATATCTGCCAAGCTCACCGTAAACACTTGCTGTACATGTATTTTTTTCTAACATTTAATAGACGTTTACAAAATTTTACATGAATTCTTTCAAGTTCTTTAGACTTGGTATAACCCCATATTTCCGAAGCATAATTTAGAACAGGAGCTACAAAAGCATCAAATAGTTGACATAGAATCTTTGGTTTCAGGTCATATTCCCTACATTTACATAATAATACATTTAGTGCTTTCAAAGCTTTATCAGTTAAATGTTCTTGGTTTAAAGCATAATTACCAGTATAGTTGAAAACAGTTCCTAAGTAATTAAAATCATTCACAACTTCAATAGACTGGCCATTGTAGGTCCAATATTCTGATGGCAATAGCCCTCCCCTTTTACGAAAAACCATAATTTTTGTTTTAAGTATATTTACAGATAAACCCCAGTTATTACAGTATTCTAAAAGTCTATCCAAATGTTGTTGTATTTCTTCAGGTAATTTTCCTACTATAGCCATGTCATCTGAAAATAACAACAGTATAAGGACAATATCATCAATTAGAAGTCCAGAATCTACATCATTCTGTAAAAATAATTCTAAGTCTTCAACAAAGAGAGAAAATAGTAAAGGAGACATAACTTCCCCTTGACGGAGGCCTACAGCATAGTCGAAGTAATCAGAATATGTAAAACATGATTTAACACAAGATTTAACTTTTTGATACATATCTCGTACTATTCTAAGTAGTTTTCCTTGAATACCGCATTTGTACAGTTTCAACCATAAAACATTTCTATAAATAGAATCAAAACATTCCATCATAGCAACATAAACAACATAAAGTCTTTTATTGTCATTCAAATATTTTTGCACTAATGACGTAAGAATAAAAATAGCATCTACAGTTGATCGCCCTTTTCGAAATTCGAACTGAGCGTCCGCAATTATGTTATGTTTATTACAAAATGTATCGATGCGTTTATTAAGTTCAGTTGTAAAAAGCTTAGACAGGCAACTAACGAGTGTAATTCCCCCATAATTATTAACGTCATCTAAATTTCCCTTTTTATGCAATGGTATAATAACACCTTCCATCCACTTATCGGGAAAAAATCCTGAGTTTATATTGCCGTAAAAAATATCACATACATGCGAAGGCAAACTATCGAACGTCTCTATAAAGTATTCATTCATCAGTCTGTCACTCCCAAAATATTTATTACGCTTCAATGATTTAATAGCAATATGTATTTCATTGACAGTTATAGACTGATCTAATTCGGAAAATGAAACATCAACATTATCAAAATCATGCGTGTTGCAAAAAATTTCAGACTCTTCGTTAAAACGTTCAAAGACACTACAACCTAGTGCTGAAAAATATTCCCTAAATGTTTCATTTGGTATACTGTCAGCCGTTGGTTTGAATTTTGGTTTAAAATATTTCCAAAATGTCACTTTCAATATCTTAATATCGGTAAATATCACTAAACAGGTCACAGTAAATACCACATTAAAATATAAACATAAATATGGTAATGGCGGCCATCTTGAAATTTGGCGGCCATATTGGACGAATCATCTCTGATTATTTCTCCATTTCGGCATCTGCTCAGGTTCTGCTTGCAAAGTGCTATGCTCCGCCTAGTTAAGTTTTAAACTATTCAAAATATCCATCGTTATATAGAATAGTTTTGACAATATTCTCAGAAATACTTTTATAGTTTGTACAGTTATACTCGTATAATAAGAATGTATTTTCTGTGTTTTATTTTTCGATTTTCCTTTCAGAGTTTAATAAAATGTCACATTAAATAAAATACATTTTCACCGATAGAGCATAGCGAGGTTTTTAAACGCACAAAAACCATTCAAGATGCTAAATTTGAAATTGTGCTGCAAGGAGAACACATGGCAGTCTTGTCCGCGTTATCTCAAAGCAGTTGCACTACCCATCAACGGAACGGACGCAAAGCTTAGGTCCAGATATGCAGCACCGAGGCGATTATTCAGACAAAGGCAATTTTAGAAAGGAATACTTTAAAAACCGCGAAACATATTCAAACAAAGGCAACTCATCAGGTATCCAACCAATAGCACCACACCCTTTCATGTGCACAGACGGTGCAGTGAACAGTGTGGTGTCATGTAGGCTTCCACAATCTGACAACATGCTGGAATTCAGGGATAATCTCATAAACGGAGTTGACATGGTTACTGAGGACAGTTCAAGGTGGCTGCCAGGTAAAGTTAACATTAATTTCCATTGACCCCAGCCTCCAGCTTGCTTGCTTTGACTGTCCATACACAGATATGAACAGCACATGATATATTATCTATTGTTTAATGTATATTTAGGTCTTTTACACATTTAATATGTTAGATCTCACTTTTTTACTTTTTATAACCAAATATAGATGTTAAGATTTAAGAGGGTACTAGAATCTTACATTTTATGTATTAAAATGATTTTGACAAGATTTTGATCTTCAGCAAGTAATGTTAGTTAGATAGTGAGAATCCGAAGCGGGAGGGGGCAATATGAGTTGTACATATTGCAATATGAAATGTGTTGAAAATGAATATCAATTTCTTCCAGTATGTTAGATTCATTGTGATATGTGACTCACCATGTGACTTTGGGTAGCCGGGAAAAATTGAGTTATTATCACATTTACAAAGCTTATTCTTTACCCAACACAAATTCCATTTCTTTAACTTTAAAAATTCCAATATTTGACTAAGAAATTGAAGTTTCCGTATATCAGATATAGCAACAAAAAAGTGTGATTCTTGATAATGTTCAATATAAATATCGAAAAAAGAAACATTTAACATTTAGATCAATTAGTGCTACACTTAAGACAGACTATTTAAACCTTTATTTTAAAAACACTACAATGTTAAACCTAGGGTTACAATATAAATATGGCATCGGTTTTCCTAAAAATGTGTTTAAAAAAAAAGTCATTTATTATTTATAGTCAAAGTTCATGTCCCTTAGGTATCAACAGTGTTGCAAGCATATCATTAACTTACTAGTTAATAATGGAATGAAGTAGACTTCATAAATGTTACCTTTTAAGTTTGAAACAAGGCATCATTTTGGCGAAAGGCAAACTTTCACTCCGATAAGATGTTTGTATATATGTTATTATTAAACTAAAAATGAAAATTTAAAATTGTAACACTCTTGTGACAACAGAATACAAAAAAGGTTGTCACGGCAAAGTTGTTCCTTATAATTGATAGATAACAATGTTGTTTCTTCATAAAATTGAGTTTTTAGTCACATATTATGCAGGTAAAAATGCACATAAGTTCAAGTCCCTTAAGTAACAACTGTATTTCAAGCATCTCAATAATAAACGAGTATATAAAGGAATGAAGAGAACTTCCAACATATCAAACTTATGATAATGAAACAATTCATCATTTCACATTTCATCTTCAAATTTGGAACAATGCATTATTTTTGATAAAGGCAAGCTTTCACTCCAAAGAGACGTTTATTTAACTAAAAATAATAAGTTGACGACTATCATACTATCTATGAAGTTTAGATGATTATGAAGACAAAAATGTCACCAAGGCAACACAAATAAACTATAACTAACTAATATGACAATGTTGAAATAATTTAACTTCATGACTACTAACCACGTTTTTTATTAACAGAATGATAAATATTGTAAATATTACACGGCAATGGTAGTTTAATCCCAATCTAGCTCGACCACGCTACCTTAAATCAATCTTCAAAACTATTCTCTGACTGCCTTGTCCCAAACAAATAAGTATGCAAAGTATGAAGACACAATCTTCTGACTATACAGGTGTCCTACGTTTTCTACCTGCAGTCCGTGTTTCTTGATAATTATCATCTTGGAATTAACATCATTCTCACAATCAGCAATCTTCAATTAAGAATTATCCTGATTATTTGAAATTGATTCAATATCATTATCCTTTCATTCACACTAGTTTTCCTCGCCTATTTACAGATTACTTAACACTTTCTTATCCTGTCACAGTGTATAACCTGCTTGGTTCTGTTTCTTTCACAATCAAATTTTTAATGAACTTCTGAGGTTTTAGCCATTGCGGTATATATTCCATGTCAAGAAAAATATTCAGGTATTGACGACAAGCCTGACTTCTTGACAAGGAAATACACATACTCATTGTCACATCTACTGAAATATTCATATGTAAAGCACTTGTCATGCATCTGTTTCTGCCTTTATATCGATTTCCCTTTGCTTCTTTCGACAAATGTGTGAGCCGCTTCCATCTTCTCTTTAATCCTTTCATGGTCGGTCCCTCATACAAAGGGTCTAGCGGTGTTGAAATATGTTGTCATTCCTAAGGTTTCATAGCTTATGTTTTAAATCTTGCATGAAATCCGACATAAAAATATTGACATGACTTTACTTGAATGCCAAGAACTTCTGTATGCCATGCCACTGGCTACCTTAGTCCGAACGAATCATTCTAGCTACATACAACCTAGAAGTGCCTTCTTTGACCTATATATTTGCTGTTTTTCATGTTTCTCATGGGTACACATTCAACCCATTTCGTAAAATTAAGCAGATATCACAGGGATATACATATTACCCTTTTCAGATTCAGACAACTTACCTTGAGGGTCAATAGCAAACCTGTCCATGGGTTAATCACTTCTTACGATTTGCATTTGTTCTTGCTTGATTTTTTTGTTCCCTTTAAAATATGCATGTTTCACATCTATTCATATAGATCCTTCTTGAGACATGAAATTAATGCATACTTTGATAAGATTTATCTTTTGCGTTTTATCTTAATTTAGGATGGTAAATTTACATGTTACTGATCGTTCCAAGGCGGTACCTAACAATCCTTGATAAACATACCTAGTTTTTTAGTTTTTTTTATATATAGTATGTAAGCACTATACTGTTAGTGGATTTGTGTGCTGTTCTTCCATGTTTCTTGTTTGTGATTTTATGTTCTATGTCTTTGGAGTTTACCCAGTGCCATTAAACCGGGTTCATGTTTAAACTTTTTGCTTCTGAGCTTGTTTCTGTCTGTAGCTTTTCGCATAAATATGGCAAGAGATAGGTTTGCCCGATTGTTTTGAAGGTTTTCTCAAAAATCAACTTACCAGCCGGTTTGATGTTATGCGCCTGCTATGTACATTCCTTTAGTCAGTAATAACTCTTGAGTTATCGAGCTGGTTGCAAAGCGTTAAAACTTTCTAACAATAACTCCTTTGTGCATTTCCAGACGTTCATTTTGGTTCCACAAACTCTTTACGGTATATCTTTAATCAGCAATCTCAGGAAATGTTGCTTTTGTCCATTTGGATCCATGCTATTATCCTGCCTATGTCTATGTCTTGTCTTCAACTTGAAATGTTTTCAGATCATCTGGGTCATCACTACTTATCGCATCCTGCCTGGCTGAGCCCTTCTTTATCACCCATACCATACTTTATACACGGTATCCTGCTAAGTCCGTCAACACTTCCATGATATCGGTCTTATCTGTGTTCTATTCTCATTTGATATAAAGATAACTTAAATCCATCGAGCCTTCTTGGTTTTTGAACTTCATTAACCAACAGAATGATCCTTGAACTATTCTCACATTAAATAGTTTACCATACGTATAGTTTTTTATGAAGTAATCCAAAGCCAAAATCTCTTTTCTTGTGACGCAATACCGGCGTATTGCCTGTTAGCATGCTGGCATAGACAAATACCCTTTCCTTACCTTCAGTATTCTGCGATAATACTGCACCAATAGGGGAGTCCCTTGCGTTCGTATCTAAAACAAGTTGTTTACTAAAGTCTGGATGAGTAAGCAATGGAGCTGTAACTTAACTATGCTTCATGTTTTGGGCAATGCCTTTCTGGCTACATAGACCTAAGAAAGAGCGCCCCATTATCACATTGCATGGTGTTTGCCACTTCCTGGTGCAATATATTTTCCTTGGGTCGTTTTTTACCCCATGCTCGCTGATAATATGCCGTTGGAATTTTATCTCTTGTTTGAAGAGCTGGCATTTGTTTTAATTCCAGACTTACCTCTTCAACTCACTAATATACGCTTTCAAAGTTATCCATTATGTTTTGAAATGTTCACCCTACTATTATGAAGTCATCCAGGTATACCAAGCATATGATCCAATACCAACCAATACGGCTTCAATGAATTGTTCGAAGGGTGGCTGGATCGTTACATAAACCGAATTGCATAACTTTTAACTCAAACAATCGTTTTCTGATAATAAACGCTGTATTTGGCCTATCACTTTGGTCCATCTCAACTTGCCTGTATCCCGAGCGAAGATCTAAGCAAAAATACATATCGATCCAGCAAAGTGGTCCAATGATTCGTCAACTCTGGGTAATGGATAGGTATCCGTAATAGTAACGTCATTCAAGCGACAAATAATCCACGCAAGAACGACAACTTCCGTCCTTCTTCTTTACGAGTACTATTCTGCTTGCCCATCGACTAGTTGAAGGCTTGATGAAGCATTGATTTAGCATTTTGTCAAATTGTGTTTCAGCCTCCTCTTGCAGATGTATTGGGAAACGTTGCATTGACTGTCTGATTACTTACGCATTTCCTGATGTAGGTACCTAGTGCTTATATATTATCCAGGTTCTTCCGAGGTCGGTCTCGTTTTCGGAGAATACATTTTTCAGCATTTTCAGCATTTTTCACAATAATTTCTTCTCATTTCTTGTCATACCATCCAATACCCGGCTGTAAACGTCGTCCATGCGTACCGGATGACAGGTAGTAACTGACTGTTTCCTTCTTTGTTCCTCAATCTTGTCAGCATGTGTCATAAAGCTATCTTGGTGTTTGGATACAAGCTTTAGGGTTCTTTGGTAAAGTTTGCAAGCGATATTGGAATAATATCGTCAGCCTTTACCAATGTGCGTGCAGCTTTTCCATTGCTAATCTCCAAAGACTGTGCTGTAGGCTCCACTGTATCAAGTCCAAGACGCTTGACTCCTGGTTTTAAACATTTTGCTGTGCTCATCATCTTTGAACCTGCTGGGATAAACAATTGTTCCGCTACAATTAACCGTTGACATCCAGCAGTCATTGCATGGTAACTGTATCATATCTCCATGAATGATCGTTGTGTTGTTTGTGATATCGATTATTTTTCCGTTAGCTTGCATAAATCAATACCGAATGCTTTGTCAACTTCTAATTCCTGTTATTGCACAAATATCATTCACTTTGTATATCCAAACTCAATCGTCTGCTCGGTTTTTCCAACAACAAGTTGTTACCAGTAGCCAAAACGATCGGTTAATCGATAATGTAATAACATGCGCTTAGTATGGACAATCTACCAAAGTATTTTGGTTATCAGGGTTAAAGTAGTTCACCTTTCAACCAGACATTTTGCTGGTGTTTTGTCTATCTGAGCAGAAGCATACAGTCCTGCAAAAGGTCTCCTTTTTGAAAGCGATTGTCTGGATGTTCCTTATTTTTTGCCTCTGCCTGTCCCGAACCAACGTTTCCAGCCTTTGACACAGATTTCGTCAAATATTCGTTATACTTGGCATATGAATCAGTCTTAGTGGATGCCGACCCCTTCTTTACCTGTTGTATTTTCTCAGCCCGATAAAAAAGCTTTTAGCTCAACTGCATGCCTCAAAGCATCATTCAGGTCGGTGGATCTTGACTGTTAGATTTTTAGTCTCATGTCTGAATGAGAAAACGCATCCACGAATTGTCTTTCGTCAGGTACTACGGATGCACAAGGATATTCGTCAGGCGTCCTATATTTTGCCCTAGTTCTCCTATGGACTCTATCGTCTCAATGGCCTATGTAGAAGTTGACCGCCTTATAGTTCAGTCCGATTGGCGGGCAAAAACCAGTCCTTTAATTCTCTGACTAACTAATTTTAGTCAGTTGTATTAAAGCTCAAGTTCCCAAAAAACAAATAGGGCTTGGCCTCTCAATGATACTGAAAGGTGTAAATGCTCCAAATTTTGTCACGTGTCACTTTATTTGAATCTCTATTTCATTTTGCACTTTGTTGAAGTAGAAGTTGACCGCCTTATAGTTCAGTCCGATTGGCGGGCAAAAACCAGTCCTTTAATTCTCTGACTAACTAATTTTAGTCAGTTGTATTAAAGCTCAAGTTCTCAAAAAACAAATAGGGCTTGGCCTCTCAATGATACTGAAAGGTGTAAATGCTCCAAATTTTGTCACGTGTCACTTTATTTGAATCTCTATTTCATTTTGCACTTTGTTGAAGTCTTCGTTTTTCAGATGATTACCGTTAATTGGTTTTATCATTTAAAGGGACCGTACACCAGATTGGCACCAAAAAAGTTTTTTTGGTAACGAATCTCAGGACAATTATTTAATAAAATGTTTTACTCTTTGATATCATATTTGTACAAAAAAAAATACCAAAATGTAAAAAAAATCGAGTCGGAGACCGGGGTCGCCAAAATTGCAGTCCACTGTTGTATCCACTGTGCTATGAAGGCTTACCCTTAACTGGAAAATTTCATCTATATACTTAACTCGTGATAACATCGACCGGCCAATCACGCATAAAGAATGAATTCTACTAGGTAGACATACCTAGTAATATTTTTAAATAGAAAAATACCAAAAAAACTGCGAAAATAAATGAATTGTAAACTATGTGGTACTTCAGATAGTAAGTTTCAATGCATTGTACACATCGATACCATTTTTTTATGTCAGTTTTCGACATGAATGATGTAACATTTGAACTATTGGCATACTTCCGCACAACCTCCCATTGCTAAACACGTTAACCCACCCACCGCCACAGTCGTTTCATCTGATGTTAATTCCAAAGGAATTAAAATGCACTTGCTGATTTGTCCAACACCGTATTCCAACATGGTTCATACACCAATTATTCCTTTAACATAACGCTAAACAAGTAAATTGACTGGAATTTATCTCCAATTTGACAAACAAACGCTTTTATCGCGATTTATCGCGATATATAATGAGAAATATGTTTGTTGTTTTCTTGTTATTGTGAATGTTTCATAACTCCAGATGTATTCTTCTAATTGTGATACAATTAAAATACGTATTTATAATATACTTGTCCTTGAAAATATTGAAATTAAACCTATATATAAGGAAATATTTTATCTGCGCATTGATTGGTGTATAAAATTAGGTTACGGTAGCTGTTCTAATTTACAAACCGATAAATACAACAAAGTAAAGAAAAAAAGTGGAAATGATCTTTTTACTTTAGCAACAATGAGCGTTTAAAAAATGTAAATGTAAGAGTTAAAATTCGACATTTTGCATGTTATTCGGGTATGGGATGAAATGGGGCTGTTCGAAATGTTGCAAACCATACTCCAATAAAATGCAAAATGTCAAATTTTATCCTTAACTGGTTTCAAGACAGTACTTTATAATTGTCATTTAAATGCCAATCAAAGACCTCTACATTGATACACATTCACAGTGTTTTAAAGGCGGCATTGATGCCTTACGTTGACTTTCTCTTGTTTTGGATATAAAGAGTTCTAAAACTCCCGTGGATTACTACAAACTTTATATCCAAATGGGTTTATCCATGAAAACGAATTCGGAAATCTGAAAATACCATCAATAGTAAAAGTTCTAAAACTCCCGTGTATTATAACAAATTTAATATTTGCAATTCTGGTATTTCCATAAAACCAAAAAATGGTGATAGGTTTTTCCCTATTACTTATTGTAAACAATACCGGGTAATAAGGACTAAGGAACCGAATCAATACTTCTCACTATATAATATGTTCAAATAGCAGTGTTTTTTTCGGCCCCATTCCCCTCCTCAAAAAGTATTGAGGAGCACAGATCTATTAACATGTAAAAATATAATTCATGAATATTTTGAAAGGTTTGTTAATCAAGTGTCTGAAAACAAGTTAAAAATTATATGTATCATCTAAATATTTTCCCCATTTTGGCAAAACGACGCTTTTTTGCCCTTCCAAATATCCCCACCACATTCCTTTATAAGTGGAAAACACACTGCATGGTTTTAATGGAAATGCAGTTATGTTATGAGTTTGTTTTATTGATTAAACTTTTTGGGACTTTTTTGTTAATTCTATAATAGGCGTGAATCCAGACACAGTGAAAGGATCTAGGACAGGAGTTTTTATTGGAGCGGTTACCTCGAAAAGTCATGAAGCGTGGTTAAACAACCCTGAATCTACGGTTGGTTACGGCATGACGGGATGTTCACGGTCAATGTTAGCTAAAAGGCTGTCTTTCGTTTTTGGTTTTAAAGGTAAATATAATATTCTGGTCACTTAAAACTTATAAAGCAAGGTCTGTTTTCACTCACTGCAAGAACTAGCCTTATATATAATATCTGGCATTTGTTCCAAACTACCTAACCGACTTACGCACGTGCCCTCTGGTCGGATTTTTTTTATTTGTATCGGAAACACATAATTTGTATATGTCAGACTTAATGAATTCTTACGTGGAATGTTTTTTTAAGAAAACGGTGTGTTGTACCTTTCACCAAAAAGCGCGTGTAACGTTGTTTACGGACGACATGACGTCTTATTTTAGAGAATGTTGCCGTCAAATATTTCGTATAAAATAAATTGATGATAATTATGCCGCGTCTATTGGCATAATGTTTGCAATTTTAAATGGGGAGGTGTATATGGACTTTTATTTTAACTTTTATTTATATTAGAAACAATATTTTTTAAACATCACAACTCCACTTAAGATGTGTAGCTTAATTACTCGCCAACGCCTATCCAATGAACAAGGAAACGTTTTCCATACTTTTGATCATGTGCCTCTTGTTACAAGATTTCACTACGTTTTAAGGTCCACTTTTTTGCCCCATCTTTCAGGTCCAAGTTACGCTGTTGACACAGCCTGTTCTTCGAGCCTGCTAGCGCTAGACCACGCCCTCCACAGTATAAGGTCAGGACTATGTGACGCTGCCGTTGTCGGGGGATCCCATTTATGTCTAAAACCTGCCATTGCCGTTCAGTTCATGAAACTTGGAATGTTATCACCCGATGGAATGTGCAAGTCCTTTGATGCAAAAGGTTTGTATGTAACACTCTAACAAGTTCTTCCCCAGACGTATGTCATATTTGTTGACGCAGCCTTCTGTTAGTGATATGATCTACAAGGCTTCTACAGCAATATAAACTATAATTTTGATCAATGTCATCAATTGCCATACATGTATAATTCATATATAGATTTGTTTGTTATTATTGATTCTTTTTAAAACCTCCCAAAACAAAGTGTTTTTATTCTGGTTTTTAGGGGTGGGCATGGGATGTGATTGTCGGGAGGTCGTTTTTTTCGGTATCCGCATAATAATTCACGAAATGGTCTACGGATTAGAATAATTTAGTACACATGTTGAAAATTATAAACTACTGCTTAATTCGACTTTTGTTACAACGTACACTTTTCTGAAGATGTTATGACCCTTCACGTGTTAAATACTATGAAATATAGGTCATGCTCAATTTTGATTACAAACCCTAGTTACTATGCTTTACCAACAAGTATGTATGTCTCTCCGGACAATATTGAATGATATTTAGAGTTGACTTGATTTAGATATGTTTAGTACATGGGTCAACCACCATGCAAACAGGTCAAATTCGCCTTTGATATTCGTCACTTATGTGACAGGTTTGCTTGCTTTTGTAGGAAATGTGTATTGTCGTGCAGAGGGAATTGTTGCGCTTTATTTACAAAAGGAATCTGTAGCAAGAAGAATATATTGCACTCTTTTACACACGAAGAACAACTGTGATGGATATAAAGATGAAGGTAGGTATTTGTGAGCTAGTAAAACAACTTAACTGTAAACATGTTTTATTCGTTCATATGATGAACTGCAGAATTTTGAAAATAAACCGAAATTGTGATCTTATAATTCAATGGAAGCTACGTGAATTAGCTCATTTGACAATCATTTAAAGATCAAGACACTGTACGAATACCGTCTAAACGTCAAAATTATCGACACATTTATATGCTTGGGTTTTAAAATGTTTTTGTAAAGGAAGGGACAGGGTTTTGCAGAAGAGGGACAACGTGGTAGGATGCAGCCAAAAGGTTTCCAGCACCCTTCCATATTCCTATTTATGCCATCAATCATATATGTATACACACATACAAACATCAGGTATAACATTTCCATCCGGAGAAGTGCAGAAACAGCTTTTAGAGGAGGCTTACAGCGAGGTTGGAGTGAACCCAGCCCAGGTGGCATATGTGGAAGCTCACGGGACGGGCACTAAAGCTGGTGACCTGCCTGAAGTAAACACCATCTGTGACGTATTCTGTAAAGGCCGCATTGGGGCTCTGCCGATTCAGTCGGTGAAATCCAACATGGGACATGCCGAACCTGCGTCTGGGCTTGCTGCTGTTGCTAAGGTGATCGTTGCTATGGAGGAGGGTCTTATCCCTGGCAACTTGAACTATCATGAGCCTAATCCTGATATATCAGGTTTGGTCAATTAAAAGTTGTAGACAGGAATACGCCCTGGAATGGCGGAATTGTTGGGGTTAACTCATTTGGATTTGGTGGAACTACTGTTCATGCGATCCTCAGGTCCAGTGATACACATGTTCATACCAAACGGGGCTGTAAAAGGAAGAGATCTACACAAGCTGATGCACGAGACGGCTCACATGCCAGCCAGTAGTCATCCTTATAGCGGATTCACAGTGCTCAATGGCAATGGTGTTGCAAATGTACAGGTCAGTAGGAATACAGTTTAAATATTATTATTTGTATTCTTTATCAAGCAATTAGTATTTTGTGATCACTAGTATTTTATCTGATATTGTATTTATATGAACTAACATACTATACGATCTTCAAGAGGGTGACAGCCGAGTCTAGGCCGGTGTGGTTTGTGTTTTCTGGAATGGGCTCACAATGGCATGGTATGGGAAGGAATATGATGGACTATGATATATTTAAAGAGTCCATTTTGAGGTCCAACCGTACTCTGCAGCCGTATGGGGTCAAACTCTACAATTTGCTGATGAATGGAGATGAGACCACATTTGAAAGCACTGTCAACTTTTTTGCTGGCATTGCTGCTATTCAGGTATATTTCAATTAATGTGCTGTCGTCATCTATGATGAACGAACACTGAATGTATATCATTAACAAGTTTAGTTGGTTTGATATAATTGTACATAGAAAAGATAAGTTATTCCTTATGCGTCTTGACTGATGATGGTGTAATGTTAGTCGAATTATCACCGTTCAGGTAGCCCAAGTGGATATGCTCAGAAAAATGGGCGTGTCTCCTGATGGTATAGTTGGCCACTATGGGTCTGACAGCTGCGGAAACTGTACTTGCGGCCTACAGCAGGGGTCGGTGTATACAAGAAGCTAAACTCCCCTCTGATGCAATGGCAGCTGTTGGTAGGTTTGATTATAACCTTAGGTCATTAAAAGAGTTATAAAGAGTTTACTTAATAATGTAATACATTAACATCAAATAAAGCTCCAAGAGAGTACAATTACTTATCAATTATTTACCAGTAATATTTGCTTTTTTAAAACAGGCTGGCTTGTTTATTTGGAAGTGTTAAAACATATGTTTAAAATAACGGCAATATTTTAAGCAGTGTATGACACAATTGACTTTGCAAGGATCAAGATATCAACTCAAAATACCGCAATCAGCAGGCGTAATGTGTTGCCTTCTTTAACCACTGACAAGGCGCCTGTATCCATGACACGTTAGAAGTCACTGATGTAAACAGTTACCCAATGGTCATCTGTTATAACGAGTTATTTATGAAACATTTTATTTTTATTGACTTTTAATTTTTTACTTCCTTTTCTTTTCAAAACACTGACTTTTTTAAATCTGTTAAAAACACTTACTTTTATTAAATATGTTAAAACACTTTTTTTTAGAATCTGTTTTAAACACTTACCTTTTTAATTTTTTTAAAACACTTTTTAAATTTGATGATTAACATTTTAGGAAATCGGCCAAAGTCAGGAAATGAATTAAGGTGTTTTATGAATATCGGCCCAGGGTATGCATTATGGTTTAAACGGGCTCAGATATGAGTAGTTTGCACGAATGTGAGGTCCAGCAATTTCGAGGAGTCGTACCAGCCTACAAGTCTTCTAGGGCACTAACTATTTTAGGGGTCGTGAAGAAGATTTTTTAACATTGCAAATTGATGTTTTCATAGGTCTAACTTGGAGTGAGGCCCACCAGCAGTGCCCAGAGGGAGTGGTACCAGCCTGTCACAATTCCAGGGACTCTGTCACCGTGTCAGTGCCGCAAGAGGCTGTTAGGGCATTTGTACAACAACTAAAGGAAAGGGCTAGCTTTGCCAAGGAGGTCAACACAGCAGGAGTGGCGTTCCACTCGTACTATATGAAAAGTGTCGCATGCTCTCTGAAAACTTTGCTCGATGAGGTATGTATTACGTACAGAAAACATGGAATCGTATCAATAATGTACTGTTAGAACTGCGTAAGTACCAGATGAAAAGATAATTTGTGAAAATAACACATGGGATTATATAAAGTTACATGTAACATATATTATATCATACCGATAATTAAATGCAATGATAAGTTACATATTTTTTATGCAACGTAATTTTATGACCATAGCATTTCCATCAGATTCACCGCTAGTATGACATTTAGGTGATACCGATTCCGAGACTCAGAACAAGCCGCTGGATCAGTTCTTCAATCCCCAAACACCTGTGGTCCTCGGAACTGGCTATGAAATGTTCAGCTGAGTATCTTGTGAACAACCTAGTGAGCCCGGTGCTTTTCAAAGAGACCCTACAATGTGTCCCTGATAATGCTATTGTGATTGAAATTGCTCCTCACTGTCTGTTACAGGTAAAATAAGTTTCGATAACACTATATCGCAAAAATGATAAACAAGAGGACACATTTATCTACTTTGAAATATTATTTGCATTGGTTTAATGGCTATACAAAATTACACCATTCTTATTTTAAATATCATTTATGGTCATGTCTGTTTTGAAGCCCATCTTGAAGCGGTCACTTTCGGATGAATGCTGCATTGTAGGATTGATGCAAAGAGGTCATGAGGAGAGTATGATGTTTTGCCTTTCAAATCTTGGAAAGTAAGAACAAAGGGCATTATTATTATAGTCAACACACAATTACTGCTTTTAAAACGTCCCTGTTTGCAAGATATTCATGTTTTAATTATTATCAGCGTGATATCAAACCAGATGCCATTGGCGGAGTTAAATATTTGCCCTACCTAGTACCGCACGTGACTCCAATAATGTTATGCTTTATATTGCCACGATCGGTTCTAGGTGTTACCAGCATGCTTTTAATCCCCCCCAATTTCTCCTTCCCAGTACCCCGATGGGCACCTATAAAACATAACAATTTGATTCTATGTCTACCTTCATGTTCAAATTCCTATACCTAATCTGGAAACACGAACACATGAATATCTTTAAAATTTCAGAACCATACAATTCCAGGTTAATTATCTTCATTAGCTTTGTCTGTTTCTATGTGTTACCAGCACGGCCTAAGACCGAATACGCTTGGCCTAACCACAGATGTTCCCTACCCAGTGCCCAGCGGGACTCCCATGCTTTCTCCTCTGGTTTCCTGGGACCACTGGCATTCATGGAGCGTTCCTACCGCTGATATGTTTGCAGGAGGAGGAGCCAGTGCTTCATGTGGGAGTGACTTTGATATTGATCTGTCACCTGGCTCTGAGGATCACTACCTGATTGATCACAATATCGATGGACGTGTCTTGTATCCAGCAACAGGATATCTGGTTGTAATCTGGAAGTTATTGGCAAAAAGGGAATGTAAAATGTTTGATGAAATGAGTGTGGAATTCAAAGATGTAAAGTTTCACAGAGCTACATTTTTACAACAAAACGGTAAGATAACACAGCGTTAAGTTATTAGCTGCCTTTTGAAGACATCCTTCCAGAAAACGTTCGTTTGTTCATAATTATCTGTTCATTTGTACTCTTTCAGGTAAAATTCACTTTGAAGTTTCACTAATGCAAGGAACAGGTGCATTCGAAATACTCGAGGGAGGAAGTACAGTTTGCACGGGAAATGTTATCCTAGGCCAGCACTCTACACCCTTTTTCAATACGCCTGAAGTCAAAAGCGGACTTGGACTATCCAAAGTTGATTTTAACAAAGAGTTTAGACTTAGAGGTCACGAGTATGGTCCAGCGTTTCAGGGCATAGTCGCAGGTGATCTCAAAGGTAGTCAATATGCAGACATGATTGTAAATCCATGCTATATTTTATCGTACGTGAACGTTTTAAAAATGACAGTACTTCACCTGCCAAATTATATTTAATCATACATGAGCGTTTTTGAAATAACACAAGTTTAACTGCATGCTTTGATTGGTACCTTATTTTCATCTAAAGGAACCAAAGGTCAGCTGGAATGGACTAAAAACTGGGTTACCTTCTTGGATGCCATTTTACAAATGCGCGTGTTTTACAAAACACAACGAAGCTTTACAAGGACGTCCAAGCGATAGGCAAGGTAGGTAATTATCAAATCAATATATTAGCTTTAAAAGCATTCAGTTAGGCACAAACGTTTTTAAAATCAAATCATATGAATCTATTTAGCATATTTTGAATTTACACCTTGATTGTTTGTAGATGTTGCTGTGGAATATGACGAGTACACAGACACTTGTATAGCAGGTGGCGTGAAATTGCTGAAGCTTCATACAACACCAATTGCACGCCAAATTGATACTCGGCACCCTGTACTTGAAGTGTACAAGTTTACACCTTGCACTGATTCGACATTCATCCCGTGTGCAGACCCCCTTGGTAGAACAGTACAACGTAACGTGTGCGAATCTTGTAAAAAAAAATTTACAAAAGCTTTCATCAACGAACAAGAAGCTACAAACAATGATTTCTGGAGAGAATGTTTTAGACTTGTCAAGAATAAATGGCTCTGCAGAACAAACGTTTGCTGATGCTGATTATATTGGCAATGATAAATATGAACTCTTATCTTTGCTGAAAGAAATGTACGATGATACTACAGGCATTAGTCAGGTCCAGAAGAACATTAAAATGCTCAAGAAAGATGTTCTGTTTAGGCAACTCCTTGAGCCGGAGACACTACAGCCGTGTCTTGATCTATTGATTGAAAATATAGCTACTCCAAGACTCAGGATTGTCGAAGTTGGAGGTGTTCGAATGATGCAATGTTTGGAACCTCACTTGAGCAAGCTACCGGATGTAAAACATTCTTATGTTTTTTCTTGTGTGGACTGCTCGACAGAACATGTGAATGGAGTCGAAAACATACATTGGAGTTTGGACGAGTGTTTGCCGACATCAATACAGAAACCTCATATGATCGTGCTAGATAATATTCTTCACAAAGAAAGGCACATCGAACATAGCTTAGAAAATATTTTGGAATCGATAGAAAACGACGGGTTTGTTTTGATACACGAGCAAACAAAAAATTTCGAACTTTTTCTTGCAGTAAATGTTTCTGATGTGCGATGTTATGACAGCCAAGCCAACAAAAATTTCGGTTTGTATTGCACAGTTGACCAATGGAAACAAATATTCTTGGCAACTGGCTGTGAAATTATCTTTGAACGATCGGAAAGATTCACTTCGTTGTTATTTCTACTGAGAAAGAAACACCAGCTAGATATTGACAAACAACTTTTTCTTGATGTTTCCGATACATCATGTTTCTGGGTGGAAGAATTAAAATCCAGAATTGCCATCCTGCAACCAAAAGGGGAGAATCTATGGTTGATGGCAGATGACGATTTATCTGGCATATTGGGGTTAGTAAACTGCTTGCAAAAGGAACCGGGAGGAAAAAAGATCAGGTCAGTTTGTTTTCCTCGATGTGTAGGCATATTACGTCCAAGGCAGGTTGACATTAGATTTTACTGGTTTATACAAAAAAATATACTTTTAATAGTCTAGCTTGTTTCTGTAGCTTTCGCATAAATATAGGTATGCAAACGAATATTTGAACATTCAATCCAACGTTTGGTATTGTAATTTCAAAATCGGTATTCGAGTATTAGATGCTTTTATTGAATTTATAAATTAATAAACCTTTGGCCTACAACTGTGTTCTTCGTCTGTCTTCTTTTACAACGATTGGCCCCTAATGCCAGAGGTGTGAACTTGATGACACTATACACGCGTCATATCGGATATATCTTCGGGAACTATAATCAGTCACCGTTAAACATTGCATTTAACGGCTGTTAGACAGTTGACATTAAACACACTCCTATGATTTAAATGGCCATGCCAAGTAAGGGTTTAAGAGATCGGCCTTTATACCAATGTGTTGTCTTCACTGCTAATAAAGTTTGGCGATATTGCTCAAATCGCCTTGATGATACGAAGGACATGTGCTAGTTATGTGCTTTAAACTGTTTTCCATGTTTCTATATAACGCTCTTGCCTTGAAAAGTAACTGTATGGTTTAGCGTTTAAGGATGTATGTCCTGTTTGTTGTATAATGCGTAAGTCCAAATCGACGTTAGCCATGGTGTCGTTTTTTACAAATATATTTCGTAAACATCAATCCCAGAACGAAGCTGCAAGTCCCACGTTCGCGCATATCGTCATTTAACCAGGAAAATACGAAATTCCCCGATCTTATTTTGCATTGTTTACAAATATTAACGCAGAGGAGTTGATATAATTCGATTTTTTGTTAAAATTTGTGGAACAATAAGTGTCCGTCGCGTGCATCGGATACGACAAAGAAGGGTAACAGGGCCACGGCTTTGACTTTAGTGAATAATAGTTTACTACAATTCTAAAAGGTTCTATTTGGTATTCGACTATTTGAATATTCGATAGAAAGAATTACCGAATATTTGAATACCAATTTCGCCATTCGTTTGTATCCCTAGTTAATACATAGATAAATAACGAACACCAATCATATCCATCTTAAGGTATCCAATCCACAAATATGTGACTTTTAAAAACATGTCGAACCATATCATTTTCGTATGATTTGTAAGGGGTTTATGTGCAGAAAAAGAGAATATAATATTTTACAGAAAATTTTATAACACACCTTCAAAGATGGCAAAATGTAATTTACGCCCAATTATAGTTTAAATAAAGTGCAAATATACAAACATACGAGGTTCACATAACTGAATGTATGATATACGTAAGGCCATTTATTTTTCCTGTTATAATCAGAAAAATATACCTTTTAAATTATACTTAAAGGCATGCATCAATATTTAACAGTACTTTAAATGGACCAAACATCGAACTAGCATTTTGTGGGTGGGATTCCTGATTTATTTGCTATGCATTTACTGCTGTGTATGTCTCTGCTGTTGAAAATTAAAGAGGATAAAAATGATTCAGTGTAAGATCTCAAAATATTTCACCGCGTGAGCACAACAGATATACTGTGGCGTAGCCGGATACCGAAGAGCATATATTGAAAAAAAAAAACGTTTGAAACATAAACATAAATTTGTTAATAATACAACAAGTCATATTTATTATTGATGATTTGTTTCTTTTGATTTGAAAAAGGTGCACTGCGTAATATTTCAGGTGTGTTTTCACCGATGGAAGCTTGAACGGTTGTGACAAAAGAGAAACGTTAAAACAATTGTTGCCGAAAGATTTGGTGATGAACGTGTACAGGAAAGGAATATGGTGGACTTACCGACATTCGCCTAGTGAAAGGGGTACAGTTATCGGTCACTTATCTTTGTTTCAAATTATATATTTACAAATTGTATTCGATAGTAATCTATCAACACACATTATATATATCTTTATTTTATGAAACGGTCTTACCAAAATACAATTTCATGTAATGTTTTTTTTTTATTATTTTTTTATCTCATTTATTTTCGCATTTTCATTTAATGTTTTGAATGTCAATGTTTTAACCATGATACAACTTGGCTTGTTTTATTAAAACTATAGGAACTGACGGGATAAACCCATAAGCCTCACATATTATAAGGTCCTTCCTAAAGGCCGAACAATGAAGGCCAAACATACCGCCTTTACACGATCATTGCAAATTTAATTCGAAATAACTGGGGGGTTAAACAGGTTCTTTCTACATCTTATCAATTCTTGTAAACACATTGACGCCGCACAATGTAAATGAATTCATATTGAATACAAATTAAACAAAGTATATGTTGGTATATTTCAGTGTCTCTTAAAGACTGCACTCATGCCTATGCCAATGTGAAGACGATAGGGGATCTTTCTAGCCTTCACTGGATCGAATCTCCCTTACACACCAGACGGAACAACTGACCTATGCACGGTCCTATTTGCATCTCTCAACTTCCGTGACATCATGTTGGCCACAGGCAAGCTGCCTTCTGACGCCATCCCCGGGGTCCTTGCCAAACAAGACTGCCTGTTGGGCATGGAATTTTCCGGTTTCGACTCAGTCGGAAGGAAAATTATGGGACTTTTGCCTGCCAAGGTCTTACATTTAGTCGCTCACTTTTTACGATAATAATGTGTCGTACGATCCTTTTATTCCATGCGTTTTATTTGAATTATTTTTAAACAACACCTAAATAAAGGCTTTACTGACGTCAGTTTAACATCGCCATTACCATTTACATATATAAATATCGAGTTGTTAAATTTGAACAGGGCTTGGCCACAACAGTTAGCGTACACAAGACATTCTTATGGCCAGTGCCTGATAACTGGATGCTACAAGAAGCAGCAACCATACCAGTGGTGTACACAACAGCGTACTATGCCCTTGTTGTCAGGGGAAACATTCGCCACAAGGACAAGGTGCTGATTCATTCCGGCAGTGGAGGTGTCGGTCAGGCGGCCATTGCGATTGCTCTTGACAAAGGATGTGAGGTGTTTACAACTGTAGGCTCAAAACAGAAGAAGGAGTATTTGCAAAAGATATTTTCTCAGTTACATAACAGACATTTCTTCAACTCAAGGGACTGTTCATTTGAAAAAGGGAGATAGGGCACAAAGAAGCTCTCATTTTATGGGCCGATTTTGGGCGCTAATTGGAAAAAGGTGTTCTGACAGCAACAGAGGGAAAAGGTTTCCGTATTTGTTTTTAATATAAATTTTAACTTTTTTTAAATTATTTGTACAACACGTTGTCTGACATAAGTGTTGCCTGTCAGCGTTTATTTATGCAAATGGCGTGACTTGGTACCTTACTTCTTGCCATTGTGTTATTTATTTTTGCATGCAAAAAGAAATCCTTTGTGTATACTTTCACATAAGTATCCGAACGCATATAATCGGTAAAACAAATTAAATGGACGAGAAATTAAAGATAAAAGTAAAACATATATTGTATTATGTTATTATTTATGTTTTTATAGGGGTGGACATTGTATTGAATTCTCTTGCTGAAGAAAAACTGCAGGCAAGTGTTCGCGTGTGCGCAGACCATGGCAGGTTTCTTGAGATTGGAAAATTTGACTTTTCCATCAACTCTCAATTCGGTATGTGGATAATGGATTTAACTGACAAGAAATGTATAATTTTACATTGATTATGTATCATACAAACTGGATATGTTTATTCCATGAGCATATATTTTCAAATATAATTTTAAGGAATGGAAGTGTTTTTGAAGAACATCAGTTTCCATGGTATTTTGCTGGATCCTTTGTTTGATGTTGGCCAATAGTATCCAAACTGCTGGTGTCCGGTATAAAATCAGGTGTTGTTTGACCCCTGAAAGCAACTGTGTTTCAAAGAGAAGATATTATAAAAGCTTTCAGATTTATGACACAAGCAAAGCACATGGGAAAAGTGATGATTCAGGTAAGAGTTGAAGTTTTACTCTGGATCACCTGTTATTATTTGGTTTCAAAATATAAAACTGTTAAAAGAAAAACAACACTGAATTTAAAAGTTAATAACATAATTTAGACATACATTGTTAGAAACAGTGTCATACTGTCAAATATGTACGTATCATGTGAACTTACATATGAAATGACGTCAAAAAAACAAAACTTTTTTGATACAATACATCAAAAAGAAAAGCATGAAATGTTTAGAATCGTAAGTCAGATATAAAGGTGACTGTAAATAAAAGCTTGACATTGAATATTCATACTTATTACGTTAGAAGCAAATAGTAGACACATTTGAATGATTTTCTTGCAAGAACTATTGTAATTCTTTAACAATTGCTGTTGAAAGGACAAACATGTTTTGTATCAACACTTGTTGTATTACTATGTCTTCCTCATAAATGGGGAGACATATTGTTTTGCTCAAATTGTCTGTCTGTATGTCTGTCTAACTGTCTGTCTGTTTGTCCGTCTGTCCGTCCGTCCGTCCGTTTGTCTGTCCGTCACAAATCGTGCCACTCCCTATCTCTTACACCGTTTGAATTTTTTTCACATTACTATCCATAAATGTCCACCATAATGAGACGATGTGCAGGGCGTATGCTGAAACAGGCTCGTTTCAAGGTCATGGTCACACTTAAACGCCAGTGTTCATATAATTATATTTTTTCCGCTCCATTTCTTTTGAACCGCTTGAAATATGTTGAAATAACTCACAATAAATGTTGACCATATTGAGATGATGTCACACTCACAGTTCAAAGGTCAAAGACTAGATTTAAAATATTGTGATGATGTGCATAGGGGGAGACATCAGTTTTTTATTACAAAGCAACTGTCCAGTTACATTTATTTTTTATCTACAAACCATCTTTGTATCATATTTCAGAAACAGCTCATATGACCTGTGTTTTTCTAAATCATTACCCTGGTGAAGGTCCAAAGCATTTCGTTTGAATGATCAGTTAGTCCAACTCTCAAATTACTGTGCAAACCATTATACTATCTTCTCCTTGTAAGGGTTCACAAAGATCAGCCAATACCTTTGTCGGAGTCATCTCCAATACCCGCTGTGCCACGATTTGCTTGTGACCCGAGCAAGAGCTTCATCATTACTGGCGGTCTCGGAGGATTTGATCTTGAGTTGGCTCAGTGGCTGGCTGACCGTGGAGCTACCTGTCTGGTTCTCACTTCAAGGTCTGGGATCAGAACTGGTTATCAGGCCAGAAAGATCCAGAAACTTAAGGTACAAACTACACTGATTTGCTGAATATCCATATTGTATGAAGTCAAATGTCTTTCGTATGTATATTATTAATTGTTGTGTAAGTGTTTAAGGCAGAGCTCAAAATTAAAACAAATAAAACATTCTGGAAACAACTGTGCACCTTGTTTGCAGCTTCTAGAATAGTTCTCGATTCTTCACTTAATATTTACGACAATGGTGTTTTTTTAAAATGATAAATTTTACAATTAAAGGGGAATGGCGTACACGTTATCATTTTGACACATGATGTATCGACGGAGACAGGAGCAAGAAAAATCATCCAGGAAGCAAAGACACCAGTTGGTGGGGTGTTCCATTTGGCAATGGTAAGACAACTTTAAATTGGTTAAGGCGTACACGTGCACTTTTCCAGATGTTGTTTAGTGGACTATTTTTTTCTTTTTGAAAACAATACAACAATGACACAATGGAACTATAAAAATGAAATCGCGAATGATTTAACAGAATTAAAATAATATTTTTAATTTCCACATTTCTACGAATTGAATGTCAAATGTTAAATGCAATTTTACTTTAAGATAAATAGATTCCTCAAAAAAGTTTATTCAGAGCATTTTTTTTCACAACGGCCTATCCATTTAAAGTTATATATGAAGCAATATTTAATATTATCATTCATCTGTACAAAGTATCGCAATTAATTTATCGAAGAGGTGTTGAATGACGGGTTAATTGAATATCAAGACCAAAGTAGCTTCAATAACGTATGTGAACCGAAAGCTTTTGGTTGCATAAATCTGGACAGAGCAACTCGAGAAATCTGTAAAACTATCTGTGATTTGTTCGTTACTTTCTCATCTGTAAACTGTGGGAGGGGAAATGCTGGCCAATCCAATTACGGATTTGCGAATTCCGTAATGGAGAGAGTTTGTGAAAAGAGGAAAGAAGACGGATTCCATGGTAAATATTTATTTTTGTATCTTTTCATGTTTGTTTTTGAAATGTTCAAATGTAAATAGACACAATATGTGTCAAATACACGTATATATATTTTTTTTCTTTGATTTATCTACGTGCAGGGTTGGCCATTCAGTGCGGAGCTATTGGGGATGTTGGTGTTGTCATGGAAAACATGGGCAAAATTGATACCGTGATTGGTGAAACGTTGCCTCAACGCATCTCCTCATGCTTAGCGACCATCAACACATTTCTGAACCAGTCTGCCGTGGTCGTGTCGAGTTTTGTGCCTGCGGAAGAGGACAAACGTAAACCAGAAAAAGAAAATCATTTAAATACTATATACAGCATTTTAGGTAAGAAAATGGATCAAAGAATACCGGAAAATTACTGATAAGCATTTTGAAAATCATCTTGTGTTGGTATTTTACACGTAAATCTCAAATCATATATTTATCAAACGTTTTACAGGCGTCGATGATCCAACCAATACTGTATCAATAACAGCGCTACGTTGAGTGAACTTGGACTCGATTCATTGCAAGGTGTAGAAGTCGGACAGGTTTTGCGACCCGAACTTGACATCGATATGTCAGTTAATAAAATAAGACACCTTACCCTGAAACAAGTGACTGAAATGTCACAGGCTCTTGTCGAGGAGAAAGATAGTTATACAAGTGTATTAACTTATTCAATTGAGAACGAAGACTTGACTCCTATGGAACTGATTGTTCCGTTAAATTCTGCTGCAAAATCCACGGAAAGACTTTATATCATCCATTCAATTCAAGGTACTAACGAAACGAAATATATAAATAATCATCAATCAATTCATTTGCCTATTCATCCAACCATCCATTCATCCATCCATTATATATATATATATATATATATATATATATATATATATATATATATATATATATATATATATATATATATATATATATTGTTATGAAAATTAGCCCAATTTGTATATACAACATAATGCATACACCTAAATTTTCTAAACGTAGTAATAACAATGACTTTTCTAAACGTAGTGATAACAATGACTTATTAAAACTGGATTTTATAATCGAAAATATATGTGTCTGATAACTTAGGAACGGCCAATGTCCTTCAACACATGGCTTCCTTAATGAGCTGTAAAGTATTCGGCGTTCAATGTACATCGGAAGTGCCTCTTACAAGCGTGCCGGAAATGGCAAAGTTTTATTTAGCTGTAAGTTGAATAATAAATTCATCTGATGAAACTAATTAACCAGTCTCATCTGTAAATTACTGCTGGTATATTTCATTGATTCGCTAGAAAAAACATATTTAGCTTGAGGAAAGACTTCAGCTGACCTCCGAAATAGTGCAAAAGATGCGCCCCAACCTTTCTATTTCCTCTATCAAAGAGTCTGCGAAATCGTTCTACAAAAGAATTACCAGTTGGGTAACGTACAGACCTGAAATGGTAGATCTTTCCAGGGACGTACATTTGGTACGTGCACAGGACTGTTTTGGTCTATTGAACAGCGTTGGAGCGGATTATGGGTTGAAACAGGTTGGGTTATTATTATTTTACAAACTTTTCAAATTGAGTAAAACTTAGTTATAATAATAAAATCATGCTTGTAATAACAAGTATTTTCATTAATTACTAATTTGGTTTAATGCCATCATAACGAGCTTACAACAAGACAGGGACACGAACGAACCCATATTGTATGAGTTAACCTAAGTCATGCTTTGAATTTCTTTTCTGTTTTTACTGTTTTGGTTTAATGCCACCGAGACCAGCCGACAACATGACATTTCACTTGCCACATAATTAACATCACTTTCTGCATCACAACATATACATGTATAAACACATTTTGTCAAAACAATTATAATGTACCAAGATACTCGCATTCCACACTGTGTTACTGAATTGTTTTGATTTTTGTGTGTAAACTTTGATGATAATGTATGAGCATATATTTTATATATATATAAATCAACACATCGATTGTTTTATTTAACTTGCCACCAAAGAAATACTACTTTCTAAATCACATTCCATATAAACTATTTGTCAAATTAATTGTAGAATGTATTCGTCGTATATTTTGTATACTGTTCTCTTTAATTTGCACAAATAAATGCTTGATAGTGTATCTAATAAATACTACAAATATTGCTGCAATTATTAGTAAAATCAAATAAAAAAATACAATTATTTTGTTTTTGTTTATGTACTTTCAATACGTAAAACGATTTGTTCCTATTGTTGTCTGCTCAGATATTTGTGTTTGAAACATTCAAGTTGGGAATGCAATGTATAGATACAATTTAAGGCCAATTGTGGTAGCGAGACGCATAATCAACTCAAGAGCATGTTCCGGCTCATGCAAAAGTCCTGCCTTAGTTTTCAGTTGGTCTATAAATGTTCCAAACACCACAGGCCAAGAACCTGGCCTCAATCTCAACTAAAGTTATATTTAATCTTGTATGTTTTTACTTTTCAATACTCCAGCGAACAATGTTATTTTAACATTGGTTAAAAGCAATTAGTATCCTTGCTGCTGTAGAATTTCTTCTTCTTATTCTATGAGAAATGCACTTTTAAAAAGAGTAAAATATGATACGGTTTTAATTTTGATTAATGTTATGTGGTAATATGAGTGATAATTGAGATTGATACCTTACTTAAAGTTGCACTCTCACAGATATACCTTACAACTTTCTTTCTTTTTGTCTTGGAAAGAGCAATTATTTTGGTGTAAATATCTGCAAACCAATGATAAAAGATTGCTGACAAAAGATCAAATCGCAGATTTTCATTTTTAAGGGGGACTATTTAGTCCAGAGGAAAAGTAGATTGCTGAGCTTAATTCTGTTATGAGGGATTAAATTGAAATAGGGGAAAAACGAAATTTCAAGAAGTTGAGACCAGAAGCACTTCCGATAACGAAAATGTTCGAACAAAAAAAAAATCCCTTTAACTATTAAAGCTGCTCTCTCACAGATTGACTGTTTAGCCATTTGTGTGTAATATCTGGAAACCAGCGATACAAGACTGCTGACAAAAGATCAGATGACAGTTTTTTTCCTATTTACGTTTGAAAATAATATGTTGGCTAAAAGCATGATTAACAGAAAAATGACATGTCGACAGTTTCCCAAACAATTGAGATCCGTTAAATTGTGGGTTGGCTTATATGACTGAAAATGAAGGCATTGCTACCAAAATCAGCCGATTCTGAGACTAAACCTAAACAAATGTCAAAACTGTTAATCTGTCTAAACCAACTGCTGCCTCTATCAATGTGTTTCATATAGTGACTCAATACAAAGAAATAATAATAGAAGGGTTGTGTAACTGACCGTGTACGTGGACCTGTAAGTGTAACTACACGTTCAGATAAAAAGTGCATTTGAGTTTAAAATCGTTTGCGATACTTCTCTTAAAACATGTACTTGTTTTGCATATATCTCTTTTCTCGTGTTCACGTACATGTAATTTTAAACATGTACAATATGACCTACATTAATGAAGTAGTTTCCAAAAAAAAAGTCTATACATACACGTTCAACTACACGTAGTTTTTCGTTACCACTCTAATGCCTATAGGGGTCAAGAAATTCAATGATTAAGTATTTCGAAATGTTTTTTTTGTGTGCGTATATATAACTATAACTTTTAAATTACAAAAGACAAGTAGATCTGTTTTTTTACCAAACTTCACAAATACTAACCTACTTACCGTCAAAGAAAGCCATGCTATGAACAACATTAAAAAGTAAGGCCTTTTTATCTTTAGTGTCACAAAATGTCATGCTATGAACTTAAGTAAAAAGTGAGACCTGTTTACTTCGAAGTTGATTCCTGTTGGTCTCGAATAAACCACAAGACATGTCATTTATGATTAAAATCTTATATTTTGATTCTCCAGAAACGTCCACCAGGCCTGAACAAAATATCTTTCAGACTACGATTCAATGAGTAAAACTGGAACATTTGCGTGTTATTTGAAAGCCTATTTAAAGACTCCGACCCACACATATATGAACGTTGGAGGCCACGTGACCACACTAATCTTGGAATCATTTGAAAGGGTTTTATGTGCAGAATAGATAAATAAAGTTTCTGAAAAGGATATAACAAACAAATCTGTTTTACCTCCACTTACGTCCAGTTTTAGTTGAAATAAAAAGCAAATATACAAACTTTATGTATGATATATGATGTACTTTCGGTCAACTAGTTTTAATGTAAGTAATCAGCAAGCAAATGCCTTTCGCAGCATAAACATTTAACATGATGGTTAATGTTGCTATCAGCTACTATCGTATTTATTTATGTTAACTACTACTACTACTACTGCTACTGCTACTGCTACTACTACTACTACTACTGCTACTGCTACTGCTACTGCTGCTGCTGCTGCTGCTGCTGCTGCTGCTACTGCTACTGCTACTGCTACTGCTACTACTACTACTACTACTACTACTACTACTACTACTACTACTACTCTACTATTACTGTTACTGCTGCTGCTGCTGATACTGCTACTACTACTACTACTACTACTACTACTACTACTACTACTTATGCTGTTACTGTTGTTGCTGCTGCTACTGCTACTGCTGCTGCTACTGCTACTACTACTACTACTACTACTACTACTACTACTACTACTACTACTACTACTACTACTACTACTACTGCTGCTGCTGCTGCTACTGATACTGCTACTTCTACTTCTACTACGACTATGACCACGATTAATGCATTTTATAACATATACGTTCAATGATACGACCCTTTGTTGTGAAGATAAAAGAATATGACTTCTTTGAGGCGATTCAAAGGACCTATTCACAGATGTTTTTGAGACCTTCGTTGAAATTGAGTAATCTTACATATATTGTAAATAAACACCAAACAGATATATGCACATACACATTTTTACATAAGTTAATAATAGATACAAGCCAAAAATCATTTTAATTGCGTTACAAACGCTTCCGGCAAACACGGAGCATTTTTTGTCAACTGTTTAAAACAGCTCTTTTTATTTTAAGTGAATTTTTAAAGAAGAATGGGCAAAATCTACACACGGTGTGTGTTTCGGATGAGTGGCAGTAGGCGGACCTTGAATCATCCGCGAAAATTAAAATTAATAATGATAAAGTCTAGTACTTAATGCGTGCCTTTTGCAATTTCATTGGCTGAATTTGTAGGTCGTATTCTAATAACCTTTAGAGTGTAGCCTATATTTACAGCCAATGAAAATGTAGATATGCAATCATTAAGAACTACGTGTAGGCTCAATCATTAAGATTTTAATTCATGTCATTTAATAATATCATGATCGTCGTTATTAAACGCTTAGCGTTTCACATATGTAACCAATTTGCTTAATTCTTGATGTTTCACAAAATAATAATTATTTACATGTAATAATTTAAATATTAAAGCCCATGGAGCGTGGTGACGCCTCGGTTGACATTGACTTTCTCGCGTTGGCATTACATGTTATTATACCTCACTTTTGTCTACAATGGTAAACTCCATTTACCCGAAAAAGAGATATTTTGACTATTAGAAAAAATCAATCTTTTTGACACATGACCAAGCGAAAATTCACTGTCAGGTCATGTAACCGCAGTGATATTTTGAATGTTATATAAGGGCAAATAACTGCATCAATATTTTAGCTAAATCATGACGTGAATGCCTCCCTTATACATACATAGCAGAGGTCACTATTCAATGTGTACACAAAAACATCAGACGACAGGAAGAGTTAGTTTTTAAAGGAATATTAGCATAATTAACGGTGGACTTTTGTTCTAGATATAATTAAATTTTTATGTAATGTTTTGTTCAACTTGTTAAACTTACTTAATCAAATGAATTAAAACATTTAAAAACTTGATAATGTACTTAATTGTGTACTTGTTTATGTACTTGAAGGTACGCTTCGGGTGACATTCTGCTCTCGGTTTGACAACATCAATGTCACACATGCTGCCGTATGATATTTATATACTATCATCCTTTATGCGATCTGATATAGATCTATATAAAGACATTTCAAGTTAAAGCCAAATATACCTTTTGTTATATAATTAAAAAGGGGACACCTTTCCTGAAAACAATGTTGAAAATCACAAATAAATAAAAATAAAGTTTTTGCGTGAATTATAGGCCTTTGCAATCCAATTGTTATAGTGGTAATCATTATATTAACTTTACGGCTACACATATGTAGTATCCCTTCAAATCACAAATCAATCCAGGCATATCACTTTGCCACTGCTTACTTACCTTTATATTTTGTTAACTCTGTGCACGGACCTATAAACCATGGATTGGAAATTCCTTTCTGTGTCTATTAGCTCAAACTCACGCAAGCAGCGGTATTTCATCCCGAGATTTTACCGTTTGATTATTTCGAGACGCCCGCCAACTTTTTCTATGTCGAGAAATTTTGTAACATATATCCGATGCAATCTTCGGATTAACTGCTTTAACATTGCCCTTGGTTTGTATTTTATATGTTTTGTGAAGTATTTATTGTTAAGTAGTATGTTTGTTTACTCGTAGCCTGATATTCCTTTAATTTTTATCTGCCTTATTGTGGCAACCGGGAGAGATAAAAACGTAAACATAAATATAAATGTTATTGGTTTCAGTCAATTATTTCGCAGAGTTTACACGATTTCCGTTATTTTTGTCATGTTTGTGTTCTTTTATGTCGGAATTATCATCAAATAAATGATGTTTCGACCAGTAAATTTGTTTTTTTAGTCTTTGCCACTGTTGCATAGAGATTCGGATATAACTTTCGGGTATTTTGTATTTAATGCATTACTTTATAACGAACTAACAAATGGTTTATAGGTGCGTGCTCTGTGATTGTCTGATAGGCTTAATTCAGCGATAGTGTATTACTATGTTTTTATCGTCACCGCTACCATGATGATTAGACTAGCATAAATATGGCTTGTCCTGTTATCTGGTCGTAAAAACGGGTACCACCTTTCAAACGGCTTAAAAAAATACACAAGTATGGGTGCCCACCTCGCCGTTATAACTGGTGCCTCCGAATAGGCGTTTCTCGTGGACCTACTGAACTAAGACCACAGTTATTTTTCTATAATGGTTCATATATACACTAACCTGGCTTTTCACTTTAAAGCAGTCCCAATTGAAAAAAAAAACAGTAACTGGCTGCTGTAGTAAAACAATCCAAGACACAAAATTTAATCACAATAACACATAGGGTTGACCGATGCGTTATCGCACAAAATTGAGTAGTAATACATGACCCTGAAGTCAAGACGGAATAAGGCTACAAAAACCAATTCATATAGTTCAACAGGCAACGCTTGTCCAATGTTTACACTGAAAACTATCAATTTTTGCAATATAGTATCAAATTATGTTAAGCTCTATGCAAAAAGGTCATCCGTTTCTTCTCTTTCATTTATCGTTAATAAAATATTGATACTTGAACAAAAGCACTCTTTTTTCTGTATTCGCATCCGGATCTTGGTCAACAGGGGACTGAAAACTGTGGTCTTGAGTCTACTGATATCCTACATCGGTGCAAATGACACGGATGTTGAAGAAACGTTTGTTTGGAAGACGATTGAAGCGTTTATCTCTACAGCTTACGCCTCTGACCGGTCTGATAGAAGTCCTGATTTCAACTTCTTATTCATGCGTCTTTTTGGCAGATGATATGAAATAGACTGTGCACTCTTTTTATTCTATGTTTGTGAACGTAGCTCGGGTTAACAGAGATTACTGGATGAGCAAAGACCATCCCATTCGGAACACCTTGGCTATTTTCTATTGAAGACATTCTCGGATTTAGGTCACAGACTACTATATTCACTCCTTATATATTCTATAGACAATTGACCAATTTGCATGCGAAATAACTTTTAGTTCTAGTGCTTCACGACCCATAATACCGTGCACAGAGATAAGGCTCCACTCGTTTACTGAACAAAAAAAAAAGTTTCTCCTAATAAAAAAATGGTTGAAAGTAACCATTGTGTAATTGGTATATTGACAACATCCGGTAAACGAGCACAAACGATGCTGTGAAAATGTTAACAATGCAAACTAGATCAAGAAGATCCTGCATGTTCAGCCTGTTTTTAAAATCACAATTCAGCTTCAAAAGCTATAAATAAGGAGGGTAGCTTATGGCCTCAGGTTGTATAAATATCTTGAATATGTTAGAAAAACACGATGACGTTGAGATCAGCCTCGAGGTTTTGGTTGATATCTGGCTGTATGGGTGCTAATTGTGAGCTTCTAATTATGTTTTGGATTATACTTGTTAACTTGCGTCATGGCATATCTATTTCCACACTATATCCTGATCTAAATTGGCCAAGCTGAAGACACTTTTAAACTATCCAAAGGAACACATCTATTAAGGGTATCAAGAGGCCATGTGTTTTTTTTTTAATTTCATATCTTATAATGTAATAAATATAAACAAAGCTACTTTGCCTTTCACGAAGTAGCGAAAAGGTATTGGGAGTATAACGGTTACCGGATTTAGTTTAACCTTTTTATATTTCCCAAAAGCGGATGGAGATACATTAAATATAAATATCTAAACTAATTAAGACATATTGGCATCTGCTTTTATTTATTTATTTATTTTACATACATTTATTTATGGCACTGTTAATCCATAGACATCTCCGTATTGTCACAGAAGTTTGTGGGGTTTTGTGCAAACTTTTGACAATAAGTTACTGAGTATAAACCAAACACAGTTTGTAAAATAGAGCAGGTGTGCAACAATCTGCAGAGTTGTATGAACAAACACGGAACGAGAAATGAGCACAGCCGTGTAATAATACACCCCTGAAGTGAGAACACCAAACACAGAGCCAGACAATAGTGAAAGGCACACTGGTGTGACATGCGCGTTGGGTGACTGAGCGCGCACTGAGCGGTACAAAATGGCGGCTAACACAGCGCAAATAACGTATGGTAGACACGTGGTAGTCATGATAACCACGGTTAACCATGACGTCACTGACGGATTGATTGGCGAACAGTCCAGGCTACAAATGCCAAGTTCTGAAACGAAAATTAAAGTCTGAAAATGAATCATAACAACGATCCTCTTAAAAAGGAGAAAAACCTTGAGAACTTTCATATATCGAACCATTGCTAAATATATAACGGAAATCAATGAAACTAATATTGCAATTATTTTGTCACTGAAGATAAATGCATGTGGATAAACAGAATCTAAACATACCCTGATATGATATATAGGTTTCTTGATAGGCTTGCAGATCGTTTGGATTGATATAGAATTCCAGATTAGTTGAAACTCCTATAACCGAATGGGTATGCAGAAAATCTGTAAGCCGTGTCCTGAAAGTACTTCCTAAAACACTGTTTGTGTAGTCTCTTAGTACATGCTTCAAGTGGGTGTTTGTAGGACAACGCAGGAGTAGTTGAAAGAAGGGGACTGCTATAAGTCTTACATCACAGCCGTACAACTTATTGAATATGTACACGACTACAGCCCCGTATACTTGTGGTTGTGGCATTACCAAGTCACTTGGCTCCACATTAGAGTCTGTATGGTCGTTTGTTTGTGCGTGTTGTTCAACTATTTGATGTGCACTGTTTGATAGGTATTCAAAGCTGTTAGACGAGTTACTTGTATTATTTTTCCAATGCAAAACAGATATTGGCATTCCACCTGAAAACAAAGTGATTGTTATTTATCCGTTGCACCTTGTTCTACGTTATATTACTTATTACAAAATGACTTAAGCACATACAACAGGAACGAATAATTGATGGTTTTCTTTATTAATAATATTACTAAACAGTATTAACGTAAATGTTGCTTCTGCTTTTCTTGAGATAATGATCGCCTGATACAAATGTTATATCTGTTTGACTGCATCGGACATGAAAGAGGTCCGTAGTATATGTCCAGTGGCCTCTATTTGGTTGGACATAAATGTACTTTGATTCACGCTTTGGCAACGTCTTATGAGTTCATTATTAATCAGCTATTACGTATTCGATGAGATACAGAGACAATTGCGGTACCAATACTGAACAGTTGAAGACAATATATGCCAGAACTCGCTCTATATCGACCAAACTCGGCCAATATCAACAAAACTCGGCTAAATGAGTTTTTTTCTTCGTTTTGATTGGCTACAAACCTCGCCTACTATAGGATTTGAGAAATGAGCCATTTTCATAGGCTGTCGAAACTCGCCTGATATGAGAAATATGCTGGAAATAATTTTTAAAGGTAGCCATTTTGTTTTCCGTTTTCCGACTGTTTTGAATATTTTGTGCTTCGTTTAAACCCTTATTGGAATACTTGAACCTATTGATTGATTGAGCTACTTTGTACGGTTTGATGTTACAGTTGTATTTAACCTATTGGTGGATTTTACGATTATTATAATTGTGTACACCGACAAACTGGACAACGATGGTAAAACATTTGACGTTTTGGCAAACGATTTACGAAATTAAGACGAAAAGACATGCTTCCTTACAATGTACAGTGCTTTATTCATAAGTATGTGCAATGTCACTTTAAGGATGCACGTCAAAATCAGCAAAGTCAGGTCTAGAAAAGCACCATGAATGTATAGGGGATTAATTCGGCTTCAATGTGCACTAAAGGTAAGTTAAAAGAATAACATTATATTATTCGTGTATCAATAAGACGCTTCGCATAATTACCTCTGTAGGACGAGTACTCCCCCCAGCCGTAAAGTGGGGCGGTGTGGAGGACCAGCAGGCAGAAGTCCGTGCCGCACACAAGGATCCGTGTGTTTATCTCCGAGAACAAGGACGCGTACTCCACTGGAACTAGATGAAATGTGAATCTGAAAATTAAAGTTCAAACATAAGAGGTTTTGATGCGATTTGTTTCCAAATGATCCGAATAATACTTAATGTATGACCATTGAAATAGAACTTGAACCTAAACTATGGTTTACATTACCATAACCTGGAACCTAAGCCTCCGATCAACTCCTTTAGTGTAGATATAATGTTCTTTTTACATATAATACCATTTCTATTGTTGCTATTGTAAGAATCACACTGTGCAAAGAATGTTATGTTGATATTATGAAATCTCTTTTACACAATATCAAAGAAAACTCTTTCTGAGAAATCTCTCTTCCGAAATATCAGGCAATGTATTCCGTCAAATCAGAAAACGTGAACATTTGTTTGGTTTGTAGTTATTATTTCCGACGCATGTAAATACTGCTGTTGATAAATTCCGGTATATGTATCATACAACGTAACACTCATGCAATTGGAAGACACATCACGCAACACAAGCCAAGAATGAAAGCGGAACATGTGTGTGATTTTATAGGCGAATCTTGTCACGACAAAGCATATTTTTGAACAACTATTTTTCTACATTTTTCAATATGTGCAGATTGTCAATAACAATATGAATGTATTTAGCAATTTAGTTCTCTGTCTTTTCCTTTCAGAAATGGCTGTCTTTTCACAAAATCAGACATGTCAGAAAAATATGTTTGCTTCCAAAAACATTTCATGGGAATACTCATCCATCTCTGTTAACCTATATTAGCAAAATTGCCCTGATTTTTTTTTTTGCCTAATTGCGCTCGTTTGTAACAGGACAACGTACGCTAATATAATCTTATCATCTTGAAAGAGATGAACAACCGTCTGGGTGAATTCCAGGATTGGGAGTTTTTTTAATAATACAATGTCAACAACCCAGGGACAAGCAGCAACAAGTCAAACATTCAGGCATACACGCTGTGTAGTGGCAAATTATAAGAGCACAAAGGACGCTGAACGGGTGACACAAACAAACAGAACACAATCTCATCAAAATAGCATTAACATATATAATGGAGTTAACGCCGCCTTGCAACGACAAACGAAAAACTTCTTCATTGTAACACGAGTTTACTTGGGGCTTAGACAAGTTTATATGCACATAAACCCTCAGATGTCACCTTTTAAAGGTTTTCGTGAACGGAGAATTTTCCGAAGCATAAAGAACATCAACGTTTGCCAATGTCAATGTATTTCAATGACTTTTACATTAATTGGTAGTTATAATAAGTGGTAGTTGTATACAGTTCCGACAGCCGAGCCTAGATCAACGCCTTCTACAAAGATAGGAGGCTAAGTAAAGTCCCGACAGCCGTGCCTACATCAATGTCTTATACGATGAAAGGAGGCTATATACAGTCCCGACCGCCGTGCCTACATCAATGTCTTATACGATGATAGGAGGCTATATACAGTCACGACCGCCGTGACTACATCAATGCCTTATACGATGATAGGAGGTTATACACACTCATTAACGTCGTTCCTACATCAATGCCTTATACGATGATAGGCGCCTATATACAGTCATGACCGTCGTGCCATCATCAATGCCTTATTCGATGATAGGAGACTATAAACAGTCATGACCGTCGTGCCATCATCAATGCCTTATTCGATGATAGGAGACTATAAACAGTCATGACCGTCGTGCCTACATCAATGCCTTTAGGCTGATTGTAATCTTGTACGTATAAATATATTTATTTGTCGGACAGTCATCACCGTTGTGCCTATATAAATTCCCATATACGCTAATTGGATGCTGTATACAGTCACGACCGTCGATACTTTATTGAGGCCTTTTTAAAAGATTATTAGTAGCTATATACAGTAATGGCATCTTGCCTATATCAAAGTCTTTTACGCTGATTTGTTGCTTTATCTAGTCATAACGCTGTATTTTAATATTATTACACACACTATGTTATGCTAATACAGTCATGGACACCATGCATATCATTATCAACGCCGTTTTATACGTTAGTTGGTAACCAGATATAGTCACGGAAAAGCTCAAGTCAGTCACTAGGGCAATGGCTCCATAACTTGTAATAGTCTGAAAAAGAATGTGTTTAATCCACACATTACTATAACTTTTCATTCTTACGCTTTAAGACCATGCCATTATGCTGCAAAGTGACACACTGTCTTCACTGAAATTGGGTCACAGATGTTTTGAGTTTCAAACCTGGCCTGTTTAAGACTTCTTTTAGGCCCATGCGGTTAATCTTGTAAAGTCCTGGCCATGGTGGAACATAGTGGTTATTTACAGAACCAGTAGAATACACACACTCTCTCTCTCTCTCTCAAAAGGCGATCCCCAGTTTTGCTAGGCATGTCAACCGAGGAACGTAACTGGTTGTTGTTACTTCTGCGCATATCATGACTACTCGTGATATACCATCAATAATTGTCATGCCTAGGTACTCTCTCTAAACTAATAACATCTGGTGTGAGTTGTAAAATCTTAAAGGATAGTGAACTCAAATTACATGTATAGGAAGCGTACGCGATAGTATAGATATAAATATTTTTAACATTTTCGATGTTCTAACCTCTTTCTTCATTGTTATTTATTTCATTCATCAATTATATAAGTGAGTCTATTGAATTTGAAAAACTTAACTGCTAAAGATATTGAGTTGTTGACTGTATACTCTATGCTGTTTGCCGATGATATTGCTCTTTTCACTACGGGTCCCAATAATTCACAAGCATGCTTAGATAATTTTAATTATATTATTGTCATAAAGGGGGTTGAAAAGTAATATAAATAAGGCATACGTGTGTGCCTTTAAAAAAACCAATGCTAGACACAAGTTTGTGTGGACAGTAAACGGAAATAGCATTGTCCTGGTTGGCTCTTTTACATACCTTGGAGCTATATTACCCTGTAATGGAACTATTAGGTATGCTAAACAAATATCGAATGAACTGGTACTTCCCTCATTCATTTGCATGGTTCTGTAATATGTGGAATTCGTTATTGCAAAGAAGTTGATATAGTACATCTTAGATTTTGCAAACACCTTGGTGTCAAGGCTCAAAGTTCTAGTGCAGCCAATCTTTTTGAACTAGGTAGATATCCGTTGATAGTTAAATATAAGGAACGTGCACTTAGGTATTGGTTTAGAATTATGAAATCTATTGATAACCCTTTTCATGTTTTCTATTTAAAAAAGTTGCAAGTTGTACATTAGAATAGAAATAATACATATGGGTGTTTGCCTTAAAACATTGTTAGAAAACATTGGATTCAGTGATACTTTCGTTGCTTTCAATGCTCATGTTAATTACTTACTTCGGTTTAAGCAAAGATTGTGTGAAAAACGTACACAGGAGAAAAAACAACAACAGTAGCTAAATTTTAAGTAGTCAATCAAAATTGATAGTTTACAGATATTTCATATATAAGTTAAATTTGAAAAATATCTACATACTAATATGCTATTACTAATGAAGATACTAGAAAAGGCATGTCAAAATTCCATTTGTGTTCTAATTCTTTTGAAATTGAAACGGGCAGATTTTAAAATATTGAAAGATATGCTAAACTTTGTAAGAGTTGTAATTAGAGGTTCGTCTCACCAGTTTACATACCGAGAGTATAAAATTCCACATATGAAGGGAACTCATTTCGTTTTCAGGCTGCGAAGGTGTGTAACAACCTTCCGAACGAATTTAAACAATTAGACAGTTTTGATTGGTCGAAAGACTTATTTACACCCGAAGAACCAAAATGCAAGGGTCCCATAATGTCGTTTTAGATAACACTGTACTTAGTTGTATAAGCTAATAGTCTTTAACATTGCTGCCTATCTTAATCTGTTTTATGTAACCTGTTATATTTATATCAGTTGTATTTATTGTAGAATTAACATTTTGAACAAAATGTATCTTCATTCTCAAGAAGTTTTAATTTTTTTTTAGACTGCTCTAAATTCAATGGTGTTTTGCTTTGGTAGTGTTGAATATGTGTGAATGTCTTAGATACAGAATATGCTTAAAGGTTAAAACACACTTTGCCTCTTATCTTTATTTATGTAGTTTTAGCATACTCACCATCCTACATTTAATTTAATTCTTAAGTGCATCTCTCTTTTATTTGTCACATTTTCCTCGGATAATTTCAAGTGCTTTGTGCTGTTTTATGTATTTTATTTTTGAAACCTGCTTTTGTGTCAATATTATTTGCATTTTCGTATTTAAGCCATTATTAAAATCAATCATGAGCACATCATCTAAATGATCTTTTACACATAGATTTAATAAAAAAAATATTCTAGTCAACAGTGATGATTTTAATTTTCTCAAATGTTTATAATGTAATATCTATTAAGAATCGATGTATTTATAATCATTTAATATAATATATATATTCTATGCCATAAATATTTTGCTAATTGCTAAAACTATTTAATTCTGATATTATTTGAATGCAATTAATTATTATCTACCCTGGTTCTGTGTTGCATTATTGATATGTTATTTAATTTGAATTTTGTCGGGCAATAGCTCTGCAAGCTAGTATTGTTATCTATATATATCGACGTGAATTTTGTTCTTGTATATTGTAATAATGTTGCATCTAGAGGCAAAATCATGTCTAAAACAGGCCTCCAATTACTTTTATGTAGATACTTTTACCTCGAAATCCATTTTGCAGAACCAGGATAAAGCCATTGAAGAAATAAACAAATTCTTGTTAACCATGTCGTGATATAAGATTTCCTCCCAGATATATAAAATTAATCCTATTTGAAACAGCTCTTACTACACCACGGCCTCTAAACGCCAGCTCCGCCACATTACGGTGGTGCAAAGAAAAAGAGCTGTCGACACTTCCGTGGTGGAGCTGTGTCCTATGTTTACACGAACAAACGTGAGTATGGTTCATATTTCATTTGATAATTTCATTTAACGGACATATTTCAAAAATCGGAGAATGTGGTACCGTGTAAGAACACTTCTACTGCAGGCTGGTTACTATTTCGTTTCAATAGTGTGCAAACATTGGTGCCAGGAGCTTTTCTCCTGAATCGGGCATGTGCATATGTTGATATGTGATTGCATAGCAAGTACATTTCGGTGCTTACACACCCCGTAAGCAAACATAATTGTAATGCATAGTTCCTATACCAGAACACAACAAAACTGATAAGCACTTACTAAAATGGAAAAATGCACATATTTATAAAAGTGTTGGCGCTGTTGCCCTAGTGGTGGCGCTGTCGAGTATGTTTCGCGCTTGAAGTAAAATAAAAAGTTAACGCTTTTGGAATGAATATTAAGGTTGCTATGTTTATCATCCATTGAACATTATGCTGGTTATGCATACTTCTTGCGGAAACAAAACTCTTCGCGAACTACCTAAACCTTACTGAAAACTATTTCGAAAACGAACGGCTTTGTGCTGTTAATTTTTTCCATAGAACTATAAGTATCTATCATGTGTGTCCGGTTAAGAGAGAGGTAGTCTTGCATACCGGACGTGTGTTAACGGTCATGTGACCAGTGCTGGAAAAACGCATCTTACACCTCCAATGTAAGATATGTCACACGCAACAACGCGCCGCTTCTTATATATTTTATTGTATGGTTTATGAAAAGTACATTATTTCATTTCAATAGAGCACAATCAAATATATATGTATACAATTAAGTAAAATAGATAATAAATAATCTTAAAAACGCGATTTAAATAGTTACTATTTGATATCAATAGTGATTTAAAATTACTGCGCTTTATGACGTCAGTAAACAACGTTTCACGCACTTTTTGGTAAAATGTACAAAAGTGCGTTTTCTACGTCAATTTTCCCACAAATTGATAATTTTAGATATGCAAGAAAAAATATCAATTATGTTATTCAGGTCCGGATCGAAAAATCCGTCCCTCGGTCACGCTACGTGGCCGGTAACTCGGCTTACGCGCGTGCACCCGGGTTGGATTTTTCTAGCCGTACCGGACACACATGATATATACTTATAGTTCTATGGTAAAACTAAAGCACCTAGCCGTTTGTTTTCGAAATAGTTATCAGTAAGGTTAAGATAGCACCGTAAAGTGGTGGAGCTGGCGTTTAGAGGCCATGTATACATTTATCCTTCTTAACGAATATAAGCTTCTACTTGTATATCTCTGAATCTTCCGTTTTCATTAACCCAGAACTTTAAAACAATAAATTAAAAAAGGTAAAATGTAGGCGTTAAAAAGATAGAACATTATATTGATTGGAACGTTAGTATAACAAACCAAAGCCATCAAAGAGTGAAGAGATATCAGCCTTTTCCCTGCAAGTTTTTGTTGTTTGTATGAAATGAAAGAACCTCAACTGATTAAACTAACTCACAGATAATTGAAAGAACTAAAAATATACACTTCCTGGTTGCTTTAGATAAATTTATCATAACATAACCTTCCACCTTTTCAGAACACCTTAACCTTTTATCAATAATGATAGTTGTATTCAATCGGAAATGCATAAAGAAACATTTAGCGATTAATTTTTTCCATATGTGACCTTTAAAACCATACATATAGACCATCCATAACATCTAAGACTCCTTGGTTTTCAATTTCTACTCCCCTTTCTGACAGATGTTTTACGCAGTTCTCGACGCAAGTTAATTTGTGAAGCAGTGTCATAATTCTAAATATATTTCAATCATTAAACAAAAGTTTGTTATACAATTTGATAAATATAAAGCAACAACGGCGTGCCTGGTTTTTAAGTAGTGTTTTTGAAATAAAACAAAAGAACCCGAATCATGTTTGGTGGTGTGTGCTTGTGAAACCCCCAGCCGTAAAGACAACCGAAAGACCTAGCTGAACTCACGTAAGGATAATTGTATGGAGTATTTATGCCAAAAATCGCGAAATACGATAATGTTTCTGGCAAGACAAAGCGCTTTTTCGGGCATAAGTGTGAGAGAGATCAACGACAGGAATTCGGACGAGTGGTTTAGTCTACACCAAACCTTGAGTTTTCTGTTTTGAAATTAGTCTTGTTTCGAACCTGATATTGATTGTATGGACATTTGATTAGGGAGCAATCAACCCAGTCATGTCAACAGAGCTTGTCTTTTGCTGAATGTAGAGGACGTTGACGCATGTTTGTTAAGGATAATTTCTAAAGATTTCACACAAGAACTAGGTACTCCGGTTTCCCCCAAAACACAAGACCACACTCTCGCGTAACATTGTGCCAACGCGAGTGATTAATATAATGTTAAAATAACTTGTTTCACAATTGTTGTAAAATAAATAAGTTAAAAAGAAAAAGAGAACATAACGAAACAAAACAAATAATCTTCTTCTGGTTTTTCGGTACTGTCTTCATGATTTCCACTGTAACCTATATATCGGCAAACAGCACAAGTAATATTTTCGGAACTTTTAAATGGCCCGAATGAAGGTATGTTTTGCATTTAATACGTTAGCTGCTGTGTTTACATCCTATTTTCATACAATCTAACTAGTTCAATAATGTTGTGTTTGAATTGAATCCATTTCATACGTATTCGTATTATTCTCATGCAACTTAATACATGAAATAATTACTTCCACTCATTTGTTTTATCATACTCATATTCATTGTAAATATGTTCAAATATCCCTTGCGGAGGATATATTGATATGAATGAACTGTTTACATGGTTCATGTATCCACATACAACACAGCTATTCAAAAAAGAACATTAAGAGATGTTATGGAAATATTTATCTTGAGCATGTACACAATGTTGTTATTCTGGTAAACGTTGATGCGTCCATTTTTAAAATCCACATAACTTTAATAAGAGCAGAATCCCGCAAATACATTATTTGAAACATGAAATATAACTTTAATAATAGTGGGATCATTGGGTTTTCCTGAACAACTTCAATAGTTGGAATCAATTCATGCTATGCAAATTACTAGGGATAAAACGATGATCGAGTATTGTCGAAAGTAGATTATTTGTGTCCGAGGTCGGCGATAATCGATTTCATTATTCCATAATCGATTATCGCTAATGTACGGCAAAGGGAAGTAACCGTGTTGTGTATGTACTGATTTTCTTTAAAACGGGAAACGGTACGGACTTATACGGGGTTATACGGCAATTTATTCTCAATTATTTTAGAATAAAGTTATCTCCTAAATACATTTCACTAAATTATCAATTGTAACCTGGAATGTATAACAAAACAGCATAAAAAACATAACTGATTGTAATATGTTTATTCATTTAAAGACATGTATGTACAAACAAATATAGTTATTGATATATTTGTAATATATTTACTTGCTCCGTTTCGATTATATAATCGATGATTGATCGAAATGGCTCGTCCGATTATCTTCGATGATCGATTATGACTTTGGTCCGTATTTCAATCCCTACAAATTACCCATATTCACAAATCAAAGAACTGATTAACGTGTCGCACAGTGCCTATGCCAAATAGCTTATACGCTGATTGGATGATATATACAGTCTTCATTGTCATTCCTACATTGAGGCCTTTTTAAACGCTAATTGGTACAGTTATGGCTAGGTGCCGTTATCGAAGTTTTACTCTTATTTGTAGCTATATACAGTCATGGCTGGGTGCCGATATCGAAGCCCTTTACTCTTATTTGTAGCTATATACTGTCATCGCTCTATTTTATTATATATATTATAATACGTTAATACAGCCATGAGCACAACGCATATAATTATCATGCCGTATTAAACATTGTATTGTATACATATAGTCAAGGGAAGTCCCAAGAAAACACAATAGCTCCATAAGTATTTTAACACTTTTAGACTGTAACACACTTCATAGCTGAAACTGGGTAACAAATGTGTTTTAGTTTCACACCTGACCTGTTTAAGACCCATACGATTTATCCTGTAAAGAATTGGCCATAATGGAACATAGGCGTTATTTTCAGAAAAAAACTGAGTAGAACATACTCTTAAAAGACGATCCCCGTCATTTAAGTGACAAATAAAGCTTCGTACTGACGTTTTATGAAAAAACGTTACCCCTTTTCATTACCCCATTTCATGATCTTCAACAGTCGATAATTTCCGTATAAAATCTCCGGAAATAACCAAACGGTGTCGAGATATAATTTATGCATACCTCGTGACTGGCGGATATCTCCGCCTGTTTTTTTCTGGCTTTATACGTTAAGTTGATTTATCTTCTTCCAGAAGTAGAAATAATGAAACTAGAACTTAAATTTTCTCTGTTGATCTCTTATAGTAATATTGATTTAGCACCCATTTCAAGGCAATTCCTAGCATCTTAAAATATTACAAGGTTCAATACGCAAGTCACTCTAAAAGCGTACTCATCAAGTCAAATACGCTGTCACACGGAACTACAGTTCTCCTGTAATTGGTTTTGTTTTTCATTAAACCGATTAAATATGTGATGATGTGATACCAACTTCGTGAGCTGAACATATCTTCTGGAAAAGACGAAGCATATTAACATTAACACGTTTTAGACGTTCGAATAATATTCTAGCTTTTCAGCGTGGGAGATTTCGAAATTGAAATTTGGAGATTCGCTTATATTACACGTGAAAAAAAGATATGTGAATTTTGTAACGTAATTGATATAGAGAATAAATAACATTTCTTACTGTATTGAAACAAATACAGATTTTTGTTGGAAATATTTTAAAAGTATATCATGGCCGCATGTATATACGTTTAAATAAATTATGTCCAAGAAATATACCACTCAACTAATTAAATTGTAAAATACATAACATCGGCTATGAACATTAGAACTACTGCACTAATGTAATGATATTGTTATTTGTTTTTAGTTTAACTTGTTACCTTATTATAAATGAATTATGCTGATCGTATTACTCGACTTAAGCAGAACAGAACAGAACCTTTTACTTAAATATTACAAACACATCATCTTACAAACATATATACAATTGTAACATAGCGTGTGATATGGGAAAATAATGTTTATAATTATATTTCGTTTAACACATACAGATTCATATTATCTTAGCTTACATGAGTTTTATTCAATTAAATGTTAATGATTCAAAAATTGGTTACTTACACACAGGTAATAATTTATATTACGTATTTTATGAATGCATTTGATGCCTATATATGAATGATAATAATATAACAGTTAATCATAAATCATTTGTAGATATAAATACACTGAATAAGTAAAGTAGTTTCAAGGAACATTTAGAGGCAAAAACAGGTCTAACAATAATTTTGTACAAACAGGATAGAGCAAGGAATTTTGATTACTTAGTTCGCCATAGGAGACTTCTTCCCAACAAAACTTGTTGATCGTATTTAAAACAGCTCTTTATATACAATTATCTTGCTTCACAAAGCTAAATTTTAGGAAATATTTAACCAGATTATTTATATATTGCTTATTAATCGAAACCAATTAACATAACTTTTGTCTGGTTGTATATCTCTGAAACCTCCGATTTCATAAACCCAAAACTTCAGAACAATAATTTAAAACAGATGAAGTGTAGGCGTTAAAAAGATAAAACATCATATCTGTTTAAAAGAAAGTACAACGAATCAAAGCCATCAAAAAGTAAATTGATCTCAACTCTTTCCCTGCAAGTTCTTTTGTAGTTTTTATGAAAGAACTTCAACTGATTAAAACAACGCCGAGATAATTGATAGAACTAAGAATGTTTACGTCCTGTTTGTTATAACTACGTATATCATATCTTCCAACCGTCCACATTGTCATTATTATCAATATTAATTGGTATATTCCATTTACAGAAATCGGATTAATTCAACAATCAAGCACTTGTCTCTGAAAACCCCCACAACATCATCGTCTGCGTATATCAACAGGTAAATTGAAATTCGGTTAATATTTATACCACTTTGTCTCTTAAAACTTGTAAATCTTACCGCAGACAGTCTCTAACCTATACATTGCCATTAAAATCATTTGGATCAAAAGAAGCACATTTAACCTAGATTTTACGATCGACGAACATTACTAGCGAGTTCTGATCCGCAAATAAGTAACCTTAAGTATATCAAGCGAATCTGCTTAGTTTCCAGCTAGATAGCACTTAACCAGAGTTATCTGGTTATGGCATTTGTGGCATATTCGTGAATTGATTATATCTGAAAGACAAACTGTACTCTTGTTATGGAGTGTTCCACAGGGAACCAAATTTATACATTTTTATAATACGATACTTGAAAATAGAACAGTAATCAGCATCATTTTATCTGAGGTAGCACTGAACATAAAAGTGTAATAATAACTCCTTATAGGTTTCAAAAATACGAATATATTCCTTCTTATTTTAAGGAGCGACTTTATTTAGAGATGCACTATCTACCACATTTTTAATGACACTATTTGATAACAAAGACGAGACGGTGCGTTGAATGAGGTTTTATTACATGCTATTAGATTCAAAAGTTTTCATTGAATACACACTGAGAAATATTTAAGGCAATTTTCACGATATCATTTTCTTAGAAAATATTTATAGAAATATACCACAATGACTTGCTTAGGAAATTCTAATTAAACGTGTCCGTGGCCAAAAACATCAAACGTTGATTATAACTGTCAGGTCTTTCCTAAGTCTGCTTTTTTCATAAGTTCCGGTAGATGATAATAGATGATGTACACTGTACAAGTCGAAAACAAAGTTCTGTCTGTAAATTAAGATTAATCACGCACCTCCAACCGCGAGTGCAAGATTAACACAATGTCAATACAACGACCTCAAAAGTTGCTATCTCACATAATGGGCTCCAAGAGTAAGCACAACTTCTAAAGAACTGTGTTTCTACATGCTGTACACTACTTTTAAAACCTTACACAACTAAACAATGCTTATTGACTTGAACACTCTTTGTACGAGTCTTAGAATTTGCTTATAATGATCTACATTAATGATTGTTAAAGTACTATAAGACAACCATACAGGCCACGACTAGGTAAGTAATTACATATGAATAACAAAGAAGACAATATTGAATAAATTCACAAAATTATCTCCGGATCTTGATATCGTATAGGCGCTATCTTGACTTCTTTGTCCTTGTCATTTTAGATAATTTAATATCAAAAATCGTCAAATTCTGTTGTAAAATGCCAATCTAGTTTTATTTACTATAGATGACATGACCATTGGGTAAAGGCAAATACAAATTTGAAATATACATCATCAAACTATCAATACATCAATCACATGCAATGCATACTTGATCTACTCTATGTTAAAGTTGGATTTGCGACTAAACAGTAAAATTTGTAACGGCAAATCATAATACCCTTGTACTTATAATGCATAACTCGCAGATCATTGCAAAAATAGAAAAACCAGCATGACAAATGACAATCAATATGAAAATCCATCAAATCAGCATTAAGTTAAAACCTTACAAAGTTAATATGAAATCCATTCTTTTCTAAATTGAGTTACTTCTACCCACATCAATGTCGAGTCAACAACCTCAAAACAAACAAACTTCTTACACCATAGCCTCATAATCTATATTACCAATATACATCAACGGACACCACTCCTGATTTGAAACTAGCCTTGTTTCAAACTTATTGATGTTTGGAAAAAGGATTACTAGTAGATAGCAATCAACCCAGTCTTGTCAACAGGGCTTGTCCCCCGGTGTAGAGGAGATTGACACGTTGTTGTTAAGGATAAATACTAGGATAAGATAGCAATCAAACCAGTCTTGTCAACATAACTTGTCATCTGCTGAATGAAGAGGACAAAGACACATGTTTGTTAAGGATGAATTCTAAAGATTTCACACAGGAAGAGTAATGATGTATTATCAGGTTAATGAGAGGATATGTTGCTTTTTAAGTATGAGCTAAAATCATATTCAAACCCTTTTACACATTATACGTTTAAATGTAAGACTAAGAAACAGAAGTCGAATACGTTATTTGTGAAACATCTCAATCCTGTAATGTACGCCTACTTCGTGATATGATTCAAAGAGATAACTAAGGACATTTGAATAGATTGTATTTTGGTCTTATTTTCCATGGGGAGTTGTCGAGGAATTAAGAGGCCTTATTTTCTGTCATCATAATTTAGAAGTGGAACTTAGTCTCTAACGTCATTATTAAGCTTCTATTCCTGCAAAAGCTTTTGTCACTCAAAAGGAAAAGTACCAGCAGAAATATATTTATTAAACGCTACTTAGATTTCATATCAGGAAGCACTAAGGTAAATTGGGTTTGTTCCCGATATATGCAGAATACTATGTACATCTGGTCTCCATAGCTTTATTAACAAAAGACCTGTTAATCCAAGGTCGATTCCTAGTAGTTATGAATGAAAAAAAAACACGTGTAAAACAGCTTGTCATCGCAAGAGAATCAGAGCAGTGGTCATATAGAACTTTGTCGGATGAGGACTTTTATGATTTCCGAGTAATACACCCCACATTAACGCCCGCAATTATATACAAGGTATTCGAAAAAAAATGCTGAAATGGAGATAGGCCTTGCATCTAAACTGTTAACTCATTCGTATAAAACAGACACTGACATCGAATGTTCTGCCTGCTCGTAAATGTTTTTACTAGACGAGGAAGTTCGTCTCGTGAACGAATGCACGAGTACAGAACGATTAAGATGGAAATTCCTTTGTAAAGTCACGGAGCATAGGCGTTCTTTTCAGAACAAAAACTAAGTAGAATATACAATTCCCGTCATATAAGTGACAAATAAAGCTTCGCACGGACGTTTTATGAACAAACATTACCCCTTTTCATTACCCATTCCATGACCTTCAACAGTCGATTATTTCCGTATACAATCTCCGGAAATAACCGAACGATTCTGAGATATAATGTATGCATACCTCGTGACTGGCGGAAATCTCCGCCTGTCTTTCTGGCTTTATATTTTTTCAGTAGGATACCTTAACAAGAAATATGATATTTTGGGTGTTGAACATAAACACTCACATTGAATAGAACTGCAAGCAACCCTTTTTTCGTGATGAAATCAAGTATTATTAATACAAAATACCGTTTACGAGCGTAACATGAGGTGAAAAAATCAACCATATGTGATTTTAAGACTATAAATGAGTGGCAGAATTGAAGAAACTAGAACTTATTTTTCTGTGTTGATCTCTTTTTAGTTGTATTGAGGCAAATTTCAAGGCAAATCCTGGCATCTTAGAATATTGCAAGGTTCCCCAACACGTCAGTCAGTCTACCACACGAAAAGAAAGTCCTCCAGTAATTGTGTGTAATTTGTTTTTTATTAAACCGATTAGATATGTGATGATGTGATACCAACTCCGTGAGTTGAACATGTCTTACATACCTTCCATATCAACTCCGTGAGTTGAACATGTCTTACATACCTTCCATACCAACTCCGTGAGTTGAACATGTCTTACATACCTTCCATACCAACTCCGTGAGTTGAACATGTCTAACATACCTTCCATACCAACTCCGTGAGTTGAACATGTCTTACATACCTTCCATATCAACTCCGTGAGTTGAACATGTCTTACATACCTTCCATACCAACTCCGTGAGTTGAACATGTCTAACATACCTTCCATACCAACTTCGTGAGTTGAACATGTCTTACATACCTTCCATACCAACTCCGTGAGTTGAACATGTCTTACATACCTTCCATACCAACTCCGTGAGTTGAACATGTCTAACATACCTTCCATATCAACTCCGTGAGTTGAACATGTCTTACATACCTTCCATACCAACTCCGTGAGTTGAACATGTCTTACATACCTTCCATACCAACTCCGTGAGTTGAACATGTCTAACATACCTTCCATACCAACTCCGTGAGTTGAACATGTCTAACATACCTTCCATATCAACTTCGTGAGTTGAACATGTCTAACATACCTTCCATATCAACTCCGTGAGTTGAACATGTCTAACATACCTTCCATATCAACTCCGTGAGTTGAACATGTCTAACATACCTTCCATATCAACTCCGTGAGTTGAACATGTCTAACATACCTTCCATATCAACTTCGTGAGTTGAACATGTCTAACATACCTTCCATATCAACTCCGTGAGTTGAACATGTCTAACATACCTTCCATATCAACTCCGTGAGTTGAACATGTCTAACATACCTTCCATATCAACTCCGTGAGTTGAACATGTCTAACATACCTTCCATATCAACTCCGTGAGTTGAACATGTCTAACATACCTTCCATATCAACTTCGTGAGTTGAACATGTCTAACATACCTTCCATACCAACTCCGTGAGTTGAACATGTCTAACATACCTTCCATACCAACTCCGTGAGTTGAACATGTCTAACATACCTTCCATATCAACTCCGTGAGTTGAACATGTCTAACATACCTTCCATATCAACTACGTTCCTGTCAATCAGGTTTAATCTAATTTTAAAACAATATAGAAGGCTTTCTTTTAAAAGATTGTGAGTAGTTATTTTGAATCTCTAAGCAATTAAATAAATGTTTATAGTCTTTTACGCGAATGACTAAGTGGGATTTAAAATGGATGTATTCAATTGAACAACGTTTTTAATAAAATTCTGATACTTCCTAATGGTTAAAGATTGTTAAAATATACTTACAGAAATAAATGGTTCGCAAAACCATTTATTTCGTGTAAGGACATAATAAAAACATTAATTTTGTTCATAGGAAATTGAAACAGGCAGTTATTTAAATATTGAAAAGATCGTAATTTGAGAGTAGTCGAATCTAAATATAATTTTTTATCGTGCCCACTTATAGTGTTAACACTATATATGTATAATTTCCAACTATTCAAAAGTTTAAAAGTTTATTAAGATGATGTTATGTGAAAATTCAAGTCTATTAGAGATGTTTCTCCTATCATCATGCTATGTTAACTAGAAAGGGAAAAACTTTATAATATATCTGCTTCTCTATCTTTTCCTTATATTGACCTAAATGTGCTTAATAAATATGTACTCTTTAAAACCTTAGATGTATTGTGTTGTAATTAATTATTATTTGGATGTCGACATTTGTTTAATGGGTATCACCAAATGTTGAAGTTGAAGTTAATAACGATTATAATATTATACCTATTGTTTATTTTTGAAAGCGAATGAATAAAAATCATGTGTTCTAAATCAAGTCCCAAATAACTCTATATAGGAGTGTAGTATATTGCCATCTGTTATATTCAAGGAGAAGACGATCAAATATACTAATTACACATGTTGGGCTTCTTGAATAAAACCATCATAGCTAACCTTGCTTTTTGCTCATGCAAAAAAACTAGAATTCGCGACCAGTTCCTCCAGGACCGGCACGCTTTAAATAAAAAATAACATGACTACGTTAAACGTATTTTGCCAATTGAGAACAAATTAGAAAATAAATAGAATCTTTGTAAAAATGAGAAAGATTATGTGCGTTAATATATTACTTCCATAGGTTAATCGGCTCATAATTTCGAAATGAAAATTTTCACTGGCTACCTTATTATTCTTTGCCATAATTATGCTGGTCAAGGCCGTATTTAATCGACTTTGCAGAACAGACAACAAGAATATTTAAATATTACAAGCTCATCATCTTACAAACAAATATACAATTAAAACATGGCATGTGACATTTAGTAAATTTACATTTTACTGACCGTTCCAAGGCGGTACCTAACAATTCTTGATAAACATACCTATATATATATATATATCGTATGTATGCACTGTGTTGTTTGTGGAGTTTTGTGCTGTTCTTCTTTGTTTCTTGTTTGTGATTTTGTGTCTTTGGCGTTTGCCCAGTGACACTAAACCGGGTTTATGATTAAACCTTGTGCTACTGAGCTTGTTTCTGCAGCTTTTTGCATAAATATGGAAAAATAATGCTTATGATTAAATTTCATTAAACACATACAGATTCAAATTATCTTAAAAAGTACATGATTTTATGTAAACAAATGGCAATGAGTCAAACATTGGACACTTACACACTGATAGAAATTTATACACTTATTTTATAAATGCATTTGATGACTACGTATGAATGATAATAGTATCATAGTTAATCATAAATCATTTGGAAATATCAATACACTGAATATATATAGTAGTTTCAAGGAACACCCAAAAGCATTTTAAATATTATATAAAGAGTCTCCTGATTTGATGGATTTATCACAATACAAACTAATTTTCTAAAGAGTATTTTATTATAATATAGTTCATTTAAAACGTTGGGGTGTAATTATATACCACGGGATGTATTGACGTCTAAGGTATGGGCATATGAGAGCAAAAATGTGTTATCCGCAATAACAAACAGTTTACATTATGTAATATGCTTTCATTTCTCAGAACCTTATTGTGCCTACCGAGTTCAATATATACTTTAAGCAAAGATATGCGTAATTAGCCTAAAACATTTCTATAATATGGTTATTGTTAAAAACTGGACTTTATTCCCCTGAATGCATTTAGATGCAAATACAGGTAACAAAGGCTTCAAACTACTTTAATATAAACATCTTGAGACCCATTCTTCTACTTTGTTCAACCAGGATAGTGCACGAAATTTTAATTACCCAGTTCGTCATAGAAGACTTCTTCCCAACAAAACATATGTGATCGTATTTGAAACCGCTCTTAATATACTACTATCCTGCTTAACGAAGGCAAATTTTTAGGAAGTATTAAACCAGATTATTTATATATTGCCTCATAAGCGAAACCAGTTTACATAACCTCTGGTTGTATATCTCTGAAAACATAAACTCAAAACTTCAGAACATTATTTTAAAACAGATGAAATGAATGCGTTAAAAAGATAAAACATCATATTTATTGAAACGGAAGATCTACAAATCAAAGCCATCAAAGACTAAAGAGATCTCAACATTTCCCCTGCAAGTTCTTTTGTAGTTCTCATGAAGGAACCTCAGCTTATTAAAACAACACCCAGGTAATTAAAAGAACAAACAATTTAAACTTCTTTGCTGTTTTAAATACGTTTATCAGAACTTCCAAGCCTTCCACCATTTCCTTTTATCAATATTAACCATTATATTCTATTTACGAAAATCGGATTATAAACAATGAAGGGAATTCTACGATCAAACCTTTGTCTCTGAAAACAACATCAACACAACATCCTCCTCTGCGAATAGCAACAGGTAAATTGAAATTTGGTCAAAATCTATACCACTTGCCACTTAAGTTGTTATTCTTAACGCAAACACTCTATAAACTATACCTTGTCATTTAAATCATTTGATAAAAAGAAACACAATTAACCTAGAATATAACGATATTTACATTGACGAACACTACTAGCGAGTTCTGAACCTCAAATTACTTAAAGTACATTAAGCGAACATACTTGCAGCTTGATAGCACTTAACCACAGTTATCCAGTTATTGCATTTGTGGCATGTTCATAAATTGATTTTATCTAAAAGACAAACTGTACTCTTGTGATGGAGTGGTCCAGAGCGAAACAAATTAAGCACACTTGGTCAGCAGGATGCTTAAAAACAGAACAGTAATCAACATCATTTTATCTGAGCTTGCACTGAACATAACAACGTCTCCAAATGTGTTTCACAAAAAAAACTGTCAATATATTTATTCTTATTTTAAGAAGCGTCTGATACAATTAAAGTCAAACTGATGTGTCAGTTCTTTACATTCTCAGTTATAAGAAGTTAGACAATACAATTCATAGCATCATCACCTATATGGGAGCAACCTATGGGGATGCACTTTCAGCCGTCTTTTCGAATGATATTACTTGATAACAAAGTAGACGAGACTGCTTCATTGAAAGAGGTTTTACTACATGCTATTGAAGCGTGTGCATTGACTACATTTACATTGAGAAATCTGTAAAGCAATTTTTACGATATCATTTTCTCGGGATATATTTTTGGAAATATACCATTATGCATTGCTTAGAGAATTCTAAGTCTACGTGTGGGTGGCCAAAAAAATGAACGTTGAATTGAAGCTGTTATTTTTAAAGTTCTTGTAGATGTTAATAATGATCAATCGTGCATCACTAATCGAGAGTAAATGATCAACACAATGTCCATCCAACGTCCACACAAGTTAGTATCTCACGTAATAGCCCTAAGAGTAAGCACAACTTCCAAAAAAACTGTGTTTCTACAAGTTGTAAAATACATTTAAATCTTAAAACAACTAAACAATGCTTATTGACTTGTACGCTCTATGTACCCTTCTAAGAATGTGCTTAAAATGTTATACATACTGATTGTTAAAATACTATAAGACAACTGTTTAAGTCATGACTCAGTAAGAGTCAAATTATTACATATAAACAACAAACAAGATACTATTGAATAAATTTACAAAATTATCTCCGGATCTTGATATCGTAGAGGCGCTATCTGACTTCTTTGTCCTTACAATCTTAGATAAATTCATATAAATACTTGCCAATCCCTGTTGTATAATACCATTTTATAGTTGTATTAACTATAGATGACATTACCATTGTGTAAAGGCAAATACAAGTTTAGAAAATAGCTTCATTAAAATACCAATATATCAATTCCATGTAATGCATGCATACCTGATATATCTACTCTATGTTAAAGTTGGATTTGCGACCAAAACGTAAAATTTTTTAACTGCAAAACCCCCAATACTTCTGGAGAGCTTGTACTTGTTATACATAACTCATGTATAGACCATTGCAAAAATAAGTACATAGCATGACAAATGACAATCAATATGACAATCCATAATATCAGTTATTATAAGTTAATAAGAAAGGCATTTTGTTCTAAATTGAGTTACTTCTACCAACATCAATGTCGTTCAACAACCTCAAAACAAACTTCTTCCGCCATAGCCTCATAATCTATTCTACCAGTATGCATCAACGGACAACACTCCCGTTTTGAAACTAGTCTTGTTATTGATTGTATGGAAATGGGATAAGATAGCAATTAACCCAGTCTTGTCAACAGGGCTTGTCATCTGCTGAATGTAGAGGACATTGACACATGCTTGTTAAGGATGAATTCTAAAGACTTCGTACAGGAAGAGTAATGGTATATTAACAGATTAATAAGACGATAATTATGTCGTTTTTCACGTATAAAATCAAATAACAGGACTGATATAATTCATAACTACATAATGAAATAAAACAATTAGTTTTCTTCCCTTTTCCTGTATATCCTTTATAAGAAGTCACGTGATTTAGGAGCTAACACTCGATTTTATGGTATGAAAAATATTTTGGAATTTATTAAAAAATTAATCTTTATAAAACTAGTTGAAAATGAATTTTATGTAAAATGGTGCTTGGGAAACATTTACAATGAAAAATGATGACTAAATCTAAAAACAAAAATAGAAAAGATAGAAATAGTAGTGACAATGAAACCAATAACCTGAAAATATGTAAACAAAGAGGCCCGTCCGGAGATTCGGGCACTGGAAATACATCTGTAAGTGACATTATAAACAGGACTAACCTGTGCTTCACTATGATGAAAATTTGGACGGAAGTGTATTTGTAAGCAAAGTTAGTGGATTTACAGAAGTCAGTTTAGCCATGGTTATAAGCACCAGTGAGCCTACACACCGTGACTTAATGAATATGTTGAATGCCGTGAGTGGTAGGCTTGAAACTGTAGAAAAAATGGGGACCATCGAATCCTTAGAAAAAAGAATGTCATCGTTTGAGGTGGACATTAAACAGTTGTGTGTTGCGCTGGATGACCGGGTGAAGAAAGTTGACGTGAGAGTAATACGTCTCGAGGACAAGGTGGAGTGGGCGATATACACGCGGCTGTACTGGCAGAGCGGACAAAGAAGCTGGAAAAGGAGAGGGATGCCCTGCGTGACGGCGTCTCATATATACAGTCTCAATCTATGAGAAACAATTTGGCTTTCACTGGGGTGTCCGAGGATAAACACCAACGGGATTAAGCATGCGGAAGCAATAGAGCGGGTGTTGCCTCATCATCTCCAGGACGCCTTCGAGATCGCCCGTGAGTTAGCCAAAAGTATTCGATTCGCTGAGGGTTCACATGTCACCAGGTTCCTCAGTTGCGGGCAAGACCAAGAATATCATTGCAAAATTTACTTTTTCAAATATCGAAAATCATGCTAACAGCTTGATGCGTCCCAGTGTCATGTTTTTGAACAATTCCCATCGGATGTCATCAAGAAGAGAAGGAAGCTGGTTCCCCAGATGAAAGAGGCGGAGGGCGAACATAGCCTACGACACCCTCTACATCGACGGAACCGCTGTGAGAGCATAGGGACACGACGGCGGAGAGGTTTCCATCCTGTCGTGGAACACACATGGTTAAACTGATTGTAAAAAGGGCAATACTGATTTTTCTAATTTGATTAATTCATTTGATATTTGTTTTATATATGAAACTTGCGATATATTTAATAGCATTTTATTGTCAGGGTTCTTTCCAGAAAAGTGGACAGAAGGTCTTATTATTCCTCTTCATAAAAAGGTTCTGTTAATGATGCCAAAAATTACAAAGGAGTTACACCTGTAAGCTGTTTTTTAAAAGTGTTTACAACAATTGTATGAATCTAATGCTACTGTTTTGGAAGCACAATTCAGATTTCGTAAAGGTTGCTCACCAGTTGACGCAATTTATATTTTAATGTTTATTGCTCAATAATATATTAATGAAAATAAATATATGTTATTTATGTCGACATGCTTAAGCGATTTGATAGTATTAATCGCAATTCTTTGTGGCTTAAACTGTAAAAATGTGGTATAAAAGGTAAATTACTTAGAATAGTGAATTGGTTGAAATAGCCCTTAAGGCTATGAATACTTTATATATACATGCAAACAATACGACCTTAAAGCTAAATTGTCAATTATTTTATACTTTTGTTGGCTCAATATCGAATCATGCCTGTGAAATTTGGGGTTGTAGCATGTCAAAAGAGATATGACGTATACATTTAAAATTTTGTAAGCGATTGTTAAAGGTTAAAATAAACACATATAGTGCTACAGTGTATGGAGAACTATGTAGAAATCCTCTATATAATAATAGATATGTAAGAGTTATAAGATAATTTCCTTTGATTATTAAACATACTTAGATTTATTTCCAAAGAATTTACGTTTATACTTTGTTAGATTGTGAGTTTCTGCACACCCGTTTAGAATACAAACATGACGATATACACTTAATAATATACCTCGTTACGAACGTTAGTTTTTATGTTCTAATAGTAGGGACATAGAGGATGAACCAAATTCCATCAACTATTGGCATCATGTGATAAAAAGTAAGTTATGAATGTCTGTAAATAAATAAAAGAAGCATTTGTTATAAGCAACTCATTTATAAATAGTACAACTTAAAAGTGTAGTTATGAAACTTTCCCTCACCGCCAATGTTAACATAATTATTAGTTTGTATTCAATTTACATAAACGTTTTGACTTCGTTACACATTATGTTTTATAATCTTATGTTTATAAATTTAGATAAGTGACATGTATATATATATATATATATATATATATATATATATATATATATATATATATATATATATGTATTACGGCGATGTACTCTTGTATAAGTCGAATCAACTGTCTGTTTTGTTTATTTTGGTCTAAAACAGAATATTTTTGGATTTTTAAATGGCCCGAATGAAACATTGTATGTTTTACGTTAGCTGGATATGTTTATATCATATTTTCAACTGTTTCAATAAACCTGAGTTGATTGCAAACGTGTTTTCTTGTTGTTATGTCACTTAATACATGAACTTAATACATGAACTAATTATTCCTACTTATATATTTATTCATGCTCATATCAATTATATCAATTATATTCTGTTCAAATGTCCCTGGGCAGGGGGTCAAACGTTTTTCTATTTTTGCAGAATTTTAAGTGAGGGAAATGTTAGATGCGGAACAAAATGGCGGTTCTAAAAGTATTTTGGTGTTTCTGGGAGGATATATTGACCTGCTAAGTAGGTTTATATTACTTTTATCGCAATATAAATACAACTACCCGGAGGACAGACGTGTAAGGTTTTCTTGGTTTGTTAACCTATGATTCTAGAGGCATAAACAAAAAGGTTATTGAAAGTATAAGCTAAACGATTGCTTTGTTAACAAAGTGAAAAGAGAAATTGTGTTTTTAGTCAAAGTGTACCATTCTGGTATCATTTTAGCTATTTTTATTGAGTGTTTGCATTTTCTTCTTTTCGACACTTCACATAGGCATTATCGGATTTTTTTTTTATATGTTTAAGCAACTTTTATGCCAGGCGTGGAAGTGTTACGCAGTTTTCGTTCGATGCAGAATCAGAATAAGCCTGCGTTAATATAAGTGTATTAAAGACACGAGCTGTAAGACATGTTCATATTTATAACAAAAGGCAATCTGTTACCCAATGAAGTTCCTCGTCGCAATAATGAACAGCTGCAAAGCCCGCACAACCCTTTTTTGTAAAAATAAATAAAGATAGCTTTATTTAGCAGTGAATTTGCCTTCGTTTTGAGATCGAAAAAAGATCATGAAAGCGTCTGCATTTATTGTTTTATTTTTAAGTATATTCGTTAAGTTTGGCTTTTTTAAACATACTACGAATTAACGTGTTTCTCTCTTGGTCTCGATAACAAAGCCATTAAAATATTGATTTTCGCCAATCGCTGTCAACTGATATCATTTTAATAAATCTAGCATTTCAATAATTTCTAAGATTTCTCATTGGAGAGAAATTACTACGCTAGACAAACTATATATCTATCCATGCATATTAAGTTTCTTTAACCGAGTTTCCCTCGTACTACGATAACTTGTCCTTCTAAGAGATCTTAAAAAGTCCAATTTATTTTTGAGATAAATTGTCTTAGAGAGCAATAATGAAGCTGATTTAGAACTTTATGTCTTGGAAGCCAGTGTGCATAAATAGCTTAATAATATTGCGGCGGATTTCTGCCGTTTCATATATAACGAAAATACGGCAAAGTGGCATCTAGACGGGTTTTTGTGCCATTTTCAACTAGGTTTTTTGGTTCATCCCTTATCCGTTTATGAGGGATTGGGTCAAGGTCATGGTCACTGTTTCTATAAATACAAAAAATGGTTTCCGCCCAATTGAAAAAGTAGTAATTGTTTGATTGTTATGAAAGTTTGTATGTAGGTAGCTTATATAAAGCGCTAGCCTGAGCTCGCTTTTGAGTAGAGGTGGGGGCGGGGGTCAATGTCTCTGTTACCACTGTTACTAAAAATAGAAAAATGGTTTCTGCCCAACTACTAAAGTAAGAATGTGTTAGTGTAGGTAGCTTATGCGAAGAGCTAGCTTTGAATTTCTTTTGAGTTGGGTGTGATCAAGGTCAAGGTCACTGTTTCCAAAAATAGAAAAATGGTTTCCATCCAATAACTTTAGTAAGAGTTGATGGACAGTGGTCAAACTTGGTGTGCAGGTAGCTTATGTGTAGAGCTAGCGTTGGGTTGTTTTTGGGGGATATGTTCATGTTCAATGTCACTGTTGGTAAAGATAGAAAGAATGTTTCCGCCAAATAACTTACGTAAACATTCATGAATAGTGTTGAAAGTAGGTATGTAGATAGCCTATGAAAAGAGCTAGCTTGGTAATGCTTTTGCGGGGAGGGGTGTCATGGGTAATGTGACTGTAACAAAAAGTAGAAAACTGGTTTTAAACCAATTTATTTACGCTGCTTCTACTCCCTAATTCATACGAAAAATTACTTGACTCCGCTGCGCTAGGCGGTGTTCATATTACTGTCCAGAAAAACGGAAGCAACGTGTCACAATATAATATTGCGATAGAATCTTAACATCATGTGCGGGATTCCATTATCAAAACAAACCATTGTATAACCATTGTTGCAAGCTATTCAAAAGACGTCATGTTTACAACAGCTGCGTCATCCTAACTACATGTATTGCATAGTGCACTCATTTATAGAAAATACAAATTCCCCTAATAATGATTGGTGAAATGTGCAAGACATTCCTTTTTTGGCATTTAAATGTTTTGCTTACTTATTAAGTACTTAAAGAAAAAAACAACACTTTGTTGTCACAATGGAATTCATCATTATTATATGGCTTATAAATGATACAGTGGCAATTTCAGGGACAAGTCAACTAGCTATATATTTACAAATAAAACTGGGTTAAGGCCTAACAAAAACTTAACGCACACTAAAAAGATACACACAACGTAACAACATGTACATCTCAATATTTATATGGAAACCTACAGAAACAAGCTCAGTAGCCAAACGTTTAAACATAAACCCCATTTAATGCCACAGGGTCAACACCAAGGACATAGAACAAAAAAACCCCCCAAAAACAATCAAAAACAATCAAACAAGCAATATAGAACAAGAGCACAAAACTCCCCAAACAACACAGTGCATATATCTACATAGTGTAGGCCACAACCATGGAACGGTGTGATTTGCTTAAACTTGTACACAGCCTCACCCTTGTCAAAAATTGCAAAATTGAAATTATAAGGATTTTTGTCACATCACGTATTCCTTCTGGGACTCAAAATATCTTCAGTGTATGAAACCAAAAGTCTCAGTTTGATAAAGTGCATCGCTGTAAACGTCCCCATAGCAAATACTTTAGCGGTATTAAAGTTTTAAGAATCATTAAGACACATATTCCAATCAGACTGGAAATCTTGTTACTACACTGACTACGAGTTTGACGAAGTAAAACTACGCGTTTACCTTTCAATGGCGTAAATTGTGATCATCCAGGCGGACGCAGCGACAAGCGCTTGACTGACCAAACCAAACAGCTGACAGCACACTGACCCGAATAACCAACGGCCTGAAAAAACAACAATAATACGGACAAAGTTAAACCCAGTCAAACATATGTCAAGAAGGACTACCTGTTAAGGACAGGTGTTAGATCTGCTATTAGTTTTCAAAGTTTCCAGTTGGTGAATGTTAAGGGCCAGTTGTACCGGCATGCTACTCACAGATGCAAAGCAACCAACGGTCTCCGATGGTCATGCCCTTAGGAAACCATAACCGTAAACGGTATCAAATGGAGGTAAAGGTCTTAGCTAGCTGGTAGAGTCTTTTAGCGACAAAGAAACAAATTATGTAATGACAGATATACATGCATGACATTGTTTTCGATTAAACTAAGTAATTTAATCAGTTCCCAGTACTTCTTCCATCTATGGTCAAGGTACGGAATGCCGTTAGGGCCATCGCCTGTGAATGTGTTGATCTGAAACGCGATACTTGATAGTACGATGATGAAAACGCGACAGTACGATGGTGATAACGCGACAGTACGATACTAAGATAGCTTAAACGCGAAATCACGATATTGAAACAGACGCCTGCCATGTCATACTTACGGCAAACATATATAACAAATTGTTAGTTAATTCCCCAACACCGAAAAGTTTAATGAAAACCCAATTAATTATTCCATTGGAACCAGCAGCAGTACTTTACCATACATTCTCCAATCTCTTCACATTCGACTTCAACAGTGTTCGCCTTTAAGTGAATAGGTTCGATTCTGAAGAAACCCATCACAATTCATAATTCTACTAATACAAATAACAGTATAAGAAGGTTGCACTTGAAGTTTTGTGATATGGACACTAAAGGATCTCTCGAAAATGGTAGTTTTTTATGTTTGCATCCTCTACTGACGCATGAGATCAGCTGAAAATCAATTCCAACACGAGAAGGTTCCAAATAATTACTCAAATTTAGCAATAACATTTCAAAGTCGGATCCAGGACTTGCATTAAGAAGACCGTACCTCTACGGAATTCTAATATCAGTCTATGTGTGATATTCTATTACGTTTGTCTGTATTCCAAAGCATTACAACCAAATCACAAGGTACAAAAGAGAAGAGCGTGGATATCATTTATCGTAATTTAATCAATGTTCGTAAATATCGTAAGGGATGCGAACATAATAATCTTTCTAAAAGATGGATCCTTTCAAAAAAGCAACAATAACTAATACTATGTTTTTATCACTGCCCAAAGCTGTGTCATTTTGATAAAAGCTCTATAGTGTCAGTATCTTTTGGTCTTTAATATCAAGGCCGTAGTTTCTCATTTAATTCGACTCATGAATAATCTAGGATACCTCGAATTCTTAAGGAAGAAGATTCTGCTTATTGCCACAATTCGGATTTTTACCGTATTTTTTTCAAATAATTTTAAAGTCGGTTCTTCACACATACAGCCAAGGGATTTGTTTGTATCAAATTCTGCAAATATTTTGTATATATATGCAGAATTTTATTTGCAAAATATGAAAATATTTGATAAATGAAAACACCCGTTTTATGTCTATGAGTTGATTTTGTTTATCTACACCTTAATAGCTGGATTTATAAAGCATGCAAACACTTCGCTATGTGACGTTTTTGTGTAGATATTTCATAGGAGTAGAAAAAACTGTATCAAAGAAAAAAAGCGCATGTTTTATTTCTTGAGCTCTCTTGAAATCGCCTCTTGAAATAGCCTCTTTGATTACTTAAAGGTACCATGAGCTTTCAAAACATGCAAAATCCAGTTAAGTACCTTTTATTTTGTTTCACAATTGTAAACCAGAGTGTGGCTGTTAATTGCATGAATTATGCACTATCAAAAAATGATCTTTAGGTTTCCAAAAACAAATTAAGCAAGAGTGCGACGTGTCAATTTTAACACATAAAATATTTGTTGTTTAAATAGATTTCTTAGGATTTCGAATTAAAGCAGATTTATGGTAAAGTCTGTTGAAAAAAAAAAGGATTATAGTATTCATTTTCATTTTCCTAATAAGTCGTGAGCGGCTAAGCAAAATACACACCATAGAAAAAGTATGGTACCCCAAAATGTAGTGCCAAGAGTCTTATCTTTTTATTACGGTATTCCCAGTAAACGACATTGACATTTTATTTTCAACTGGACTTTCGATCTTGAAATATGGAAAATAAAGCAGATTAGAAAAAATAACTGAGTGCGGGGGAATTCGATCTATCGTCATCCGCGTGTCAACATGACAGAGAAAAGGCAATATAGAGATGTATACATTCAAATTACGGACATGTATGGCTGATTATATACAAGCCGTGTCTTTATTCTAGACTTATGTTGGTTTTTACATGCTGTGATATTGATGCAAATTATCACGTATTTAACATTTCTCCGTTTTTTTCACAATATATTTTTTTTCTGACGTAGTTTTAGGCATTAAATGACATACTCGTCCAAATAGCATCCAGGGTTGTTCTGTTGTTAGCTGGTTCAAAAAACAATATCTATTTCACCAGATAAAGTCATTAAATCTAAAACAAGCTGAATATTAAAGTCGAAAAACTGATCTTGCTTTTAGCAATTAACTGCAAAAATACATCCAATTAGGACTTTTATATGAGCTGCAGGCTCCGCATAATAGCATAGTGATAATTAAAGCTAAATATGTAAGTCATTTTGCTGTGAGGCCCATCTATCCTATTATAGACATAGAGGATTTTTGATGATTTCAGTGTAAGATCGTATTTTATTTCAAGAGTGTCATTGATAAACATATTTTCACGAGTGGCTTCGCCACGAGTGAAAATTTAATTTTTATATGACCACGAGTGAAATTAAATACGCAGTTCAAACGTGTTAGCAAAAAAAAGTGCGGATAATCATTGGATAAAAGCATTTTTCTTAGATTACAGTTTGTTTAATAATGCATCTAAACTATGAGGGGAAAACGGTTTTGCCTCCCCCCTTCCATCCAAGGGGAAATTTTGTAGATGATTTTATGAAAGTATATCACTTTACAGACATTTTAAGACATGTTTACGCCTTGGCCATTGATGCGTTTGGAAATTACAGCATTTGATAGTTCGTTGCCAAATGATTTGAAACTGTCGAACATAGCTTTCACTTGTTAAATACTACGGTTTAAACACAGAGAAAAGTATAGAAAACTGTTCAATAACTGGTCAATAATATATGACGTGGTAAAACACGCCAATAATTTTTCAGCTATAAAAAGATGTTTCATGGCTCACTATACTGTAATTTACGTGACTGTAAAACTTGCAATATTTTATGACAAAAAACAAGCATCAAAATAATATGAATCGATTTGATGAGAACTATTTAATTATAATTACACTTCAAACAGTAATGATGAATAAGCCATAATGCCAAGTAAAACATTCACATTTATATTACGTTACATCATCAGAAAAGTATGTTTCCTTTTTATACATATTAAACAAATAATGCCTTCAACGAGCATTTATCGTCATTTTGCAATCCTAACTTTTTATTGATCCCTGTTCATGCACAAAAGCAACATGCAAAAATAATTAGAAAACAATCACAAATTATTTGAATGCTCATGTAGAATACGTTACTTTGTAAAAAGAAATCTAACAAACTATTTCTAAAGTAAATTAGATTTATTAACTTCACACTTTTCATATTACAACTCTAATCTGTAATGCAATATTAAATTGCAACAACAAAATGAACGACCTTTAAGTCTCAAGATATGGACAAAATACTAATCTGCATGAAAAATACTTTACCTCAAATTTCAATGATAAAGCTTTATAAATGTTGGCGCAGTTCTTTTTTTGCATTCAACTTACTTAAATAAATCAGTTGTTTTCGTACGTGATTTGTTTTTTATGAAAGCAAATGTTCGAATAATCAGATTCAAAGTTCAAGAAAACATGATAACCATATTTCTAATAAACGGCTAGTTGTTTATTTCCAAATACGTCTAATAACAATAGATGAAACCTTTTTTAGTTTTCAAAATACTTTTGGCAACCTTTTTCTGGTTCTTTCTGGTTTTGAAGTTGAAGTGACATATTCAGTTTTGACTAAGGGGACTAGATTTTGAAAGTAGTTCTTAAAGCTGATATTTTCACTCTTTATCGTGAAAATATCAAAATGATATTATAACTGTTGTTATTTCACCGATAAAACTCCATATTGCATCGAAAGACATGAACGAAACACGTTTTCTTTACATCAACATTTCGTTGGCTTGTTTCAAAAATACCAGACATGCACAAATGCATACATAACAACAGTTGTAATATAAGATTAACTAAAGCGATCAATGCTTGAATTCTGTATTTTAGCCACAAACGTTATCTTTGAGAGAAATATAGATCGAATAATCATGCACAAAGAATGAAATGATGTGTTGAACAATATAACATGTGAAGTTGTTTGTCATTTGGCTACAACTGTTGCTGACAAGAACAAAAGTGTCCATGAGTTGGGTTCTAACCATAATTTTTGAAATGTACCCAAACATCAGATGCACCTGACAAAAGTACAACAAATTAAAGTGTTTTTTTTTCTTTTATGTTTTAAGCTGAATTAGTGAAATAAAAGCTGTACAAATATTAACTCTAACTGGTCTTCATCCCAACTTAAAAACAACCTGTCAACAAGCGAATAATCTCCGACAGTGAAATTGATTTAATATCCATATATCATGAAACTATGTACTGTGAAACAAACTCTAGAAAATTGTTGATAATCCAAGTAAATGGCGACAAATGTATTGGCCAATGTATTCATTCAATGTTCAACTTAAAAATAACTAGGGCATATCTGTCATTATAAGGATCATAAATGCCTTTTTAAAACTGTATTTATAAAAGAACGAAACACGAGAATAGAATAAAATTCAAAATAAAAATCTTAGAAAACAATTACACCACAAGCCGACAAAGGATCGACAGACTACGGCATCGTCACTTAAAACCTTAAATTTAAATTGTTTAGCTATATAATAAAAAGAAAAAAGGTTTGTTTCAGTGTTAGATAGCAAATATATATATATACGATATGTAATCTCAACCAGCAAAAAACAACAACAAATCACTCGTGGCTATGCTATTCGCGGAATATAGCTTTTGGTGCTAATTCGGTGAAATATGTTGCAATCTTACACTAAAACAAACAATCATCATCTATATATTTGCCTCGCAAGTCAAAACTTGACTTTCCTAAACATTGAGCTACTAGTATTTTTCATCTGATCAGTTCTTATTCTTTGAGATTTTTTTAAATATTTATCAAAATACAAAATGATAAACAAATATCTGACGTTACATCTACAATTGTTGAATGTATATCACATAAGCCAACTAAACATAATAAATCAAGAAGTTTTTTCTTTATTTAACTAAACTAGCTAATTCTAATTAAATAGTGACCCCGTAGACGCCATATGACTTTAGAATGTTATGTAGGCCAATGCATGCTTTTTCCGTCATTTTTAACGGATTCTCAATCAAAGATTGCGTGATCAATATTTAAAAAATATAATCGCACCTGCCGCTGTGGATATAATTAGCATACTGCAATTGACGAGCGTGCACGTGGCTGTTGTGCCGACGATAAAGCGCTGAAGCACTTCGCCGGCAGGTCGTCGGCGGCGGTTGTTGTGAGGCGACATCTTTCGCATTGAATCATCATCCTCAGACAGGTTGGGCGTTTCCCGATTCATTGCCTTTGGTACGTACTACGTTGTGCTTTGATATTCTAAAAGTCTGATCGGAATCTCTAAACACGTATTTCCACCTTAACAACGATTTATCTTACGGTTCCTATGGTTTTATTGTGTATAAACATATGTAAAAACATAATGTTAGAAAAAAATCCATATTTTGAATATTCCTTTTCGTACCATATTATGTTAGACCAGTATAACTGATGCACCTTTTTGCACTGTTAATATATTTGGTCTATTTTTCATAAGCAAAAACAAGGAGTGTTGTTTTTATTTCCACTGATATTTCTCTCTAGTATTGCGCACACGCATTCATCATGTGAGGATAGTATATGAGATGGGAGCCAGCTGTTCGCTATTCCCATCATGTCCAAAACCAATAGTTCGTTTCACGTCCCGTTAATTATCTTGTCTTCTTTCTTAAGAATTCGATCAGTTTCTTTCGTGGAAAATAATTATAAAAATCTCTAAACTTAAATCCGGATACTTCTAAGAGCATTATCAATCAGCTTGAAATCCTTAAGAGATGTCGATAGAATATATTTCCTGGCAAATATTCTCTGAGCTCTCACAATTGAACTGTGCATGATAAATGTACCGCCTAACATATTACTAATACTTGCATCTATGATGGAACTAGTAAAAATAAATTCAAGTAATAATTTAAGTAGTGCTGAGTTGTATTATGTTTGTAGTGTTGTGTTGTATTGTATTGTATTTTATTGTTTGTATTGTATTGTATTGTATTGTATATTTATATCGTATTTTATGTAATTGCATTGTATTGTATTGTATATTTATATCGTGAATTGTATTGTATTGTATTGTATTGCATTGCATTACATTACATTACATTGTATTGTATTGTATTGTATTGTATTGTATTGTATTGTATTGTATTGTATTGTATTGTATTGTGTTGTGTTGTGTTGTGTTGTGTTGTGTTGTGTTGTGTTGTATTTGTATTGTATTGTATTGTATTGTATTGTATTGTATTGTATTGTATTGTATTGTATTGTATTGTATTGTATTGTATTGTATTGTATTGTATTGTATTGTATTGCATATTACTGCATTGTATTGTATTGTATTGTATTGTATTGTATTGTATTGTATTGCATTTTTTTATTTTTTTTTTTATTTTTTTTATTTTATTTGTATTGTATTGTATTGTATTGTATTGTGTTGTGTTGTGTTGTGTTGTATTGTATTGTATTGTATTGTATTGCATTGCATTGCATTGCATTGCATTGCATTGCATTGCATTGTATTGTATTGTATTGTATTGTATTGTATTGTATTGTATTGTATTGTATTGTATTGTATTGTATTTTATTGTATTGCATTGCATTGCATTGCATTGCATTGCATTGCATTGCATTGCATTGCACTGCATTGCATTGCATTGCATTGCATTGCATTGTGTTGTATTGGATGTATTGTATTGTATTGTATTGTGTTGTGTTGTGTTGTGTTGTGTTGTGTTGTGTTGTGTTGTATTGTATTGTATTGTATTGTATTGTATTGTATTGTATTGTATTGTATTGTATTGTATTGTATTGTATTGTATTGTATATGTACTGTGCTGTGCTGTGCTGTGCTGTGCTGTGCTGTGAAACTAAACAAGGACATAGATCTAACTTGTAATACTCAATACAAGCCTTTCAATTGTTTTGAAATACATCTGCCAATAAAATAATTCTAAGTCAAGGTCATGATATTCTCACATTGCTTTACAGGCAAACGATTTCTATACAATGTTTGCATGCTTGTAGTTAAAAAGACTTTTAGGCCGTAAGAAAGTGTTATCAAACCTCTCAAATGAAATTCGTTTTTATATGGATAAACTCCTTTTTAATGTGTTAATTTAAATTATTCAGAAAGCATTGTTTGTACAATACTAAATTCCACACTAGGTAAATTATTAACTAAACTTTCAAGATATTGATTTAGAAACTTAGAATCTTACTTACCATAAATGAAAACTATAGACGTCATGTACTTATGTTGTATGGAATAACTTAAGTTTTCTCTTCTTTTCTTTTGCTTTTCTCTTCCAACTATTTTATTGTTGTTAATCCATATTTTTCTGTTCTTATTTGGCTATCTATTTTGTTATTGCTTTTTTTTTCTATTTTCCTTCATTATTTTATCTTCGTGACTATCATATCCGCGCAAGCTATGGAACACTGTTGGAATCTGTTTTAAGTAATCTAAATGATCTCTTACATATATTGTGAACAGATCCTCTGTTTTTCCAGTGACATTTCAATGGTCTCTTACAGGCCTAAACTTGTCACTTCTGTAGTCTGCTTTTGTGTATTCCTTTTTCCAAAATTGCAAAATGGAGCTTCTTTTAATTCCTCCTCCTCTTGTTTAGTTGTTAACATTTCTGTATTAAAATGGTCTTTCATTATTTGAACAGAATACATTTCTTCTTTCAATATGTTCGTTTTAAAACGAAACATCGAGTTTGAACCGCGATACACTTCTACATGACTTATAAGCAATAAGTTGAGCTTCCTGAAGCTTCATTATTTGGTTCTACTTTTGTTTCAAATTTGCATAAAATAACGAATGGAGCCATTGATTGCTTGTGATAGATTTTACACCTTTATCTATTTCTTCCTGGAGTTGGTAATTCAATATTTCACAAACCATTTATAGCTAAGCAAACATCTGTATGATAAATACAATTGGTTTAGTAATGTTAAGAACCTTCTCACATGATACGATTTTCATTGTATAGTGTGATGTTTCACAGATAAACAAAAACAACTTTTTTTTTTAAACAACGTCTGATAGGCGAGTATTTACAACAATGGCAAAGACATATCAAGGAAAATGGTATTTTAACTTTGTATGGAAAATAACCAACATGTTATTTATATCATTTTGTATAATAAATGCATTTCTGTGCTATATTTAACTTTATACCATGTTCTTGGTGCTAAATCGGATCCTTAAGGATAGTAAAAAGTGGTTGTTCAGTTGCTACAACTATATTTTAGGACCATGTTCGCTCATTGTATTAACTTCATCTTCAGCACATGTTGTATCTCTAGATCATAAGTATCTTCCATGGCCGAGAGTGTAAGATAGGTTCAGTTAAACAAAAAGAGTAAAGATGTATTTTTTGCTGGAACTATTTTGTGCTTACTAAAATAATTGCGTATGGATATGCGATAATTCGTGGTTGTCATGGATATGCGCGCAGTGATTCAGATTATGTTAATAGTCAAAACGGTCTTTAAATAGTTCTAAGGAGAGTGAGTCATTATTTCTTGATAGGTGCGTGAAAACTGTTTTCTGGTGACATTTGAAGCGAGAAATAATTAACAAGCGTTCTAAATATTGCCGCTAGACAAGGTTTCCAAGATACTACAGACGACAGTCTTCAACAAGGGAGGTAATTACAATGTGGCGACCTTTAAAAAGGAGTTCCATGCGGGCATTAAATCTTCGCCCGCGGGCAAGATAAGAATTACTAGCATGGTTAAATTATTGGATCTACTTATTTGATGTGGGAGAAACATGAATCGGTGTTAATGTCGTCTTAGTAGTATGATTATAACTGCAGCTTCAAAGTTTATTGGCAAAAATCGGCATACAAATACCTAAGGCCATTAAACACATGGTCATGGTGATAACATAAACAAACACAATGATTAAATAGTACAGTAGAGAACACAATACAAAAAGACACAAAAAACAATAACATAATCATCAAACAGGTAAGAAATAAATCATACATTCGTAATTGTTTTCAGTAAATTTTAGAAACAGTTAAAGTTCCGGAGTAGATTTTCTTAATTTCATTGCAAATTTGATATTTGATATTACAGTATTTAGTAACTTAATAGTTGATTTGCTTAGTAATACAGATTTTAACATATTTATAGAAGGCCAGTAGGTGTTGCCTAAGTATGTTTGTCTCAATCTATTGTATAGAGTACAACACAACATGAAATGGTACTCGTCTTCTATCATATTTGAAGAACAACATTTACATTTTCTGTCAGCTCTGGTAGTAACAAGTTATCTACAAGTTTTAATTTTAAGATTATGTGCTGTTAATCTAAAACAGGTCATACATTTTCTTAATCTATCATTTTTATTCTGTACAAGATAATTTTCAAAAGTAAAGTTTTCCTTAAGTTTACAATGCAGTGAATGTTTTGTCATATCATTTATAGATGCTTTCAAGTCTTGAATAAACTGGTGACGAATTCCATAATTATGTCAAAGAAGATAATTCAAATTCACATCAAAGTTTTGCCTTTCATTCATAAAACCAAGATGATCAATAATAGAGTTTATTCTCTTTGCACAAGAAGAATTATTTATATTAGGATTCTAATCATTATGTTAACCAAAATTTAACAGATCGTTCCTTGCATACAATGGATAAAGGAAATCTGCTAAGTTCACCATATACAGCGGAGTTAGGGGTTTGTTGCTTTATACCTTAAATATATTTGAGAAATCTAATATGAACCTTATCAACTTCCTTAAAGTTATAAACCCCCATACCTCTAATCCGTACAATAAAATGGGAACAAACAAAGACTATTTAGTTTTAATATCGAGATGAACTTTGTCAAATAATGACAAGAGACTATGGTAGGCCTTAAGAGTTTGATCGTTTCGCATTTTTACTGCATGTGACATATTGCCTGGTTAGTGAAAATTGACACCTAGATAATTAAAGTTATCGACTATATTCACAAACTCCTTGTTAATATAAAAAATTGCACATTTCTAGTTTGATTCCGTTTTCGAAAACACAAACTTTAATTTTATTTACATTGATTTTAATCCCCATTTAGCATCCATCTTGGCTTGTAAACTTGCTTGATCTGTGGTCAATAATACAATGTACCAGGTGATTTTATGCTTGATGTTGAAACATTATACCATGTTAACATTACAATTTCCAAACTCGAGACGGGTTTTCAGACACAATCGGATGTAGATGGGGTGTACAATGATTGGAGTAATATTTTAGCCATAATATGAATAGTAAATTGCCAAGTAAAGTTATAAAATTTGGTTCTAATAACAAGAAACGACGTCCCGGGAAACCTTGGTGGTCTGATACTTTAACTGAGGTTTGGAATAACGTATGTATTGAAGAGAAGGCATGGCTATCTTGCGCTGATATTGGTGAAAAGAAAACTCTTAAAATTGTTTATATAGATAAACGTAAACTATTTGATCGTCAAGTACAACGTGCTAAACGGTTATACTGGTTTACATTACAAACGCAATTGCTTGATGAATGTAATGTCGACTCTTCGAAGTTTTGGAAGTCAGTTGGTAAAATAGGTGTCAACGTCACAACCAGCAATGTTATCCCAATGGAGGTTGTTATGCCAGATGGTTCTATTTCCAAATTTCCAATGATGTAAATACTGTCCTTAAGAAATGGAAACATGATTTTAGCTCACTGTTTAATACTTCAAATTATTTATCTGTTGGCAGTCAAAGTAGTGTTAATGATCTAAATAGTTATGTTACTAATGATGGAAATATGGATCCTTGTTATATTGATGGTATATCAGCCCAGAAAGTCAGAAAAGCATTAATGTCTGTAAATAAAGGCAAAACATGTGGAGTATACAATATTCCTGTAGAAGCATTGAATAATGATGCATCTGTTTCTTTTCTTCACGTATTGTTTAGCATTTGTTTTGACAAGTGTCCCGTCACTGTGGAGTAAGTGCATCATTTATCCTATACCTAAATCGTCCACGGCGGATAAAAGAGATCCCTTATCGTATAGGGGCATTTCCCTGGCGTCATCAATGTACAAATTGTATTGTCATGTGTTAAACAGCAGGCTAAGCAAATGGTCTGAAGAAAATAATATAGTTTCTGACGAGCAGAATGGCTTCAGGAAACGTAGAAGCACGACTGATCACACTATGTCTTTATATAATATTCTTGATTCAAGGAAGAAGTCTCGTAAATCTACCTTTTGTGCTTTTATTGATTTTAGAAAAGCATATGATACTATTGATAGAAATATACTATGGAATAGGCTATCCGATCTAGGTATTGGTGGTAAATGTTTATAGCTTTAAAGTCCATTTATAATACGGTTTCCTCTTGTGTCAGGGTTAATTCCCTTAAAACTGAATGGTTTAATGTAGATTGTGGCCTTGTTGTATTCTATCGCTGCTATTGTTTAATTTATTTATTAATGATTTGTCAATTTATCTCAAATCGTTTGGTGTTGGTGTGCCTGTTAATGTCGACAGAGTCTGTATTATTATGTATGCTGATGACATTGTACTGTTAGCCGAGTCCGCAGATGATATGCAGTTACTTTTGTCTGCATTGGGTGACTGGTGTTCTATAAACAATATGCAGGTTAATTCTACTAAGAGCAACATAGTCTATTTTAGACCCAATTCAGTACCACGTACAACTTTTTTGTCTGGTTCTAGTCAGTTAACAACGGTAGATAGATATACTTACCTTGGTGTGGTTCTTCACGAACACTTAGATCTAAATGTTACTGTCAAGTCTGTTGCTCAAAGTGCAAGTCGAGCCCTAGGTTTACTGATTGCTAAATGTAAGATTGTTGGAGGACTCCCATACGATGTATTTACAAAACTGTATGACCCAATTGTTTGGCCTGTTGTTGGTTATAGTGCTCCTCTTTGGTGATACCGGTCATACGCTTGTATTGAACGTTATATTGCACTGTAATGTTTACAATGATCTAAGGGAAGACTTATATACTAAGGCTTTAATGTTAAAAATAACATATTTAGTGATATGCAAGACAGTGATAAATATAATTACCTGTTTTTCAGCACAGATCCAACAATGATAAGGACCTGTGCCAAAACCTGTTACAGTATTTTACAGAGGCGTCGTTTTTTACTTTGTAAATAAAGTTACGCTTTTATTAGCATCTTCACTATGTTTTATTATGTTGTCATTCTTTCAAACATTTTTTTTTAAACAGAAACTATTGATTATTATATTTTACTACTCGATATGAAATATATAGTGATAAATTTAGCAAATCTGTTAGCTTTTAGAATACATGTACATGAATATTATGCAGATATGTAAAATATTACTGTAAAAGGTCATGGACCATATCTTATAATTCCGAATGGAATGGCATCGCACTGTTTTTAATTTTTACATTGTATGTGTTTTATGGTATGTGCAACGATGAGATGTAAATAAAGATACAAACTAGATATGGTGAAATAAAATCATTCGCATCTATGAAAAAGTCAGCTACATTATGATCAAAGTCACATGACTTGTAACGGGACATCAGTTTTATAGATTTACTAATCTCCTCAATTGTAATAGCGCAGTCGAGTTGGTCAATATTCAAAGTATTATTTCTAACAAAATCGTGATCATTCTTATTAAATTGCCATTTTGTACAATTTGATAAATTGGAAAAATGTTTTAAAAATTCATCAGCATCAACAGAGTGAATACTGCTTGAGGTACTTCTGAACTTTTTAATATATTTTCAAAATTTGCGTGGAAAAGATTTACTCTATAGTTGGCGGTGATAATGACATTCTATATACCCTTAGGACAGGAAGATATATATACGCCTAAAGATTATAATGGATATTATATTGAATATTTACTCTTTAGTTTACTTATATTAAAATCTCCATCTTGTACTAACATTTTCAGAATCTCTGTCTTAAGATTAAGTTGTATAAAATTTCTGTGTTGGGCTTTTAATAATGCCATTTTCTCTTCAATATGAGTCTTACTATGGCTGGTACTTAAGCTTAACCAACAGTGCATCTTATTTACGTCTACATCTTTTATTTGGAAAACACAATTGTGCGTTTATTACTCACCAGTTTTCCAATAATTATCAACCTGCTACTGTCTAACATGGTTATCCATGTATGGTATAGCTTATTGTTTCATCAGTGGTTTTAATGAATGAGTCGTATTGAAAATCAATAACGGGCCGAAAAGTTGGCAGATGAATGTCAAAAAACTAAAACCGTGCAAATCCTTGGCCTATTGTTAGAGGTTCAAGTTCCACTAATAGCATGGCAATAGCATGTAACATGGGGTTAACCGGAACAGTTGATTCGTCTTGGGAACCTCCTTGAAACGGGTCTCGAAAAGTACTTGTCCGGTAACTCCATTGCCATCTGCGAGCACAGTATGGTATATAAAACCTCAATACTTTTCCTTCTTGACGCGGTAAAGGGAGAGTATGGTTTCGATTTGTTGGCCCATAATTTCAACTTGTGTTTCTGTGCACAAGTCCACTATCGTTGTTCGGTATAAACAATATTTCTTAACACGTTCACGGTCCATCGTGGCAAGTGGGTTAATACGCTCTCTAAACACTCGGGGGACGATTCGCTGAATGCGTCAAATTTTTCCGCATCTCAGTAATAAATACATTGCCGTCTGACATACACATTTTTTCCAGGACTTTTTTACATTTATATTGTAAGGCAGGTATAAATATCGAAACAAACCTCTACGCATTATGTGGTGCGTTTAATTTATGGGGCAGCAGCGAGCTTATGGCGTATTACTTACGTTTTAAACAATAAGTGAGTCGTATATCCCATACTACGGTATATGCATTTACATTTATATGTGTGTTTAGAAAATAAACTGTAACAGCGACTTAAGAGTTTTTGCAGATTCGAAAACAATAGTTGATAACGGTTCTTTGGTCGGTCTGAATGTACCAACCTCATATAAGTCACAATATTTTTCAAAAACACTAATTTAAAAAACTTTTACCTTACCAATCTGTAATATACGATGATTTTAAAGGTACAATTAGTACAACTTGGCGTTTAATATTTCTCATCGGAATCCCGTGTTAACAGTTATGTCACATTGCATTGAAAAAAAGTAAGATAATTATGGCTTTCTTCAATGTTCAAAACATATGAAGATAACACATGTGTTTACGTGAATAATAAGAGAGCTTCAAACCTATCGTCAAGTTACGTTTACATTTAAAAAGATTCTAAAATTACGAGAGCTTCGAGATACCACTTCTCACCGCTACCAGAACCTTACGATACTTACGTACAGCCTTGCGAGAGTCTCGAAATACTACTTTCCACCGCTATCAGAACCTTACGATACTTACGTACAGCCTTACGAGAGTCTCGAGATACTACTTCCCACAGCTAACAGAACCTTACGATACTTACGTACAGCCTTACGAGAGTCTCGAGATACTAATTCTCACCGCTACCAGAACCTTACGATACTTAAGTACAGCCTTACGAGAGTCTCGATATACCACTTCTCACCGCTACAAGAACCTTACGATACTTACGTACAGTCTTACGAGAGTCTCGAGATACCACTTCTCACCGCTACCAGAACCTTACGATACTTACGTACAGCCTTACGAGAGTCTCGAGATACTAATTTCCACCGCTACCAGAACCTTACGATACTTACGTACAGCCAAACGAGAGTCTCGAGATACTACTTCCCACCGCTAACAGAACCTTACGATACTTACGTACAGCCTTACGAGAGTCTCGAGATACTACTTTCCAACGCTACCAGAACATTACGATACTTACGTACAGCCTTACGAGAGTATCGAGATACTACTTCCCACCGCTAACAGAACCTTACGATACTTACGTACAGCCTTACGAGAGTCTCGAGATACTACTTCCCACAGCTAACAGAACCTTACGATACTTACGTACAGCCTTACGAGAGTCTCGAGATACTACTTCCCACCGCTACCAGAACCTTACGATACTTACGTACAGCCTTACGAGAGTCTCGAGATACCACTTCCCACCGCTATACGAACCTTACGATACTTACGTACAGCCTTACGAGAGTCTCGAGATACTACTTTCCACCGCTATACGAACCTTACGATACTTACGTACAGCCTTACGAGAGTCTCGAGATACTAATTCCCACCGCTACCAGAACCTTACGATACTTACGTACAGCCTTACGAGAGTCTCGAGATACCACTTCCCACCGCTACCAGAACCTTACGATACTTACGTACAGCCTTACGAGAGTCTCGATATACCACTTCCCACCGCTACCAGAACATTACGATACTTACGTACAGCCTTACGAGAGTCTCGAGATACCACTTCCAACCGGTACCAGAACCTTACGATACTTACGTACAGCCTTACGAGAGTCTCGAGATACTAATTCCCACCGCTATCAGAACCTTACGATACTTACGTACAGCCTTACGAGAGTATCGAGGTACCACTTCCCACCGCTATACGAACCTTACGATACTTACGTACAGCTTTACGAGAGTCTCGAGATACCACTTCCCACCGCTACCAGAACCTTACGATACTTACGTACAGCCTTACGAGAGTCTCGAGATACCACTTCTCACTGCTATCAGAACCTTACGATACTTACGTACAGCCTTACGAGAGTCTCGAGATACCACTTCCCACCGCTACCAGAACCTTACGATACTTACGATATTACGTGAGCCCTATGAGAGCTTTGAGATGGCATACTTCAAATATTTTTTCTGTCGTAGAAGGAGGGTAATTCCTGTACAATTGGCATTATACGTAAGGGTTTAGACTGTTGCCTACATAGATGACTTTTCCTTTATTTTCGTAAAATAAACACGGGATGTTGACATACATGGCGTACCCAAGAACTTGTAAATCTCTTTTGTGTTATACAATATAATTATGAAACACTTATAATAACTATCGAACTAAAGAAAGTTTTGGAAACTGTAAGATTGGCAAGCTTAAGGTCACATTGCAGCAACTGTGGTTTAAAAATGTCCTCAACGGCCTAGTCGTTAATCAAGGTATGTCCAACGGACTGGTCCTTAATTCAGAGGAGTGACGCCATAATAAACAAACAATTTACTCGTCATTTATGGGTTTTACATTTTTGTTTTACATCACACTTAATTGGATATGTCCGAAAAATATTGTTTGCTTCTTTCATTATAGTGAACCCTTTGAACATTTTACGCGGTAATGCTGGAACCAACTTTGCCAAATTGCACGAAGAAACCTCGGTCTTGAAAGAATAACGGTTGCTAATATAATGTTATCATCTATCTTCAGAGAGAAATGGACTATTGTTGAGGCCGTCATTTTCAGGACTCGGATTGGCATAGTTTCTGCGAAATATCGATCTCTGTATGAATATATTTTCCAAGGATTTAAAGATTTCGATTGAAAAGTAGGATAATTTCTATATATCTACCTTTAAGGATAACTAATTATCCCATTTCGAACATTAATACACATCGGAAAAGAAAAAGAAAATAGAATTATAAAATATATGTCAATATTATAAAAATTGGCCGCAATTCCTCGAAAACTCTTAAGCCGAACCTTTTAAGTGTGTTACGTCCTTTAGCCAAATCAATTGCCAATAATGTATACATCAAACTATAGTTTATCATGGTCATCTTTAAAAAGATTTCCTTTAAAAAACTCAATACTCTTTAAAAAGAAAAAGAAATCCGCAAATTGTATCACAACAAAAATAGCTTAGCTTGATCCTGTTAAAAAGGATTGTTTGAGAAATTGTCAATTAAGACTGTCCAGCACCACTTAGCAAATTATTGGTTTTTCAAGAACCACTAAGTCACATTGAAATATCCTGAATGACCAGTAAATCATTATCAAGGTAGAAGATGAGCGGGAAAACATTATACAAACGAGAGTGAGGCACGAATTTTTCAATAATATCCAAACGTTTTATATGAAAAGAGTGTAATCATTTATTATGTTTGATTGGCATTATTCATAAGTTACAAAATAAATATTCAAAGGACTTCACGATTACCAGTTCACTACCGAATGTTTTCATACACAAGCGCAACTCTAAGAATTATGTTTATATTTGCACTCATTACTTATAAAATTTCTTTGGGATTACATAACTTCACATACCATTAATGGTTCGTGATAACTTAAATGCTAAAACAAAGCTTTTATCACCATATATTTATACTATAATTTTATTTATATATTTTATATATTTATGTGTGTGTTGCATGGCTTCCAGTGTGACAGTACATATTGTCAACATGAGGGAAATACTGTTATCCGAGGCGAGGCCTCGTATAATATACGAAATATTGTATAACACACCACTTCGGGCCATATGGTATTATAAGGACCGGCAAGTCAGCCCCCAAAGGTGAATGTACCTCGGCTTACGCCTCGGTCCATAAACACGGATCTTATAATGTCATATGACCCTCAGTGGTCTTTAAAATTTCTTAATAACATGTTAAATAAAGTTGTTATTATTATTATTATTATTATTATTATTATTATTATTATTATTATTATTATTATTATTATTATAAGGTTCTTTCAGAATGTAAGAGTGATCTAATATAGCAATGGTCGTCACGACTGAGTGGGAGTCGTGCTATTAGGCAGCACACGCTACAATTTAAAATCAAGATTACAATACCCATCGGAGCTTTGCCTCTATTTTCTCGTTCAGAAATGTCAACAACTAGTGAATTGAGAAGATAATAGAAACAACAATTATGAGCAATGTACTTTAGGAGTAAGTAAGACAGCAAACAAAACAATCAATGGAAATAAATTCTCATTTTATATGGATAAAATTGGAGCTTCGGTATGTTTTTTTCTTCTTCTTGAATTGCCAGTATTTGACTCCCCTGCCCTTAGTAAGAGAGCGACAAGGATCGAACAGAACTACGGGGACAATCCTCGTGGCAAACAGTTACCCCAGTGCGTAAATTAAGTGTAAATGCATTCGGAAGATAACACCATTAAGTTGTAGATTTAACCCGATGTCGAGGGTAAAAAACTTCCTACCCCCACCCCTCACCATAAAGTAAGGGCAAACGAAACACGAATTTTGCAAAACTATACCCACTATAAATATAAGTCTATGTCAAGAGTTTGTTGTTGGGCTTATGCCGTGAAGCTGCCGCACCCTTTATGCTCTGGTTTCTTTTTACGAGTCAGTCCTAATGTGTCTATGACTTTAATTTCAGTAGTATACACAATTAATTGAGGTTAAAGCGATACACCCTAAAACGGCCCTTAGTTGGACCACAATGAAGCTTCCGTCGACATATTAAAATAAAGGCCGTGAAGTTCAAATGCATATGTTTATCATACATGTAAAGTAATAATACTGCTGGAAATTTCTTCCCAGCCATGCATGTTTTGAGAACGAAAAGAAAATAATGTCACTTGCAAGATATTTTAAGCAGCATAAGAAAAAATATCGCGTTATGTCAGAACTGTGGTCCCTGGACGAATTACCTGGTTCTTTTCAACGATTTTTTAAATAAAAATACACTGACATTAGCCAGATATTTAAACAATTTGGTTATACAATACAGTGCAGCGCTCGGAAAACATGCATGGCTGGGATGAAATTTCAAGTTATTGTCTAAAACTCGAATCTTTAACATAAATCATTTTACGATGGCTGCGCAAATATATTTCTAATACAATTGAATCCCGAGAAACCGATCCTAACATTATCCTTAAACTGAATAAACAAGGATTTCTCAATATACTTTATTATGCTAAACTTACGACTGACGAATTTTCTGACGTTTTCAAAACATGTAACACTCGGCACAATTTCAACACCGGTCACCGGTCCAAAGGGGCAAAGATTCAAGATTATTAATTGTCCTGTAAATTACAAATACGATAAACACGGGATAAAATGTGGGATTTCTAGAAATCCGATTCCTTACTTTTAAAAACGGTTTACATGATTTGCATCCATGATCTAAGAAAAATGCATGTATGAGCTCATAAAGTTTTTTATTACTTTTTGGGCACATACAGTTTAAGTTTAGTGGACAAAGAATGAAAACTGTATTGGAGAGTTTCTTCTAGAAAATGTTACATTATATTAAATAAATTCACCATTTCTAATTAACAATGCCATATAAGGTTGAGCTAATATAGTCAGTGAGATATTTCAGAGACGCCACGAACATTGACGGATGGTAGCTGTGGCGTGAGACTGTGTTGCTGAGACGGGGGCTGCGTAATTGCTTCATCCACAATGCATAGTGTGAACTACTGAAATTAAAGTAACAGACTTCTTTTTTTTCTCATTTATTTTCAACATAAATCATATTAGCATAATATATCAAAAACATGTATATATATATGTTAAAACATCTCTATGTTGTATTGAAAAATAATTTCTATCACACACACACACACACACGCACGCATGTGTGTGCGCGCACACACGCACGCACGCGCGCACGCACGCACACACACACACACACACACACTCAGAGCGATGTCCCTGTTTTGTTCAAAAGATTATTTTATTCATATTCATGAGTAAAAAACAATAATAAGATATGCATTGTTTAGGCTAAATATGTATCTTTTTTCTATATATATATATATATATATATTAGTTATTTAGAATATCGAGTACTTCCCATTTTTTTCTGTGGGTTTCATACTTATCATTATTTAATGCTATTTGCTCTTCTATTTTGATTCTTAATTTCAGATAATGCAAACATGCATCGAAGGATAATTGTCTGTCATTACATTTTGATGAATTGATATAAAATTTCACTAAGATAATTAAAAAATTACAGATATTACTGTATTTGCTTTTTTTGACTATTCCCAAAAGGGTTTCCTGTTTGTAAATTGTTATATTTATTGATGTCAATGTAATAAAGTTATTTAGTTTATTCCATAACTGTTGAGTTTTTTGACACTCCAATATAAATGTTCAATTGATTCAACATTTGAGTTGCAGAAAGTACATAGACTGCAATCGACTAATTTGACTTTAAACAAAAATTTGTTGGTCGGTAATATTCTCATAAGGAATTTATAGTTGAAACTACGCAATGTTGTATCTATTTTTGATTTGTAAATATTAATATAAATAGCTTTCCATTCCAGATGTTCACTAATTTCCAAAGTTTCTGTCCATTTTGCTTCTGAAATCGGTTGGAGAATATTATGCAACAAAATTGAATACAGAAGTTTATTTGTTTGTACTGATGTTTCAACTTTTTCTTTGAATTGTTGAGTATTAGCGTAAATAATCCCATCCGAAATCAGTTGTTTTTTTATATGTAATGGAATTGATCGAACGAGGGTTTGATAATTTATAAAATCTGTATTCCTTATGTTGTATAGGTATTGTATTTGATTAAATTCGTAAAAAATGTTTGTTATATAGTCGAAAATATGTTCAAGATACTTAATACCTTTTTCATACCATTGTTTGAAAAACAGAGTTTTTCCATTATTGCAAATTGTTTGGTTATTCCATATCACTGTCTTAGCTGTTTTTATTGAGTTTGTGTCAAATATTTGCTTAATTTTACTCCAGGATTTGATGACATCATTTATGAATGAACCTTCTTTTGAAATTTTGTTTATTGTGGTATAGCCTAATTCACAGTCAAAAACCAATTCATTTCCATAGTTAATTAGCTTCTTTTTAAGAAATATTTTCCATTGACTTTTGTTTTTGTCGTCTAAATAGCTTTTAACCCAGACAGCTTTAATGGAGTTAAGAAAGAGTTCGACATTTGTAAGCTTTAGTCCACCGTTTTCGTAGTTTTGGTACATAATATCTCTTTTAATTTTGTCTGGCTTCTTGTCCCAGACGAATTTGAAGATAGATAGTTTAATGTTTTCAATAATACACCTGGTTGGATTTGCGAGAACAGTGAATGGGTAGATGATTTTGGGCAATGCGTATGTTTTCACTACTGTAATTTTACCCATTAATGATAGTTTTCTATGTTCCCATTGTTTTAGAACTTTGTGAAATTCTTCGACCTTTTTATTAATATTTTCGTCTATTGTTTTTTGTTTGTAATTATAGAATGTAATACCTAAAGCGGTTGAGCATTCTGAAGTCCAAATAAATTGTTTATTATTGCAGGGCTTTATTCTTGTGTTTTTTAAGGTTCCAACTCTAAGAATGATGGATTTATTTGTGTTGCGGTTTAGACCAGAACATTTTGAAAATGATTCTAATTAATTAACCAAAGATTCAAAAGAGTGGTCAGAGCCATCTTTAAAATACGTTGCATCATCAGCGAAAAGAGATTGTTTTATTTCTGTATCACCGATTTTAATACATTTTGATATCAACGTTTTGTTTTATAAAACCTGAAAGTATTTGTAGACAAATGATGAATAAAATGGAAGAAAGTGGACACCCCTGGCGTACTCCTTTTTCAATTTCAAAGGCCTTCGACATATGACCATTGTTTATTATTATTCTTTGAATATCTGTATAGAAAAGTTTAGTCCATTGAATTATATCTGTGCCAAAATTAAAGGATCGCAAACTGTCAAGTATAAAGGAATGATCAATACTATCAAATGCTTTTTGAAAGTCTGCAAAAAATAGGAGTCCAGGTAGTTTATTTTCTTCAAGGTATTGCATAACTTCTATGATAAGACGAACATTTTCGCCGATGTATCTTCCTTTGATAAAACCATTTTGTTCAAAGTTAATAATTTTAAGTAGTACTTTTTTAATTCTATTAGCTATTGCTTTCGTTGCTATTTTATAATCAATATTCAATATACTGATCGGTCTCCAATTGGAAAGGTTTTCTAAATTTTTACCGGATTTAGGAATAAGTGTTATTATACCTTGCTTTTGAAGTGGTGTTAGATGTCCATTTAGAAAAGAGTAATTCAATGAGTCTATAAGAACGGATTGGATATCGTTCCAGAATGTTTTATAAAATTCTGTAGTCAGACCATCTGAACCAGGGCTTTGATTATTTTTCATATCTGTTAAAGCATTTCCGCATTCGTATATTAAGAGTCGACCTTCGCATAAATTACTATCGAGATCTGGAAGTTTATTGTTGCTTGTGTTTATAAATGCATCTCTTATATTGTCTTCACGGTTTGGGTTCTAACTATAGAGTTTTTTTTAAAAAAAAATAAATTTATTCAATTAATGTGTTTTTAACTCCTGATACAATTTTATCATTCACTTCAAGTTTATACACTGTTTTTTTCTCAGAGTGTTTCTTCTCTAAATTAGCAAAATATTTTGTATTATTTTCATTATTTTCCACGTGTATTGCCTTTGACCTAAGAATATGACCATTAATATATTCACTTCGAAGTTCGTCAAGTCTTTGTTTTTTCTGTATAAGAGATTCAGTTATTTTGTCGATGTTGATATTTTCTATATTTAGCTGTTGTTCAAAAGTGTTTATTTCTTTTAATAGTCTTTCCTCTTCTGATTTATGTATTCTTTTTTTATGCGATGCATATTTGATTGTTGTGTTCCTAATTGAACCCTTAATTATTTCCCATAATGTATTTGGATTAGCAGATTCATTATGATATTTTGTTTCTTGTATGCATTCCTTTATTTTTGACTTATATTCGTTGTCTAATAAAAGAGCATTATTTAGTTTAAAATATCCCGGACCTTTATCGCATTTTAAATCGTCTATCGTTATTGATATAATTGAATGGTCCGTTTTAAATCCTGGTTTAATCATACTTTTCTGTACGTAATTTAAAATATTATTTGATATAAGAAAATAATCTAGACGGCAATGTATATGTGGTTTGGAGTTTGAATGCCAGGTATATTGCATTTTAGATGGCTGGAGTAGTCGCCATTTATCAACTACTTCACAAGCATTTATTATATCATGTATTTTATCTCTACACTTTTTATGCGTGTCAGTTTTGCCGTTCTTTTTGTCTAGAGAGCAATTGAGAACAGTATTAAAATCACTACCACAGATGTAACAGACATCTTAGGGTCGACATGTTAAACACCAAGAGCATAAGTTTCGGCAGTTTCACGGCATAGGCCCAGCCGAAACTTTTGATATAGACTAATATTTATAGTGTGTATAGTTCTGTAAAATCCGTGTTTCGTTTTTCATGACTTAATGGTGATATCGTCCGATTACAAAAGAAACTCAATTGACATATTGGGGTTACTATTTGCTACTGAGATTGTCTCCATACTCTTGTTGAATTTTGGTGTTGCCCCCTTGCTAAAGGCAGAGGAGTCAAATACTGGCAATTATAAAAAATATACATACCGAAGCTCCATTATATCTAAATAAAATGAGGATTTTTTCCCATTGATTTAAGATTGTAATGTCTTATTTACTCGTGACGTACATTGTTGTTGTTTTCACGCATTTCGTTAAGACAGAAAAGTCAAATACTTTTCTGAAATAAGAAACAGAGCTCCGATGATTATTGTATACTTTGATTTATTTTTGTTTTGTTGGGTGTCTAATAGCATGATTCTTTCTCAGTCGTGACATTCATTGCTTTATTAGATCACTAGAGCCTTATAATTGAGTCTGTTTTATGACCTTACATTGCAGATAGTTAACCGTTAATAACAGCATCTGATATGCAAGAGTCTTCATTAAATCTAAGAAACTCACTTATGCCAGCATTATGCTTGAAGTAATACACAATCAAATGAGACACCAAATCTTAATATAAACGCTCGCCTAGTCTAGTGTCTAGTAGACACCTTAAATGTACTTCATAGTGTATGAACCGCAAGAGGTAATGGCGTATCTTGTATTTTAGTATTGAGTTTAACCGGTTACGCCCAGCCTCACTAACCAATTATATACAAAGTCACAATTTTCAGCAATTCTTTTATATTGTCTAACTTAAACAAACTATTAAAAAAAGGTCTGAATTAACCGGAACATTGAGATAACAGAGTTCGACATTGTGGGTTTCGGCTGTAATTGAAACTAAAATTTCGCTCTTCGGAATACCTTTGATACTGCAAAAAACCTCTTGTAATCGGTATGCTAACGTTTTATTGCGGTAAATAAGTTTGAAGTCATTGAAAAAAATGACGTCATTGACGCCACCACTGGTCAAACAACTTATGTATACATCTATAAAAGTTATTAAGTATTATAGCTACCACGGGCCTATAAATGAGGTATGTGAAGTAATGTGATCCCATAGAATCTTTGCAAATAATGAGTGTAAATATAAACATATAAAATTAATTGCGCTTGTGTATGAAAACATTTGGTGAGTGACAGGCTAATCGTGAAATCGTTATAAACATAACGGGTAGATAATTTCAGTGACTATTATTACCCTATTTCTTTCAAATGTATGGACATTATGAAACCTTCATGCCTCACTCTTGTTAGTCAAGTGTTTCTCCCTACATCTTCAACCTTGATCATTATTTACGGGTCGTTTAGGACAATACAATGACACTTAGTGGTTTTTAACTTGAATTTTTGTGCTAGTGGAGTTGAACAGTTGCGATTAAAAATTTCTCATTTTTTTCCTTTTAATGAGTTTTGAAAATTTTGAAGGAACTTAAAACATGACCACGATAAAATAAAGTTTAGTTAATACATTTAAACTAAGGTGTTCAATTCGGCTAAATTGGAATAGAAACTTTAATCCTTTGAGCTTAAGACTTTCGAGAAATTGGGGTATTTTTTCATATTAATAAACGTGGAAGATAATTAGTACATCCTTATAGGTAGACATATTACATTTTAACTTCTTTTGAATAGAAACATATCACTTACGAACACAGCTGGTTAACCTTTCAATTCTAAAAAAGGAACACAGAGATCAATACTTTGCAGAAACTATTCCAATCCCAGTCCTGGAAATAAACAGATTCAGACGAACGTTCATTTCTCCCTCAAGATAGATGGTAATATTATATTAATAGCATCCGTTGTTCTTTCACGACCGAGTTTTTGATTGCGTAATTTGACAAAGTTGATTCCAACGGGTCTGCGTAAGAATGTTTAAAGGATTAAATGAAGTATAGATGAGGCAGTTCGTTTCGGACATGTTTGATTGACTGTTGATGGCAGTCGTCCCTAATTCATAACAATATAAATTGTAAAACACATAATTACAAGTAAAGTTTATGTTTAATATATTGCCACCCCTATACTTTAAGGAAGGCAATCGGTAATTATTCATTAAACTTACAATTAGCTAGCAACTGGATCAGCAACCGATCATGTCAGAACATGTCTCCATGTGGGACTGCAACCTTTCACCTCCGCCCCGTCATTGCACACCCTTACAAATGAGCTATTGAACACCACTTCAACCCACAGTGGCTTCAATGTCATATTGGGTTTCAATTCGTCAATTTACAGTTTCCAAATTAAAACTTAGTTCGACATTGACATTTGGTAAATGTTTAATCTATTGCATAGCACCCAAGCCAATGAACGAAGTTCGAGATTTACAATACAATAAATTATGCAAAGTTCTGGGGTAGAATTATGTAAATGGCCCTTGTTTATTATAAGAAACCTGTATAAATTAGAGGAGCTACCGTCTAAGCTCTTGTATAGAAAGACAATTGTTTAAAAATTACTCTTCCCTTCAGACAGCAAAATGTATGTTTGCAATGCACGAGGGTTAAATATAAAACATCGAGTAGTGTGTAGTGTTCAAACATATGAGAGTTCTCTGTATTAAACACATATTTGATATACATGTATAAACAGTGTTGCTATAGAAACCACTATAAACAAGCAAATTTCGATCATTTTCGGAACTCAGAAACTCACGTGCAAATTTCGAAATGACGTTAAACGCGCTAAATTTATATTAAACTTACATTATCCTTTCGGTTTTGTTACATTTTGTCATTGCATTCTTTATCATTCAGGGGTTTTACAGGCTCAAAAACGCTAAGAAAGGGCATTTGGATACAAAAAAATACATTACTAAAACATTATGAGACTTTAAATAATGTTACAGCCATGGCAACCACTGAGTTCATGCATATTGAAAAGTGAAAAGTTTGCATTAACATGGAAGTTTTATTTGATGGTTTATCCCTTCGTTGTATTAATGAGTTCTGTAAATTGTATATAAACAATTTATATGTATTGTTCTTGATACCATGACAACAGCAGAACGTTGATTGTATTCAAATAGATACAAACTAGCGAAAGTGTATGTAAAATAGTTTTACTTTAACAATACTTGGTACTTTTTAATGTAGAAAACAACCCATTAACTATAGCCAATGCGTTATAAAACACAGTATGTACAGTTTGCGTGACCTGTGGGCGGTTCGTATGAACGCCTTTAAGTGGTGAGTGGCAGAGGTTCAGAAAATGTCTTATAATTCAAAACACGATAACAAAAGGAAAGAAAGTTGAATTACTAGAAGTCCGTTTAAGACTTTTAAACACGGGTTTTGATGGAGTGCATCCGTTCTCTTCAAGGTGAAGACATGTATGTGCCCATAAAGTTTGGTGTTAAACTACTTGAACAGTTGTATAGCATAATAATAAAGGAAATAAATTCACCATCTTCGACCGATCTTGACATGATCAAATTTGCCCATCCAATTACTTATCTTGTTGGTGTCCCAAGAAGCAGAAAATATTTTCTCCCACCTCAGATAAATAGATCAATTAATTTAACCATGCTAGAAATTCTTATCTTGCCCACGGGCGAAGATAAAATTCCCGTATGGAACTTCTTTTATAATGGTCACCACATTGTAATTACCTCCCTTGTTGAAGACTGACGTCTGTAGCGTCTGTTTAAAGCGCATCATGGAAACCTTGTCTTGTGACAATATTTAGAACGCTAGTTAATTATTTTTCGCTTCAAATGTCACCAGAAAACAGTTTTCACGCACCTTTCAAGAAATAATGCTTCACTCTTCTTAGAACTATTTAAAGACCGATCAGACAATTTACATACTCTGAATCACTGCGCGAATATCCATGACAACCACGAATTATCGCATATCCATACGCAATTATACGCTAAGCATAAAAGAGTTCCAGCAAAAAAATACATTTTTACTTAATTTTGTTTAACCTCGTTTCTTACTTTTTTCTTAAATAGCAATCCTAGCTCTTAAAACACTGACCTTTCGGTTCGACTGCCTGAACGAAAGTGAATCGGTGGGGTTGCGCGCTCGATTTAGCGCATGCGCTGAATCACTTTTAAGTTTTAACCAATGAAATGCTTTAACGAAATGGCGGGCGCGGGAATCTTTTGATTACGTAATACTGTAAGGCGCCCTCAAGCGGATCTGTTGAATGATTAGATGTGTATTGCTAACGTAAACATAAAGGTGATGAAACGGGTTGATTATTCTCGATAACAACAGCTATTTTATAGTTAATAGCTGGTATTGTTTACCACAATCACACTTTCTGCTTCCATGTGCCTACAATTCATTTCTTAGGTTCCCCCAAAAATCTCCTGTAAGTCATATTAAGCTGAACCGCAAAATGATGTCTGAAAACTCAACATGTCCGAAATGAATGACAGTAATTTAGCACGACATTAACTGCTTTATCATATGGCTTTAATCAACCCGGTTTCAGGATAAGTTTCAGGATAGTTACCATTTGTATGTGTTCAACACTCAATTCAGACATCTTGACTTATACGTTTTATCCAAGAAAATACGTTATTTTTATTTCCGATTCGTAAAATTGATGATACTCTCAAGTTATCAACTTCCGTTTCCGCCGAGAATGATTAAATATGCCGTTTCATTTGAAGATTCATTCTTCAAGAAAAGCTTATACGTTTTTCACATAAAAATATTCATAATTTTGATCAAAAAATGTTTAACATTTGTTTTGTAAACTGTTCAAGAAATACCACACAAAATAGTCTCGGCAAAACTCTGGGTGCGGGCGCAAAACATACTTGCATTCCGAAAAAAGGAGTGTCGGTAAATCCTTCGAGCAACTGGTCAATTTGTTGTGGCCTTACATTAAATATATTTCTTTAACAAAACGATAAAAAATACCTATACATGGCAAACACTGTAACACCGCGTCACACAAAGTACTGGAGAAATAATTAGAGATTTAAATTCTAGTTAGGCTCTATGTATGCATTTTGTGATTGTCATGGTAACACGATTGATACAGAAAATGCTTTGTTAATACTTCTTCTTGTCAAATGGATATGGAAGGTTATAAAAAGGTATTATATATAGTATCACATCAAACAAATGAATGGAACGGATGAATTGAAACTTAAAAGAAGGACGTGTGTTGAATTGTGCACTTCATATGTAATTAACGGTCGTCACGGCAACAAGATAGGGGATAATGAGTTGTTCAATCCTTTTGCGTGTTAAAGGTATATAAAAGCTTGAATTTGATATCTAAATAACATATGTGTATCTATTAAAACTGAGGCTAAAAACAGAAACTGGATATCCTAAACCAGGGAAAATGGAAATTAGTGGCCTCCATTCGCCTAATTATGTTCAGGATAAAACAAGATTTGTTACTAAATTTGAAACTAGAATTCCTATATTCTTAAGTGTTTTGACAAATTCAACGATAATTCGTCTGGACTATATATAATGTATTTAGAGGCCATTGAGGCGTTTGCATTATTGATTGGCGATGCGTGGTGTTTCTCTCGAATTGTATGATTCATCTTATTAAACCTCTTCCGGAATTACGAACAAATCTATCGTTGCAGACAAAACATAATGACAGGGAAAAACATACAACAGAGACAAATCATAGTTTGATGTTTTCGATCACGAACATTAACGTTGTCTGGTCTCAGTAGACCACAAGGCATTGCATGATTTTTCGTAATATATTGTCTTAGAAAGTGTTCTCATACGTTATGCATGTTTTTGTCAATCCTTAATATCTTCCACTTTTTTCAAATAATGTCACTCGAAAAAGATGTCAGAAGTGCTTCACTGAAGACGGTTCATGATATACAGTCCTTAACGTATGTACAACAACAAACATCGTAATTTTAGATCACCGGTCGAGTCTAGATGATACCCAGCCTTGCAGAGCCCATTATGGGAGTTTGACAATTTCCCGTACATAATGCAATGTAATTGGTAAAAAGGTCTCCTCATAAAATGAATCGTGAAAGTGAGAGCCCATTGTTCTGGCATATCTGACGCGCTTGTTTATTAGGCAAGATTGACACTAATTTGCCAGACACATCAAGAATAAAACCGTTCCCTCTGGCTGTAGAAAAAAAGCAGTGTGCTACAAAAAGAAAAAGAAATATTCTTAAGAGTTGTTGTTGTTGAGTTTATATAGGTCTTCCCGCGCCCTATAATGGCTGCATTATGGCTTTACCCCGTCACATCCCCAAGTGTGACTTAAACAGAATTTTGAAGCCAAAAGGGGAGTTTTACCCCCATCGGTTGATGGGATATTCGTCAAAGGAGTAATTTTTTACCCAAAATGCCTGCGATGAATGACATCTGGGGAGGTCCCACAGCTCTGAATATTGGATATGGTTTCATTTCTCCAGTCTTGTATCTTAAAAAACATTTACGTGTAAGAATTGTATTTATTTGAAGGATGGGCAAGACTCACGGTCAGTTAATTGACAAGAAAGTGTTGTGAGAACAGGACTTTTTGCCCACTATATGTATTAATATTTCTAATATATATATGAACTGACCACTTTGTTGTCGACTATTGCCTCACTATTTACTTATTGGAAATTCTTCAAGACCAGAGAGTGCGTTGACATCACTTTGCCTACATGTTTTTTTAGATGTACATGTACATATATAGAGAGGGTTATTATGGTTGTTTTAAAAATAATAATGATTAATAATATAGGTTTTTGTTTTTGTTTTGTTTTTGTTTTTGTTTTTAAAAAACTGCCTGCGCCCGATTTTTTCCATTTTAATATGTATGTGCGGGATAAAAAAAATACATAGTATACTTTCTATACACAGGTATGTAGCCCCTGGTCCAGTGCCTTCTCTTTTTTATCAATAGGTCGTAACCATGTATATTTTCAAAATTTCAATATCTTTAAGTGAATGAATGAATTAGGGCTAGGATCAAAAACTGTTTTTCCTAACAATAAACCTGGACCAGAAGCGTTATATTACAACACCATCACCATAGCATGTAAAATCATCATGGACTTCTAATAGCACTATGGATGTAACGGTTTAAATCGGTAGAATTGTTAACTCAAAATGTCTCTATACAGTTTATACCGATATTGGTTTTCTATCTTGAAAACTTCGCCCGAAAAATAATTTGGTTTCGTTTTAGGTTATGGTGACTTGCATTTAATAATTTATGGTTAAATCAATGTATATCATCATACTCCTTAATACCTCATCCTTTCATGTGAAAACGAAAGAAGAAAAGAAAAGAAATGTTTTGTCACCATAATGTAGATTGAAAATCAGTAATTTATAGCTACTAAAAGTAGTAGAGATTCAATTTATACGCGTTCATCTCATAACTCCGAGGGTGAAATGTTTGTTTACCGGGCTTGTTAATATAAATGGATAGTCGATTTGGTATTCATCGTTCAAGATACCCTGCTTAAATCCATGAATTCCATTCGTATGTTTCGGTAATTCCAAAAGGTAAAATATGTAAAACAATAAATATTCTATATACATTTGGCTGTTAGCTTAGTATTTCGTTCATCGGGTGAATCACTATCGTGTGTGTCGCTTAAGGTGCCGGTTATCGTTTCGTTCCCTCTATGCTCATTCTTGTTCAATATAATATAATGTGTTTGTAGTTGTCAGGTAAACCTGCCATATTTGTTGTTAGTAATGAACGTATCTCTAAGCAAGGCGCCGGAGGGGATCGTGATGCCCCTCACTAAGATAAAGTTTTACTTATAGGGAATTATTTTCTAAGCTTCATTAGGATGTTTGAGCAGTCATTGTATTACCACCCTTTTGAATAGGGCCCCAACAACAGGTACACGGCGTATACAATGAACGTGCTTTATATTTTATTTAGAAAAAAAGAAGAAATTATTTATGCTTTCTGTTTCTTTTGGATGATAAAGCAGTCGTTTTATTACCACCCTTTTAAAAAAAGGCCCCAACAACAGGTACACGGCGTATACAATGAACGTGCTTTTTATTTTATTTTGTTTTATTTCTTAAGTTATTATTAATGTATGTTTTTCGCTTCCTAGGGATGTTAAAGCAGTCATTGTATTACCACCCTTTTGATAAGGGCCCCAACAACAGGTTCACGGCGTATACAATGAACGTGCTTTTTATTTTATTTTGTTTTATTTCTCTAGTTATTATTAATGTATGTTTTTTGCTTCCTTGGGATGTTAAAGCAGTCATTGTATTACCACCCTTTTAAAAAAAGGGCCCCAACAACAGGTACACGGCGTATACAATGAACGTGCTTTTTTTATTTTTTGAAGATTATTATTTATGCTTTGTGCTTATTATTGATGTTAAAACAGTCATTGTATTACCACCCTTTTCAAAAAGGGTCCCAACAACAGGTACACGGCGTATACATGTGAACATGTTTTGCATATGTTGTTTAATAAGTGCTGTGCTATTTAGACCCTATTTCTTATAGAACTTTTTGTTTTGTGTGGTATTAAATTTTGTTTAGGTAGTTTATTCCCGACAGGTATGCAAACACTGCTTCCCTTACCTTCTCTGTTATATCAGGTTCGGGAAACAGCAGATGATACCTGTCGATGACTGACATATTTAGTTTCAGAAGTTCTATTTTCAGGCTTTCTCGTTGTTCCATATAAGTTGGGCATTTAAAGAAAATGTGATGGAATGTTTCTTTGTCTCCGCATTGGATACAGCAGTCAGTATTTGTATAATTCTCAGCAGCTAGCATACTGGTTCCTAAACGAAGTCGTGTGTATACTTTATCTTTTAGTGTATTAGTACTATATGTTTTGATTGTAGTGTTAATTTCCCCATACTCAAAATTGTGCTCAAGTTTATATACTTCAAAGTCTCTTACAAATTTGTTTTAAATTTGTTAGTTTCTTTATCCAGCTGTATGCTTCAGGGACGCTTAATTTGATGTTTGTTCGTGAACCTTGCCTTGATGCTTGTTTTGCAATTTTATCAGCCATTTCATTTCCTAAGATGCCTATGTGACTAGGAATCCAGACAAATGTTATTGACACTCCTAGATCATGAAGCAGTGTAGTATTATTAAGTATTTGCTGTAAAATTTCTGGTCGTGACCTAGAAAAGCTTGTTTTCATTGACATGAGTGCACTTAAAGAGTCTGATAGTATTGTTACTTTGTTGTGTATATTGTTTGCTTCTGCTTGCTGGAGCAGCATTTTTAGTGCAAGGTCAATTGCCGCCAGTTCACAAGAATAAATAGAAAGCCTGAAGTCAAATTTTAACCCACATTCAAAAAGGGGTGTCATATTTTGAGATAAGCCTACTATCCCGGCCCCAGCCAAATGCAGGTGCGGGTCTTTGCTTCCATCCGTGAAGACCTGCCATGAGTTGTAATATTTGCTATTGATGTGTTCATTTACTATTTGGCGGTTAATGTTAGGGTCCTTTTTCTTGCCTATAACTTTTGTTAAGCATAAGTCTATATTGAGTTCTTGTTTATTGATTAGGTTTAAGAAATGGGGTTGTGCTATTTTATTTTTTGTGAGAGAACATGCTTCCACTAATGGTAGTACTGTCTGGCTGTATGGCACTTTAAAGAGTTTTAATTTGTTGGCTTTGTGTTCAAAGATTGGGTCTCTGTTACATTTGTTGTTGATTGGTAGATCATCATCTTGACGTGAGGATCTAACCCAATATTTTAACATATTTATTTCTCTTTGGTAGTTCAGTGGAAGTTCACCACATTCTGCCTGTAGTGCTATTGTACGTGTACTTCGATAAGCACCTGTTATTATCCTTAATGCCTTATTTTGTATAATTTGTAGTTTCTTTAGTTTGTCATTTGAAGCAGAGTTATAAACTATACTTCCATAGTCTAGTTTTGATTTGATAAGTGATTGATATATTGTATATAAACATTTTTTGTCTGTACCCCATTCCTTTCCTTTGATAGTTCTAAGGAGGTTAAGGTCCTTTTCGCATCGGGCAATGAGTGAGTTTATGTGTAAGTCCCATTTTAGGTATTTATCGAATGTTAATCCTAAGAATATAGCTTTTTCGTTGTATGCTAATTTTTGATTACATAGTTTTAGCTTTGGGAAGTTTGGAGAGCTTTCCGGTGGTTTCACTCTTTGTTTGTGTACTATGAGTACTTGAGTTTTATTTGGGTTTATTTTGAATCCGAAGTTTTCACTCCATGTCTCTATGTTATTTAGAGTATGTTGGATGTTTTTAACTGCTATTTCAGGTTTTTTAGAAACTGTCCATATCGCTGCATCATCTAGAAACTGAGATAGGTCACTATGGTAGGCAGGGTTTTGGATTTCTGAGTTACTTTTTTCGATTGAGTCTCTTAGTGTATTCATGAAAAGTGAGAATATGATTGGTGATAAGACACTACCCTGTGGGCAGCCATTGGCTGTTTCTATGGTTTCTGAGTATTCTCCTTTTAGTAATACCTTTATTTTCCTGGATTTGATAAATGCATTAATCCAATTGAGCATTTTACCTCTTATTCCTATTTTATGTAGGTATGTTAGAGCTCCTTGACCCCATAGTTTGTCAAATGCTGAGCTGAGGTCCAAAAATACTGCCACTAGGTATTTGTTGTCAAGTTGTGCCCTTTTACAATCATGTTCCAGTCTAACTAGATTGTCCTCACATGAATGATTGGCTCTGCAACCTGATTGGAATTTTGATATCAGTTTGTTTGTTTCAAGGAAGTTACATAATCTAGGTTTTATCATTTTTTGCATTAATTTAGTGAAAGTTGATGTAAGTGAGATTGGCCGGTATGATGCGGGATCATATTTAGGTTTATTTGGTTTCAGGAGAGGGATTATTACAACTTCACTCCATGAGTCTGGTGTTGAACCAGATTTCCAAGATTGGTTGAAGAGGCTTAGAAGTGTTTGCTTTGCAGATGTTGGTAATTTGTTAAGAATTTCATAGCGTATGCCATCTTCACCAGGTGCGCCACTTTTACAATTAGCTAGTGCCCTGTTGAGTTCAACCATACTGATATCTCCATTATACTCAATATCTTCCCTACGAGTTTCTGTGTTAATTACATCACTTATAATTGTATTGGTCCTGTTTTTTAATTCAATGAAGTCTTGTGTATATTCATTATCGCTACTGATCTTTTCATAATGTTTTACTAATATGTCTGCCTTATCTTTGGGATTGTGTATTACCTTGTCGCCTATTTTAAATGGTGGTTCATCGGGCAATGGAATTCCTTTTACTTTTCTGACAAAGTCCCAAAGTTCCTTAGAGTTTGTTTTGTGTGTTATTTTCGAGCAGAAATTTTGCCATCCTTGCTTTTTGCATTTTGTATTGTTTCCTTAGCTTTTAGCCTAGCCATTAGCCAGTTTTCATGTTTAATAGAAGTTGGGTCTTTTTTTATAAATTTTCCTACATTTTTCTCTTAATTTTATAGCATTGTCGCATTTAGTGTCCCACCATGGGACAATTTTCTTTACTCTTTTAATTTTTGGTTTAGATTTTGGTAAGGTTCTATCGAGAATTTTCGTAAGTTTCTCATAATAATGATTGAAATTATATTGAATATCATTTTTAGTTATATCATAGTTAAGTTCGGTATGACAGAGTCGTTGGAATTTGTTCCATGATTCAGTTGAGGCTTTTTCTGTTTTCCATTTTTTTGTAATATTGATTGTTGTTTTATTGGAATATTCAATTGACGTTAGTAATGGTAGATGGTCACTACCAAAAGTGTTGTTTATTACATAGAATTCACTAGAGGAGTGGAGATGTGATGAGATGAGTGATAAGTCAATAGCACTGTCTGATTCGTTTTGTTTTTCGGATACTCTCGTTATTTGTCCATCATTTAAGAAATTAAGATTATTGTCACTTAGGAATGTAAGCAAGTCATCGGCCTCGCCGTCATACCGGAAGTCTCCTGCGGGGTTCCAGCAGATGTGTTTTAAGTTAAAGTCTCCTACAATTAGGGTGTTTCGTCCTAAGTTTTTGAATATGTGTTTATATGTATTTATGTTATTATATTTAGTTTTAGGAACATATACATTATATATTGTGATGGGGTCTTTTTTACCGTATATCTGCACAGAGCAGACTTCTATGTCTGATTTGTGAGTTATCATGTTCTCTGCAAAGGGAAGACCCACTCTTACATAGATGCATACTCCACCTCCTTTACTACTTTTATCAGACTTCCTAATTTTGTTGATAGGTTGTTGGTAACCCCTCAATTTGAAGGTTTTGTCCTTTTCTGTATAATGTGTTTCCTGTAAACAAATTACATCTATTTGGTTTGTTGAATTGTTTAGGTAATTTTGGAGTTCATTAATTTTATGTGAGTTGTCGGTTTTCATTCCCCGAACATTCCATGACAAGACGGCGAGACCATTGTTTCTATCAATGTTTTTAGTATAATTTAATGTCGCCGCCATATTGAAGTTTTTATTTTATCCTAATGATTGTTTTTATCCCGTTACATAAACCTAAACATGTCGGAAGGGGCGGGGCACAGGGCCTCCATTGAAAGCTCTGGGAGGGCCATACCATAAAAAGGGAGGAGGTGCACACATTCCGAAGGAGCCCGCCATGTGAAATTGGGGGCGTCTTCGGAATGGTGGACCGGTCTTTTGCCAATAATTAGGCGGCGACGCCATTTGGGGCCTGAAATTGGGCGGGAAAGGTCTGAATATTGGTGGCCTAGCTTGTGAGGGAACTTGTTTTGTGGACTGTTTAATATAGTGACCACTCTTTCTTGATTTGACAGAGTTCGTCTGTACATAAGTTTTATTTGCGGTTTGCGATGGGGTATGCTTTTTCTTTTCCACATTTATCTGAGTGATCTTAAATGTTTTTAAATTGGACTCTGCCACAAGTTTTTCAGTGAGAATATTTTCAATTTCAGCTTCTGTTTTACCCACGAGAAGTGAAGCAAGAGACTTTATCTGGTTTTCTGTTACTTTGAGTGTTTTCGGCATGTCAGGTTTTATGCTTTCTATCTTACATTTGTTTTGGTATTCGTTTGTTATTATTGCATTGTGTTTTTCTAGTTTTTCGGTGTACTTGAGGTAAGCTGGGCACCCTTTGTATGCTGCACTGTGTTTTCCCTGGCAGTTTGCGCATTTTTTTAAGTTCTTTGTTAGACACTGACTGTGTGTATGATTATCAGCACAGTGAGGGCATTTTGTCTGATTTGTACAAATTCCTTTAAAATGACCAAATTCTTGGCAATTGAGACACCTATTTCCTTTCTTTAAGGTTGGTTTAACTTGATTGCCATTAACATTTAGAGGCAGGTCCTTGCTTGTGAAAGTTACAGCGATTGCTTGTTTATTTTTCGTTAACTGAATGTTGGCAACATTATTCCTTTTTTCCAGCGAGGCCTTAATTCTTAAAAGAGATGCCTTTTAAAAATCGCCGTTTAAACAGTGTATCACGTGATCATCGCCTGTTGACGTGAACTCCAGGCGTGTTCATGGCGCATGTAGGTTTTTTGGTGTGCTTTACCTCAATTATAATTTCTTTAGACAAAAAAGATAAAGTAAACAAATCAATTCTAGACTTCATTACATTTATTCGTCATCATCATCATCATCATCATCAGCAGCAGCAGCAGCATCAGCATCATCATCATCATTTCTTGTTTTAAATTTTGGCACAAATACTAGTAAAATCAATAAATACCCTTTTTAAAACAGGTCAAACACCAAAACATCTGTCAATGGAGATTTTTGGGGGAACTATTCAATTTAAGTAACGCATTTGTGATTATTTGTGTTTTGTTGTTGTTGCTTTTGAATAAAAATGAAGAAAGAGGACATGCTCTGTTCTATTTTAGTACTGTTGTTTTTGCTTGAGCGAAATAAGCAAGCAGAAACTTACTTTAAAGAAATATCAGTCCGGATGATTTATGATTGCTGACTGAATATAAAACATTTTTCAGCCCGTTTTTTATGTGTAATAAGTTGCAACATTTACGTGATCATACATCTCATAAAACAAACAAAAGTATAGCAATCACAAACCGGTTAAGCTCCCATCTTGCAGGAGTGATTTTCAAATCAGACAACTTCTTCCTTGTGATGTTAACTTGTACAGTTCGTGTTTGCTAGTTTCTTTAGCAGTTTGACTAAAAAAGCATTCATATGATAGGCGAAACAATGAAACAAATTAATATATATATTATTATTAATACTATATTGTCTGCTTAAATATATATGCCGTTTTAAGATTTAAATTAACAATTTAGCTGCTTAACGCCTGCTCGACACTCGGAATATTACTCAATACTGAGATATGCCAGAACACCATAACTGCACGGCGCATGCAGCATAGTATTTAACGATTATTTATTTCAAGTTGATTTTGGGGGAAACATTTATAGGCGAAGACAGATTCTTTCTCTTTGCAAGACGTTATTTAGCTATACGTCACATACCAGATTGTTAATCTCACTGGCGACATGTGTGCGAGCCCCGGACTTATCACGCGATCCATCACCACCTTTTCACAGCTACAACGTCAATTGTCCTGTTAGACTTTAAGACCCATTTGTCAACGTCCTCTACATCATTCAGTCGAGGAAAACCAGTGTCAACACTGGGTTAATGACCTTATTTCACTGTTTCTAGATAATAAATTGCAGATTTTGTACTTATCAGACCAGACTGAAGCAAGATGGTCCACAGATGTTCAATCTACATCATGGCTCTTACATAGTCCTGGCACCACCATCATGGCTTTTACATAGTCCTTGCACCACCATCATGGCTCGTACATAGTCCTGGCATCAACATCATGGCTCTTACATAGTCCTGGCACCACCATCATGGCTCTTAAATAGTCCTGGCACCACCATCATGGCTCTTAAATAGTCCTGGCACCACCATAATGGCTCTTACATAGTCCTGACACCTACATCATGGATCTTACATAGTCCTGGCACCAACATCATGGCTCTTACATAGTCCTGGCACCAACATCATGGCTCTTACATAGTCCTGGCACCACCATCATGGCTCTTACATAGTCCTGGCACCACCATCATGGCTCTTACATAGTCCTTGCACAAACCATGACTCTTACATAGTCCTTGCACAAACCATGGCTCATACATAGTCCTTGCACAAACCATGGCTCTTACATAGTCCTTGCACAAACCATCATGGCTCTTACATAGGCCTGGCACAAACCATGGCTCTTACATAGTCCTGGCACCTAACATCATGGCTCTTACATAGTCCTGGCACCACCAACATGGCTCTTACATAGTCCTGGCACCACCATCATGGCTCTTACATAGTCCTTGCACAAACCATGGCTCTTACATAGTCCTTGCACAAACCATGGCTCTTACATAGTCCTGGCACCACCATCATGGCTCTTACATAGACCTGGCACCACCATCATGGCTCTTACATAGTCCTGACATCACCATCATGGCTCTTACATAGTTCTGGCACCACCATCATGGCTTTTACATAGTCCTGGCACCACCACATGGCTCTTACATAGTCCTGGCACCACCATCATGGCTCTTACATAGTCCTGGCACCACCATAATGGCTCTTACATAGTCCTGGCACCACCATCATGGCTCTTACATAGTCCTTGCACAAACCATGGCTCTAACATAGTCCTGGCACCACCATCATGGCTCTTACATAGGTCTGGCACAAACCATGGCTCTTATATAGTCCTGGCACCCCCATCATGGCTCTAACATAGTCCTTGCACAAACCATGGCTCTTATATAGTCCTGGCACAAACCATGGCTCTTACATAGTCCTTGCAGAAACCATCATGGCTCTTACATAGTCCTGGCACAAACCATGGCCCTTACATAGGCCTTGCACAAACCATGGCTCTTACATAGTCCTGGCACAAACCATGGCTCTTACATAGTCCTTGCACAAACCATCAGGGCTCTTACATAGGCCTGGCACAAGTCTTGGCACCGCCATCATGGCTCTAACATTGTCCTGGCACAAACCATGGCTCTTACAAAGCCCTGGCACAAACAATAGCTGTGATGTAAAAACATTTTTTTTCTCTTTATTACCGCAGGAAATAAAAATGATATAATTATGTCTAGTTAATCATATAAATATTTATTTAACATGTTAAATGGAAAAACGATTAATACGTATAAAAGAAATCATTGGTTAGTAACCAATGGTTACTGCTACCCATTATGCTGCTCGCCAGAATGTCACTCGGGTTGGTTGATGATCGCCATTGTGCAATTAATGATTGGTTGCTGGTGCACTGTGTGCGATATGATCGGTTGCTGCTGCACAGTATGCGATATGATTGGTTGCTGCTCGCTATTATGCCAGTCATGATTGGTTGCTGCTACACATTATGCGATAGGATTGGTTGCTGCTGCACATTTTGCGATATGATTGGTTGCTGCTGCACATTATGCGATATGATTGGTTGCTTCTCGCCATTATGCCATTAATGATTGGTTGCTGCTGCACATTATGCGGCATGATAGGTTGCTAATCGCCATTATGCCATTCATGATTGGTTGATGCTGCACATTATGCGATATGATTGGTTGCTATTATACCATTAATGATTGGTTGCTGCTGCACATTATGCGATATGATTGGTTGCTGCTCGCCATTATGCCATTCATGATTGGTTGCTGCTACACACTATGCGATATGAATGGTTGCTAATCGCCATTATGCCATTCATTATTGGTTGCTGCTGCACATCATGCGATATGATTGGTAGCTGCTCGCCATTATGCCATTAATGACAGGTTGCTTCTGCACATTATACGATATGATTGGTTGCTGCTTGCCATTATGCCATTCATGATCGGTTGCTGCTGCACGTTATGCGTTATGATTGGTTGCTGCTCGTCATTTTGCCATCATGATTGGTTGCTGCTGCACGTTATGCGTTATGATTGGTTGCTGCTTGCCATTATGCCATCATTATTGGCACATTATTGGTTGCTGCTGCACGTTATGCGTTATGATTGGTTGCTGCTCGCCATTATGTCATCATGATTGGTTGCTGCTGCACATGATGCGACATGATTGGTTGTTGATCGCCATTATGTCATCATGATTGGTTGATGCTGCACATTATGCGATATGATTGGTTGCTAATCGCCATTACACGATTCATGATTGGTTGCTGCTGCACATTATGCGATATGATTGGTTGCTGCTCGCCATTATGCCATTCATGATTGGTTGCTGCTGCACATTGTGCGATATGATTGGTTGCTAATCGCCATTATGCTATTCATGATTGGTTGCTGCTGCACATTATGCGTTATGATTGGTAGCTGCTCGCCATTATGTCATTGATGATTGGTTGCTGATTGGCATTATGCCATTAATAATTGGTAGCTGCTCGTCATTATGCCATTAATGATTGGTAGCAGCTGATCGCCATTATGCAATTCATGATTGGCTGCTACTCGCGATTAATGGAAATTCTCCATGGATCACATACATTTTTTTCGGGCCACCTAACCGCACGATTACACTGATAACATTGCATTGATACCAAGAACTCACCAAAGTAATAGTAGATAGTGTAAGCGTTAAGATAAATACAAGGACGAAATGAAATACAGTGATTCTGGTTTGGTTTTTTCCAACGACTAAGCATGAAGTCCTTTGATAAACAGTGATGTTTCATGACAACATGATCAATGGCTAAACCAACATTAGATTAACGGGGTAAATTGTGACATGGAACATCATTGTAGAATACACAGAGTGTTTATATATCATGAACTTAATTTGGATGTGCAATGTCATATCACGTGATGGTTCTGACATCTCACGTGACCGTAGTTACTTTCTTTAAGATCTTCGAATAAATCAAGATCGATGTGCCAAAACAGTGTCTGACACGTTGGGGAAATTAAGTTAACTATTGGGAAAAAAATCAACAGATGGCGATGCTGAATAGTGAATGAGATAAGAATGTTTCCAAATGTATTTCCTCAGATTAAACATGGTGATTGATCTTAATTTCCCCGAGCACTTCATCTCTACCATAAAGAAGTAGTTGTACTGAGGTTTCTTGTTGGACAACAGTCAATGTTCATAAAGATAAGATAAGCTTTATTTAAAGTCGGCAAGACAGATATACAGACAACATAAGCTCTGACGAGTTTTTTATAACCGACTGAGCTTTTAAAACCGTTCATATATTACATGCTCATGTTGTGAATCTTCTACATACAGAAAAACAGAACAAAAGGAAGACGGACATTTTAGCTTTTGTATTATGCTCCGATTTTAGAAGTTAGAAAAGAATGTGTTAGAGTTCATTTTGGCTATGTACAGGGAATGGAGCAAGCGCAACGAGGCGCATGTCGCGATTTTAAAGAAAGAAACGTAAATGAGATTGGTATATTTTTTAATATTGTGACATTAATACTTGAAGTGTGCAATGGGTAGGTCAATACGATTGAACAGCTGAATACACATCTATTTTCAAATTCGGGTCCATGATGTAAGCTTCAACTACCTCAAGAAAACGACACCCTTAACTTTCAATTATAGTTACTTCGCTCATTTGCAGAGAGCTAGCTATGAAAAATAGACAACTACCAAATCATATAGATCTGCAAAATACTTTCTACGAAAATAAGTGTTTATATCCACACCGTCAAAACTGCTCTACATGGTACAGTGTGTGTATACCACGTGATAAATTACGTCATATATGCTACGTCAGAAGGCAATATTTTGCTTAAAATTAAAAATTAAAACAAAGATAACTTTTCTTTTACTACACCATTTTAAATGAAACAAAGGGCAGTCTATGCCGCTTTTAGAGCACCGCCTTCGTTTTATTACCGGAGTTTGATAAGGTGATTAGATTCATCAAACACAAACCAATTTCAAAATAATATTTTGACAGTGCTCCCGTCATACGGCCGAACTGTGAAAAGGTTTGTCGAAGTGTGTAAAGAAACTAAACTCTCAATCAATCTCTGGTAAAAGCCCGAAGGCGGGGCACCGTAAGCGGCGTAGACTGCGCAACTTTTAACTTAAAAATGGTGTAGAAAAAGTGAAGATATCTTTGTTTAAAGTCTTCATTCGAAGCAAAATGTTGCCTTCCGACGTAGCATTTATTACGCAATTTGTCACGTGGTATACACACACTGTGGTATGTAGCTGCAGTAAGTAGGGTTAATTCTTGATTGTCATTAGCCCACGAATATGTGCACACCAAAAAAAGGTTATGGAACGATTCAAGAAGTATATGCTGGGCCGTTACAATACTTATGTGAAAAACTACAGAAACAAGCTCAGTAGCCATAACATAAAACCCGTTTATTTACACAGTGTAATCGCCAAAGACATAGACACAAAAACAAAAAATCACAAAGAAGAAACATGATTATGGGGGCAATGTTATCAATGTTCGACCGACAACATATCGTAAGCCCACGAAACTTGCCAATCCTTTAACTGGTCAATACAGATATTCGGAATAGATAGTAGAACTGTTCAGAAAATATTTATTTGAAAATGCGACCGTACAAAATATACGTTGATGAAATTGCTCCGTTAATCCTTATTTCAATAATGTTAAATCTATAGAAATGGTACAAATGGCAACACAATTTTTTTTACCTTAACTTTTTGTTCATTATTAATCGTTAGTTCTATTCAAACAAATATGCATAAAAATAACGAACCTAAGATTATTTCAATTTACGACGAAAATCGACTAAGATCTGTATTGTATTTTTTTTCAATTAAGCCTATCCTTTTGGAAAAAAAAACCGTGCTCGTTACAAAATCCAAAATTATATGCGCATTATTACAGTGCGGCATTAAAAAATATTAATGTTTAACATAAATAACACGTATTATAAGTGGTGTAAACCAGAAATGTATGTCGTCTTTTTTGCAAGTTCTAATTTCACTCGGCTAGCCTCTTGAAATCCGAATCTGAAAAATACATTCGAGTCGAACACAGTACAAATTTATTGATCAAATCGAAGTTCTAATAACCCCAGTTATATATTTCCTCATGTTCGACGTCGTATGAAGACGTTGCCAAGACAAATTTTAGTATTTATTTCGTATTTTTCGTAGACATTTTCAGCGAATAACACTTATGAAAAACGCAATAAGTATTTGAATCTGATTTAATTAAGCATAAAATAAAAAATACAGAATATTATTAGAATTATTTAATGAAATTATAATCAGAGGTATTGTTCACGTGATGACTTATACTCAGAGGTATGTATGTTTATGTGATGACAAATAATCAGAGGTATGTATGTTCATGTGATGACCAATAATCAGAGGTATGTATGTTCATGTGATGACCAATAATCAGAGGTATGTATGTTCATGTGATGACCAATAATCAGAGGTATGTATGTTCATGTGATGACCAATAATCAGAGGTATGTATGTTTATGTGATGACTAATAATCAGAGGTATGTATGTTCATGTGATGACCAATAATCAGAGGTATGTATGTTCATGTGATGACCAATAATCAGAGGTATGTATGTTCATGTGATGACCAATAATCAGAGGTATGTATGTTCATGTGATGACTAATAATCAGAGGTATGTATGTTCATGTGATGACCAATAATCAGAGGTATGTATGTTCATGTGATGACCAATAATCAGAGGTATGTATGTTCATGTGATGACCAATAATCAGAGGTATGTATGTTCATGTGATGACCAATAATCAGAGGTATGTATGTTCATGTGATGACTAATAATCAGAGGTATGTATGTTCATGTGATGACTAATAATCAGAGGTATGTATGTTCATGTGATGACTAATAATCAGAGGTATGTATGTTCATTAATAATCAGAGGTATGTATGTCCATGTGTTGACCAATAATCAGAGGTATGCATGTTCATGTGATGACCAATAATCAGAGGTATGCATGTTCATGTGATGACCAATAATCAGAGGTATGCATGTTCATGTGATGACCAATAATCAGAGGTATGTATGTTCATGTGATGACCAATAATCAGAGGTATGTATGTTCATGTGATGACCAATAATCAGAGGTATGTATGTTCATGTGATGACCAATAATCAGAGGTATGTATGTTCATGTGATGACCAATAATCAGAGGTATGTATGTTCATGTGATGACCAATAATCAGAGGTATGTATGTTCATGTGATTACCAATAATCATAGGTATGTATGTTCATGTGATGACCAATAATCAGAGGTATGTATGTTCATGTGATGACCAATAATCAGAGGTTTGTATGTTCATGTGATGACCAATAATCAGAGGTTTGTATGTTCATGTGATGGCCAATAATCAGAGGTTTGTATGTTCATGTGATGACCAATAATTAGTGATATATATGTTCATGTGATGTCTTATAATCAAAGGAACATAAGTTTAAGAAACAACAATAACTTATGTGTATGCAAATAGAAGGAGCAAAATCTTCATTTTTCTTAAACATACACGTCATGTAATTGTCTAATGCAACATAATAAATAACACAGAGAGAGCAATGCTTTTTTCAATAGGAAGTGTTCCAATCACTGCACGTGCTATCTGGAAGCACATTCTTCCACACCTCTTCAACGACACAAGGTCCGGTCAGGCGTTCTTCGTCGTCTGATCCTCGACTCTCGGCCACACTGAGGTCAAGTACAGAAGACGAAAGGTCGGAGTAGGGCTGCATCACGATCTTGTTGTGGATTTTGGCGTGCGTGCGTCTTCCACCTGCGCTGAACCGGAACAAACGCTCCACGATGTCGTCTGTGTTCTCCAGAAAGTCGTCTGCCGCAGAGGGAGGCCCCTGGTATTCGCTTGTTGGGTAAGGGCTACATGCGGATGATGAGGTCACACGGCATACAGATTCCTGGCTCCAGGGCTGGTATAAATGTTGTTTGCTGGAGGCGTTCTCGCTTGAGGCGTTTGTAGATGACGTCACTCGGTGTTGCACGTCCGTTGCGGACGGTGGCACCTCCTCCTGTTGTCGAAAAGAACATTGAGATTGATATAATATTTGCTATGCGTAATTTGGGTAATTTACAAAACAGTATTAACATGTATTATATAAAATTGTTGACGCACATTACACGTAATTTAATGAGTGTGTTCTCTTTTCATGACATGTACATTTGTTTGTTTCCAGCTATATTAAAAACATTGCCCATTGTTTTTCCACATAACATGTATTACATAGCCTAGTGTTCGAGTGTGTTTTACCATACTGTAGAACCAAGGCTTTCTGTAGAAATAATAATCATATGTCACAAATGGTTTAACTGAGTACAATCGGATTTCGCTTCATGTTAGTTATGTTAGTTATACGGAAAGACCTTGAAATACCCAAACGTTCGTTTGGAATGGGAATTACCAATTGTTAATTCAGCCTCTATTTTAAATAGCAAATATTATTTAAAAAAAATATTCAAATTGGTTGTTGCAAAATGAATGTCGTTAAGCTTAAATTTGCCTGGAAGAAGCCTTATCAAACGAAAAAAATCCTATGAATCATAATTTCATTTTTGATGGAAATTCTTGCAGTGTCAGTTGCGAGATACATAATAAAATACACATCTTTTCAAATGTTTAATGAATAAATTGAATAATAGGTGAAAATGGTTCTTCAGCATGTGAAATTCAAGATAATATTTTGCAACATATTATTACTAATTTAACACACCTCGGTGTTGCGTCTGCGACGTTTTGTCGTCTGTTCGGCTACCTCGCAAGTTTCCTGGAACGCCACCTGCCGCTTTCGTCGGTTTTCGCGCGCGCGCCGGTTCTGGAACCAGACCTGAAACAACGAATAGTTTGCCTGAATATTGATTTCACATGATTTCGGGTGCAATTATTTTAATATTAATGCAGATTTAAAGAAATTGATTGTTGCGAGGGGGGGGGGGGGGCTTTTACTGATAATAGGAAATAACACATACAATCTAACCTTATTATATAATAATACAGGCATACATTTTGAGATACTTTTTTCACCATACGTTTTTTTATTCCATACGATGTATTAATTAATGCGTGCGTATTTCATTTGCTTGTTCGATCGTTCATTCGATCCAGTTCAATCATTCATTCATTGTCATTTATGAATAATAAGTAGAAACTGACCTGCACCCTTGCCTCCGTGACTTCCGCTTCCTGGGCAAGCTGCTCGCGCAAGCGGACATCAGGGTAACGATTAGCAGCAAACTCGGCCTCGAGGATCTCCACGGTCGCCCGGGAGAACACCGTCCGCGTCCTTCGTCGCCTCACGCCCTCCATGCCGTCTGCCGCGGCTGAAAATTATATATATATTATATTATACGCTGTCATGAAGCTCAACTGGCTATGCTATTCATTTCGCATTTGGTATAAGCAATGACGAGCACGGACCAAGGGTTCCACCAATATTGACAACCATGTTCCGAGGAATATATCGCAAAATGCTTTGGGTAAAGTGTCAGAATGTAGCAGTCTATTTCCATTTATTGTTACTCTTATATATTCACATTCGCCCAGTGTTTTGTACAGTACTTGATAGTATAACATGGGGAATAGTAGTGTCGCCATTGTTTATTTCGATATTGTGCTCTGATTGGTTGACCGCGACGCAAATTAACATATGGTAATCAACAGTTTTTGGTTATTCGTTTCTTCAAATAACGTTTTCTTTGACAATCAATACTCAGAACATTTCACTAATTTTTAATCGTGACGATTAATGATTTCAAGTCAAAGTTGTATTGGCATGTGCAATTAAAACATTGCCAATACACACGTAACATACTAGATGGCATTGATGATAAAATAAAGACTGCAAACTGAATATGATATTAATACGAGATCAGTTTATCTTATGGAGAACAATATGGACGACAACATGTGTCATATATTTAAACATGTTACTTACGACAAGATAAGCATTTCTTCAATCTATAGCAAATAAAATAAGTAGCAATATTATTCAGTATTTTATCGTAGTTACGGTGTATCAAGTTGTTAAATTTGGTCATATTAGACCAGTGAATATAATGCTTGTATAAATGTTGTATGCAAGTCCCTATAATGAGGAAATAATAACAAAACGTGGTATTCATTCTCTACAACATTCAATTACATTTATGGCATCATTTATCTTCTCGGTATATGTTTCGTCAAAATTCCTTCTTTAAAATTGAGGCTCCTTGCCGAAAATCTAGTGAGTTATATCTTTAACATATTTCTTTTGATACAAATAAAATAATTTTAATCGCAATCCTGTTAAAAGTTAACAAAATACTGTAGTTTTTCCTGAATTTCTTACATGTGTATACCATTGTTGGAAATAAGTATGATATAACCGTCTTACAACTTCTATCTGAAATTTCGTTAAGTTTCAACATGTTAATAAATAAGCAAATCCAAGCTCATTCAACAACTGTTTCAAATTAACTGTCAACGTGTTCCGATGATATATTCGTCATTAACAGATTTCATATTAGGCTAAACTTTGTGTAGATCGTGCCAATTCACAAATAAACGACAGCAGTGTATGATTTATGGCGTACGCAAAATAGATGTTTTAAGAATTTAAGTTGTACTTTTACGATATTGTGGACTATATGGAAACTCCATAGTTCAGAGCCATAATTGAGTATATGTCTAATCATAGCATCAAAAAGGTTAGGTTTATGACGTATAACTAAAGGCATAACATCAGACTTCCTAACATCATTGTATAACTAATTTACACCATTATTTTATAACTATAACATATCTATTTACATTTAATGGATATCTACCGTATTCACCATAAATGGCCATTATAACACGAGCTCGTTTTAACCCCAAGTGAATACGCTCAATTTCTTTCGGTTTGGAAAACCCTACACTTCACATCCATAATTCAATTTGGCTAATACAAAGCGTCAAAAACATTCAATTTATGACCACTATAGTCCAAATTAACTTATTCAATTCTATTAAAGGAGAACACACACGGGTTGTGCAAAAAATATAATATAATGCTTAACTCATTTTGACATTTATGATCAAACTTAAAAAAACATATGATTTGTTTACATATAAAAAAACTATAAGCTTAAGTATATTTGTTGTTGTTGTTTTTCTACTTATTGCTACATGGCCACAAACAGCTCGGTTAAAAAAGCGCCAAAATATCGCTATTCTTTGTTGTATCTGTACAAACAATATGTTTTTGTTTTTAATATGATTATTTAAGTCAAATCAGTTGAACATAATAACGCGATAATATAAGAATTTGCTCACGTACTCTGATGCGTCCATGCATCATATACACATATATCCCCGCCATCAATCATAATACAAAAAATATTAATATACAGTAAGCTTACCTTCGACAGCCGTATGTCCGAGAAAAGCACTCATGCCGAAGGTCGGAATAATACTTGGTTTAATAATATTGAAATGTGAACGACTGGGAGCGTGTGATATCTTTCTTTCCGTTTGTATAGTAATGAAATATAAATGTTTCTTACTATGGTTTGTCGGATTTTGCTCAAAACTCAAATATCGCTCGGCGGTCTTTCTTAAAAGCACACTTTCGCACGTTTTTAGAATAAACATGATGATTAAAAGAAATTATCAAGAATTAGATGTCGAGTACCAGCAATTATCACTAAAAAGGTAATACCTTTAAATTCTTGTCATGGAACATTGAAGGTCTTAGTGCTGAAAAACGATCATCACCAGAGTTTGTTGATTTTATTTCTAAGTATGATGTTATATGCTTAAGCGAAACATGGACAAATTCTAGATCAAATATTGAATTAAAAAATTATAGTAAACCAATTCATTCATTTAGGAGATTTCAAAACCGCAGGGCAAAACGTCCGAGTGGTGGTATCATCATTTATATCAAAAATAATATAAGAAAGGGGGTATCTGTTGTTAGAAATACTATTGATTGCATAGTATGGCTAAAGTTCGATAAGTTGTTTTTTAATCTCGAGTCAAATATTTACATTTGTGCTACTTATATAAGCCCGGAAGCAAGCCCGGTACATGCCATTTATGATATTGATTTATTTATGCAGTTAGAGCAGGATATTACATATTTCAGTCAATTTGGTAAACTTTTTATTACAGGTGATACAAATAGTAGAGTAGGTCATAAAAGGGATTACATTGAGTTTGATCGTAGCCTTGACAGCGATGACGTAGATGAGATAGATTTTCCCACGCCTCGGCAATCACGTGATTTTACCTCCAACCGTTTTGGGGATTGTATGCTTGATTTGTGTAAGGCTACAAATATACGTATTGTGAATGGTCGTCTGTTCAATGACCCCGGCAAGTTCACGTGCATGACACATAACGGTCAGAGCTTAGTGGATTATTTACTTACATCATTGGATAATTTTGATTCATTGTCGAGTTTTGAGGTTGGCGATTTTAATGTATTCTCAAATCATGCACCCGTGAAGTTCGCAGTGAAAATTAATACTTTAATACATACAAAGTCGGAATATAGAAATACCTATTATAAATGGGATCCAAATTTCCAGACTGTTTTTGTTGATGATTTGTCAACTGATATACATTGCCTCGAGCGGGATTTAAACGTAGAAATCAATGGGACCTGCAATATTGATACATTGACGTCTATTTTTACAAATTATATTTGCAGTAAGGGTGATAAATATTTTTCTAAGAGGTCAAAGAGGCCCGCCCGTACTTATTTCATTGATGGTGATAAGAATAAAAAAGATTGGTATGATGAGAGTTGCAAACAAAAGTTATTAGTATATAAAGAATACTTGACAAATTTTAATAAGGCATCAGGTAATGAAGGGAGAGAGAGAGTTTTACAGGCCAAAAAAGATTATAAATACCAGTGTAGAAAGTCCAAATTATCATTTCACGCAGAGCGTAGTAAAAAAATGAATGACATGCGTAGAAAATCACCTAGGGAGTTTTGGAAGATTTTTAGGGTAAAGGCTACATGTCAAAAGGGTGACGATATTCCAAATGAGGATTTTAAGGTATATTTCGAAGGGTTGATGTCTGGTGCTCAGGACCATGATGATGATTTAAGCTCTGAGTTTTTAGCAGATTTTGATAGGAACAATAATGGTAATTCACCTACGTTTGATTGTCTTGATAGATTAATCAGTGAAGAAGAAATTTTAAAGGCGATTAGTAGACTTGGTAATAATAAGGCATGTTCCATAGATAATGTTTTATACGAATATTTTAAAACCAGTGTTCCGGTTTTGATCAAGCCATTGCATTTGTTTTTTAACACTATCCTTAACAAGGGCACGTTTCCCAAGTCATGGGCTAACGGGGCTATTATTCCCATATATAAGAAAGGAGACCTTTCGGACCCTAACAACTACAGGGGGATTACACTGATCAGTTGCTTTGCAAAGTTGTTCACCGGTATATTAAATGAGAGGATTAAGAAATGGGCGATGGAGTACGATGTTCTCACGGATGCACAATTTGGTTTTAAGAACAATTGTAGTACAGTAGATCCCATATTTATATTACAATCATTGATTCAAAGACAGTTAAACTCTAAAAAGAAGTTGTATTGTTGTTTTGTGGACTTTAAAAAGGCGTATGACAGTATAAGTAGGAGCAGGCTATGGTATAAACTAATAAAATCCGGCGTCGATGGTAAATTACTGGCCCTTTTACGCTCAATGTACGAGGAAGTGAAGCTTTGTGTTAAACATGTTGGGACATTGTCTGATTTCTTCGATAGTAATGTCGGATTATTTCAAGGGGAAATAACTTCCCCGATTTGTTTCTCTCTGTTTTTAAATGATATAGAGTTACATATGCAACAAGGAACTTATGCCGGGATCTCTCTCGATGAAATAAATATCTTTATGTTGTTGTTTGCAGACGATGCTGTGTTAATGTCAGAGTCGAAAGAAGGCCTTCAGACGTCATTAGATAACTTACAAACATACTGTGATCGCTGGAATCTCACTGTAAATATTGAAAAAACTAAAATAGTTGTATTTAGAAAAGGCGGTAGATTGTCGCAAAATGTTGAATGGAAATATAAAGGTGTTGTTGTAGAAATCGTAAATTCCTTCAATTATCTTGGTGTTGTTTTCTCATCTGGTGGCTCATTTGCTCAAGCAGCTAAAACTTTAGCTGGCAAAGCTATAAGGTCTATGAATAGTCTATTTGCGGTTATAAAAGATACACTCGCCCCTGTCCATATTATTTTTAATCTGTTTGATGCATATGTTATGTCTATACTTAATTATGGATCGGAGGTATGGGGATTTGGTAAGTATGAATGTTTGGAAAGAGTGCAAAAAAGGTTTTGTAAATGGATCCTCAAAGTGAAAAGGTCGACAAATACTCTTTCTCTATATAGCGAGCTGGGCCGGTTCCCATTGTATATTGAAAGATACATGCGATGCATTAAATACTTTGTTAAATTGTTTACATGCAAATCTAAGAATTGTATTTTAAGAACTATCATTTTAAAGGAAGTGAGTGAAGTAGAACTAAATCCTGTTGTCATAAATTGGGCCTCGAATGTTCGAGATGTATTACAACGCTCAGGTTTTAATGATGTTTGGTTATTCCCCGAATCAGTGAATATGTCTGCATTTGTACCTCTGCTTAGAAATAGATTACGAGATATTTATATCTCAGAATGGAGAGTGGGTATGGATAGCTGTAGTTCATTAGATATATATAAAAAATTTAAATGTAATTACCAAGTTTCTAATTATATTTCTCTATTAGACAATATCAAATACAGACAAGTGCTTGCACAATTACGGCTATCTTCCCATAGGTTAAATATTGAAGTTGGCCGACATAATGGTATTGCAAGACATGATAGAAAATGTACCTATTGCAACCTTAACGATATAGAAGACGAGTACCATTTCGTTTTAAGATGTCCACTATATGCTGAAATTCGTAGAAGGTATTTGCCAAATTACTATTCAAGACATCCTAGTATGGAAAAATTTATTACCTTACTGCAAACAGATAATAAACCTCTTCTGGTTAAACTAGCTATTTATTGTTTAAAAGCTTTCAAAGAAAGAAATGATTATGTTTGAATACATATATGCTTTTTCTAGAAATATTTATATCCTTGTACTGGATGTTATCCCATGTGTTTTGTAAGGTCTTAAGATTAGTTGTATTTGTACTGTTATCTTTGCGCTGATAACTATTTAGTGATCAAACCACTGTATTCTTTTAAAGTACCCTTGCCTAACATTTGCCTAAACGTTCCTCTATGGAGAGTAGGGAGTGAACACTCTCACAGGTATCTATAGGCGCGATGAAAGCTGTTGTTGTTGTTTTGTTGTTGTTGTTTTTTCTCTATCACCATATATAGAGAAATTGAATAATTCATGCATTTAATCATCTATGTATTATTTATTTGTATGTGTATGCGTATTGTGTATGTTGTGTAATGTGACGATGAGCTGTTTATATGCTTAAGTCAAAATAAATTTTCTGTTCTGTTCTGTTCTGTTCTGTTTAAAATAGGATTAACAATAATTGTTTGAAGTTTTATGGTTTGATTACCAATAATTGTTTGATTAATTGCGAACAACAAACATCACTAATTGTAAGTAAAGCAGGCACCCAAACAAACTCCAGTTTTAATCGTTTTACGCATCAAAACAATGCAACCAAATTGGTTTGTTAAAAACAAGCTTTTATCAGACTGAAAAATATTTTTGTTAAAAAACAAAAACAAATTAATAACAAGTTATTTACTTATCAATATTATTATTTGCCTTAATGCTTAGTATGAGATCTTTTCAAATTAATAACTCTCAAGCTAGTGAGTTTATATACTGCAAGGAAATATATGTATTACATGTAGGCTGAACCTAAAAAAATACGATGAAGATCATTTTTATTGATATATTTATGCTGTTATTTTCCCAATCAATTAACGGTATAATCTAAAGATAATATTTAAAAAAAACACACTAAGTATTTAACTTTAGATATATATTTACTGTGTACTCATTGATATATTTTATAGTCCAAAGCATCCACTTAATGTTTCAAATGTTATCATCCTACCAAACACTTACTTATAATTTCATTTTACACATCATAACACACTGTAGGTTGTATAATAACATATAAATTATGTGTTGTTGCTCCAGAAAACTGCGTTTGAGTTGTTTCTTCGTCAATTGTACATAGTATGTTGCATGCTATTAACATTATAAAGTGTTTTATGCAATAAAGGTATGGTCAATTTTATTATTTACTGTGCACTGTACAATACACTTCGCATATGATGCAAGTGTCGTGTCGCGGAAAAAATATCACTGGCGTTACACCGCTGTGCATAAGTAAATGTAAGTGTTATTTGATAAGTTCCCTACAGTCTTGTAATATCGTCTCATAAAATGTACGTTATTGAGAAATGAATCATTTTGAGCTATTTGTGTGAAATAAATAATCTCAAGATATAACGCCTTACCACCATACTATACACGGGTCGTCGTTCCAGCGTACCACACACGGGTCAACATACCACCGTACCATACACAGGTCGCCGTTCCAGCGTACCATACACGGGTCAACATACCACCTTTCAATACACCACGGGTCGCCGTTCTAGCGTACCATACACGGGTCAACATACCACCGTACCATACACAGGTCGCCGTTCCAGCGTACTATACACGGGTCAACATACCACCGTACCATACTCAGGTCGCCGTTCCAGCGTACCATACACGGATCAACATACCACCTTCCAATACACCACGGGTCGCCGTTTCAGCGTACCATACACGGGTTGCCGTACCACCGTACCGTAAATGGGTCGCCGTTCAAGCGTATCTTACACGGGCTGCCTTACCACCGTACCTTACACGGATCGCCGTACCAACGTACCGGGTCGCTGTAGCACCTTATAATACACTTTAAAATATTGCCTCTCTTTAAGTATTAGTATACTGCAATAAAATATATGTGTTGCTAGAAATACATACAAGTATGTATAAGAATTTATAAGAAAGGAAAAAAGTCAATTGTAAAAAAAACTGTATTATATCAAAACTAATTCTGTTTTACGCATTTTGCGACAGAACATGATATATACAGTTTATAAGTCCGTGATCATTTTGAAAGCTTAAAAAATGGTTTAATGAGAAAAAACACATTTATCATCAAATAAATTTACAACCAAGAACATTCATTATGAAAAACAACTTTAAACAGTAAAACACCAAACAAAAAAGTGTGCAGTACGATGGTACCGTGGCCCGTTATCTATCATCTAAAAGTAGATGGACGAATTCATCTGTACTTAAATTCAAGATAAGGTCAAAACAAATGGTAAGGGTTACATTTGTATAAATCTTAAAAGTTATCTACTACATATTAAATCACACACTTTTTTTTACCAACATACTACTCAATCGGAAAAGTCGGCGTCATTTCGTTGATAAGACGAGTAACCCGTTCCAACAGTAAAGTTAAGGCCTATCTGAAACGTCAATTTGTAGGCAGAATCATACTATAACCGGAAAAATTATAAAACAGGGACTGATATTGATGATGATGATAATAATAATAATAATTAATAATAATAATAATAATAATTATTATTATTATTATTATTATTATTATTATTATTATTATGATTATTATTATTATTATTATATATACAAATATGCGGTTAAGATTTAAACATGAACTATATGATTTATAATAAAGAAAAACAACAGTAATACATGTACCATTTGTATTGTATATAGGAATTGCGTAAGACAACATAACACTGCATTAACAATGAATTGTACTCTGACTAAAGTAAACAATCCTCCTAAAAGTAAGAAGTGTTAACGGGGATATGATCATCCGACGTGATGCATTAAGGGCATACTGCTGTGCCCGAAGCCATAGGTCAGTATCTTCCCTGACTGTAGGCAACGTTGGACGGGTTTGGTAGCTGGTACCCGGCCCGGTACGAGCGGGCCGTGTCTTGCTGCGAACTGTGCACACTTGGGCTGGTTCCTATGAGGTGGCCGGAGTGGCGAGGAACTGGTGACTGATAGTTCCGCATGTCATCGTCCGTGTGCCGGTAGTCGAACGGACCGTCGGCGACGCGAACCCTACCGTCAGCTTCCCAACCAATGCTCCGACCGCCTCCATCAGCGTCCCGACCAATGTCCCGACCCCCTCGGTCGTTAGTGGTATAGCTAAACCGATCAACAGGATCATCTTTGTCATTGTAATCATCATGTTTATTGTTTGTTGCGTTTTCATTTTTTGACCTGTCAATGTCTTCATAATCAGCATTGGCATGTCTGTTAAGATTCTTAGTTTTTTTACGAGGAGTATTATTTGATCTTGTTGAACTGATAATATAACCATTCGTAAAATTAGCGCGCATTTTCGGTAATGGTGAATACTGTGAATGACGTGTTTTATTTTCAGAATGTCTGGTGGAAATATTCCCAATATCGTGCATGTTAAAGAAATCACTCTGAGGCACGAACGGAGATTGGGCTGTGACGTCATCGTCAGGATGGAGGTCAAGATGAACGTCATTTCCGGACACGTGGGATGGCCGACTTCGGGCGGTGGTATTCCGGCTTTCGCGAGTGTCCTCCGCCCGACTTGGAATCCGGAAGGATGAGCGTCGAGCTGAATAAGAAGTATGGACAATTCTGACTTTGTAACATTTGCCGAATAAATAAGTATATTTTTTCAAAATGCTGGTTCAACCACAGGGGTTTCGAGAGAACCCCCTGTGGGTTCAACGGCTTGCACCGTGGACACATGTGCAAATCTATTTATCTGTGTATTATAAATTCAATAACACACAACTTACACAACGGTATTTCCAGCAGTTTCGTTTTCACTTTGCCGCCGACAAGCGGGTCGCTGTTGCCAACGTCATTCATAGCGACAACCCGGAAGTAGAAAAACACGTCTTCCGGAAGCATGTTCACTGTGTGCCGCATCCTGTCGGGCTCAGATACGCCAGCTTTCTTCCAGCGGGAGGATTCCTTTTCCCGGAACTCAACAGCATATCCGGTAATCGGCTTACCTCCATCTTCTAGAGGCGGCCGCCAGGAGAGGGTAATGGATTTGTGGGATATCCGAGCGAACTTTATCGGCCCTTCCGGCGGAGACGGGCGCTCTGTTAGGAAAGCAATGATTATTACTAATTATATTTTTGGCGACAACCGAAAATTCTCTTACAACTTTAGCACTGTCATTGAACTGTTTATATTTCTGCAATCGAACGTTCGGTTATCGGATGAAATACAAATGCAGTTATAAAATAATTGCAAGAACACTTTTTGCTTTTTATCGAATGCATTATAGATAAGTCAAGTCAAGTCAATTTTTGTTTATTATAGACTGGTTACAAGGCACACTTAGGTTGGTCGCCTAAACGAAAACTATCAGTTCGACGCATCTATTACCATCATACCCGGTTCAATTTCTGCCGTTTCTACCGTGACCGTCTCTGCGCTAGGCCCGATTGCAACCGCGTTTTCGGCGTTCACACGGAAGCGGTAGGGGTTGGAGGGATGGAGGCCCGTCACGCGGTAGTCCATATACCGATCAAATGCCTGCATGTAAAGACGGAAGTTTTTTATTCAAGTTCTTAAATATGTGCAGTAAAATTATTTTATCCACTTTTGTGCTTTAATTTCTAAGATGATAATGGTACTGGTGGCACTGATGGTGATGTGAGGTAGTTGTTTAGATATAAATTCGACCTCTTTGTAAACAAAGCTAAAGTTGAGAAAATTTCAAACCTGGATTTAGTGGCCACTTGCCTTAATCAGCCACTTGGACCTTTTCCCAAAGATGGCTTCTTAATGCAGGTTTGACTGTATAATTATATTTTTTAAAGCAAATTCTTGCATGTCTTTTGGGGCTTTACATTTAAGTTTATATTTACTTGTAACTTTGCGACGAGCTTCCACGATACTCCCTTGTCGAGTTCCCTCATCAAAAGATAGTACGTGTGTATGCGCGAGTAGCCTGCCTTGTTGGGTGGTTTCCAGCTAAGCGTGATAGAGTTACTGGTCTTGGACACAATTTCAAGTTCGCTAGGGGCGCCCGGTCGGACTGCCAGAAAATAAGGGTGTTTGATTGACTTAAAATTAAGGATAACAAATGCATGCGCTCTCGTTACATCAGTATTATATAGAGAACCAATACAGGCGCTCTCGATACATCAGTATCATATAGAGAACCAATACAGACGCTCTCGTTAAATCAATATCATATAGAGAACTAATACAGACGCTCTCGTTACATCAGTACCATATAGAGAACTAATACAGGAGATCTCGATACATCAGTATCATATAGAGAACCAATACAGACGCTCTCGTTAAATCAGTATCATATAGAGAACTAATACAGGAGATCTCGATACATCAGTATCATATAGAGAACTAATACAGACGCCTCGATACATCAGTATCATATAGAGAACCAATACAGACGCTCTCGTTAAATCAGTACCATATAGAGAACTAATACAGAAGATCTCATTACATCAGTATTATATAGAGAACTAATACAGACGCTCTCGATACATCAGTATCATATAGAGAACCAATACAGACGCTCTCGTTAAATCAGTACCATATAGAGAACTAATACAGGAGATCTCATTACATCAGTATTATATAGAGAACTAATACAGACGCTCTCGATACATCAGTATCATATAGAGAACTAATACAGACGCTCTCGATACATCAGTATCATATAGAGAACCAATACAGACGCTCTCGTTAAATTAGTACCATATAGAGAACTAATACAGTAGATCTCGTTACATCAGTACCATATAGAGAACTAATACAGGAGATCTCGCTACATCAGTATCATATAGAGAACTAATACAGACGCTCTCGTTAGATCAGTATCATATAGAGAACTAATACAGAGGCTCTCGTTACATCAGTATCATATAGAGAACTAATACAGGAGATCTCGTTACATCAGTATCATATAGAGAACTAATACAGGAGATCTCGTTACATCAGTACCATATAGAGAACTAATACAGACGCTCTCGTTACATCAGTATCATATAGAGAACTAATACATGAGATCTCGTTACATCAGTATCATATAGAGAACTAATACAGACGCTCTTGTTACATCAGTATCATATAGAGAACCAATACAGACGCTCTCTTTACATCAGTACCATATAGAGAACTAATACAGGAGATCTCGATACATCAGTATCATATAGAGAACTAATACAGACGTTTTCGTTACATCAGTATCATATAGAGAACTAATACAGACGCTCTCGTTACATCAGTATCATATAGAGAACCAAAACAGACGCTCTTGTTACATCAGTATCATATAGAGAACCAATACAGACGCTCTGCTTACATCAGTATCATATAGAGAACTAATACAGACGCTCTCGTTACATCAGTATCATATAGAGAACCAATACAGACGCTCTCGTTACATCAGTATCATATAGAGAACTAATACAGACGCTCTCGTTACATCAGTATCATATAGAGAACTAATACAGACGCTCTCGTTACATCAGTATCATATAGAGAACTAATACAGACGCTCTCGTTACATCAGTATCATATAGAGAACTAATACAGACGCTCTCGTTACATCAGTATCATATAGAGAACCAATACAGACGCTCTCGTTACATCAGTATCATATAGAGAACTAATACAGACGCTCTCGTTACATCAGTATCATATAGAGAACCAATACAGACGCTCTCGTTACATCAGTATCATATAGAGAACCAATACAGACGCTCTCGTTACATCAGTATCATATAGAGAACTAATACAGACGCTCTCGTTACATCAGTATCATATAGAGAACCAATACAGACGCTCTCGTTACATCAGTATCATATAGAGAACTAATACAGACGCTCTCGTTACATCAGTATCATATAGAGAACCAATACAGACGCTCTCGTTAGATCAGTATCATATTGAGAACCAATACAGACGATCTCGTTACATCAGTTTTATATAACGGACATGTTATTAAAATGAAACTGACATATTTTAACGTACAGAGCCTGGTTACAGGACGACTCCACAACAAGACATAAACACACTATATTGAACAGTAAATCAAACAAGACTATTTACAACGCATGCAAGAAATGAGTGAATTCTTACTTGGATCCTTCTTAAGTGTGATGGGTGAAGATTCTATGATGCGGCTCTCGGCGTCCTTGCTAAGGCAGGCAACCCCAAATATATACTTCCGGTTCGGGGCCAGTCCAGTGATCCGAAACTCAAGGCTCTCAACACCAACCTGCAGGGACCGAGACACGTTTGCTTGAGAGCACTAAGCAGGGAAATGCATAGGCATACTTAAGTACGTCCTGGCGTACCAGCCATTTGGTTTCCCCGAAATGGTAAATTCTTAAATCTTCAGTTCAGAAATAACATAGAAAGCTGTTTTGCGTATATACATTTCATTTTACTGGTAAGAAAATTTAAAAAGAATACAAACGTACGTTTCTTTCACAATTAACAGTTAATAAGTAGCTAAATCGTCTTTGTGCGCAAACCTTAGCGACCTTTCTCCAGTCGTCCTTGCCTTGGTGCCGGCGGTACACCTGGAAGCCTTCCACCACCACGGCGGATCGGGAAGCATTCGGGGCGTTCCACAGAAGCGTCACTTCCGAACTGCTGGGGTTCTGCACGTCCAGGCCGAATGGAGCTTCCGGTCGCTCTAAAGTACAAGTGTGAAAATAACAGATAAGATTAGTTGGTGCCCACCTAAGATACAAATAAGCTTTCACAATAGATAAAACAATTGTAGTTTTGCTCGAAAACGAAAACAATAAAAGAAAATGAAAAAATAAACAATGACTTATCATCAGCTTTGAAAAGTGTATTTTACTGGGGCTGGGTGGTGGGGAAGAGGTGTACGTTTATTTTACGATGCCACTAGCCTATGCATGGGCGTTGGTGCTAGAAACAGTATCAGTCTTGTTATGTTAAAGTGATTTGTGCACAGACAAAATATAACACTGGTTAGAGCCTCCCTGGTGATCTCAAGTGCGCTAGTGTGTAGCACCTCGTTTAAAATCCCTCCATGAAGTATTTTTGTGGTGAGGCAGGAGGTCGATCATGACTCACCTGGGATAAAAAGCAAGTGTCTTATGCTCTTTAACACAATGATGCAAACCTGGTTCCTTTGTTTGCCCCCTACAAAACATGGCGCCACAGCACGTTCGTGTCGGCTGCTCATCAGGGGGTTTCACTTCGTGCTGGGGTTCTGCAAGATAGGAATGGAACTCACGTAGCCTTTGAGGCAATTTTCATATAGAGGAAGATAAGTCCTAAATTCGTTCCGCCATAAATATTATAGTATATGGAGTACAATAATAAAAAACGTCTCTTTTATTCACAACTCACTTTTCTTTAAAATTCCTTTCCGTGGGCGCCTCACTTTCATCGGTTTTGTACGTGTGACGTCACCAGCGTTCCGTTGGTTATTGACAAGCACGCATACAATCACGACAGCGCACATCACGAGGAGCAGACACGTGACCACTGCCATGACTGCAGCATTGTATGAAAACTGGACATTTTCAGTTACCTGCAGAAAAGAAGAATAACGCATCCGGGATTGATAGTGCCAGTCGTAGTCAGGTACGGGTCTAAGTAAGGGCGCGGGTGACAAAATAAGTGTTGAAATTCATAGCAAAGATGCCGGTGATGTCCAAAAAGCAAGTCCAAATGTACAAAAAAGAGCCATGGTATAAGCGCAAGTCGAACTAATACTGAGGGTTCAAGCCACGTTGGATATTGCTAGTTTTAGAAAAGGTGCAACTCCCAATGTGAAACAAGAATACATGCAATGCATTCTAATGTTATAAGACGAAGCGAAGGTGCAAGTTGTATTTAAAGTTAAAACACAACATGAAACAAGAATAGAAGCAGTACGTACATAGTCGAAGGTGTAACTAAAAGTGGATCCGTGGTCTAGTGGTTACACACTTGACTATTAATCCAGGGGTCGCAGGTTCGGGTAGAACCTGGGTAACTCTAACCACGCCGGTTACATTTTGTCTGAGCACTATGCTACAAAAACCTAAAATGACTAACAATCTTAACGGAGCACTCGCCGAATGGGCAAGGCCCGAGTGCGAGTATAAATAAACTTACATACACACTGGAACAAGAATAGAATCAGTGCATAGTCGAAGGTGTAAGTTAAACCAAGTATTAAACATTGAAATGCACGGAATTGTCATTTAAAAAAGTGAATAAGATACATACAGCTTAACAGCTATTCCTTAAATACATTTTAACCTTGTTTTGCTTTAAATGCTTTGCTACATCTTAAACAGTTATGCTTATGAAAACGTTTATTTTAATGGTTTAAAACAATATAAACTTACCATTTTGAAAGCTTATTGCTAACCTCATAATTCAAATATGGATTGACTTTCTTCATGTTTTTCGTACATTTGTAACGCCTTGTCATTTGAGATGGTCGGTGGTCGTGGTCCATTTATTGCCATTGTTTTACAAATAAACTCTTTTAAACGAAACTCTTCGTTAGTTATAATGGCTTTCGATGAAAAATTCACTGTAACATACACTGTATGAAAACATGAAAACATTCCGGATTCATTGCTCTACCACGAGGATCCTCCCTCCCCGACCCCGCCACCCCAACCCATCCAAACGGATAATGTTGCATGTTTTAACCAAATCTTCTATGATTCATTTCCTCCAGTAATGAAAAGCAAAATGGCTTATTTCTCTACGGCAGAACGGCGACAGTTAGTATCATTTAATATAATGTGTGCCGATTATGAGCCGTAAAATGAATGGGTACCATTAAGTTGTTTCAGTTCCGTCTTTTCCTTACTCAAATAAAGTGTTCAGTCGCAACATATCTGCATATTCACTTTTTACATCACGCTCAACCGTTCACTAGAGGGGATATAACTTACTCGGTCTAAACATACTTTTTCAAGTAGTTATACTCCCCTGAAGTTGCATCTAAAAGAGTTCAGACAATTGAAGTTCAGTGGGATGCACGTCTTCCATGATACTTGCAGGATTAACCCACGTGAACTTGGCGACAACAGATTCGTTTACATTTACTATTTCTCTTCCTATCTTTCTCCCTGTCTCTCTCTTTCTTCCGTTAACTTATTTCTTATGTAAAACTCGTACTTATTCGTACCTAAAACTTATTACAATGATTATGTTACTTATGTATTCACAGGGCCATTTTCAAATGTTGTCAAGGGGCGTATCCAGGATTCATCTTTAAAGGGGGCGTCACTTAGGGGCGGAACTTTTTGACTTGCGACCCTCCCGCAGAATCTAAATTTATTTGGGTTAAAGTAGTGGTTGGGGGGGGGGCGCACTCTCCCAAGTAAACGAATTCAATTTCTAATCCGAAATGGTGCACTAATGGCGATTTTTATGACTTTTTTCTCCTATATTGAAATAAGAAGTAAACTTGGTCCCGTTCCCCCGCCCCCCTGGATACGCTAGTGCTGTCATAATATTGTTTGTACATGCGCACTGTTCATGTTCACGCAATGCTGTCAGTCACACTTGTAAGTCAAATGTCAGTTATACATTTTTCATGTCCATCCATAGATCTTCGACCAATAAAACGATATTGAAAAAACTTGTCATACTGACGTGCTGAGCGCATGTTTAAGGTCCAGGCTACACTATTTTTTCGAAATGTTAACTTCGCCATCACTTAGTTTTATTAACAGTACTCATAGTTTATACAATATACTTGGCACACAATATAATAGAACATTATAGACAAAAACTGGGACCAATAAAATTTTAATCCTACTTATTCGCAAAATCCCAGATACAAGCAACAACTCACTCTCCAATATAATCATACCCATGTTATTTCTACAACATACATGTACTTTATTTCCAACAATCGCTTTGATCTGTTCATGTTTTTACCCTCTCAATTGAACTGTAATATCGATAAATCATAAGAGTGACAACAAAAACAGATTATGTATATTTTATTTGACATCAACATCCATTTGTTATGTCCAGTGTATTCTTATCAATTTAAGAACTTATTCTAACATGTTGGTCAACAAATATGAAATGACAGTTGGTAGGGTATTTATTTACAAGCAATGGTAAAAAAATAACTCTGTGTAAATTCAATTAACAACAATGATCTGAGAGTGGTAGACACTACTGGTGCCACGCGAAGTCAACAGTTGATGTGTTTAAGTCTAACAAGGGGCATAACTCTATATCTATGAAAGCCAAAGTTACTGGCCATGTCTAACATGTTGATAACATTCTGACTACATGTTTATAAAGTTGCATGTGAATGTTTTGAACATTTTATAAATGAAGTAAAGGCCAGTGTTACAGTTTGGTACAAAAACGCCGACAATGTGAACAACAAGGCTTTCAATTTCAATTACTGACCTTTTTAAATAAAATAATCAAGACGACTTTTTAACAACGTTATATAAATTACTTGAGTTCTATTTCAAAAATCAGACAAGCTTAAATCCACCCACTGTGACTGGCTGTTTTGTCTTACTTATACAGCATCTCATTTTAAATTGTAAACTAGAAGAAAGTGTCGAAAAAAAAATCTTGAGTCTGACATTAAAACATGAAAATAAATACATCAATACACTCACAACATCCTCCATATGTGACAGGGGACATTCTATACATTTGTTTACATTATGCCACAACCAATTGCATTACCAGTATACTATAACACATTTTTTGGTATTATACATCTGTCTGCATTCATAGTTAATTGTTAAAAATTGTGGTTAGAATAAAACAAAAAAAATATGTATCAACTAGAGATTGCTTTTTTGAAAAAGCGCATGTCTCCCCCATTGTGTGGTCGTAGGTGAGAAATAATCAATATCTTTGACCTTCTGATCCCAAAATCAATAGGGGCCATCAACTAGTCATGACTAACTGGCATACCAAGTATGAAGTTCCTGGGTGTAAACGTTCTTGAGTTATTGAGCAGAAACCGGTTCTTCACCTCAAGGTCAGTGACCTTGACCTTTGACCAACTGATCGCAAAATCAACTAGACATCATGACCAACCTCACTTCAAAGTTTGGTGAACCTAGATCAAAGCATTCTCCTGATATTGCACGGAAATATTTTTTTACATTAGAGGTCACAGCGACGTTGACCTTTGACCTTGTGACCCCCCAAAATATAGGAGTTTTCTAAACCTCATGATCAACCTCCCTACCAAGTTTGGTGAACCTAGGTCAAACCATTCTCAAGATATTGAGCGGAAATGTTTTTTACATTGGGGGTCGCCGCGACCTTGACCTTTGACCTAGTGACCCCAAAAACAATAGGGATCTTCTACACCTCATGACCAACCTCCCTACCAAGTTTGGTGAACCTAGGTCAAACCGTTCTCAAGATTTTGAGCAGAAATGTTTTTTATATTGGGGGTCGCCGCGACCTTGACCTTTGACCTAGTGACCCCAAAAACAATAGGGATCCTCTACACCTCACGACCAACCTCCCTACCAAGTTTGGTGAACCTAGGTCAAACCGTTCTCAAGATTTTGAGCAGAAATGTTTTTTATATTGGGGGTCGCCGCGACCTTGACCTTTGACCTAGTGACCCCAAAAACAATAGGGATCCTCTACACCTCACGACCAACCTCCCTACCAAGTTTGGTGATCCTAGGTCATGCGGTTTTCCAGTTATCGATCGGAAACGAAGTGTGACGTACGGACTGACGGACTGACGGACTACCGGACTGACGGACAGGGCAAAAACAATATGTCTCCCCCAGAGAGGGGGAGACATAATAATATCTCATTAGCTTTAAAAGCATGTGAGCATTTAGATATAGATCTTCTAACAATTTACATAATCTTGGAAAACAAAACCTACATAATTGAGGAAATCAACTAAACACTTGGACATATAATCCTAGAAAGATAACACGCCAGAAAGATAACATGCCGGACATATCACACCGGATATATCACATAACAGATATTACATGGCGGACATATTATGCCTGCCTTATTACACACTGAATATATAATGCCAAACCGATAACACCTTAAATCTAACACCCGTTCTGGCTTATCCTTCGCATACATTTTTACACGTGTTTTAATTATTGTAATTGTTTTCTTGCTCCCTGAAAAAGAATTCTGACAGTGTTCCTGTCCGCGTGTTCTGTGATAGGATTTAAAAAATATTCAACATGTCCAGTAGCCCTGCAGACCTCAACTTTCAGTCATGGATCAAAGTCAGATAGCCATTTCACATGTTCATTATGCTTACAAGTATAGCAGTATAAATAGTTTAAAAAACCTGTATCATCACTGTAATTATAAATTAAAGCACATGAAGGTTGTGGCACATGGATGGAGGAATAACAAGTGAATGGTTGACTTGTATACCAAATGCCTGATTAATGTATTGTCGTTTAAGAAGGGTATAATTTCAAACAATTAATTGCAAGAAACCCTCTGAGCTTAAAGGTTACAGCTTAACAGTGGTTGTAAAACTATTAGGTATTTAAAAGCAAAACATCAATAAAAGGAGTGATGACAATGTTATATAAAATATAACTTTCATTATATACAAATAAATGTCTCTAACAAGTCAATACTTTCCTCTTTCAGTTTAAATAAAAAATCAAACAATAGTCTTACAGATGTACAAATTGATGGGGTAAGACATTCAATTGACCTAATTCAATCAAATTATTCTGCAACCAATTTAAAATGTCTGGTAGTAATAAGTTGAAATATTAAATAACATACAAATAAATATGGAATGCAAATTTGAAGAAGGAATGATTAAGACAGATATTTGGGTTAATGATGAAAGAGATATAAATACAATAATGACATGTTACTGACCTTGAAGAGAGAAAAACAAACTTATTTCTAAGACAAATAAAGCACATGTCTATACATACTAAATTAAGTTGGTTCTTTATAATATTCTATAACTTAACATATTTACTCATCTTGAAACTTTGTTTTCAGGTTGACTTTGATAAAGGCTATGTTGCTGTTTTTCCACATAGGACCACCATGTCAAAAAGCAATATCAACTTTAAAAGATCAATCGCAATTTTAAAATCATGATTTGAATTCAATTCTTGCACCAAACTTAGCATTAAAGATCTTGTGCAAAAAGTATAAATTGTGTATATAAAATAAATAGAACCATAAATATCTCATCTTGTTTAAACATCACCGACAGTTAAAGCATTGATATCTAAATATCTTTATTTAACACAATCAACCAATTCATCATGATTTTTTGGTGGTTTTGAAAAACATCTTGTAATATTCATCTTGATAAAATATTGTAACAAGTTTGTTCCTGATAATGTGGCAATGCTGGTGCAAATCTTGATGTGGAGAACATGAAGCCTGACGCGTAGCTAGGGCCAATTTCGGATTATGCAGATCTATGACGGACAGCAGATTAACCAATCCCCCCCCCCCCCTTCAGCATATTAACCCATTCCCGCCCCCTTCAGCATATTAACCAATTCCCCCCCCCCCATCAGCGTATTAACCAATTCCCCCCCTTCAGCATATTAACAAATTCCCCCCCCCCCCTTCAGCATATTAACCAATTCCCCCCCCCCCCTTTGTTTGTTTTTCAGTTTTTCAAATTCATGGTTTTTTGTATGACAATAACTTTGACCTGTCGAAATTTCAATACGCAACTGCATATTTGCTTACAGTCAGCTACGCACCTTGAAGCTGTACTGTCTGTGACACAGCCTTCAATTTTGTTGTTTTATTTGTACTTATACCTTAGATTTGTACTTTTAAAATTCATGGTTTGGATAGAGCAGATTATAGACAGCCCTATACATTGATGATTTAATTGTATACCAAAGTTGAACAATTGTTAAAATGTTAGAAAGTAGTAAAAGAATGAAACAAACAACAAAGTACCATGCATTAAAGTTTAGGTTTATAAAATGATTCCAAACTCTTGTGTTTCCATTTTTTAGCATATGGCTCATTGTATCTAGCACAGTGCTAGTAGTTCACAGGACTAAGCCCCAGGGGGAACAGGTAGTTTCTTCTCAATTCATCCGTGGAAATCCGTGTGTACATGACATTGTCTCTTTGATTTGTATGGAAATGCTTTTTGTGAAAATGAGCCGTTGTGCTTAACACCTCTGCTTCATCATCTTTGAAAGCAGAAATAAAGTTTGTAGAAAAGTTTTCATGATGGATGCTAAGATTTGTCATTGCCCAGTGCATTTTCACATCTGACACAAGCCTTTTTTGAGTCCTTGGTGTGCGTGTCTTTTTCATCATACGCCTTGCAGTATTTAGCACTTTCATAAACTTAAATCCATCTGGGGATTTCTCCGGTGTGACAAGTGTTATATGGGAGCCAGTGCCCTTGTTTCTGATCATCAACAAAAACAGCTGAAATAAACGCTCCTCATCAATCTGTGGGGTGACCACAAACAGGGTGGCTCCACATCCCAGCCAATCATCAATCATGTTCTTCCACGCTTTCATTATGAAATCATTCATCATGATGCCACCTCCTTCTGGAATCATATCGATCAAATCCTGCACCTGAAAATAAAGAAAACGATCATAAATAAATACTGGTTTTTGCTTTGGTTGATAACAACCGCATAGATAATGAACAAAATATAGATCTTGGCATGGAAAAAAAATGTTTGTGCTGTTTTTTTCTAAAAGCATTTATTAAAAGTAATCAATGTAGAGGTTCGAACCAAACATATTTTATGCCATGTTTGCAGTTATGGCAACCAAAATTTGTTAAGATATTAATGGAGAACTCAAAACTTCAGATTTACAGAGTATCAATGTGTGTACACCACGTGCTAAATTGTGTCATACATGCTACGTCTGAAGGCAATATTTTGCTTAAAATGAAGACATAAAACAAATATAACTTCCCTTTTACTACACCATTTAAAATGAAACAAAGGGCTGCTGAAAGAGCCCAGCCTTCATTTTATTACCAGAGTTTCATAAGGTGATAAGTTTCTTCAAGCACTTAGACAAACCCATTTCCCAAATAATGTTTTGACAGTGCTCTGTTTTTTATTGTGAAAAAGTTTGTTGAAGTGTTTAAAGAAACTACCGTAAGCGACTGGGTAATAGACGCATTTTTTCCCCTCAGATTTCGATGTAAAAAAATGCCTGCGTATAATACCCAGTAACAAGCTTTTGAACTTTTTTCTGAGGTCGATTTCAGGCCGAGAGTTTGTTAAGATTTATGTAGAAAGGGAAGTTACTCGCGTCATATCGATTGAGTATATACGGGTTAAAACGGCAGTTGAAGATCGGGATACTGTATATCGCAAGATGTTTATAATTTAAAAAAAAAATTTGTACGATTTAAATTATTAAAATTATTCAATATTAATTTGAATAAAACAATAATTAAACATGCATATAAAAAAGCAAAGTTGGGCACTGTCAAAACATTTGTGTCAGTAGTACGATAAGGTGTGAAAAAATTGCACTGCCTTTAGACCTGTTTAACATACCAAGACTACAAACTGATGCAATAATTGTCATGATTTTTCGCACTTTTCCATGTCCTTTATTCTTTTTTGTAGGTGTTGACACTTTGAGAACAAGCCCGTACAATATAAAGTTTTTGCATACAGTAACTTCCCTATTCATTCTTGACAGGTTATCATTTACTATATACTGTCAGAAAGAAATCTTACAAATAGTCATAAAAGGTACATTTCAGTGCCATCCAGAAACAAATTGTCACACTAGGTAATTTTCAGTGCCTATCCTAACATGAAACGAATATAAATGAAACATATTTTGCATTATCATTGTATGGTTTTAAAGATAACCATCGCCATTTTTACGATATTTTTTTTTTCGTTACTGTCAGCAAACATGGTGGCCAAGATTGGCAGACGATTTTGACATATTTTCTATGCGTCCTTTAACCCAAAACTTAGATTAAAAGTTATTCCTCAGATTTTTCACGGATTTTCTTGCCTGCGTCTAATACCCCCTATCGTCTTATACCCAGTCATTTACAGTAAACTCTCAATCATACTCTGGTAAAAGACCAAAGGCGGGGCTCAGTAAGCGGCGTATGCGGTGCTATATTTCATTTAAAATGGTGAAGAAAAAGTGAAGTTATCTTTGTTTTAAAAGTCTACATTCAAAGCAAAATATTGCCTTCCGACGTAGCATTTCTGATGCAATTTATCACGCGGCAAACACACACTGAGAATAATACATACACATGTATCTTAATTTGACTAAGTGGATCATCTTTCTGCACAATATAAATACATGTAACGTCTTTTCAATAAATTAATAAAATAAAACTGCATCAATTTTAATCAGAAAAATGAGACCTAACTCCAACTGATGGGTTCAATATTTACAGTAAATTGAGTATTTGTATTATATAGTATGTACCTCTTCGGTATTTTTATCAAGCTGAAGAAATCTGGTGACAGACGTATCAGAGGCATCTGCCAGCTCTTCAACCTCATCATTTCCTGTCTCCAGCACATGTGGGAATTCGTCAGTCATCCACAACAGGTGATCTTTACCACACACTTTCATGGTGCCCGTCCTTTTGTTCAGTTTCAGTGTCACCTTCTTTCCCACAGGGATTTTAATAATATCTTCTTTTTCCCTAAATGTGTCATTAGGATACATGATTTGGAAAATATTCATCCACCACTGTACAATGTCTCTGTACGATGACACAATAACAATTTCATCTCCCTTATCAAAGAAGTCAATGTCAAAGGGAGTGGGTGTGGCCCAGACACGGGCAAGCATATCAAGTCGCTCTTTTTTGGAGGGCATGTTTTGTTTTTGTTTCTATGCTGATGTGTAACGATTTTATGTACTTTGAACTTACATGATTTCACTTCCTGTTTAAAGTGTGTATCAATGTTGACTGTTTTGAAATGACAATATATGATCATGACAAATCATTGTTTACATTCAACCGGGTTATTACAAATTTTTCAGGAGAAGGCTCTTCCGATGAAATAAATAACCTACAAGTCTTATTTTGTTTATCGAATGACGTCAAAATTCACTATATTTTCTAAAATATTCCGTTTATTGCTGAAAAATACAAGAGTTACACCTGAAATATCTGAAAACACCTGTTAGCGGCCATTTCTACTTTTTCATTGGTCAAAATATATTACATTGTCCAATGAAAGGTCTTAACACAGGGCAGAGCGTACTAACCGATTGTTTAATGTATTTTTACAAATAATTCGTAAATTCAGTTGTAAGCCTCCATAGCTCAGTGGTAGAGCACTGGTCTTGTAAACCAGGGGTCGTGAGTTCGATCCTCACTGGGGGCTTGGAATTCCTTTTTTATAATTTTCTTGTCAATATCGTATTATTGTCACGAACACTTGCTGGCGTAAAAAAACAACGGTTCATTATAACGGCGGTGTCACTCAAAATCAGGGGAATGGGCATCGCCACTTGATTAAAAAATAAATAAAAAAAAAAACATGCGTGCACAATGACATCCATGCTATTTATGCATAATGGTGTCCGTAATCTAAACGTCTGAATTGACTATACAACATGATACAATCTTTATAAACTTTTGTGGAGAAAAAGGTTTTCCTTATTTTTTATAGTTTTATAATTCACTCGTTTAGTGCACACAATTTATGAACATTAACGAATGAACGATTATTACTGCATGAAACGCTGATATACAAATGTATATAGAAAGATAGATAGATTTATTCCTCCAACAATGGAGAGCATTACATATTTATAACATGCAATACATGAATATACAGTTGATATATAATCATAACATAGAAAAGAATAGGGAAATGGTATGCATGACATCAATTTCAGGGTACACAACAATACAAAGAATGGAAATAAATGACATGTCCCTACATTAAACATGGTCCTGCATTTTAGATAAGAATTATGACAATGATAAAGGAGTGATATTTTTAAGTAAGGTAAACACAGTGAAATAGATAGTTACTTTTACAAAAACAACCAAAATGAACAAGACTTCAAATGAGGGTGTGTTTACACACATTGCACATGTAATTACATATGCGGTAAAAAATGAGCCAGTGGCTTGCTGAGAAAATGTAAGTATCGTAGTACCGTCTTGAAAATATGTACTCGACTGTGGTCGCTGAGCGTAAAAGATCGGAAGCCGGACATCATTTCTAATAATTGTTTTGAATAATGCATTTCACAAAATTCGTCATACTGTTTTGCTGTGAACAATAAACTTAATTTTCGCCAAAGGCACTGCCTAGTAGTATCGTTCGAACGACAAAATAACAAAATCTGTTCTGTAATGAAATACGTTTGATCAGAACATAGTGTGCACCTAGTAACGTAGGGTCTGCTGAAAATTTTACTTAGAGCTAGAGCCACCGTCCTGCAATATTTGAGTTACCATATCGTTTCGTACAAATGTTTCATGGTTAGGGGGTGTAGACTTTGGTCCTCTGATGCGCCACAATCTGTTAGACCGAAATAGGTTTTTCTTAATTTACTGCATACATTGTCTATACTCTTATTTAAGTTCATAATATACTTGTCACATAGTACCCTGACTATTTCTTCTACACAGTCTGTTCCTAAACACCACGATCGTTCACTACGTGTGAACATCGACGTTGATTCGTTAAATACAACTACTTTTGTTTTACTTGCATTATACTGATATCGTCCTTTGATTGAATTAGAATAACAAATGTTCATTAGTTCGCTCAGGCCATTTTTGCTGAGTGAGAGTAGTACCATGTCGTCGGTGTGCGTTGGACAACCTACACTGGCGTCTAATATAGTCAACGAGTACCTTGATTTCTAAATTGTGTGCATAAGATTATTAATGTAGAGGAGATACAAAAATGGACTCCAGCACTGGCCCTGTCTCGTTCCTTGTTGTATAGGGAACCATTTGGATACCCATCCTGGTGTTCGTACGCACTTATAAACGTTTTCGGACATATTAATGCAAACTTTTAACAAATACGTGGGGGCTTGACGGCGCCGGGTCAGGACTTTTTAATTCATGACCACTAAACGCCAGCTCGACCACTTAACGGTGGTGCAAAAACAATGAGCTGTCGACACTTCCGTGGTGCAGCTGTGCCCTGTGTTACTTCTACAAACGTGAATGTGATTTATATTTATTTGATTTTTTTTTTTGAAAGGGACATACTTCGGAACCTGGACAATGTGTTGCAGGCTGGCTAAGATTTCATTTCAATATTGTGCGAACTGTGGTGCCAGGAGCTTTTCTATCGAATCAGGCTTGTGAATATTTTGTGATCTGCTAGCAGTTCGAGTGCACTTCGTAGCTTACACACAACGTAAGAACATTCTGGCGCATGCAAATATAACTGGTATGTTTTGTACTCATGCCGGAACACAACACAACTGATTCGCATTTCTTAAAAATGAAATATGCACGTTATAATAAAAGTGGTGGCGCTGTTGCTCTAGTGTTGGCGCTGTCGAGTGGTGGTGGCACTGTTGCTCTAGTGTTGGCGCTGTCGAGTAGTGGTGGCGTTGTAGAGTACGTTTTGCGCTTAAAGTAACATAAGGTTTTGACTTGCAACACATATAGTCGGGTGATATTGTGAAAACAATGTGCACATCGGGTTAAAATTTTGAAATTTGGTCCTTGGAGAAATATGAATACGACTGAAAAAGCTGTGGACCCTTTCTGGACCTATCCAATATGGCCGCAAAAATTCAAGATGGCCGCCATTACCACACTTATTATTTACTGTGACCTCAATAAATACCTTGTTTAGTGATGTTTAATGATATTAAGATGTTGAAAGTGACCTTTTTCAAATTTCATACAAATATTCCTCAAAAATCGAAGTTCTGATCTTAATTTTGTGTAACTTATGTTCAACTAGGACCAAGAAATCCAGAATGTCATTCAACATGGCCGCCATAAATATCTAATTACGTTTTTTCCATCTCTAAATATTTCACACATTTAAATAAATAGAGACGCTATTTCAGTGTATATTGCTAATGTCCCTAATTATTACTCCATTAAGTTAGTTCATGCTGCATTGACTAACTCAAGGTCAAGGTCATTTTAAAATCAAAGTACGGACACGCCTTCAAAATTTGTGATTTCCTGCATATTTTTTTTTGTATTATGCTAATACCAATTTGTTTCCAATTTGGAATGGAATAAATGTCAAAGACATCAGCTTACTTTTCATGGAATTTTAACATGATTAAGTAAACTACCCAGTTACGGTTAGGGTAAGGACCTCTCAGAATATATTCAATATGTCCGACAAATCGAATATGGCCACTACATGGCATTGAGTACTAGTGTTAATGATAGAGCTGGACATGGGTTTGGCTGGCTTTGAATGGGCTTTATGGTTACCCAAATGTGTAGTATTTGGCACTGAAAAGGCCTTATGCGAGAAGCACATGGGTTTATTTGGCTGTGAATGGGCTTAATCACGTGTTGCAAACATGTGGTGTATGAGGGACCTAGAATGGTTAATATCAGCTGCAGATGAACTTGTTTGGTTTAAAATGGGCAGAATGGTTGCCAAATATGGTCAGTTTAGCACTGATTAGGCTTAATTAGAGCTACACATGCGTTTGTTTAGCTCTAAGTGTGCTCTATTGTAGTCATTATGAAAATGATAGAGAACTGGACTTGCTTAAGTCTAGACTCTCTGAAGTTTGTTTATCTATGACTATGCTTGACTTCATAGCCACAACAGGAATGGTCAGACCCTGGAAGGGTTTGGATAGAAGCCTTCTGTTGTTAAGAATGCCAATTGTTATGCTGCCTTTGTTTTTACTTGACTCATGATGGATTTAAATGAAGCTGCATTTGAGATTATTTTGATTTTAGTTGAATGCCCTAGTGGGGTGTGTTTATTACGATATCTTGCGTTTTAATGCAACGTGTGCAAATTTGCACCTCGAGTAAATTTTGGACGCGTTTATATGGTAGTTGATAGATAGGAAGCTGGCACCACAATTCGCACAATATTGAGACCAAATTGTAGCCAGCATGCAGTTAAAAATGTTCTTACATGGTACCACATTCTCCGATTTTCGAAATATGTCCGTTTAATAAAATTATCAAATGAAATGTAAATCACATTCACGATTGTAGAAATTAACACAGGGTACAGCTGCACCACGGAAGTGGCGTCAGCTCATTGTTTTGCACCACCGTTAACTGGTGGAGCTTGCGTTTAGTGGGCGTTTAATTGTGTAACGGGGAATTACCGCACTCATATTCCATCGACATTGCATATTATTAATGTAAAATATGTTTGTTTTGTTTCATTAATGCATTCTAAATACACTTTGTTTGTGTTGAGGATTGAATTTGTCGTTTATTAGTTCTATCTTATAGTTCAAAATTATCACAAAACATGTAATTACATTAATTATATTTAAAATTTGCAATAAAATATTGTATTGTGCACACAGTTCAAAATCCTCTAGCTACGCCCTTGAATGGTTATCATACAGACGAAGTTCATAGCTGTTTTAACGTATTGACAGTATTTACAACACATGTTTTCCTTGACTCTTAGCAAAAAAAAACCCTTACAAATTAAAATATTTGAGTGGATTGTTTTTATAAATAATTAAGGTAGTGGTGCATGGTACAACGCAATAACAATATCATCGAGGGTAGGGGTGCTCTATCTATTACATTTTATTATGACGAGTTTGTTTGATGTGGTTGTTGTTTTTTTATAATGGATGTATGTATTTGAAATTGACAATAGCGTTTTTTAACCGCAATAAAAATACACATCCTTTACAGCCATGATGTCTGTCAACATATCACGCGCTTGTCATGTGAAGTATATTGGTAATGGTACTGTTTTGAACAAAAGTCTAGATTTTAAAGATACAATTGAAAACCAATTTGTAGGCTGGTATTATTTCACACCATAAATCAAATTTCAAGTATTCATTTGGTTAAGCATGTCTATCAATGTAATTTCGGACGTCGAAAAGCAGTAATTAAATCTATGTCGTTATTCTATAGGCTTTTATTCCCCAGTTTTCATTATTTACGCCACATAGATGAGATAATTTGATAATTTTGCAAAAACAGCAGTCGTTTTCATTAAACAGTTTAAATAAAGTATATATTCAATCGAATATTAGATATCGTGAGACATTAGCAGACACAACAAAACAAGAACTCTTAAAAACATAACATGGATTTTAAACTTGTGTTTATAATGTTTATTTTAGGTAGGATAAAGTTTTCATAAATTGAGTATCTTTTTAAATGTTTATGAACTACAAAATCTTGTTTAATCAATTATTTACAAGCTTACACTGTATAAACACATTTTGAGTTTTGCGTCTAGCCAACCACATTTCGAGTATGGCGTCTAGCCATGTATTTAGTTTTACCATTCTTGAAAATACTTGCAGGAGGGATCACGGTGGCCGGGGCGTCAGGAGACGACGACTGTGACGGAGCTGTGTCAACATCCGGTTGGTTTTGTTTAATCTTTGTTTATGCTGTGTTGTAAAGTGCTCTTGTGGCAAAGGTATCCTTTTAACCGCCCAAGAAATCTTTGGTTCTATTTCCACTTAAAATAGTCGGATATCAGCTCTCTGTTCAGTAACGGCTTGTGCCTTTAGGTCATTTAGAGTCTGTTCGTGAAATAGGCTCTCGTGTGTTTCAGTGTTATGTAATTGATGCCAGTTTTGGTAACTAGATGTTTGCATAACCTAATAAAACGTAAATCTGATTAATTTACATTTCCACTTAAATAAATTGTCGAATTTAACTGTCGTAGCTTTATCAAAATAGCCAAAATGGGATAAAAGGATATATATTTTTATTTTAACTTTATAATAAAATCAGTTTGTTAGTAAACTTGTTGATTATATAGCATGCCCTAAGTATGGGACCAATAATAAAATCCAAGCCTAAGTGAAAATTACTTTAAGGTATTTCGTCCATTGTTCAGCCAGCTTTTCCATTATCTCATCCCTGGTAACCCTCTATGTATTATGGGTCAACGGAGGACAAGCGATACCAACAAGATTGACTTTCACATATGTTGAAAAGTTAGCTTAAAAACATTAAGATTAACAATGTTCTTTAGTGTAGATTTGTGAAAGCCTCGCTGGATCGGCAGATGGATAAATATAAACTCAATTTAAGAACAGCGACTTTAATTTAGGACGAATCCTACTGATTGTATAGTATTGTATAATTAGTCCACTATCTATGATAAAATAGACCACCATTATTCTAAACTCGTGCACTTATGATTCAGGGGGACGACTGGTTGTCGCCGCCTGCTTGTTCATGCAGATGGCCATCATGGTTCTCCGGAAGTACATCACGTAATGGCGGAGGAACGTACATTCCCCGGAGTTCAACGAATACCATCAGAAACAAATTCCGTCCAGAAATATTTATTCTGTACTTATTAATGAAAAACAATAATAAATGCATTACGTAGATATTCGTTTTACATTTCTTTTATGCCTTATTTGAGTGTTTAGAAATTAAAACAAAAAAATAAACTGCAAATTGTAATGCTTTTTGAAAACAGGCAGTGGCATATGCATGCATCTTATCTGATTCTTGATCACGATATACTTCATACGTTTCAGAAAAATAATGAAATAATTACTGAAATGAGCAGGTCAAAATGCCTTTGTTACACCTGACAAACTACGTCCTGATCTAAAGCCTAGAAACTTATTAGTTAATTTAGCAACTTACGCAAGGGACGTCATTCTTATTTGTTGAACAGCAAGTTTTATATAAGATTGAAACAACCTGCATTTTCAGCAAATAAGTACCGGATTTACGGGCGAATCCATAATTTGACGTAAGACCGTTACCTATTAGGGGCGTAACCTTTGGATTTGCAACGTTCTCCCAGAATCGAATTCGATTTGGTTTAAAGTGTTGGAAGGGGGGGGGGGGCACTTTATAACAATTCAAGTCCAAAATGGTGCATTTTGGGTGCACTTTTGTTATCCTTTATGGAATTAAAAAGTAACTTGGACGATTTTTTTTTTTTGGGGGGGGGGGGCGGGGGGCGGTTGCGCCCTTCCGTCTGAATCCGCTAGTGACATTGCCACATTCTCTCAAGTTGGAACATTTTCTTCCAGAAACAGGATCAGACAAAGTGGAACGCATATGAAGGAAAACGCGCCTTATATTTTAGCATGACTATTCGAGCAGTAAGGAGAGCCATTTATGTCACCCTGGGCTAGTATTCAATACTGATATTATCCTTAGACATGTCTCAGTGATTCCATTCAGCTTATTGGTCAGCTGAATATCTTAGTTCTAAGTTCAATCTAAGATCTTTATTGAAAACGGTCCCTGGACTCGGCGTCAACGTCATATTTTTATAATCTAATGATGTTTCAGATTGATATGCAATGTGTTACTGTATCACACATTCTCACATAATTTAGTAAGGCAACTGTATCTTGCTGATAATGTACATTATGTCATTCTTTATCTCAGATATTATGTTTAAAATTTTGCGTGCATGTATCATTTAGTCCAAATCTCACCAACAATGTGTTTGTGTAAAGCAAGTTGGATAACTCTTGCATGATTTTAATGCATATTGTGTCCCTTGTTCCATTTACAAACATTGGTTTAATTTTTGTGGCAAGTACCAGATCACACCAACCACTGAATGTGTTTTAAAATTAAAGCTGAACTCTCACAGAAAGACAGTTTTGACATTAAAAAGATGTCGCAGAATCAGCCCTTTTAGGTATCATTTATATAAGAAAACTCACAAAAAACAACAGATCTCAACTGTTTGGAAAACTGCCGAAAGTTTCATTTTTTTTAAAAGCGTTAGTAACGCTTTTAGCCATTAAACATCAACTATTGAATGTATATATTAAAACTGCGATATGATCTTTTGTCAACAGTTAAATAACACTTGTTTCCACACATTTACGGTACGCAAAAAGGCTTATTCAATGACGGCAGATAAAAAAGTTGCTAAACCGGCCAATCTGCTGCAGCTTTAAAACAATGCTCCACAGTTAATTGCAGCCACATGTATAAAACTTGTTATTTATTTGATTTGGTCGAAATTGGCCAAAATGTTTATTGATTGGGTAATATCTATTAAAACAACACTATATAAACCGAAAAAAACGGGACAACTTATCAAGTGGCTGCTGCTACTATATAAAGCTATTTGGGCAACAATTGCATGAGTTAATGCAATGGCTCCTCTGGAACCAGTCTTTCACTGTTGATAAAACTTTAAAGAAAGTTTCCTGTTTTTTTCCTCAAAGAGTTTAAAGAATTTCAATGATTCGGAAGCCTATGCCAGCCAGTCACATTTAAAAGACATCTCCTCCTCGTTAGAGTACAGTAATGTTTAAGATCTCGTTCATCGTTGTTACACAACCACATTTCGGGTACTACATTACTCAGTTTGGCTTTATACCTTATTCAATGATGAGGGTAAATCCCCTCCACCTCTAGGCGTTAGATTTGTAAACGAGTATTTAGATAAAAACAACACATCAGATATACGAAATTGTGTACTTTAACCGGATTCCGATCTACTATATAAGCAAACAAATTCTTTTTCGAAGGCAATATCCTACAGTTTCATCATACGGTAAGTAGACGTAAATGTTTTAGTTGTTTCATATTGTATTATTATTGTTATTGTTATTATTGTTATTATTATTATTATTATTATTATTATTATTATTATTATTATTGGCAATTTGTTTTTAATGCTAAAACTGATTCTTCATCCAGGTAAAATGCATACCTCTCTTTTACAGAAAAAAATGTTTGTATGGAAACTTGCAGCGCTGTTACTCGTTTTCGTAGCAGGTGAGATACTAGTTGTTGGACATTCCCTATATGTAATCGTTCATGTTAGGTAGTCCAAAATGTGTCCATATTAAAATGACAAAGTTCAAAGTTTATCCTCGGTAAAAATGTAATGCATCCTTACGATTTCCAAAAGGACATGTTTGAAGATAGTAGGATCATACATGAACTTTACACTCAGTTGGATTGCTGACATGTCTATGCACATATGAGAATCTACGGCAGCATCATAGACAAATGAGGCATGGAATAGATCATGTGAAGTAACCTTCTTTGTTACATTCCCTTCCCTTACAGCTGAGGGTTGCGACAAAACAAAAACGATCCGGTGCTCCAGTCATGGCTACAAGTATGCCGAATGTAAAGTCCCGGGAGGATACGGCAACGCCATTATCACAGTGAGTACCATCCAGATTGTAACTACATGTACTTGTATTATAACTTTCTAGAAATGTATGCTGTACCCACAAGTTTGTAGCTTTGGTAAGTTGTTTTAAAGCCGGCTCTCACAGATTGAACGTTTTGACAACTTTTTGTCTTTTTTTGTCTTGGAATGAGCCAAATTTTGCTTACGCCTCGGGTGACATTCTGCTCTCGGGTTGACAATATCAATGCCACACATGCTGCCATATGATATTTAAATAATCTTACACGAGCGGCTATGGTAGATGCTATTTCTGCCTCCTCAGTTAAAAAAATAAATCAAGTAAAAATGGAACTCTTTTGTGCGTGGTGAAAATAATGTGCGTATATATATGTGATAGTTCGTGGTTGTCATGGATATGCGGAGAGTGATTCCGATTATGTACAGAGTCAAATTGTTCTTTGAAAAGTTCTTAGAAGAGTGCAGCATTATTTCTTGATTTGAGCGTGAATATAACTTAATTTTTAACAACATTCCAAGATGATTTTAAATTTCATAATGAATTTATTGATAAGAGTGACTGTCTTTTCCAAAACTCCAATCCAATGTGCAGGGCGACTTTGACCTTCTTTATTTTATATTGGGTTTGAATACTCAAAAGGCCGATATATAATAACGTACACGATTTGTAAATGCAGTAACCTATTTCAGATAAAATAGAGTTGATAATATTTTCTTTTATGCTTTTCGATGAAATATGGAGTTTTATCAGTGAAATAACAACAGTGAAAATATCAATTGAAAATATCAACTTTCAGAACTACTTTTAAAATCCGTTGTAGTAACTTCCCCTTGATCAAAACAGGACATTTCACTTTGAACCAGAAAATGTTGGCAAATAGAATTTTTATAATTTAAAGAAGTGATACGTAAAATTAAAAAAGACATATTTGGAAATTTACAACTTAACCGTTTATTAGAAAAATGGTTATCCCGTTGTTCAAACGTTTTCTTGACCTTGAAGCTGAATGATCGAACGTTTGCTTTCATACCAAACAAATTAATTACAGACGAAAACAACTGTCCGAACATAAATAAAATGTTATATCATCGTTCAAATTTATTTTGAACTGTTTGTCCTTGTTATACGAACTTCCCTGAAATTCACACAACTATTTACAGATTTACTGATATTTATTTACACCAAACACACCTCAAATGTGTCAACAAACCAGCGTGGACCTCATAATTACCTCGAAATCGACCTGTCTTCAAGCAAACAGACTGGTCTCTGACAGTTAGATGACTGACCATCCATGTATCATGAAACACACTCTAAAACTGAGAAAAATGATTCCAATAATTATCCGCAATTGTTTTGCTAACACATTCGACCTTTCAAATTTCCATTCAACAAAATGGCGGCGTAGTAATTTGGTTATGTATTCATACCCCGCTTAATATAAAAGTGTTTTCGTTATGATTTGGGAACAAAGATGCACTAATAAAACTTTATTGATTACTGTTAATAAAATATTTGCACTAGAAAAGAGCGAATAATTAACTATAAAAAGAATATCAGAGAACTTTTTCACAACGAACCGGAAATAGAAACTTGACAGCTACGTCATCTGCTATTCTATGTATAGAATTTGCGTGAGGGGCGTCCCACAGTTTACGGCCTAAAAAATAACCATTTCTTAAAAGGGATAATTAAGAAAATGAATTAAAATACTTATAAAACTCCGAAAATAAGCATAAAAGAAACAGAAAATTTGTTTATTTCAGTGCAAGATCGTATTTTATTTCACTCTTGATCATAGAAAACCTATATTTTATATGACACTCGTGAAATTCGAATTTAGACCGAAATAAATATAATTTTACTATTGTGTTTATCTCTGTTACCCAGTTACATTTCACTTTTAAAGTTTGCACAATTCTTCTCTCGACTTTCTCACCAGATAATGAAAATATATCGTTTTGAAACATGAAACCAGAGTCAATCCAGTGTTCAAAGGCTTAATTCAGAAATGAGATTGGGCTCCAATTTGCTAGATTATCGGGATCTCCCACTTTATACAGTAAAAAAACACATTGTACAAAATAGTCCACCTTTCTCATATTCTTCATTCAGGGAACGAATGTTTATAAGAAAACAAACGTGTCGGCGACGGTAAGCCTATTTGAATGTATTTAAAAACATATATTACAGACTTTTTGGGGGAAAAGTCACCTGGGTGATAATTTGCACGAGCATGTTTTATTATCTGTATACAGGTTATCGACAAGCTGTCCAAATCCAAGTGTATTCTGGGGATTAGCTATGGTTACGACAAGGGGAAGTTATGGGTTAACCGTGGCTGCCGGGCTGAGTTCTCCCTATGCCTATGCCAGAAGTTTGTCTCCATGAATTGCGACAGCTGGAACTGGAAGTATAAGAGCTGCCCTGTGTCAGGTGCCTCGCGAGTTTCTAAGGTCGCGTTGAAGAGTAAAAGGTCAAAGTCGCCCTGCACATTGAATTGGAGCTTTGGAATAGACAGCCATTCGATATGGGTAAACAGAGGGTGCAGGGCTACCTTTGATGTCTGCTACAAATAGAAAAGTCAACGTGCAAACATGATTTGGTGCATGCATTGTACATTCCGAATACTATTAAACGACTGCAATCTCACTTTCCACCTTATTGTATTCTACTTTGTCCAACTAACACTATCATATGGTCACCCATTGTAAATGAAAGAAACGACATCTGTGACATTTCAAACTAACAAAAAACGACAAAAGAATCGAATAGGCAATAATTATTACTATTCTCTTTATTTTCTTTGAGAGTGATATACAAGATACATTCAAGCGATGACAATGAACGCAAACCCTATGTACATTATTTACAAAACTACTGATGAAGAACACAAAGCATACGTTTAATGGTATGGATAGGAAAGAGATTGCATGATGATGCTGATAATGCTGCTTCTGCTGCTGCTGCTGCTGCTGCTGCTGCTGCTGCTGATGATGATGATGATGATTATGATGATGGATGATGATGATGATGATGATGATGATGATGATGATGATGATGATGATGATGATGATGATTTATATTAAACGTGTATGTAATTAGAACCTGGAGTCGGTAACATACAGCGAACAGATATTAAATCTAGAGAAATGTCCTGCGACTTCCTAAAGGGTATATACACCAATTCGGAAGAATTCTCATGGTGGTTATGTTCGACCAATTAGTTGTTGATGAGAAACGTAACTTTTTATAACGTTGTTTAATGTTAAGAACATATGTGGACCTTTCTTCCCATATATAATGTTTGGGTTGGTGTCTGAAATTCATACTGGTGAAAAGCCTGGCTCTCATTATCACCGTTTTGACTTCGATTAAAACAGAGGCTTAAGAAGACCAAAGGATTTGTAAATCTATCTTGATCATTTTAGTATCACCTTCACTTATTTTCGAAACTATTGTGTGTGATAATTACTCTAATACTAGTATGATGATGATGATGATGATGATGATGATACCGTAAAACAATCGTAGTGTAAAATTCGTAGGACAAAATATCTCACTCCCCCCCCCCTCTCTTTCTCTCTCTCTCTCTCTCTCTCTCTCTCTCTCTCTCTCTCTCACTGGCCGTTTACGCATGTGTCACGAAAGCAAAAATCTCGCCATTTATTGAACAATGGCGCTTACTCATTAATTGATCATTCTTAGCTCCCACCTTGTGACTTTCTGGGTGTTGGTCTGTGTTGGTCTGAAACGAAAAATACTAAATTAGTTTTGAAGAAAACGTCAGACAATTCACATCGCTGGGACAAAAGTGACACTCATTACTTAGTTCTCACCCTGGACAGTTTTTACTAAGTTCCTTTAAATACAAGGCAATTTTGGGCTATGGTCAAGCATGATTGGCGCTCGGTTTTCAGAACGGTGCAATGTTCTGTATGTAAGGCTTTGATGTAACACGGTAGAAGTAATAGGGTATGGGAATCTGCGGAGTCATGAGATACAAAACAAGCGTTCGGGTGAGGGAAGTTTCTACCATTATAGAGAGAAGGGAGATCCAACTGATACTACCGCGAGGCTTTTGGTCCTGTCCTCTTGTTTGGCACTGTAGGCTTTTGTCTAGAGATGAAGAAGGTGTTTATGTGCGGGAAGTTCCTTCCATTGTAGCGGTAAAGGAGCAGTCACTGTAACCATATAAGTTATATCAGCAAAGGTTTCTTGTCTGACCCTGTTGTTTGGGGCACTAGAGATATATTTTGAAATAAGAAAGGCTTCAGGGTTATAGTTTTGTGATCCGCCTAAGGGTTTAAATTTTGTGGGTTTTGGTGATTACTTTAAAAGCCAAATGAAAATCATTTGGATTCATTAAAATGTTAAATATACTTTAATTTCACTAATTAAATATATATATATATCTTGCAAATCTTTAGTATCTACTAAAAAGGTCAGGGCCGGTATTTATAAATTATTTTAAGTCTAATATCAAGCAGGAAATGTATAAGTGTTTTTAACACGAAAGCATGTCTTTTCAAGAAAGGTAATAGCAATAAAAGAATTTAGAAAATAATAAGCCGCTTTCTCATATTAGAAATATTAAACTTATGAAAATGATTTAAGTTAGGAAATGACTTAAAGCTGCACTCTCACAGATTGAACGTTTTGACAACTGGTTTGCAGATTTTTACGCAAAAATTGGCTCATTCCAAGACAAAAAAAATTATATATCTGTGAGAGTGCAGCTTTAAGATGTTTTATGAATAGGACCCCAGGAAATTGTATAGTTAGCTTGAAATATGTAACAAAAAAAATGGTATCTGCGGGAATGTTTTAGAACTTTCTGAAATATATCTTACTGTCTTGATCTTTGACTTCCGAAGTTCAAACAGACGTATATAAAAATGCTTGAAAAAACCATAAAGATTTAAAATATTTTGGGACGAATCATGTTAATTGTTTAAGTCCACAATCTATGAAAAATAGACCGTCAATTTTCTGAACCCGTACACTTTTGATTGAGGGGGGGGGGGGGCGCCTGGTTCTCGCCGCTTGCTTGTTCATGCAGATGGCCATCATAGTTCTTCGGAAGTACATCACGTAATGGCAGGGGAACGTCTATTTCCCAGAGTTCAACGAATACCATCGCACACAACTTCCGCCCAGAACTATTTATCTTGTACTAAATGATAACAAGAAATGCACTAAATCCTAATTAAGATCTCGTTCATCATTGTTACACAACCACATTTCGGGTACTACATTATTCAGTTTGGCTTTATATCTTATCCAATATGCAGGGTTATTCTCTTCCTGCTCTAAGCTTTAAAATTTGTAAATGACCTGCAAAATTAATCAGAATTCGTCCGGCGTTTTGATTGGCGGAGACTTTACATATATATAAAAAACTACATCCTTCATACGAAATGGTGTGTGCGTGTTATTCTGTAGGGCAACCGGATTTAGATAGACAATATAAACTATCTTGGATAATTCTGAGAAAGTCATATCCTACAGTGACATTATACGGTAGGTAGCTGTATTGTTTGGGATTATTTTATTTTGTTTTATTATTATTATTATTATTATTATTATTATTAATCATTATAATTATCATTATTATTTTTATGACAATTATTTTTATAATTATTATCATTATTATTAATGGTGTTGTTGTTGTTGATGATGATGTTAGTGGCCCCAACAGGTCGTTTTTCGAAGACAAGTCAGTTTATTGTAATACCTAAAAAGCTTAAAGTCGTAAACATGCAATTCAGTTGACATTTATTGTGATAATGCGCATATGCATATTCTCTTTTATTCGACTTCGCAGTCATTAAACGTTTATATAAGTGACATGACATGTAATGTAATTATTAATATAAATAATACAGGTTCAAAAATACATAACGTATACAGATTATATAGGTGTATGATTATAACAAAATATTGACTATATAATGATTAAGCCAATCCTTCAAATTTTTGCATAACTATTTACAGGCATGCATATTCTGTATTTATCCGTTATATAACTAAGAGCTTAGAAATAAACATTTAGTGTCAGGTTCGAGATTTTTTTGTTGGGGTACAGATGCAACACAATATACAAACACTATTTTATCATACGTACACACCAGGGTCATTTCCGTGCGTGTCGTTGTCGCTAAGGGTCGTTATCGTTTACCTGCTAGGCGTTTGAATCTTTCTAATCGCAGCATTGTTGTAGCGGAAACTTTGGACCATAATTCTGCGCCGTACAATCCTTACTTTTGTCACGAGAGAGGCTATTGTCAGAGGGTTAACATCGCCATCGCAAGAGAGGCTATTGTCAGAGGGTTAACATCGCCATCACGAGAGAGGCTATTGTCAGAGGGTTAACATCGCCATCGCAAGAGAGGCTATTGTCAGAGGGTTAACATCGCCATCGCAAGAGAGGCTATTGTCAGAGGGTTAACATCGCCATCGCAAGAGAGGCTATTGTCAGAGGGTTAACATCGCCATCACGAGAGAGGCTATTGTCAGAGGGTTAACATCGCCATCACGAGAGAGGCTATTGTCAGAGGGTTAACATCGCCATCGCAAGAGAGGCTATTGTCAGAGGGTTAACATCGCCATCACGAGAGAGGCTATTGTCAGAGGGTTAACATCGCCATCGCAAGAGAGGCTATTGTCAGAGGGTTAACATCGCCATCGCAAGAGAGGCTATTGTCAGAGGGTTAACATCGCCATCGCAAGAGAGGCTATTGTCAGAGGGTTAACATCGCCATCGCAAGAGAGGCTATTGTCAGAGGGTTAACATCGCCATCGCAAGAGAGGCTATTGTCAGAGGGTTAACATCGCCATCGCAATTTTTCTACTTATTGTACAATGAAAAGGGAGAAGTATGCTTTTCGTAAACGATTGTAAATATTCTCACTGCAGCTAAGATTATACCTCAAGTGTTCACACCGAAGTGTTTAGCAGAGTGTACGTTGACCAGTGTTTGCTGCCCAAATGGTACTGTTGTTTCACGAGGAATGTTTTTTTCTGGAATATAACGAGTTTGCATTTACTAAAATTGAATTCATAGCCCCATTTGTTGGCGTATTCTAGGACAACAGCGAGTTGATTTTCAAGAGCAAAAAAGAGTTAGATCATCGGCTTATTTTCAAGGTTGTTCCTTGTTTCATCAGTAAAGTTGAGATAACTCAGTGTTGATCATATTCCGCCTTGCCGTACACGTTGAAGAACAGGAAGTTTTCGAATATGACTCCATTTGCAAAAACACATCTTTCAAGAGACGAATACAAATTAACCACCAGCCTCAGGAAAACGCCTTTTAGACCAAGCGATTTTCATAATTATGGCAGTGTGCCGAACGGAATCAAATGCACCCTTGGTGTCCAGTAGAGCACAGTTAACACTTGATCCGAGCTCCAGTCTATTTGCAACTGCTTCTTGTACGTTGAACGATGTTGTAACGGGCCCAATATGGTTTTGATATGCATTTTGTTGTTTGTTAGGAACGTAGATGCCATTGTCAGCACACCATGTATTCAAACGGCTATGGATATGATTTTCAAATAGCTTGTAAAGCACCGGCAATAGAGAAATAGGTCTGTAGATACTTGGGGAGGTTCTTGGTTTTCCCTCTTTGTGAACTGGGATGATGATACCAATTATGCATTCTTTCGGAACATAAGAACATATAATCATTAGCGTGAATAGTCGTGCAGTATATGCCTGCAGAGTTTTACTACCGTATCTTATTTACTCCGGCGTTATTTGTCATATCTTTGGTCTTTTCTCATCTTCATTTTCTGATAGCATTATTTAACTGTTTGATGTGTACGTTTTCTGTTAAACTTGGGTCGAATTCAATGTCATTCGATTGCATGTATGCATTAACATCCAAATCTAATTTGTTCAGCAATTCGTTGTCGAAGTGTGGTGCATTCTAAGGTTTGAAAGTTTGTGAGAAGGAGGCACGAAAAGCATTTGATATTTGCTATAGATGCCTCAATGACGTTCCATTTACAGCTAGATCTTTTATTGGATTCGATCTAAAAGGTACGTTTCGTCTTTACTAAATACCAATATAGACGCATGTCACACTCCGCAGGCTCGTTTAAGTCATTATAAAACTTGTCATTGCATTTGTATATAGCAGCCTTTTGGATGTTGATTAATATTCGTTTTGCCGATTTGTAACCGACATTTAGTGGATTATCATGGTCTCTTGGTTTTCCTGCAGAATACCATTTTGTTTCGTTCATCTTTTGTATCGTGTGTGCGCATTTAACATCACTAGTCCAATAAGGTTTATCATGCATTTTATATTTTGACATGGGCAAGTGTGATTCAGCACATTTGTAACGGTGCGTTTATGACGCCGGTACATTTCGGACTGACGTTGTCGGATTGGCCCCATGGTCAGGATGCGCTCGTATGACGTCATTAATTGGCTGAGTGAGAATGCCGTCATAGTTTTACAGCAAGAGTGCGGCCTGTCCATCCGGTGCTCGGCTGTCGATGTTATTCGGGTGAATTACAGACAGTGTATGCTGTTGGCTTGGTTTGGTGTAAGATGCGCCTTTGACATTCTTCTGTGAATTTTTGATATTCCCGTCGGTTTTCCCAAAGTTTCCGGTGACGCGGGCGGGTGTCACATATTCACTGCCGAGTCCTCGATTGCTAGCGAGTTTGTTTGCCAGATTAATGTTGGCACACGATTGACTGTCTCTCGGTATTGTCGATGAGGTAGAGTTTTTTCCACCACGTTGTCAACGGTGTTTTCTTGCATGATTGACTTTGTTTTTTGTTCCTGGTTATTGGTGGGGGAGCAGCGTTGTTTACAGGGGCAGGTGTGTTTTTAAACTAATACTGCTATGACGGCCGCGGCATATGAACGCTGAAAATAAAATGATTCAAGAGTGGACTGGCTATTTTTTTATAGAGGTCATATAGTCAATATCTACTTTTCGTAGACGTACACTATCATTGTTGCTTTCAGTGTGTGTTTTTCTGCATCTTGCTAATTCGTCAGTAAGTTTAACAATTGTTTTCTTCTGAATCGCATTTCCTGCTTGAGTAGTGCTGTAAGAGCTGAATTTAGGATTTCATAAATGCAAGTTCTTGTTGAACGGTACTCGTTAGTTGGGACGTGTCAGCACGATTTTTCTTTTATCATATATATTCTTGTTTTGCTGCTGCTTCTGCTGCTGCTGCTGCTGCTGCTTGTTATTGCTTGTTTTGGTTAACTTTTGCAATATGTTTTTAATACTTAAACTATCATTCCGTCCTGGTAAAATGCTAACCATTCATTTACAGAAAACAAGAATGTTTGTGTGGAAACTTGCAGCGCTGTTACTCGTTTTCGTTGCAGGTGAGATTTTGATAAGTATACTAGTAGTTGGACATTCCCTGTATGTAATCGTTCATGTTAGGTAGTCCAAAATGTGTCCATATTAAAATGACAATGTTAAAGGTTTATCCTCGATGAAAATGTAATCCATCCTTACGAATTCAAAAAGGACATGTTTGAAGATACATGTAATAGGATCAAACATGAACTTTAATCTCTCTGGCAGCCTTATAGAAAAATGAGCATGGGATGGATCACTTGAAGTAACCTTCTCTGTAACCTTCCCTTCCCTTACAGCTGAGAGTTGCGACATAACAAACACGATCCGGTGCTCCAGTCATGGCTACAAGTATGCCGAATGCATCGTCCCGGGAGGATACGGCAACGCCATTATCACAGTGAGTACCATCCAGCTTGTAAATATTACAACTGTCTGAATATGTTGTACCCACAAGTTTGTAGCTTTGGTAAGTGGTTTTAAGTGTAACAAACCACTGCATACAAACTTCATACTTACTTACCAAACTACGTTCAGTAGTTACTTTGTACCACATTAATTAGATTATAAATCTCTGATACACTATCACCTACGCGGGTTTTTTTTGCAAAATAAAAATCGCGTTGCCAGGGCAGGATGATGCGTCATCGCGGTAAATCGCGGGGATAATTTTCGCTGTAGCCAACTCAGTGGTGCGCGTTATAACCTGAGAAAGGGCTTTCACGCCTATAGGAATAGTTTCAACCAGTTGCTCCTTTCTTTGTCCACGCGTCTTCGTTGGAATTACAGAGATTATTGTACCTTTTTGTAAATGTCAAAAATACAAAAACGAAATTGAATTTAGTTTTCATTTAAAAATTGGTCGTTGCAGTAATCATTTATATTCACAAAAGGCTGACGAAGGCATTTATAAATTGAGATGAGTGCGAAAAAGGGTGACAATTGCATCGGTGGTAAAGCATAATTTTTAGGGATCTGTGTTTTGAGTACGAGCCTAAGCGATTCGTAGATAACGGGTCGAGTTTGTATGAGTTAAATAAAAAATACTATAATTATATTCATAAGACGGGAACAAAGAAAAAGCCGTCAGAAATTGACAGCTTCCTTAATTACCGTTAATTAATTCTTCGCAACGCCACGCATAGCGTTGACTCGATGCGGTGGAACGCGGGGAAATTATAGAAAGGAACGCGGGGTATTGTTAAAATTGGATTAAAAAGATAACGTCCGCGGTAAGGAAAAATCTGCAAATACACGCGTGGTTTGAAGTGAATAGAAGTCATGTGGATGAGTGTTAATAGAAGGAAATGGCGAAGGCATGCCAACTTAAATATATTTGAAAATAATATATCACGAATTTAAGATGAAAAAACATGTTTTATTCTCTGTATACAGGTCATCAACAAGTTGTCCCGTTCCAGTTGTACTCTGGGGAGAAGCTATGGTTACCGCAACGGGAAGCTTTGGGTTGACCGTGGCTGCCGTGCTGTTTTCTCCGTATGCTTGTGCCGAAATTTTGTCTCCATGAACTGCGACAGCTGGAGTTACAAGTTCAAGAGCTGCCCTGTGTCAGGTGCCTCGCGAGTTTCTAAGGTCGCGTTGAAGAGTAAAAGGTCAAGGTCCCCCTGCACATTGGGAAGAAGTTTTGGAAGCGACAGCAATTCGATATGGGTGGACAGAGGGTGCAGAGCGACGTTTGACGTCTGCTACAAGTAGAAACGTCAGCCTGCAAGATAAAAACGATTTGGTTCATGCACTGTACATTCAAAATACTATTAAACGCTCGTTATCTGACGTTGTTGTTTTTTCTTGTTAGTCTGACCGACACTTCCATATGACCACCCACTGAAACTACCGTATGGCCTCCCAATATGAACGAGGAAAAAACGACATCTGCTACATTTAAAAAAAAGAACACGAACGCATGTCTTTTTAAGAAAGGTAATAACAATAAAATAATTTAGAAAATAATAAGCCGCTTTCTCATACTAGTATGAGAAATATTAAACTTAAGAAAATGATAGAAAGGTAATAACAATAAAATAATTTAGAAAATAATAAGCCGCTTTCTCATGCTAGTACGAGAAATATTAAACTTAAGAAAATGATTTAAGTTAGGAAATGACTTAAAGCTGCACTCTCACAGATTGAACGTTTTGAGAACTTTTTTTGTCTTGGAACGAGCCAATTTTTGTGTAAATATCTGCAAACCAGTGATATAAGAATGCTGACAAAAATCAGATTGCAGAGTTTCATATTTGAGTTCAAAAAATGATGTTTTACGCATTTTTCTTAAACAGTTAGTAACGTTTTAGCCATAAAACATTAATTTTAGAACCGATATATGTAATGAAGCAGATGTCCTGTTTTATTTATATTAATAATAACATTACATGTCATTTCACTTATATAAATGTTTTATCACTGGAAAGTCGAATAAAAGGGAATATGCGCATTATCACAGTAAATGTTAACTGAGTTGCATGTTAACGACTTTAAGCTTTTTATGTATTGCCTTAGATCAATACAATAAACTGACTTGTCTTCGAAAAACGACCTGTTGGGGCCACTAACATCAACAACAACCACAGAACCAATACAAATAATGATAATAATTATAATGATAATGGTCATAAACATAATAATGATAATAAAACAAAATAAAATAATTCAAAACAATACAGCTACCTACCGTATAATGTCACTGTAGGATATGACTTTCTCAGAATTATCCAAGATCGTTGATATTGTTTATCTGAATCCGGTTGCCCTACAGAATAACACACGCACACCAATTCGTATGAAGGATGTGTTTTATATATATATGTAACAACGATGAACGAGATCTTAAACATTACTCTACCGAGGATGTTGCCGAATCATCAAACCTCCTGGAACAATTTGGAGAAAATCAAATGTCAGTTTATTTTCAAAAACAAACAACTTTTGTCCAAACCGAAGAACTTGTTTTACACAACTGGCTGCAGTTGACTGTGTTAAGTCTCAAACTCAGTAGGTGGTTGGTGTGATCTGGTACTTGTCACTTAAACCAACGTTTCTTAATGGAGCAAGGGACACACTATGCATTAAAATCATGCAAGAGTTACCTAACTTGCTTTACACAAACAGATTATTGGTGAGATTAAGACTAAATTGTACGTGGACGCATAACTTATATTTCTTAGATGAACAATGACATAACGTAAATTATTTGCATGATGGAGTTGCCTTACTTAATTATGTAATTACACATCAATCTCAAAGATCAAGTGATTATTACGTCGACGCCGAGCCCACGGTGACTTATATAGCTTTCCTTATAACTCGAATAATCAAGCTGAAATATAAGGCCCGATTTCCTTCGTTGGCGTTCCACTTTGTCTGATCACGTTTCCGGAAGAAAATGTTCCAATGAAACTGAAGAGAATATGGAAATGCCACTAGTGGATCCAGGGGACAGGGGGTGGGGGCTCACCCCCTTAAATCGTCCTAGTTAACATTTTATTTCCATAAACAAGATAAAAAGGTAATAAACTACGCCCAAAATGCGCTATGGCCGACAAAAAACTGTTAAAAAGTTATTTGGGGGGGGGGGGGGGCTCAAAACACTCCATCCAACGCTTTAAAACAAATATATTTCGGTTCAGAAAGCAAAGCACTTAAGTTACGTCAAATCCTGGATCCGCCGTTAAATCTGATATATTTTGCTTGAAAGGTGAGATTTTTGTGTTTCCTTATCAATCAACCTTGTTTATATAAATACGTGCTGGTTAACAAATAAGAATGTCGTTCCTAACTGATGTACGTAATGAATCGTCACGTTAGTTGCTATATAAAGATTCTGGGCTTTAGATCAAGACGTTGTCTGTCCCGTAACAAAGGCATTCTTTTACTTGCACATTGCCTTAATTACTTCATTATTTTTATGAAACGTATAAAATATATCGTGATTGGGCATAAGATAAGCATATGCCGCTGTCTGTTTTCAATAAGACATTACAATGTGAAATTTCATTTTTCTAAACTTAACACTAAAATACGACATTGAAGAAATGTAAATCAAATATCTACGTAGTACATTTATTATTGCTTTTTATCATTTAGTACAAGATAAATAGTTCTGGGCGGAAGTTGTGTGCGATGATATTCGTTGCACTCCGGGAAATAGACGTTCCCCTGCCATTACGTGATGTACTTCCGGAGAACCATGATGGCCATCTGCATGAACAAGCAGGCGGCGAGAACCAGGCGCCCCCCTCAATCAAAAGTGTACGGGTTCAGAAAATTGACGGTCTATTTTTCATAGATTGTTGACTTATAAAATTAGTATGATTCGTCCCAAAATATTTTAAATCTTTATGTTTTTTTTCAAGCATTTTTATATACGTCTGTTTGGACTTCGGAAGTCAAAGATCAAGACAGTAAGATATATTTCCGAAAGTTCTAAAACATTCCCGCTGATACCACTTTTTTGTTACATATTTCAGGTAGTATTCAAACCTAACTATACAATTTCCTGGGGTCATAAAACATAAAACATTCTTAAAGCTGCACTCTCAAAGATATACCGTTTTGACAACTTTTTTTTTGTCTTGGAATGAGCCAATTTTTGCGTAAGTATCTACAACGAAGACGCGTGGACAAAGAAAGGAGCAACTGGTTGAAACTATTCCTATAGGCGTGAAAGTCCTTTCTCAGGTTATAACGCGCACCACTGAGTTGGCTACCGCGAAAAATATCCCCGCGATTTACCGCGATGACGCATCATCCTGCCCTGGCAACGCGTTTTTTATTTTGCAAAAAAACACACAAACAAACGCGTAGGTGATAGTGTATCAGAGATTTATAATCTAATTAATGTGGAACAAAGTAACTACTGGACGTAGTTTGGTAAGTAAGTATGAAGTTTGTATGCAGTGGTTTGTTACACTTTAAACCACTTACCAAAGCTAAAACTTGTGGGTACAACATATTCAGACAGTTGTAATAGTTACAAGCTGGATGGTACTCACTGTAATAATGGCGTTGCCGTATCCTCCCGGGACGAAACATTCGGCATACTTGTAGCCATGACAGGAGCACCGGATCGTTCTTGTTATGTCGCAACTCTCAGCTGTAAGGGAAGGGAAGGTTACAGAGAAGGTTACTTCACGTGATCCATCCCATGCCTCATGTTTCTATAAGGCTGCCGGAGAGTTTAAAGTTCATGTTTGATCCTATTACATGTATCTTCAAACATGTCCTTTTTGAATTCGTAAGGATGGATTACATTTTCACCGAGGATAAACCTTTAACATTGTCATTTTAATATGGACACATTTTGAACTACCTAACATGAACGATTACATATAGGGAATGTCCAACTACTAGTATACTTTTCAAAATCTCACCTGCAACGAAAACGAGTAACAGCGCTGCAAGTTTCCACACAAACATTCTTGTTTTCTGTAAATGAATGGTTAGCATTTTACCAGGAGGGAATGATAGTTTAAGTATTAAAAACATATTGCAAAAGTAAACCTAACCAAGCAATAACAATCAGCAGCAGCAGCAGCAGCAGAAAAACTCTCACTGAAAGCAACAATGAATGATAGTGTACGTCTACGAAAAGTAGATATTGACTATATGACCTCTATTAAAAAAAATAGCCAGTCCACACTTGAATCATTTTATTTTCAGCGTTCATTTGCCGCGGCCGTCATAGCAGTATTAGTTTAAAAACTCACTAAGCGCTCATGTGACCGCTCCTGCCACGCTGACCACCCGTCACTATAGCCTCCAAGGTCGCACACCTGCCCCTGTAAACAACGCTGCTCCCCCACCAACAACCAGGAACAAAAAAACAAAGTCAATCATGCAAGAAAACACCGTTGACAACGTGGTGGAAAAAACTCTACCTCATCGACAATACCGAGAGACAGTCAATCGTGTGCCAACATTAATCTGGCAAACAAACTCGCTAGCAATCGAAGACTCGGCAGTGAATATGTGACACCCGCCCGCGTCACCAGAAACTTTGGGAAAACCGACGGGAATATCAAAAATTCACAGAAGAATGTCAAAGGCGCATCTTACACCAAACCAAGCCAACCGCATACACTGTCTGTAATTCACCCGAATAACATCGACAGTCATTCTTACAATTATGATACTAGAAAATCTCAATATTGACTGCTGTGTTTAATGCTGTAATCCATCAAAACGCACTAACAAAGATGTAAACGCAAAATGTTGTAATTTCATATCATGACATTACGGTTTCGACATCAGGCATTTGCGAATGTTAACCTTATCAAATGAAATTGTATGGATACCATATGTTCATTAAATGAACATTTCCTGAAAAAAACAAGCCAGCAATTCATATGTTTAAAACCACTGATTATTTTTTGACTTTCGAAACCAAACACTCATATCTGACATTTTTTGGTCATACCTAAAGACTGGTTATTCCCCGGATCTAACCAGACCAATATTCTATACTACGTACTCATTTAATCACCTTTGAAACAAGGCTTGACACATATTGGAAGTCCCAAGGCATAGTGTATGATTTTGAGGCTACAACTGCATGCGTAAAGGACCAAAGAAATGAAGAGCTGGTGAAAGAGAATGGTGATAGCTTTCTTCTAGAAAAAGGATTTGCGCTTATCTCTACCATTAAACAAGGATGATCCATGACTTCCCGCCTTTGTCACAGAAACACAGACTATTATTCCACTTATAGTGGATGACTGTGCATTAACATTGCTAGTTGCACAACAAAACGGAGGGGCATGAAAAGGCAGTACCAAACTACCCTCCTCGAAAGAAACCTACATACCATATTTGAACAGAATCGTTTTATACGAAGCAAAAATCGTTTTTTTTTTCTATTTAAGTAGCAGTCACTTTGACCTTCAACCCTTTTGCGCTACAACACATACAGTCTAACATCAAATGCAGATTAGCGTCTTTGTATAAGTTTATGACTCTTTCTCAAATACTTTTGTGTTAAACTTCCATGTTCTATATGCTGAATATTAATTTAGTCAAGGGCTACAACTCTGCTAAAAATATGCACAAACAAAACCTTAGATGCAAATTGCAGAGTGTTGTAGAGGTTGACATGTTTTTATATACTTATCGAGATGGGGTGATATAAAATTACATGTTTTGGGGATTTTGCGCGATACAAGACATTTGTTATCACAACCCAACCAAGGCCCTACCTAGATTGTTTTTATCTCGTATCCCATTAGAGGCATTGTATAATCTATACACACCCATATTTTATGTGCATTTAAGTACAAAAAAAACATATAGAAAATACATTTTTATACCTCATTTAACTTAAACAAACGTCGGGACCTGTCTTTCTCTAAAATTATCACAACTTTTAATTGTTGTAGTACATGTAGAAGTGTGAATAATGTTTTATGACATACCACAAAGTACAGAAAAAGGTTACATCATCGAGACGTACACAAATAGGATTGCTTGTACATGTATTTATACTAAAGCAAGCAGATATAAATACTGAATAAGTATTACGGCAATGATGATGATGATGATGATGATGATGATGATGATGATGATTGTTTCCATATCCTTCACTAAGTTTACCTCTCTGGTCGGCAATAACGCTTTTATTGCATCCTTGTCATAATTATCACTCCTCAGGCGCTCGTTGTTACTCCTCCCGACGCCGAGGTTACTGATTCCGTCGTCATTGTTGCCCCACTCGTCTTTGTTATTACTTGCTTTCCCTCTCAGTGCCATTGCTTTCACTCCAGTCGCCTTCATCACCACCGAATTCACTATGCAAATGTCTTGTTTCATTTAAATAAGTTCTTAACATGGATTAAAATTTAAATGTAATCGTTAAATAAATGATATGAATATAATAAATAAGGCTTTTATCGGTCTGTATTGGTTCCATGGACCGGTAGCCAGTTATCAATCAAACAAACATTTGACAAATTACAAACTTATATTCTTATCAATAAGTAAAAGAAAACATGGTTGCATTATCCAATGGATTAAATTAAAAACCTCGCTTAATAAGCTCAACAAGCAGCAGTTATTTCTTTGGCGACTGGTCAATAGGTTATTGTATTTGTCTATATTGGTTGAATGACGGTATGTACTGTAGGACGTTTCCGACCAGACAATCCACATCGACGCGCAAAAGAAATTTGAGCTCTTCAAAATGTCTTAAGATAGACAAAATATACAAATTAATTATTTTTTGAGGATTTTTTTTCTTTCCAAATTATTTAAAACTGTTTTATACATAATACTCGTCAAGTCGATTCTTCCATTATCGGTAGAGCATGAATGTTTATGAGGAACACTTTGACATTTCAAACAAAATAAAATGGTTAGATCAAATACATGTGATGTCATTTCATACGAGTGTTTAGTACATAAAAATAAATAAACATGTTTGTTTTCATGAGTTTTAGATTAAATTTCATCATGTGAACACCGGAAGTTAATATTTTCAAAATATGACTTCCAGTACCCACTCCATGAAGTATAATCGATATGCAAAAGGGTATAAGACACATACCCATTGTACTGTTAATGGCACTTGAGCATATGGTTACTGGGTATTTAAATATTAACAATAACGTTTTGAGTTTATTCCTGCATTAATGCATCTCAATGTGATCATCGGTTAAATCACTGAAATTAATATTAACTGGTATTTCATTCGAAATATCCTGGCGCGCTGATATTTTAGCAGACTCTATTCCAGCTAACTCAAGGATTGCGTTACACAGGACGCGCCAGTCAGGAACCAGCTTGGTTTCTTTTCCATCATTTATCAAGGATGCATGAACCAATGTTCCAAAGAACCGATTTATAACAGGCGGCATTAACTTTTTATCAACCTTCTCTAGCATGAGCAGTACAATCGGTTTGCCGCTGTTGACGGCTTGAAGCAATTCTTTCTCACACCAATGTCGTTGACAGAAAGTTCTTGAAACAGCTGCTACTATCACAGAACATTTCTCTACGCATTTCTCGGTCTCGTCCAAAATCCGAAATCCCGGCCGGAAATTAAAGTCTCCTTTGCAAACGAACTCCTTGTCAACGCCAATGATATCCTTAAAATTTGAATTTAAATGTGGATACACGTCTCTTTCAATAACCTCTGTGTCGTCGCTGGCAAAGCAAAGGAAGGTCAAGAAATCGTTGGTGAATTCACCCTTCCTGATCTTTTCTATAACATCCAATAAGGCCCTTCGTTTCAAACGGCGCCTTCGAAACACAATAATTGTTATCACTAACAAGGACAAGATAGCTATACAACTTGGAATGGTCACAGCAAGAACTGTGCGTACAACCTTCATCATGCAGTCTCTTTGTATATCGTTTACTGAAGATTCAAGAGCTATATCAAGTCTTTTATCTTCATAGTCACAGTAGAAACTAGCTACTTCTCCCTTCCTTGCATTATCTTTTAACCATTCGATCAATTTCTGTTCAGTTGATTCACATCCACAATCTAATTGATTATCGCGAAGATCAACGAAAACTGTACTTAATCTCTGGAGCAATTGTAGTGTATATGCATCTATGATTTTGAAGTTGTTTCTAGATAAGTCTATTACTTGCAACATATCCAAATTATTTATGCCGAAAGGTATTTCTTTTAACATGTTGTTTGACAAATCTATACGCATCAAATGCGAATTGCCAGACAGAAAATTTGTCGGTAAGTTTTCCAATCTGTTGCTTGACATTTTTAGCTCTTTTAACTGTGTAAGTGGTAGCAATAATCGCTTAAAATCTTCTGGGTACATTTGATTCATGCTTTGTAGTTTATTTTTCGAAATATCAAGTAAACGTAAACTCACTGATGGCGCCAAACTCTCTGGGGATATGTACTCTATAAGGTTGTCGGAAAAGTCTAGATATTGTAGAGTCGATGCAGTTGTTCGATGAAGAAGAACCGTTATATTTGCAAACTTCAACTTGTTGTTAGCGTAGATTATCTTTTGAAATTGCATAGGACACTCCGAGAAATCCAGAATAACCTGTCGGTCTGGGTGGCTAATTGTCATCTCAATGTCAGAGACACTTTTCACATTTAGCTCTGCTACAGTGTTATAGAATACGAGATGTCTGCAATGAAATTGGGATAGTAATGAAATATAGTTCAGAGCTCCACTTGCAAAGAATGATCCTTCGAAACTGAGTGATTTCAAACGTAGGCACACTTTACCGGGAATGTAGTAATAGCCAACAGAGGAAAACACAGCGAATTCCAAAACAAGGGTTTCTAGACCATTGTCACACAAAGGGTAAAAGTTCCTTATGTCTAAAACAGCGAGGTTAATATGAGATATGTCGAGTTGCTTCAGTCTTTTTCCGCTTGACAAACTAACAAAGAAGTTAAAATCCATGTTCACCGGCTCGAAATATTTCCTTCCTATCCATGATATATTTAACATCTTTAAATTTGATAGCACATGGATTCCGTTGTTCACAAAACAAAGAGCCTTGGCAACTGAATCATACAATAAATTCCCATTAGCAGAGAGATCCAAAGTTTCTACAGTATCGAGGCCAACGAAAGCAGAATCAGTTATGTTGCTGAATGCGTCTCCTTCGACTTTTAGATAGTTTAGAACCTTAAAGACGGTAAACATTCCTGATACAATTTCCTTGCTGAAGGTCGCTTGTAAGGTGAGGCGTGTTATTGCTGACCATTCTTGTGGTTGAGATTGAAAGTGCTTCGCAACTTCTTTAAAGTCCACATCCTGAAGGAATATCTCTGTGATATTCCACGGTAAATATGTTGGAAGGTTTTCACCTGAACATGCCATCGTATAACCATGGCAACTGCAATCAGCTCCACACGTGACATCCTGTGTTCCTGAGATAACAAGAAGGCACGAATAACACAGCAGAAGTAAAACCATGATATTCGATGTCCATATGACTTAAGAGAAGTATTTATCATCATACACTATGTAAAATCCTTTAAAAGCTGTCAATACATATGTTTACATTAGTTAAGTGAATGGCAAAAGTGATATCGTTCTTGCGCAATGAAGCAAGCACGGCTCATATAGGCAATACACTGCAGTTATTTGATTATAGTAGTGTCTATGTTTTCAGTGACACACACACACACACACACTGATATGACAAAGTGCGATATATTTTAAGTTTTAGCAATACTCTTAAGTACGAAGACATGAAGGGTAAGATATAGTTTGCAGTTTATACGTTCAATAAGTTGGCTTCTTTAGACCTTAACTTAACATGTTGTTTGAAATTATGCATACGATTTGCTTGTGGAAACCTGTTTAACAGTGTATTTTCATTCAACTGTTGAAGTGCAGACACGCGGTTTATTTAAATATGGAAGTAATGTATCTTGTTCGTACAAATAAAGCCCCTCATTGAACCCATTGAAACTCGGAATGCCAACAATAATGCTTTTTATGATCTACAGTCAAGTGCAGTAGGTATTTGCGATTTAGGCGACCGTCCTGAATTTAATAAGTACCAATAAATGTATCCGGTACACAAATATATGATATTCTTGATGCTGGTGTTCCAATATTATTTTGCTATCATTTTAAAAAGGTTATATTTTTAGGAAAAGAAAAATTCTACCAATATTGTAAGGCTCACCAGTTATAAAAATATAGCACTAAGGTCAATGGAGCTATTAGCGAACTAGTTTATTAGCGGGTTCCATACTGACTTTGAAATAATAACTAATTGTATTATTGAATAGTTACTTTGACAGCAATCTTTACTTCTTTCCCAGAAATTTAAATATATTAATAACTGCGTATTTAACAGAATAACTAAAGACACGTGAAAAAACCCCACATGGTTTGTTGAAGGCAGATGCAGATATATTTATAAATCCAGGGGTTAATTAGACGAGAAGTTTTCTCCCAAATCCATCATCGTGTTCGCACTTATTTGTTGGCCAATGAACAGTCATCGTGCTCTCACTTATTTGTGGGCCAATGAACAGTCTTCGTGTTCGCACCTATTTGTGGGCCAATGAACAGTCTTCGTGTTCATACTTATATATCCACCAATAAACAGTCTTCGTGTTCACACTTATATATTCGCCAATGAACAGTCTTCGTGTTCACACTTATATATTCGCCAATGAACTGTCTTCATGTTCACACTTATATATCCACAAATGAGTTGTCTTCGTGTTCACACTTATATATTCGCCAATGAACTCTCTTCGTGTTCACGATTGTATATTCGCCAATGAACAGTCTTCGTGTTCACACTTATATATTCGCCAATGAACTGTCTTCGTTATCACACGATGATTCCATTTAATTGAAGACAACCAATAAATTTTGCACAACACGTCTTCTTTCTGTGTCGATGCGCATACACGTAATTGACTGCTGAGGATGCTGTCAACACAGTGCAAATGGGAGCCTGCCTCCGCCTGGTCAGTTTTAGGAGGTTGTTTTTTTCAGAGGTGGGTAAAGTAATCTATTGGAGAATACGTATTTATATACAAAATGCCACCCCCTTACTTGTCAATTGAATTCTTGGATAGCAACAAGTGTCGTAAAAAGCAGTACTCGCACATCAATGTGAGGAAAACATGTCCAATATGGCGACCTATCCAGCTTTATTGTATATTTTAAAATAAATCATATTACTTATCTTATTTCTGGATGACGAAAGGCGGTGAACATATAACACCAAAATACAGTGTAAATCAGTTTAGTTCATGGCATAATAATATTAGCATATAAACGTACTGGACGACGGAACACAATCATTTTAGCAAAATGTACGATGCTATCATGTGAATACAAATAAAAACAAACTTAAGTAACAATAATACCCCAGCAATTTGTTGCTTTGTCAATAAATAACTCAAGCGTTTTTAAAGTTAGGTCCATTTCTGTTATTTTATTCTAAACGAAGTAAATTCATACCAGTTGAAGCGATTGAAAATCAAGTGTTCACGTAATTTCGTGACTATTCACTTATGCGGACACTGATCTAATTCAGGTTATAGTTTCGCGCCAAAATATCACGTTACTTCACAGTGACTGAGTCGAAAAGGAAGATGTAAGAAGGTAAAATAAATGCAAACTCCGAATGTATTATTGTTTAATTTAGGCGATCTATAAAATAATGGAGGTGGGATCTGCGAAGCCGCATAAACATAACACATATTCCTATCAGGCAAGTGTAGAAAACAGGACTTACTTCACCACCGTTATGCTCATTGTCATATTAAATATTTCGCAACTAAATTTCAGATGACACTTAAGCGATATTTTACCCATTACATGATTGATGATATAAACAGTATTGGCTTTAAAATGACATACTTTCTAGAAACTGATAAAACATTTTTTCAACAATATCAAAATTAACAGGTATTGCTAAACTTTCTAACAAAACTCACAATTGACAAAATGGTCGATATAACTGTTTGCACCTGACTGTAGATTTATAAAGTGATAATATTACACAAAAACGTCAAAGCGTATTGTATTTTTCTTTCAAATTGTTAATATAACAAATCTTGAAACCACAACCATGATGTTACAGATGAATTAACAGTATGATTAAAATACTAGGAATGATTTCTGTAGAGAGAGAGAGAGAGAGAGAGAGAGAGAGAGAGACTTGAGGCTTCTGACTTTGTCCATAACGATGTCTCGGACATAAGGCCACTTTGAATTGCACTTTTAGGAGCCATATTCGTACAGCAATTCTTTAAATGCTTTGTGGAGATTTAGAAATTATTCTCAAAGAGCTTGTTTTCTTTTCTTAAAGTGAATATTTGTTTATTGTCGGATTCCATATATAACAAACAAAAAGAACCTGGCATTTGTGATAAATAGATAACTTTTTCACAAAGTTTGTACCGTGGTATATGTATGCAGTCTGTTTCGGAAATTCGAAAAATATTTGATTTCAAAGTTTTTCTCTACATTCCACATATTCATGACAAATACAGAATTTCAATCTTTTTCCGATTGTAAGACCTCATGAGTTTTGCATCCAGAATCTATGCTATAAATGCATTAAAGACACCTTCGTTTCATGCCATATGCCATAAAGATTACCTTTGTTATTTTACCGTTTGCTTGCCGTCAATATAGGGTTTATACACCTTTTTGGTGTTGTTACCACCTGCAAAGCCCGGGTGCGTAGCACGAGGGTTGTTAACTATTTAAAGGGCCCTTGCAGAAGGTAACGACCGAAAAACGGTGTATTATCGCTGTTATTCCATCAAATATACACCATGAGTTACTTTTTTGTTTAAAAAATGTTAAATGTCACGAAAATGCAAAAAACAGAATAACCTCCATAGCATGTACTCTGTGACGCCTTCAAAAAGTTTTACACTACGCTCGATAAGGGCCGCATCATTAATCGACAGTTTCATATTTGTTTTAATGCCATTTTTTTAGTGTTCAGTCGATTGGAAGGTGTTTTTTTTAGTAATAAACTGGATTACTTGGATAATTTACACACAATACCTATCGGGTAATCTATTAATTACCGATATGTTTCTACTTTTAACATGTCTATGTTTTGGCAACTAATTTAAACCGGAAAACTTTGTTAAAATGTTTACTGAGTTCATCATATTCAGCACCAGAGAAAAGAAATATTTGCAAATTCTTAATATATTGCATACCACGTAATGGGATCATATCCATGTAAGTCGTTTGCTATGAATAAAATCGGCAGAAATTACTTTAATCGGGAGGATTTAAACGTTTGAGACTTAATTTAGAGCTTTAAAAACAAAAGATCAAACAACATTCTAGTAAACACACATTAACCAGCCAGAAAAAGACAACTCAGAAGAAAATATGTAAGTTAAATGTGGTTTATTTCATTCCATTAATATTTGTATACAGTATATATGTTGAACATTATTTTGTGCAAAAGTTGACCCACTTTCGGCCAGAAACCAGGTCGCTCAGCGTCCATTGTTATGATGCGGGCCCTGTTAGCGTTAAAACAAAAAGCCGGTCATTAACGGCACGTGAATCCACTGAATAATGCACGTTTTCTACCGATAACGCCCGGTTTTTGCGTTTTACTACACCACTATAACGGACTGAAAACACACATTTTTGACATTAATACGTATGTTACTATATATAGTAACACAATAATAACAAAAATGGCACGTTTTTGAGGTCAATATGTGGCTATTTGCGGCATTATGCGATATTAGCCGGCGCATGCTAGGCATTATTTTTCCATAATTGGCGAGTGAATAAACGCACGTGATCATATTTTGTGTAAAAAAATCCGTACGGTTTCAAACATTTAAGTTGAAAGTTTGTGCGATATATTGTTTTAGAAGTGTAATTGTCTCTCTTATAGTTAAACTCACGCCTTTAAAACAGTATGTAATTTCCAATATAATTATGTTCTTACTATTTTATATTTTCCTACAGATTGTTTTTGACCAGTATGATTTACCTTTTATTGTCAAAAAACTATTCGGTTTTAGAAGATTAACTCTAAACGTCCACTTATATGTTATAATAAACAACTGAGAAATATGTGGCATTTATTTGTAACTTGTCGTATAAGAATATCGCTAGCAAAGCAAAACCAAAATAAAACAATAGCATAATTTCTGACAAATCCATAAAAATTGCATGTATGAATATGCGTGAGCCTGTATGTTTCATCAGTTTGTATTTATGCATACTCGTTCATGTAAGTAATATAAATTTAAGCGTTTGTTAATTGTATAATTATGTAGTGTTTAACTTACGTATTCAAATAACATTCTAACGTGAAATCATTTTTCAGCACTGCATATACTGTTAGAATATATTTATATATTTGTTCACATGCGTATTCAGGGTGAGGAATCACGTGATTTAAAGGGGCTCTCGCATGGGTCACCCCTTTAAAGCTGCACTCTCACAAATTTACCTTTTTTTTTTTTTTTTTTTTTTTTTTTTTTTCTTGGAAAGAGCAAGTTTTTGCGTAAATATCTGCAAACCAATGATATAAGATTGCTGACAAAAGATCAGATCGCAGATGTTCATATTTCCGTTCGAAAATTAAAGTTTTATGGCTTAAACCGTTACTAACGGTTTAAGAAAAATGCATAAAACATCAATTTTCGAACTGAAATATAAAAATCTGCAAATGTTTTGTCAGCAGTCTTATATAACTGGTTTCCCTGGATTTTCGCAAAAGGTGGCTCGTCCCAAGACAAATAAACACAAAAAGCTGTCAAAACGCTCAATCTGTGAGAGTGCATCTTTAAGTCAAGTGATTCCTCACCCTGGTATTGGATTATGCAATAACAACAGCTGTGACTTTTTTTATTAAACATATACAATTCCGCCTGCATAATATCGAAAAAGAAAGATATTGAGATTAATATTGCCATTAAAGTAAAGCAATATTAAATCATCATTGAAACCATTCCTAAACCTTTCATGTAAGCAAATCATAATATACTAAGGAACCAAACACATTAAACGATTATACATTTTAGTGTGTTATTAATACAACAACACTACGAATGGATGTTTGCTGCTTGTCGAAGTGTTCAGTTGATAAATTGGACAAGGCGTAAATGCCTTCACAACATATGGACGTCTTGAACTGAAATTTCTTTCAGTTGATCTACTTGAAGTGTAGTTAAAATGAAAAGAGTTTTGGCATTGTTAACCGTCCATATACATTCGATGTTCTTTTCGATGGAAAATAGCCGAGGAGATCTGAATGAATGGTGATAGTGAAAGCCAGGCTAAACACAATTATGAAGATCAGACACCACTAAATAAATATCCACGGTCAATTGACTTATTTGCACGCAAGATAACACTGTTTCTATTTCTTCTTCGCCGCAATGCCATATATGGAAACTTGTGAACTAAACATTATTACGTTTCTTATTACAAATATAATTTGTCGAACGTCACCACCATGTGTTCGGTGGAATGAAAATATACGTTGTAGGAGTACAAACCACGCTGTGAAAATGAAACAGATCCAGCATGTTAAGCCTGGCATGTGTTGATTAAAAGAAATAAGGCATGTAATAATGAGTAGACACATCCGAAGTCGTGTATTTTGCCGTTGTTTTCTCTGTTAGTAAAGTCTGACCTAGGTTTCCCACCGTATATTTGTGATTTTGTTTTCTTTCAAATACTTTTAAGACACAGTTGCTTGTATAATATGCATACTCTCTCCTATCCATACCATTATATATATGTATGCTTTGTGTTCTAGAATATTTCTGCTGTTTGTAAATAATTTATATATGGTTTGCGTCCATTGTTAACGTTTGAATATATGTTTATTATGTTGTATATCACTATCGCCGGAATTAAAAAGACTGTAACTTCGTTTACAATGGGTGAACATATGGTAGTGTTAGACGAACAAAAATACAATAAGGTGCGACGTCAGATTACAAGCGTTTTGTAGTAATTAGAATGTACAATGCATGCACAGAATCATTTTTGCACGTGGGCTTTTCTACTCGTAGCAGACGTCAAATGTCGCTCTGCACCCTCTGTCTACCCATATCGATTTACTGTCGCGTCCAAAACTTGTATTCAACATGCAGGGTGACCTTGACCCTTTACTCTTCAATGCGATCTTGGTAACGTCGGCGGCACCTGGCACAGGGCAGCTCTTGAACGTGTAGCCCAAACTGTCGCAGTTCATGGAGACTAACTTCCGGCATTGACATACGGAGAACACAGCCCGGCAGCCACGGTCAACCCAAAGCCTCCCGTTCCGGTAACCATAGCTACTCCCCAGTGTACAACTGGAGCGGGACAATCTGTTGATAACCTGTATACAGATTATAAGAAACACTTGTGTATGTTATAACTTAGGTGCGCTTTTACCTCAAAAGTTCATGATATATGATTTTCAAATATATTTAGGTTTGCCTACCATCGCCGACACATTTGTTTCCTATAAACACTTATTGAAGTATTCATTTACGGTCCAGTCGACTTTCAATTGTACCACTAGCGTTAAGCAATGTAGTTAATATGATAAACTAAACGAATGACGTACATATGCAGTCTACCACGATGGTACTGAGTATCAGAGGAATATAATCTAAGTATTGCAGTGCAAAGAAAATGCTATATGTATTTTGGTAAGTGTGAAGGAAGTTATGTTTGATACACTTAAAACCACTTAATAAAGCTAAAACTTTTGGGTACAGCATACCTAGACAGTTAAAATAGTTCAAGCTGGATGGTACTCACTGTGATAATGGCGAAGTCGTATCCTCCCGGGACGATACATTCGGCATACCTGTAGCCATGACTGGAGCACTGGATCGTTGCTGTGAAGTCGCAATCATCAGCTGTAGGTGAAGGAAAGGTAACAGAGAAGGTTACTTCATGTGATCCATCCCATGCCTCATTTTTTCTATCAGGCTGCCTGAGAACATCATATGTGCATAGACTTGTCAATAATATTAAAGAGTTTAAAGTTCAGGTTTGATTTCGTATTATTCCCAAACGTGTCCCTTTTTGAAATCGTGAGGAAGCTTTACATTTTCACCAAAGATTAACCTTAACATTGTAATATTTATAAGGACACGTTTTTGACTTAACCGAAACCGAACATGAACGATTACATATAGAGTATGTCCAATTACTAGTATGCTAATTAAAGTCTCACCTGCTACGACAACGAGTAACAGCGCTGCAAGTGGCCACACAAACATTCTTGCTTTCTGTAAAAGAAAGGTTAGCATACTAACATGATGAAACAATAGTTTTAGTATTAAACAGATAACACTGGGTATAATTGAACAATAATTTTAGGAACAATTAAAAGACTTGCCCCATATATGCGCCTTACCACAGTAAAG